>NC_138789.1:3572261-4772261 GCF_965178545.1 Coloeus monedula
TACCAGAGGTGTCACTTAGCAAACAATGGACTGTAAAGCTGCTTTATTCACTCTGGGAGCTCCTCGAGGTCAGGGAATGCCAGCTGGGAAAGAAGAAGTTAAAGTAGGTAAGCTTTTAATTGCAGTTTGTTAATGAGTCTCAAAAGTAGCACCAGCCATACCCCACACATCAGCTGCTGAAGTTATAAATGAACAACAAATCAATGGACAAACCAATTTAACAACAACATCAAATAACCACCTTCCTGCCTTGGTAAAACATCAAATGCATCCACAATTCCCTGTAATTTCTGTACAACATATCTTCCTCCTTATCTCTGCCAAACCTGGCTCTTGTTCATCAGTCAGTCCCCAAGAACTGACTGGGGACAGGCAGTCACTGACCAACACATTTCACACCCAAATAGAGACAGAAAGGGGGAGATCCCAGCCCTTTTAGGCTGACGTTGAGCAGAATTCCCAAAACAGAGGTCACTGGTTGCTCACCACTCTGACACCACCTGCCAATTCCACAGGGCTTCCAGGAGACATTTTGGCATTCCTGGTGTTTAACACTTCAATAAACCATCTGGGACTCCTGGGCTGGAAAACCTTTGTGTGCAGTCCTTGTTTGTCCCAGGGCTGATCCAAGGATTCCCTGCCCATGGCAGGGGTGGAATGGATGATCCTTAAGGTCCCTTCCAGCCCAAGCCAGTTTGGGATTCAGGGACTCTGTAAGGACACTGTGAATTGCTCCACCACCAGACTCAAATAAATCCCCTCAGCACACAAAATTTATTCTGAACTTCCTGCCAGCCATCTTCTGGTGCTAAAACCGAGTTCAAGAAGGAGGAAATCCAAATCTACAGCAAATCAACATAGAATTTAATGGGTATTTATAATTATATATCATTAATAATAAAATTAATTAATGACTATGAACATTCTCATTAGTAATGAAGACATTGCTACAGCTCCCATGTTTTCAATCAGCTTCAGGAAGATGAGACATGTCCAGAAATCTGTGATCTGGATGGACTGAAGGGCTTCAGTTTTCCTGATGTGAAGTATCACATTAGTCAAATCTGATTGAAAATCCTGCTCCAGTGGGTGAGGTGTAGAAACACAGATTTCTTCATCTATTATAGTAAGGTGCCATAAAATAATGTATTTCACCACAATATGGTGCTGGGATTAAAAAAAATTTTTTTTTATTATCATTATAGTGGTGGAATAAAAAATGCTGGAGACTGAAACCTATAGAAAAAATACATAAAATATATGTGCATATATATATTTATAAATAAAGAATACTTCTTTTTTTTCAGAAGTGGAGGTCAACTCCTTATTCCTTAGTAAATCTTCAAAATTTTTATAGACCTAGTGATAAATCCTTAGAGTTTTCTTGATTAGATATTGTTTTTTACACCCATAAGTGATGCAGACTCTTGATTAAACTGGACTTTAATGTGGCTTTTGAGTTTGTGCCCTTCATTTCTGCCAGATCACAGCAGTTTTCCTCTCTTTATCCGTATTTTACCCTGACCCAAGGCATCCTTGCAGCAGATGCACAGCTGGCTCAGGGCAGCAGTTCCACACCTCTTCCCGTTTCCATATTCCTTGCAGGTGCTATTCCTTGTGAAGGCCACGTGCAGCCTCCTGGGATGGACTCCTGAGCCACAATTGCTGACCACAAAGGAATCAGATGGAGTCTGGAATGAAAGCAAAATCCAGCTAAAGCCTAGGAAGAGAAAACCCCTTTGTCTGCCACCACCACCACCATTAAAATCCTTCCCAAGAGCCACCTGTCCAATAAGGAGCTGTTTATTCCAATACCTTACACCAGGACTATAAAGGTCTGGTTCATTTTGGCTCCCTCACAGCGTGGGAATTCCCAGTGACTGCAATTCCAGCAGAGTTTGGCTGGGAATTGGTCTCTGGGAATACACAGCATGTGATTCCCTGTTCCACAATCTCTGTTGATGGAGAGAGTGACGCTGTTCCTGAGGCAGAGCCACTAATCCCATTACTCCCATCTCTAATCCCATTCCCCCTCAGTCTTTCTGGATGGTTTAGAATCCTGGGTTTGGTTTTGGGGGGTTATTTTTAAAAATATCTCCAGAATTGCTTCAACATTACTGGTTTGACTACTGTTATTGTTACTGTTCTGAGCTGGGTTTCTTAGGAGCTTTGTGACCTTGGCTGTAGAGTGACTGCAAGTACACATCAAAAATTTTCCTATTTTTCTGAAGGAATCCTTAAAAATGGGTTTTACTCATCCCCTTGCTCTTACTTCTTTAATTAGTGACTTTACCCCAGCTAAACAATATATTTTTAATTGCCACAGCCCCACGCAATCTCAGCCGTGAAGATTTTCCCCATTAATTCAGCTCCGAGGGCTGCACGAAGCAGCACTTTGATCTCATTAGCACAGAAAATAAATCAGGGAGCACAGCTACTGCCAGTTATGTTCTGTCGTGCCTGAGAAACTCGTCACAAGATTAACGATTATTGGTCAGCTTCTCTGCCCCCTTTAGCCCTTTGGCACAGTCCTGCTTTGTGCACCACAAAGCCCTGAAAAGAGTCCTTGCACAAGGAAAACCAAGTGGAAGAAAACAGAATAAACTCAGCTTGACCACGATGGGCTCATTCAGAGAGAAATGGTGATGAAATTAACACAGAACTTGCCCTAGCAGAGAATTTTGATGCTTCAGACCATTCTTGGCAGGAATGTTGCCGGCCAATCCCTATTTCTTTTCCAGCTGATGGTAGACCTTGATGATGCTGATGACAAAGCTCTGGGGACATGACTTTGAGGCTGAGGGTTCGCTGATGAAACACAGAATGCACCACAGTAATATTTGTTCACAAAGCCACATATGCCTTGCTTGAATACTCAAATTAAACGTCATCAACAAATCAACAAACTGACAAGAGTTCTTCCATCCTTGGAACTGAAGTACGATTTTCCTACACCTGTGACCAACAACAGTGAAATGTTGAATTGCTGAATTGTTCATGGCTTGCTTTGGGCTGCTGAGTTCTTGTGACACGAGGGGGGAAAGCACATCAATACCCCAGCTAATCTGAGTTTCTGCAGGCAGTTTTCTTCTTCTACATAATTTTCATTTTCATACAATCATGGAGTTGTTTTGGTGGGAAGAGGCCTGAAAGATCACTTTGTTTCACCCCCTTCCCTGGGCAGGGACACCTTCCACTATCCCAGGCTGCTCCAAGCCCTTTCCAACCTGGCCTTGGACACTGCCAGGGATCCAGGGGCAGCCACAGCTTCTCTGGGCACCCTGTGCCAGGGCCTCACCACCCTCACAGGGCACAATTCCTTCCCAATATCCCATCCGTCCCTGCCCTCTGGCAGTGGGAAGCCATTCCCTGTGTCCTGTCCCTCCATCCCTTGTAAATTGTCTCTCTCTATATTTTCTGTCAGCTCCTTCAGGTCCTGGAAGGCCACAGTGAGGTCACCCTGGAGCCTTCTCTTCTCCAGGTGAACACCCCCAACTCTCCCAGCCTTTCCTCCCAGCAGAGCTGCTCCATCCCTCCGATCACCCTGGTGCCTCCTCTGGACTGGTATCAGAAGTGGGACTCTCTCTTGATAATACATACAGAAAAAGAAACAACTGAAAAGTCAAAACCAAAAGAACTTCAAATGAACAAGAAAATCCCCAACAAGGACCACAAAACCACAAACCACCCCTAAAATCCATCGCAGCTAGATAAGGAACAATTTGTAATTAGAATTTTTTCCCGGGCTGATTTTTTCCCGTGTTACTGCAGGACGTGAAAAGTTTCCAGTTTGTTTAAGGTGAATATTAAAGCAGTCTAGGAAAGCACAGTACAGATGATAATAACCCATAAAGTGACTTATTTTCTTCCCTTTTTTTTAAATTCCACCCAGCCATGAGCCATCCACCGTTCAGTGCAAGATGAATGAATCCCACTCCGATTGCTTTTCACTTGTCAAACTCTACCCCGAGCCTTAAGTTTTCCAGAATCTAATGTCAAAACACTTTTTCTTCTCTGGGAGTTGAGTCCATCAAAGGAGAGGATTCACTAGGAGTGATATTAATCATGGAGTTGGGGAGAATTTCAGTCTGTGCCGTGGTTTGAGTAGATTCCAATGCTCATCCTTCAGTTCAGACCACGGGAACGGATCCAGCCCTGTATGAAACCTGTGTGATCATCTTCTAATTGGCACATCAGGCTGCTTTTTGCATTCATCACCTTTGTTTAGGAGACAGGCATTGCTCAGGCTCGCTGTGTTGGGTCCCTGCATGCACAGGACCTTGGAGAGCTTTTTTTATGGGCTTGGATTAAATTTAACAACTTTGCTGTTGCTAATCCACAAGAGTTATTTCTGTTCCTCCTCCATCCTGACAACGAGGCATGGCAGGAAGGAGGACAGGCAGGAAATATCTTTATCACACTGATACCAACATGGGGGTTTGACACTTGGCAGATGACAGCAAATATTTTAAACCAAAGAAGCTTTTTAGATCCTTTCACATCCTCGCTCCCTGCATTTCAGCCCAGAGAAGAGAAAGTTCTGGGAAGACCTCAGAGCACCTTCCAGTGCCTAAAAGGGCTCCAAGAGAGCTGGAGAGGGACTTCGGACAAGGGCCTGTAGTGGCAGGACAAGAGGGTTCCCACTGATAGACGGCAGGGTTAATTGGGATTTTGGGAAGGAATTCTTCCCTGGGAGGGTGCTGAGGCCTGGCACAGGGTGCCCAGAGAAGCTGTGGCTGCCCCTGGATCCCTGGAAGTGTCCAAGGCCAGGCTGGATGGGACCTTTCCCTGAGATAGTGGAAACCTGGTCTAGCCCATGGCAGGGGCTGGCACTGGATGGGCTTTAAGGTCTCTCCCAGGCCAAACCAGTCTGAGATTCTGTGAGTGTCAAAATACAAGGCTGGGCTCTTGCCACGCCAGCACAGACCCTTCCCTATTGCTCCTGCCCTTTATATTCCTTATCTGTTCTGGCCACAGGCTTTCCAAATAGGAAATATGAAGCCAGTAAGGGGAAGGTGGTTTAAAATCCTCTTCCATTTTGTAGCTATGCCCATGTAGTACAGCCACATTCTAATGGTTGCATTTTGTCTCACAGGTAAATGCTATAGAAGTGACATAAATATGACAAAGGGATTGCTGGTTTGTGGTGCATTGATTCCATTAATTTGACCACAAGGCTCTGGAGAGGGAATTGCACTGCCTACTCATCAATATTTTGCACTTTTTTTGCTGGAGCCTAGAATCAGACAAGGCCCTTAAAGAGCTTGTAATAAATGCAGCTCTGGCCTCTGGAGACTCATTCCTGCCTAGGAGTTTGAAAAGAACTATCTTCGACTGAATTAAAAATTTCTCCAAATACATCATGACACTCCAAAATATTGAGCTAGTTCAGATATGCTTCTGGATTTCCATGGCCCTGAATAGCTCTTTCTGTCTAGAGAGTTTTCCAAGTTTATTGCAGGCTAATCATTTCAGTCTCAGAGCTGTTAAAGTATTAAAAGTATTTCTTTATATAAAAAAAAGGAACACAGAGGTCTGACTGAACACCCTATTGACGTTTTTGCTGTGGGAGAATGGATCCATCAGCTCCAGGTGGAGCTGGCCAGCAAGGCTGTGGTGTTGCTACAGGTCCAGCTCTGTCAGCACAAAGCAGACACGGGTGAGACACAACAGCAGCCTGAGACCAGCCCCCAGAAATTGGGGTCCGTTGTCCCTGTCTGTGTTGCTCTCCTTGCAATCAAATGACTTCAAAAAGGAGGGAACATTGGGAAGATAATTCCAGCACTCTTCCATAAGCCCAGGGCTTGTGCTTTCTCAGATGCAGTGGAGGAGCAGATGAGCTCCATGTGAGGCACTGGAAGTGCTGCAGTTCACACAAGGAAACATTGGCTGAGCTCAGGGGCCCAAATCTGCTTTTGTTTGGACTTTCCAGGACAGTCTTCCAAGTGAGAGGGTCAGCTGCCAGGCCCTACCAGGTACAATCTTATCCCATCCACATGCAAGCTCCCTTGGCTTTTCCCCTTATAACACTGGGTACAAGAGGGGGCTGTCAGGAGGAAAATTAAATTTTAAAATAAACCCTTGAGTTTGGAGCTGCTCTAAGCAGAACTTTGGACTCCATTTCTTTCACAGGGTGGTGCCTTTTGGTTAAAAGTGATGCTTCCAGCGATCAAGGTAGAGCTCACCACAAACCAGTGGTACCTGTCCCCCTCTCCCAGCCATGAGGCATGGTCTCCAAAGGCTTAGGATATACTGCAGTGCAGAGATTTCCATGGTGCACATCTGAAAGCTGAAATCCAGGTGCTTTGAGGTCATTTGGGGGCTGCAGGAATCCAATCACCACTCGAGTGCTGAGGTCACGATCACCAAAAAGGGCCAACATCCCCTGCCAAAGGTGGTTTATGGAGGGGACATAAACAGGGGAACCAGTTAGCAGCGTGCTGGAGAGCCTTTCCCTGTGAAAATGCCCTCACCCCATTCTCACCACACCTTTTCCACTGCTGCCAGGGATGAGGTGGGGAACTCATTTTCAGTGTTCTGCTCGGTGCTCCCTGGGGAGGGAAGCCCAGCTACTCATCATGTTCGTGTTCTGGTTTTCACACAGTCATGCTTAGTTGTTAAGAGAAATTCTGCATTTATTATCAATAAATTGTGGCAAGAGTAGGAGATTTATACACACATATGTATATATGGGGCACTTTCAGATACTGAAATAATAAAAGCGTCTTCTGGATGCCACTCGGTGTCAGACACAGCAGCTCATTCTTGGGCCCACTTGAAAGCTGCTAAAAACTATTTTGCTGATTCACTAAATCCCTGTCTGGGAGTTCTCAGTCACCTTTGGAGCAAACAGCCTGGGATAAAGCCGGAGGTGCTGCATGATTTTGGGGAGCACAGGCCCTTGTCACAGCAGTGCCTGGGTTCATCACAACACACCACTTCTCATCCCATCACACAGGAATTTAAGGGGCAAGCAAAAGGAACCCCACCACACTTCTGGATCAGTCTGTCTGACACAGTTTTAAACTTAAAGGATCACGGTGTGGAAGGAATGACATCAGTTTGGAGGAAGCAAGAGCTGTAAGGTTCCACAACCATATAAAACATGAAACAAAATAATCAATAAATCAATAAGGCAAATATTAATGAATTTTCTTCTGTGACCTTCAATGTCTGATTGCACAGAAACAATGATGAATTTCATGCAGTGAGGGGCAATCAGAAATTCCTGGAATTCCTAGTGTGATACTCCTAGTGGTAAAGACACTATCCCTGTACTTGCTTTCCTATTATTAAATCAGCATTCATCGACAATACTTGGATAAAATATATTATACTGCATATATATGGCACGACCCCAATAAATATATATAAAATATGTACATGTAATATATGTGCCCCATTATTATGTGTCTAAGGACCACAATCGGCAAACCCATGGCCTGAAATATAAATATGCAAAGGCTGATATTGCCCAAGAAGCACAAGATTTAGGCTTCCAGCTCACACCATTATTTATTAGCAATTGCACAAATCATAATTAGGCCTTTTTTTAAAAGCCCACACTGAAGGTTTCATTGCCATTTCTTTACAGCAGCCCTTTATAAATCATTCATCTGGAGGTTTCTCTCACATGTGCCGTGCAAACATTCCTGTAAAATCCTCTTAATGGAGTCTATGAATCAATGCACAGCGAAGTGTCACAGGTGGAATCGATGGCTCCAGAAGCAAGAGGACTTTTTTAGAGGCAGGTGTCGAAAACCCTGACTGAATTAGAAACTTTAATCTATGGCAGGCACTGAAATTTATGCTCCAAAGAGATCGTTTGAAAGTCCTCCCTTTTTTTCACTGCTACAGATATAAATTCCTGTCAACAGCTAAGAGAAGGAATGAGAATTCTTTCGTCTAGAAATAAGACTGAAGGGATATGTAATAATAAAATTATACTGGTCCTCAAGTACATGAAAGGCAACTGAAGGAAAAAAAAAAGAAAAAAAAGAAAAGGAATTCAGAGTGCTCTGGGGTTTAACATGCAGAAAGGGGTACAGAGGGTGGATCTCGGGAACACTTTTTGATAGTGATGGCTGGAACCCTAACCCAAAATTCAGTTATTAAATAGAAGTGACCTCATCATCAGTAATTCCAGTACTGTGAGTTCCAGCCACACCAGGAAAGACAAGGATTCAGTGACATAAAAGTGCCATCCCTTGCTTCTCCCTGGCCCTCAGAGATGCTGCTCCAATCACAGCCCCACATGAAAGCAGCCCCCAAACCCTCACTTTGGCTATTTCTCCCATAAATTCCTCCTTATCCCGAATAACTTCATTTTGCATCCCATATGCCCTACTTTGTGCTCTTCCTACTACCTTCACTAATTTTATAATCTTGGCTTTTCAGTTAATGAAAAGTATGGATCAGGGAAATATTCCGTCGCTACTTTTGCCCAGAGTTTATCCTCTCCTGCTTTTTCAGACAGCAAAAAACTATGTTATATATGGAAGAATGACTTTTGGAGTGTAAAGGTAAAAAACCTGGACTGTATTTTCTTTCAGTTATTTCTACCAGATCAAAAATTCTAAGACAAATCAGCATAATTTCATAGGCTTCTTAGGAAGGTTTATCATCACGTAGTCTTAAATAAAACCCTACAATTAATCTGTCAGCTGCTTTATTTTTATTTTTAAAGAAACAAGACCTTTTGAAGTCTTGATCACACTGAACAGTCCATTATTTCCATATTCAGGACACTTGTTTGGGTTCAGGAAGTCTTGGAAATAAATAAGTTTAGAGGTGAAGGGGGGAAAAAAATCAATAAAAAACCAGAAAAGCAACCGTATTTGTACTTCAGCTTTTTAGAAAAAAAACCCATAGTCTTGTCTCTTTACTCTTTTTTACTCATTAATTAAAGCTGACACTTCCAAAAGCAGTGTTAAATTTAACTGGGATTTAAGAACTCATCTGCTCTGCTCATCTATTTTAAGTTAAGGTGACCAGACACCAAAGCAGCTGCTGCCTCTAAAGGATAATGGAGTCTAGGACCACATATCCCATACAAAATGTCATCTTTATCCAGGAATGGAGAAACCTTTAACCCTCAAAATAACACACTTGAATCAAACAATGGGAAATCTTCCCAGCAGCTTCTTCAACATGTTTGAAGAAGGGTGGGGAGAGGAGAGGTTTTGAGGTTTCGTTTCAGGGGTTTGGGTTATTTTTGAGTGCTTGATCACCCGGGAAGCAAATCCAAAAGAAACTAGAATTGTTTTCCAGGGTGATAACGCTTCAGGAAAAGTCTGATGAGGAGCAGCTGAGGGAGCTGGGAAAGGGGCTCAGCCTGGAGCAAAGGAGGCTCAGGGGGGACCTTGTGGCTCTGCACAACTCCCTGACATGAGGGGGCAGCCGGGGGGGTCGGGCTCTGCTCCCAGGGAACAGGGACAGGAGGAGAGGAACAGCCTCAGGCTGGGCCAGGGGAGGCTCAGGTTGGATATTGGAAAAAATCTGATCACTGAAAGGGCTGTCAAGCACTGGCACAGCTGCCCAGGGCAGTGGTGGAGTCCCCATCCCTGGAATACTCAAAGATCACGTGCATGTGGCACCTGGGGACAAGGGTTAGTGCTGAACACGGCGGTGGTGCTGGGCTGGTGGTTGGACTTGGTGATCTTAAAAATATTTCCCAACCTTAACAATTCTCTGATTCTGCAAAGCTTCCTAGGAAATTATTCGTGTCGCAGCACAGGTCTAATTATAGCAGATGGGAGGAATTAAAAATAATCCACCTGTTTTGGAAGTCATTTAAGTTGAGGTTGTTATGTAAGTACTTTGATGGTGAAAAAATACATCAAACAAAAACCATGACAGAAAATATCACTGCCTAAAAAGTGGCTAATTTTTTAAATCACCATACATATATTTATGTTTGGACACAAATGTGTGCATGTTGTACAGGGAAGAACAAGAAAAAAACAGGGATGTAAAGGCCAGAGACAGCTATTTCTCCCTAATTAAGTTTTCAATCAACAAGGCAATCAGCACGGAGCTCCCATCAGTGCTGCTCTGAGAGCATCCCGAGTCCTCGAGCAGGAGCTGGCACCGGACATTCCAGGCTGCACGCCTTAGGATAACACTCTCCTACACCCCAGTGGTAAAACAGGGACACGGCTCCCAGCAAACCCTTTCACTCCATCAGAACAAGCGAACGAACCAGCGCACCGCCCTGGTGAGCACAGCCAGGCTCGGCGTTTTCCCCTGAATACCCCATCGAACCAAAGGGGATGTTTGCAAACGCTCAGGTATTTATTTCCCAGTGCCGGCTGCCAATCGGATTGGAGGTTTCCGCAGGAGAAGAGGATGGAAATGCCTTCATTCCAAAGGCAATCTGAATGTGGAAAAGGCCAAGTGCCCCGTGTTAGGCGGGGTTACAACAGTTCAGGTGCTCTCCTAATTAATGAGAGGGCCGTGGCTAAATGCCATCGCACGTTTGTGATGTCCTGGGGCCTCATTCAGTTCCCACTGGGAACAGGAGAGATCAGGTCGTTCAACTAACTCCGGTAGCCTTTGGATTGCACTGAAGACTCCGCTCGGAATGAGATGGAGGTCTCCATGGAGAGGCTGAGCACTTCCAGCTCCTGTGGAGCCTGACACCTCCTCACTAAGGCTGAGCATCCAAAAAGAGTGCAGGGGAGCTTGTCTTTCCTGCACTTGAAATCAAACTGGGGGCTTTGAAAGGAGCCTGGAGGTCCTGTCACCTAAATGCAATAATTGCCTTTGAAATTCTTGATTAAATTGTGAGAGTGAGAAAATAAATCACATTCTTTCTTAGGATGCAAAAAATCAAAGATTGTTATCATGGAATAGTTTGGGTCAGAAGGGACCTTAAACATCATCTTATCCAATCCCCTCCATCATCTTATTTTTCACTACAGACAGAACACAATGCACCCAGTTTTGATTTAAATTTTGCCTTTTTTTATTAAGCACCTTAGGAAAAATTAACTGAGAGGTCTCTTTTCCTGTGGTTATATTATACAGAACAATGATATAACCACTTAATTGCTGTAATCCACAAACTTTCTCAGCAGAAGTTTGTCCTTACATTTAATGCTTGTTTATAGTTGGGTAGTTAGTCCTAAAAAGGACACAATTGTGCTGTCATCTTCAGAGCATCAGAAAATACATATATTCTACAAATCTCCAAAAGGCAGCAGCAGAGTAATTGACAGCCGTGATTATTGTGCCCTCTAGAAACATTCCGGATGACAGATGATGGTAATTTCCTCATAAATCATGTCTAAACCATGAAAAATGCAATGGAACCTCATTTGAGGAGTATGATCTTACCAGGACTAGTGGGGGAGGTAGAATTTGGGTCTGCAATGTTTGTTTGAGTTTTTAGGGATAGAATCTTCCAGAAGTTGCAGTTGTGTGTGTGTGTGTGTGTAGAAAAAAAATCCCATTTCAGATGAGCAGCATCATCTCTTTTGCCTCTCCTGTGTTGCTGTGGTACTTTTCCTGATCCTGGCTGATTGAAAGGCGGGAAGAGCTGCAGCTCCTATTTCAGAAAAGTTCCCAAGATAGCAGTGAAGGGGTTTTTGTTCAGGGTGAGAGGAATAAAAGGGAAAAGAGAACATTTTAGACTCTGAGAATCCCAGTGAACAATTCTACATTTTCTCCATGCTTTCAAGCTGGAATGTTTTCATTATTTTTAATATAAAGGAATTTTTTTTTCTATTTTTGACCAGATTCATTGAGTGAGACTAAGGCTGTCCCCCTCTACACTGCATTTATATTCTGTGAAAAGCTCGCAAATTGAAGTTCCTGTAACATTTTTTGTAACATTATTATCTCCCCCATTCCACCTGTGTCTTTTAACATTTTCTATTCATTATAGAATGTGGTGCCCAGTTGACTCCATGGTTCAGAAATGTTTGATTTACAGGAACAGTTTGGGGTATCATGGAATCCTGAAATGGGTTGGAAGGGACCTTAAAGCCCATCCAGTGCCACCCCCTGCCATGGGCAGGGACACCTTCCACTAGCCCAGGTTGCTCCAAGTCCCATCCAACCTGGCCTTGGACACTGCCCGGGATCCAGGGGCAGCCACAGCTTCTCTGGGCACCCTGTGCCAGGGCCTCCCCACCCTCACAGCCAAGAATTGCTTCCCAATATCCCATCAAAACCCGCTTTCTTTTAATTTGAGTCCATTTCCCCTTGTCCTGTCCCTCCACCCCTTGTAAATTGTCTCTCTCCATGTTTCCTGTTGGCCCCTTCAGGCACTGCAAGGCCACAATGAGGTCACCCTGAAGCGTCACTTGAACAATCCCAACTCTCCCAGCCTTTCCTCATGGCAGAGCCGCTCCATCCCTCGGATCATCTTGGGAATAGGTGAGTTTGAGCCTTGAGCAGATCCACATTTGGTGGCACACAGGGGTTGTTCAGGGCCACGAGACAAAGGCAAGGAGATCCCTTAGGATTTACTGTCATGGGCACAATGGACTCAGGGAAAATCAAATCCTTTTCCACTCAAAACAGACTTAAATCACGAGAAACAAAACCAAATTAAAACAACACCTTTCCTACCCCTTCTCCTCAGGTTCCACATCACCCCTGAGTGGTGCTGGAGATGGGGAATGGGGGCTGTGACCAGTCCACTGCAGCTCCTCTCTGCTGCTCCTTTCCTCACACTTTTCCCCTCCTCGGCCAGGGTTCCTCTCCATGGACCACAAATCCTTTGGAAAAAACCTGCTCCTGTGTGGGTCCTTCCCATGGGCTGCAGGGGAATCCTCCTCCCTTTCTTCATCATTGGCAAAGCAAAAAAAAAAAAAAAAAAAAAAAAATAGAGAGGGGAAATACTGTTTTTATTTTAAAACTGAAAGCCTTTGAGGACAAACTGCTGATCACTTTACTTTCCTCATCCAAATTAGAAGGAGAAGGACCAAGGCCTTTGGGCAGTATCTGCTGCTTGCATTTGTGATGTCCCAACAAGGCTCAGAGGGTTTATCATCAGTACATCATTTCCACCCCTGCAGCACCTTCTCTCATCCCACATCCTCCCTGTCAGCATCTTCCAGGCTGAACACCCCATTTGCTTCCAAATTACGGGACTGGGGAAAGGGAAGGAAAGCTTTTAAGTAGGAATTGCAGCGTTCCCCATTGTTTCTGCAAAAGCCAATTGTTTGAATCTTCAGATATGCTGCAAGGAAAACCTCCTTGTAAGGACTTCTGCAAAGATCACAACACTTGCAATGCCTTTTAGGGAGAAGACGGATTCTTTCTCGGGGATAACTTAATCAGCATGGCAGCTTCACACAGAACCTGGATTCAGCAGAAGTTTAATGGCATTTAGGCACCTTTAGATCCCCGTTAATATCCCCCATCCTGGAACTGCACCTTATACAATGCAATGTTCCCTGCACATCTCACAAAAGAGGCCTGAATAAATCACAGTTCAGCCAAAGTTTAGGCAGGTAAAAGCAGGTAAAGCACCAGTTAAACCTATTTTTTCTCCAGATCCAATAAAATAACAGACATCAGATAAGTATTACGAGACTAAAATTGCCATAATTGATAGCAATACACCTTCCCCTCAACACACACAGTAAAATATAAGAAGAGTTTCTGTTTCAGATAAAAACTCGATGACTTTACCATTATGTTGTCAACACTTAATTCTGTATGTTATGACTAAAGGAATTCCATTTCCAAATGTCTGCTTTTCTGTGAGCACTGGCTTTGCATGATGATAAAATAATAAAGCAACTGAAGGCATTCCAGTGTTCATGAAATCATGGAATGATTTGAGTTGGAAGGGACATGAAAGCTCATCCATTCCCCATGGACAGGGACACCTCCTACTAAAACTCCCAGTCTGAACTGAAGTCACCTCTATTTGGTGAAACCACCTGAATCTCCACACTTCAGACACAATTTCTGTGTCTGTGCACCAGAAAAAGGTTCAGCAGTGTCACCTTTCAAGTTCCATTCACAGCTTGACCCTTTAAAGTGTGTTAGAAGAAAAGCACAGATTCACAGAATAGTTGGAGCTGAAGGGACCTTTCCAAGGTTGTCCAGTCCAAGCTCCCTGCCATGAGCAGGGACAGCTACAACTGGACCAGGTTGCTCCAACCTGGCCTTTCCAGGGATCCAGGGGCAGCCACAGCTTCTCTGGGCACCCTGTGCCAGGGTCTGCCCACCCTCACACCCCTTCTTCCCAATATCCCATCCATCCCTGCCCTCTGGCAGTGGGAAGCCATTCCCTGTGTCCTGTCCCTCCATCCCTTGTCCCAAATCCCTCTCCAGCTCTCCTGGAGCTCCTTTAGGCCCTGGAAGGGGCTCTGAGCTCTCCCTGGAGCCTTCCCTTCTCCAGGTGAACACCCCCAGCTCTCCCAGCCTGGCTCCAGAGCAGAGGGGCTCCAGTCCTGGGAGCACCTGTAAACCCAGTACCAGGATGTGAAGAAACTCAAAAAAAAAGAAGTTCACCTTTAATCATCTCCCCTTAAAGATTTCCACTTAAAACATTGAATTCCTGAAAGTGGGGGACAGGAAATGCAAAGATTTCAAAAAAAACCCCAGTGAAATTAAGGTTCCTGCTATTTAAAGCCATCCCTGCTTTGGGATAAGAAGAGTTTTGGGTGCTGAGCTAGAAATGTGCCTTCCACCTCAACCCACAGGAATCTGCGAGCAGCCAGCATATGCTGAGAAAAACCTTTGGAATGATTTGTTTACTGCACAGCACAGTTCAGTCTTGGGCTTCACATCGAACGCAGGGGAGCGTCCCTGCTGAAACAAACCAGTAAAGCAGCTCTGAGATGCACATTTCTTTCACATCAAAAGTGAACTGCTTTGAGGTTTTGAAAGAATTTAATATTCCAGGACATGTTACAAAAGCCATAATCCCAATCACTGCCCTCCACAATGGGAATAAGGAGAGTGATGGAGAATATCCCCATACTAAACACAGCTTAAGCAGTCATTTGGGATGTAGAAGGCAAAGTATTTAGAGTTTGAAGGTCTAAAAGCAAACAAAGAGATGAGGATATGCTTCCCAGGAAAACTCTTAAGGCCTTTAGCAGTGTTTGAACTCCTCTCTTGCAGCCTGTGTACAAGTCTGTGTAGAAGCAATTATGCCTGGAATATTTGAACACTAAGGGGAAGTGTCTGAGCACCAGAGATAACAGGAACTTCTCTTTCAGCCTGGAGGAAAGGGAGCACAACCACTCTAATGCAAGCACAGCGAGCGGTGGGGCTTCAACTGCAATGCAACAGAAGAGTTTGGAATCCCAGCACTTTGAACTGCACCTAAAGAAAGCCAGCAGAGGTGAACAGTGCATCTTCTAATCAGGGAGGAGGCCCAGGTCCATTCCAAAAATAACTCCTTGACACAACATTTTCCAAGATGTTGGCTCCTCTGAGAGTGAAAGGAATCTCCAGATCTGTGTGCCCAGAGGGATAAAAGCTGGAATAATCACTAGGAATCACTCTGCTCTTCAAAGAGCTGACTTTATGTCCTTTTCTGGCACCATCCAAAAAATCCTACCATAACAAAAAACTCCTCATGGAACTCAACATGAATTCAAGCTGGTGCTGCACATGACTTGGAGCAATCCCAGACAGGAGCACAGGCTGGGAGAGGATGTAATTGAGAGCAGCCCTGTGGAGAAGCAGCTGGGGGTTCAGGTGGATGAAAGGTGTGGGGAGCAGCTCCAGGGAGAGGATTGTCCCCCTCTGCTCTGCCCACCTGAGACCCCACCTGCTGCATCCAGCTCTGGGTGCCCAGCACAGGAGGGAGCTGCTGGAGAGAGTCCAGAGGAAGCCCTGGAGCTGCTCCCAGGGCTGAAGCCCCTCTGCTCTGGAGCCAGGCTGGGAGAGCTGGGGGTGTTCACCTGGAGAAGGGAAGGCTCCAGGGAGAGCTCAGAGCCCCTTCCAGGGCCTAAAGGAGCTCCAGGAGAGCTGGAGAGGGACTTGGGACAAGGGATGGAAGGACAGGACACAGGGAATGGCTTCCCACTGCCAGAGGGCAGGGATGGATGGGATATTGGGAAGAAGGGGTGTGAGGGTGGGCAGGCCCTGGCACAGGGTGCCCAGAGCAGCTGTGGCTGCCCCTGGATCCCTGGAAGTGTCCAAGGCCAGGTTGGATGGGGCTTGGAGCACCCTGGGCTAGGGGAAGGTGTCCCTGCCCATGGCAGGGGGTGGAACAAAGTGATCTTTAAGGTCCCTTCCAACCCAAACCATTCTATAATTCCATAATTCTGTACGAGGGGTAAAAAAAGTTATTTCCCTGAATTTATACTCACTAATAGAGAGAATGGGCAAAGAGAATTTTAGCCAACAAAATTCAGCTGTTCTGCCTAAAATGTTGCTTGCCCAGCAGCCGAGCTCTCACCGGGTGTTTATGGGATGTGATCGCTGCATTGTGCCAAGTGCAGCATCCTAAAATGTCATTATTTAGGGAATGGTTTAGTGGGGGCTTGGCAGTTCTGGCTTAATGGTTGGGCCTGATGATTCATGAGGTCTTTTCCAACATAAAGGATTCTATGAAAATTCCAATTATTGGTAAAATAATAGCAGAATTGGCTTACTGCAAGTTACTGGGCTACGTATCACTGTAGAAAAACTTTAACCAACTGAAGCAGCAGAACAACAAAATCTTCTTTGGGGATTGGCCCTGAAGGAAAGATCAGCTTTGTGACCTTGGCTCCAAGGAAATCTAATTTTACCTTTGCCTTCCAAAGGACCTGAGTTCTACCTGTGATGTGCTTAGGCTCTGTGTTTGGATTCAATGTGAATTATTCCTTTGCCTTTGAGAAATCCATTGGATTCCTGAAGATATTTAAGGACCTAATTTCAGCAGCTGTTTCACCACTATCTGTACCACTTCAATGGCTTACATTCTGTTTGCATCTCTTTTTAAATACTTTCTCCATTTTTATTTTCCTCCAGATTGAGCAAAAACATTTCAATTGTTTAAATTACTGCAAAAATTGGATTAATGTATAAAAGTCTAAAAAGTCAAATCCAGGCCTAGAATAAAAACTCACCATATTCCATGCAACAGTGTGTGACATATTTCCCTCTCTCCATGCTTTCGTAAAATTGTCATTTATGCAATATCTGCACTAAAAATATGATTTATATATTTAATATATACAGTAAATACATGCAATAAATGTAGAATATGGCTTCAGCCAGGATTTCCATAGAAACATCTGGGAATATTATGCTGTCCATATGCCAATAAGAACACAGATCTTTTTACATTATTATTTAATGTCAAAATTTACTTTCAAAGAGAAATTAGAATTGGATTTTATGTCATATTAAAAATACTCTTTCTAACTGCACTTAGACACCTGAATATTAAACCACCCATTTCTTATCACAATGCAATTCTGTTGATCGCTTTTGGGCTGGAAATGTCTTTTCTTCCCTTATAGCCACTAGCAAAATATTTACAATAATCAGCAAAACTTCCATGAGACAAAAGCCAAGAAAAAGCCCTTCTGTACACACGTCCTCTCATTTCCAAGTTGAAATCAGAGCCTTTAATGTTACTTTAACATGTGTTAATCATATCATTAATGTTATGACTGACAGACAGAAATTAGTTTAATGGAGAGTTCAGGGTTCTTAAATCAAGACAGGCTTTCGGGTTCTCATGATTAATAGAGCAATACCCCAGCCACGTGTGCTCGAGCTGCAAAGGAAGATGGATAATGAGCTCCTGCATCCGCTGAAGGAATTTTAAAACCTATGCAGGACTACATTCCAATGAGAGCACATTACACTGGAATTAATGCAGGATCATTTGTCTCTCATAGCCAATGTTCAAAGGAAAAGTGCAGAGACTGAGCAGGGATATTCACAACTCCAACTGTGGGAGGGCTAATGAGATGTGGGATGAATGGGGGAGAAAAGAGAAAGGACCACTTGATAGAGATTTCCTTCCAGGCCCAAGGGGGTGTTTGATGACACGCAAGACTTTCCTGGCTTGTGCAGCGTTCCCCTGACAAATCCCAGCTCCTCGCCATGCCAGGCCTCATTGGAAGGAGCATAGCTGCGTGTTCCTGCTCAATTCTTACAAGAAATTCTGTGTCACACAGACATTGACACCCTGGTCTCACAGAATCCAGAATGGCTTGGATTGGGAGGGACCTCAAAGCCCATCCAGTGCCACCCCCTGCCACGGCAGGGACACCTTCCACTAGCCCAGGGTGCTCCAAGCTGGCCTTGGACACTTCCAGGGATCCAGGGGCAGCCACAGCTGCTCTGGGCACCCTGTGCCAGGGCCTCCCCACCCTCCCAGGGAGGAATTGCTGTCCAGTATCCCATCTAACCCCACCCTCTGGGAGATGAAATAATGCACTGTTTTCCTCCTACCATCATTTCTCCAACTTCTCCTGTAATTTGCTTAATTCTTTGTCAAATTACACAGTCTTTAAAGAATTTCTAGTGTTGGTGATGTTGCAATCCTCCAGGGAAACAGCAGGATCGGCAATCTTCGCTTTCTGGAGAGAAAACACAGCCTGGGAATGGTTTTGAGCAGATCTGTAGTGATGTACTACCAATGACCTGGGGGAATTACAGGTGTAATGTGGTCTGTATGACCTGAGCTGAGTTGGGAAACATTAATTACAGGCATTGAGGCAGTAAATTAGTTTATACACCTTGCTGGTTTTGTACAAAGAGTAATTGTTCCCTGTGTATGTTGCAAAGATACAAGTCTGAAATGTACCTGATCTTTTTGGCAATATGAATTGTGTATTTGTGCAAAACCAGATCAATATGGGAAGCATTTATTTGCTAATGATAAAGTAATTTTCTTCTATTCCTCCTCATTTTTTTATTTTCTCTTAGTGATCTTAAGATCCTCATACTGCTTCCTTTCGTTGGAAATTACGTGATTCTTATCCTATATCCTTTTGCCTCATTCAGACAAAAAGCAGAGTGTTTTAATTATTTTCTTAAGTCATAAGCTTAAGACAAAATCTTTAGCTTGTAATATGTTACATAATTATTATGAAGCCAGTAAAGACCAGAAATGATAGACTGTATTTCAGCAGGTAAGCAAGTAGTGAAATGAAATGAAATGAAATAAAATGAAATGAAATGAAATGAAATGAAATGAAATGAAATGAAATGAATAAATGGATCAAGTAAAATGGCTTGGTTCCAGTAAACTGACTTAAAATGTGACCCAAGAAAGTCCTGGTTTTGTGTAAAAAGGAAATACAGCCAAGTATTTTCTCTGAGATGCAACACTGATTGTGTTGTGGAAAGTTACACAAAGTGTGTCAAACTCAAAATAAAAACTCTGGGTTTTTTAAGAATTCATCTTAATAGTGTATAATTAATTTAGTAAAAAGAAACCTCCATTAAAAGTAATCATTAGTGAATTGTTTTGTCTTGAAAAAAGAGCATGAGAAAGGAAGGAAAACTTGAAGACAAGTCAGTTACTTCCTACACCAACTCCTAGAAAAGAGGTATTATTGCTAGAATTACAGTAACAACATGCAGGGAAGCTCCCTGTGAGTCACCAGCCCCAGATGTGATGAGTTTGGCTCCCAAATAATGAAATTTGGGTACAATGAATACCATATTTGGTGAGTTTTTCATGCTACGTGAAAAATGTTGATACATCCAGTGAAGGGTACAACTCCCACCCTCAGCATCTGGCTGAGGCTCGGGTGAAACACTGAGCAAACCTGGTGACAAAGTGACAGTGACACTGCTCAGCTTACCTGATCTCTATTAGTTTTTGAAAGCCCCAAACCCTCCACCCTGTTAAGAATTTAGATGGAAAGGGGAGAAGTCCCTGACAACTGCAATAAGACAATTACAGACTAACTCACCTTCAGGGGAACTGTTTTTGTAACTTCTAATTGGAGATTTAGTTAAGATCTGAATCAAGAGGGTTTATATTCCTTCTGCATATTCTATTTTAATTTCTTTTTACAGGCTGGCTGGAAGTGCCACAAGGTATAGAGTTATAATTTGAAGATATTATAAATTTTCCTTAGGGAAGTGGAAAAAGCCAGCAGCAGAGAGGAGCAGAGAGCAGAGAGAGGAGCAGAGAGGAGCAGAGAGAAGGCTCCCAAGGAATTGCCTCCATTCAGGCAGGTGCCTCTGGGAATTCAGTGCACTGTTGCTTTTACCCATTTTAAACTCGTCCCTTTGTTCAATTAGTGGAAGACGCACTTTCCCTTCTCTTCCCTCATTTTATGTGACCAGCTGACAGAGAGCACCTTAAGAACTGTTAAGGGCAAAAATGTACCCTGGGCTTTGTGCAAATGAGAACTGGGCTCTGCATTCTAATGAGCGATGCCTGTAAACTTTGTTCTTGCTCATTAGCAGGAAGATGTGTCAAGATGTGGAAGTGCAATGGACACTGACAGCAAATGAAGTCCAGGGGCTTTGGGGCTGCATCTCTATTTTCCCAGTGTTTTAGTTACTCTTTGCAGCCTCTGCTATGAAACAGCAGTGATGATACCAGCCAGGCTTGGCAGAAATGACTGTAAAAGCTATAACTTTTTATAACAAATCCCAAGTTCTTACCAGAGGTTGTAATCATTCCATAGTACTTCCACAGCCCCCCATAAAAACACATTCCGCACCGAGTTGTTCTCTATTAAATTGTTAGACAATCTTTTATTAAAACAGTCTGAAAGCTTCCTGGAAAGATTAAAATGAAATAGTGAGATAAGTTTTAATCCTGGGCTGTTGGTAAGGTCACAGTTTGGGAGGATAACCCGTTTTACAAGCAGGTGCAGTGCTGAGGGAGGGAGCCTGTAACAGTGTTAGTGCTGTACAACCTGCAGTGCCTCATAAGAGAGTTTGGTGTGCCTCAGCAGAAATTCATTCCAGAAGAATTCAATCACTTCTTGGGAGAACTTTCTGATGTGAGAAAATAATTGAGTGCTTGACATCAAGCTTCAGAGGTCAACCACTGAAAAGGCAATATCTTGGCAATAAATTGGGATGGAATTGTCGAATTTGAGTTGTGAGGCGAGTTTGCTGTTTTGTGGAGCAGACGGTTCAGATGATGTGGGGTTTAGGGAGTGCTTTCCACTTGGACAGTAGCACACCAAAAGCAACATATTTGTGGGGGTTTTCCCATCCTGGTAGGTTTTAAATTAACCATTTCAGACTGAGCTGAGCACTCCAGAAGCAGGCTGAGCTGGAGCTTCGTTCAAGACAGGACACACCCGCTTTTTAAAATCAATCTTGTTGGTGCACAACTTTGTGTGCTTTTTCTACAGGGAAAGAAATGGGTCTAATAAAAACCATTATTTCCTTCTCACAGTGTGGCCTATTATACACTCAGAAACAGTTATGGCTATGGAATCATAGAATCATTAAATTTGGAAAAGATTCCAAGATCATCAAGTCCTACCTTCGACTGATCGCTACATGCCCAGTAAACCATATTGTAAAGTCCCACATCTACTCAGTTTTAGAACACTTCCATGGATGGCAACCCCACCCCTTCCCTGGACACTCTCTTCCAGTGCTTGAACAGCCTTTCAGTGAAGAAATTTCCCCTAATATCCATCCTGAACCTCCCCTAGTGCAAAGGCCTTTCCCCTTGTCCTACTACTGGTTACCTGGGAAAAGAGCCCGACTGCCCCCTTGCCATAGGGAGCTGGAAAAGCACCTGCACTAACTCAATTGCAGATGTTATCTGTTCTAATTCTGGTGTTATCTTGATTGATGAGTTGGCAAAAATAGTCTTAGTAATCAGGTATTTTATAGGATTTCTCCAGTGACTTTTTAAACAAATGGTATTGCAGACCCTTCCACACAAGTAGCAGCTTTAGCATCTTCCTTTGGTAGGTTTTCTTATTTTATTTTACTTTGTTCCTTTGTTCCTGTATTTTTTCTTTACAAGCTTAAATGGGATTTCTACCCATCTAGTTACAATCCTAGAGCAAAACCAACATTCTCCAGTCTGCCCTGTTGCCCAACCAAATTGTGGAATAGAGATAATACTCCTTTATATAATATCACATATCTCCTGCTCACCGGCAGTTTCAATCCTACTCTACAGAGGTCCAGAAGGGGGAAAAACATTATTTGTGTCTTCCTCCTGCCATAGGGGAGGTATTTGGGTGCTATTAGGAAGCCAAAAGAAAGCAACAGTATGTTGCTTTTCTATATTCTAGAAGCCCTGGAAGTAAGGAATAAAGGAATTTGCTTTTGCAAAGTGACTTTTTACATGTGTCAATCATGATGGAAAAAGGCAGAGCAGTTTTAAACTAAGAGAGGGAAGATTTAGATGGGATATTGGGAAGGAATTGTTCCCTGGGAGGGTGGGGAGGCCCTGGCACAGGGTGCCCAGAGAAGATGTGGCCTCCCCTGGATCTCTTGAAGTGTCCCAGGCCAGGCTGGACAGGGCTTGGAGCAGCCTGGGCTAGTGGAAGGTGTCCCTGCCCATGGCAGGGGGTGCACTGGGTGGGCTTTGAGGTCCCTTCCATTCCAAACCATTCCATGATTCTATGATGAAACCAAAACATCAGCACAGATTCTGAATTATGAAAGGCCATAATCCCACTGATCAGGGAAATATTTCTAAAAAATTCATCTAGAATATGAAGAATACTTAATCAATGGAACTATTTCACAGGTCCAGAAAGGCGATCCTATTCTTTCAGGAAAAAATGTGTTTACAGATCTTTTGAGTCCAATTTTTCTGGTTTTTTAGACTGTTAGAGGATAATCTGACATAGGAGATTTGAGCACTTGCTGTACCAACATTGCAGCTTTGATTTTCTGGTGAATGTGAGATTATATTTTTTTTTTCTATTATTGCTTCCCTGTGCCTGTCATGAAGTCTTCATGAATCCTTACCCAGGTTTAAATGTGAATTTGGACTGCATGGCTGCAATAATGCCATGTGTGCTTTGGTTTTTTATCTATTCCACTACTTAAAGCAAATCCTTTGCCTTTTCTGGAAAAGATCATAAATTTCATTTTCTTAACCTTAACCAGAAGAGGTTCTTTCTTCTCCTCTGGGATTAGAGTAACATTCAGTGTTGACACCTGTGACTTTTTTCTTGCAACTTCCACTGTGAAAACAGACAGGGAGAACAATGTGAAAAGCCCTCTTTTTTTTTTTTTTTAAGAACCTTCAGTTATTTTCCGTGGCATTTCAAGAATCCTGTTATTCAACTTTCAAAGCTTGCTGTAGAATCCAAACCCAGAAGCTATCAGTGCAAATACTTCGTCTAATTTTCCTATTGCATTCACCTCAGCACAGGAAATCAATCCATCAGGAAGGGGAAGATTTGGAAATAGATGGCAGTGGCAATCCAATAAAAACCATAAATAAACAGGGGGAAACACCCCATGTCAAATGAGGATTTTCAGATTTACTAAACATATACAAACAAACCTGCATTGTGATTTGGATCACAACTTCAGGGGTTTCACAGCATACATATAAATTCAAAACTGGGAAGAGGAAAGATAAAAAATTAGGAAAAAAAAAAAAAACAACAACCCAAAACTGTTGAAATCACTGGTAATAATAATAATTACTGTGTTTTTATCAGGCTGGTAAATTTTAAAAACCTAATTAATAAAAATATCATTGTAACTACATTTTGAATGTTTTTCCCAAAGGGTTTTGGAGTAGCAGAATTGCTGGGGGCTTTCTTTGTTTGTCTGCTTTTTGCTCAAGAAATCCACAGTACCCAAAAGCGTCCTCCAAGGATTCAATAATGCAGACAGTCTCTGCTCCAAGTACTTCCAGCAATTGTTGGCATCTTTTAGGACTGTCTGGCTGGAATTTATTAACATATATAGCCAGAGCTCTCTCCTCTATTGAAAGGCAATATAACACACGTTCCCTGACAGATTAAAGCAAGCTGCACTATAAATTGTGCAGATTGAGCCCTCTTACATGGCTTATCCTAATCATAGCTCTGCCATTTGCTTCTCATGACAGGATAAAAATAAAAGTACCATAAAACTAAAATAAAATAGACAGTCTGCCATTCCTCCTTTAGAAAACATTTGTCAGAATCTCTTCAAAAATAATTGGGAAGAAAATGTGCTGAATTCTACAATCTATTGAGTCATTTTTAAAACTCGTCCAGGCATGTAAAAAGGCTGCATTCTTTATATCAGCTAGCTTGGGAGAGGATGTATTTTACATTGTCAAAACCCTTTCAGAGTTTGCTTTCTTTCACCCTTAAGAATAAGTTTCCCCTGACTTTAAACTTAAATATTTATCCAGTGAGCAAGAAACAGGGAAACATTTAGGTTCACTCACCATGCCAGCCTTCAGTGATCTAAACCCTGCTTTCCCCTGAAATTTTTCTATAGTCTCACAATATACTTCTTTTTTTCCCTTTCTGCAGTGTCTGCATTTGAACTGCTGCTGCTAAGGAAAGAAGTGTGAAAGTGTTCTTTTGCTAGAGATATATATATTAAAAAGGCAGTTTATGGCATATTCTTCAGCCCTTTTCAAAAGAAGTCTGAAACCTGAACTCTTCTGGCACCTTCAGCAAGGGCAGATTCTTCCCTTCTTGGTGAGGAAATAGTCGCTCTGCAAAGGATGAATCTGGAAACTCAGTATTCAGCTGTAATCACAAAGACTGACATCTGGGAGGTGTTGGGACAGTCCAGTGACACAAGGAGACAGAAATATTTAAAACAAGAATTGGTTTAAATATCTCTTCATAGAGATGAGCTGGAAGGGAAAGAGGCCAGCTCCAAAACTTCCTGTTTGCTGCACCAGTGGAGAAGGTGCAGTGCTCCCCCTCAGCTCTGAGCACACCACACGAGCTGAGGAATGGAGGTTGTCCCATCTGACCTGAGGTCTGTGCAGCAAGGCCATGGAATGGGGACAGAACGGTTCCCAGGCTGAATGTCCTCTTTTGTGTTTTTCCTTACCCAAATGAAATAAAGCTGTCTTGGAAAAGGACAAAAAGCACAAGGTGTGAGATACTACCACTGCAAAGGACAGATTGTGAAATCTACTTTATGATATGGAGATTGACATGGAATACTGGGAAGAAATCCTCTGCTGTGAGGCTGGGGAGACCCTGGCACCGGTTGCCCAGAGAAGCTGTGCTGCCTCTGGATCCCTGGAAGTGTCCAAGGCAAGGCTGAACAGGACTTGGAACAGCCTGGGCTAATGGAAGGTGTCCCTGCCCATGGCACAGGATGAGTTTTAAAGTCTCTTCAACCCCAAATCATTCCATGACGCCATGATATCTACAATACAGTTATGCTGCATCTGATACAGAAAGCAACAACTCAAACAGCTTTGTTTTGCACTCACAGGGATTTTTCAAGGGCCAAGAGTGCCTAACTGCTTGAGAGCTCATGGACAAGTGTCCTTGTTCAGGATTGCAGGCTACATTCACTGATCCTGTTTTTGGAAAAACTTAAGGTCTACCAGCACTTTTGTAAGGTTTTGTGATCAAAAAGGTGCAGTTTTGTCAGCTACTCAGAATTCATTTCAAATAAGAATTTACATCAATCCAAACCACCGCAGCCACTTCTGTGGCACTTCAGTTGCTTCTCTGTACCGTCCCTGTGTTCAGGAATCTGCACTGGCATCGTTCCTTACCAGCTTACACCTTCCACACACACTGCTGCAGAGAAACCGAGCAGAAAGGTTGGTGCCAACCAGGGCCCAGCACCGTGCAAACACTGCAATGACACCAAATCAGCAAAATTATTGACGCAGAGAGGAATAAAAAGTAATAAAGTAACTGGTGCTTGGCTTCACTCCAGTTGGTCACAGCTGACTGCATGAATGCCTCAGCCAAGAGCTACAGGCAGGGCAGGGAGTTTAAAAGGAGGAGCAGTTGTGAGACTGAACAGGACTCTCTGCTTCCGATGCAAAACTCTGGTGATGTGGAGGAGATTCAGATGATCAGTACAGGAGCTCCTGTTGGGCACTGGAAATTGGGCACATGGACCAGGCTGGGAAATGCACGGGAAGGAAGGATTGGTGCAGGAGGTGCTCAGCAGCCGCCTCAGTGGGCTGCAGGTCCCCTTTGCCCGAGTTCAGGAGGATTCTCCCTTTCCCTTTGCAACAGCCTGGCAAACACGGAGCCTTTCAGCCCACACCATTCCCCCTCTGGGCGAGCACCAAGACATTCACAGCCTCGCAAGGCTGCGTTGCCACCCCACGTGCTGCAGCCCCTGCCAGGCCTGCTCAGGGAGCCCAGGCAGCTCTGCACACATCTCCTGGCAATTGCTCATTTGGGAGCAAGCAGGAGCCGCACACTGCACAGACACACCAAGCATCTGCTTTGCTCTGAACCCCAAGGACAGGCAGTGTCCAGCGTGGCACTCTGGGCCATCCTGGACGTTTCAGCTGCACACTGGCTGTTGCCAAGCACGTGTCCTGCCAGGCTCCTTGTCTCAGGAGATTTTCACCGAGGCAGCAAGAGCTGCACTGCCAACTGCATTTTAGTGCTGCAGCACCTCTGGGGGCACCTGCCCCAGCGAGTGGGATCCAATGTCCTGGCAGCAAAATCCCTGGGTGCCTCACAAGGAGTTCCACAAAACGGCCTGGGAGCTGCTCCCCTGCACAACAGGGACTTGTGCCACATCTCCTTGCCATGGCTGAGAGCACTCCTTCCTGCAGAGATCCTACAGAATCATCCCTGCAGCAGGGCAGCTCTCGGCGAGGAGAACTGCACCCAAAAAAGGGGCTTTGGCATCAAACAACCGCCCTGTGCCCCAGGAGTCACAAGGACTTGCTGTCCCCGCATCCCTCCCGGCCCAGGCAGCGCCTTTCTCCTCTGCCCCACCCAGCACACACTGCAACGCCCCAGAACCAAAAGGCTTCGGGCTCCAGCATTTCCCCCCAGATCAACGACTGCAGTGCAATGAAAACAACAAGCACTTCTGATTTATCAATTCAATCACTTTATTCAATCATTTTATTTCATTTTTTTTTATTTCATATTTTATATGAAATCATCTTATCTCTATCCAACCTGTTCTAACTGAGCAACAGCTACAGCTCCACTGCCTAAGGAACATATTCCACAGTGTCCTGGGTTGCAGTATGTCATACATGAAATGGAGTGTTGGCCTTTGCTTATTAAGTATTTTCAACTTTTAATTGTTAATTGTTTAATTATTGTTTATTCAAATTACCCATCAAGCCAGTTAAGAGTTACTAAGTTCCAAAGTTATTCCCCTGATTAGTTGATTAAAGTGTTTTACATAATTCCTCGTTAAAAATCCCTTGTTAATAAAGTTCCACAAGTTTGTTCCCCTCTTTAGTCCCTAAAGTGTAAAAACCCACAATGTCTTAATTCCTGTATGTGTCCAAATTAATTACCCTGTTTTTAAGAGTTCTCTGAGATACTTAAAGCCCAGGTTTAAACCTTTTACCAAGTGTTCTTAACCTTTGTAAGTTTTGAGTGAGTTTTAAGCTTTGCCAAAAAGGAGACCTTCTATCTGACAGGGAGCTATTTGTAGAACCTGGCCATTGGCCTGCAACTCAGCACCACGGCAACCTGGAATATTAATGAGGACTTTTCCTGCCTTTGGAGCCAATGACATCTTTCCCCTAAATAACAACGAGCCATTGGCCAACTGAGATTACCTCACCTCAAGACACCACCAATCATCCAGGACCATGGAGGCTGGACACTGGGCGGTCATGGGCGAGACCCAGACTTTATGAAACTACTGGACAGCAGCTCAGAGGTGCCATTTTCACCTCAGATGAGCTGCTGGTGAAGCCTGATGCTGGGAGCACAGGCCTCTACCTCTTTCAAAAGGTAGTTTAACATTCTGACTTTGGGCGAGCTGAAGTCACCCCAGCGTTGTAAGGTCTCTGCTTTGGGACTTTTGAGCCGGTTCGGACAACAAGGTCTCTAATCACTGCAGACCCGTGGTTTTTTTGGCTTTATAATTCTTTTGTACTTGCAGGTTTTTGGGTTTTTTTGCTGATTGTTCTTTTAACAAATTGTTTTTAATTATTTTAATTAAGAACCAAGAGTTGTCTCATTCCTCACAAGTACATTGTATTCTCACGAGCTGTTGAAACCAGGTGGGGCAGTGTTTCCTTGCCTCCTCCCTTTGGACTAGCTTCTGTTAATGAGCCCATCAATGCCTGGCCTCATGACTCAGCATCCCATTGTGAGATGCTCCACCCAGAGGGAGGAACCAAGCATTCCATGCTGCATTTAATCTGAGATTCCAAATACCACAGACACCCTTCCCACGGGATTTCCACAGGACAGGAGCTACATAGCCACCATTGGACCTTCTGAGGGAAAGCAAACCCTTTCTACAGGATCACTGCTTCAACAGAACCACATCCACCATTTCAGGACGACTGCAGCCACCATTTTATCGGACTGCTACCACCACCCTGACTAACAGGGTGTCAGGTTGTATCCTGACTCTGTCACTTTGAACCAGTGTTTTGGGTTTTTTTCCCCTTTTCTTTACTTTCCCTATTAAATGGTTATTCTGACTTGGTGCCTCAACTGTTTTGTTTTCAAACTAGTATACAGAGGAACATATTCCAGACCAAGTGCTGAATAAGATTATCTCTCAGAAACAAAAAGAGCTTCCTACTCCTTTTCTTTGCAGTCTAATGTCCAGTTTAAAGCTTCACAGCTCTCTAGCTTCAACACTTGTCTTTCTTATGTTACTGCCTATGCTGAGCCCCAGCTTGTAATTTATTAATTAAACAGGAACAGAAGCCATGAGAGGGCCTTTATCCTGTTAGCTTAAATACTAGCAGGGAGCACTACTACTGTCTGCTCCTACTTTCACCTACAGAATTTAACTCTCTTAAGTCTTCTATCTTTATTCCTCACATTCTTGAGGCAGTAGCTATATTAACACTTCTATATCGTCTTATCTAAAATTCTAGTAGAGAGCACTAGGAACATCTACCCCTAACTTCCCCTACAGAATTGAACTCTCTTAATTCTCCTAGTGGAGGAGTTTTGCTCCTCCAATCCTTGGGGCAGCAGCTACAATGGCCCCTCAGTCAGGAGCCTCCTGGCCCTCCAGCAGATCGACACTGCCACTGAGCTTGGTGTCGTCTGCCAAATGACTGAGGGTGCCCTCCATCGTCTTGTCCAGGTCATTGTAGAAAATGTCAAGTCCATAGTCAGGGTTTTGATACTCAGACAAAACCCCTGATTCACTTTGGCATTTGCTTTGCCAAGTCTTCTTTCCTGGTCGAGTCCATGTGTCAAAGCCAAGGCATCCGCTTTGTGCAGGGCCTGGCTCAGGTGCCTGTGCACAAACACGCGCGGTGTGGGGAGCACAGCAGAGGGAGGACAGATCCTTCCAGTGCTCATTGCAGGGCTCATCCCTCCGTGGGTGTTCCACCATTGGCAGCACGGAGCCATGGTGGGATGGCCTCTATGCCTGGAGCACTGGAAGGAGGTGTCTGAGGCTCCCGAACGCCCTGCGCAGAGCCCTGAACACCCTCCTGAAGGGGGACGGCCTCGGCATGGGGACAGCTGCAGTTTGGTCGCTGCTTTGCGACCATAACTCGCTGGGGAGGGACACTGAGCCGCTGTCTTCAGCAA
The DNA here is from genome assembly GCF_965178545.1 of Coloeus monedula. Classification (NCBI taxonomy): domain Eukaryota; kingdom Metazoa; phylum Chordata; class Aves; order Passeriformes; family Corvidae; genus Coloeus; species Coloeus monedula. Next base: position 3,601,787 of record NC_138789.1, read on the forward strand.
TGCTGCCGCTCAGGTCTCCGTCTTCGGCCCAGGCCTCACATGGGAGGGGCCCTGAGCTGCTCTCCTCCTCGCTGCTCCAGCTCAGGTGCATGTCTTCGGCCCATGACCCGCACGGAAAGGAGCCTGAGCCACTCTCTTCCCCAATGCTCCTGCTCTGCTGGGTGTCTTCTGGCCATTCCTCACATGGAGGGGACCCTGAGCTGCTCTCCTCCTCACTGCTCCAGCTCAGGTGTGTGACTTCTGCCCACTTTGTGGACAGCCCTGGCAAACTGCACACAGACCTGAGCGTTTTGGAGCGGGACCCCTCCTCAGATGGTGCCTCTGACAGGCACAGCTCTGCTTCTGCCCCTGCCCCCTGCCCATCGAGATCTTCCAGCTGGCTGGGCGAGGGGCTGGGGGAGCTGCGGTCCATAGCCGGGTATGGGGTCGAGGCCCTTCTCCGGCTGTGAGGGGCTCTGCTGGGCAGAGCTGGGGCTGGGCCTGTGGCTGTGCACGGCTGAAGGTTCCCGTGCTCTGCCCATGCCTCGCGTGGCCTCAAAGGGGGCCTCTCTTCTTCACTTCCCCAGCTCGCATCTGTTCCACGTTCTTCTCCGTGGGACAGCTCTTGGAGGCTGTCCACCTCCAAGTCTTCCTCCAGCTGCCCTCCCAGCACTGCCCCTGCCTCCTGCCAAGCGACAGCTTCCAGCCGGCCGGGCCAGGGGCTGGGGGCGCAGCAGGGGCTGTGCGGGGCAGCTGCCCGGCTCTGTGCCCCTGCTGCGGGGGCCGCTGCCGCCGTCCCTGAGCCCGTGCCCTGGTCCAGGTGCCGCTGTGTCCCCGGCTGCTGGCCGCGTCGCCGGATCACAGCCGCCACCCTGCTCAGCATGGCCCGGGAGCCGCGCCGCAGCGAGTGCAGCAGAGCCTGCCCGCAGCCCCTGGGGCTGTGCGGGGCCGCTGCCCGGCTCTCTGCTGCTGCCGCCTGCGCGCCAGGGGCAGCACAGGAGTCACGGTGCTCCTCAGCTTCCTGCGGGGCTGCCCGTGACTCGCAGCTGCGCCCCTGCACGGAGGAGGCCGAGGCTGAGCACCCGGCGGCCGCGTGGCATCCAAAGGGCTGCCCTGGCACAGCAGCTCCCTCCGTGCCCGCAAGCCCGGCCCGGGCCCCGAGGCAGCTGCGTGCTGCCCCATCCCTCACCTTGTGCCTCCTCAGGCAGCGCAGCCACATCTTCTTCGGTTTGACGTCGGCGCTCTTCTCCATGTCCGTGGACATGTCTGAGTCGCTCCGACGCTGCAGTACCCCGGGAGATGCTGTCTCCTGCCGGAGCTGCTCTCCTGGGAGTGCGCACCCCGGGGCGCTTTGCCCCCTTTTATACCCTCCTGCTCAGGGCGCGGCCCCAGGCGTCACAAGGGGCTCTGGGCACACGCAGCCCCTCGTCACAAAGGACCCGGGAACGCTGCTGGCCTCACGGGCCACTCCCCAGCACCCCTCGGACAGCGGGGCAGGGGGCTCAGAACCAGCTGCAAACCGGCTGGAACCAGCTGGAACCGGCGGGGACAGGAGTGTGTAAAGAGTGCGGTGACAGAGCTGTCACACAGCTCCTCGCAGTGACAAATCAGCCACTGCAAATGGAAGCCGTGGATGTGCCACAGCTTTTTAAAAGTGTGTTTTCACATCATGCACGGCCGTAGAGTTTTAGAAGGCATCGCTTGCTTCCTAGAATGTATTTATAAATAATTGTCAGTTATAAAGAATTGTGGAAACGTTAAAAAAATTCCAAGAGCATCATTTTGTTGGTGTTTATTACGTGTGATAATTGCACACTCAGCCGAGAATTCCCTTCTAAAATCAGCACAGAGGGCCCACTGAAAATGCAGAATCATTTAGGATCAATCTTTGATGTCACAGCGGAAGTTAGTGTTTGGTCCCATTTCTGAGAGGACAAGAGGAAGCAGCCCCAAGTTGTGCTAGGGGAGTGTCAGGTTGTTTATTAGGAACGATTTCTTCCTTGTCAGAGTGGTAAAGCATTGGAAAATGCTGCCCAGGGTAGTGGTGGAGTTGCCACCCCTGGAGGTGTTGATAAGCGGCATTTGGTGATATGGTTTAGTGGCCGTGGTGGTACTCGGTCAAAACTTGGACTTGATGACCCTGGAGATTTCTCCAGCCTTAATGGTTCTATGATTCACATGATCCATAGTATCCTGATGGTATAAAAAAAACATTTGATGGTATAAAAAAACATTCTATTGCTTATCAATTCTTGTGGCTGGCTCTACCGATTTCCCAGAAAAGCAAACTATATCTTTGTAATGCTGGTAAACATTCTTCATTCTTCTTTCTTTACATTTCTGGGAACTTCAGTGTAAATGTTCTCACACAAACAATTGTGATTTAGTAAAGAAACTGACTTCTAAGTCCTTCCTCCAGAACATGACGACATACAAATTTTTTTTCACCATATGTGATTTCACCTAGGAGTCACCCCACTAATTATTAGCAAAGGATTTCTCAAATTAATCATCTTCTTAGAAGACTTTAGGGACCTCAACCGGTGTTTACTGCAGGGCCTTTTGAAATGCAAATCACTTCTGCAAACTTCAGAAAGCCCCAAACTCTATTTGGATTCATTTGTAAGTAGTTAAAGATCAAAGTCACTCCAACCCAGAAAGAAGATACAACATCTTTTTGTTTCAAAATGTTGATTTATTTTCTCCACAAACTTTCACAGCAGTGCTTGGTCTCATACTTTTTGGTACCTGCAAGCAGCAGTCAGAAATCCTTCTGGCTGTTTCTCTAAAGATTAATGAGTTGCAAGACACATTTCTTTATTTCATAACCTTTACTATCACAGGAGGTCACTCAATCTGTGAAGGTGACAGCTTTGGATATAACTTTACAACATTCAAAATGTGTGACCCACAGTAAATTACACAACTTGTTCTTTTTGTGGGCAGTGCTGTCAGTGTTTTTCATCTGTGGCTTGTCTGCAGACCAGGAGAGCTCTTGCAGCCCCATTTGTCTTGTAGAGAGAGCTCCGTGGTGGAGCCCGTTAAAAAATTCTCATGGACCACTTTGTCAGAAGTGAAGTGTCTGAACTTATCCATTACACAAAGTCAGGAGGAACTGCAGCTGCTCCAAAATACATCAAGCCATTTTTATCCAGACCCCTATTTGAAGCTATTCCACTGGTTCCTAATATGCATTAGAGAAATTATTCCAGCCTGTGCATTCTGGTGCCATCTGGATGAATTAATTTCAACACGCTACTTTTGTTACAGTCTCAGACATAATGATTCAGTTGTTGGTATGTTGATTTTCCAGCTTCTTTTTCACTCTTTACTGAAAAGAAATGGCTGTGAAAGTCTATATATACAGTATGGATTATTTAAAATATGGGAAACATCTGAAGTTGTTATTTGTAATTGTTGTGACACACAAAGGTACCTCCTGCTGCACCTGTGAGAATGGTCTGGGTTGGAAGGGAACTTAAAGCCCATCCACTTCTACCCCCTGCCCTGGGCAGGGACATCTTCCACAATCCCAGGGTGCTCTGAGCCCCATCCAGCCTGGCCTTGGACACTTCCAGGCATCCAGGGTCAGCCACAGCTTCTCTGGGCAATGTTATAGAATGACTGAATCATTAAGGTCGGAAAAAAGACCATCGAGTCCAAGCTGTGCCCAATCCCCACCTTGTCATCAGCCCAGAGCACTGAGTGCCACATCCTTGGACACCTCCAGGGATGGGGACTCCAACAACTCTCCAGGCAGCTCCTGCCAAGGCCTGAGCACCCTTTCCATGGAGAAATTCCTCCTGATGTCCAACCTGAGCCTCCCCTGGCCCAGCCTGAGGCCGTTCCCTCTCCTCCTGTCCCTGTTCCCTGGGAGCAGAGCCCGACCCCCCCGGCTGCCCCCTCCTGTCAGGGACTTGTGCAGAGCCACAAGGTCCCCCCTGAGCCTCCTTTGCTCCAGGCTGAGCCCCTTTCCCAGCTGCCTCAGCCACTCCTGGGGCTCCAGCCCCTTCCCCAGCTCCGTTCCCTTCCCTAGACACTCTCCAAGCCCTCAAGGTCTCTCTGGCCATGAGGGCCCAGAACTGGACACAGCACTCGAGGTCCCTCAGCAGTGCCAGCACGGGGAACAGTCATGACAGGAGGGCAACCTTTCTACACATCAAAACACCATTTAAGTGGAAAAAAATGTTTTATCAAACTTCAGCAGATGATGGTTTTCTTTGTTCTCTTTTCTTAGAGCTTAATTTAAAAAGTAAGTGGAAAATGTCAGCAATAAAAAAAAAAAGGACAAAAATTCATTTTAAAGCCAAATTTATCCTCACTAGAACTCAGTTACTCAAATAATGAATAGAGGGGTAGTTTTTTAGTCCTGTCCAAGCCACAGATGCCAAACTCAGTAGATAAGCCAGCAAGTATTTCAGGAGGCCTTACAAAAATCAGGTCAGAGATCAAAGAAAAGAAGAGGATATAAACCCCAGGTCATTCCCATGCATGGATAGGAGCCTGAGGTACCAGCTATAATTAGCTGGGACTAGAAAGCATGGCTAACTTTCTTGGTGGAATAAATGGGCACAGATCTACCAAAGCCAGCACACCTGTGACATTTACACTGGGAGAATATCTGACCCACATCCCCCCAGGTTCCTTCAAACTCACTTTGCCCTTCTAACTCCATCATTTCCATCTATCATGCTGCCATCTTTACTCCTGCCTCTCCATCCTCCCACCTCCCAGCTTTTGTCATAGTAACCCCATTTGCAATCCTTATTTACTTTCCTTACTGAGGGACAGAGCAGGTGGATTAGCATGATTCTCAACAGATAATTTCAGGGATATATCTCCTTCAAAGAGGAGATGAAAAATGGTGCAGTAGAGCTGGAAAGATACTTCTAAAAAAGCCACAAAAGACAGTTAGTGCTCAGCATGGGGGGAGGGAGGGAGGGTGGAAAGGTTAATACACTCCACAGAGCCATTGCTTAAATTAAACCTGGCCTTTGAATGCTATCTCGCTCCAAGATACACCGGATACTATCTCAAATTGCCTTGGCCTTGCTTTTTTCTTCTTTCCCTTTCATCCATTCAGTGAGTCCTGACTCCTGTCAAAGGCACCTGACAGAAAGGCTGAACTCCAAAGCACTCCCAGAAAAGAGCTTAGATGAGCTTTTTCCCTCTCCACCTCTCTCTCTTCCCCCTCTCCTACACATTTTTCTGCTTACTCCTTGGCTGCAAGCTGCCAGTTCCTGAGCAGGAATGCTCAGCCACAGTTCCTCCTGGGGAAAGCAGAACACTGGCAGGCACGTGGAAAACTAAGGAGCAGGGAAAGACCAAACCAGCAAGAGAGGAAATGTTGAGCAAAGCTCGCTCTGATTGCACAGGTAATGCATGTTCAGCTGACCCTTGGTTTTGAGCAACATGGAAAATTTAGGGAACATAAAGAGTTTTCTTAGTAGGGTAACACTGCACAGCATCTGAATAGTTACTCTGGGGATGAAATTACTCAATGCTCTCATTGCTTGCTGAAATTGGAGAGCTCGGCTTGGGCAGCAGCAACTTCTCTGGGTGTATCTTCTTTTCTCCTTCTACTTCTCACTTCCTCTTCTCCCATTATTGTGCAGAGGTCACAGAATCACAGAATATCCTGAGTTGGAAGGGAAGCACCTGGATCATCCAGTCCAAGCCCTGGCCCTGCACAGACACCCCAACAATCCCACCCTGTGCATCCCTGGCAGCGGTGTCCAAACGCTCCTGGAGCTCTGGCAGCCTCGGGGCTGTGCCCATTCCCTGGAGAGCCTGGGCAGTGCCCAGCACCCTCTGGGGGAAGAACCTTTCCCTGATCTCCAGCCTGACCCTGCCCTGGCACAGCTCAAGGTGAGGCAATCAGGAGCATGGAAGAAGTTATAAATGAACTTCATGGAATCAGACTTCCCGTGGGCATCCAGGAGGCCATCTGTGCCACAAGAGGCTCCCCAAGTTGTAGGATTTCCAAGGATTTCCAAACTTCCTAATACCCACATCATAGCTAGCGATTCTGAGCTAATTATGAACTGACAAACATCATAAAGTCCAATTGCTGGGATCTGAATGGAATAATCCATCTCTAATTCAAGAAAATTGCCACACTTAACGATAATTAAATATTATGTGCATGTATAATTAATAGATGTCTAAACCATCCAGAACAACAAATCCATCTTCATTTCAATTTAACAACAGAGGGCGTTTAAATGGAAGCTGATTGATGCAATGGAAGTTGATGGATGCAATCACAGTGTTTACCTTTTTTTCCCCCAGTTCTTGAAAGCAATTCTTTACAAGCTCATGGCACTGAGAAACTCCACTTCCATGGAATTTAATGGCAAAATTCCCCATGGGATTACCATGACAATGGATACTGACAGCACATAGCCAGGGCTTTGAAAACTCCATCCTCGTGTTTCTTCCAGGATGTTTACAGGCTCTCACAGTGGGAATTTTCATACCCAGTGGCTTAGTTATATGGAATTTTATACTCAGCTATTTCCAGCTTTACAATGGCTACAAGCATTGGACAGAGATTCCTGAGAAGCACACCTGATCCAGGTTTCGGCTCAAATTAATGCAGGAAGCAGGCTGGCTTCCATTCACACTGATTACATTTCAAATGGGCCTTCAGTGCATAATGATTAATATTTCACTCTAATTATTTGTTCCAATTAAATGTAGCATGATTAAGCGACATTTTCCCCGGTGAAACTAAACTGCATTTTTTTCTTGAAACAAAATTAATGATAAAATTAATTAAGGGAGGTTTGACTTGCTTATTTTGCCATTTAAACTGCTCTTCCTTTTCCATTGCTAATTGAGAAATTTAATTTCTCCAGTATAGTTCTGTTGTATACTAAAGAGGATGCAATCTGGTAATTAAAAGGAAAAAGGAATATTGCTTCTCAGAAACCTTAAAAATAGAGAAAAGCCATTCATGTTAAGACCAATAATAGCTCCTGTTGATTTGGTCAGCAGCTTTAGATTTAAGTTCTGAATACATGTTTTATGAAAGATACCAGATACAACAGCTGGAAGAAACAGACTCTTTATTCCATTATTTGAAATTTCCAAGACATAAAAGTTGACTAACACGAAAGGTGCTTTAAAATCCCCACATTTTCTTAGTATTTTTCTCAGACAGGAAGGTTGACTTTCTGAAGAACTGTGAGAGTCGTGTTTTTTTTTCTGTAAGAACCTCAGCTGTGACTCCTGACCACACAAAGCAGCGAAGTGGCTTTTCAGCAGAACTTTCACAGCAGAGAAGTTCCAACTTGCTCTGGAATTCCGTTCCCTTGGATATTCATTATCTTCTGACTGATATTTTTAAACCCGCCTATGGGATTTAGATGCCCAATTGCCATTAAAATTAAAATGGGAAATGAGTAACCAAATTAATTAATTGAATTAAAATTAATGAGAGCTGGGCATCCATATCCTTAAGGCAAGTTTGAAAATTCCAGTCAGTCAAGTTTTAGGACAATGCATACATTTCAGGACATAAATATGTGCTCTGGATGTGCATTGACCTACAGAAAACAGGGAGAGGTGGTTCTGCCAGACAGTGGAAAACACTTCTCTCAATGTAGGAAAATATCTCCAAATGCTGACCAATGCTAAAAAAAATGAGAGAATTAAACCCCATATATATCTACATCCACATCCTAGGCAATGGCTGTTCATAATTCAGTGTAATTCAGATAATAAGAGCTATCAGAGCATGATTTAGAGCTGCAGTTTGATTTTTAAAGAGGGATTGTCATCATATATTTAAACATTAGTATATACTATTATTCAGAGCTTCCCACAGATTTCCCTGTCACTTCAAACATTATTATTTTATATTTCTAGAAGAGATCAATCACTTCCATTTAATATATTTAAAATTGCTGATTTACCCCCCCATACCCTGCACTCCTGTCACTAAAAAACAGTCCACACAGTTTATGGGTCAGCAAGAAGCTGGCTAATAACACAAATCATTGATTTATATTAGCACTGGAAGTAGGATTTGGGTCTCCCAAAAGTATTTATACTTTTGCTGACAGCTAAAATCACACAGCAGTAGAAACAGCAATGTATCTGTGGCATCCTAATGGACTTGGGCTTACTTTGTTTTGCAGCTTTTAGAGTGAACTCTCATTTACCAGAAGACTTTAAACTGAGTTTTTAACTACCCCACTCTCATTTTTGCTACAGTGAAGAATTTCTGGATGTTCAGGGACCTCACTACCAGTTAGCCAATTCTTAAAACAAACTCCTTCCATGTCAAAGCAAAGATGTCATATTTCACTGACACAAACAGAATTCTTCTGAGAGACAAAGGTATGGCAAACGTGCAACCTGTGTTTCATCAAAGAACAGAACTTCTGTTAAATAATCCAGGTGTTGATGGAAATGTAATAGTTGGCCAAGCAATATGTAGTTAATGTCTTAACACTGGCAGTTCCCTCTCTAGATAGAACTTCAGGATTCCTTCATGCCTTTCAAAGAGTCTCTTAATCATCTACAACCCAAAGTACATGTTGGCAAAGCAGCTCCAGGTGAATCACTGCATATCCCAAAATCCTGGATGTGCCCACATCTTATGCTAGCCCTGGAAGAGGTGACCGAGGCCAGCTTGGAGTGGGCTTGGAGCAATCTGGTCTGGGGAATAAAGCCCATCCAGTTCCACTTCATGGGCAGGGTCACCTTCCACTACTCCAGATTTCTCCAAGCCCTGTCCAACCTGGCTTTGAACAATTTCAGGGCATGGCCTATAAGTACTCTCCTCCCTAATCCATGCAGACACAAACCCAAGAACTGCTGGTGGAAAAAAAAGTTAACAAAACTAAAGAGTTTAGGAAAAATCCTGTAAAAACCCAAAGGTTATTTATTTACTGTCCTGTGATGACCTGTGATATACATCATTATTGGCCACATCTCTCTGTTCACTGCCCTGAAACTTCCCCAGCTTTCTCTCCTTCTGCTCCATGTTTTATTAGTTTCTTTCTAATTTATCACCACATGCATCCAAACAAGAAGCTGTGTCCTATTAAGCACTTTACAGGATTTACATTATACAACCATTACTGGAAATGTTGAGTGTCATTAATAAAACTGCTGCTAATTTTAAATAAACTCCACCATTTCACAGAGGAACATGAGCAGATATAAAAGTTGGGAAAAAAATCAGATTTATAATGTCATAAAGGATAATTACCGAGAGCATTATCAAGGCAAAATTTCTGCTCTTCTCCTTGTAATTAGTGTCCAAGGATGTATTTAGAACTTCTGCTTCCTCTAGGTAACATAACAGTGCTTCAGAGGATACACAGCACAACTCATTGATGTAGATCTGGAGGGGAATTTGTATGAGGAGTGGCTGAGGGCACAAGGCTTGTTCAGCCTGGAGAGGAGGAGACTGAGGGGAGACTCATGGAGGGCTGCAAGGGACAGAAGGGAATGGCTGGAGCTGTGCCAGGGAGGGTCAGGCTGGAGATCAGGGAAAGGTTCTGCCCCCAGAGGGTGCTGGGCACTGCCCAGGCTCTCCAGGGAATGGGCACAGCCCCAAGGCTGCCAGAGCTCCAGGAGCGTTTGGACACCGCTGCCAGGGATGCACAGGGTGGAATTGTTGGGGTGTCTGTGCAGGGCCAGGGGTTGGACTGAATGATCCAGGTGCTTCCCTTCCAACTCAGGATATTCTGTGATTCCATGATTCTTCAGTGCTAGAGAGCTAGAAAATAAATAGCCTCCCAAATAACTTCCACCCACATCTCAGTTTTCAGCAGGTCCATAGGTTATTTGGGGTTTTGGTTTTTTTTAAGAATCCCTGCACAGGAAATGTTGACCCCCACCAACTGCAAACCCCAAACAAAGCTTGGTGGTTGTCAGATACAATAATCTAAGAAGAAAGCTGTGAAAATTTATCCCTTAGAGTCTCTGCATTGTGCTCCCAAGTGGCTCTAAGTTGTTGCAGATGGTCTTTGCAGTGCCTGTGTTAATGCTTCACACTGCCTGGGCCGGGCATTGCCGTGTGTTTTCTGTGTGATGGGAAGAAGAGGGGAAAATTACATTCTCAGCCAATTCACATCACCACTTCCCTAAATTCCTGGGAGACACTGGCAGGGTAGGATCTGCAACAACAGCCTCTCCTGGGAGAGCCGCAGTTAAATGTCCATAGATGTTAAAGTGTTCCAATCCTGGCAGATCCGTAGGGATGACACTGGCACTCACTAAGCTGTTACAAGCCTGCGACAAGCCTCCAGAGACCTTTATTTACTGCACTGTTATTCTTCCCAGAGCCCAGATAATTGGAGCAATCCAATTTACAGTCTGTCTGACAACAGCCAGACATGTTGGGGTGTTAGAGGGGACCTTTGACGTGACCCATCAGTGAACTGTAGCTGTATTTGAGGAGAGGTTAAAGCCAAGTCCAATCTACATTTTCGCTAGGGAATTTTATGGTACTTTCCAAACCACAGACATGTCCCATATTTCACCCTTGCTGCAAACACCAGCTGATTTATTCACTGTACGTGCTGCCTAACTATTTCTTTCCATCTGTTTCACGTGTGCTTTTCCATTAGCAAATCCTAAGTCACTGTCCTTAGGAAACCAGCACGAAATCATTTCAGTGGCCATGGTGGAAAGCTTTTCCTTATTGCTTGCACACTGCCTCTCTAGTCCTGTGTACTGAGGGCACTTTCAATTCAATCTGGGAATATTGGGCAGAATGTAAGCTTTGGACAAGGTTTTTTAGGGTGATCCTCCTGCTGAGTCACAAGGTGCAGCAAGGAACCCCTGGCTTTCCTAAGTCCTTCTCAGAGGGGACTCTGGATGTGGCTGGATTCAATCCCAGTCCCAGGCTTGGTTTGCCACAAGGATTGTACAAGTGTAACTGAGCCTTTGTGTGAGGATGGCAACCCAAACACAGTTATATGAATAATAAAATTATTTATTTAAATTGATGATGATAATAAATATCATAATCAGAATTATTTACTACAAAGTGGAGACAGCTCTAACTATGAGGACAGTGCACTATTTATCGAAACAATGACATTAAAGCTAGAAAAACAGTTACTAAGTAGGGATTGATGTCACTCACCCATCCCAATAATCAAATCTCTTTCCTCAGCCTCAAGGAGTGACCTCGAGGATGTCCCCACTCCAGGGAGGAATCTCCACACACTCCCAGAAGGGGGGTGTTAGACCCTCCTGTTAAAAAGTGAGGCTGGGTTTTCATGGCCTAAAGTGACCAATGTCAGTGTTTCCCATAAATTCATTTGACAGACAAATGCTGAATATTTTAAAATGCTAAGCAAACTATTCAATAGCAGAAGGGCTCAGTCTGGATTTTGGCTTCACATCAGCAGGTGTTTTTCCCGAGGGTGTGCACACAAGACCAACAAAACAGCCTCACATTGACTAATATTTATTAATCAACAGTGCCTGAAAACTGTTGAAACCTGAAAAACAGGCATCCAAAAGAGCTTCTTCTGTCTCACTAAAAACATCTAATAAGTAATAATTTTCCCAACAGGAAGCCTCCTTAAAAACTTTGCGTGTTCTTCTGTCAGCTCTGTGTTCTTCAGAGGTTTCTCTCCATACTTCTCCCAGAGTTTTTACACAAAAAGGAGAAGAAAGACGATGAGGTTCTGGATTAGATTAATTTTTGTAGGCCCAGAATATTATAAGTAAGGTGTAATCATGCCTGAACTGATCTTACACACTTTGACCATGCCTTTGAAGATCATGGCATTCAGTAGATCTTCATCTGCATGGAGCTGACACAAAGTTTAACTAATTCCACCTGCACCTCAGCAGAACATCCCTCACTTTTTCCATCATATTGCTGTGTTTGGTCAAAACACAAGCAGATTTATGTATAATTTATAGAGAGTATGGAAAAACAGAATAGAATCATTCCGTTGGAAGGAAGGAATGTGCAGTGATCATCTTGTCCAACTTTCTCACCAGTTCAGGGCTGATTGACAGGTTTGTGAACCAGTAGAGGAAGTTTTATGCCAGATAAGGGCCTTTGAACATCAAGATAAGTCTTTCTTGGTCCAGCTGTTCCTATGTATGTCACAATAAGAAACCAAGTGTTCCAATGTCTTATTGCACTTATTATGAGATCATAGAAATAATTCTTTCTGTTCACCATTTTTCTTTGTATGGCTACAAGCTTATCCAGCAGTCAGTCCCTTCCCTTTCACCTCCTTAAACCTAAGTTTAGGGTGAGCATAAGACAAAATAGTTCCATACATTTATTTTTATTATCAAAAAGCCTTGAAGGTTCAGGAAATACAGCACTTGCTGTGGAAAAGCAGGAGATTTTCATACTGGCACAATCACTGTCTCTAAAAACTTACCAGCTTGACATAATGAAAAGTGTAATGAAATACTCTATATAATAAAGCATGGCATTGAAACTGTGACTCTTATTAAAAAATAGTACTTCAGGAAGCAGTCAAATTTGAAGTTATATTTAACTAGATTATTCAAGTCAAATTGCCTGTTCTAGGAAGCACGAGTAAAGAAAACACTCTTGTTATATTTTAGTTTTTATACAAGTTAAATATTTGTTTCAGAAATTTCCCAGATGTAATAAAAGGGGATAAAGCAGACAGGAATTTTAAGAGCAAAATACAGTTGTTGAGCTGAACCTATTTCTTCTTCAGCTTTTTGTTTGTTTGTTTTTCCTGTTTTACCAACAGTTCTTACCTCACTATTGCATTATTTTTCACTTTAGCCAATGAACCAGAACAATCAATCAGCTTTGCTGTCCTTCTAAAATCTTCTGGAGTCCCAAAAAATTCCAGCCACAGATACTGAGCCACTTGCTCAAGGTCACAGAAGGAACTAGGAAATTATCTGAGTCACAGTCCAATGGCTTGGACCTCCTCCCTCAATAGACCTCGTTAATAAAAACTGGCTGAATTATATTAATAGGAATTAATTTTTTCCATGCTGGAGCTGAGTTTGATAGGAATAGGATGCAACTGGCTCTCTGTGGCATTCCTAACCCTTAACTATAATATACGTGTGTGAGGCTGTGAAGGACTCACATGAGCATTGTTCTGAGAGAAAAATTAAATATGTAGGTCAAGAGGCAAGCAAAGACAAACCAGGTTCATGTGCATTTGGACCACAGAGTAGAAGTTTCATTTGTTTACTTTGTAGTGTTTTATTTGCTTTGCCACGACAGGGCTTTTTTACAGGCTCTCCGTCATGCCTAATAATTAATGAGTTTATGATGACTGTGGTGTGACAGATGAACATCACTCAGCATCCTTTGACATAGCATCAGAATGGTCCCCTTGGTTCCGTTTTACACAATTTGAAGCTCTTGTTTCAGTTTCCCTGCTCCTTTTTCTGCCAGCCTTTTCTTCTCAGCAGTGTGCATTCTGTGCCAATTAATAAGCAAATTAATGCAGTGACAAAAGTTCCTCTGCTTTAGTTTAGAGATTTCCCCTCTAGATTTCCTTTACCTTCCTCTCTGAGCTGATGACAACCCTTATCAGATTTATTACCTTTGTCAATCAGTAGATTATGAGCATTCATCTGAGACAAGAGTTACTCACCAAAGCAGACAGGAATTTGCATGTAAACAACCTGCTTAATTTCTACTGGTAAGAGCCTGGCTGGACATGCCCATTCATTAAACTGGAGGTTACAGAACCGAGGCCTGTTTTCATCCAAAATATCAAAATTCTCTCCATTTCTCATCCTTTTCCCCACCATTAGTGCCAAATCCCAGAGCACACAATGCGCTGGCCACAGATTTTGTCTATAAAAACTGTACACTGAGTCTTGTTCTGAACTTCCTCCAAACTCAAACTGACTTCTTGAAGAGTTTAATAAAATCAGCTTAAAACACCTCAAAAACTAAACTGGGCAAACCCAAAGGTCACCTAGATACGACTGAAGTAACAGGGCTACTAGAAGTGCCCAAAATTAAGTAAAGTCAGATTCCTCCAAGGTTGCCACCATATAACCATCAAACGAAAGCTGGAATTCCCAAAGATTCCTACTCCGATGGTGGGATCTCCATCATAACCACAACTCCAGCCAGACACGTAGGCTACCAGTTAATGACTGCTAATCTCAAAGTTAAGTATCTGTTGCATTCCACTGTGGGGAACTGTGAGGAGTTCTTTTAAAAATAGATGGTCTATAATGAAATTAAGTCAAACGAGACAACCTTGTATCTGAGAACTGTTTATTGCTAACGAAAAACAACCAAAAAAAGGAGTTGCCCTACTAAAGAGGACTAGAAAAGACAGAAAAGGAGGAAGGAAAACGGGAAAGGATGGGGGGAGAGAGGGAGAGGGGAGATAGAGAGAGGAAAAGCGGGCATTACCACCCGCAGGATGGGGAGCGCCGTCGGTGTCCACGCAGCGGGGGTGTGTGCCCGCTGCCTGCCGAGGAGCCTGCACAGCTCTTGGAGAGGCGTGGCGGGGGGCCAGACACGCAGGGAGTGAGTGGACATCAGGCAGGAGGTCCAGGAGCATGGACAGGGTCATGGCAGGGATCACAGCGCTGGGTTGGATCGGAGGTGGGCAGGGTTGGGATGCAGGTGGCTGAGGCAGGAATGCAGGGCTGAAGCAGCAGGGCACAGGTCAGGGACACAGGGAGGCAGGGCAGATGCAAGGGTGAGCAAGAGCCAGCGAGAGCAGGAGAGCCAAAAGGCAGGCTGGAGCCAGGGCAAAAAGGGCAAAATCAGGCTAGGACCAGGGCAAGAGGCAGACCTCAGCAGGCTAGAGCCAAAGCAAAAACACAAGACCCAAAAGGCCCCCAGACTCAAAAAGCCCAAAAGACAAGACACTAACAAACCCCAGTCACCAAGCCCCCAGGGCTTGTGACACAGTTACTTTTATGCCCCCGGCTCCCCAAAAGTCCACCTGCTGGCAGGAGACCATTGGCCCAGTCCAGCCTTCCACTGCAGTGCATTGCTGGAGACCTTTCACCATCTGATTGGAGAAGCCTCTCTGGAGGGTGCAGTGTCTTTGGTGGTCTCCTGCTGACTGCCTGTCCCATGCAAGACTTGAAATGGTTGCCAAGTAAGTCCCCTCAGAGACAAGGCTATCTCCCATCTCCTAGTCGACTCCTGCAAGTGGCAGGTGTGCAACCCCTCCTCCACATGCCTCTGACAATCAGTGTTGAGACAAATCAAAACTAAATTGGCTCCTCACAGTATCCCACAGTTTCCAAAGTGATGGAAGAAAGTTTCTCTTTTGATAACTCCCTAGGCCCCATAATTAACTTTCCTTAGTACTGCCCATAAAATGTAAATCTGTAACCACCGATACCTTTAGTGCCCTGGGTAATTCCCAGACATTAAGCATCTCTTACGGATGATAATATAAAGAAATATATGGCTTGTGATTTTTTCCAGCTGATTTAACACCAGATTTATTCCCAAAACACTCAAAACTTTGAGAAAATTATGATTTGATCCTACCCATTTCAAATACTTGGGAATTTGAATACCTCTGCCCATCCATATCCATAATTCTGGCTCTTTGCTCACTGCTGCACACTGGGCTAGTGGATAAATAATATTAGAAGCAAAAAACCTGCTCCTGTTTTCTTTAAATATATTCCAAGACCTTCCTCTGAATGTCTTATTCAGCTGCATAAACAAGAAGGGAATTATTTGAAGTTTGTTCACCCCAGAGCATTGATTCTGCCCCCAGAACAGGGTTTCCATGTCATTGTTTCTGTCCTCAAGTAACTCATATTCTAGAGTGACCAACAATTTCGCATTTCTATCTCTGCAAGAGGAGTTTGTTTGATGAGAAGGGAGATTTTGAGATGGGCTTGATTATACTGATGAGAAAAACTCCTGCCTGTGTTGTCTCAGGCTTTAGCCCACAATTTTTAGCACATTGTCACTCACACCTCAGCTATAATAAAATATTGGAAATAATAAAATACTAAAAGTTTGGAAAAAGTGTCCAGGATCATCAAGTCCAACCTTTGAAGAGACCTGAAGTCACTCCTGCCACAATGCCTGGCTGTACTGGGACTCTTCAGGCATGGGAGAAGGCAGGAATGTCTCGGATGCAACATGGCTTTCAAAATTACCTCCTTTTTAATCAAAAAAGGCTTTTCTGTAAGGTTGTCTAAAGGGAAAGGGTTTCATTAAAAAGAAAAACAAAACAACACTTTATTCCTTTTGCTCCAGTTCTACCTAACAATTTATTTCCAACACTTCTTTCACCATGAACTTCCTGTTTGGAATGACTTTGCTATTAGGAACAGGAAAAACTAGATGTTCCTCTTTTCCTATAAATACATACCCAAAGTGCAGGTTAACATGGAAATAACTGTCTTAATAATTGCCATATCAATTTCTTCCTCCCCAAATAATTCATTATAGAAGGACCTTCCTTAGCTTGTGCTACAACAGAGCAGGGCTTTGTTTCCTCTTGGAAATCACTGATTTGGTTAAGACTTTTAATCTTAAAACCTGCTAAATTGTGATAACAATTAGGTTGATTTCCTTCTCTCTGCAAGTGCTATACAAAACCCCATCAATCAAGGTGTATCTAATTATGAAACTAAGTTAGGAGGTGTTTGAACAAGATGGCTCAGGTTCTCAAGGGACCCGAGAATTGAATTGGTACTCGAGACATATCAAATTAGTTAATGATTTGGGGACCTTTATTCTGCAAGAGCATGGAAATTAAAAAAGAATAATGAAATTCATT
Source organism: Coloeus monedula (assembly GCF_965178545.1). Lineage (NCBI taxonomy): Eukaryota > Metazoa > Chordata > Aves > Passeriformes > Corvidae > Coloeus > Coloeus monedula. The sequence goes on from NC_138789.1 coordinate 3,618,487, forward strand.
AAAGCTGGGGAACATGCAGAAAGGAGGACATTTGGGCCTCGGTGCATGTGAAGTTTAGGACCTGCTTTATCCTGGTAGAATGACAAGTGGTGCTGAGGGGAGCACTGCTGATTTCGCAATTCACCTTACAGGTGACCACAGCATTGCTCATCTAATTAATTATCAAACACAACTCAGCCCTGAACTATTCCAAGAACTCACAAACAACCATGGCTTGGAGCTGGGGGGGCTTTTCCCCTTTTTAAGAGGATGAAGAAATGCAAATCCAGGAAGACCCCTTGCCTTTGGGAACAGGGAGAGCCTGTCAGGGTACATGAGTAGTGTTGGTACCTGCCCTGTCAGCAGCTGCAGGACACCACACCTGAGGAGAAGCTGATTTCAGCCAGATGGTTCCAAACAGGGCTGGTACTAATCGTGCAATCCTCGCTGCTCTGTTAAGTTTCTGGTTTATAAACTGAGCTCACCCCGTGTACTCATTTTCTGGCAGCAAGGGCTCTGAGTCTGCACAGCCCCGCCGCAATCAACACATGGAAAGCAGAGACATTCCTGGCATTAAGGAGCTTAATTAAAGAGCTTGACCACAACACCTTTGAAATCTCTTGCCTATATTCAGCTTCGAGTGACAGGGAGCTTGGTGGAACATTTTACCTCACACTCTGGACTGAGTCCCTTTAACATACCAAAATACCTCCCAGTTCCTAATTAATTCCTGCAGTTTGGGGATCTTTTGCCTGATTATCACCTATTTTAGCAATACAGAATCATGGAATCCCAGAATGGTTTGGTTTGGAAGGGACCTCAAAGCCCATTCACTGCCACCCCCTGCCACGGGCAGGGACACCTTCCACTAGCCCAGCTTGCTCCAAGCCCCGTCCAAGCTGGCCTTGGACACTGCCAGGGATCCAGGGGCAGCCACAGCTTCTCTGGGCACCCTGTGCCAGGGCCTCCCCACCCTCACAGGGAACAATTCCTTCCCAATGTCCCATCCATCCCTGCCCTCTGGCAGTAGGAAGCCATTACCCCCTTGTCCTGTCACTCTTGTGCTATTCCTGAATTGTGGTATTATAAAAATGGATAAAAGAAAGGATGTCCTATTTCCTATGATTTTTTTTTACAGTAGAAAATACAACATCTAAAGTTTAGTCAGAACTCATAAGTTGCTTTTAGATGAGGAAAAAGCAATCGGGTAAATAAATTCCTTGGATAGTCCTACCTGCTGTAATGGAGTGGTGCAGTAACACTGTTGGTATCAGTTGATACAGTTCCTCTGAGTAAAGTAGTACAATTCCAAACTACAGGAGTTTTAGAATTTGGTCTTTTTAAGGGCCTGTTGTGACTAAGTATTTTGGGCTTAAAATTATGCTTTTACTTTTTCTCTTCAGCAGAATCCTGAAATGCTGAAAAAATCCCCATTTCAGAGACAGGTTCTTCCAGCCTTGCAAACCAAAAGCAGGTTTCAAGCAGTAACAATCACATTCCTCTTTCTCACGTCCTTCCAAAGAGTTTTCATAATAATCATCTTGTAAATGACGTATTTACAGTCTACTGAGCTAAACCTGAAGGTTCAGGAGGGTTTTGAGGGGATCTTGGGGTTACCCTGAAAAGACCAGACAGATTTGAGAGAACTGAATGCCATGGTGTGACTCAAAGTTCACTTTTGGGGATCCTTCGCTTCAGCCAGACACATTTGCAATACACGATTGCCTAGGGTTACCAAAAACATCACAAGATTTATTTCCCAATAATTTTTCTTTGGAAAATTAAAGGCAATTATTTGAGTGCCTTTTAGGAAGACATTTAACCCAGCTATTTCAGAAACAGAGCTTTAGAGCATGAGCAAGGAGCTGCTCACACCACTAAACAGTCACTGCTTGAAAAATAAGGATTGGAGAACCATCGAAAAATAACCAGGCTAATTAAATCTGCTAAAAACCAGGAGAACACAGGAGAAAATTCATGCAGCCAACAGAATTGACCTGCCCACAGGGTTTTTAAGATTGATGAGGTATTTGTTGAGAGTGGCTTGAATGGTTTTAGCCAAAGCGAGGAGTTTAAGGGTTGCAGCAGCTTCAGTTTTAAACATCTGCTATTTCCTTAATTAAATATGTTTAAGAAAATTATTACAAAAGTCCATTTCTGGTAGCTTTGGAACTCACCCAGAAAGAGCCTGATGAGTAAACATGCTGTTAATCTATAATAGCTGAAAAGTGCATTTCAGTCCCCAAGCATGCTGTCATCCACCACCTTGCCTTACCAAGGAAAACTAACTTAGATCTGGCCTGAAAATCCCCTTTCAACCTCAAACCTGGTGCAAGGGTGGCAAAGATAAACCTGATACCATCAAGGGATCAGCAACGAAATTAATTGAGATCATTCCCCTAGCAGTGTGGGTCATATTCCACTGTATTGTTTGTTCTTAATTTATCCAAATGCTTTAACTCCCTGAGTGCACAAAGATGTTGGCTTGACCTGTTCTGTCCCCTCACATTGTGCTTTCCCAGTTGTTTCCTTACAGAATCATTAAGGTTGGAGAGATCTCCGAGGTCATCAAATCCAGCCTTTAACTGAATTTCCCTGTGCTACATCTGCTCATTTTTTGAACACTTCCAAGGATGGAGATTCCACCACCTCCCTGGGCAGCTCTTTCCAATGCCTGACAGCCTTTCCATGAAGAAATTTTTCCCCCAGTCTTCAACCTGAACCTCCCCCAGTACAACCTGTGGCCGTTTCTCCTTATCCTGTCTCTTGCTCCCTGGGAACAGAGCCCGATTCCCACCTGGCTGCATCCCCTGTCAGGGAGCTGTGGAGAGGGATCTAAGACTCCCCCGAGCCTCCTTTTCTCCAGGCTGAACTCCCTTAGTACTCCAGCCACTCCTCAGAGGATTTAGGTTCCAGGCCCTTCCAGCTTTGTTGCCCTGTTTAATGCCGTTTTCTAATTTCATGGATTCTTTGTTCCCTTTTTTCGAGATGACAAGAAGTATCCTGGTTAGGATGGAGGTTGGCAGCACTAAGCTGCATTAAGATGTTAAATTGTCAAAATTCTGCCATCTTCCCTTCTCTACAACTATTTTTGCTCAATACTTGAAAAAGGTGTTCTTTTTTTCCCTATAAAAAAAACCTCCAAAATCAAGCATTGTGTTCAAAAATCCTGGAAAGAAGAGAGGCTTGGAAAGCACAGAATCCTTGGAAAAGAACAGAACCACCACAGCCACTGGGAGTTACTCCATTTTCTTTGAGTAAAGAGCTTGAGGACAGAGACATATTTTTCCCTGGCATTAGTCAGGCCCCTCAAACAAAAATTTCAGTAAGAAGAAACTCTGTCTTTTCCCCACTTTTTTGATATTTTGTTATTTCTTCCTGTGGAGACAAATCATGCACAAGAAAAAAGTTGAATTCCATTGTAGTAACTGAGACTAAGGGGATAAAGATAACACACATTTGTTTTTACCTTTAATGGTCTCTTTAGCCTAAAAGGATGTAATATTTGGATAATATTTATAGTTTTGAGATAACTCATTCTGGGGCTTAGAGGAATTTTGAAGAGAATCTTATTGTACATAAGCAGGAACCAGCATTGTGCAGCTTTATGAAAAACCCTCTCATTTCATGGTTTTGTAAATGTCTGTGTGAAGTGCGCTCTGATAAAATGTTGTAATAATGCTGTACTGAACATCTTTCTTTGCCCCAGTTTATTCATATTTATTTGGAGGTCAAGCAAATCATTGAGTTTGCTATACCTGTGGTGATTTATTAAATATTCAAGGCCAGCTTGGACAGGGCTTGGAGCAGCCTGGGCTAGTGGAAGGTATCCCTGCCCATGGCAGGGGGTGGCACTGGATGGGCTTTAAGGTCCCTTCAAACCCAAACCATTCTGGGATTCTGTAATTCACTAACATTTAAAACAGTTTCATAAAAAGTATCTTTTTTAATAAGCATAATTCCCTTTCATTCACACACTGGCAGCCATCAAGACACAAAGTGAATTTGCATGGTGAAAGTCTCATTAGTTGAAACATATACAAAATTACATGAATTAAAATATGTGTAATACGTAAAAGTACATAAATTAAAACAAATTGCCTAAAATACTGCATTTCATAAAATAAATGCATGTTTTCACAGGACTCCATGCCTTGGCCCTGGTGCTGCTGAGACTCAGCGCTGTGAGTCAGGAAGGGAGTGCTGCCAAAGGACAGCCCTGCTGCGGAATTTAGGAATGCAGCTTGTCCTGGGGTGCAGCTCCTGGCAAAGCCTGGAAATACCCTTCTAGCCAATATTTCACACTGTCAAAGAGAAAAACAAATAACAAATTTTTAAGCAGTGTTGCCAAGGCTGGCAACATAATGTTGAGTGCCAGAAAGGCTTAATTTTGTTAATTAATTCTATTTTACACTACTGTGCTAGGCACTGCTTTGTAGGGTAAAGGCTTCCCTAAATTTCATGACTGCTGGAAATGGATTTTCTACTAGAATGGTATTTGTCTAGGAGGAAAAGATAGGAATATAATATACTCCTCTTTTATTATTATAAAATAAATATAGAAATCAGCATCTTGATTAGTAGTAGTAGTACTAGTAGTAGTTGTAGTAGTAGTATCATTATTAGTATTATTTAGGCACGTTGCTGTTTGGAATTTGGAACTGAAAAGAACACAGACCTTGTTTCTGTATTGGTTCTCCATGAAAACACTTCCATGAAGAAATTGGAGGTGTAAAAGAATATGCTTTTTGAGCTAAATAAAAAGACAGGTTGATGAGTCGGCCTAAAATTGGCAGAACCTTTGAAAAGGGTCTGAGGAGGAAAACCCTTCTTCAGTCTGTTGTGAAAAGCACATTTTGTTTCATGGCCAATCTGAAAGGGGCAGAATGAGATGGGAAACTGCAATTCCAGAAAAAGAAATCAATTTTCATATGCAAATATAAACAATAAAAGATCCCATTTTGCTTCATTTCCTTGGATCCTCATCACTCCGAGGTTTTTCCTTCATTTCTCTCTGTGCACACTCGAAAAGCAAGGAGTTTTGTACTGGGACATCTGACACATGTGAAGGATTTGGGGCACCCTGAGCTGTTTGTAAACATTATTGTATCAAAATTTGTTTTGCCAAGGGCTAACATTACCTCTGGAAAGAATTCAGCTTTCGTGAGGAGGAAAGTAGTATTTCAGGAATTATCTGCAGCATTTCCATTATCCAGGGGCACATCCCATGGATCTCCAAGGTTACCTGCTCTCCAAGGCATGTTGCTGAATATGTGCAAGGTTTCCATTTTCCTGACAGGACCAATTAGAAATGCCATGCAAGAATAATTTCATACAAAGAACTGAAAGAGGCACCAGGAACTCTCTGAGGTGGCACTTACAAATGCTGATGCTAATGCTGCAAAACCAGAAGAGCGACTAGGAATAAACAGATATTTGTGGTTATCTTAAAACTTAACTGGAGGATTTTATAATAGTGCATTAAATAGGTGCTATTTGACACAGAGACATGGAATTGTTTAGGTTGGAAAAGCCCTGCGTGATTATGGAGGCCAACATTAGCCCAGCACTGCCAAGCCCACCACTGAACTACTTTCCTTAGCACAGAACCATGGGTTTTTTGAACCACTGGGAATGGTGACTATTATCCTGGGCAGCCCATTCCAATGCCTGACAGCCCTTTCCAGAAGAAATTTTTCCCAATATCCAACCTGAGCCTCCCCTGGCCCAGCCTGAGGCCGTTCCCTCTCCTCCTGTCCCTGTTCCCTGGGAGCAGAGCCCGACCCCCCCGGCTGCCCCCTCCTGTCAGGGAGTTGTGCAGAGCCACAAGGTCCCCCCTGAGCCTCCTTTGCTCCAGGCTGAGCCCCTTTCCCAGCTCCCTCAGCCGCTCCTGGTGCTCCAGCCCCTTCCCCAGCTCCGTTCCCTCCACTGGCTCCAGCCCCTCAACATCTTTCATGCCATGAGGGATCCAGAGCTGCCCCCAGGATTCCAAGTGTGGCCTCAGCAGTGCCCAGCAAGGGGGGGGAGGGGGGAATGAATAATTTTAGTAACAATGTTCACCTTTGGATACAGAGTCTCCCTCCTGAGTCTTTTCCAGCAGCACTAGAAAGAGCTGCCCGGTGTCCCCTTCAGACTGGCACATGTCTCACCAGCATTTCTTGCTGGAAAGTCAAAGCACGTGGGCAAGAGCAGGTCCCTTGGATCCCCCGGGATCTGCCAGGCTGAGCAGTCAGTGCCCGTTCCCTCCATGGGATTGGATTCCTGCTCCTTCTGCTGAGTCAGTGTGTGGTTTATAATTCCTAACGAAGCAATGTGATATGCAGAATGCTCAAGTGCTGTGTTAGGCTTCTGGAGGAATATTAAGAAGGTATTTTAAAATATACTTTGAAATACAGCACTGTGAATAAAACATGCTGGTTTTCACCAACCACTTTGTTGCAGCCAGAGGATACCCTGGCACCATAGATTCATTTTGTAATTTTGCTCTGGACAGATCCAGGGTATTTTGGCACTTTTCCCACTGCTTTTTCCCCTCAGCCTGTGTGTCTGTGGAGTGAGGGATAGCCAAGGAGAGCTCTGCTTTAATAAAGGACAGAACTGGGGCATGGAAGATGGATAGGTCAGTGCTGACATAACTTACCTGAGCCAGCCTGGACATGCTGTGGAGGTTACCAGCATTCCAAGGTGGGGTGGAAAGGGGGCACTGAGGGCTGCTAAAGGTGTTCCAGTACATGGTCTAAAGACAAGGTTAATGGAACAGCTTCTCTCACCACATAGGACAAGGGGGAATAGCCTTACGCTGAAGGAGGGAACATTTAGATGGGATATTGGGAAGGGATTCTTGCCTGTGAGGGTGGGGAGGCCCTGGCACTGAGGGTGCCCAGAGAAGCTGTGGCTGTCCCTGGATCCCTGGAAGTATCCAAGGCCAGGTTGGATGGGGCTTGGAGCAGCCTGGGCTAGGGGAATGTGCCCAGGGGTGAAACTGGCTGGGTTTTAGGGTCCCTCCCAACCCAATCCATTCCATGGATCCATGACTTTAGCCTGTTTTCAATCATGCTCTCCTGCGTTATGTATTCTTTAAGGTTCACCTATTTATATTTTCCCCCACCAACTACTTGGTGCAACAGAATTTTCCCAGGGAAAATGCAATCTCAACAAGAAAGTGATGACTTTTAGAGGCAGCACAAGTCTACAGGAAGGTTCCGTGGGCTTGGGGTGGTTTGGGATTCCTAAGGAGGTGAGAAACTTCACTGTAGATGGAAAATGAGAGATCCCATTCCAAGTCTATCATCATCCTCACTCTGGAGAGGGCCATGAAGCTGCACATAGTGATGATTGCTAATTTCCTGTCAGAGGTGGAAGTAAACCCTTCTGGATTCAGGCTTTTTTCCTTTTTTTTTTTTTTTTTTTTGCTATTATCTCCTCTCTAGCAGCTCTCCTCCATCGTTCACTGCAGGCAAGCATACAGGACATTCACGTTTTCAGCGTTCCTCAGTTTTGGGTTTTTCCCTTTTTTTTGGGAAGGCCCTTATGTGTGAAGCCTCCCACACATGAGCTACGCAAGCTTCCCAAACACAAGGCAGCATTTCTCGAACGGTGTATTAAAATCCCAGCTCTATTCAAAAGGACATAATAGTAAGCCTGCCATCTCAACATAGCAAACCAACGCCAGTTTTATTCTGTTAAGAAGTCTACATGCTGCAAGGAATGTAGGTTTGGTGGGGGGGTTGTGTGTCAGCCACTGAGAACTCAAAGCCAGTTTTGAGCTGCAGCATTTTTAAACAACTTAAAGCCTCTCCTGAAGCTTTAAAATTTTTAAACCTCAAAATCATTTCTTCTTTTGCCATTTTACACACCAGTGTGCATTGATTTCCACATTTAAATGCAGCAGCGTAAACATCATATCCATTGGCATTGTCATCTGGGAGGAAGCTGTCAGGTCAGCTGGGAATGATTTTCCCTTGGGAAATTCACAAACCTCGATTGTTTTTCATGAGCTTGCAAGTCCCTGAGGAGGCTTTGTTCATCAGCATTCCCACAAACTGAGGTGAGCTGACTGGGCCACATCCTGTTCTTGCCCATCTTCTGAAGAATTAACAAGCAAGTTAAAATTTCATAGAATCACAGAATCATTAAAGTTGGCAAAGACCTCCAAGATTCATCCAGTCCAACCATCGGCCCAGCGCCACCACCATGTTCACCACTAAACCTTGTCTCCAAGTGCTGCATCCACATGTTCTTCGAACACTTCCAGGGATGATGATTCCACCACTTCCCTGGGCATCTCCTTCCAATTCTTGATAACCTATTTACAGAGGAAAGAGCAGTCAGTGATAGGAGTAGACAGTGAAACTTGAGACTCCTACACAGTATTTTTTCCTCTAGTTCACCATCTAAATAAAGAGTCTGTGCTCTGTCCCTTCTCTAGCTCTCACAGGATTGCAAATACAAGATACTCTCCAGTCTCAGTGCCACCCCTAAAGCTTCTGTTTTCAGCAAAAATACCACTTCGATAACAAGAACACCAAGCAACTGCTCCTCTACCCATGTGTTTTCGGCAGCCAGGCACAGTGTGAGCCTTTTCCAATCCTTCTGGATGCACCCCTTGGATGGGATTGTTTGGGAATTGCTTCTGGCCTTTAGCCCCAGTCATCGTTTAATGTAACCCCCACAAATCCATTCACTGCAGGGGTCTCTGAAGGACAAGCCAATTGAGTGAATTCCAACATCACCTGCAAAGCTCTATTCTTCCACCCACAGTGGCAAAAAAAAAAAAAAAAGGATAAAAAATCAATAAAAATAATAAATATGTTATTGACCTAACCTTTAGTCCCTCTTCACAGAGCTGCCCAGCTGCTGGCTGTTTACCTGCGAGGGCTCAGGCTGTGCTGCTGCTGTTTATGAGAGCCTGGAGTTTCAGTCAATGAGTAGGCAGCAGCTTCCCACCAAACTCCCTCTTGTCTCAAGTTTTGGAAACTAATAGTCTAACATCTTCCTTATTTTTCCCAGGGAGCAGCTTGGGATGAATAAACCATTTTTAACCCAGGCTGAAGTGAAAATCTCCATTTCCAGTAGCCAGACTTCTGAACCCTTCTTTCCCCAGGAGCATTCCCTGTACTTCTTTCTGCACTTTCTCTGGTTTAATGCTGTTTGTTTGAGCAGGATTTGAGAGGGTTTGAAATGTAAGTACAGGAACAAATACCTCCTGCTTGTTTCGAAGTTTGGTTCCAGAGCTTTGACATCTACATGGAAATTTATTCCAATGACTTAATTAGTTTTGAAATAGGTAGATTTCAGATAAAGGCAGCCCATTGTCATTACAAGCCAAGAGACGTTTTAGTGGTGCAGAAAAGTTTCTAAAGCCTCACTTGATAATTTGGGATTGCTGTGTAATTTTAGTGTCTAAGTACAGTGAGTAATCCACTGATCTGTCAGATACTGAGAGAGCACTGCTTTTGTGAAAAACTATCTGGGGGTCTTCCATGAAAGGAATAAAAAACCCAGCAGCAAAAATCTATTTATTAAATGCCTAGAGGTGTTCCCAAAGATGGTGTTTTAGAAAATTCCATTGTTTCCGCTGGCGCCCTGAAGGATTGTTTTGATGACCCTGGCAAGGATATTAATCATTTATGGGTGATGCTGTACAGAGGAAGGATCTGCTGCAGCTGCAGTAAATAATTCCTCTTCCTTTCCTTTTCTTTTTATATTTTGAGTGGCTTTCTTTCAAAATGTACCACATCAGCTCCTTGTTCCACAGAAAGTCTCAATGGAGAGGGCCTGGAGGTGATGGAGCCAGTCCAGAGGAGGCACCAGGATGACCACAGGGATGGAGCAGCTCTGCCATGAGGAAAGGCTGGGAGATCTGGGATTCTTGAGCCTGGAGAAGAGAAGATTTGGAGTGACCTCATTGTGGCCTTCCAGGACCTACAGCAAACACAGAGAGAGACTCTTTACAAGGGCCTGGCAAGGAGGCATGGCTTCAAACCGACAGGGAACAGGCTTAGATGTGATTCTGGGAAGAAATCCTCCCCTGTGGGGGTGGGGAGGCCCTGGCACAGGGTGCCCAGAGAAGCTGTGGCTGCCCCTGGATCCCTGGCAGTGTCCAAGGCCAGGTTGGATGGGGCTCAGAGCAGCCTGGGCTAGTGGAAGGTGTCCCTGCCCATGGCAGGGGATGAGCTCTGAGGTCCCTTCCAACACAAACCAATCTGGGATTCTAGGATTATTAAATGCAATGTATTTCCTGTTAAACCTGCAATTTTTCAGAGATTAATGGGCTATCCTGTGTTTTTCCTGGATGCTCCTATACACTGATAAGCATTTGGAAAATCTGTCGTGGGACAATGTCTTTTAGGCACAGATTTTTTCCTCAGCATTGTGTTCAACAATCCCCTGTTCCTTGAGGACCCCTCAAGTTTGTTGCTGCCGTCAGCATCCAGAAATGGAGGAGACATTCCCTGACAGGGAGTGGATCTCATACATTCATGGAATAGTCAGTTTAGTCATATATTTTGGATATCTTGTACTGATCCACAGGTACTGTGAGAGTTTTCTTTAATAAGGTAAATCCTCTTTGTTCCAGCCAGGCAGAAATAAAAAATCCATATTTAATGTTCTGTTTTGTTTAGAAAAAGAGGCTGAGGGTTCCTAAACCTTTTGGAGCCATCTCAGGCCAGTATTTTGTAGTGCTCTGGGACTTTCTTGAGTCCCCCCAAATTTGGTCTCTTTAACCCTGAGTTTTACAGGTAGAGGATTAAGCCTTATTTCTAATGAAAATTCAGATAAATGCCAACTATTTTTTTCTCCTTAAATAGGGAAAGGATTTTCTACTTCACTATCTGCAGGATTCTCACAGTCCACAAAAAGCTAATAAAGACTAAAACCAGCAAAATGGTCTGCTCTGATATCTGATATCTTGTAGAGATTAGACCTTCTCTCAGAGTGGGTCTAAGCAACATTTTGGCTCCACCATTAAATTCTTGTAAGTTGTATGAGCATTATATCTTCACTAGTGCGAGCTAGTGTTTGATACCTGCCCTGCTTTTGGATATTAAAAACCATCTTGCTTATCATTATCTGTTTTCTTATCTAAAACTACAGCTGCTCATTTCCTGCCCCTGACCCTTGGTCTGACAGGAGCTGAATGCTGCACTATCAGGGTCCCTCTCCTGGAAGGTTTGCAGGCCATGGCAAGGCTGCAGCCAGGTGGAAAAGAGAGCAAGAATCAGATGAAACAAGCCAAACCCCCCTCGAGACTGATCCAAAAATTGGAGTCTAATCACGCTGCAGTGATAGATCTGAATTAGGATGGATCTGAAAAGAGTTAGGAACAACTCTTTTCCTTGGATGTACTAATCAATTGCAAGAGCATTCAGCATTCACTTTAATATCACCCTGCTAAAAGGAACAGGAGGAGAAGTCTCAGGCAAAAAAAAAAAAAAAAAAAAGGATTTCACAGTTTTCACTCAAGTCACATCTTGAAAAAAAGCAATGATTTCATCTTTGGAGATAAAAGCTTTGACTTGAGAGTTCCAGTGTAGAAAACACCATGAAAGCAGCACTTCACAAGGCAGTACAAGCCAGACCAATCTGACTGAGGTGGGACAAGCCGAGCAGGTGAAGAGATGTTATCTACACATGGGACCCCAGTTATTTATGTCATCCCCTTTGATTGATGGGCAGAGCTATGCTGACCCCCCAGCTGTGACACCCAAGCCAAATCCCACATTTCACCCGCATCTTGCCCCAGGTCTAACAGCCTTTCTCGTGTGCACATGGCCTGCCAACTCAGCCAGCTCCTCAGACCCACACTGACCAAAGAGCAGCTACCAGGATCTCCAAGAAACAGGCATTTCCATCCTCTGTAGGGTTAAAATCCACATGTGGAACTCTTTCTGACCTGGTGTTTCACAGTAAAATAAATGTCACGCGTTTCCTGCTGTCCTTGCTGTGAGAGAAGCCAGCCCTGTTTTCCATGAGCCCTTCGGGATGGGTTGGGAAGTGTGTGTGTTTAATCTATAGAACCCAAATCCATGTTCTGCACAGCCATGCTGGCTGTTAGACAATTACACCAGGAAATGGTTTTTAATTTAACAGCCTGTCTCTTGCAGATAAGCATTGTAATCATGGTGCAAGAAAATAACAACCAAACCCCAAACAAAACCCAACAACCCTGAAAGGCAGAAAAAGAAGTGCAGTTAAGAGCCACAATTAAGAGTTTAAACTTCGTTTTAAATGTTCTACTTTGTCTATAGAATGTTTTTATCAGGATTAGGAGGGATGAGACATGCTGTCTGTTCCCCTGCAAGAAATGCCACAGAAGAGAGTGGGGAGTCGCGAACAAACCCCAGATGATGCTACTTTATCATATTTAGATTACTAAAGTGCTCAGCCCAGTAGGATGTTTGGTACAGCATCATGTATAACCCTCAGTTCCACAAGGTGAATTCAGGGGCCACAATTCAGAGTTTGCCACATTTACCCCTGACAACAGCAGGTAAAAGGAAAAGAAAACCTGTGAAAGCCTCTGGAAAAACGATGGAGCTTGAGGCCTGTATTGGAGCAGTCATGAAATGGGTTGTAGATGAGTCATGGCACAGTGCAAGAAGACTTAGGGAGATAAAGTGAATTTTCCATAAAGTGGACAAGGCCATGCAGCCTTTTCGGTGTCTATAACCCACTGTTAATACAGTTGTGTGATTTTTGAACAGGTACTGTCATTCCAGGATGGAATTTCCAGAACTACCTTGCTTTTCACTTGAGAAATACAGTGATAACTTAGAATAAGGATGAAGATGGGAAAACTGAAAGTATTTCTCACCTTTTCTTCTCTCCTTCCTTTCCAACCTAAAGATCTGCAATCCACAAAATTACAGAAACATCTGGCGCATGTGAACACCTTCACAGCACCAGGAGGATTTGTAAGAGAGGCAGTCAGAGACATCTGCTGTGCCATGCTGCCTGCTCACATGACCTGCCAGCCTCTGGAATTTTTTCCAGAGGTAGCATTTTTCTCCTTCTAGGATCGTGTGGGCCTCTGCTCCATGCAAGTGCTGCACATCTGTTGGCAAACCAAAGCAGAAGGGCTCTGTGGAAGCAGGGATTTAAATACTGATATTTTTGGAAATAGACGAAAAGAGCAAAACAGGTTTCCAAAACAAAGCCCTCACAGTCTTCTTAAAGGGGGTTAAGTGGCAGAGAGAGGGGGTTTTATCATCATGTCCCTCTATACTACTCCAAAATTCCTGTAAAGCAGTGTTGAGACTAATGACTCAAATGTATAAACTTAATTTATCCTCAGGAAAACCCATTTAATAAAAAAATAACAAGCACTTTATATAAAAAAAAAATTAACAAATCACTGCATGTATTTCCATGTACAATCTGTGTTAAAAAAAGCCTTAATTGTACCTAAAATACAATTGCTCCCTAAAGACCTGTGGTGTGTTAACCCTGATCAGCTGCTGGGCCATTTCCCAGCCACTGTCTCATTCCCCCTCACAAACAGAATAAAAAGGGTTGGGGTAAAGACAGGGACATCACTTGCTAATTACCTTCATGGGCAAAACAGGCTTGGCTTGGGGAAGCTTAATTTAATTGATTGCCAATGAAACTACCTTTGGGTAGTGAGAAGCAAAGACAAATTAAAACACCTTTCTCCTAAAGCACCTTTTCCCAGGCTCAGCTTCATTCCCAAATCCTCTTTCTCCTGCCCAACCCCAATTTCAATTTTAGGCCACAAGGCTTCAGAAAGCAAAACCTATATAAATTGTGAAAGCTATACCAAAGCAAGTCGCTCTCTATGAATTAAAGCTGATCAAATCATTTTGCAGGTTTAGATTACAGGGATTTTCAAGTTTGTTTTCCCCAATCCCTTCCTTCCCACAGCCATGAGAATCAGTGTAAGATTCCAAAACAATCCTGCCTTGCTCAAATACAAAATACTGGTTGTGTGTGGCCTTCGGTTAAACCTGACATTCCCCCTAGAAAACGGCGGCTTTCCTGCGCCGAGGCAGAGCCAAGCAGGAAGAGAATCCCATGGAGAATTACAGCTGCAAGGCTTCCTCAAGCTGTTCGGGATAAACCAACACCGGCTAATTTTAGCTCTGGGGGCCGGCTGGATGCGCGGCCTGGTGCCGCCGTTTGTTTTGCTGCGGTGCCAGGCGGGATTTACAGCGCCAGGGAGGCTCCAGGCAGCGGGAGCTCGGATTCACGGCAGCCTGGAACCAGCCCTGGCCCTCAGCTCCCGCTCCACGCTGCTGTGAGCCCACTGCGAGCTCACACTCGGCCCCGGCTCTCCCCTCCCTCAACAAACTCAGCTCCAGTGTGTCCGGCTGCAGGCAGCAGATAAGGAGAGGAAAAAACCAGGAGGCACTCTAAGGATGAGATTGGATGGGAAAATGCCCAAGGAGAAAATGGTTTGTATTTGCACTCCAGTTTGTCAGCACTTCCTGCGTGGAGAAGGATCCATGCTGCCAAGTGATGTCACTTTATCATATTTCGATTACTGAAGTGCTCAGCCCAGTAAGATGTCTGAGACAATGTTCCATTGTCTTGGAGAGACTGAAGACTTGGAGTGCTTTGCTTGCCTCTGAAGTCATCAGGATAAATTTTGATATGTTTCTAAGAAAACTGCCATGGAAAACATCTTCCTACCCCCACTGTTAAGATGAGGCTTTCATCCTTGGCCCGTCCTTAGCCACCTTACAGGGATTTTTTGTGCTTTGCTGATCCTGTCCCGCAGATTTGGCTTCCCAGCTCTGCCCTGGCCCTGCCCCAGCACTGTGGGGTCATTCCTTAATGTCACTGCCAGGAGACCTCCTTGCTCCTCTTCCTGGGTGCTGCAGGATGGTGGCCCTGGCTGGGAAGGGCACTGCCAGCCCCAGTGGCCTCCCTGGCTCGCTTTGTGTCACACAGCAGCTAGCTCTCGCTGCTCCCTGCCAGGGCATTTCCCGAAATCCACAGGCTGTATCCTCATATCTTCTTCACTTTAACAGTGGGGGACAGGTACCAAGAGACACAGGGAATTTATTCCCTATTGAAATCCCCAATATAGGCCATGCTGGTAAAGTTCCCATGTCTAAAAATTTATTTTCTGGTTCTACTTAAGCTGTTTCTCAGCAAAGTGGTCTAGAAAAAGAAATCTCTGATTCTGGGAAAATGGGAACCTGCTATGGGAATTATATTGTTTTTAATATAATAAAATGTTCCTGTGTAGGACTATTAACTGACATGGTAAAATCGCTGTAACAGTACAGTCCCAGAGAAATAGTTTTTTCCATGTAAAGCCATTAATCCCAGAATGGTTTGGGTTGGAAGGGACTTCAAAGCCCATCCAGTACCACCCCCTGCCATGGGCAGGGACACCTTCCACTATCCCTGGTTTCTCCAAGCCCCGTCCAGCCTGGCCTTGGACACTTCCAGGGATGGGATTCTTGTGTGCTGACATCCTCAGCTGAGGTGCTTACAAACCTCCTGAGCTCTCCTGGTGCACATTTGCCATCTGCTTCCTAGGAAGTCCCACTGGGAGTAAGATGGACCCCAGGCTGTGAGGAATGGGGCAGAGCTTCTGCATTTGAGCTCCTGCCTTAGTAAAGCAAAGTATATTGACTTTATGTTTCAGTGAAGGGTTGCTGTGTTTGCTGAACTCTTACACACAGCCTGGGCTTTACTAAAACAACTTTTTTTCAGCCAGATCTACCTGTTTGTTCTCAGCTGTACACACCAGGGTCAATCCTTCAGCACATGGCTCTGGTGCTCCTGAGACAAATTAACTGAGCATGTGGCAGCTGCTCACCCCAGTCTAGACCTAATAAAAATGCTTAGACTGGGATGAAAATCCTGGCTGATAGTGGAAACCAGCAATACCAGCAGATCTGAGGCTCAGCTAGAGGTTTACATGTTTTTAAATAAATAGGAAAAATGAAAACAAAAGTAAGGACATGTGGTTTTTGTTACCTGTTGTCTCATGGGCAGTTGAAGTTGATATTACCTGTCATGTATCACCTGGTGGCCAAGTCACTTTGCCATGTGAAAGGAAGGCTGGCAAAGTATTTAGTTATTTCTTTCCTGTGATTGGGGAAAATTGTCACTCTTTCTTTTCCAAGTGTGTCTTGCTGACAGAAGCTTGTGTGACCCTGCCTGAGCCAGAGCCTGGTGCTGCTCCATGCATCCATCAGCCCAGGGCGGGTTGGGAGGGATGCTAAGGGAGCTGGATAAATGGAAAAGCCACTACTGGAGCTGCTGGCAGCTGTGGTGACACTGACTCCTCGCTGCCCTGTGCTGCTGGCAGAGAGGTTGCACATGTATCCATGTGCTGCAGCAGCAGGATCATGGAATCACAGAATATCCTGAGCAGGAAGAGACCCACAGAAGCATCCAGTCCAACCCCTGGCCCTGCACAGACACCCCAACAATCCCACCCTGTGCATCCCTGGCAGCGGTGTCCAAACGCTCCTGGAGCTCTGGCAGCCTCAGGGCTGTGCCCATTCCCTGGAGAGCCTGGTCAGTGCCCAGCACCCTCTGGGGGAAGAACCTTTCCCTGATCTCCAGCCTGACCCTCCCTGGCCCAGCTCCAGCCATTCCCTGGGGTGAACAAGGCATGGCAAACACCACCAAGTTGATTCTGGAATATGCTGAGCCAGCAAACAACCATCATGGGAAATGAACAAAAATGGATACAGTGCCAAAGTATTTTTGTTTTGAAATGCTTTCAGTGATTGTTTATGGGCAGGTGCTCATGCCTGCTGCACTGACTTCCAAGGGACATTGACTGCAGCAGTGGCCAGGGAAAGGTACCTGAGCTGGAAGCAAAGCCACCCTCAGGTGGTTTCCTCATTCCTGTATTATCTGCTTTTTAACTCATTTGTGACACCAATGCCAGAAGATACGAGAAACAAAGCCAAACTGTGAAACAAATAAAGTAATCTATAAACTCTCCAAGCTTATGAGTGTCCTCTTCTAGTCCTCACAATGTGTCTTACATCCATGTTTGCTCCATTCACACAAAGCACTTTCCTCTCTAATCCCCTGCTCTTCCCTTTAGCAGTAGCAGGATTCCTGTTCAGTGTCTCTTTGGGGAATTGTCAGGTTTCACTTTCCTTCCATGCCTTTATCCATTGCCCCCAATGAGTTTATTTGCTGCAAAGATTATTTTTTAATAGATATAACAATGCCTGCAAATCCCACACCAGCCTGTCCCATCCATAATGCTGTCACAGATGTCATGAGGTCACTGTGGGTTTTATTTACAAGGGTGTGTTGTGGTAGGACAAAAGGAAATGCTTCAAACTGAAAGAGAGGAGATTTAGATTGGATATTGGGAAGAAATCTTTCCCTGGGAGGGTGGGCAGGCCCTGGCACAGGGTGCCCAGAGCAGCTGTGGCTGCCCCTGGATCCCTGGCAGTGTCCAAGGCCAGGCTGGACGGGGCTTGGAGCAACCTGGGCTAGTGGAAGGTTCCCTGAGCTCTTGTGCTGCAACTGCTCCATAATCCCAGGGCAAGAAGTTGTGTCTGGGGCTGGATTAATCCCACAGTTCTGGGGACAATCTCCTGTGAAAGGGAATTACATCAATTATATTAATTGCCAGCTGCAGCAATTAGAAGCCCTCAGAAGTTAGTGATGGTCCAAATAATAAATCTGAATGATGTCCTTTCCCTTGAACATTAAGGATGCCAGCCCCTCTCAGGACTCTGTGTTAGCTAACAGGGATTAATTGCTGCACAGAAGTGACAGCAAGGCAAGGCCCATAAACTTCAGTACATATCCCAAAAAAACTAAAGACAATGAATAAAATCCAGAGCAACAAATCATTCCTCCACTCACAAACAGAAAAAAGCCCACAAAATAAACAGGAATACAGGCAGGACATGTTTTATTCCATCAAGATTTAATTGCACCATTACTTTGGCCCTTTATGGGCCAAGATAATAATCTTTTTAGGTGCTTATGGCAGGTAGAATCAATCATTAATTTATAGTATGTGCTTTGTAACCTGCTTCTCTTTTCTTAACTATCAGTTACCTGAATTACTCCACAATGTTAAATCCATAAATATTATATTGCCTCTCCTCAGGGTGCCAGGGATATTCTTAGCTGTTAATCAAGCTGCCTCATTTCTTGATTTTATGTGTCCAGTAATTGTTTGTTTGGCATTAGGATGAGGGGTTTAGAGATCAGCAGGTGACACTGGTGCCAGCAGCAATGCCTGCTGAACACACGGATCCAAACAGCCTCTCATTTCTGACAGCAGAGAAAACACCTCCTGCTATAATCTTAAAATTTTTAAATGGAAAAATACAGAGGTTTTGGGAGGTGTTTGTTTCTTTTCCTTGAACCTCAGACATTTCCATCAGTACAGTTCTGGTATTAGGGGGACAGGCAGTGCATTAGAGTCCCATATTCATGCTCTCTATCCCACTCATGATTTAAGAATCCTACTCCCTACCCCAAGCCTGGAATGTCATTCCCTGCCTTTGGTGATCCTTTCTGCCCTCCCGTGTTGCTTTTCCAGCTCTTTTTTTTATTTTGAGGCAGAGGATCAAAACACCAAATAATACTTGAAGTGCAGGGACAGTACAGTTACACACAGTGCAGCAATTGCATCTTTTGGGAAGTTTTTTCCCATATGTTCCTTTCCTAAAATATTCCTAACATTGTTTGATTTTGCCTGTCCTTTGTGAACAAATGATGTGAGGATTTCATAAACATGCACATTGTAACTTTTCATGGAGGAATATTTTGGAGCTCAGCATTGATGCCTGGACTGTTTTTCCTGTGTGCCTCACATAATATTAATACTTTTAATCCTTGCTGGATTTCTTCTACTCCCTTGGAGAAGTGCACACATGTCTCAAGTACAAGACAGCCCTGTAAAAGCCACTTGGACTATAATATTTTAAATTTACCCATGAAGTCCCTAATTTTTTTTCTTGACTCTAGAGCCAAAAACCTGAATTTTGGAAGACAATCATGGGCTGAGAGAGTTAATGTTGAAATCTCATCCTCACGGGAGCTTCTGCTTTTCTTTCAGCATAACAAACAACACAGGGAAAAAGTTTCTAAAGTGCAAATTGAAAAAGCTGGTTTGTTTGGGTTTTTTTTTTTCACAAAGGAACTTCTAGCACTAATATGAAGCCTGTTAATCTATCTCCAGCCAGGAATAGTCACACTTATCTCTCTTCACCAATCACTATTTAAAGACTTTTAAAAACATTGTAGTAAATAGCACAAAACACTTTTTCTTCACAAACACTTGATTTTCTCCACTGTAAAACAGCTGTATATATTTCCCCAGATACTTCTCTTTCTATTAAGACATTGAAAACACCTTTTAAATGGGCATGAAGTAGTGAATTGCTGATTTTTCACTTTGTTTCATTTCAATAGAGCTTTGAAAGTAATGCCTGGATCAGGTTTGTGTGAAGAACTGAAAGGCTGTGGAAATAACAAAGGTGTCTGGAGAACCAATTAAACCTTCCATGAGGTTATTATGCTGAAAGGAAGTGTTGTTCTGCACTTTTTTTTTTTTTTTTTTGCAAATTTACAAAAAAAGCCCTGAGGACTGATATTGAAATACCTTAATACCACCTGCTGAGCAACATCAATTGCAAAGCAGAATGTTTTGGGACTGTTTGATATTTAAAGATGGGATGTATTTACCTTTTTCTAACAGGATAAATGTAACACAGTTGATCACTTCAAATTAGAACTGAGTTGCTATTTATACAGGACTGCAAGAGCTGCAGGCAAAGAAACTTTGTGAGACACAAGTTGGGAACCTGAGACTTGATTCTTCTCCTCTTCTCTTCTCTTCTCTTCTCTTCTCTTCTCTTCTCTTCTCTTCTCTTCTCTTCTCTTCTCTTCTCTTCTCTTCTCTTCTCTTCTCTTCTCTTCTCTTCTCTTCTCTTCTCTTCTCTTCGCTTCCCTTCCCTTCCCTTCCCTTCCCTTCCCTTCCCTTCCCTTCCCTTATCACAGAATCATTAAGGTTGGAAACAACTTCCAAGACCAGCAAGCCCAACCTGTGACCAAGCCCCACCACGTCACTAAACCACATCACAACAGCCACCTGCTCGCTTGCTTCCTGTGTGGTGACCACCCCCAGGACAGACCTCTGGCACTTTTTCCCTGGCTGGATAAATCAGGCCACACTGGATCAGGCTGAGACTCCCACCAGGATGTGCCAAGGAGCCGATGGAAAGCTCCCTGAGGTACCTGAGCAGCCCTGCAGCTGCACTGCCTGACCTCTCACAGCTGCTGGACACTCTTGCTTGCTACTGAATATGATATTTATTTTTTTAATATGTGGCCTCACATGTAAAAATATTCATAATGTGAAAGAGAAAACAACCTTTGTTTTCTCCCTTTAAGGGGGGAACAACCAACCCAAGAAGCAAAACCTCCCTTCCTCCCTAACACCCCCAGATTATTGCTGCCTCCAATTTTGATGGGAAAGTTCATCAGCCATGTAAAAGTTAGGATGTTATTTAGAACAACAGCTACACCAAAGGGACCCCTTTCATAGAATCATGGAATGGTTTGGGTTGGAAGGGACCTCAAAGCCCATCCAGTGACACCCCTGCCACAGGCAGGGACACCTTCCTCTAGCCCAGGCTGCTCCAAGCCCTGTCCAACCTGACCTTGGACACTTCCAGGATGAAGAGGCAGCTTGATCTGAAGAGGCAACTGCTGATCTCATTGTAAGCAGCAGAGAAAATCACCAATCTTGTTATAACACAAGGGAATAAGTAGTCCCAGATGTTAATTCCAGCCCCTTCCCCTCATGCCAGTCAGACGCACTGGGTAACCCTGGCAGGGGCACAGGGTTCCTCACATGGAGCACGTGTGGCAAATGGGGCACATCAGTGGCTCTGGCAGCTTGCAAAGTTCTGCCCAATTACCTAAAGTGAAATTTTAAAACCAGGTGAATTGCTGTGCTAGCCCTTAAAAAGTTTGATTATTCCCTGCATGGTTTGTGTTACTGCAAGCTTCTGGTTGGTATAAAAATATAATAAATAGCTATATAATATATATACAATTGATATAGATTGTGTAATCAAGAGGAGATGAACTTAATCACTTTGATTGTAAATCAGCTGATTGTTTTAACTGAATACTAAGAGACCTGATTTCTACATGCTCATCATCACATGAGGTTTTATTCTTTATAATTATTTATTTATAATAATTTTTTTAAAGATGTGTTAATTTGTAAGTTTTTTCCCTCCCTGTAATCACTGTGGATATTGTAAAGAAAGTGTGGCTGGAGTTGGCAGAGCATCACTCCTTGTAGTTCCTGCAGGACACTGACTGCTTCCAGAGCTGTGTTTTCCTTTCCTTCCTGTTTGTTTATGTGCCAGTCCAGCAGCTCCAATCTCACTCCTGTTTCCTCTAAATCACATCCTTTTTGATATCTGCTCATGGTTTTTCTCTCTTTTTTGGCAACATAATTTTTTTTCTGCTTATATTGCTACATTCTCCTAGAGAATACACAAAATGCATTTAATAACATGTATGAGCACTTAGTGAATGCAGGAACTACAGGACTCAGGGGAGGGATCCTCTTTTGTTGGTATCATTTTTTGGCTGTTTTCTGTAATGCAGCTAAAGCTACAAAAATGTAATGACCATGGAGACCCAGACTGGAGAGGTCAAAAACATCTGTTTTCTTATTTTCCTCACCCATCTGTAAACAGTGCAAGGCTTCTCTCCGTTCCCCATCCTCAGGAATTTTAATTTTCCTCACTGAAGGATCCCCAAAGACCCCCTAAAATATCTATATGCAGTTAGGTCAGTTCCAGCAATATGTTAGGACTTACAGTAAATGAGAAAGGGGCCCTTGGAGGATCAGAGATATTGAAGTGTTGCCTTCCGGGCTTATTGTAGCCAAATAAAATTCAATAGTTTTCTCTGACTGACTGCTCTTAATCCAGCAGAATGAAAAAGCATCTTATTAGAAGGTATTAGCCCTCTATTGAGCACATGATGCACTGGTTGGGGGATTCTATCTGAGTAAAAAACTCCTGAACAAACCCTTTATTTAGTTCTCACCTGGTACAGCAACTCTGGAATGTCAAAACTGGCAGAGACATCCCAGCCTCCATTCCCACCCTGGAAACCACCAAAGCTGATTTCGTCATGGATTCCTGGTGACTCAGCTCCAACCATCTGCTCCCATGGGATGGAATTGCTCTTCCCTTAACTCTTCTAGCCTCCAAGAGAAGGGAAAAAAAGGGAGCCATTGGGCAGGATCCTGCGGCGGTGAGCCCAGAGGTTCAGTAAGTGGCAATGACACTGAAACACATGGGAAAGAGATCATCTTTCTTATCATGGAGTCATCAAGGTTGGGAAAGACCTCTTGGGTGGAAGCTGCACAGTCCTGTCCTTAAACTCTCCCACCCCCTCAGGTGGAAGCTGAACAGTCCCATCCCTGCCACCAGCCCATCCTGCCACTTCCCCGCAGTGACTTTCATCACCTCAGGTTTCACCAGGACAAGAGGTGGATAAAGTTGTTGTCTTCAAAGAACACAATACTTATTGCATCCTGAAATCCCCACCAAGTGATTTCAGTCCTGATGTGGGAGCCCTTGGAAAGTGTTTTTTCCACAATAAATGTGTGGGCACAATGCCAAGCAGTGACCAAACCTCGCCAGCATTTGGAGATGGAAGGAAGCACTGGGCTGATGTGGCTCTGGCTAAACCTCATAGAACACACAGCACAACTTCCCAGAGTAAGGCAGGAAATGACAGCCTCAGTGTGAAAAGCTCAGTGTTGGATGGCTGCAATTATTTTGGATATCAGGTATCTACATCTGCTCTGACAAACAGCCTTGACCTTCTGACCACACACACAAGGGGCAGCCCAAACCTGCAGTAACCAGAGACAGCGGAATGTAACAATTCTTTCTGAGCTGAATTGCAGCACAACTTTCAAACATCCACGAAGAAATGGCACATTGGGTTAAAATTAAAATGTCCAGCTTGTCTTGCACATGGCTGCCCCTCAGTTTCAGGCAAACACACAATTGAAATAAAGATGATGGATTTTATTCAGTATATTTGTGAAGCAGGAAAGACTTGTCATAGCAAATTCTCATCATTTGACTTCTCTTACCTCATGATTACGTCTGTTTGCACGCACTCTGAGTAGGCTGTGGGTAACCTCCCTACAGCCACAGCTGAGGCAGCTCTTAGTTTGGGTCTGGACTATTTCTGCAAAGTGCAGCTGATTCTCTGCTAAATTGCTGAAATTTTTGAAAGACCAGAAAATACAGCACTAATGAAAGCAGATGGTTCTCATCAAACATCCAAGATGCCAGCATTTCAGGGGAAAAGAATTCAAAGGAAAAATCCTATACCAACTAACTATGGGATTAAGAAGAGATTAGGAGGGAATTGTTCCCTGTGAGGGTGCTGAGGCCCTGGCACAGGGTGCCCAGAGAAGCTGTGGCTGCCCCTGGATCCCTGGAAGTGTCCAAGGCCAGGCTGGATGGGGTAGTGGAAGATGTCCACCTGGGCTAGTGGAAGGTGTCCCTGCCCATGGCAGGGAGTGGCACTGGATGGGCTTTAGGGTCCCTCCAACCCAAACCACTCAGGATTCTGGAATTCTTTGAATTCTAGTGTGAAGAAAATAGGTCTTGGATACACATAGCAAAACCTAAAAAGCTATTAATGTTTTTGGAAGGCAATCAAGAGACTTTATTTTTTGACCATATGTGATAAAAAGAAATCTATGCCAACCACAAGGGGGAAAAAAAGGGAGGAAATAAAAAGAGAAAGGGATAGAGAAAGAAAAAGAAAGAGGAAGGGGAAAGGAAAAGAAAATGGGAAAAATGAAATGGGAAAAAGGAGAAGGAAATTGAAAAAAGGAAAAGGAGAAAAGGAAAAAAGGTAAAGGAAATTGAAAAAAAAGAAAAGGAAATTGAAAAAAGGAAAAGGAGAAAAGGAAAAAAGGGAAAGGAGAAAAGGAGAAAAGGAAAAGAAATTAAAAAGGAAAGGAAAAAGCCTTGGAATTCTCTTAGCTATGGAAAAAAAAACAGGAGGAAAACTGATGTGTGTGATGAAATGGATGCCACTATGCTGCCATTTGGAGGAAAATTCTTCCTAGATCCTGAATCCAGACACGTCAGGCCAGATGTCCTGCTGCTGCCTTGGATAACTCTCTGCTCTAGGAAGCAATGGAGGTGCACTCACTCTCAGAATTCCTTCTAGACAGCTCCAGAAGGAGAACAGCACAGTTTACAAACTCCTTACCTGACACTTCATCACGTCCTGGCAGAAAGGCCCGGTTTTCCCTCTCTAACATGATTTAGAAAGGGTGACCAGTAATGAAAGAACACACACAGGCACACGCACATCTCTCAAAGTGACAAATCTGTGTTAACCCCCTGCTTTAACAACCATTGATCAGCAGAAAATTCCTTCCCTGGAAGGGCTCTGTGGGCTGGACAAGGTGTCCTTAGGCTGGCACATTCTGTCATGCTTCAAATTACACTGCAGAGAGACACAAAGACACCTCCTGTGAAAGTGACGTTCATGTGGCGCCTTCCTCAGCTCAGGGGATGTCCTTGAAAAATTGATTTGTCTGTGCAAAGAAACCTCAGTGGCTCACAGGTGTGTGGGGCTGAGATAAGGCGTCAGCACTGGATGGGGCTGACCAGGACATTATCCACTGAACACAAACACAGCCCCGATCCTGCCCTCCTGCACAATTCCCAACCTAAAGGCAGTTTGCAAAGGACAGGGACGACTTTGATATATCAACACATTCCTCAGTGGACTGAACAGAGGGAGATCCCTGGACTTTATCAATGCAGCGGGTTCTGGGCAGTTTGTGGCAACGAGCCACCAAGGTTTACATTTGATTTATCATTTCTGTGGCACCAGAATTTTAATATTGCTGAAAACCATATTTCCAAGAACTCGGCAGCTTCCCTGAGCAGTGCAACCCCCCTGTAAATACTTCCCAGGATGCACCAGTTCCTATGGTGACCAAAAATGCTGAATTAACTTAAATCATCTGAGAAACTGGTTTATATCCTGAAACACAGACAGCACAAGCACCTAATGAAGGTGTTCTATGACTTGGGCTGCACAACTTCTGCATTTCTGGGAGCTGATGAGGGCTGAGGTCACACAGTGCCTCTCACTCACAAAGGTCTCTCACTGGCACTGACTTTCCCAAGACTTGCAGAAATTCAGCATTTTGGGGTCTGTGCCCTGTTGTTTGTTTGGTTATCTTTGAGTCTGAAGTGGGATCTTTCACCCAGCACAGCGCTGGGATTTCTTTGCTCTTGGCTGCAGAGTGTGATCACAATTTTGGGTAAAAACCCCTCTTATTTGTGTTGTAAAGAACATTCCTTCCCAAATGTCCTCCCTGTGGGCACACCCAGAAGTGTCCAGAGTCTTTACCCTTTCAAAACCAACCTTCCCTACCAATACCAGCACCTTAAAAATGAATCAATGCACGACACGTGTTGAAGTGGGAAGTATTGGTTCTTTCCAGTCAAGCACGAAAGTGGTTGGGTGATTTCAAATTACTCAACAGCCCTCTCAGACTCTCATTTCTCCTTTTCAAGATGAGCAAACACAGATTTACAATAACTTGTCATAACATCTCATTCTAATGAGAAGAGAGCAGGATCAGCTGAATATAAACAGAGTTATAGCCCAGTTCACCTGAGCGTGGCCTGGAATATAATTCTGTACCCGTTGTGTCAAAAAAGACAAAAATACTGAATATGAAAATGTGTATCTTACTTCCTGGAATGGCACTTTCCTTGAAGTGTTGTAAACTTTGGAATATGCTGAAACTGAATTTAACTCTTGGAAACCCCCTCTTGCAGCAGAAGCAGCAAAGTAGCTGCAAAGTGACTCAAACCTACATTTTAAAATCATTGCAACTGTAATTAAACAAAGGAGTATCCGGGCAAGAGGAAACATCTGCCATGTAGAGAAAATGTTGCACCCTTAAGTACCTTCATTGGAAATTTAGTTTTCCTTCATGGCACGGGAGCAACCGGAGCTATAAAAGCATAATTTAACATGCCAGTAAAAATAAATTGTAATGCATTTATTCCATATCATATTTATTATGAATGGTGCTGCTCAGCAGGGTAGTTAAAAATTAACATCCTATAAGTCACAGAGGGGAAGTTTAGGAGACAAGAGGTGAATGTGTCCTTTGCCAATAGATCTAAATTTTAACAGAAACCAGGCAGGCTGCTGAGATCTGACTTTATTCCACCAGAAACAGAAAAAATTGTGGAAGTGTCAAAGAATTCCAGTTCCTAGGGTTGAAGGCTACACAAACCAAGGTTTTCAATGCATACATTGAGATTTTGGCTGATAGTAATGAATAAATCTATCCATTAACTGATCCAGCCAAAGCAGCTCCTGACACAACCTTTGCTGCCTGCCCTGAGGAGGACTGAGGGTGCTTTACACCATCCCAGAGCGCCCAGGTTCAATGGTGCCAGGATTTCACCTGGAAGCCCTGTGGAGATGGAGTGAAATGCAAAATCATGGATGGTGACAGCTTGGGCTGTCAATGATGGGGACAGTGGGCGCATGAAGGGGAAGCATAAATGAGAAATTCATCATGTTCCCTCATATCCGTGTCCTGGTGTGCAGCTTCTCAGGTTGCCTCAGGAATCAGCTTCTTTTGGAGGGAATTGGGAATAACTCTTTCAGTCAGAAAAAGAGGGGGGATTTTTTTGGTTGGTTAAAGTTTTGTTTTGTTTTGTTTTGTTTTGTTTTGCTTGGGGGTTTTTTGTGGCTGTTGTTTCACCTTGTGGAAATTGGAAAGCACCCCCTGCAATGCTGAGTTCCCCAGCTCCAGCACAAGAAAGCACAACTGAGCAGGAGCTCCAGGCTCTTCTGGGGAGACAGAGTTGTTGGGCAAGGGCTGGCTGAAGAGCCTGCAGCTCTCTCTGCAGCCATCTTTCTGTGTGCCAGGGAAATCCCTGGTAAATAATGTCATTCAGACCAACATGATGCCAACATGAAATTCTGTCCCAGAATTACATTCAATATCATAATGAGTAGTGTAGTGTTTATAGCCCGAAAGGAATAAATAAAACAATTAATAGCATTAATAATGATAATTATGATAGAGATGACACTACAGTAATAATAACAATAATAAAATATTATTTCCAACTCATTCTTACTACCCAATTCTGCTAATTTCACTCCAAATGCAAACTTGTGCCAGCTGGATGTTTGCAGCAGAGCATCAAAGGAAGTGGGGTAGAATTTTTATGGAAAAGATTTTGATTTCCCATGAGAAGAACAAAGTCATCTTAAATCACTTTCTACCACTGTCTCTTCAGGAGGGTGCTGGAGAAAGTATCAATCATTTAAAAGCTGGATTGCTCAGAGCATTTGGTTTTTCATCGTTTCTTCTGACTTCTGGAAAGAAAAAAACCCCTTAAATTACCTTGTGTTTTTCTGTAGTTCCAGGCATATCTTTTTTGTGTTTTTATCCCCATCTCTGCTTTTATTCATGAGTTGTCACTAAAGTAGGAAAACAAGTAGAAAACAGAGAAAAACAAAACAGGAGATAGCTCAGGGAGCTTGACAGTGAGCTCTGCCCCAAGGCCACCAGTTCAAACCCATCAGAAGTCAGCAGCAGCTCAAGTATCTGAGATTTAATGGTTGTTTGACGACCTCAGTAAAGTGTGGAGCCTGTTGGTTTTCACACTGTCACAGCAAGGAAGTCTATGCAGAGAATTTGGAAAGAGCTCTTGCTGGGTAGGTGATGCTTCGGGTCAGTGATGAGGAATGTGTTATGGAGAACAGGTTAGAAAAGTTGGTATTCCTCGGAAAATACACAAAAAACACTGCCTGGAGCAGAGCAAGACTCACCCCAGAAGACAAGGAATATGTAGAAAGGGAGGTCAGAAACTAGAATATATTTTAAAACCCAAACTAAAACACACAAATCAGTCTAAATTGGTTTTTAATTACACTGAAGTTGCTGTACTCCACCATGGCTCTAAATGCCACTAAAAATATGGGGTTGGTGGGAAAGAATCAAAGTGCCAATGGAAACTGGAATAAAGGTTTTAAATCCCTGCTTTTAACTACTCTTACAACACAAGACAGAACAGGCTAAGAAAGGAAAATATAAGGAATTAAAAGAACCAAGACATGCCAGTCCTTCTTTACTGAAGTTGCCATCTCCATTCTAGTGGAAGGTGTCCCATGGCAGAGGTTGCAATGAGATGAGCTTTATGATCCCTCTCAACCCAAGCCAGTCTGGGATTCTATGAGAGAAATAAATGTGTGGTTTTTTACTGAAACAGCCTCTATGCTACAGTATAATCTTATTGACAAAGAGCTTTATCCTGCTTTAAGAAATCCCTTATAGGAATATTAGTTCCTGCCGTGGGCACAGACATAATTTCTGTGGGATTAAAGCCTGGTTTCCATCCACGTGCTCAGGAATGGAAGCAGGAAGAGCTTTCCTCTGCACAGGCACACGTGAGGATGAAGCAAATCCTCACCTGGACCGTGCTTGGTCTGTCCTGGAAGCTTTCTGGTGGAAATTGCTAGAGCTCAGCAGAGCTTCCCAGGCTCCCAAATGAGCTACTCCATCTCCAACCAAATGAGATGCCTGACAGAGGAATTACCCTGCGAGCTCCTTGTCGGGGTGATCTGGAGTGCAGATCAGTCTGTCATAAAGGTGCTCTCTGGCCTGGAGATGGATGGCAACACTAAGGGCACAATTAAGCTGCTTTATTGCTGTGTTACCCACGAGCTGATTACCAGGGCAACATTTGTTGGTGGTGTTGTTACAAAGAGGGGACTTTTATTAGAGCTCTTGATTTAAATAATCTGCCCATTTGCGGTCATTAAGGAAAAGCTATGTCCCCTCATTAAATCAATAGTCTGAAATGCCTTTCACTGTCAGGCTCCGTTATGGTGTAGGGATAAAAGTGGATCTGATTATTAATTAACCACTGATGAACCCGAGGAGACCGACAGCTCATGTCTAATGGCTGCTTCTAGGGCAGCACTAATCAAACACACCAGTTACAAATCAACCCTACATCGCCACCATCACGAGAAGTCCTGTGGCAGCAGTGATGTCCCAATGCCTCCACAGCACCAGGGTGAGGTGTAGACACAGGGATCCTTTCTCCTGGCTGTGACAATTTGTGTGTCTCCCTCACACTGTGTCCTTTTCCATGCTTTGCTCACAGAGGGAGGTTTTTAGGATGTAGGTCCTTTGAATTCCAAAGGGCTCATCTTTTGGTTCTTAATGTGCTGTGCGTGCTCATGGAAATATTGCCCTGCAAAAGAAAATATTCATTCCTGCTGCAAAAAAAAGAGCTCAGGCTCATTTCCTTGCTCTTCCCATACATTTCAAAATATCCAAAATTCAAAAATATGGTGATTCGGTCTCCAACTTTTTCAGCCAGCCTCAAAGTTATTTAGCTTTATATTATGCTCTTGTTTTGGGAAAGTGAGCTCTTTGCCCACCTGGGAAGGGGTTCTGGGAAAGGCAGATGTTGTTCCCCTTCTGGCAGAATAACACCAGTAAACTGGGATCAAGAGGGGAAATTGGCAGTGAGTTTTCTACTTCCACATTCATAGGATTATGGAATGGTTTGTGGTGGAAGGATCATTAAAGACCATCTCGTTCCAACCCACCTTCCACTAGCCTAGGTTGCTCCAAGCCCCATCCAACCCGGCCTTGACACTTCCAGGGATCCAGGGGCAGCCACACAGTGCCACACCCTCAGTGCCAGGGCCTCCCCACCCTCATAGCCAAGAATTTCTTCCCAATATCCCATCTAAACCTACCCTCTCACAGTTTGAAGCCATTCTCCCTTGTCTTGACACTCCAGGCCCTTGTCCACAGAACCCCAGAATCATTAAGGTCGGAAAAACCTTCATAGACCATCAAGTCCAGGCTGTGCCCGATGCCCACCTTGTCACCAGCCCAGAGCACTGAGCGCCACATCCAGTCCTTCCTTGGACACCTCCAGGGATGGGGACTCCAACACCTCCCTGGGCAGCTCCTGCCAAGGCCTGAGCACCCTTTCCATGGGGAAATTCCTCCTGATGTCCAACCTGAACCTTCCCTGCTGCAACTTGAGGCCGTTCCCTCTCCTCCTGTCCCTGTTCCCTGTGAGCAGAGCCCGACCCCCCCCGGCTGCCCCCTCCTGTCAGGGAGTTGTGCAGAGCCAAAAGGTCCCCCCTGAGCCTCCTTTGCTCCAGGCTAAAAAACTCCAAATTCCCTCTCCAGCCCTCCTGTGGGCCCAAGAACTTTTCTCAGGAAAATGAATGGATGGAAAGCAGCTCCAGATAAACAAGCTGGCACTCCTTTTTTGAGAATAATTGGTTTTATCTTTTGCCCACCAGCTATAAGCCCTACTTTTAATTTACTCTTTTTCTTATTCACTTTTTTGATGTAACAGTTCAACAAGGGTTTAAATTCCTTTCCCCATGCAGCCCTTTCATCATCCTTCTAATTACCTCGCCTAATTGCTCTGGACTGGTACGAGCCCACAATTTTTTAAAATTATTTTCTTTAATTACTATTCTTTACCAAAGAAAATGTCACCGAAATACATCTTACTAAAACAAAACAAAACCCCAAACGCCACTGAAGTACAGCTTCCAACCTTTTGAATAGTTTGACACACCTTAGCTTCACTCTGAGCTTGTCCAAAGTCATGCAGTACCACATGCAAAAAAGGGAAAAAATGTACAAAATATTAAAATAAGGAAAAAGAGGGAGAGGAGAGCATGTGGAATATTCTCTAAACCCCTGTGTCAATATTTTTCCTCTTTGAAGTGCAAATGCCATCCTCTGTGGGGGAACAATGTCTTCATTGTGCTGAAGCAAGTCTTTGAGTAGGTTTGAGAATCAATGGATGTTAATTGGGTGTGAACAAAACACTTGACATTTCCAAAGCAGGACCTGTGGATGAAAATTAGCAACTGCTTTTTTTTATATCAGCGGAAGACAAGTTTGGTTGGTTTTTTTGTATCTATGGAATGCTTTCATAATTCTGCGACCAAACTTCAGCAGTGAGAGGTGCTCACAGGGGGGTAAGAGAGCTGTGATCATAATTTAGGGTGACATTAGAGAAACTCCCCTGTAAGACACAGGTCACTGACAAAAAAAGAAAGAATGTTTAAAAACTCAACTTCAAATTGAATCACATCCTATACAGTGCTGAAAAGAGGTGCCTTGTTCAAAATTTCCATAGTCTTGAGTTCTGGAAATTTGATAATGCCAAAGGGGTTTATATTTACCTTTTGAAATGGAACCAAAGAGATTTTCTACTTAAGTTTGTGAACAAGCTGAAGTGTTGTCCTTTTCCATAACCCAACACATTGCCTGAGATTACTCCAATACAAATCCCCAGAAGGGAAAAATCATTTGTTTAATGACAGTGAAACTCTGAGGACTGAAGCATCTTTATGTACATGTATTGGCTCATTTATTGCTTTGCAAGGCTTAGCCTCAGCTTCTCCATTAGCCTCTAGCACAACAGATGACATCATTCCTGTTTTCCAGGATATTTTGGCTGTCACTGATCTGCAGCACTGTTGCTCTATGAAAGATGAATGTCACCCCTCATTGATACACTTTGCAACTTAATTAATTTCTCAGCAGTATATTAATTAGGCAACAAGAGTAGCCTGGAACTTCCATAAATGAGATGACAAATGGATAAAAACTTTCCTAACTCAGCAAAACAAGGCCATGCATGAGGATGGTGCCAGTTTTTTCTAAGGAAAACCCATTGTCTACCAGGAGAGGCAGCTCAGCAAATGCCCAGTGCTTGCCAAGTTGAAACATTTGGTTTTGTCCTATCTAATGACCAGATGCCACCCTATGGGTTGGGCAATCTGCTGCTAAATGAGGAAAAACCACTGCCATGCTGAGAGGGAAGAGTCCAGCCTTCAGCACTGAAGAAAGAACAGAAACCAAAAGGTGAGAAACCTTCCATGAAAGACAAATCCAATACAATCCGTGCCCCTCTGATTAGCAGGGACACTGAAAACATTCACTGTCCATCATCAGGGCAATTCTTTCTAACACAAGTTTTACTTTTTAGAAGAGAAGCACTGAAAACAGCAGGTTGAGAGAGGGTTAAAGATTTTATTGCCATGGCCATACATTTCCTGCAATGCCTGCAAACAGGGCCTTGAAATCAGGATCCAGCTCAGAAAGAGACTCAAAATTGCTTGGGGCAGGGAGCAATGGAGAAAGTGTCCTGGGTTAATGTGGTCATGTAAAGCCAACAAGAGCTGTGGGACTATAGTTCTTCAGTACATGGGATAGGCTCTAGTCAGACATTCCCAACATTACGGGGTTCTCAAAGTGAAATCTTTGAGTCACAAAACCACAAAATGGTTTGGCTTGGAAGGGATCTTAAAGCCTATCTCACCCCACCCCCTGCCATGGGCAGGGACACCTTTCACTATCCCAGCTTGCTCCAAGCCCTGTCCAACCTGGCCTTGAACACTTCCAGGGATCCAGGGGCAGCCACAGCTTCTCTGGGCACCCTGTGCCAGGGCCTCACCACCCTCACAGGAAGGAATTTCTCCCTAATCACAGTTTCCTTGCTTACATGGCTGGATTAGTAAGAATCCACAGGGATAAAATGGCACAGCTCAAGTCAGTCACCCCTTCAGAGAAAAAATTAAAAACAAAAAACTCATTCCTGTTTATTCAAGATCAGCTTCATATAATTTTTCTTCTAGGGCTCAATATGAGTAGCCCAAAGGTTTTCCTTCCTGAAGACTCTCAGCACAAAACAAACGTGTGTTTTTGTCCAAGGTTGCAGTGAGCATTTTAGTGCTTCTTGCATGGTAGACTGACCTGACAGAGAACGATTTTAAGAGTTGTTTTCATTGCTTTAAGTGGGATGTAAATAGACATGAACTGCTTGGACAATTGGTTCTTGAGTTCTAAGGGAAATAAAAATATTGTGCTCAAGTGAGAGGGTCCTCTCATCACACTCAGAGCATCTCCTGCTAAAACAACAAACCCAGGGAGAGGTGACTGCAGAATCCCTGTTGCTCCATGATTATCACAGCCCGGCAGCACAGCCCAGGTTGGGATGACCACTGATGGAGCTCGCAGGACCTGGGAAGCAAAGCCAGCCAGGCAGAAAAGCACAGCCACCACAGCTCGGAGGGGAAAGAGCACTCATTAGGAAATCATTCTGTCCTGGAACGATTTCTTAATTGTTCCTTCTGGTTTTGTCAGATTCCTTGGAGTGCCGGAAGTCTCAAGACTGCAAAAAAAGCTAAAACCCCCAAAAAGTTGGTAGCAGTGCCACACTGATGGTGTGTGTATAGGTGGCTGCCCAGGTTCTGGCAGCCTATTGTCACTGATAAGAACCTACTTTGGTGCTGTGCTTGCCTTCCAAAGAAGCCTGTGAGAATACCTAAAACTTACATGAAAACCATAATTCTGGTGTCCAGGAACTAGCAGAAAAATCATAGAATTGTGGGATGGTTTTAGCTGAAAAAGACCTCAGCTCTCATCTCATTCCATCCCTGCAATAGGCAGGGACATCTTCCACTATCCCAGGCTGCTCCAAGCCCCATCCAACCTGGCCTTGGACACTGCCAGGGATCCAGGGGCAGCCACAGCTGCTCTGGGCACCCTGTGCCAGGGCCTCCCCACCCTCACAGGGAGGAATTTCCTCCCAATAATCTAAATCTAAATGTGCCCTCTTAATCAACATTAATCAGAACAAGCAGAATTAGCAGAACTATGACTGCGACCCAAGGCCTTTTCATGAACTAGAAACACCTCAGTACTTAGCCTTGTTTGGGTAAGTGCTGAACTTCCCTAAAAACAACATAGACAGTCATCCCTGTGCCCCAAAACTTCCAATCTCAGCAAAACCTGGGTTGCCATGAGGACAAAGCCATGTGGAGGAATGAGAGTCCTCTATTCTCTTAGTGTCCTTTGAGAGCAGCAACAAATAATGGCTAAAATTAGTCCAGGTAATTTAGCTGGATTTTCAAACACCTTTTATCAAGTTCCCTGGGGAACACTCAACTCAGCAGCCTTTCAAGAAGAGGTAAAATAGCAGAAAGGAATGATTTACTTTAATCACCCGAAAAAACAGAACTCTTGGGAGCTGCAGAATTTCCATACTCAGACAGAAATGTACAGACTTAATTTTTTTTGATGAGGGGAGGAGCAGCAAGGTAGCAAAGTTTGCCAATTATGTGGGTAAGTTCAGATGAAAGGAGACACATTAAAGCAATTCAAAGGAACCCAGCAAGGCTGGGTGAGCGGGAGGGGTGCTGGCTCCTGGGCAGGTGCTGCTGTTGGAATGAAGACTTGGAGCTATTCAGGCACATCTCTGTAAACACCACACGAAAAGGAACCATTATGTGGAGGAAGGAATACTGGGGGAATTAATTAATTTTTATTTTTTATTTTTCAGCTTGCTTGCTTGCTCATTTAACTGAGGTGTTGTGCTGCACACTATACCTGGATGGTCAACACTTTTAAAACCTCATTTCAGCTATTGCCTGCCTTTAAATATGTCATAAACTCTCCACTCTGTGAAGAGTCACTTGTCACATCTTGGATTTCCTTGGATCCATCTCAGCCATGCCATTGTCAGTGCTCGGATCCTCTCCAGGTGAGTGACACAGCACAACAGAGCAGCCCAGTCCTGCAGGGAGGGGGCAGGGATTTATCTGCAAGGACCCCTCAGTAGAGCAGGCTGAGCTCCCAGCAGCACCCAATCGATGGCTGTGTGAGGGCAGTGCTGAAATTATCCCAGTGCTGTTCACCACAGGACTGATGCTGCTCTTTTTAAAATAAAATACACAGCACCAACTGCTTGGAGCTCAGTTACTGAAACCAGGATTGATGGACAACATCAAAACACATCACACTTGCAGAGCTATCAAGCCCCAGCCTTCTAATATTCCTAAACGATCAAATTCCAGTGCTTAGCAAGATTCAGGGCTTTGTACTTTTCCGCTGAAGTAGCCAGCCTTTGGCAGGGTGGAGGAATTTCCGACGCTGGATGCTCAGAAAAATGATTTTGCAATTCCTCTGCTGCCATCTACCCTCAGAAATGTCTGTGTGCAGCCAGGCTGGTCCTATTCACCAAATTTGAAAGTCATTAACCAAAGAATAAACCCTACAAACAAAAGGTCTTAACAACAGGCAGCTGTGTTCATTTGCATTTTCTTAAAGACATTTGCGAAAAAACCTAAAATAACACTGAAATAAAAAATAAAAGGGTGACTTGAAGCGTCATCCATCACAAGGAAACTCCTCGAATAAAAAACAGTTGCAGGCATTTAACACATAAAATGCTTTCTTTTTAAAAGCAGAGACAACGTGTTTGATTCAGAGGATGTGCAGGGAAATTTTGGTCTGATGAATGTTGGCAGTAACAAACAGGAGGTAAAAAGGTTTGTTAATTTTCTCTGTGATTTCATTGCCTCCTTCAATTTGTCCCTTCTTTGTGTTGAGCTCAGGCTCCATGAGAAACCTCAATAAAAAATCCAGTCTCTTTTTTTTTTATTTTGGTCAAAAGAAACGTTCAGGTGGATCTTGCAATATATTTCTCTGTTCTTTGCCAAGTGCAAAACTCCAGCAACTGTCCACCTGGAAGTGTGGAATTGTGCTCCAGTCCTGCATGGAGCATCTCCACCTCTGCATGGGAGGGAACAGCCACAGCCAGCTGGGTTCAGGGGTTCTGCCAGGATTTGCTGTGTCCCATTCACCCATTTTAGGACTCGGGTTAGTGCTGGGTTAGTGATTGCCCTCCATGCTCTGAGAGGGCTTTCCCAGCCTTGAGGATTCTGTGATGCTGAGGTGGAACACCTTTCTCTTCTCCCTTGCCAAAAAATGGGTGTGGAGGGATGAGAAGGAGGTGGGTTTTTTCCCTATTCCTGCTTCCAGATATTTTCCAAGCGTGAATACCCTTTTTCATGGAGGTGTGACCTTTAGGTCTCTGTCCAAATGAGGGGGCTGATAAAGATGTTTGTGAGATGAAACCAAATCCTGTGCACCCTCTGTTCCTTTCTCTGAGAACACCAGGTGGTGAGAACAGGGGTTGCACTCGCCCCATCTGAGAGGCTTTTCCCTTCCACTGGAATAACAGAGCTGGGATCTTAAAATCAGACATGACTGCTCCGTGTCTTCTGCTGGCAGGTGGCACTGATTTTGGTGGGTCAGTTTATGGTTGCTTATCAGTTTTCATGGAATCACAGAATGTCCTGAGCTGGAAGAGACCCACCAGGATCATCCAGTGCAGCTCCTGGCCCTGCACAGTCACCCCAACAACCCCACCCCGTGCCTCTCGGGTGGTTCTGTGAGGGGCCAGGTTTATTCCTCTCCTTATCATGAGATCTTTTGGAATCATGTTCTAAACCAAGATCAATGACACAAAAACAATAAAAATTCCTAAACCCCCAAAAAGGTCAGTCTCAGCAGATAAGTCTGTTTAGGAACAGAAAACATTCAGGCCCACTGAAGGGCTGTGGCACTGGATGACATGAAGCCCAAGCTGACACATCTGTCTTTAACTTCCTGAAAAGAACAGGTTAAATATTTCCTTTGGGAGAGTTTTTCTCCTTTCTTGCATCTTTTTCTCTTTCTTCAGTCACGCTGAAATTGAAGAGAAATTAACAATGTGTTTAGTGCCACATTCCTAAGGCACCCACGGCCCTGCAGAAGGTGTTGAGGGAAGTCAGGACTAAAGCCAAAGAACATTTCTACTGTGTATTTTTAACAATCCTCCTTGGTATAATTCAGTATCAATTTTATTTAAATACAGTGGCCCATGCTGCTGCCATTCCTAAAACATTCCCCTCTCACCTGCCCCAGGCAGAGCAGACCCAGCTGCTGCTGAGGGTGATTGAGAAGTGAATTTACTTGCTATACCATTAACAAAAACATCTTTGTCCTTTGTGCAAAAGTTTGATCCCTGGTGCCTCTTTCTCTTCACTGTTTTCTCAGTCTGGCTTCAAGAAAATATCATCTTAGATCCTACTAATCAATGCCCAATGGAAAATGCACGAGTCCACGTATTATATCATCGATTCATATATTTAATTGTTATTTCCTTGTTTCTCCATATTCCATGGAACAAGAAACACCAAACAGTGTTCTATTGGATTAACTGAGATATCAAAGAGCAAATTCACCCTGGCCCTATCTCTCCTCTGTGGGCTCCTGGCACTGCAGTGAGTTGCCAGTGAAATAAGAAAGCAGATTAGATATAATTCACTTCGAAGCTGCTCTGATAAAACCCAACAAAGGAATTTGACTTATTCAGATGCTCTATCACTACTTACCCACCTATTGCTGCCAAGAGCTGCATTGCCAAAGGACTGATGGAAGATTAAAAAAAAAAACCCACACCAACACCTTCTGCTGCAGGAAATCCCTGCCAGGGTGTTTGCTCGTCCGGGCTCGGAGATGCCCAGCTGAAGAGGGGCTGCTGCTGGTCCACCTGCAAAACGGGGCCCACACCAATTGCCCGACTTATGGCAGATTTGGAAGGATGTTCTGTGGAAAAGATGTGCAAAACAGCTTGGCCTTTTCCCCATCCCATCCTCTATTTTCCTTTTTCTCCCTTTTTACAGAGATCCTCCATACAAATGTATTAATTCTGGCCTGCTCCTGCTCTGTGTATTCTTGTGTCTGTTGATCCTTGGTGGAGAAATGGGTGAAATGATTCACTGGACAATTTTTTTTCAACAAGACTTTCAGATTTTCCTCCTGTCATTTATTCTCCACAGAGTTTTGTTTTGTCTTCCTTCTGAATATACAAATGTAGCTATACTTGATTTTGGTGGTGTGAGCAGGGAAGGACTCAGGGAGAAAGAATTTAAATGTTTAGGTTTATTAGAAAGAATTTTCCAACACCCCACTAATTAATTGCTTTAAATCACAGAAGTTCAAAAAGCAATTACTTGTGATGATAAACTGCTGTTTCAGATGGTTTGCAGGTGTCACATCTGAGGCAAGGTAGAGAAATGCATTCCTTGCACATGGATCAGAAGTATCCTTGCTTTCATTGCTACTTGTTAAGGGACATAATATGAGAAAAAATCTATTACTAGCAAGAATACAGTGATTAAACATTAAAAAAAAACCCCAAACGAACAAAGACCTTACATTTTAAATTGTCATGAAATCACACTTTTTCATAGAGATCCACAAGCCTCAAGTGAGTCCAGTGGGAGCAAACATGAGGGGCTCAAGTTATAGTCCAATAACAAGTTAAATTCAAAATACAAGTAGCAGGCCGACTTACTGGCTAATAGCAACTTTCTTTAAAAAAAAATCAAAATAAGGTACCAGATGGGGAAACCAACCAATATTCATCATCGTGTGCAGCCCCAGAAATGGTGTATCTATAATATGAAAAGATAACGGACCATATGTGCTCCAAAAATTAACCAAAATAACAGGCAGCTAATTCGCTTCATTTTCATTTAACTGGGCCCATCCTCTGTGCTTTAATTTGCAGGCTCTGAAGGTGAAACTCGAGCTGCTAATCTTAATCATTGTTATGTGCATAGCAAGATTGATGATTATACAAGTTTTTGGAGAAACAAAGATGATAATTTACAAAAACATGGTGATACAACTTGCATATTATGCAGAGGGAAATATTACAGTGGGAACGGGAGCTGGATATCGGAAGTCCTTGGTTCTGTCATTTGTAACCCCTTTGAAATGAGGTTTTGGGACAAATATAAACAAATCTTCTGAAGTCCTGACAGGTGTTTAATCCCGTGGTGAAGTTGTGCTTGCAAAGGTACAGAGACAGAAGGGAAAGCAATTGATATGGACCCAGCCATGAATGTGGCCACAGTGAACACTGGAGCACTGGGAGGAACTGGGATTCTGGACGTTTAGCCTGGAGTGCAGGAGGGAGCCAGCGCTGCCCTCAGCAGCCTCGTGTCCCTCTCACTGCCCTGTCCCTGCCGTCCCTCTGGGCTGGGGGAGCGAGGCCGTGCTGGTCACCCGAGCACAGCCAGAACTGCCACTTTAAGGTACTGTAGAATTATAGAATCACAGAATATCCTGAGCAGGAAGGGACCCACAGGGATCATCCAGTCCAACCCCTGGCCCTGCACAGGCACCCCAACAATCCCACCCTGTGCATCCCTGGCAGCAGTGTCCAAACGCTCCTGGAGCTCTGGCAGCCTTGGGGCTGTGCCCATTCCCTGGAGAGCCTGGGCAGTGCCCAGCATCCTCTGGGGGAAGAACCTTTCCCTGATCTCCAGCCTGACCCTGCCTTGGCTGAGCTCCAGCCATTCCCTGGGTCCTGTCCCTATCACAGAGAGCAGAGATGGGAGCTGTCCCTCAGGAGGAGCTGCAGATCCTGCTGAGCTCTGCCCTCAGTCTCCTTTGCTCCAGCTGAACACACCAAGTGCCCTCAGCTGTTCCTCATTTGGCCCCTCCAGACCCTACACGGTCCTCAGGTCCCTCCTGTGGACTCTCTCCAACAGCTTTAGATCTTTGTGGCACCAAAAACTGGTGGGAGACCTTGGTTTTGCACTGATGCTTTTTCACATGTTCGCATCCTCCTACTCTGGTCCAGCAATGAAACATCTCACCCACTTTTTTTGTGGGCAGATCTCCCACAGGGTGACCTCCTGAGATCAGACACTGAACCCACAGTGAGAGAGAGCAGGTTCATTAGAGGAGCTGAGCAGGAGGAGTCTATCTCTGCTCCACTTGCCAGTGCTTCCAGACAGGATTTCAGTCATGCCTGTGTGTCAGCAGCCTTCCTGGGATTCTCTAAAGAGCCTATCAAGCTGACCACCTCAGACAGACAGGGCCAGGGCCTCGCTGCTCTCCAATTCCAATGAGCTGTGCTTAATGCAGCATCTGCCTTGTCTGTCTTCTGCCTGCCCATGTATTAACACACAGCTTTGTGCCGCTCCCCAGGGCTCTCAAGCATATAATAAATAGAGTTCCAGCTCGCTGGAACCTCCTGCAGCAGCTGAGATTGTGATTTGTTTTGCTTTGACTGCTCATTTGGAAGTTCCCAGCTTTGGCAGGGCAGCAGAAGTATCCACAGCTGAAAACACACGCTTGGGAAGTCAGTGGGGCTCCAACATGCTCCTGCTAAAGCTGGAAGAGGAGCACCCTGGCTGAGGAGCCCTCCTGGGGCAGGAAAGGGTCCTGGCGGGAGTCTCAAACCTCTAGAAAAAGGATGGAGGACACAGGTGCATGCAGAGGATGTGGGTTGTTTTTCTACTGGTCTGCAGTATTCTGCCACTTGGTAGCAGAAAATAACAAGAGAAAGCTTCTCCTCTTCTCTTCTCTTCTCTTCTCTTCTCTTCTCTTCTCTTCTCTTCTCTTCTCTTCTCTTCTCTTCTCTTCTCTTCTCTTCTCTTCTCTTCTCTTCTCTTCTCTTCTCTTCTCTTCTCTTCTCTTCTCTTCCCTTCCCTTCCCTTCCCTTCCCCTCCCTTCCCCTTGTTTCCCCTGAAGTCAGAAGGACTATGGTAGTGAATTTTCCTTGAAACAAGAACATTTACACTGATCATTATCTGTAACCTCGAAATAAACTGCTGTAAACAGCAGCCAGGTTGTTTCCAAAGGGTCTTCCTCAAGTTTCTTGCTCCATTAGCCAAAAAACCTGACCTTATGCTGCATCTTCTGCTCAGCAGAGAGACTGATGGCACCTCATGGCTTTATTCAGACATTTGTTTCAGTGACACCTGCAGGAAAGTGTGGGTGAGAGATCTTTTACACCCAAAATGTTGAATGGGTTGGAAGGGAACTTAAAGATCATCTCATTCCAAAGGTGTAGGGGGAGGAGGAGGTGAGACAGGAGCTCTGGCAGACACAGCAGTCTCCCAGCAGCTTTTTCCTCAGGGCAGCTAAAGCTACCAAACCAAGAAACACCCCCACCGAGGCACAAAAAATAAACCCAGGGTGCCAGCCTGTGTTTCTTGGCTCATTTAAAATTGGAGCACAGACATCACAATGTATGGGTGAGATGAAACCTACGGTGTCTACCAAGTGCAAAATTAGATAAGTGCTGTTTCCTGGGAGAGAACAGGAGTGTCGGTGTGCCTCCTCTCACACTGTGGGATTTAACATAAAGGAGCCTTGCTAAGTTCTCATGGGGAAAAATCCAGCCTGGATGCACCCCTGGCCACTGCAGGTGTTTCTTCTCAGCACACCGGTGTCTGCTGGGAGCTGTGAGTTGTACAGAAAGCTCAGCACCCCAAACCCAGTTCTTGCCACGCATGACTTTTCAGTATCCAAATCCTTTACAGGCTCCAGAGCCCACAGTCCAAGCTAAGAAAGGCTGCCCCATCCAACACCTGTCTCCATGTAGCTTAGGGGGAAAAGAGATGGATATCTCCTCATCTTGCTCCCGAAGTCATTAGGGACTGTGAAGATCAGTTCAGCACATAACTCATTTTGGGAAGTCATCACAGACCCGCTCGTGGGGTTATTACTCCGTACAACCAACCCTTGCTGCTGGTGCTGCTGCTCTTCCCCTCCGGGAAGTTAAACAAATCTGCACCCTGGGCACTTCAACAAATACAAATGGAGCACTCTTCCCCTCCCACCATAATCCACCCTCTTGTTTCCAGCTGCCTACGACAGTTAAAGTAAAAATCCACGAGAGGAAATTCAGCGCAAACAAACCAAAGCTGAAAATCTGGAAAAGTAAATGTGACACTCACGAGCCAAAGGGGTTGGCAGGCAGGAGCAGCCCCCCTCTGTCATGTTAATGAGTCATTCACTCCAAATCCCTGCTCTGACAGGTGATCTCCTTTTCCTCCTTGCCTTCGTCTCCCTGGAAAAGCCCCCGAGCGGAGCGGCTGCCAATCTCTGGTTCTTGCAACGCACTTAATGGAATGGTCCTTCTCTTCAAACAGGAATGCCGGTGAAAATACACTGCTCTTCTTTTGTGTTTATTCAAATGTTCCCTGCTGGCTTCGCCTCTGGCTCAGGAGACTGGGATATGGTTCCCAGAGCCATTCCTTTTGGGATTGATCACCCACAATAACCACGGGCACAGGAGGAGCTGCCGCTTCCCCCAGGAGAGAGAAAACCTCCCTGTGGCTGTGGATGCTTGCCTGCAATCACAGCAAAGCCCACCTCAGATCCAACGCTAACATTGGACAAATATCCTCATCCCAACAACCTTTGCATGGCAAATAAAACAGGTCTATCAAAGACCAAAGCTTCTAAAGCAGCAGCATGGATTTGAGACCTGCTGTATTTCCTTGCCTCAGGCCTTTTAATGAGGGTTTCTCGTTAGAGGACATGGCTGGGGCTCCTTGAGCACAGTTTAAAGGACAGTGAACATCACTGAAGCCACTGCAGTTTGTCATCCCCTCCCCAACCGGGGCTATTTTATTTATATTTAGGGCCATCACCTAAAAGCTTTGCAAGCTAAAATAAAAGTGGCTTGGAAGGAGTTGTGAGATTGCTGTGAAAAGGCAGCTTGAAAATAGATCTTGGCTGAAAGGATAACCTCTCCTGGGAACCTTTCATGTCCTGATGTGAAACAAGCCCAGAGGGTTTGCTTTCAGTGCCTGCTGAGCTCTCGCAGGTACTGTGGGTGTTAAAGACTCCGGTGTCACACAAAGCTGCTGGCGGTGGGAAAGGAGGCTGGGCCACTCCCTGAAAACCATCTTTCCACAGGAAAAAAAACAGGTGGCAAGAGGGGACAGTTCCTCACTAAAAGGAACTCCCAGTTGCAGCTCCGCAAGTGGCAATGTGTCTTTTAATCTTTCTATTCAGCACATCTTTAAAACCCTTCCCCTCTGCTCCCACCAGTGCCACAGCACAATTTCAGGGCTTCCCAGATCAGAATTCCCATTTACTACCTCAAAAATCTGCCATATCCAATACTCTTCCCATATTTTTTCCACCTTGGAACTGCTTTTTTGGGGAGCTGCATTTTTTCCTTCTCACGCACTCAGCACTTCATTTGTCCTTTCAGTGTTGTTCTTCCCATCCTGGCCCACTCTCCCCATGGCTCATGTCCCTTCCGCTTAAGCCAACCAACCTTCTCCTCTAAATCAATTAATTAACCCTCTCTTCCAAATCTCATCCTCAAAGCTTCTTTTCCTGCTGTAATCCCAGCTGTGCCACACTGGCTGCTGCTCCGAGATGCTGGCCACCATCTCCCCTCACCACTGGCCACTGCAGAGCCCAGTCACCTACCTGGATCTCCTCTTGAAACATCAAGGAGCATCCTGAAGGCTGAAAAAGAGCATTTTTCAGAGTCTGCATGGGTGGAGGTCTGTGACAAGAGGGTGTGGCAGCTCTTCCCAAATATCCAGGAGCAGCAGGCAAAGTTTTAGTGCTGGGATGGCAGGAGGTGAAGCAGCACTACCAACTCACTCTCACAGCAGCAGAGGGAACAAGGTCTGCATTTTGCTGCACCCTTGCTCCCATCTCCCATTCCTCAGCTTTTCCATGTGCTGGACTGAGGTGATCCGAGCCGTGCCGACGGATCCCATGTGGGAGCTTCCCGAGGAGCTCACATGTGGGGCAAAAGCCACCGAACCCCAAAAGAGCACAGAAGTTTGAAAGAGAAAACCACTTCTCAAGCAATTTGTTCCCCAGTCCTTTCAAAGCCACCTTGTTTCAGGTGCGTTTAACATCTCCTTGTCCTCTGCAGAAGGTGCAAAATGTGTCAGGAAAGAGAAAAAAAAAGGGGAAAAAACCAATTTGCTCTAACTTCATTTCTGTAAGTGTCACTTACTGAGTGGAATATTTTTGGAAAGGGCCCCTGTTGGAAATGCAGACACGTGGGCCATTTACAAGTCATTTCACCCATCCATGAAGTGCTGCTTCAGGTAATGGGGGCTTCTGGGCACTGATTCCTACCATGACATTTTTCAGTCCTTTTCTAAAGAAATGTAAAAAACAAACTGCTGACATTCAGCGCTTCCTACTCAGATGTATTTTTGCCAGGGGAAAAAAAAAATTGTGTGTGGTTTAATCACTAATCAAATACATAAAAAGTTACTTACCCACCAGAGAATTGTTTTATCCCGTTAGATCTGTGGAAATACATTCTTTTTTTTTTTTTTTTCCTGTGTAAATCAACATGAAAAAGTTAATGTTGACTGGTCCAAAAGGGATGTTTTGCATATTTTCCCTCTTAATCCCCAAATTTTTATCTTCTTAACATGAAAAGAAGTGATTTCTTAATAAAATCAAAATTTCCTTTGGGGAAGATATTGTTTTCATGAGACATACCTGTTAATTAATAAAGAGATTTCCCTCCAAGAAAAACCAGCTGTTTTGACCCTAAATTCCTTTCCAGCCT
Source organism: Coloeus monedula (assembly GCF_965178545.1). Taxonomy (NCBI): domain Eukaryota; kingdom Metazoa; phylum Chordata; class Aves; order Passeriformes; family Corvidae; genus Coloeus; species Coloeus monedula. The sequence continues at coordinate 3,662,748 of NC_138789.1, forward strand.
TTAGAGACTACCTGTTACAGGTGGAGGCAGAGGAGAGGGGTGGCAATGGGACACTGGTTGGAAGGGAAGAAGTGATGGCAGGAATTGCTGTATTGTCCCTTTTCTCCCCCTCCTCAGCCTGCCTTTGTCGTGTGTCCACACAAACCAAACTCGGATGAAAGGGCCTCAGAAGTCCTTGGACAAAAAGTGAACCGGGATCAGAGCCCAGAAACTTCTTCATGAGCTCAGGAGGTCACAGCCTGCAGTGCCAGCACCTCGTGTCTCATCCCCTCCTGATGGCAAAGGCTGTGCCAAGGGGTTGGGACTTGTGCCAAAGCCACCTCTGTGGCCTGGGAGGTCTGGCATGGGGCAGGAGGAACCATCACCACAGGCTTTCCTCCACATCTCTTTTTTTCTCTTTATTGTTTTGCTTGACTTTATTAAAAAAAAGGAAATCTTTCTGGAGTGATTTAACAATATTTATAATAACTCCTCACAAAGTTGGGGGCCACATTTCATTTAGCTCTGAAATATAAAAATGAAATATAAAAAAATATTGTTTACCCTTTTTCCATTGGAATCAAATATGCCCCGTTGCTATGGCAACTCCAACACTTCCCAGCTCTAACTGTTGCACAGGCAGGAAGTGTTTAACCCTTGGAAGTGTATGGATCTGAATCTTTTGGAATCAATACCAAAATAATTACCCCTCATTGCATTGTCAGGCTTCCTCTGACAATGGACAGTGCAGGGGTTTTGTCCTGTTTTGTGAAAAATATCCCACCCAAGTGGCTTTATTAACTCAGGTGAGAAAGAGAAGCAAGGAGTCATTGCTTGGATTTATGGCTGGGGTGATGCATCAGTGATAAAAAAGGTTTCAGCATTGAGAACTTGCAGTGCTAAACCCCCAAATCTAAGAATTTAACTTAAAATATGTGGGATCCTTCACAAAGCCCATCAGGACAAGTTTATTTTAGAATAGCTTAATGTAACACAGGTTGGAACCTGCCACAGGTGGCACTCACAGTGTGGTCACCTCCCTGCCAAGGGTCCATACTGTGAGGACACCTTCATAGAAAAACCTGGTTTTTCTTACTTCTTCTGCCTCCCACCCTTCCCTCTCCACAACCCCTTTCTTTCACAGCTGGACCTGAAGCAGCTCCTGGGACATTCCACTTCCTTCTGGTTGGAATTCACCCGTTCCCAGTTGGGTAAGGCCATGCAGATGACATTGGAAAAGATATCTAACCATTCTTAGCCTTTGGAATGGTGGTGTTGTGGATTTAAGTGCTGTGACTGAACAAAAGGCTCAAATATGCAGTGTTAGGCCTTATCTGCTGATGAAAAATTCACTGACAGTCGATTATAAATCTCAACTTACAGAATCCCAGAATGGTTTGGGTTGGAGGGACCTTAAAGCCCATCCAGTGCCACCCCCTGCCATGGGCAGGGACACCTTCCACTAGCCCAGGTGGCTCCAAGCCCTGTCCAGCCTGGCCTTGGACACTTCCAGGGATCCAGGGGCAGCCACAGCTTCTCTGGGCACCCTGTGCCAGGGCCTCAGCACCCTCACAGGGAGGAATTTCTTCCCAATATCCCATCTATCCCTGCCCTCTGGCAGTGGAAAGCCATTCCCTGTGTCCTGTGACTCCATTTCCTGATGAATTGTCCCTCTCCAGCTCCCCTGTAGCTCCTTCAGGTCCTGGGAGGTACTGTGAGGTCTCCACACAACCTTCCCTTCTCTGGGCTGAACATTCCCAGCTCTCCCAGCCTGGAGGGGAGGTGCTCCAGTCCCCTCAACAATTTTGTGACCTCCTCTGGACTTGCTGCAGCTGTTCCACATCCTTCTTATGCTGGGGGCACCAGACACAGCACTGCAGGTGGGGCCTCACGGGCTCATAGTCAGAATTCCCTGCTCCAGAAATCAGCCTGATTGCTCTCCTTGATTTCAAACAGAGGGTTTGGTGAGGTGGAAAATTTGCAATGTTTCTGTATTTGCTGCTTTCTGAGCTCCAGAGCAGGGACGCCCGTCCTTTCAGACTTCATTACATCATGTAAATTGGGCATTGCTTTTGGGAGGCATCACTGGGAAAATAATGTCTTGGGAAGGGGAAGGCAAAGTAGGAAAAGAATAAAGAAAGCAATTGAAAAGGACAAAAGCAATTAAAGAGTTAAAGGACCCCATTTTGAAGTATAATAGCAGGCGTGAGTCATGAAGAGCCCTTTTCTCTCTGAGCTAAGCTCAGTGTGTGTGTGGCTAGACTTGCAAACAGTCTCTCCCATAAGAGAGGTCTGTTTAGCAGGATATTTTTGCCAAAAAAAACCCCAAACATTTTCAAAAATCTATACTAATCTTTTCACATGTGCTGGAGACTTCTTTGTCGTGTCCAGATCTAGAGCTCAGAAGAGCTGATGATGTTTGCAGCCACATTCCTGTCCCCCTGTGCACTCTGTGCTCAAGGCCAGAAGATCAGGTTGGCACCTTCCCCCATCAGCAGGGAGCTTCAGGCACTGGCCACGTCCCAGCCTGGATGTGAAGAACAGGACAGCACATTTTCCTTCGAGAAAACATCCCCATTGTGAAGAAAGAGCATTAATTTTGCCCCAGCCTCTCCCATCTCTTTGCTCACCACCCGCAGCTCCTGCAGTAAGAAGTACAACAGGAAATGCTTCAGAAACCAGAAGAGAAACAGTCCTTGGATAATGCCTTAAAACAGGGGTTGTGGGAGGACTAAAGCAGCTCAGGGAGCTTTTCCATGAGCTTTGCAGGGCTTTCCAAGAGGTAATTTTCTTCTGTGGGTCTACAGAAACGGTAATATTTGTTGAGCTAGTTGTTCCTTGTATGGTACTAAATAATCCCTATCCCTAAATAATATCCCTCAGATCAATTTCAGTGACCACAGCACTAAGGAAAATAGCATCTTTCTCAAAGATTTAAGCACTGGTTTGGGGAAAAAAACCTTTCATTCTTCAAAATCATTGTAAAATCTTTGTTTAGAGCATGGTGCTGATAACCCCAAGATCGAGGATTCAATCCCTGTATGAGCCATTCACTGAAGAGTTGGACTCAATGATCCTTGTGGGTCAACTCAGAATATCCTGGGATTCTGTGGCTGGGGCCAAGGAAGAAAAAAAGGAGCAAAAAGAGGCTCCAAACTGGACAGGTTGCAAGTATAATCCTATATATTCTGTGTGGTCCCTGCGTGTTTTAAAATACCTCATATTTCAGAACTGAAGGAAGAAAGATGAGGAATGAGGGGCAACACCCCAAAAGGAAAGGGAAGCCCTGCATGTCACAAAACCCTGAATGCACACACGCCATGAATATCCCACCAGATCACACTCCAGCTGATTCACTGGCAGACAAATCTCCCCCTGGGAATAATCACAGATTTCCCTCAGACTCTGTTTTCCAGCATTCAGGCTGAGAAGGGTTTGAAACATATAAATTCCAGCTCCCCGGAAGAAGAGCTGAGGACATGACCCTGCAGGTCGGCCAGTGTGAGATTCCATCCAAGTGCAGTGATTCCAGACCAGGATTGCAGCAGGCAGGGGTTGGGATGAGAAACAGTGGTTGCTCCCTCTGGAGAAATGTAAAACAGTAGGAGAGGATCCCATCCAACCCACAGACCTGAAGCTGTCCTACTGGCATTCACAGGAAAGGCTTGCAAGGGAAAAGGGAGGAAATGAAAGGGAAATGAATGTATAAATAGCTGCAAAGCCCACCAATGAATGCAATTTCAGGGAGTAAAGATGGAGCTGCCTGTGGCTTTGCAATGCAGAGGTATTCAGGCAGCATTCCTCACTTTCACTGCCAGCCAAAAAGTCAGTGCAAGACAAAGTGTCAGAGGGATAAATAAAGAGGGAATTACTATCAGGGATCCATAAGGAAAAAAAAAGACCAGCACACATAAAGCCAAAAAGTCACAAAGTTACCAAAAGTGACAAGATAAAATTGGTTGCGCCACTGAAATAATTATTTAATGCTGTGTTCTATAAGGATGATAACCAAAGTACGAAATTAAGCTGGCAAGGCAAATCTATATTAAAGACAAAGTGGATTAATAGGGAACCTGTCCTTACGTGGTTTTCTGGAGTGGATGTTTAGCTGAAGCAAAACATATCAAAATACTGGATATTCTGATGTGACTGATGTTCTCTGATGGGATCCTTGAGAGTGGACTTCATTTATTTCTATCAAATCTAAAACACAGATGGTCCTGTACAACACGCACAGAGAATGTTTTACCTCCTACCTCTGAGTCCAGGAGAAAGAAACATTTGACTTTTAAAAGCTGATTTTAAAACTCAAGCCATGCCAAGTATTAGCGAGGTGGGTTTGTTTTCTTAAAATATGTGGGCAATTGGAATGAGCATCACTGCACTGCAACAACCTTTTCATTGAACCCAGACTTATTGAGCTTAACTGCCTGTACACTAATTAAAGCATCTCTCATCCTGTTTGTCCTATTCAGCACTACACTGCCAGCTCAGAATGGCTTTCACAAAGCCCAAGCAGTGATAAGTGTTAATGGTATTTTATTATTTCTCAGCTGCAATGAAGATATTTCTCTGGCTGTAGGCAAAAGCCTCCAGGGAGGAAAAGAAATGCCTAAGAGTGGGAACATGCCCTCATGGCATTGCCCTCTTCACCAGCTGCACTCTGAAGTCTGGCCATAAAGCTTTTCCTTGCTGCTCAGGCAGTGGAAAGACATCCATACATTCCCCTGGAAGCTGCCTTTGTTGCACTGTGTCTCCCCGGAGCGGGGGGCTCTGAGGGATGTGCAAGGAGCGGAGTGAATTACTGGAAGGCCGCATGAAGCAATGGGCAATGAGGCTGATTCAGTGGCTGGCATCAGGGGGAAAATGACAGCATCCCTTGGGCCAAGCAGAGTATTCATGGGGTGCTGTTGGATACCAGTAAGAGCCTTTGGAAAGAGGCAGTGGTGACTCATGAGATCAATAGGAATGGCCCTGTTGCTGTCAGTGGTGCCAAGGACCCACTCAGCAGCTGGACAGGTGTCTCGGGGTGACTTTGTGATGTGTATTCCCTATCCCTGCCCTATGCCCAGGAATTAATTTTGTGCCTTTCTATGCCTCTAAACTGAGCCTGAGAGGGGGAAGGAAAAACTGAGCAAAACTTTTTCAAAGCAGTTTGCAGCTTGTTCAAGGTCACACAGAGATAGTTTGTTTCCCAACTGCGGCAGGGGAGGGAGGAGGCACCCGGGCTTGCTGCTTTCCAGTCAGCTTTTGGCCAGTGTTTCAGCTGCTTTTTCTCCAGAGAGAGACTGAGAGTTGGACTTTTGTTTTTTTCTGGATTTTCGGATTTTCTCCCTTTTCCACTGGACTGCTTCAATATCAGAGCACACCAGGAGGACTTTCCACCGAGCACAGAGGGCCTGGCCCTGGGCCAAGCCCCAGCTCCCAGGAGACCAAAGGGAGGACTCAAACACTTTCCCAGGTTTTTCTCCACAGAGAGAGGTTTCATTATTCAGCATTACTATCCTTTTCCCATGTGTTTGTTAAATAAATAGTTTTTATCTCTTTCACTTTCCTTCGAGGAAAAAGTTTCTCTTTTCCCAAACATGGTGGGGGAGGGATGGTTGTGACCTGCCTTCTCTCAGAGGATGTATTTCTAAATTTGGCGAAATCAGCACAGCAGGACAGAGAAAGCCAGAAGGAAACAAAGATCTGGGAAACTTTCCTGTGCGTCTGTCCCTTCAGGGCTCTGCACTGCAGCAGCCCCAGCTTCTGGAGGTGTCCAGAGCCAGAGGACATCACTCCCTAACCCTGCTGCCACGTCCAGAGAGGCTCCCTCATGTTCCCTTTCCTCTCTGCACAGTGAGCAAACTCTGTCTGATCTGCTGAGATTGGCATTCTATAAACACCAGACATCGAATATCAATTAGGAAACCGTGAAGTAGAGTAACATTTTGTAAAAAAAATGCTGTCTCTTAGCAACTCAGCTTTTCCAGCCTCAAATAAAGAATTAGAATCTGACAATGTCACATTATTTTCCACAGTAGATTTTAAATTTGACTTAATTAAAGCTTATGCTTTAGCTGGATTACCAAACAAGCAACTGGCAGCTACAGGGAGAAATAGTTTTTGTCCATCTATGTGATGGGGATAAAAGTCCTGTGTTCCACAGTGCTGTGTATGAGAGACAATTTATTTCAGGCAATTGCTCCAAGGATCTGAGCGTTTCCATCACCACTCAAGCCCAGATGAGCTCCCTGGTGACCCTGAGTGTGCTGTGTTCAAGGCCACACATTCAGAGACCAGATCTCGAAGATGTAGAAGGAGATTCAAGAGTGCATGCACTGATAGGAACTTTACTTCCAGGCCTCTGCAAACCCAAACTCCCCTCAGGGTCTAACAACAGTAAATGCCAAGGAGTTCCTAAGATCCCCCTCATTTTCTACTCCTGCCATGTTATAACATTTTGCTTGGAAGCTTATACATTATACTTCCAGTGGCTAAAGGGAGCCTAAAAAAGTCTGGAGAAGGGCTTTTCATGGGGGCATGGACCATCAGGACAAGTGAAAATGGTTTTAAGCTGAAGGAGGACGGAGTTAGATGGAATTTTGGGAAGGAATTGTTCCCTGTGAGGGTGGGCAGGCCCTGGCACAGGGTGCCCAGAGAAGCTGTGGCTGTCCCTGGATCCCTGGAACTGTCCAAGGCCAGGCTGGACAGGGCTTGGAGCACCCTGGGCTAGTGGAAGGTGTCCCTGCCCATGGCAGGGAGTGGGACTGGATGGGCTTTAAGGTCTTTTCCAGCCCAAACCATTCTGGGATTCCAAGGTACAGCCTAAGCTGCTGCATATTCTACAGAATCCTGTACAGTTATCCAAACATACCACAGTTCAAAGCCTTCAAAATGCAATTCAGATTAAAATAAAAATAGAATTTATTAAAAGGAAGCCTTCAGAATCAAATTCAGCTGCGTGAAGGCCACTCACAAGTCCTGGTGCTATAATTTTTATGCAGCTATCCACTGACACTCATGTAAGTAGAGCAGCTGAGCTCTGAAGAGGAGTGAGCCCAGAAGGCTGGCAAAATGTGGGGAGTTTCACCCCAAAATTGGATTGTCTTTGGTGTGACACTTCTGTGGGTCCCCCAACAGGATCTTCATCTTGGTGGTACAAACAGGGACAACTGTAAAGCCAAACCCCACAGAGATGTAAGACCAACCCCAGAGCTTTGGAATAGATCCAGAAACAGCCCATGGCTCTCTCAAGCCCAGCTCAGCACTTTACCTATCCAATCATGATCCCACCACACCATGGAAATAAAACCCTGGTTCTCATCTCCAGATAAACACACATTATTATTATTCCCATAAAAGAAAATGAGGCAAAGGAAAAAGCAGAGTTCTATTGCCTATGGCACATGAAATATAATTTAAAATCCTTCCAGCTCATCACAAAATCTCATCATTGTTTAAAACGGTAGAAGATACAGTCTTTGAAACTTTTAAATATTTAATTTGCATCTTTTTAAATCGAAGGCAAAGTTTGGATTGCAAGGTGCAGTAAGGAAAGGGAATATTTTTTGTTCTGGTAAACACAAGCACAGCCTGTTTCTAATGAGTAGCAATCAAGAGACACTGCAGGGACACAGAACATAAAACAAAATAGCGAGGGAATCCAATATGCTGCTATTCCTGGCAGTTCTAAAAATTAATTCAAACCTGCATCCATTACAAGAGTAATGGAAAAGTAGAGCTCCATGTCTGTAAATATTAGGAGCGTGGCTGATAGCCTCATTTCCTCCCCCACCTCAATTAAATATGGCACCTTGCAGCTAAATACACAATGTGGCCACAGTCTGTAAACAAAACAATCACTGTTACAAATGTTTGTGCCTAATAAATAGATGTACTGCTGTATTAGGGAGAGTTATGCTTCATGCAATAGATGTTCCCTTCCAAACAGGTAGATCTCTTATTAAGCATTTGATTATTCATTTCTCCCTCCCCAAAATGATAGCACAGAAAGATGCACCTTCTGCTGGTGCATCTTCTGCAAATCTCACCCAAAACCTTAATGAAGTAGCTCCCAATCTGCTTCAGATCTAATTCTCCCAGATAGTTGTACATTGTCAGCCTGACCCAGATGCTTAAAATGCATTAATGTTTATTCTTTAAACTGGAAAAAACAATCATTGAGGATGATAATCCAAGAATCAGCCCGTGCCCCACTGGCCCTCAGTGGATTTGACTGCCTGATCTTTTCTCATCCTTGTGTAACCCCAGCATCCCAGCTTCATTTAATTCCTTAAGCTTTAATTAAAAACCAGCAATGAAAGCCAGAAAGAAAAAGCAGCTGAAAATTCCTTTATAGCTCGTGGAACAGACAATATTGCTTGGAGAAGACACAGCAAACACCACAGCCAAATACAAAGGTGGCCCACTGCAGCTTAATCTCTCCTCTGTTGTAGCCTGCTGAGGAAAACTTCACAGAGCTGGTCTTTGATTTCTGCTCTGGCACCAGGAAAAGGGGAAACCATGAAACTTGTCCAGGAGTTTGTACATCACAGTCACATGCTTTGCTCTGGTTCCCTCCTCCCGGCTCGGAACTGTGAGTGCGGGTTCTGCTCAGCCGACTCCCGGGGAATGACAGCAGAATGTTACTAAGGGTGCACATTTCTTGCAACACAAAGTCTTCACCTCAGTGACTCTTTGTGATAAAGCTGGAGGTGCTGCTTTGGTTTGGAGCTTCAAGACGTGGCCAGACCCAGTTTCAGTGGCCAGACCCAGTTTCAATGGCCAGGTGAGGTCAATGCCAGGGGAGCCCAGCTCGTTATCGACATCTGTGTGCACCAAGAGCAAAGTGGCTTCAAACCCAGGCACAAATGGCTCTCTCCCACCATAGGGACAACAGGAGAATGCCCAGGGCCCCAGATTGTGCCAAGAGTAAGTTTTCCTCACTCAGAAACTCTCAGACCAAGGAATTCCCCACACCCATCCCAAAACAAAGACCCTTTGAGATGCCGACCACCTCACCTGACACAGCACTTACTCTGTGTGCTCCAGCCCTTGATTTTATTTAAAGTTCCAGCAGCTGGAGGAGCAGCTTTGGTCATGTCCTGAGTGGTTTTCATTGTTTCAGCTGAATCTGTGATCACTGAAGGTGGGCAAGGAATGCTTTTCCCCATTTCAGGAGCCTTTGAATGGGTTTAGGTTTTGCTTTGTCACCTATCTACAAATTCACTTCCTGGCTAACTTTAGGCCAAAGGAAAGGTTTTGTTGGAGTTTCTTTTCCTTATTTTTGCACGTGTATTACAGTTAGCTTGCAGTTCAGAATAAAGTAATAAGTGAATCAAGAAAATCTAAATTAACCTTTACAAGGGTTTTCATGTAATCCTTAAATGGAAACAAAAACAAACAAAAAAAACCCAGAACAACAAACAACCAAAAACCAATCAAGAGGCTCAACAAAAGCACACTTTACCACAAAATGTCTGTTTTGACAAACTGATGTATTTGGATGAAAAGGAATAGCGCAAATAAATCTAACCAAGTTCTCTAATTGTTATAAAACTGTATGTGGCATTACTCAGTGGGATCCTTAATTCCAAAAGAAAGCTGGATGCTTTGGGAGCTGTGGTTTCCTCACCCACCAGGACCAGTCCTGTCTAAAATGTTGTCTAATGAAGGGTTTTTCACACAATTGCGTTTAAGGCCACTGAAGCCAGAAGGAAATGCAGGCACAGCCCTCACTGAGCAGTGACTGATGGTTTATGTCAAAATGACAGCAAATAGAGCAGAAGGGCCCAGTGTTTCACATATTCTAATGCAAGAAAAAGTGTGGAGCACAGCAGTGAGATCCCACCAGAGCACCTGCATCCAGCCCTGGTGTCGCAGTACAGGAAAGACATGGACCTGTTAGAGCAGGTCCAGAGGAGGGACACAAGGGTTTCCTGAGGGCTGGGACAGGCTGAGGCTGTTGGGGTGTTCAGCCTGGAGTGGAGAAGGGTTTGGTGAGACCTTATGATAATACTTCAATGTATAAAAAAAGGCTTATAGGAAGCAGTTTTTAGCAATCCCTGCAGTGACAGGACCAGGGGCAGCAGAGTGGATATAAGGAACAAATTGTTTCACATGGGGGTGGTGAGGCCCTGGCACAGGGTGCCCAGAGAAGCTGTGGCTGCCCCTGGATGCCTGGAAGTGTCCAAGGCCAGGTTGGACGGGGCTTGAAGCAGCCTGGGCTAGTGGAAGATGTCTATGCCCATGGAGGAGGGAACTGGATCTTCAAGGTCTCTTCTAACCCAAACCAGTCTGGGGTTGTATGATTCTGACCTTTCAGTCCTCAAAATTGGTGACCATGCCATAAATCGTCCATCTTCTGACTGGCTCTGGCTGCAATGTGCTGACACTGGAAGGAACTACACTTCTGCATTCCATTTTTATATGCCTTCCTTAGCTCAGTAGTTTTATGGCTTTCAATCTGACTTTTTAAATATGAGTTTATAGTGTTTCACCTCTCTCTAAAATGGGTAAGTCTGTAAGAACTTTGCTGTTTGATTAAGTTATCATGCATGAAGAGCCAGAAAAATTTAAGACAATTGTTCATTTAAATTGCTGTTAATTACATCCTCCTGACTTAGTTATTGTACTATACGCACACTTTGGATAAAACTACTGTAGTATCTAATTGAACTCAAAAATATTTCTGACATTTTAATGAACACACCAATTAGTTTTATTTTACAAGACTTTCGAATGAACCACGGAGGATTAGAAAATGACATTCAAGGTCTGCATATAATTAAATTGCATAACACAGGAGGGGGGACACTTAGTGTCATGTTAAAGGGATAAAAAAGGTAGGAAGATGTTAGCATTTGAGATGTGCTGGAGTAAATAAGGTCTTCGTAGAATAGGAGGCATTCTTCTTTTTAACCACCAAAGTTTCAGGGAGTCAATGGAATGTCACAGCATCATTGTCACCAGCCACAGACTGCAAGCCTGGGGACTCAGAAGCCATTATCCTGCTCCTCACCAGAGAACCCATTTCCATTTCACTTCTATGGAAATTTTACATAATTAGTTGTGGAAGTCAAGTGGAACTTCACCGAGTCGGTGGAGCTGCGCTGGAATGAACCAGACGTGGGAAGACAAAGAGTTGTCCAGACTTCAGAGCAATCCTGGTGCTTGTGAGGTTTTCCACATGAGAGCTCAGCTGGAGAGGAGCAGGAATTGAAGGCATTTAAAGCAGTTAAATCAGACGTATCGATCCCACACTTATCCAGCTGTCTGGATGCGTTTTACCGAGCCACAGAAGAGGAAGGCCATGTGTGTCCCATGGAAAATGTTCAATGCCAGGGACTCCTTGCTGAAGCAGTAAACTCTTGTCAAAGGAAGGAGGAGGTGGTCAGACCAGCCCATTTTCCAATGATCAATAGCTCTGTAAAACAGTCAGGACAATGAGGAAAGTAGAGATAAATAGATACACTCAAGTGCACAACCACACTTCAATATGCAGCAAATTGTGCACCCAGAAATCTTTAGTTTATTGAGCAGTTCCTCAAAATCTTTAAGCTTCTTCCTAAGCCTCCAGCGTCTCCCTGTGCTCTCTGTGGTGCAGGAACTCATTCCAAAAGGAGCATCCTGGCTGCAATGGGAGGAAGTGCCATGGTGGAGCCCAAAGTGGCAGCTCATCCCCCCACTTCCCCTCAGGGGGACGGGGAAGAGAATCATGGGGTACAAGTGAGAAAACACCTGGGTTGGGATCAGACAGGTTAATAGAGAAGGCAAAAGCTGTGCATGTAAGGAAATCAAACCAAGGAATTCATTCCCTGCTTCCCACAGGCAGGTGTTCAGCAGCTCCAGGAGAGCAGGCCCCATCCCTCAGAACGGTGACTTGGGAAGACAAAAACCCACATACTGAACCTATGAAATATCCCATGAGTCACTTAGGGTCACCTGTCCTGGCTGTCCCCTCCCAGCTCCTGGTGCCCCCCCAGCCCCTCGCTGCTGGGATGGGTGAGCAGCAGAAAAGGCCTTGGCTGTGTGTGAGCACATCCCTGTGTCAGCAGCACTGCTCCCATGTCCCTGTGTCACCAACACTGCTTCCAGCACACATCCAAAACACAGCCCCACAGCAGCCTCGGGGAGGACAATGAACTCTGCCCCAGCCAAAGCCAGCACAATAAGATATAAAAAATTGTTGCTTTCCTGATCATCATCCTTTGAATTTCTCCCAGATTGGCATTTGCTCCCTTTCTATTCTATGTGAATAACTCGGTGTGCAAATATCCAATTCCCTCCCTGTGTGTGTCTTGCTTCCACCACGATGGGGAGTGACAAAACAGGGGCAGTTAAGAGATGAGAGAAGGGAAAGGAAAGGAAATATCAGTAAACTTGGCACAACATTCCATTATAAAAGTGGATGCAAAATACTAACAATTCAGTGCTCAGAAGAACTCATCTGAATTTCATTATCATCTAAGTAGAATCTGGTATTTGTTCAAGAAGACAAATGTTCCTAAAAGATGTGTTGCTCACAATTATCTCAGGATAAAAACCTCTGAATACAAGTAACCAGTTGGTCCCTCTGCATTCCAAAGAAGAAAAGGGAAAGAGAAAAGAATTAAAGATGACTTTTCAACAGATGCAAAGCGCTCTGGGGGGCTGTCACTGAGACAAATAAAGCCGTGGGATGTCGGGCTGTCCTCTGTAAATCCACGAATGCCTCTGGAATTAGTCTGGGTATACCACAACCTGTGAGCAGGTTTGGATAGCACTACACAGTGGGTGATGAGGGGTGGGGGAGAGGGGCAATGCCTGCTAAAGGACAGGAAACTAATGGAGTATCAACCCAAAACACTGGTCCCAGGAGAATCAAAGAACAGGATTTTGCTCTATTTTTTTCTTTTCATCAGCACAGATGATATAAAACTGTTACCAGCAGCTTTTTTTTTTTTTTTTTTTCATATTATAGCAGAAAATGAAGAGGATTAAGGGAAATATTGAAATTTTTAACCAAGGAAAATTTGGATTGGAAAAATTAAAATTCAAACAGGAAAATATTTTTTTAAAACCCTCTTTTCATTAAAAGACGGATTTGCCAATTTTTTTCCAGTGAGAAATGGAGGTGTTTATTCTCAGAGATGTTGTTTGCTTGTTTTAGATAATGCATCTTCACTGCATCCCCCAAAATACAGAAGAAAAAGGGGGGAAAGCCATTGCTAGAATTTTAGCTGATGTACCTGGATGGTTGGTAAAGCTGCTATAATTTTTCAGGTTCTAGGACAGTGGTGTACCCCTAGAAAAAAACATTTTCACACTCATCTGTCTCACCAAAAATTTAGAAATTAATAAAAAATTTTCCTTCTAGAAGTAGAGAAAATTCAGCATAAGCCAGATAAGGTAAAATAAATCAATAGCTGAGTAATCTCAGAGAAAAAAAAACCAACTGATCTAATTTGTTCTGGAATTAGGCATCTGCCGTCATCTTTAATTTGCCAGATCCCACACAAAAATAACATCCAAAAAGTCCCTAAAGCAATTTCACATCCTAATTTGGATAATTTTATATCACTATAACCATGGAGTTTTGCTCCCAATCTCCTCCAAAAAGTAGAAGAGTAGGTCCTCTATTTTAAGTTAACTCTCTTTACTTTTCTAAGTTGTTTGGCATTTCCTATATGTGGAGGCAGCTGTGCAAATTTAAAGCCTGATCTTTACTCAGTGCCAATCAAAAGAGCTTCACCAGGGGAGAAAGAAGGTACAAGACTCCTCACCGAGTAAGACTCTGTCACTAAATGCATCTCAGCATGAAAAACTGCCAAAAAAAGTACTTATTTTAATCTAAAACAATTCAGAACATACCTAATAGATGTGGCTGAAGCATGGAAATCTGCATATAACACCCAAAGTTCCCTCAATCAAATATCACTTTTTACATTGGAAAGCCGAGGCTGTAGCCAGAAGCAACAGATTTTCCAAAAGTATTTCCTTTGTATGTATTTTCACCTTGCTTAAAAGCAGTTCTTTAAAAGACTCATTTCTTGTTATGCAGGGGAGATCAACAGAGATTTTTTAAAGATATTTGGAATTCACTGTACAAAACAAAGAGGCATTAAAATTAGATTTTAGATATGAGTTATTTAGAATTAGTCTTAGCTTTCTCAGCCTATGAATATTTGACTGTTTAGCTGTGCTTTGACTTATTTTCACACATTATGTGCAACACAAACTTCAAGTCCCAAATATGTTGGTGTTTATTTCTTGTTCTTATTTTAGCATGTCCAGTGCAGCCACACTTTCTCCAGAGCCAAACACTGAGTGCATTACCAGTGAATCCAGACAATATACATTTACCATATGGAGTGTGAAGTCTGTGAAACAGGAATATTTCTCACCCCTTGTTATTTGGCTCCTGCATCAAAGAAATGTATACCTTCCAATAAAATCTACTATCCCATTTTTGGCTCTCCTTTTGCATCATGTTGTGCCTTGAACCCTGAACAGTGTTGGAATCCACAGAAGAATCTGAGTAGGAAGGGACCAGCTCACAGGTGACTTGTTCTGGTTCTGATGGAAGGGTCTCAGAGGAAATTTCCAGCCATGTTCCAGGAAGATCTAAAGCAGGAATTCTGAGGGTAAGGATGGCATGTGATCAAAAGTCACCCAGGGGCTCTGGCACACACCAGTGTCAGACTTCCAGGGACAGCCAAAGAGCTTCAACAGTTACCAGGATCCTGATCCCAGCTGACCAAACCAAAAATGCCATTTCATCCCTGGATCCTTCCTCCTGCCTGTCAGGAGGCTATGGTTAGGGATGGGAGCTGCTGACCCTACAGACAACGCTGTCAGCACGAGACAACCGGCAGACCGGATCCATGGCACATCCAGGCACTCTGCCATGGGGCTGTCTGGGCAGCACACCAAGGTTTTGGGGAAAGGAAGGAGAAGTTGTGGTGGGGAGAGGCAATAGGACCACCAGCATAGAGAGAGGGGTTCTGATAAAAGGAATCTGTGGAGATAGGGATCAGGGAGGTCTGGGAATGGACATCAAACCTTCAGCACAGACACCCCCATCCTCACCGCTCACCCCTTCCACTCCAGCCCTTCCCTCCCAGCACTTCCCTAAGCACCAGTGGCCTGTCCCAGCCCCTTTCCTGTGCTCTGATGTGACAGGGCCAAAATGATTCCTCCCCCTCCCTCCCCAAAACTTTCCTCACTTCTCCCCATGCTGCCACATTGATTTTCAGCCTGAACTGCTGCTGCTAAGGAGCCACTGCCCCATCAGAGAGTGATCCTGGTGCTTGGAAACCACGTATTCAGCACAGAGCGGGAGCACAAGATGACCAGCAGACAGCAGGAACGTGAGCCATGAAAACCCTTCTGACTTACTCATTCCTCCTGAGTCAGTCTTGCAGTTGTGAAGGGCTGTGTCGGCATTTCCCAGCTCCAAACGCAACAGAAAACCCAGAGGCTGCTGTGAAACTTTGATAAGGAAATTGAAATGTGCCATAAAAGCAAGGCACACCACCAAACATCAAAATGGGCAACAGCCTAGCAGTGCTAAGAAAGGCTCAAACCATCCAAACGACAACATAAGCACTCAGACCATGCTCAGGGGAGGTTGTAAGGGCTGCAGGATTACCTGGATATGGTCATTTCCTATCCCACACTCCCATCCTGTGACACAGCAAAGTACTGGGGATTTGCAGCCAGCTGGATAAATCTGCGTCCTGGAAGACAGCGCTCGTGCTGGTGAAAAGTTGGATTTAAATAAATCATCACCAGGATCTGTTTGTGCTAATCCACTGGAGAAAAGAGTTTAGCTTTAATTTCAGGCAATGGCACTGATGGATATCAGAACCTGCACTGAGCCCATGAATAGATGAATAAAAATATACCTAAAGAGCCCAGGATGTATACCTGTCACACACTCAGATGAGTAATGCAAGGAGAACCAGATAAAGACATTAAACATGCAGTAGACACTGGCATGGGGTGGGAGGATGTCTGATTCTTGTCAAGCAATCACAAAAGAGAATTATTTAAGATCCAAAAATATGGCGTGGGGGACTGCAATTCAATTACAAAGGCACTGAAGACAGCAGCTTTTGAATACAGCCTTTAGTTAGAGTTTAAGAAATCAAAGTTACTGTATTATTAATGTGCCTTAAACACCAGGTAAACCAGCAATTTCTTCCTCTGCAGGCACCTGGTGCTCCTCACAAAATAACACGGTGTTTTGACATCCCCCGTACTTGGCACGGGCTGCCTGTCAAGCAGAGGAGGCGACAACAGAGGGATCCTGGTGTGTCTTTCACAGCTGTGGCTGTGAGCCCTCAGCGAGAAAGACAAACCTTAGATAACCCTTATCTTTCATGGATGTTGGCACCTTTTTTTGCAGCACCCACGTGGGCTGCACGTGTTTAGCTCCACACTCCAGCTCTGTGTTCCCATGGCAGAGATAATCCAGGCTGGGTGACTCAGAAACATCCACCCCTGCTGCAGGAATATCCTGGGACTAAGATGTGGAAGCCGGGAGGGCTCTCTCTTTCTGCTGGAGTCCAAGAGGAGGGCAGGATAAACACTTCAATCTCTGTGCATGTGTGTGGTAGAGAATGAAATCCAAACATAAAGTGTAGAGCAGGGACCTCGTGTTCCAACTGCTTCCCCACACCAATAGAGTACTTTGAATATTAGGATGCACAGATACAGGTATTTTCAGCTCCTCAAAAACATCTTGGCACGCCAAAATACCTGGGCTTTACAAAAATTATCTGGCAGCTTCCAGCAGGTGTCCCCTGCGTGTTTGGACCCTCTCAGGATCAAAAGGTCCTTTAATTTAGACATTCGTGGAATTACCTGAGCACCAAAACCACAGCAAAGAGCTTGTCCCACCTCTGCTGTCTCTGTGAGTCCTGCCCAGCTCTCCAAAACAAAAACTGCAATGCTCTGCTCTCAGGAATAAACTCAGGATGCCCTGAAATAAATCAGCATAAATCTTCTGCAAAATCCATCAGTGTTTGTTTATTTGTTTGTCTGTGCATTTAAAATCAGTTTGTGGAAAGTGGGGGGTTTGCCTAGAAACCTCTGAGCTGGGTGAAACTGGATTCTCTATGAGAAGACTGCTGCACCTGGAGATGTTATTCTTACCTTTAATCTAAAGCCACATAAAGGTGTTTTCAGATACCTTTTCCTTTTCTAAACATCTACCTGCACTTTGGGGTTTTTTATGAAGTTTGATGGTCCTTTCAAACTCCAACATCTAGATGTGGATAGCTTTTTTTATAAAAAGCCTGTCACAGATGGCTTCAGATGGACGTGTCAGCTTAATCTGAGACAGCAAGTCAAGCAAAATAACCTCCATTACAACCATTAGAGAAGCTTTCCTTCCTGCCTCGCTGCTGGAATGTGCTATTACAAAATTAGCAGAAGTTTTCACAGAGATATTTCTCCAATCGACCTCAGTTCAAGTCCATCAGTGCTTTCCAACAGACTGAAGCAATACAAATTCTGCACACAATTTCTCCCCGTCCCCACAGAAGCACTTCCGTTAATAACAAAATTTCGAAGGATTTTCAGTTGGAGGCACCAACAATGGTTACAGTTAATGGCAATGCATTCCTTGAGATTTATTCTGCAGGAGGCACCTTTCATTTTAACAAATGTACCACAGTATGAGGAGTTTGTGATGGGTGAACCTAGTCAGCGTGTGCTGACAGCCCCCCGACAGCTGAAGGGCTGGGCAAAATGTACGATTTGAAGGCTTGAAGTGTGTTATTCTTCCCTTTGTTACTCAGTTGAATTCAATTCTAAGGAAAAAAAACAAACCCACCTGGCCCTAGGAAATCATCTTTTCCTCTGGTGAAATGTGTGCTTTGTGTTTGAATGGGAGGTATAGTGGGGAAAAGGAGAAGATGAAGTAACTGCAAGGTTAGCTGGAATGGTCTCCTCAAGAAAGGTTTTCTAATTTCTACTCCAATAGTGGACCAGGAGGGGGTGAGAGTCACCACCAATATTTTGTGAACAACTAGAACCATCATTTTCAGCAGGAGCCCTTTGAGTGTTTACTCAGTTTAGAGAGCCTTAATCTGAAAATCTGCACCACTTTCCATTTCCTCACACCCAAGTTATCTCCAAACCAGCAGAAGTGGGATACTTATTTTTCTCCCTTTCCACTCTAATTCTGCAACCACTTTTCTACCTACATTCCTTACGCTGGAAATATTAATTTTCAATTTCATATGCCCAGGGCAAGCATTCTGTCTTTAAAGATGATGGGGCAGCAAAGGCTGCAGAGGGAAACCCCACACTGCCTAATGCCTCTGGCAGCTGAACCACTCTCCAGTCACTCACCACCTCGAAATTTGGAACTGCAGAAGCGGGGCCAAGTGATGAAGACAGATCTCTGCATTTTTAATGAGCAGTCCTGCAATATTTACTTGGTTAAAAGACAGTGGATATTTCATCTTGCCTGTCATAACAAATATGTTCCTCCTGGCAGCTCAGCACCTCGTGTTTAACACTGCACTGACAAATGTACCTCTCCCCTTTGTGATGAAACAGGCACAGTTTTAAAGGGAATAGGCGTGCAGGTTAACTGGGGTTATTTTTTTCGCTATTCTTCTTTTAGTTTTATAAATGCAGTGCTCCTCCTAGAGCTAAAGACCACTACTGTAGTGTAAGTCTACAACCCCAATCCAAAGCCATGTCAACACTCTCCCCATAAATCCCCAGCTTTGTGCACTGCTCAGTGGCAGAAGTGAATTGAAATGCAAAGGTTAATGCACAAGTCTGGAGTCAGGTAATAAGGCCCAGCTCCCCAAACTGCATTTGCCCTGCTAGGTATGAGGACAAAGTGATACCTCCTCATACATGAAGCTGATAAAAAGTGTTCCTCCATTGCTTTCCCAGCATCATCTCCCTTGCAGACCCCCAAAAAGGACCTGAGTGAGCTCAAACCCTGCCCACCCCCAACTTCTCAGGAGGGTTAAGAAAAGATAAATCTGTCCTTCTTGCCTTACTTTCTGTTCTTCCAGCAACTTTCCCCTTCCCAGGGCTTGTTTTACATCACCTGGAGTAGCTTGGTCATGTAGAGGTGGCTGCAGGAAAGGGCAGCAGAAACTGATGGTTTCTGAGACACTTTGGCAGTGATGGATGGACATCACATATCCTGACATTACTTCCCACTGTTTCACAGAGGAGTGTTAGAAATGGATTCATTGAGCAATGTTTCCTCCTTTCATGATCCATCTTGAGATGACAATCCAATTTTCAGTTCAAGAGAAAATTCTTAAGTGATGGAAAAGTCACAGGTGACAAGAGTAATGGCTGTGGGCAATGGCAGAAGGAGGAATGGCCCTGGTATGGGTTTTATGGATGAGACACACAGGATATGATGGAGGAAGGAGCTCAGTGTGGGAGTCACAATGAAGCAGTGCAGTAGTTGGCTTGTGCACAGCCAGCCCTGCTCTACTCACAGATCACACAAAAATGCACAGATTCCCATCTCCAGACTTCTGACAGCAGAAATAATATTAAAATATATCTGTGAGTATTCCATTTTCCCCAGTCAAAGTCCAGCCAGACTCACTATTTATCATCATTTATTCCAGTAAGTTGAAGCCACACCCAGACCAATTATCTCACTGTCAGAGCTTGTAAATGGTGTTTTGGTATCATGGGATTCCTGTTCAGGAGGTTTGTTTGGATTCTGAGGCCTCTAATCTTTATCAGATATTACACCCCACTCATCACTGTCAGGAGTCAAAGCAGCATCAGCATCCGTGGTATTGCTAACAGGGCCTTCTTCAGCATGTGAATCATCCTGCACATTATCCTCCAAATTCCTACTTGCCGGAGAAAAATTAACTCCACATGACCAGGATGTGTAGGATGGGGTTTGGAGCAACCTGGAAGGTGTCCCTGCCCATGGCAGGGGGGAGAATGAGATGGGATTTAAGTTCCCTTCCAACCCAAACCAGTCTGGGATTCTGAGATTCCACAACTCTGTGGATATCAGCTGTTCACGGTTCTGTGAACAATAAAATTAACTAATGGGATGCTTAAAAAGGTTTTCATAGAAACAACTCTTGCTTGTGGCCCAGCAAGGCTGTTCCAAGATACAAAGAGTGCAGTTCATAGAATTATAGAATCCCAGACTGGTTTGGATTGGAAGGGATTTTAGGGATCACCCAGTTCCACCCCTTACCATGGGCAGGAACACCTTCCACTATCCCAGCTTGCTCCAAGCCCTATCCAACCTGGCCTTGGACACTGCCAGGGATCCAGGGGCAGCCACAGCTTCTTTGGGAACTCTGTGCTGGGCCCTCATCACCACTCTCACAGGGAGGAATTTCTACCCAATATCCCATCTATCCCTGCCCTCTGACAGTGGGAAGCCATTCCCCCTTGTCCTGTCACTCCAGGCCCTTGTAAATACTCTCTGTCCATGTTTCCTGAAAGCTCCCTTCTTTGTTCACAAAAGGAAGAGGTCACAACACTTTCAGAGCCACTCCACAACAAAAACTCCTTCCAAGAGGTGCCTGACATGGTGCTGGTGGGATGCACCCGCTGTGCCTGGCAAAGCAGCACCTGGCAGAGGGATGTTCTCCCACACAGCCTGCCCAGCTCTCCCTGCCAGTCTCATTGCAACGTGCCAATCCCAGCCTAAAAAATCTCCAGACACCCCACCTGAGGCAAATAACAGACCATGTAAATGGCTCTGTTGCTCCCATTGGATACAAATCCATTCCAATTCCCATGCCAACTTTCTTGTCTCCTGGTCATCAGCTAGGCTTTAGTTCTGCCTTCCAAATAAAACTGCTTTATTAACCAGCAGGAGATAACCACAGTGGTGTCGCAGCCTGCTGAAGCACAAACAATGCCAGGTTAAGGTGACTGATGTCACAAGGTATTACAAGAAATAAGTGTGCTTCTGGTTATAAAACTAAAGTATTGATAACCATTTTTCATCTTAATAACTTTAGCAAAAGGGATATTAATGATGTGGAAGAAAAAAAGGAGCAGCTTATTAGTGGAAAGTCTCAAGTCCTGGTTTGCCCACTTTTTTGTGAATAATTTAGTTATAAAAGTTCCTTTTCTCAACCTCTTACATTTCTCAATGAAGACAAAACAGAGGAAAAGAGGGGGATAAAAATAGAAGCTGCTTTGCAATTATTGAACTCAGAATTCTCTGGGTTTGGGTTTGATTTTTATAATTCAACAACCAAACAAAAAAGCCACTTTGAGATTGAGTGAAAGCTTTGATCCTATTTATAAGGAGAAAAATGAAAGAAAACTGTCCTAGGTTAAAAAAAGAAAAGGTATAAAAGCACAGTTTTAGCTAGAAAAATACTATGAATCTATAGTTCCTGGTTTGGATTTAAGAGATAAACTGCCTGCAGTAACTTCCCTTGCTCTTTCCTTCAACACCATCTAAGCTAATAGAGGTGGCAATAGAACCTTTAAAATTTTCCCAACAGTTTAGCCTGCGTAACCTTTTTTCCCCAACAATTTAACCTGTTTTTTCAAGCATGGTTTTTCTGTGGTTCCAAGCACACTTTTGCTGGGGGTTGACCCAAGCCAGAAGAGCTGTAATATCCAAGGAGCACCATTAACTTGCCTTGACATCTCATTTCCCTCTCTTTATGTGACTCTGTCACTCATGACCCATCCTCTGCAGCTCAAGCATCAGTCAGAACCCAGAATGTGGAATTATATTAGAGTAGATATTGAATATGAGTCACCCCTTTTCTCACTGCAAGAAATACCAGTGGCCAGCTCAAATCTCCAGGATGACAAGTGAGTTTTAAAGCATCACCTTAAATTGGCAGAGTTTCCTCTTGTTACAGGACAGCAGCAACTGCAGAACACAGTGAAACACAGAGAAGAGAAACAGCACAGCACAGACCCCTTGGGTTTTATTTCTGTGCTACTTTTCCACCTGATACTGGATCAGGAGCATTTATTTTGATCCTGTTGTCAGATGTATGCTGGGTGTATTTAAATATTTAGTGGATGTAGGGAGCCTGATTCCATGTAGGATGCAAACAAGTGGGAATTTCATGCAATTGGCACCACAGAGAGTCTCAGCTCATCGGGGAGAACTGAGCCTGGGATGACCTGATAGTCAGGTCAGCTTGGAAGGGGATGTTGGATCCATGTGGATCCCTGTGATGGATCCCTGGTGCCAGCAGTTGGGATGGTGTGGCACTGAGGCCGCTTGGCAAGGTGGCAGGCTCAGAAAACCATCCAAAGAGAGCAATGTTCCACAGGTAGATTCTCACAGACACAGGGCAAAACTTCAGGTCACTCATAAATAGAGTCAAAAGTTGGACTTGATGATCCAGGATGGAAACTGGACTTCCACTGCCATGGTTTGGCCAAGGAGGATCCATCCCCTCATCCTCCCCCAGGAGAACAGATCTCAGGGCACACGATTTACATTTCAGTCACACCAGACTGCACATTTTCACATTAGAAATATGAACTGTGGGAGAGGGTTTTAGTGCCATTATTTATTAGACAAGTTCCCTGGATTTTTATCATCCATAACTCATGCCTTGAATGGATTTGCTGCCGATTCCCCTAAGTCATGTACAGAAGGTCCTGGAGTAGAGTGTTTCTAAAATACCATTTTTTAAATTTCACATTTACATGCATTCCATCTGCACACTGAGAGCATTAAATATCATAAATGTGGAGCTAATGTCTCATTTTTAAAAATTATGTAGTTTTGTAATTACATTAAATGAGGGGATACTGACTTTTAGAAACTAAATTCCAAGTCTCTTTCTATTGCCAAAGCAGTCAGGAATATCTTTAAATAAGTTTATGCTATAGGGACGCTTTAATGATCCATCTGCTGAAAGAAGAAGGAAGAGGAAAACGTGGTTGAATCATAGGGAATGAAACTTCAATTCACCATACATTAATAAAAGCTCAGCTATTGATAACCAGTGAGACATTATTGAAGTTTTGGAAAGTTACATCCATTTACATTTAAGAACAGGTCGCCAGGAGTTCTCTCCAACATGGAAAAAGAATTTAAGATAGGAACAAAAAAATTTCTTCCACAACTCAATCTTTCATGACTCCTGACCTGGAAACCATTAAAAGAGTCTCAGAAAGTTGTTTTGTTTCTCTGTGAATGATTTAATTTTTCAATGTTTGCCTGAACATAATCATTTTCACAAGCACAGAGACTGCATGGATACCTGAATCATGGAATCATGAAATGGTTTGGGATGGAAGGGACCTCAAAGCCCATCCAGTTCCACCCCTGCCATGGTCAGGGACATCTTCCACTAGCCCAGGGTGCTCCAAGCCCCATCCAGCCTGGCCTTGGACACTGCCAGGGATCCAGGGGCAGCCACAGCTTCTCTGGGCACCCTGTGCCAGGACCTCACAACCTTCACAGGGAGGAATTCCTTCCCGATATCCCAACTAACCCTGCCCTCTGGCAGTGGGAAGCCATTCCCCCTTGTCCTGTCACTCCATCCCTTGCAAACCATCTCTCTTCCAAGCTACATTTGACTGATTTTGCTCAGTTTCGTTTTTTTCTCTTGGTATCTGCAGAGTTTACATTAAATCCCCAGTTATAAATTGCTCATCCCTCCAAGTCTTTGGGAAAAGTCTGGGAACAGTGCAGGTATCTATGATTTAGCTAAAATCTAGTTATCAGGGTTAGCACAAGAGTAATTGGTGGAGGCTGTGGATGACCTTACAGTCATTTCAAGGCTGGCACATAGGCTCCACTTTAATGGCGCAGCATAACTCTTACGCTGAGTTTATTCTCTAGGTTAAATATAATTCAACTTAGGTGGCAACTACAGGGACTCTGTTCCCTCTCACTCTGCAGAATAACCCTTCATTGCAAGGTAAGTGGGCTCTCAAATTTATGGGGGGATCTGCAAAGCAGTAGATTTTCCCCCGATTGCTTTCTGACTGAAATATCTCCTCAGACCAAAAGGGGTTCATGCCATTTAGCAGTGCTGCCATGGCAAAACAGCTTCTTTGGCTGAAACAAAAGTAGAGATAAGCAACTTTGACTGTGAAGCAGAGTTTGGTCATGCCTTAGGTTGTTTTACAACATCCTGCTTGGATTTAAAACGGAGTCTTTTAGATTTCATTGGATCACAAAATATTCTGAGTTGGAAGTGCCCCAGGATCATGGAATCCAACCCCTGGCCCTGCACAGGCACCCCAACAATCCCACCCTGTGCATCCCTTACAGTGTTGTCCAAATGCTCCTGGAGACCTGGCAGCCTTGAGGCCGTTGACCATTCCCTGGAATATTTAGGAGAACCCCAGTTACAACTGCCTGAAGATGGAAGAGTTGGAAGGAAGTGGTTAACGTTGTCAAGCAGCCTGACTTAATTAGGAGTAGCAGGTTTCTTAACACACCTGTGGATTTTTGTACCTGTGTGCAGGTGTGCATGGTCACAGGGACAGCCAGAGGAAAAGGACAATTCAGCTGAGCTGGTTTCCCTGTATTTGCCAGCTGTGAATATTAAACCCCTGGAAATTCATGGCTCCGCCAAAGGATTCTCATGTTGTAGTCAATCTGTGGATAGATCCCTAAAATGACCAACAAAAGAAGTAGCACCCTAATCTGAATAATACCATAAGCTGAGTAAAAGTGTGGAGTTAAAACTGAGAAGTCTTTGACCTTCAGTTGGAAAAAAGGGCTGGATTTTATACGCCAGAGCTCAGGAAATTCCAGTATTTAATGGCTACAGTCACTGAAGTGATCGCAGAATCGGAGAATCTGGGAATGTCTTGATTTGGAAGGGACCTTAAAGCCCATCCAGTTCCACCCCTTGCCATGGGCAGGGACACCTTCCATCAGCCCAGGTTGCTCTATCAAAGCCCAGCACAAGCTTGGGGGGGTTGTGCACACCTCCCTTCTCCCCATGTCCTCACCAACCAGCCTCACTTTCCCAACTCCTCCTTTTCCTCTTTTCTGTTTCCTGGCACCACCGTCCAGCTGCAACAGCAAAGGTACATACACAGCAAAACATGAAAAATATCCAGACTGGGAGCTGTGGCTGTGAAAATGATGCTTTGCAGATGAAAGTAGGCCAGGTACCATCACCTGGTACCACAGACAGGTGAAAAAAGCCCAGTTAGAAGGTTCAGAAAAGGTTTGTTCCAGTGCATAGCAGAAGAAGTAGGGCATGAGAGCAGAAGGGGACTGGGCTTTAACAGTAAACAAAAGCAGTTTGAGGGTTTTTTTAATGAAGATGTTAACACTGAAGTTTTACAGCCTCAAAAAACTCTGGCATGTTGCACAAAATGGTGTGGAGTGAAGAGATTGTCTTGTCAGGGCCTTACCCTCAAAGCTCCCCATGAAGATGCCTTTAAAAGAGTAAAAAAGATTTAAAAGAAAAAAAAAGATCGTTTCAGAGCCCATTTTCTAAGATGTTCAGAGTGTGAAGTCAGAAGCAGCAGCAGGTAGGTACCACCTGAGGACAGACAGGAACGGACTCAAGGCCCTAAATCCAAAGGGGATTTGTCCACTGGTTTCAATGGAGCTGTTCCTGGCAGGCTCTGGTGGCTGATGATTGGAACAGAGGTTTGTCCAGCTCGGGATGCACTACATATACACTGTCTAATCTTTCCAAAGGGCCCCAAACTCAAAGGCTGGTGCAGACAAAGGAGAGTCTTTTCTTGTCCCTTCTCTGAAGTTCTGTAATTAAAGACCATCTCTAAACTGCTTTGTTTCCACCGGCCTCCCATTTCTGACCCGGATTCCCAACAATGAAGGACTCACATTCACCACAGCACTGGAGAAGTATTAAGTCATTCATGACTTCAGGTTTTCTGAGGAGCAGAGAGCAGGCTCGGCACCTGGCAGAATCAGACCTGTATTTCCCTCAGAGCTGTAGGGGGCTTGCATGGAGTTTCCAGCTCTGAATAACGAAATGGGTCAGCTTAATGCTTTTGCTTAGTTTGCAAAATATAATCACCCCATCCCCATCTCCTGATCTGATCCAGACTGACAGCAAATCAGCAAATTATTATTATTCAGGTTATTTTATACTATAATTTGCCTCTTTGGTTTTTTGGGGTTGGTTTGTTTCTAAGTGAAGTCATTTCTTTAGAGGAAACCTTCTTTTCCACTGAACTTTCTTTCACCTGTGCAAGACTCCCCTCACAAACACTATCATAGTCCTTTAAAAAAGATTTGTTGATTTTGAGGTCCTAAGGAGCATAAGACACAAAACTTCCCTGAATTAGTTTCTTTCATCAAATCCCATCGAGTGTCTAGGAAAAAAATCCACAAAATTCCACTTTTGGTGTAAATATTTCCTCTTATGTTGAGTCTGCTGCTATCAGCAGGATATTCTAGTGGGTTCTTACTACAAAATGCAAGACCTTCCTTTGGCTCTGTTAAAATATATATTGTTTGCAGTGGCTCAGTCAACTGAAAAATGAAGGTTACATTTTTATCAGCTCTCTGTCAACTTTGCCTCTTTACTCTTTGCATTGTGTGTCTTTTATTTCCCCCCTCTACCAGCTGAGTTCTCTCTTCCAAATAATTGATAAGGGTAATAAATTGCAGTCATGGGGTGAGCCTCCCCTGAAAGCATCGCTCAGATTCCTGAGACCTTGGCCACACTTGTCCAGCTCCAGCTCATGGGTTGATTCTGGCATGTGCAGGGAAGGAAAAAAACAATGATAATTTTTGTGGGGAAAACCTACCCAAAAGCTCTGGACTGTGCCTGCCTTGCTGCAATGATTCAGGTAGGCTTTAGGAATTCTAGAACTTTCTAATAGATATTGGGCAGGGGTTTAAAGGGTGATGGTGACCCAAATATGGCAGGAATTGGCTCATGGGGGGTGGGAACAGAGTGCTTGGCCTAGGTCTGTGAGATCTTGGCTGACCAGCCGAGTTAGAAAGAACTAAACAGGGAACAACAAGCCCCTTGTGGGATTATCTCTACACAGACTTCAAACGTCAGGTAGGAGTCCAAGCCCACAGTGCAGGAGCTGGACTGCATCCCAGGAATGGACACATCTGGCAGTGGGATGTGCATTCCTGTTCCCTGGGTCCCTGGTGTGGCCCCAAATGGGACAGGGGCAGAGGCAGGACTGGGGAGTGTGAAATCTGTGAGTGTCCGAGGATGAAAGTCAGGCAGCAGAAACCTTACCACAGAAATCACAAACCACCTGCCCTGCCTATCCCACCTGACAAATTATAAATTTAATGTTCCTGAGCGGTGTGGTTCTGGTCTTGGGTCTATCTCATCCCTAAATTCCTCTGAAACACCATCAGAGAGCACAACACAGCCCTCTTCAAGCCCTGCTCAAATATCCCCATCCCCAGTAAGCCTGTCTTGGTTTGCTGCAGCATATGTTTGGGGGGTTCGCCTTCTTTTTTGTTACATATAGCTTCTTTCTTCCAACTGAGACTGACTGAGTAAAAAGCAAGGCAAAACAATAATCCCATAAGCATTTCTTAAGCAATTCCAAGTAGAAAGAGCCAAGTTAAAGCATCTTTTAGGATTTTCAACTTCACTCAACTATGAATAACACGCACAATGCAAAGAAATTACCCGAGTGTAAAAGACATTTATCTGAGCAAGTAAATTACAGTGGCACCGAGAGCAAACCCGCCTGCAACTTCAATTGTCAAAATCCTTTTCTGCTTTTTCAGGGCTCCAGCATTAAAGCAGAAAAGCCAGAGTCAGGGAATAACTCAGGGCAGCACGTCTGTCTCCAGAAGCTTTTGTTGCAACAATATGTGGGAAGAGAGATTGGGTTATTGATGGAAAAAAAAAATTAGGAAAAAGCAGAATGTATCTAGAGGAGCCATTTGCATCCTCTCTTGCCTGGTGACAGGGATGCTCCTGTCTCTGCTGGCATTCCTATGTCTGCCAGTGTAAATTAATGACTTCACTGATTTCAGTCTGATAATTCCAATGTTTAGAGGTAAAAATGTGTCAGACAGAGGAGCTTTCAGATCTCAGCAAAGCATTTTATGCTCTGAGAGCCACCTACATCTATTAACTCTAAAAAGGTTGTAATTTTCGAGTGTCCTTTGTCCTTGCCTTCCAATGTGAGAACAAAAAATGAGGTGCAATATCAAATGTCGCCTTTGTTAGATAAATGTCCCTGTGTAGGCACCATGACCTCCCTTCCCTATATTACTCCACGAGGGACATTTAGGAGCTCTGCAAACCCAGAGCTGAGTTATCCAAGGTGTTACCTGCAGCAATTACTGAGGCTTTAAGGGCAAGTGCTCCATAATTCTCTGAGCTGGGAAAGGTGTTTCCGAGAGATAAAATGGCCCGGTTCAGAATATCAGAGGTTATCATGCAGCTGGAATTGTTTTCAATGCCTCACATTTAGCAGCACCTGGAGGCTGCAACCCAGCATTTATTGATTTAAAGTAGTGCTGAGGAGGACTGGAGAGCCTTCTAACCCTCCTTTTGCCAATAACCCCCTCCAGGCCCTTACAGCAGCCACCAGACCTTTGTGCTTCTATTTCTCCTCGAGCCTTTGGTGCAGTCATCAACTCAAAATTCACTGGGACAAGAGCAGCTCTTTATTTCTGTTTGTGAAGCATCCTGCATGTGGTGCCCTCCTTGTTTAGGGCCTGTATTTTCCTGCTGCTATATAAATAAATTTGAGGTTTCTCTCCATATCAAGGCTGTTGGTTGTTTTGCCGGGATTTTTTTTCTCAGAGAAACGGTGGAGGCAGTTGCTGCAGACACAGTTGAGTCACTTTAGTCATCAAAAATCCCAGCCTGAAGTGGAATATTCATTTTAGAGGTATTTTAACCTGCTGGCAGAGTCAATTGCAGTGAGTGGATGGCATTTTAAAAGCATTTATTTCCTTTGAATTGAAGTTACTCCTTAAGATAGGAAAGCCACGTGAATAGTTGCCATCTGCATGGAGTTAACATCCCAGAGAATACTTGGAGCCACAGGTGGATGCATAGAGATAGTTGTTCTTTTTAGTCAGTGATCCTAATTTTTTTCTTTTCCCATTTGACCTGTCTTGACTGGCAGTTAAAAATTTCAATTTAAACAACTGGCTGAGATTCATTTGCCACAAGTTATAAGAAGGAATAGTGTACTGATTAGCAATGAGGCTCTCACCCTCTGAAGAATAAAGAGGAATCAGCTTTGAAGGAGGGTATGAATATTTATCCAGTACCAAAGCTGTCAGACAAGGACCAGATTATTGACTTAAATTACCTTCGCTTACTTACCAAACTTTTAACAAGTTCCACAGGTTAGAAAAGGGGGCAAGCCTGCCCCAGGTGCTGGTGTGAGGCAGGCAGCAGACATTACACCCACTTTAGTCCTGGTTTACAACACTGCTCTTCTATTTATAAACATTTTCCCCTTCACCCATCACACTGCTGGTTTTAACACAGAAAATTCACCAGCATATTTTGGTTTGAACACCACAGGATTTGCAAAATAAGTGAAAGAGCATGAAAGAGATGACACCAGAGTTCGTGAGTTCTCTCTTTGCCTGAATAATTAAGGTAGGAAAAGGCTTTTAAGATCACCCACAATCAAGGCAGTACCACCACCACATTCAACATGAAACCATGTCCTCAAGTGCCACATCCACAAGTTCTTTGAACACTTTCAGAGCTGATGATCATAGCAAATGGAACTTCAATTCACCATACATTAGTGAAAGCTCAGCTACTGATAATCAGTGAGACACTAATGAAGTTTTGGAAAGTTACATCCATTTACATTTAAGAACAGGTTGCCAGGAGTTCTCTCCAACATGGAAAAAGAATTTAAGATAGGAACAAAAAAATTTCTTCCACAACTCAATTTTTCATGACTCCCCACTAGGAAACCATTAAAAGAGTCTCAGAAAGTTGTTTTGTTTCTCTGTGAATGATTTAACTTTTCAATGTTTGCCTGATCACATTCATTTTCACAAGCACGGAGACTGCATGGATACCTGAATCACGGAATTGTGGAATGGTTTGAGTTGGGCTGGGAGAGACATTAAAGCCCATCCAGTTCCACCCCCTGCCATGGTCAGGGACATCTTCCATTAGCCCAGGGTGCTCCAAGCCCTGTCCAACCTGGCCTTGGACACTTCCAGGGATCCAGGGGCAGCCACAGCTTCTCTGGGCACCCTGTGCCAGGGCCTCAGCACCCTCACAGGGAGGAATTCCTTCCCAATATCCCATCTATCCCTGCCCCCTGTCAGTGGGAAGCCATTTCCCCCTTGTCCTGTCACTCCATCCCTTGTAAGCAGTCTCTCTCCATGGTTCCTGTCAGCTCTTTTAGGCACTGGAATGTCACAATTAGGTCATATTGAAACTTCTCCAGGCTGAACAATCCCAACTCTCCCAGCCTTTCCATCCCTCTGATCACCTTGGTGCCTCCACTGGACCTTCTCCTGTGGCTCCTTCCAGCTCAGGATGTTTTGAGTCTGTTCTGTGATTCTCTGATCACATGAATGCATCTGTAGATATCAAAAAGCTGCAGTGGAATTACATCTAAATGGTAACACCGAATACATTTTCCCATCTGAATATAATTTTGTCCCACTAAAAAACATTTATTAACGTGGACATTAAGGGGATCTAATAGTAGCAGCTGACAAAGGCAATCCTCGAAGATGAAGACTGATATCGACCAAATGTTATTGTGAAAACTGGTTGTGTTCCTGTTGGAGCTGGCAAAGCTCCAAAGATTCCCAAAGCAAAGTGACCACGCAGGGATCTGTAGGAATAAGGGTTGGGACAGCCAAGCTGAGCTGTCCTGGGCGCAGCATTTGCTCTGCTCAAATCCACAGCCCCTCATCCAGCAGTATTCATAACACCCTCCTTGTTTCCAGGTTCCTGCAAACACAACTCCAGGGCCACAGCCATTTATCCCAATATCTGCACCCATGTGCAAACACGGCCCTGCCTGCACAGACAGGGGTTCAATACTCCTTATTTGCTCTCCACTGTTTGCCATTTGTTATTTTAATTATCTTTGGCTAGAATCATTCCAGATGGCTGGCCAGGGAGCAGGCAAGGCCCTGAGGAGAAGGTGGCATGTTTGGAATGACAAGCACTGCAGGAAGCCAGAGACTCGTGGTGAACACTGCAAAAAATCCACATCTGTAAAAATAAAACCCAAAATGTGTGAGAATAATTTGACAAACTAGCACAGAACAGTTAATACATTTAATAGCTATTCTGGGCCTAATTTAACAGAAAAAAAAAGAAAAAAAAAAAAAGGAAGAGGTTGAGAACTTTGTTCTTGCTTTTTATGATTGTGAAATAGTCAGACAAAAGGTTACCAAGCACTTTGAACACTTCCAAAGTCAGCTTTTCACCTAAAAGCACCGTAGAAACACCTGATTTAACTGCTTTTCCTCCCTCCCAATTTATTACTGCTTTGAAGATTTTTAAATTCTCTGTACACAGAGAAAACAAGTTTTTCTGTTTTGTTTTTTGTGGGGTTTTTGCTTGCTTGGTTGGCTGGGTTGGGGTTTTTTTGCACTAATTTAGTTATTTTTGTTTTCGCAAAAAAAAAAAAAAATCAGCATTGTTTCTCACAGCACTGTTGGACTGTTGCTCCTGGGACATACAGAGCAAGACTAATGGCTCAAACATAGCATCTAATTTTAGTTCAGCCATAGAATGGCAAGCACCTGAGTTATTAAATCATGGAACAGGTGTCCTGAAAGAAGTTGTGGCAGCGTGTGAAAGCCCCAGCACTGTCACAGCCAAAACAGCCAGCTCAGGTCACTTGGTCTGATCTAGAAACCCAGCTTTGCCCTCCCTTTCTCCCACCAGCAGCAAAAGGATGGAGCAGAGCTGCCTGAAGTTCGTCCTTTTCCTCCAGTAATTGGCTTACCTGGAGCTGGAAGTGCAACATTAGGCACTGTCACACAATTGATCCTGTAGGTTTCTCACTGTTATTTAATAAGATTTTTTTTTTTCTTGGGGGAGATGAAGATTGAAGCCTGTTTGGTGCCAGCACACAGACACTGCCGTGTAAACATCATAAATTAGAGTTCCTTCTTTGAGGAGCTGAAAGGCGAGGGCTCATGGGTGTTTGCACAGGTAATTACAGAAAAACAGGGATTTATTCAAACAAGGTTTTACAGGTAAATCCAAAAGTATATATCCAGCCAGATGATTTGCCTGATAAATGCATCCATCTTCTTGATGTGCCTCTTTTCCTGATGTGGGCTGAATAACTCTTGTGCCTGAGCACATCATCAGTAACCTTGAAAACTAAAAGTCAATATTTGGAAAAAAAATTCCTTGCACCAAGACGCAGGAAAACTTCAAGCTGGAAATCTCAGCAGGGACACCTGCTAGCTGATGACTGGGCATGTTTGACATGTTGTTATTTAAATAGGATTAAGCACCCAGAGCAAATGATGGGGTGGGGGGGATGGTGTTTTAAAGTTCCCTTCAGCAGGAAAATTCCTCACTACTTTTCACCCTTTGATCATCCCAGTGCCTCGGCTGAGTGCTGCAGATCAGCTCCTGCAGCCCAAAAACGCTTTAACAAGACAACTCAGGGGGGACAAGGGTACGGAGTGGAGTTTCCTGTCACTTGGCAAAGCAAGTGCAAATTGCCTTGGCAGGACCAGCTGCTGAGATAGCAATTTGTCTCTGTCAGGGGAAGAACACATGGGTGGAATCACTGCTAATACAGTGTGCCTTTGAAATAAATCACTTTATGCATACACAGATCATGTCGTGAGGCTTTCCTTTTAGGGTGATGCTTCTCCGAGGGCAGCGAAGTGATAGAAAGTTTGCACCCATGTGGAGTTTGGGGTTGTTTGCCCCATCAATCAGCAGACAGTGCAAAGGAGATGTGCTAATAAAGCCTTCACTTGCACAGGCAACTGCAGCGCTCTGTGCCTCACCACGATAGGGAGAAAACTATCCTGATGGATGGATAAAAACCCCAAAGCAGATCTAGAGAGGCAGGAGGCTGAGGCTGTAACTCGGCCTGACAGTGATGTGCTGCTTGACCTCCTGAGGGTCTGCCAGCCAAGACATTTTCCAGCTGAGCAACTTTCCTGTGAAAAACAGCAATTCAAGGGAAGAACAGCACTCTGAGCACTTTGTAGCAGTGTGTTGAGCACATCAAGACATCTGACAGCATGAGGCAGAGATGTTTTTATCGGGGAATCTTTTATTCCTCCTCTGAAGGAAAGGCTCGGGGCTTTCAGCTCAGGGTGGAGAAGAAGGAACTCCTGTTCCTGCATTCCTGCAGGTCCACAGGTTTAGCAGCATCCCTACCTATTGACTTGTGGGTTGCAGTACCTCAGAATCTGGGATCTGCTGTCCTTCTGGCATTTTAGACCAAATTCTGGGCTCTGGTTGTCCTCCTGCCTGCACAGTGCACTCAGTGTAAGGCTGGAGTTTGTGATGCTGCTCTGGAAGCATCTCTCATGTCCCTCTGCCCATAAAGCCAAGAGTCTGAGGCACCAGGGCTCCAGCTCTGCAGGAATCACGGACACTGGAACGTGACAGCAACAAAAAGGGGTCTGGCATAACTTCCCTAGAGCTGCTTCATTAGGACACCTCCAGGGAGAAGCACCTGAGACCTTGGGGAAAACACAGAAGTGTCAAAAGAGAAATCCTTTTAATTAAAGGCATTAAGTTAAAGTTTCATACTTGAAAGGAACAGTGATAGGTAATAATGAATTTTTTAATTTTGGAATTTGTAATACTATTGGTCAGATGGCAAAATCTCAAATCAAATAATTGACAGATATTATTCATTATTGGCAGATTAGAGAAAGAACTGATACCATGGGCAGATTGCTGTTTTTACTGCAGGAGTTTTCCCCTAAATAAATTTTGATCACTGCTCTTAATATGTTCACAGCCCAGACACAGAGAGAGATTTTCTTTTTCCACTTCCTTCTGCTGTGCTGATATTCACAGCTTTTGTTTATCAGCAGCTGTATTATTACCAGCCCTAACATGCTCCAGTAGCCTCCGTGATCTGAGAGCACAGGAAAAATAAACCTTGGGAATGACAATGCTGGCAGCTGAGTGGAACAAAGCCCACAAGCTGGGCTTTAAAGTGGCAATCAATATTAACTTCCATCACATTTTAGAAACAAGATGGACTTGACAAATTGCATCAAAACCCTACTTCCAATCGACTTTTGTAAAGGAATGTTTTTCCTATATTACATTTATGTTTCTTGAGGTTATTGAAGTTGTTTAAAAACGTTTTCATGCCATCCGAGGATTTGTTATTACAACTGAATATTTTATTTTTTGTTCTCAGAGAAAGGAAACTAAATTCAGTGAAAAATACCCAAAGATATTGAAAAGATGTTTCAAAAGGCTCAGTAACCTGTAAGTAACCAGGAGACATCAACACACTGTTGGTTGCCATCACAGAACATCTTCTTACTGTCAGGTGAAATTCACTTTATTATCTAGGCAAAAATCTTCTTCATCAAGATAAAAACATGGAAATTTATACTTGACTCATGCTTCACTCAATCTGCATTATTAATTGTATAATTATTAGTTATATAATTATTATTTATTTTGTCACTGTAGCATACACAATACAGGGTCAGCACAGACCAGGCCAGACTCTCCTCCAAAAATCTGGAATAGAGTTTCTCCTTTCTTCACCAGTTTAGTGACTAGTTTCCACTAGTGGGAGTTGTCCAGGGGTTTAGAATGAGATGATTTTTAACCCTTCCAACCCAAACCATTCTAGGATTCTATGACTCTGTGATTCACAAATATCTGGACAGAACAACTCCTATTCCCAGAAAAAGACTTTCTGGAAAGCC
This sequence comes from Coloeus monedula, assembly GCF_965178545.1. Classification (NCBI taxonomy): domain Eukaryota; kingdom Metazoa; phylum Chordata; class Aves; order Passeriformes; family Corvidae; genus Coloeus; species Coloeus monedula. The sequence goes on from NC_138789.1 coordinate 3,697,474, forward strand.
CACTGGGGATGTTATTTAAGTGAAACCATCTATGAGCAAACTTTACAGAGTACAAAAAAAAGCTGCATGTCAAAATTGGGGAGAAAAAAGTGAAAATACCTGTGATTTTTGTATGTAAAAAGAGATGTGCTGCAGGAAAAGAAATATGGAAGGACTGAGGAAGGGTTACAAACCCTCTATCTCTGCTGTATTCCTCTTGGATATATGGACCTTGGTCTTTAAAACATCCAGTGAGAGAGATTATATAATCTCTCTAGAAAATCTATGCCAACACATATTTCAAACTATTAGAAATGTTATGACAAGCCTAATTTAGCTGTATTATTAGCTTAAATTTGCTGCCATCCAAGCCAACCCACTTTTTGTCCTGATGTGGGGAAGAAACTGCTCAGCAGCCACAGATGTTCTGGGAGGTTGGGCCATCGTGTTTCCCTACTGTCTCTTCTTTAAAGTTCACCCACACAGTTACTTCAATCTTTTCTTCTGTGCCATGGTTTCTAAAGCTTGACTCTTGTTCTCTGCCTCTGGACCCCCCCTATTTGGTCTCATTTTCCTGAAGTTTATTTATTGGTGCTCAACCACTGCCAATAAAGGCAGCAAATTTATTCCACTTCCGAACCACTCCCCTATTTCAACGTCCACATCTCATATTTGCCTTTTTCCAAAAGCACAGTCCACTGGAATTCCCAGCTCCTTTCCTGAGGAACTGTTGCTGGTGAGTGACTGCTGGCAAAGGATAGACCTTTGCAGTATCCTTACTGGATATCCTCAGAGCCTGGGTGGACTAAAAATTTATTCCCATTAAAGCCTGAGCAAAATTTCACAAGGAAAATCAAGTGTGCCAATTGGAAGAAGAACATTTCATTGATTGCATGTCTGCAATAATCATTTCAGTTATGCAGAAAATGATCTATGGCACACCAAACAACACTGCCTTGTAAACAGAGCAGACACACAAACTTCATTAATGGACCCGCATAAAAATTGATATGGTTTGATAATATTGCTCTAATCCACCTCCTGAGCCTATTACACAGATTGGGTCGAACTCCTCATTGCCATGCATGGCCTGCAGTCCTCCACATCAATGGAAAAAAACCCCACCAGAGTCCCAACAAATTGAAATGGCCCATAAGTCATATTGAACCAATAGAGCTGATTTCATGAGGCAGATGTCAAAGAAAAATCAGTGCTGGACTGCTCTGCCCTTCAAACTCAATGAGGCAGTCTTGCCTTTAAAGTTTGCAAAGGTAGATGCCAAAACATCAGAATATGAAGTAGCAATGGTAATGCAGGGACCAAAGAAAATGTACAAGAAAAGCTACAGCACAAAAAATGGGATTTACAGCCAAGCCTGAGGCAGCTAAACACAAACTGGCTTCAGGAAAAAGAGTGTGAGTGTAGGATATTCACACAGTGCTCTGCACAAATCCCACACTCCTGAGGTTTTCCTCCTAAGGTCAGGCCTCGATCTGATCTTTACAAATGGGCAGATTTAGGAGCAGGTCCTAGAATCATGGAATCACAGAACTGTTAAGGTTGGAAAAGCCTTCTGAGATCACTTAGTCTAACCATTAACCCAGCACTGCCATATTCACCACTAAACCATGTCCTAAGCCACTGCATCCACACGTTTTTTGGGATGGTGACTCCACCACTGCCCCAGGCAGCCTGTGCCAGTGCTTAACAATCCTTTTCATGAAGAAATGTATCCCAATATCCAACCTGAGCCTCCCCTGGCCCAGCCTGAGGCCGTTCCCTCTCCTCCTGTCCCTGTTCCCTGCGAGCAGAGCCCGACCCCCCCGGCTGCCCCCTCCTGTCAGGGAGTTGTGCAGAGCCACAAGGTCCCCCCTGAGCCTCCTTTGCTCCAGGCTGAGCCCCTTTCCCAGCTCCCTCAGCCACTCCTGGGGCTCCAGCCCCTTCCCCAGCTCCGTTCCTTTCCCTGGACACGTTCCAGCCTCTCGATGTTTTTTTTTTGGTGCTGTCCTGCTGAGGAGCAGGACAGAGGGAGCAGGAGAGGTGCTGCAGGTGCAGTGGGCACTGGGACGAGGGAGGTGGATGGGGTAAGAAATCACAGTGAACTTGTACAAACGGTCTGAAATTGGGCAGTTTTGGGGCTTTTACATATTTTATGAACTTATCGCTTGATAGCTGAGCAGATCCTGTCCTTTGGCTCCTGGTGACAGCACCAGCACAGGCAGCAGTGACCTGCTGCTTAAGGCAGGGACAAGAGCTCATCTCGCTCCTGGCTGGGAATGACTTTGGCATCGCACAGACAGGCTCCAAGTGTCTTTATTTACAGACCTCCACCTGTCCCCTGCAATTCCTGGCTCCAGCTGCAGCACGTACCTCCAACAATTTTGTCACCTGCCAGCCAGGAGCCATCCTACCCTAAAAATGCCATAGTAATGAGCAATGGGGTGCGGCGGGTCATAACGTGTGTGGAGCCAGGTGAGAGCGCCTCCTGTTCCTCTCCCTGCCTTCACCAGGCACAGCCACTCCTGCAAGGGCTCAGGAAAATACAGAGAGGGGAAGAGCTGGCAGAGCCCCAGAATATGGAGATTTGATGTCTTTTATTCCTTCAGGAGAGAGGCAGAAAGCTGCAGAAAGCAATAGCAGGCAGGCTTTTTGTTTCAGAGCCCTTCCCACCTCTCTGTATTTTCCTGAGCCTTTCCCATCTCTCTTTTGAGTGCAAGGAAAAAAGGCTACAAAAACTGAATAAATCATATACTGTTGTAATTTTTATCATCCTTGCACTGTAAAAGATGGAACAGGCTTTGCTCACCAGGGATCTTTTCTATTTACTTTGCTTCCCTTTTCTACTTAAAACCTCTCTTCATCTGCATTTCTCAGAACAGCACCTGGATTGCTTTTATCAGCATTATTTTTGTCCAAATTATTTCCTTTTTTTCCTTCTTGTTAATAATAATGTGATTTTTTTTCTGAATTAGAATAAAATAACACTGGTGGCAACCATTACAGGCAAAGGTCCCTCTGGATGTCTTAGCAACATTTCTCTTGCATTCTGCAGTTGTTCTTGTTTCACTGTTTCACTCTATCAGAGTCACAAAATGTGATATAAAATCTTTAGACAGCCATGGATGTTAAAATCTGAGCTCATCTAATTTCCTCCATTCTTGTACCTAATCCCTCCAGAAACACTATCCACAAAACCCTTAGAAAAATCCCAATATTTGGTCTCCCAAATGCTCCCTGACTCCCATCTTCCTCCAGATTTCCTCCTGAGCAGGTCTCCTTTGCTCGCCCTTCCCATTTCTCTCCGTAGGGACTCCCCCTACATCCTTGATGTGATGTCTGCATGATGTCCCATCCCATTGGAGCCTCCTATCCCAGCTGGGAGCCAAAGTGGAATTCAGCACCACTGTGAGTGCGTAGACAGGACTGGATTTGATAGCAGGGATGCACCAGGGACATCAGTTTTTAATCCCACAGCATCCACCTCCTCTCTCTGTGCTGCAGACACAAACACTGACTGCCTCAGGTAAAAATTTGCTCTGGAGTTTCTCCCTTCTGCCCTGGGACTTCTTGGCTTTCTGTTTTGCTCAGCCACCACACAGGTGAGACCCCTGATTTATGTGACATGTTTCAGCAGCTGGGTTTGCTGCTCTTCTCACATTTCTGGACATTTGTTTGAAGGCTAACAAAAGTGGGGAGGAGCAAGGCGTTGCTTGCACAGCCTGGAGCACACTGCTGTCCTAGCATGGCCCTAAAGTTTTTTAGAATGAGTTTCAGAACTTGTTTAGGCACTTGGAGACATTGGCTTGGTCTGCTGAAGCTCAGGTCAAGGCTGGATTAGGTCCTCAAGTTATAAAGTTCCTCGGCCTCAGCCCAAAGCAGTTACCTGGTGAAACACAGAGACCATTTAATTAACCTGAAATCTCCCACTGGCACAAAATTAAAGTTCTTTTGCCAGAATCATTAGTAATTTGCAAGCTCTGTTCGGCAGGAGAGTAACAGATCCTGGATCAAAGGTGCCCTTTCCAGGAAATGACAGCCCCTGTGCTGGGGAGGGGAGGCACTCCGGGATTCACTGGACCAAGCAGAGCAATTTGGAATCTGTCGTGCTCCAAAGTCTGCTACCCTCGCTGTCACTGCACACAACATGCTGCAGGAGGAAGATGCTGCTCTGCCGCCCTGTCCCCCCAAACGTGACCTACAGCTTGGTGTGAGATGTGCTGTAACAGACACGTTCCGACCCTCCACACAGGCAGTGGCAGGGAGCACAGGAAGCAGATCCCTCACCATTTTCCTTCTCTAGTCATGCCCCAAACTAGGAAAAGCAATTATGCATTGCATATATAATTTATCCTGGAATCACAGGGTGCTTTAGGCTGGAAGGGACCTTAAAGTTCGTCTCATTTCACCCCTTGCAGGGTCACCTTCCACTCTTCCAGGTTGCTCCGAGCCCCATCCAACCCGGCCAAATATTGCACAGGGGCAGTTTTCATTTTCCTTTATTAAGAGACATACAATTAAACAATTAACATATCAGATAATTGCATACTTTTTATAGTCCTTTTTTTGCCACATTGCTTGGAAAAGCAAAGGAAAAATTTCTTCACTGAAAGGCTGGTTAAGCACTGGAACAGGGAAGTGTCACCTTCCTGCCCAGGCAAGTGTCCCCATCCCTGGAGGGATTTAACAGCTCTGTAGATGTGGCACTTGGGGACATGGGTGAGTGGTGGCCTTGGCAGTGCTGGGGGAACAGGTGGACCTGATGATCTCAGAGGGATTTTCCAAACTAAATGAGTCTGTGATTCCATGTTCCATCAAGCTTCTCTCCAGGACTGAGAGCGACACTCAAGGCAGAGCTGAGGTGTCCCAGGGAATCTCTGCTGGGAGTAGCAAAGGTGACATCACAGGATGGGTTATCCCAGCAGCCTCACTGCCTGCCACCCCCCAGCAAACACCAACAGCATTCACTCCACTTTAAAAAGTTATGTTTGAAGACTATCAAAGAGTAAACCTTGACAAATGCAAGCTGCACTTTGTATTTTCACAGGAAAATGGAACGTTCCCTTTATCCCCTGTAAAAATGAAAACCCATTCAAAGTGCTGGCACCCTCTGCAGGAAGAGAAATCCTTTCTGGGGCTAAATTTCTAAATTTAGGGAGCCAAAAGACTTCTGGGAACTCGAGCCCCAACAATCAGGAGTCCTCTGTGATGATGCCTTGCAATGTGCACTGATCCCACAGTTTGTTGCTCAGATTCCTTCAACAGAGGAGAAGGGAATAATGGACATAAAGATTTTCTCTTCTGATTATTGACTGTCAGGTGCCGTGGCAAGGAAAAATCCAGCAACGCTTAAAAGGGAGCACACAGGGATAAAAAGCCAAGTGCATGAATTTGTATCTGTGCCTTCCTGCCATGGAGCACAGCGGAGATGGGGAAGGGATGGAAAGATCAAACAAATGGCAAATCTGGAAACCATTGTGATGAACTTGCCCAGAGTATCTTGAAGTAATAGATGAGATAAATGAGCCTCTTTGAAACCTGTAGTTTCTTTAAGCATCTTGTCAAGACAAGAAGAGATGAGGCTGAGCTGCCAAAAGACAATATTTGTCCTGTACCTTTACAAGGACCAGGAGCTTCCAGTTAAGTGGAGCTAAAGATAATTGAATTAAAAACCTATAGAAATGTCAGATCTGTAATTTGAAGAGGAGAAAAATGAGCTGTGCTGAAGATGATTCACATAGATTTTTTTTTTTGGTCATATGGACAGTTTTTAAGTGTAAAACAGCCCATGTTCCTGCTTGTGACAGCTCGCTGCTAGCATGGCATTTTCACATTTCCACAGACTGGATGTGGCTGCCACTGCTCCTGACTCCAGGACATTGTCAGGTTGCACCAGATCTCCACGGCCCTGCTGGTTCCACAGGTGGATCGGGATTGTGATACCCACCTGTCTGCTCAGCTGGAACACTCAGGTGACACAGAGAGCTGTGTGCTAACAAGTGATTTCATCTTTGATCTTTAGTCTAAAATAGATTTACAACAGGCTTGAGGTTTTTTTCCTGAATTTCTTAATTTAAAAAATCAAAGCAAGTTTCTATCTCAGTACTCAGTGCAGTTTTCTAAAGGATCACAGGGTAACTCAGGCTCGAAGGGCTCTCAGGAGGTTTGTGGTCCAGGATGCTGCTGCCTGGGCACTGTGGTGTGCCCTGCTCTTCCCCCCAGAGTTCTCCCGGCCAGGCAGGCCCGGGCCAGGGCAGGGCTTTGCACCCATGAGGACTTTGCTGTTGTGGCTTTAATGGCTCACAAGGGTGCCCCTTTACAGGATGAATGTCTGAACCCCAAATTCCTCCAGGCACAGCCCCCAGCTCCTCCTGGCCTCACGTGGCTTGGCTAAAGATGTTCACACTCCACCTCAGTGCTGCCAGCTGGGTGTGACAACACCCTCACAACATGCTCTAGACCACATTCACCCCAAAACAGAGCCTTAGCTCAGCCTCCATGTCCTTCATAAGCAGGGAAATCAAGTCCTTTGGCACTCTGGGGTGGTCTCAAGCCAGTCCATCCCTGTCCTACAGAGCTTTCGTGTTCCAGAGCTGCACTTTGGGTGTTTGGAAAGCAGCAGCGCAGTGAGAGCCAACACAATTCCCCCGTGTGGCTCAGCCACCTCCACCTTACGGAGCAGACACAGCTGGAGTCTGGAGCAGAGGAGGGACGTGGACCAGTTTTCCCATTAGTGCTGTAATTATCCAATTATCCAGCTCTGTACCCACCGTAAGCACCAGTGCAGTGTTTCAGCTGTGAGGCAGAAATCTTCCTTTCCAAACCACCACTGGAAACAACTAACGCCGATTTGGTTTTTGTACTGACACTTCTTTCAGGAAAAAAAAGCTTGGGTTTCAATCCAATGGAAGTTTTCTCAGAGAATATATTTCACCTCTAGCACAGGTATCAAAAAATCTACTTAGTTTCAGGTAGAATAAAAGAGGTGAATCTGGTTGTACTTATTTAGATCAGAAATTACTTCCCTGGGCATTTTTATACATTAACTTTGTTTTCAAATTTCCCCCTTCCTACTGTGTGCCCACCACTGGAGTGGTTTGAGAGTGATTTCACATCACCAGTTACAATCTTGCCAGTTCTTGCAATGCTCTCTCCTATAAATTCAACAGCCTAAGGGATGCACTTTCCAGAAGAAAACATCTGCCTTCAGTTTCTGCTCCCTCTGCCCTTTCTCTGTTCCCTTTTCAATGTCATTGCAATTAAAAAATATCCAAGGCCAGGTTGGATGGGGCTTGGAGCAACCTGGGATAGTGGAAGGTGTCCCTGCCCATGGCCCTAGGGGTGAGACTGCATGGGTGTTAGGGTCCCTTCCAACCCAAACCATCCTGGGATTATTTTCCAGCAAGGCACAACAAGACTCTTTTAAACTCAAGTATGATTAAGCACCTCATTTTTTATCTAACTTTTTAATAGGTGACAGTCTGCACTGAAGGGAGGCTCCAACAAGCCCAAAAATACCATGTTGCTATTTTATTTAATAGGAAAAGATGAATATTATGTCTTTGGAGCACTCTATATACAACCATAGGAGTTATATTTATTCATGCTGCCGCCCCAACATGGGGACATGAAATTAGTACAAGAGATAAAAAAGGATGCTTTTATGCATATGTTATGAAATTTATGTATGCACCTTTGCTCACATTGTTCCAAAGGGAGAATTTTTCACAGTAGGCATCAGTTGCTTAATTAGCATGGAATAATTAAAACTCACTGCAGGGAAAATTCCATAACCCCACAACAATTATATGGGGAGAGTTCTTGGTTACTGCATTGACAATGCAAAAAAAACTTCTAGGTAGGTTACCAAAAATACCAGCTACTCAAAAATGCCTGGGAATAGAAAGACTCCTCAAGCAACTGAGAAAATCAAACCAGAAAAACCCAAGTATCTAATAGCCATCAGTAAGGTCCAATCAAGCAGTGTATTAACTGCTTTCACTTCATTTTTCAGACTCAGTTCTTCTATTGATTTATGTAGATCCCTGAACCTTGAGAAATACATTTGGTATAATTAGACAGCAATAGCAACTCCAGACTTCATTAATAATCATGAAAGAGTTCATTCGCTACCAATAGAAATTCATTTGCAGTGCACTGTTTTTTAGTGCTCATAAACAAACATCTATCAACGATCAGCACATCCTAGGCTTTTAAAAAAATAATTTGATGACCTTGCCTGGTCCAGAAGAAGTCAAAATTCTCCACAGGAAGATGCTTTTACCAGCAGAATGGTTGACAGAAAGTGTCTGTCAACACCAATGGCAAATCTTAATTAGACTGGATTTGGTGAAATTTAAAAATGAAGGTGATTCATGGATTTCATTTTGCACATCCCATTTTATTTTGGTACCAATATTCTGATACAAGACCTCTTTTTGATTTTGTTTTATCCTTAGTATTTCCCTTTCCCTTGTACTGCATCAAACCCCTGTTGTCCTGGGGGTGTCCTGGGGTAAGGGGCCAATGGGATCCTGGGTAAAGCATTGCCAGCAGGTCAGGGCATGATCCTGATTTAGTCTTGCATCAGGTTTATTCTGTTGGGACTCAGGAGAGGTAATTTTGTGGGCTGGAAACAAAAAACCCAAAACCTCCCAATATGTTTGGATTTGATGTTCTACATGGGTCACAAAGTTTTCACAGACATATTTTTTCCAGTGAAGCAGTTGCTGCATGTAATTGAAGTGAACTGGGGAGAGCGTTCAGGAAAACTATGGGAAGCTGTTGGAACTGCCTGCTGAGTCCACAGATAAGGGGTGGAAGTGGCACAGAACATTCCACTCTTGGAGGTTTTTGACAAAAATAAATGTTTGATCGAGATCAGGAAACAGGTTCCACCTTTGAGTTGGTTTTAGGAGCATGGAAAGGAGGGGAAAACCAAAAGAGAAGGAAGAGGAAGAGTTAAACAGGAATCCTGTCAGAGTGCTGCAGTCATGAAGCCACTCAGAAGGTGTTTGTGTTTATTCTGCCCAACTGTGCCAGCAGAAGGTGTGAAAAGATGGAAGGGAGATTCATGTAAAACCATTTATAGAGCATTCTACTCATTTCTTCCCAAAGTGGGTCTCTAAAAAGCCTCAGCTTCTGAGGTCAGTCTCAACCATGAACGGCTGCTTTGTCCAGCTTTCGAGAAGACATCCCTCTGCATGCCAAAAAATGCCATAAAAGTCTCACTCCATCCTTCTGTCCTAAACATGAATTTAAATCAAACCTTAGTCATGTCCCTTTGAATCAGCCCCTTGCCTGCAAATCCTTTAGGTTACCTGCATTTTCCTGAATGGGTCCAGAATGAAAATCAGCAAGAAAAATATTCCCAAAACACATTAAAAGCCTTATTCATGTCATTTATTAATGGCCACAACATCGCACTCCTTCATACTGGAGTAAATTAACAACTAAACAGGGGAAAATGCAGTGAAGATTCTGCCTGCTGCAAAAATTATACGGAGAACTTGCTTTATTAACTTCTGCAAAGCTTTCAGGGAATGGAAAGGGAAAACAAATCCCCTTTTCGGGTCATTTAAGCTGGTTTATAATGGACAAAATTACATCAAGCCACCATAAACAGATCTGTACAGGTGTAAGTGAAGTAGAGCCTGAATTACTGTGACATTTTCAAATTCAATTAAATGACTGAAAAATGTCTTTAATGTGAACCTCTGTGCTTGGGTCCATTACACGGTGGACTGTATTTGCTGCTGTGATAGGAGATTGCTGTGATACATAATCCATACCCAGCAGGATGGAGCAGAGGCAGAGGCCCTTTTTCCAAAGGTCTGGTTTCATTAGCTGACATGGAATTACTCCTGTTTACAGCACAGTTCTGGACACCAGGCAACACCTTAATTCTGAATATTTGAGAACTGAGGATCCTGAAGATGACTTTACTGCACTTTTTATTAAGCACTGCAGTAATGACTTGGGAGACATGGCAGGGGCAGTGACAGAGAGATTTGCAGGTACACTAAAAAACAGCAGCCAGAGCAGAGTTCAGTCAAGGCAAATGCCAAGGTGATATACTGGGAAGATAAAGAGAACTTCTGATAGGGCAGGAAAGTTAAACCAGTGGAATAAATCTCCTGCTGTGGGGTAATGTCCCGAAGCAGGAGTTTACCTGATGAGTGAGTATGATCTCCATCGCCGTATATGGCAGCAGCTTCATGCCTCACCACACACCTCTCTGGCTGTTATTCAGCATCACTCTCATCACTTCTAAGTGGGCAGAGCCATGTTCATTCTGTCAGCTTCACTTACTCGGGATGTGCCATTCCTGAACCTATTCCTGAGTGCTTTTTTCCAGCCACTCTAGGAGTGTGTGGGAAGCCATGGCTAGTGACTGGCAAAATTAAATTTGCTGCTCTTCCTTTCACTAAAGGTGGCCACTAAAGACAAGTAGTCCAAAGAAAGTGAGACTTAAGCTGCCCCTGGAAATGTCCAAGTCCAAGTTGGAGGGAGTTTGGAGCAAGATGGGCTAGTGGGAGGTGTCCCTGCCCATGGCAGGGGGTGGCACTAGACGGGCTTTAGGGTCCCTTCCATCCCAAACCATGCTGGTATTCCATGATTCTACCAACTCCTAAGGCCGGGACAGCTCCAGTCTTGCTCCAGTTCATCACCCATCAGATCAAACCCACTGAGCTCACACGAGTGTGGTAATTCATATGGATTCTGTAAAACACACTAGGAAGCGTTTCAGAAATAAACCTCTAAAGAGCACACAAATTCTCCTTCTGGCAAGGGAATGTGCCTAACTGGCATTTCTGTCTTGAAAAATCAAGTCATTTTTGGCTCTGATAGTATGAGGTAGTTACTATAAACAAGGGTGCTCTTTTCCTATCTTTATCAAATAAATCTCTCTGAAAGGATGAATTTCAAGACCTGGACCTCAGCACTCTGCTGGAAGAGAATCCCAGAATCCCAGATTGAGTCAGGCTGGAAGGGCCCACAGTGGCTCATCTGGTGCCACCTCCCTGCTCCAGCAGGGCCATCCCAGAGCACAGGGCACAGGGTTGTGTCCACACAGCTCTGGAATATCCCCAGGGAGGAGAGCCCAGAGCCTCTGTGGCCAATGTGCTCAGGGCTGGCCCTGCCCAGGGCAGCAGTTCTGCCTCCTGGGCGGGGCAATTGCCGGGCTCAGGCCCTGCCCGGTGCTCTGGTGCCATTGCTGGGCCCCGGAGCAGAGCCCGGGCCCTGCCCTGAGCCCTCCCTGCAGCCAGGGACAGCCAGGGCTGAGGGCCCCTCTCAGCTGGGGCTCCTCTCGAGGCTGAGCAGCCCCGGCTCCCTCAGCCTGTGCTGGGCACGGAGCTGCTCCAGGCCCTTCAGGATCTTTGTCACCATCAAGAAGCTCAGGAGTGTCTCAAATCACACCAACACATTCCAGGCCTTTCCCATTCCACACGTGCTGGGCTTGGCTCACCACCCACCTCATCAACACCCTGGAGCCCCATTTGCATGGCCAGAACCGGCCTACTCAAACACAGCTTGATTTGCTAAGATAGAGCTTAAAAGACAGTTACAAAAGTGGTTCCCAACATATTGTCCCTGTTTTCTGACCATTCTGCTTTTTCCACCTGATTCATACAAACAAAAAGGTATCAGCTTTGAGAGATGATTGTATCAGTGATGCCAGGAGGAGACCTGGGCTTCCCTCTTCCCTAAGGCTCACCATGACTTTAAGCCTGAGGATGTCCACAGGGGTGCCCATGGGGGCCCTACCAGACTACAGGAGTGAACAATTTTAATAATTTAATGACTCTCCCTGAGAAGTTAGCCGTGTCAGGCTGGATGATCCCAAAAGAGGGATCTTGAAGCCTAGCATCAGGTGGTAAGTGAGGGATACAATCCCTAGATCCCATTCCAGGGGGATCTCACACCCCAACGCAACTTAGAGGACTTCACCGAGCTCCTGCTCTCACGTCTTTTTGTGTCTGTCATTCCAATGATGCCAGCAGCTCAATTAACTCCAGCAGATATTATCCAAATGCTTAAGCTCTTTATGGGATTGCAGTCCAAGCTATTAGCAGCACTATCGTTTACTGACTGAAATAGATTTTTACTTTGTAAATATTGTCAGATGGAAAAGCTCAGCTTGGTTGTGAGCAGGAGAAACATGGGCAGGGAGCACAGGATAAATACTCCACAGTTTGTATTTTATATAGCATTATTCAAAGGAAAAAAACCTCACAACAACAACCCACTGGCTGTCCCATACTGAAGCCATCGGAGGGTTAATTGAGTTTCTATCAAAAAAAAAAAAAAAAAAAAGGAATATGTGGTGTAGATAAACTCTCCTTACCACTCCTCTCAGCCAGAGCGGACAATAAGAAAAAAATTATCTCTTAAAAAGCTGTAAATTTTAAACTGTGAGCAAAACCATTTTATTTTTAGTTATTTGCAACAAATAGGAGCCCTAACAAATTTCAAGAAATAAGCAGGGCAAGGGAAGAGTTTGGTATCTAATTTTTAAAATAAAAGTCTATTTCATTCTAAAATACAAAAGAGTGAACTGTGGTTCATCTAAAAATATATCTAAATTGAAAAATCTGGTTAAAGGCATAAATAACTGCAGGAAAAACAGCATTTCAAAACATTTTGAGCTGCCCCAAAATGTAACATCATCTACTTCATTTCACTGGGAACAACAAAAAAAAATCACTGTCCTTTTTGCACTGAATTTTAATGATGTAGGGGAATCACAAACTTTGGCTCCAGGGCTAATCCTACATGTCTTATATGCTTAAGAGAATTAAAGGTTCCAAGCTCCCTATTAGCATAAAATAAATCCATTTAAAAACCAGTCAGGCCAGCAAGAGCAGTTGCAATCAACTAGCATGACTTTCTGTATAAGAAAATTTTCCTGGTTTTCCTCTAGAGGATACCTTTCAGGAATTTTCTCCAACACAAAATCAAAAAACCCTGACAGCAACAGGGAAAATGGCATTACCTTTGATATGTGACTGCACTTGATGCCATGAAGATTTTTTGCCTTTTCTCTTATATACCTTTTATATAACTTTTGTGTATCCTCAGTGCTTTTAGCATGCATATTTGTAATTCCTTAAGCCCGATAATTTAGCATAGTCCTAATATTCCGTTAAGCCAGGAGACCAAACACCCTGGAGGCCTCGCAGTTGGAGGCCAGAATGTCCTACGCTATCCTGAGAAACCAAGGTCCTCTCTAGAACACATCCTGTAAACTAAGGTAGGCCCATGCAGGGGGGATATCAGGCTATTCATTCAAGCCTCCTCTCATTGGGGAATCTTTGTTAGATATGCTAATTTGCAAGGCCTATTAATTGTATATGGAATCTATTGTGTGTGTGCATTTCGGAGCATTCCACCTGGGCGAAGTGGTGCACTATCACTGTGTCCCGCAGCCGCAGGGAGGAGAGGAGAGAAGACCCATCAGGCAGGAATTGTGCAGCAAGATTGATTGATTTAATTATTTTACAAACTCTTTTATAGACTTTTTTCTTCCTAGTCTAATTGGACAAAGGAACAGCCACCCCTTGGGGTGATTGGCTAAAATCCTAAAACATCCATTGTCAAAATACTTTTCTACTGTACCATAAACATAGTTCTACAAGGTTGCAGGTGTTCATAGTTTACAGAACTTCTGCAAATATCTTCGTGAGAGAGAAAAGTATCTCATGGGCTTAGAAAGAAGCAAGAAAAATTCTTGCTAGCAGCAATATTTGTATCCACAGTGCACCATAAGGATCCTTATTAAACACCGAGGTAAAAACCCCTTTTTCCCTTAACCATGTCTGGCTCTTAATTTTAAGACCAGGAAAAGGCATCACTCTGCTACTAGAAATACATGCATGTATGCCTGGTTTACAGTCTGAATTGATTTGGTTTAGATGGGAGGAATAAAATGTATTCACGATTTTGCTGCCTTTCCTAATTTCCTATTTGCCAGGAAACATCAACAAACACGTCTGTAAAACCCAAGTGAAACATTTACCGTCAGATCTGACCTCTCAGAACTGCACTTGCACCTCAGCTGAATGCAGGCAGAAAGGGAACATCCTTTAAACACCCCTGTTATCCAGCAAAGGTTGTTGGAAATGTCCCCATAAAACATATGTTCAGGGCTATTAATTGTATGGCTGGAGATGAAATCTCAGTAACGTGTCCCCATTACACACAAACCCCAGATGTTGTGTCAACAAAACCAGTTTCACCCAGTGCTGGTTGGTGTAACTACCCAAAATCTGCAAGATGCCTTTCCAGGATGCTTTCACTGAGGCAGGAGAGTTCAGCAGCTTACAGGCAGGTTGTTTTGGAGACCGGCTCAATAATAAAAGGGATTCTGTAGAGGAAAGAGGGTGATAGAGAAAGACACAGGACCCTACAAAGCTTGTGAAAACGCCTGTGACAGGAGGGTGCAGCCAGTGCACTCACACTTTACTGACATCCAAGAAATTTAAGTCTGAAATTAAACTGACCTGCAATTATTTTTCCTGAATCAGGACTGTCGCGGGTTCGGTTTGTAACCGGGCGGAAACACCAATTAGTGTAGTGGTTTGGTCCAAAATACTCATTACTGTTTATCTGCTGTGAGATAAGAATTAGGAGAAATGCAAAGCAGGCACCAAACTTGAAAGAATATAAAGAAGTTTATTAACAACTCTAAAAGAGGGAAGAAAAAAAAATTATACCACCTTCAGAACTCTCCTCCTCCCCCCACCTTCCTCCCTTCTCCCACTGACAATGTGAAAAAACAACCCTTAAGATGTTCAGTCTGTTTACCACTTCCATAATAACCTTGTTTAGTCCATTTAGAAAGAGAAGTCTCTTCTTGCTCATGCTATGAAAACATTATCACAACGAGACAGCCACCCACTTCCAAATATCGTTCAGTCCATTTAGGAAGAGGAGTCTCTCTGCCTGCGTGTGAGTCCTTTCCCCCGACTTGCAGCTTTTCCCGCAACTGCTTTCGAGGGTCCACTCTTGAAGTTTCTTGGGGTACAATTTTAAGGTTGAGCCGTTCAGAAACAAAAACAGAGGCCCTTCTCCTTCCCTGGGAGCAAAGGGTCTTCATCATCTTCATCATTAAGACTATCTCTGGAAGCATCTCTAGGTACTGAGGTTTTCTCCTTTCCCGTTTGGAGCAAAAGTCCTCATCTGGTTCATCTCTCCCTGTTCAAACTTCTCATGAAATTACAGCTGCGTCAGCATCTGCCTATCTCAGCGCAGGTGCTTTTGCTTACGAGTTGAACACTCCACCCCCCATATCTTCATGAAATTACAACGGGATACTCTGATATATCATAGCTTCACAACAGAATTTCAGCTTTAAGCATCTCCTCTCTCTCTTCCCTCAGGTTTTCAGCTCTTCACAGCAATAAAAAGGGTTAATCTCACCTCGGCCTTGCAGCTTTGCAGCTGGAATGTTGAATTTTTCTTATCACAGTGGAGAGGGGGGAGAGCCGAGCCGCTCCGGCTGCCCACGGCAAGGCAGTGGGGGGGGTTCCACGGCTGGAACAGGTCCATGGCTCCAGGATGGCCGTGGCCCGGCCCGGCCTGGCCCAAGCAGGGCCTGGCCGGGCCTGCTGGCCCCCACACGGGGCCCCGCAGCCACCTGTGCCAGCACCGGAAACGAGAGAGAGCTTGGGGGGGGAGTTTGCCTATTCTTAAATGTGGATCACAGAGGTGTTCACAACTTTAAGTGGCTTAGAGAATTGTCCATATTCAAACTGGCCAGCTGATAGGTTCTATCAGTTCCCAGAGGAAACTGTAAGCACCCCTTAGCAAGGACGCCCCTTCCGGGACTATGCTTGCTAACCTATGACAAGGACCTACAATCAGACTCTATGGGGTTAATATTCAAAGTTCTTGAAGTTTAAAGTGATGAAGGTATGGAGGATGGAAAGTTTTTTGGTCACCTGAACCGGGCTTTCCTCCATGTCAAGGAAGCCCCATCTGGGGACAGATTTGTGAGCCATCAGTTTAAGGTTAGTGGTGTAAAATGAAAGGAACTGTTGGGTTTAAGGGGATTTGGACAATAAAATGGAAACTATCAAACTTGAAGGGACTGGTCAAAAAAACTGCCAGAAAGAACAGCTGGGGACCTCAGAGCTGGGGTCGCCAGCACAGGAAAGGCATGGATCTGTTGGAGCAAGTCCAGAGGAGGCACCAGGATGGTCAGAGGGATGGAGCAGCTCTGCTGTGAGGAAAGGCTGGGAGAGTTGGGTTTGTTCAGCCTGGAGAAGAGAAGCTTTGGAGTGACCCAATTGTGGCCTTCCAGTGACTGAAGGGAACCTACAGAATACATGGAGACAGACTGATTGCAAGGGATGGAGGGGGAGGACAAGAGGGAATGGTGTCACACTGAAAGAGAGATTGAAATTAGATATCAGAAAGGAATTGTTCCCTGTGAGGGTGGGGAGGCCCTGGCACAGGGTGCCCAGAGAAGCTGTGGCTGCCCCTGGATCCCTGCAAGTGTCCAAGGCCAGGTAGGATGGGGCTTGGAGCACCCTGAGCTAGTGGATGATGTCTTTGCCCATGGCAGGGGGTGGGACTGGATGGGCTTTAAGGTCCCTTCCAACCCAGGCCACTTCAGAATACTATGATGATTCTATGAAGGTCATGATCTTCTGGACTGAAAATATTTGCATAAAATAAAGACAAGATGAATAAGGAAACATCTGGGTACATAACCCATAGGATCAGACTGGAGATTTCCAATATCTGCACAAGCTCTGCCAGATCAATCTCAGGAGAAAGTCCTCCTGAAGGTGCTGGGTGCCCAGGGAATGAACCCAACTACCAGTCAGCAGAAAGAACCAAGACACCAATTTCACTGTGTGACCAAAGCTTCAGGCATGGACCATGTGTTGGATTCACAGGAGAGTTCCTTTGCTCAGTGATGGTTCTGCACCACCGTCAATGTGCATCCCTTCTGGTGCCAAGCCTTGATCAAGATTGGATTTGTTTTTAAAAATATGGAGTGATGTCGTTACATGAGTCATCCTCTGAGAGCCAAGAGTGCAAGGAAAGGGAAAGAGAGATGGTGATTAGTCACATGCTTACATTGTTCTGTTTAACATCTAGGTTCACATGCTGGATCCCATCAATTAACTTACATAGCACTTGAATTATCATTTATTTCTCTTAGAAAACCAAACTGTGTTTATTCTGCCTCTTTCTTGAACTTTCTGGAAAATGAAGTTCTAAAGCGCAGAAGTGGCACAAAAATAATTGCAGTGACTTTCTGTGACTATGTGCTTTTTAATTGCACATTTTTCCTTCTCAAATCAGAGCAAAAAAGAGCAACTGATGACTACAGCTGGATGAATATTGCAATCATTACCCTTGTTATAATGATATATTTCAATAACAACCACAATTCTTGATCCCCATGGATGGCTTTATAATGACCATGGATTATGCTGAGAAAATGCTATTCCTAATTTTATTCTTAATGGAGTGTGAAAGTCTAGCTCTGTGGTGGAGGCTAATTGTCACTTTAGGTGTAATTTCCATCACTCAAAGAACATGTATGCTCCATGTATTAATTACAGGATACCACGATGGCTTGTGTTGACAAGAAATGGTGGATTTCGGACTTCCAGCCAAATGGAGCAGTTTCCTCTCTGGAAAAACTCTCATTATCGTTTATCAACAGCACATTTTATCATAGGTAGAATGTGGCCATGTTCATGGCCTTCAGAACATTTGGTATCTGTATAATTAAACTAATCAATTGCAGAGCAGTAGTCAAAAGTCAAATCTTAATGAACTGGAAAAATGATACTTCAATTTGCTGTCTCCGATCCCCAAATTAGCATAATAAACACAACGTACTTCTAATCTGTGAAAAAAATAGCATTTTTCCTTATTCTTAGATGGTTACTGTGTATTAAAGACATTATTTGCAGTAGCTTTGTGAACCATCAGCTAGTTTTGAGTAATTTAATAAAAATAATGTAAATATGTTATGCAAAACCCACAACATCTTGTTACTTTTGCTGAAAATAGAATTTTGTTCCAATTTTTTTGTTGTTGTAATAAATTTTCCATTCTATTTAATACACATACAGGGCATATTTCCCAGTGGATGGGTACCACTGGGAGAGAATGAGTATTCTTAAGGAATCCAGGGAGTTGACTGGTGGAGGTCAGAAGTGACATTTAATCCCCTCTTTCCTCCGCCCTTGGTGCATGGGGAGGGATTTGATTGTGATGAGTGCAGTGATAAAGGTAACAGAAATCGATGTTGTTCTCCATGCTGCAGCCATGTCCATCACTAGTCAGGATCCAAGTCCATCCTGCCCAGCTCTGCTGGAATTCAGGTCACAGCCTCCAAGGGCTGCCTGCAGCAAATGATGGGAATTGATTTTTTCCCCCTCATTTTACTTATCAGAAAATGCAACAGATCCATTAAACATTGTTTGCTAAGATGGAACTGCAGATTCTCCCCCTCTGCTCTGCCCTCGTGAGACCCCACCTGGAGCTCTGTGTCCAGTTCTGGTGACCCAGACACAAGGACATGGAACTGTTGGAGCAAGTCCAGAGTAGGCCATGGAGTTACTGAGGGGGCCGGAGCACCTCCCAGATGGAACTGGGATGGGAGAGCTGGGAATGTTCAGCCTGGAGAAGAGAAGGTTGTGTGGAGATCTCACAGCACCTCTGTCTGAAGGGGCTACAGGGTCTGAAGGGGCTACAGGGAAGCCAGGGAGGGACAATTCATCAGGAGTGACGGGACAAGGGGGAATGGCTTCCCACTGCCAGAGGGCAGGGATAGATGGGATATTGGGCAGTTTTTCCCTGGGAGGGTGAGGAGGCCCTGGCACAGGGTGCCCAGAGAAGCTGTGGCTGCCCCTGGATCCCTGGAAGTGTCCAAGGCCAGGTTGGACTGGGCTTGGAGCAAGCTGGGCTAGTGGAAGGTGTCTCTGCCCATGGCAGGGGGTGGAACTGGATGAGCTTTGAGTCCCTTCTGTCCCAAGCCATCCCCTGATTCCATGACTCCATAACAGAGGCCAGGGATACAATGAGAATCAGAGTCTTGCTGCCTTGCCTGAAACTGTGAAAGCACAGAAAGCAAAATTTGCTGCAGAGCAATATTGCTACCCCCAATCAAGGGTAAAAAAAAAAACATAACTAAAATAAAAGATTAATGAAAAATAACTCAGTCACCAGAAGGTGTTACCTAAGGGAAGAGGGGTGCTGAAGGATCCTAAGCCAGTTTGCTGGGACAGACTCATAAAGGATCATCCTCCTGTCTGCAAACATGTGGAAGTGTGAATATTCCATCAGATCTCCACAATAAACTTAATCTGTATTGCACCAGTGCCCTACCTCATTTTAGCAGTGCAAAATAGCCAAAGCTTTAGAGAATAGCTCAGCCATCTGCACCTGCAGGTGTTTACAATACAGAATAAATTAAGAAGTGACAAGGCATTGAGAAGGTTACAGTTGAATAATTACCAGGGAAAACGCAAAATCTTATGCACCATTTCAGCTCCTGAAGATGGAGTAGCTTCCTCTGTCCTTTTGAAATAATTTTCCACTCTTGCTTAGTTTGCCCTTCTGTCTGAAGGACACCTCCCTTCTTCAAATACAGAAATTAAGTTATGTCAATACTTGTGCTAAGAAGGCTTTTTAGTCCTTTTTGATTTAATTGATGCAGGAAATTCAGCTCCCAGTGTGGAGCACAGAGCCCCGTGCTTGCCCAATCACATTCATGACAGCCTAGAACACCTTCTGGCTCTGGTTTTCTTTCCAAAAACCGCTAGAAAAGTTCAGTTTAGACATTGTGAAAAGATATACATGGAAATATGTGGAATCCGGGACATTCCCAAGGTTTTCTTCCTGATTATGAACCTGTTCCATGGAAGGCAATTACATTCTTTACTCACAGGGAGATGAGGCCATGGCACAGGCTGGCCAGAGAAGCTGTGGCTGCCCCTGGATCCCTGGAAGTGTTGGGAAGGAAAAGGAAAAGGAAAAGGAAAAGGAAAAGGAAAAGGAAAAGGAAGAAGGAAGAAGGAAGAAGGAAGAGGAAGAAGGAAGGAGGAAGAAGGAAGAGGTAAAAGGGAAGAGGAAGGGGAAAAGGGAAGAAGGAAAAGAAAGAGGAAGAGGAAAAGAGAAAGGAAAAGGGAAAGGAAGGAGAAGAGCAAAAGGAAAAGGAAAGAAGGAAGAATGAAGAGGAAGAGGGAAAGGAAAATGAAGAGGAAGAAGGAAGAGGGAAAGAAAAGGGAAGGGGAAGGGAAGGAGAAAAGGGGAAGGGGAAAGAAAGGAAAGTTAAAGCCTTTTAACAGGGAGATAACGACCAGAAATTTTTCATAACCTATGTGGTATTGAGTCCTGTGTCTGGCTATAGCAGTGAGTTCAAGGGTCTCTGGAGGCAAACCATGCACAAGACTAAAGAAATGAGTAATTAAACCTTCTGCAATCTTCCTCGTGGCACCAGCTTTCTCTAATACTCACAGAAGTCTGGGAACACACATGGCCACAAAGAGCTCCTGTCCAAATCCATCTTTCAGGAGTTTCAGCCTAAATACCAGCTTCTCAAAGTAATTCCCTGTCTATAACTTCCTGGAGAGAGGCAGAGCCCTGGGAAGAGCACTGCAGGGGAGCTGGCAGTGTTGTTATTGGTGCCTGGGCTGAGCGCCCACAAAAACCATTTCCAGAGGGATAGAAAACAAGTTTCATCTCCCACCAGGTGTAGTTTGGCCCAGGGCAGTGAGCTCATCCCTCCACAGCATCTACTGTCCTGGAAAATGAGACTTCTGACAGCTAAGAACCCAGAGTTTTTTCTGAGGTAAATAAAGCTCCTTGGGGTTTTAATTTTACAAAGCTGCAGTGTTGCAATGAAGAGAAGCCTGGTGTCTGTCACCTGCAGGAAAGGGAGGGGTCTGTAAGGCCACACATGCTTTGCAGAGGTGCACGATAAGCCCCTGGGCTTGAGGCACTGACTTTGGAGCTGCAGGGATTCCCAGCTCTTTACTCTTTATCCCAGACTCATTAAGCCCATGTTTTGGTCAGACATTAAAAAAAAAGGCAGATTTCTCTAGCACTTATAAAACAAAGCAGTTGGTAGGATACTGGCTAGACACCAGTCGTGGCTGAAGCAGTGGATTTAGCTGGGTCAGTAACAGAGGAGCACAAACTGGGTTACCTCCCCATTCCGCTGCCCAACCAGGAAAGAAAAATACAGAGAATTAAATACATAACAGTACAAAAAATAACAGCAGACCTGGACATGTGTTATCTCTGTAAAGCAGATGTTTTTACTATGTCACATACTGGCTGGTGTACAGAGGAACTAATAAAGTGATTTACAGCTGTAATTACACTTATTTTATTATATGGGATGAACTACACTGAGGTGCAAATCCAGCAATCTCCACTGAACATTCCTAATAAAGGAATTCAGTCTTAACCTTGAGCAAGACTGATGGGTGGGGGTTGACATACAAAAGGCTACTTTTTATTGATTTAGCATGTTCCTCCCCAAGAGGGGAGCAGCCAGATGCAGCAGAGGATGCTGAATCCAGAAGTCCACATGTGGCTTTTTGTCCATAGGTTCATCCAGAGCTGAGAGTGTGTTCCCAGTTGGCACATGTGTATACACCCAAAATTATGATGGTTTTTCCTCTCAATTACCAACCCTGAATTATTCGGTTCAGTTTTTTGCAGCTTTTGGAGTGCAACTATGACAGAGCAGAATAAAAAAAACCACGTATCCACCAGTAGATTTCAGCAACAATTTTGGGGTTTGGTGTTGTACCACAGGGTTTAGTCAGTCTTAGAGAATTGGGATTGTTCAGCCTGGAGAGGAGAAGCTTCATGGTGATCTAATTGTGCCTTTCCAAAAGAAACCAACAGGAAAGATGGAGTGGCAGAACAAGGGCCTGGAGTGACAGGACCAGGGGGAATGGCTTCACTTGTCTGACAGAGAGTAAGTTAGGTGGGATATTGGGAAGAAATTCTCCCCTGTGAGGGTCCTGAGGCCCTGGCACAGGGTGCCCAGAGAAGCTGTGGCTGCCCCTGGATCCCTGGAAGTGTCCAAGGCCAGGTTGGACAGGGCTTGGAGCAAGCTGGGCTAGTGGAAAGTGTCCCTGCCCATGGCAGGGGTTGGAACTGGATGAGCTTTAAGGTGCCTTCCAACCCAGGCCATTCAATGATTCTATAATAAATCAGGTATCAGGTAAAAGATCTAAAAAGGTAAAAATATTTCTAATTCATGTGTTTCCTTCTTAGGTTTTGAAATGAAACTTTATTTTATGGTCAAACCCAAGCAGAGTAGGTCAGTTGCTCAGTTTCATGCAGTTCCTAAGCAGGCATTGAACTTGGGAGAGCTTCACTTTTTTCCTACCTAAGGCAGTAATCTGGACCTTATCCTAGGAGGAATCTCTAAAGAGGTCAGGAAAAGCCACCTCCTCCTTCTCTCAGCCCTTCAGTGGTCAACAGGCATGAAAAAGCCACAGTCAATCAGAAAAACCAGCTAAAGACATGCAGAGACAAGTTTTCCTTCACCTGCCCAACTGTCAGGCCAAGAGACCTCCACACCACTCCAGTGTTTGACTCAACTGATTTGAGCAGTCAGATCAGTTCTTGAGCATTTGTAGGATTACCCAATTAAAATTTTAGCAGGCAAACTGGACAGCATGGAATCACTCTACAGAAAATTGCATAAGGCAGAGTTTTTTCCCCAGCCTAATAAACCTTCTCCAAAGGCAGGCTGTCCTTTCATTCCTTTCTGATTGTTTTATAAAGCTTTTGATGTCTGTCTTTGAAAACCAAAAAAAAAATTTTTCTACTCAATTTCTTTTCCTCCTTCTTGCATCATGGAGTTTGCACTGAAATAGAGTAGGGGGAAGAGGGACGTGGTGTGAGAAGTGAAAAACCTGCTTTTAAACTGTTGTTAGAGTTGCACAAAATGCCAGGGCACAGCATAGGATTTTGGAGCAAGATAAGAAACACGTGACAGGTGAGGTGCAGTAAGAGGAAATAATTGGGGACAAAGTCTTCTTGTAATGAAGTGTGGAAAAAACCATGACCACAAAGCCAACAAGTCACAGTATCAGAATCTTGGAATGGCCTGGGTTGGAAGGGATCTTAAAGTTCATCCAATTCAAATCCCCTGCCATGGGCAGGGAGACCTTCCACTGTCCCAGGTTGCTCCAAGCCCTGCCCAACCTGGCCTTGGACACTTCCACAGATCCAGGGGCAGCCACAGCTTCTCTGGGCAACCAACATTTGCTGCCAGTATTGTTCATGTAATTTTAACAATTAACCTCTTGTTTCGCAGTTATGGAAAAATACTAATTGGGGCAGCGAAGATTTGCCACGTCATTTCAAGTTTTTAATGTCAACCTGCTGGTATTTTAGCAGTGTGAGACAAAGCTCACCCAGGCGTGAGGTATAAATGGAAGTGATCATTTATTTTTGCTGCACAAAAGCCAGTGAAAAACTAACTTCAGATTTCCATGTTTGCTGGGAGCGGGGAACATCTCTGCATGAGCAGGTTCTCGTCTTCTCTGTCACACGCCAGAATTTCGCTGCCTGCTTCATCATCATGCTGGCTTGTCTGACTCATCTCAGACCAATAGGAGCTTGAAATTATCTCCAGGTCCATTATGAAATCTGTAATAGGGCTGGGAAGATGCACTGAGGAGCAGGGTTGGGGGGGCAGAGCTTTTGTTCCACCCTGGCTCGGCACAGCCCACCCTAAATTGCGCCGTCACACCAAGCAAATAAACAAGAAGCAGCATTTTTGTGCTTCCTGCCTCCTGGGAATTTTTGTATTTCACATGTTTTACTGCAGCAGAAAACACAGAGCTTAATCAGGCTTTTTTGTCTGAAATGTAATTGGAGTTTGGCTGTTTTCACCAGTTTTAACCACTTCAAACATGATATTGCAGACTCATGCATTCACGTGGACCCTGAGCTCAGAGGGCAGATGTGTTGGCTTTATTTGTGTTATAGACCCACTTTGGACTCAGAAATGCCTTCATTAGTGAGGTGCTGTCCAGCAGGAGTAAAGAGATTGGAACGTGGCACTCCTGAAACAAGTTGTTTCTGTGGGTTGCTGCTGGCTCCCGGGGTTAACAGGGCACTGGAATGAAACGCTAAGAAGCCTCGTGTCTGTCCTCTGATCTGCCATCGCCCAGGGATGGTCACACCAGGCTCATCCTCTCTGCTCCCTGAATACTAAAGAGAAATAAAATATTATTTACCACTGCAACTACTTTAAATGCAACAGAAAGTGGTACACTATGCACATAATTACTGTCTGGTGGCTCTAAGGCACAGTTTTATTCTCAGAGAGGAGAGGAATAAAAGTGTGTATTACTGCAAGAGATCAAAACCAGGGAGGACAGAACTATGGCAGAAAAAGAAATGCACACAAATAATTGGACTTAGCAGAAATGTGATATCTCAGACAAACAGATAGAGGAAGCACTTTGTGCAAAATAAATGAAATGGAGATACAAGGGAAACAAACACAAATAAAAATAAATGGCATCAGTGTAACAGGCTTAGACTTACCTAAGCTTATATGTATTGACTGTAGTGGGGGGCTCTGACTGCACTCTGCATTTAAAACTGCAGAACTGGGACCTGTGTGTTCCAAATCATAACCTTGTAGGTCCGCACTGAATCACAATATCCCCACAGGCACCAGATGATTCTTTACCAGGTTTTGAGTCTCTCTGTAGTCTGGACAGTTTTGGGTTGCTTTGAGTCTGTTTTGAGCACAGAGATTTCCTCTTGTGCCATCACAGCACCAGGAAAGGATGTATCGAAAATGAAGTCAGAGCTCCAAAACTTTTCAAACTTCTGTGGAAGACAATATATAGGGTAAGAATAGATAGAGCTTAGCAAGGAATGCATAGCAACAATGGGAAGTTTGCTTTCTGAAAAAAAAACACAACATTGATAATGTGGGTCTATTTATAACACTTGGGAAGACACAAAGATTAAAAACAAGTTCAGAAAATACATTTGTGAAGAAAGTTCAGATTTTGGTTTCCTCCTGATTCTAGGAAAGATAAAAGTTTGTGAGTGTTACCAACCTCTATAAAGTTGGTTTTGGAGATTTTTTTCTCTTTGTGTAGAAAGTGAAAGCAGAGAAACATTGAAGTGATCGGTGAAAGGGGAAGGGCTCATTCATTCTTCACACAAAACACTGGGAATGAACCCACTCAGGTGGATTCCTGCTCCCTGCTGTCCCTGCTTTGGGAAAACATTAATTATACCCTTTCATGCCAAAATTTTGAGCTTTTCTCCTCAGCGAGTTGAGGTTGCTCAGACATGAGGGATGCAGTCTGGGAAATAGCTCTGGAATACAAAGGAGTCAAACTTGCCCCTGGCTTTGCTTTCTCTGGGTGTCCAGAGAAAGGAGAAGCTGGATTAATCCTGACTCCTGAGTCACCCTCAGCAGGAAGGTGACTCACCAGCACAGACATACATCACCACTAATGCAGCCCCTAAAACGGGGTGATCCTCTGGGTGTACTTCAGCTTTGCCTCTGGGTGTAAATGGAATTTCCAAAGCATCACGGTGAGCTTGGTGCCAAAATCAGAGTTCCTCGGTCCTCTCCTACTGCCATAACCAGTCAGACAGAAGAACACTGCCATGGAGACACTCCCCTCCAAATCAGCCAAGTACCCCAGCATTTTTGCTGTGAATATCCCAACAGATCCCCAGTTAACCAGCAGCCTCCTCAGGGAAGGCTCCTACCCCCAGAACCTTTTACCTCATATGTTTTAGAAGCTCTTTAGATGCTTCCTGCTGTCTTTCCTTATCTCTTTGCCTCTGGTCCAGCTTTCATCCTCCCACTCTCCCTGTGGTGTCCATGGTACTCTCTGGGCCAGAAGCTCCCTGATTTGTCATGCCCTAGACTCCCAACAGATCCAGCAAACTGGCTGTGCTGGGATTCAGCTCTTTGGCACAGACACCTTGCAGCCTCCATCAAACAAATGAGGGATCCTGCTTTTCCACAGAAATATTCCCCAGCACAGCAGTGCTCTCCATAACAACCTCATCATGTTCAGAGGCAGATGCTCTAAATTAGCTGTGCTCTACAGACAGGAGCAGCATTGAGGTGGAGGAATGGAAAGGGAATGAGAAAAACTGAAACATTTTGCCAAAGGTCACATTTCAAACAACTTAATTTAGCTTCATTTTAAAGGGCTTCTTGCCACAAGACTCCGTAAGAGTCTTTTTTTCCTCTCTCTCTGTGTTTTTTGGTTTTTATTGGGGTTTTTTTGTATCATAGCAAGACAATGGAAGCATCAACAAATAGGCACTTAGGCTTGTAATTTCAGCTCTTCTCTCTTTTCCTTTTTTTCCAGTGAGAAAAAGAAAGCAAGAAAACCTGGAAACGAGGCAAGTCTTCTCAGCCCTGAGAACTGCTGAGACTGTTTAAACTCTACAAGCATTTAGCTTGCTTAGTTCTTTGTTTTGTTCATCAAGGATTAATTTTTGATTAAAGTTTTTCAAAAATAAGTTTAATTGAAATCAATCCTCCAAGCAATTTGTTGGAACTGTTTCCTGATCAAAACGAAATCAGAATAAATGACATCTGATCTAAAAATAATTACATCCAGTGATAATAAGTGTGTTCCCAGGAAAGTTTAACAATTTTCATGTAGTAAAAGACCAGGAACAAAGTCAACATGCTTTGAGCTAGTGTGAACACAGCGTTTTCAGACAGACACCACATAGATATGAAACTGGGGAAAATAGGATGTCTCTGAAATGAAAGACAGGTGCAAGAGAGAAGTCTGGCTGAAAGGATATAGAGAATATGCATCACACGTGTTAAAAAATGGATAAAAAATCCATACCAGGATGGATGCCCTGGTTTGAAGATGCATTTATCTTGCACTTCCCCAGCACGGGGTGTTATTTACTCCTAAGACTTTATAAGAAAGAGGAAGAAGTAACCTCAGCTTCATTGAAACTCATAACTAAAACACCTCTCCACTTTCACCAAGCTGCTGTGCTGAAGCATCACTGAAACCTCACCTAAAAAATGCTTTCAAATATTACAAGAGACAGCTTTGTTTTCTTGCAGTGTTTCCCATGTTTTATCCACTTCCTTCAGCTGCTGGGGAGAGCTGAAAGCTGCCAGGTGAAATCACAACATGAAGTTAAAGGGAGCCAAGGCACTCCGTGAGAGGGAGCTCAGTGTGACTATGGCAAAGCAGCCCGTGAGGAGAAGTGTCACTGACTGTCAGAGGCATTCCAGCTCTCTGGGCCCTGCACATCTTTCTGCGACATGGATTGGCCATTTCCTACTTACTCCTTCCTTCAAGGCTCAGTCTGAAATGTATCCAATTCTGACTGTGCTCACAATTTCACCTGACCAGGTTTTTAAGGGGGTTAAAAAAAAAAGGAGAGAATTTTAATTTAAAAACTGCAAAGACTTTCTCTCATGTAAAAAATACTTCAGAAAGCTTCAGTGAGGACTGAAAATCAATAGTGTTTTCTTTTTGCTAGGAATAATGGTTATTTCTGAGTAAAGCCCTGGTGCTGGAGAAGGCAGCTGTGGGAGACGTGCACATCTATCCCGTGGATTCACGAGGGCTTTGTCTTTGGCTCCCATTTACACCGCATTAAATTCTGCTGTGTTGACTTTGAGCTTGACACACCACTAAATCTTCAGTCCCCAAGCAGAACCCTCTCCAAATCATGGTGTTTCACTGGCTGCCTCGGACCACAAGTGTCACCTTCATTTGAAATTATCTTGTCCCAAGTGTGCTTAAAACATTCTCACAGTTTTTGATGAGGTTGGCCCTCGTTCCAAGGCCATGGCCAAGCCAAAGCCCCTGCAAGGGAGGGGTTTTTTCCTGGCTGCTTCCAGGAGGGCCCTTTTCAGGTCTACTCAGTCCCAAAGTAGGTCTGTTTTTATGCAAAAGTAATTTAACAGGATATGAGTTATGACTGAGAGGACCCATGCAGGTGTTCATGGGGTTTAATTAATGTGTTCACTTCACACCTTTAATTAATTTGTGACAACAGTCTCAGGTGTCACCAAGGCAAAGAAAGACAACTTTGCTGTCCAAGGCTCACAGGAAATATAAAGGATTTTGTGCCTTCTGGAGTGATGAATCTGGGGGAACCTGGAGCACCTGGCCCAGGATGGTGTCTGGGAGCAGGAGAGACTGCGCAGCAGTCTGCAGAGTTAAAATAAGTACAGAAATGATCAAAAATTAAATTAGAACCACTGTTTATCCCAAAAAAAGTGACTCTTAAATATTCCCTGAAAGTGGGAATGGATCCTGTGGTATCAGTGAACCACCTCTGATAGATCATAGAATCAGGGGATTCCAGAATGGTTTGGGTTGGAAGGGAACTTAAAAATCATCTTTCCAATTCCCTGCCATGGGCAGGGACACCTTCCACTAGCCCAGGATGCTCCAAGCCCCATCCAACCTGGCCTTGGACACTGCCAGGGATCCAGGGGCAGCCACGGCTTCTCTGGGCACCCTGTGCCAGGGCCTCACCACCCTCACAGGGAACAATTCCTTCCCAGTATCCCATCTCAGTGGGAAGCCATTCCCTGTGTCCTGTCCCTCCAGGCCCTTGTAAACAGTCCCTCTCTCTCTTGCAGATCTCTACACCTTCATATATTTGATGAAATGCGAGAGTGAACTCATTCTTTTTTTATCAACAGGCTCATTTTGCAGATTCCGCCTCAAACGCCTTTTTAATCTCTTCAGTTCAGTCTAGCAGTAAACTCAGTAAACTTCCAGAGCTGTGTGTCAGCATTTGTCTCCACACACAAATATGTGATTTGCTGATAAGGCAGATCGGAAGACGGTTAATTGCATCGGATTTCTCCCTGAAAAGCCTTTTTAACTACCCTCAAATATCATCGAGGCTGAGGCTAAGTACATGTTTGAATATTTTCTTCAGTTCTCTGCTGACAAAACTGCTGATGTGGTTGTTCTAACATCTTATGATTGATCAAAAAAAAAAAAAAAAAAGAAAAGAAAAAAAAAGAGAATAGGCAAAATTTTAATCCTAACACAAACACACAGATGAGAGACGCTCCAAAGAAGGCAATTTCATACAGAACTGATTTTCATAAAGATTTTCAAGCATTTCCTCCTTCACCAGTGTTTGTTCCTAAGCATCAGACACTAAAGTAAATTGAAGTCTCTCTTACTGATGTAATTTGACTTTATTTTGGTGGCTTTTGACCATCTTTTACCTTGTGATTTGTTCCCAGCAGTAAATATTTGGTGAACAGTTGTTCACTCAAAGATATTTTTTGTCTGTGGGATATCAGATTCGTCTTTCTTATTAATTTGCCCTGATACCTTAATCCTGAATAATTTCAGGGATTATCTTTCTTCACCAGTCATGGAATCCCAGAATCCCAGAGTGGTTTGGGTTGGAAAGGACCTTAAAGCCCATCCAGTGCCATCCCCTGCCATGGGCAGGGACACCTTCCACTATCCCAGGTTGCTCCAAGCCCTGTCCAGCCTGGCCTTGGACATTTCCAGGGATCCAGGGGCAGATCATTTGGTCCATCCTTTCCCCTTTTCAAACACTCTCATAAAAGTTTCTGTTTTGTTGAACACAAAAGAGAACCAAATTTCATACAGAAGCCCTCAGACCCTCAGCTTCCATCACAGATTTGACTTCCTGGCTCTCATCAGTTTCTTTTGACATTGCAGACTTTTTTGGGTAAACAAAGCAAGGCCTAATTAACACTTGAGACTTTTTTCTGTCTTTTCTTCTGCCAGCATTTACCACCTCAGCACCAGGATGACAGGAAGGAAAACTTGCTTATTTGTGATGCATTCCATCTCTCATCCTGTAATCCTGGTGCAAAACTGCATTCCCTGGTGGAAAGGAGCACTGAAGGCACAAGAGAAAGTCCTCTTTGGCAGCTCTGCCCCCCCTTGAACGTCCTACACAAAACCCCCCAATTTCCTCCCTTTCTCTGACATTTGATTTCCCTGTAACACCACAACTTTGAGACAGCAAATCTCATCAGCTCTGAAACCCACAGGATCAGGATCTACAGTGGCATCAATTGCTTCAGCTTTGTCACAGTTCTGAATGTCTTTGTCTCTAAAAGCGGACTTGTCAGCCTGTCTTGCACTGCCATGACATCTTCTCTCACCTGCTGGGATTCAGTGCTCCCCATTTTATTTGCTGTGCCAACAGAGAGTTGAATTTGTGCTGCAAATAAGACCCCTACTTGACACAAAACTCATAAAAAGACATGCAGAAGGTTTAGCTCAGGAATGTGTAGCTGGGAACAGAGAAATCCCAGTGGAAATGAGAGTCCAGTGGGAGAGGGATGGGGTGAAGGACACGGGAACCTCACAAGCCAAGTCCCCAGCATGGCTGGAGAGGAAGGACCCAGGGATGCAGAGTGCTAGAGAGCAAGCTGAGAGTAAAATGAATCTGTAATTAATTTATGGCCTTGGATTAATGGTGATGGATCAGCTGTGACACAGAATTAGAGCTGGAGATGCAAACTGAGACGGATCAGGATGCAGGAGGAACGTGACACAACAGAAGTGGGTGAATCATCCAACGAGACACAGGCCAGGAGGGGGTGGAAGCAGGGTAGGACTAGAAAACAAACTCCTGGAGATTACTAAGCTGCCAGTGTGAGAAAAGGAGTGGGAGACTGGAAGGAAGTGCTCAAGGTGGAAGAAAATGAGACATACAGAGCTTAGGAGACAAAATAAAAACAGAGAAGAGTCATGGAAAACTTATTGTGTCACTCCTGTTTTTCCACTACTCTCATCCCACCAAAGAACTGGGTGAACATACATTTATGTGCTGAATTTACCTTAATATTCAGCTTGTAATCTCACCAAGCAGATTGAAGACAGCTCAAACTCTACTTTCTTTAATGTTTTGTAACATTTTTAATTTGCTTTTCCTTTTATTTTTTTCCTTCATTTACAACTTTTTCTCCTTTTCTTTGACACCCAAAGACAAAAATTGCCACCCATCAGTACCGAGCAATCCACCCTCCATCTGGAGCAGAAAATTATGATTATTCACAAAAGTCACATGGTTGTTGTTCTGCTCCTGGGCTTTGAATCCCAGTGGGAAAGATAGAAATAATTCTCTTATGGCTTTGGCAGGAATTGATCACTTCCTACTCCTAAATACGAGTCATACCCTGCAGAGACAATGATGGGAATGTTCACAACTTGTTCCCCAACTCTTTGCACACAGACTTTGTGTATACTCTTGACAGTACACAAATAAAATGTCCTTTCTTTCCTAATCTCTTTCCTAATAGCAGTAACAGGGATTTACTGTGGCATAAAACAAGAAAAAATGAAAATGTAACCTTCACCCCACCAGTTTGGCTGTCCAGGACCCAAAATTCATGTTGGTTGTGGGCACAGTGGGATTTTAAGCTGTGCAAATATATTGGAATCCATGCCACACAAGATAAGAAAAATCCAAATACAGGAAAGAAATATTTCAAATAGCAATGCTTAGCAACTCAGGAGAAAAATGCTCATATTTAGAGGGTTTAAAACCTTTTCAAAAAGTTTTTAAACCTTAAGGAAAAGAATGAAAGCAAAGAATAAGACAAGAAGTCAAGCATTGGCTCATTCTGAAAAGCGACAGAGGCCAACATTTCCCTACCATGGGGGTAATGAAGAATCAGCCTAATTACATGGTAATTAGATACTATGTGTGTAATGCTGAGTACTCATGGGTTATGTATTTTGTGAACCCCCTCCAGCAGAATCTCCCAGCACCCAGGACAAGATACCCAAGAAAAAGTAAATGAGTAGAGGGGGAGTCACAAGATTTCCCTCTGTGTCACAGGAGATGTGTCACAGTCACCCACTGATCAACCAAAAATGCACTTGCCCTGTCACAGGGACAGCTGGAAAATAAACCTGCCCCAATATTTTTATTGCATCTTGTCATTGAACGGGAGCAGGGGACCTTGGGGGACAGGCAAATGGATCATTTTAATTAACACCTAATTGTGCTTGACACCTGAAATTCTGCTAAGCTTCTCCCCTGCCAGACCCAATAAGTGAAGGATGTCTCTGCAGCACTGTACCAACAGGCGGGAACTGGGAATTACTCCCAGCTGCAGGATGGAACTTTCTTGCCTCATTTTCCTGTGCAGAAAGCATGGGATTTTGGTTTTAAATCCTAAAATCAGGAAGACAGAGAACCAGATTTTCAGCTACCAAAACCCAGGAATGATTTCCATGGAAGTGAGGGTTTTCTCTGTGGCTAGAACAATCTAAAAGTTTCATAGGGAACAAATCAATCACTAATTAAAAAACACACATGCACCCCTATCCTCCTCTGTGGTGAGGAATTCAGCAAAAATACCAAACCATTTTTTAAAATACATGAATGTAACCTTGAGATGATGGGGGGGGAAACCCATACAGAGGTTGAAAACTCGAGGAAGGTTTATTTCTATGTTCTCAGAAAGGTATAACATTAGCATTGTCCCACCTTCTATTGTTCTACTTGTATCATTAGCTTTTATTAGCACTGGATTGAGCACACCCTGCTTTATGACACTGCAATGTAAATCAAGGCAGAGCCTCCCCAGTGACTCATATAAGCCAGCAAGCTCCATATAAAAGAAAGCCTTGACAGATGGGAAGGCAACAGAAACTGCAGAAGGCTGTTAAACTTCTCTTTTCCCATTTTATACCAAAGTATACAGCTGGAGATGACAGCATTTTTATAGGTTAAATGCCAGTGAAAGAAAACTGGGGAACACTGTGAGTTCTCCATCACCTGATGGCCCCCTGAACTGCTCTTGACACAACAATCACACCACTTTAATGATACCACCATCCCCAAAACCCCAGCTTCCCGTGCATCCCGATGTCCCAGTAATGCTGCTGTGAACCATCCTGATATCCATGTTGTCTGTTCCCTGGTGGGAACAGGGTTAAAACAGGGATCCCATGTCCTCTTCTGGAAGAAGCTGAGCTTAGGTGAGGTTCCCATGCCTTCCTAAGCTGAGAGGGGCTACAGGCACCCAACCCCACAAAAGGGCCCTGGCCCTCAGCACTCATGGGCACCCCTGTCCTTCCCCAAATATTTTAGCCAGCAGGGAAGGCTCAGAACTGACAAAACCTCTGCAGATTGCCTTCATCCCAAGCCTAATGTGCCTCCTTTGCCCAAAATCAGAGTGAGAGGCACACAAGAAACACTATCCCTCAGCAGAGCTCCAGCACAAGAAACTCACCCCGGCTTTTCCTCCTCCAAGGGAAGATGCCAAGGATATTTTAGAAAATGTTGCCTCAGCTGTGGTGGACCAAAGGTGCAAACTCCTTTAAAATGGCTTTGTCACCTACAGCTGTAGGTGGCAGCCTGAGTTTAACTTAATTACATTAATTAGTTTGACAATCTGAGAAGAAATGGTGGTTAGCAACTTCGGAGCAGAGGGGGATGTTAGCAAGGAAAGCAGTGATAAAATCGAATTCCCTTATGGAGAGAGCCTTGCAAGCAATTATCTGAGGTGTTGGCTGGCTGTGGGTAGTGCTGAAGATCTAAATGTCTCTGCTAGGTCCATGTTTCCTGAGGTAAAAGAGTTATTTTGGTGCCCAAACTCTCTTGAAGTCGTTTTACAGGGCTCAGCTTGTTCCAATCAGAGATGCTTTGCAAAAGTGCCCTCATATCAGGAAGGTTTGCTCCCAAAATGTGATTTTTTTCAGAGCTAGAGTTATTTTTAAGCATATATTTATATTATTTAAATAAAAATTTTAAATTTATCCTAAAAGGTTTAAAAGAAAACAAAAAAGCACCTAAGAGATAAGAGTCTGAATTTCAGCTGTGATGGGCCTGCTAACAATCCAAATGAGATTTGCAATAAACAAGCAATTTCTTGATGCTGTTTAAGCCTCATAAGCAGAAATCCTGTTGTTCTCCTGGGTAATTCCCAGAGAAGTGGTTCTTGAGATATTTTGTCTCCCTCAGTTACCCATCCCTAAGTTCTAACCACTGTCAGAGACAACGATTAAATTAGAAATAAATGGAGAGGCACATTGATATAACTAATTTTGTTTAAAATACCAGTTGGCTAAATTGGTACAGTCCCCTCATGTTTGAACACTTCAGTTGTTAGAAACTTCATGGACATGGATGAGAGACTATTTACAAGGGCCTAGAGGGACAGGACACAGGGAATGGCTTCCCACTGCCAGAGGGCAGGGATAGATGGGATATTGGGAAGGAATTGTTCCCTGGGACGGTGGGCAGGCCCTGGCACAGGGTGCCCAGAGAAGCTGTGGCTGCCCCTGGATCCCTGGCAGTGTCCAAGGTCGGGTTGGATGGGGCTCGGAGCAGCCTGGGATAGTGGAAGGTGTCCCTACCCATGGCAGGGGGTGGATGTAGATGATCTTTAAGGTCCTTTCCATCCTAAACCATTCTGGGATTCTAGGATATAACACCTAGCATCTAGGAGAAGTAATCAAAGACTAAAGAATATGAAAGCTGGTCATAAAGTTATCAGCTTGATGCAAAATAGGAGACATTTAAATTTGCATTATTTTATCATGGCTGGAAAAACCACTCAAGCTGGAAAATCAGCCAAGATTTTTTCAGCTGTTTTGGTCTTCTCCCATCCCTAATTCTGTCCCTGAAATGCTCCACATGCACAGGGAATCAGGAGCCTTGAGGGCCCTGTGTCGTTCTGTTTGTGGTGAGCAGTGATTTCACGGGTATTATGCTCCCAGTGATGTGCCTGACTTTGGCTGCACAGGTTGATTTAAATAAATTAATTTTTTTACAGAAAATTTGTTTTCCCACATGCCAGTCATTTAGATCACATACTTCCCAAACATTTTACCACCCCGTTCACTGTGGTGTTTTAAAATACACAGTCAATAAGAAAAATAGTGGTTTCTTTTAAATTTAAAAAATAAAAGACAATCCAGTTAATTTCATTCAACTACAGACACATGCAGGATTTTCCTCACCAGAACCACCCCGATAATTGTATTTCATCAGCCTCACCTGATGTTATAGAGCAAAAAGGTCTGGCACCAAGCATTTTGAAAATTCTCAGCTTCATGAAAACAGATGCAGCAGATTTTCAGCAAGAACCAGGCCCGGGCTGGCCGTGCTGGGGGAACAGGGAGGTTTTATCTCCCTGAGGTTTTATCAGCTACAGAAGATCTTTGAGCCCCAGCTGAAAACTAACTGGAATCCTACCATGAAATTTAATGAAAACTCAGCAGAATGAAAACTCCACTGAATGGAGCCTTTTCCCATTCCATGGTGAGGAGGCCTCAAGAGGAGTAGGATTTTTCTGGTCACGAAAATGCTGGGGGCTCAGGTCTGTTGGGCTTGTTTAGGGAAAGAGAGAGAAGCTAATAAAGAACCAGTTGCCAAGATGACAAGGAAATAATAGAGTTTCCAAAGAAATAGAATTTAGAACATCTGCTGCTCCCTCTGCAAATCCTCTGAAACAATCATTTAATCTGGGGACCATCTGAGGTTAGAACATTATTAAATAGAGCATGGCAAAAACACATCACAAGCTCTACAAAACTCTGGGAGGAAAATCTACCCTGAATTGGGACAAAAGGCAGAAGTTGAGATATTTCACACTTAAAGTTCCCCCAGGTTGTATTGGATCCTCTGAAACATTTAACTGCAACCAAATTAAAAAGATTTTGTTGGTATTATGTTTTATTTTTCTTATTGCTTTCCACTAAGCATTGGGTTTACGTCTTGAAAGAATTTGTTGAACAAATCAAAGAAACCTGAACACAGAACAGGAAATTCATCAAAAGAAAGTTTTGGTTTTTAACACAAAAAAAAAAAAGGTGATGAGCTTTAAACATTATCAAGACCCACATTGTCTCCATGAGGCTTCCAGCACCAAATAATTCAGCTTCCATACATTTTATTTTCATGGCACAACAGAGGGCAAAACCTGTGCAGTTCATTGCCTGGATGCCTCGGGTCTGTTAAAACACAGATTATTAAATCTTCAATTCCTGTTCTATAGAGAAACTAATTTTTGTGTAAATGAGGAACCCAAATTACAGCAATTCTTGTGCATTTTCCCCCCAGTTTTACCAAGGCTCTGTTTTGTTCCAGTAACTCAATGGGAGTGGCAAACTGCTCCGAAACATCTTCCAGTTTAAGGAAGTTCCACTGTGTCCTGGAAATCAAGGAGACAGCCCTTGGAGGGATTACCTTGTCCAAGACACAGTTAATCATCAAAACCACAGACTTCTGCAATACCTCAAAGTCTTCCCAAAAAGCACTGGCTGGGCTCCAGCTGGATCTCAAGATATTCCTGACTTTTCACTGGATCTGATGACTTTGCTACCCAACCGCTCACTACAGTAGGAATTCCTGTTTTCACAACTCAACAGGAGTTTCCCATGTGCAGAAAGGTGTTTCCTGCTGCTCAATCGGACCCTGTGGAATACTCATTCACCAGGTCCACCACCAGCAGCAGCATTTCCACCTTTCATTTATATTTTTTGTGATATAAATGCATGGAAATCCGCTGCAATATATTTAATTCAAAATTCCCACAGTGGGAAGAACAAGCTGGAACAAGGAAGGAAGAAGGTGGAAGAATGAACCCTGGAAGTTTCCAAGGCCATGTTGGACGGGGTTTGGAGCAACTTGGGATAGTGGAAGGTGTCTCTGCCTGTGGCAGGGGTGGAATTGATGGGCTTTAAGGTCCCTCCCAACTCAACCCAATCCATAATTCCATCGGCTCCATCGCCACACTCTGGAAGGTCCATATTTTCCAAATAACTGAGGCTATCAAAAAGCTGAGTATCCAAAAGCAATGCTGACAAATTACATTTACAACTTCCTGGGAAGCAGCTTAAGTGCCCAGCTGAGACAACGAGAGGGGACATGTGGAAACTCCAATAAAAGAAAAGTCAGTGAAATGTCTCATTCTTTCCGGTAAGTGGATTAAGAGTTCTGGTAAGAAAGCTGAGGTCAAGCTTGATGACTTTCAAAGGGAAAACATCACATTCTAGAAGCTTCTATGAGAGCTGAAGCCAAGTTTTTTAATTCTATAAACCTTTTTCTAATTCTTGTGAAATTAAAACAGAAAGAAAGGGGAAAATAT
The DNA here is from genome assembly GCF_965178545.1 of Coloeus monedula. Taxonomy (NCBI): domain Eukaryota; kingdom Metazoa; phylum Chordata; class Aves; order Passeriformes; family Corvidae; genus Coloeus; species Coloeus monedula. The sequence continues at coordinate 3,734,552 of NC_138789.1, forward strand.
CAGTGAAAGTAGGAAAAGAATGAGTGTGGTGAGATAATTAAGCGATTAAGCCCCAAGCTGTTCTTGGAACTGATCAGAAATTACTTGGAAAACATCGTTCCATAAATCCAGCTTCTCTTCACACCCTGTTGCACTCTGAAATTGTAATTTTCATTTTTTCCTATTATCTGCATTTTCATTGATAAGTTTTATTTGGCCTTTGGTTCTGAAGGCATTTGGTAAAATGCATGTGGTTTTCCATAATATTTTGTTAAGGAGGGAAAAAATCCACAACAACCAACCAAACACAGAAAAATCCCAAAGGAAGGGGTAAGGGGAATGGAGAAGGAGAAGGAGAAGGAGAAGGAGAAGGAGAAGGAGAAGGAGAAGGAGAAGGGACCATCAAAGGAATGAATTAATTTTTCATTACTATGCCATTTTTCCAACTTTCTATAAATAAACTGTATAAAACATCAAAGGAAACACAGAGGAACTTATTCACTGTAATTTTATTCAAAGCAAACATATTTTAAAATTTAATTTGACAATTCCAAATTCCATCTTGAATGAAATTACAAATAGCAGCCCTTACAATATTATTCCAGAGTCTGGACACTGTATTATGCAACCAGGCTAATTATGCGCTGGGCTACCATGATCCACGATTCCACAGTTTGGGATCCAAGAGACAACCCGTGATACAGTTCCCTGAAAATCTAATTTCCACTGTGCTGAATGAATGTCTTCAATGTGATGGTCCAAGATTAGTATTAAATGAAAATTATATTGTTCAACTCAAGCTTTAGTGATTTCAAATTGCTGTTCCAAACAGAGAGAGTGTTCTCAGATAAATGGGGGCTTTAATTAAACATGTACGTATTAAGTTATTTCCTTAATTATAGTATCACCGTTGCCTCATATTGTTTTCCTGTGTATTAAATTCAGTTTCTCACATTACTGCATTATTAGATCAAACTGGTAATTGTCAGTTTTTCCTTTCTTCAGGCTTATCTAAGCTTGCAGTGCTAAAGTCTCACTTCACTTATCTCGTTCAACAAGGCAGTGATGAAAGCCTTGCAAAGGAACTTTGGGTTAATCAGGGCTTCCCTCCTATCTCTCAAGATTGCAGAAACCTGGAATGCTCCTGGCACATTCTCAGGGTCTGAAGGCATGGCTGATGCTAGAGCAGAATCCAAAATCTCCTCTCCTGGGTGTCCTGGCTGCTGCTCTGGGCTGGGAATGATGAAAGAACAGAGAGGGGCTGAGCAGGGGACACTCAGAACCCAGGCACAGCCTCCAGCTCACTGCAGGCTTTACAATTTCATGACTATTACCAAGCTTCTTTTATCTTTTTTTTTTTTCTGTTTTTACCCTCTCTGGGAAACTTTCAGAACTCTAATTTTTCGTTCACAAATGCAGGAATGACCTCTCCCCCTTTTTTGTCAAAATCACAGATATCCCATGGACAGAAAATCTCACCTTTGATCTGTTCCACCTCAGACAGAGCCAAAGCTACTGCAAAAAAATCAGTTTAATCTGGTTTAAGTATAAAATATTTAAAGGAGAGGAGAAGCTGTGGTTTTATTTAGCTCAAAGGTGGTCTGCTGAGATTCATTGATTTAGCTTCAGTAGTAAATAAGCCAAAGATTTCAGCAATCACTGAAGCCATTTCAACACTCACGTCTAGTGAAACCCCTTTCCCCCTGTCTCCAGTGGGACTCCTTAGGAGCCCTAACAAGCCTGAGCTGGCATTTTTCCATGCAGGAACAGTAAATCCAGCTTGTCAGGGGTGCTGACCTCGCCTTGCACAGCCCAGCATCCCATTACAGGGTATGCTGAAGGCTCAGTGTACACACAGTCCCATGTGTAACCCTGATGGAGGCAGGGATTGGGATCTCCTGACTGAGGGAAAGCTCTGGAACAGCTCACGTGAGATCTTCAGGCATGAGGGAGAACTTGGCCTTTCCAGGCACCTTCGTTGGGTTGATCAGAATGACTGAGATTTTGTAAAGAAAGGAAGAATGCCCCTAATTTTAAGTTAAGGAAGAATTTACCTGGTTTACTGAGCAGTAATTCTGTCACCTTGTAAGAGAACAGAGGTGTAACACCATGAGAGATTTATCTCTATTGTGACTGTTAAGTATAAAAATCATGGAAAAGCCCAGGGTGGGATGAGCACCGAATTCTCCAGGTGAGATTCCACCCTTCCCCTCTCCTGGATAACTGGATGATCCAGAGCTTGCAGGAAGGGATAATCCAAAGCAGCAGATAAGGAACTCGACAGGAATTACACTGGCAGGAGATGGCTGGAAGGACTAAAATTCACCTGATAGGGTGTCCAGAGCTGCTGTGAGCTCTCCTTGCAGCACCTGAGGTGTTCCTGCTTCCCAAAGTGCTGCTGATGGTGATTTCCAAAGCACTTAAATTCTCTGTGTAAAGGGGACAAGGAAAAACTGCACAGAATTGGAAGAGCAAAGTCAGCTTCACCACTGATTGACAGAACCAAAAAAAAACCCCAGCTTTTTTCTCACTTATTTACAAATCACCAAATTAGAGAGAAAAGAAGATTTATTGCCCTACTTGTTTTGATAATTTTACTCTCCTAGATACATGAATTTACTGGAACATTTTCCTTCTTTCTCTTTTTTACATTTAAAAAAAATTGAAGGGAATGACAGAGAATCTAAAAATATGTCAATGTCTTTCCTTCATCAAGCAACCGTGAATATACATGACCATATTATATTACTATTTCCAGCTTCTTTGATTTATGTTATGGATAACATGTTTATAGAAAGCTAATCTCCACAAGCAGCAGAAAAAAAGAGAAACTGAAGAAAAACAAAAAATCACACCACCAGCAGCAGGAAAATCAAATATCACCTAAATTAAACTAATCTCCAAAGTAGGCCAGACAAAAACTGTAAAGCATCCAGGATTTCTGAGGCACTTTATTACAAAACAGATTTTTTTAATATCAAGATTGGTGAAAACACAATTTATAAAGAAACGCAGACAAAACATTATCAAGGGTGAGGTCTTCAAATCAGGGTGAATGGAATTAAGCTGTCCTAGGAAAACTGATCCAACATCCAATTATTGGTATTTATCACATTTGATTTCATGTCAGTGACTCCTAATCACATCCCCAAAAAATTAATTCAATCAGAGCGAGCTGTTTCCAGCATGACAGACATGGCACTCGACAAATTGCTGCTCATAAAGGTGCGCTGACGATGCTGAATTGTTTTTGACTGCCATTGAATTGGGGCTTTGTTTGTTCCCAGGCTGTCAGTGCTGCTGGCTTTGGCAGACCCACCAGAAGTGCTGTAGGTAAAAAGAGTCTAAATGGCCCAAATATTGCAGGTACAGATTTTTGGGGTGGATCAGTCCTCAATCCAGTCCTCGGTGCAATCTAAAGAACATTCTTGCCCTCGGCTCACTGATCCCAAAGACAGACAGCATCATTAGTGCTGTCTAATGAACCTTAGTCCCAATGATTAGCACAGACCTAATGACCCCCAAGCAAGCAGGCATGAAGCATGGCAGCTATTGTGTCCCTTTTAATGACTTTGCTTCCTGTTTTCCCAGCCCTTCTCCTTTTTAGAATGGCCATGAAGTTCTGATCTGCCATAGCCACTTCCAACCCAAAAATTCCAGCTTTCCATTCCTGTCTCTTCCACAGCTGATAAAGGAAAACAGGAATTGTCAGTGCAGTGAGGTTTGGCCTTGTCACTTCTCCCCTGACTCAAGGCACATCCTCATGCCATGAGGACCCCTGTGCTCTGTGATCACTGGAGTTTATTGTTACACCATAATGTCTTTAAGAGTGAAAACAAACCCAGCCATCATCAGGTTCCCAGAAGTGGCATAACCTTCTCAGACTCTGAAGTGAAACTGTGGCTGCCCCTGGATCCCTGGAAGTGTCCAAGGCGTGATTGGACAGAGCCTGGAGCAGCCTGGGATAGTGGAAGGTGTCCCTGCCCGTGGCAGGTGGATGGTTCCATGACTCCTCAGAGGTCAGAGGGACTATTCGGTGTTTCTGTGAGCCCTGTACCAAGCAGAGACTTTGCCCTGACAGCGGCACTTCACTGAGGGCAGTGGCTTGTCAGGATTTGTTTACCCCATTGTTGATACACTTGTGTAACACTATATTCCATTGCAGAAACCAAAATTATTTCCAGCAATTATTCACTGAATCTTCACCAACTATTCACAGCATCAATTTGATTCAATCAATCACTTCAATTACTCTCATAATCTCTTTGAGGGGCTATCTCCCTGTCCCCATTATTCTCCCAAGCCCCTGAATCATGACATGTAGTTTTTTCCTAATGCAATAGATGCCTTATTTATTCCACTGCCTCTGTATATATGACATGCACACTGTTCAGAGAATTGCATTGTTGTCACTGCAAATAATGATCTAAATGCATTCCAGGACTTCATCTATATTTCCCTGAGTGTTTTATAATGTGCAGGAGGCAGGGGGAAAGATCTTCAAGTTATTTTTGAGGAAATATATATCACTGTGTGGTGGGGATGTCTTCAGGCAGCACTTGTTCCCAGAATTCTTTCATTTATATTTTCTGCTGTGTTTATGTGCTCTGTCTTAATGCTTCTTCACCTACTTTGGATATTAGCAAGTGGAGTAAGAGATGTTTTTATGAGCCTTATCCTGTGAAACAAATACAAGTTAAAAATTGATACACAATATTTATTTATATTTTGGTGCACAAAGAACAAAGTCTGATTTCCAGAGCCCTCAGAAATGAAACCTTTAGAAATATAGCCTGAGTCCTCATGGCCACACAAAGAGCAATTTCTGTTTGTTATGATTATGAGGAAATTTCAGCTCCTCCAAATAAATATATTATGGTGGGAAACTGAGCAATTTCCTCATTCCTTGTTTTAAAAATAATATTGTTATTCTGGAAAGATCTCTTTTTATGGCTTTGTAAGAGATAACATCAAAGCAGATGGAACGCGTGCCATAATCATTGATTATTAACATGAAATATTCTGTAAAGAAGAAACTACTGGCTTTAAAAATGTTTCAACAAATACTTTTAACTGCAGTTTTCACTGGGAAAAGAGCCATGAGCCACTGTTGAGAGAGGAAATTTTCCCCACCTGCATCAGTCTGGAAATGTGGTGTTGTTTCTCCTCCCAAACCTTCCATAAACCTCAGCTGGGCCCTAAAACACTCTCTGGGTCCAATCTGAAATAAGTGAGCAACACATGCTATTGGTTCCTTCACAGCATATTTTGCTGACAGCTCTGTAAAATTAAGTATAAATTAATACCAACATTCCCAGATTCAAAGCATAAAACCTAATTAAATAGATAATTTCAGGCCTACCCATACTGATTAGGCTGTTTAAACTTGCTTACTTCCTGTAGCAGATATTCCAGAAAGATGAGGGAAGTACATATAATTTTTTTTTTTTTTTAAAGGAAAATTTCAGCATGTTCCTACCCTTCTTCCTTTCGCTGTGAGGGTGGGGAGGCCCTGGCACAGGGTTCCCAGAGCAGCTGTGGCTGCCCCGGATCCCTGGAAGTGTCCAAGGCCAGGTTGGAGCAAGCTGGGCTAGTGGAAGGTGTCCCTGTCCATGGCAGGGGGTGGCACTGGATGAGCTTTAATGATCCTTCCAATCATTAATCAAATCCTGTGCTGGGATTCTATGAAATTTAAATCACAGCATTGTTCCCAAGACCTTTCTTCCCCAAATTTTATCCTGTTTACTCCCCACTGGGCAATGTCAGGATTTTTTCCTCTTCCCTTTGTTTGCTACCCACAGAGAAAGAGTCCTTTCTCCTCTCCCATTGCCACTGGCTCAGGATGAATGTTTCAGATTTTATCACCTCCAGCACTGAAGGAACTAGGTGAATGAAAATGTGCTTTTGTTCTCGTTTTTTAGGCATTATATCAGGGAAGAAGGGAGCTGCTTGTCTACTGACAGAAACTAAGCGCTCCTATCTGTTGTAGCCTGCTCTCTTATCTGCTGCCTTCTATTGTTTCCAGAAAAACCCTCTTGTAATGGGCAAGGAACTCGATAAAAAGCACAGAACAAGGGCTGGCCTAATTCAAAAGGACATTTTTCTGTCCCTGGATGTTAAAGCCATGACCCTGTTTGTGAACGATGAGACATGAATGAGGTGTGTAGATGTTCATTGTGTCGCCACAGTGCAGAGAATATCCGTAATTTTGTCAGATAGCCTGAGGGATAAGAGCCACGGACATGCTCCCGGCATGTCTAGTCCTAGAGAGAACAGAAGCTGCTGCACCTTCCATTTTCATACATGAAACCCCTAATGCCAAGGCTGAAACAATTCTTTCTTCCCCCCACATCTCCCCCTGGATGCAGCTTGTTCACATTTGAACTCCTCCTGCCCAGGTGTGCTGAGCTGGAAAAACAAACCCATCTGGAAAGCTCACAGGCTGCAGGTTGGGCAGGGGTCAGTGCCCTGTTCATTGCAGGTTGCTTGTGTCTAGGGAGGAAAACATATCCAAGCCTGAAGGAAAAGAAGCTGGAGATCAGAGTTATATTTGGGGAAATGCCCCCACATCCTGGCTGCCCCTGGATCCCTGGCAGTGTCCAAGGCCAGGTGGGACAGGGCTTGGAGCACCCTGGGATAGTGGATGATGTCCCTGCCCGTGGCAGGGGATGGCACTGGATGACACTGAAGGTCCCTTCAACCCAAACTGTTCTGTCATTCTATGATTCGATAAAAAGGAGAGAAAACAGAAATCCCTCCAGAAGCAGAACAGGTACTTGGGGTTTATAATTGTATTATCATGTATTATATTTAACATCTAGTGTTGCATAACACAGTATTAAATTATAGTAAGCATAATAATTATACACGTTATCATTTAAAATAGCTTCTATTAAAGTCATTATTTATCATTAATCATTCTAGTGGTACCTAGAGTCAATCTCAGTGCTGCCAAAGATGGGATATCATAAATTGAAGTATTACAGGCCAGTCCATCGAGCTCAAACCCCCAGGACCAGCTGCACCATCCATTGCTGAGCGACTTTAATCACAGTGTGCAGATAGACACCTCTAGAGCTGCAAAAAGGTCTCCAACAGATCCCTGACACCTTGGTGGGCAGGGGACCAAACCTCTCCATGCCTCAGCCTCCTGCAAAGTGCCATAACATTCCTTTCCCCCTCTGTTTTATGAAGTTGTTGCTGTTTGTGAGCAAAGCCAACTTCCTGCAGCTGGTCTTCAGCAGTTGGTCGTGACCAGGGTGGGTGAGTGGTGCTGCCAACACCTCAAATGACAAGTGAAAGTTCAGACATCTGGCACTGGCTGCTCACAGGCACATTTCCTTCCTGAAATGATAACACACAGATGATAGAAATAAAACAAAAGGAAGCAAAACTGACGCTTGCCATTGTACTTCCAAATGAAAGCATTACTTCAGGGAAGGGACTCTGCTCTGAGGCAGCAGCTCCTGAAAATGGCTGTTGGAAAAGAACTTTCCATTTGAAACAATAATCACATCTCTACCTGTGACTGAACTGACAATGAAACAAACGGCCTTGAGACAGTCATAAACCTAAGACAGATTAATTTGTCTGGAGATGATACTGTTTTCCTACACTGCCCTTGCAGCACTGAATTATGCATCATTTCATTTATCAGATTGCCTCCCTCTCGCTGCCATCCCTGCAGCACAACCACACTGCCTAAACTGCACTGATTTTCCAGCAGGATGGAAAACACACAATGGATTTTCTTATCACGCCTCTCGCTGTCCCAAACCCAACAAAGCCCAGCTTTCCCACTCATTTCTTACCACTTTTACTGGTTTCCTGCCGCAGCTCTGCTCTGTATTTGTCCTGCATGACAAAATTTCCTAATTGCAAGGAGCAAGTCAACCATAATTATTACGTTTTTGCTAAGATTATTTTCCAGAAGTGTTCCAGCTCTTATGAAAATGAGAAACTTGGCTGCCTGGTTATATATTTGCACGGTTGCCTCCAGTGACAGGGATTCTGCTGAGCTGTGCAGAAAGAAAGAGGAGGCTGTCAGTGCCAATGTGCCTTCAAATTATCAGGAGCCGCCAGGCTCAGGGGTATGCACAAGGGACAGGACACAAGGATGTGCCATTTCCTGCTGGTATTTGTCCTTCCCCCCCTCCAAAACCCCCTCTGTCAACCCAAAAGAGGGTACTGCCATAGCAGAGAGGGACCAAGAGAGGCTTTTTTTGGAACCACACACTGCTGGGTCCTTCTGCTTTACTCTCCTGTCCTGATGCACATGAAGTCAAGGGGAGGGCTTAGAGAGCTCTTGGAACAAAAAAGAAGCCATTTCTTCACTCAAAGGGTTGTCAACCCCCCCAGGGCAGCGGTGGAGTCCCCATGCCTGGAAGTGCCCACAAAATGTGTAGAGGTGTCACTTAGTGCTGTGGGTTACCGGGGGCACGGGGGATTTGAGCAGAGGTTGGACTTGAAGGTCTTGAGGTCTTTGCCAACATTAATGATTCCCTGACTCACTGAGATGAGCTGCCAAGGCCCCAGTATGTGGCACAGACTGGGATTGTTGGCCAAAGAGCTTTACCCCAAATTCGATGGCATTTCTGATGGAGATGCTGCAGCACACCAAATCTTTAGTTAAAGAACATTAAAAAAATCATAATTAAGCAGAGTAACCATATTTAGAGCCCCCATTCAATCATCTGAGGGAAGAGTTGTCAATGCAAGGACACTGGTTTTACCTTTGTCTCCGGATGTCTCGGATGGAATTGGTGCCCGGAAAAAACAGGAACCCTCCAGCAGCAACTTTCTGCTGAAAGAAAGGATTTAGTGAATCCCCTAGAAAAAACTAACCTGATGCTTTCAGCTCACAAAACATAGATATTATACCCCTTAGGAATAAAAACTTTCAATGAAGAAAGACTTCAATGAATATTTGTAGGAATTTTTATCTGTTTTCCCGATAGAAAGAGCTTTTCCCTCTTTAACATTCCCAAATATGTAGGTTTGCAAATAAAGCCAACAAAATGGAACCTATTCAGAATGAAAATGTTCACTGGGAGTTCATCTGCAGGATGATAAGGCATAAAACTCAGCATCTGTATATTTGGATGCATCTTATTTACACTCAGGGAAGACACTGGGAATGTCATAAAATCCTGAAAAAAAAAAAAAAAAAAAAAAAAAGAGCCCTAAATGGCCTTGGAGTCGTGTGAAATTTAGAAGAAAACTGCCCAAAATTCCAAAATTTAGTACCTGGAATGCAAATTCATTGCAAAAATATGCAACATCCTTTTCCAGTCACATCAAATATGCAAAAATATGGTTGCAAATTGAAAGTAAAGCAAAACACAGATGCACCATAAATTTCATTTTGGTACCATTATGAGGAGCAAAAGCCTGAGAAGATTTTTGCATTTTTATTTTCTCCAATTTATTCACCTCTTTTTACTATGAATGAGAGACCCATTAAAATATTAAAAGATATTTAGTAGGTGATCTAAAATGATTAAAAACAGGATTAAAAAAAGCATTTCCAGTGCTTGTCAGCATCAGGTTTTTTATCAAATTTAATACAAAATAGCTAATGAGGGCAACTCAGCCCCAGTAATGTTGTTCAAAATGCAAACTTGATTTTCAAAATCCTCCCCTCCATATTTAATAGGGTGATGATTACAAGAAAAGTGATGCTCCAATATGTTAATTCCCTCTCTGTTTTTCTGCTGATGTTACTCTTCATTTGAAGAAAACTGTCACCCTCTCTTCCCCAGCAGATCAAAGAGAGGCATCCAGTTTGTACCAGATGCCATCATACAAAATTACATTTAAGAAATCTCCAAAGTAATTAAAAACCTCTGTATAAAACTTCTCAAAGAGGAAGACACACTGTACCAATTCACCCCTCTAAACAACTTCTGGGGAGGTGACAAAATGTGACTTAAAGCTTATGCCACACATGCCACCTCCTTCCTTTGAAGTCCTAATTAATTATCTTTCCTGAGGATCACAATAAACAGGGGGCTGCTTTTGCATACTGAGATATCTGGGTTCCTCATCCCACTGAGGCCAAGCAAGACCATGGAATTCTGGTGAGCAGTTGGATCTCGGACAAAGAACTGCAGGAGAAAAATGAGACTGGCTCAGGTCCACGATGCTGGATTTATTTTGGGGACGTATCTCTTTGTGTACCTTTGCAGTCAACAAAACGGGACTTGCTGCCCCCAGCCTGGAAAGAAATCAGGGAAAGAGTGTGGGTCTTTGTCTGTGCTGGGAATGTGTGGATGCCAAAGGCCAGAGGAGATGAGGAATAGATGGACATGCCCTTGTTATGATCCCCAAATCCAGCCCAAAACAACAGAAAGAAGAAACCTGGGTTCTGGAGAAAAAATGCTTCTGTCCCAGAAAGGAATCCTGGTGAATTTACCTTGTAATACTGTGGGGTTTTCCTATAACTTTATTTAGGTTTTGAACAAACCCATTTTTGCCATTAAAGCACAGAGGTCATGCAGAGGGCAAGGGGTGGTCCAGTACCAGCCAGGCCACGCCAGTACCTGAAAGGTAGCAAAGGCTGGTCCGTACCTCAGAGTCCACTTATCATCCTCATCTTCCTTCCCCCCTTCCCAAACTCCAGTTATCATCCCTACCTTCCTTTCCCACACCTCAGAGTCCAATTACCCTCCTTACCTTCCTTCCCCACCCGTCAGAGTCCAGCCATCATCCATCATCCTTGCCTGTCCCACGTCTCAGAGTCCAGCCATCATCCTTACCTTTGCTCTTGGAGTTGCTCCAAATTTCCCTCCCCTGGGCACCCAGGAGGCCAGGAGCGGGTGCAAGCACCCTGAGCCCCTGACATGAACAGCCCCATGTGTGTTGTGTCCCAGTTCCATGGGACATCAGCTGTCACCAGCGTGTCACCACAACCTCAATCAAGCCCCAGGAGCTGCCTGCCAAGGTGAGGTTCTCTCCGCTGCCTGCTTTTATTAAACAATTCACGAAGGTATGAATTCACTCCAGAGCACAAAAGACACAAACTGAAATGCATCCAGCTGCTCCTGGTGCCAGGAATATGACTCTGAGCAGCTTCCACTGTTTATAGACTTGAAAAAGATGAAAACATCCGGTCTGACACGGAAAGAGGCTGCCAAATCCGTCCTGGAGAGCAAGTAATGGAGATGGTATTCATTAACCCTTCTCAGCTGGCTTTTTTAATAAAATGAGAGAGATCTCGGTCCAGCCTCCAAGCAAGATTTATCTATTTCTAAATGACAAAGAAATGGAAAACACAAGGAACTTGGCAAAGTATTTCTTTGAGTACCTTGGCAGCTTGTCATTGATAATGGAATTGTTGTCTGATCTTCAGTCATTTGCAATTTAATTTACCCACAAAACCTACCACTTCTCCTTGCACATATTTCTCCACAATGTGCCTATTTACCTTCCCAAACCAGGAAGAAATACATTAGATGATTTAAAGGGTAGCCCTTAATGCAATTTAAAGCCTTGCAAATTGATTTTCCTTAATGAACTTTATATCCTGACATCCTGTCGTTTTTCCTCTAGTACATTCAATTAGGCTATAATCAGTTATTAAGGGTTAGATAATGGGAACGTGACATCATCCACACGAGGCAGAAATTTTTGTGAGAGATTAATTAAAATCTAATTTTCATGCAAGGCTAGACCATCTGGGCCAAAAGGTGCCTATGATAATTGCAAGGGGGGGAAAAATAAAAAAGGAGAAAAAAATTCCTGGAAAACCCAAAATGGAGAAAGGAAGAACACTTGGCTTGGGTCAATGAGATGAGAGGGAAGTTGAGAGAGAAGATGTTCCTCTTGGGGGTATAAGAGAGAGAACCTTTGTGCTGTCTTCATCGAAACCATGGCAGCATCGTGAATCGAAGCGTTTCAGCAAAGGAGCTGAACACATTTCTTTGGGGATGAAAAGCCAGAGCCATTCATGTTCTCCTTTCAGGTAGAAACACTCTTTAATAGCAGTAGTAGCAGTGCTTAAAGCAGAGAGGCTTTTGTGGCTTTGTTAATATTAACTTGTGATAGAGGGGAGCTCTGGGCTCCAAATACATCTCTAATCTCAGCGGAGAACACAGCTCAGCAGTTCCATTTGCCCCATATCAAAGAAGGAAAAATGTTGTTATTCTGCCAAGAAAATGGATCTATTTATCTGATGCAATGTTCTCTGCAGCACAGGGTTTGTTTCTTCTTGCTTCTGGTTTTTGGTTTTGTTTTTTTTTTTTTTTTTTTTTTTGAAATGGGCATACTGTAACCATTCTTAAAACAAACTGGAATAGAAGGGTTATATCAACCACGAAGAACTTTCTAGCAACAATATCCATACTGCTGCAGTAATTTTGGAGGCTCTCATACTTCAGAACTAAAAAAGCCCTGCAGCTCAAGAAAAACAGCCAACATAATACTTCTTCACACCCATTATTGCTTTTCAAAGCAGCACCTCCAAAGCAATCCAGCCCGTGAGCAATTTTGGGACACTGCCTCTAGGAAAGGCGAAAAGAAGTTTCAAAGCCTACAAATCCCCTCTGCTCATGCAGCTAATCCTGGAGTGACACACCTCGTGTGCCTCCCTGGCCTCATCTGCTCATTTTGGTGGAGTTTGTCTCCACTGATGGCCAGGAAAACAAGAGCCAAGCCTGAGGGTCGGAATGTTCCACAAAGACCTCTTTGTGGGGTGTGGGGATTGAGTTGGTTCTTTTTTGGTCTTTCAAATCTTTGTTGGTTCTTTTTTTGAAGGATTAAAAGCAAAACTCAAGCTTTTGTCCAGGTTTTCTCTTATCAGATGGCTTTGAATGTGCTGGGAAACTCCTGTTCTCAAAACAATTCAGAGAAGCTACAGCTTTCATTTGATTTAAAAAATGTGTACTCGACATTATATTTTTTTCCCTTTAACTTTCCAGGCTTTCTCTTCTCCCCAAACCTTCCAAGCATCCCAGTAACCATCTATAACCATAGTCTTAATTAAGAAAGAACGTGGCTTGGATCATTATTCCAAGTCTGTTTGGAGGAATTGTTACCCAGTTGTAAGTGAGGTTTTCAATGACTGTATTTTTTCCCCAGAGATAAGGCAATTAACGCTGTTTCCCATAAAATCCACCTTCCCCCCACTGCCTCGGTGGAGGTGTGCAGAAGTGAGAACAAATCAATACCAGAATCTATTCCCAGGAAAAGGGAACAAATATATCTTTATAATTACAATATGTAACACATTCCACAGCTGCATGCCTCTTGTGGATACTTCTGATCTGAATGTAAATACATGTTTTATGCTGAGGATAATTTCAAAGAGGAGCTGGGAGCACACATGGAACGATCCAGTGCCTTCTGTGTGCTTTTATATCTATGAGCCAAGCTATTCATATTTTCTATGCATTCCCATGATATACTGAAGAGCAGCCTGTGCTGTAATGTATGGTGCAATGGAAATATAAAATAAAAACCACTTAACTGGCCAAGAACCTGCACTTTCTCCTTAAATCCATGCTCTTTATAGACCTATCTCAGTTACTGGTTAGGACAGACAAAGAATAGATCACCTAGGGGAGACATCAAGATTTAATGTGAGGTTGTCCCAAGTGCCACAGAAAAAGACCCCCAGATTTCTTTACTGATTTCACGTTTACTCTGAACTGAACCCATGATTCAGCAGTGGGGGTTCTTGGATATTTTTAGGACTAGCCTGAGAAACTTGTTCAATATACACTTAGGTGTGCAAACATTGCTCCTGTCCATTCCCCCAAAACTGAATTCTCTCAATCCATGGAAATACCAAATGAGCAAAATCTGTCTGTGCTGTTTCTGAGTTTCCTTGCCTGACAGTTCCACTCATTTACAAGTTTGCTTAGCCTCTTCCCAACCTCTCCTAAGCCACACCACCTGGAAAACTCCCCTTCCAGACCAGTTCATGCTTGCCAGCCAGAGGGGTCATGCCCCATGGGCACAGGCATTAAACACTCCCAGACCAACTCCCAGACCTTTCTATTTCATCTACAGAATGAAAATAACTCTGGGGTAAATATGCAAGGCATTGAACACTTTGAGAGAAATTGCTGTTCTCTGTAATTATTTTTTAATTTACCCTCTGCTGGATGAGAACTGAGGCCCTTGTCTCCTCGTCAGCACAAACTTTGCATTTCTTGATCTGCATCTGGGGCTTGCTAAAAAATGAGCATCTTGATTACAGCTCTGCCCTTCCCCTGCTCAGCTCCAGCTGCTGCCTCTACTTGTGCATTTCCAAAAACTGAAAGGCAGAACCATTTACTTCCTTGTTTCTATGATTTATTTTGCTCATGTGGGTTGTCTCACTTCCTTTTGCAGCTCCCTGAATATCTCTGAAAGGAGGGAGAAGAGCCCGGCTGTGCCCCAGGGCAGGTGCAGGATCAGGGAGGGGACAACAGCTGGGGCAGTGCCACCACCACAGTGACAGCAACGAGCCCCAAAGTGCAACTTCTATAGTTCTCCACTCCCACCTCTTGCTCAGAGCAGTGAAGTTTGTAGAATCCCTGAGGGGTGGAAATTGGGGATGAGGAAGTAATGGCAAACAGCTTTTTGTGTGGTCTCAGTGATCCTAATCCTTCACAAATACATCCTCTCTTGGGTGAGACACACTTCAGGGAGTTGTGGCTCCCAGAGGTATTCCTGATTGCTTTTCCCAGCTCTCCCAAGAAGAGCTTGGCTGCCTTCCACAAACCCATATTTTCCTTTTCAGTCAAAACACTGGGATGTGCCCCCTCTCCACTCACAAGAAGATGGATCTTATGTTCCCTCTTCCTTTCTCTTCTATTCCTGAGCTACAGCCACAGCAAAGCCCAGGCAGGGAGCCACTTTTGTGATCCGCAGAAAACCATTCCACCATGCAAGGCTGACCCAGCTTCTGGCTGAAATAGGTTGACAAAGAACAAAAGTGGCTCAAACCAAACAAAAATCCAGAATGAAACCTTGCTGCTCCCCTCTTTATCTTACCCTTTCATCTCACCTTATTCTAGTAACCTTGAAGCTTTTTGAGAGCCTCTGGAACACAAACACAAAAATAGCAGAGTGCTACCTGGTAGAGAAATTCAAATAATGATGTTGGGTTTTCTGTGGAAAATTTATTTCTAGGCTGCAAGTGAGAGCAACCCCCTGCTCAAAGATTATTCACCTTCAGCCAGGAAGTTTTGCACATCAAACAGCATCAGCCAAAAGGCTTTTTTTGTATGGCCAAACTCCCCACTTTGTGATTCACCCTGCAGTGGCTCAGCTGAAGCTGGTGCTCCCATGGTGTTATCACCATTTGCCTCTCTCCACCCCCAGAGCACATCAGAATTTCACAAACCCCCATAAAAAATGCTATTCCCACATCCCTAAGTCCTACCTGTTCTCCCACATATCAGCTTTGCACTTGTGCAGAACCCTTTTTTTTGCTCTTTCAGTGTCACTTTTCCTCTCACAACAAAAAAGTTGCTCTCTCCAGAGTTGGATTCTAGTAGATGTTTCCATCCCAGGGATCCCGGTTTTCCCTGGTGCTGTTCCAAGGCTCGGCAGGATGGCTGGTTTTTAATCAGCCCAGCAAGTCACTTGGGTCCCTTAGAGCCTAGCCCAGATTTACTTTAGGATTTTCAGTGTTGATGAAAGCACAAGTGGGAAGGAGCAAAGCTTCTGCTGCCTTTGTAATTAATCACAGGTTAAAGTGCTGTATGAATTATACAGGCCCCGGGAGAGCCATCACTTTTGGAATTTCCAGCAAAGCACACAACTTGAGACATACTTCCCTTTGTGTATTTGGCTAATAGAAGCATTAGTCACTGAGCATTTTTATTATTTTTTTCAAAGTTTTGAAATAACCTCGCTAATGTGGGGAGGATGATTGTGTAACACGAGCTCTACCTTTAGAGCTTGGAGAAAATTTGGCGCTGTGTGAATTTAGACATTCTGGCAACAGCTACAACAGAAAATTCAGACATCATGTTTTTCAAACCAAGCACTCAGAGGGTTTTTGACAGGGGGTGGGTGGGAGAGTCAGTCACTCAGCGCTGAATTTGCAGTGAGGGGTGTGGGGGAGGGAAGCAGTACAGCCAACTGCAACTCCTACAAATTTATCAACAAATATCCCCACAGCTTTTAACATCCTTCCTGCTCTGACTCCAGAGCCATCCCATTGTTCACAGCACAGGGAGAGACAACAGCTTCATGCACATCACCCTCACAAGCAATCCTTCCAAAAGTGTTAAATCCCCCATACGTGACAGTTCACGGATCCTAAGGAGATTGTTTTGCTTCTTATGAAGTACTTTGAGATTTTAAAAAAAAAAAAAAAAAAAAAAAATCAATCCCACTTGGAAAGGTAATTTCACTTAAATAGAAATTTATTTTATTGTAATTAATAGGAACGGAAGAGGAATCATAGAACAGCCTGAGTTGGAAGGGACCTTAAATCTTTTAATTCCATCCCCTGCCATGGGTAGGAACACCTTCCACTAGCCAAGGCTGCTCCAAGCCCTGTCCAGCCTGGCCTTGGACACTTCCAGGGATCCAGGGGCAGCCACAGCTGCTCTGGGCACCCTGTGCCAGGGCCTCCCCACCCTCACAGGGATTCCTGCATTATGTTTTTATTAAGAGTACAGAAGAATTGTTGTCATCCTTTCTTTTCTCTTTCTTATGACCAGCAGCTTTTTGCTTTAATTAGACTTTCTTCTTAAATTGTTTTAAAGCACAGGGAAGGTAAAAACATTGGCAATAATATTTCAGTGAGATTTCAAATAGTAAAGCATGAAAAGAAGACATATGGAATTACTTTGTCTTTCAATTGCCTTTTACAAAATGCTGCTTCTTCTGTGGATTGGTTCATGTGTGGGTTACAAAAGGGATTCAAGAGATAATCGTGAGTCAGTAATACCAGGTCTGGTCCCATGGCTTTAAGGTTGCTTAATGAGGTTAAAGAAAAGAGAATGTAAAAGAGATGTGACTACAGCTGAAACTTCCAAGTAGCTCCAGACTACTTAATGGAGGAACTTGGGCCCCAGTGAATGCCAATAAACCTATTTTCTTTTAAAGAAAAAATTACAAAACATTTAAAGGACATCAATCACACTTTCCTTAGCAATGTTAGAGAGTGACAATTAAAAATGCCCTGTTGTGCTGTAGCACACCTTAAATCATGTTTCAGAGCCTGAGCCAGTATCTGAATTTGTTACTAAAACTACTACCTCATTGCAGGATTAAAACCTAAGGTTAGAAATAAATTTTGTTTTACGCTAGTGAAATGATCAAATATTCTTTTTCAAAGCTCATTTTCATATTTACTGTAAATGCTCTTAGAATAAGTTAAAATTTTCAACTAAAAAACTACTAAATGAGGTTTTTAATTTACAGGAAGAGAGTGATGGAAATTTCCAAGCTTGACCATTTCAATCGCTGTACAAACAAACAAGGATGAAAAAGAAAGGGAGACTGAATAAGACCAGATTTTGCAGCAGACAGCTTAGACTTAAAAAAAAAAAAATCATGTTTTTCATCCACATTTCATGACATCAGCATCAGTTGATGCTGTGAGTGGGGGTGTGGGAATGCATCTCCTCCTCACCAAAATCTAACAGTGACACTTTCTTCAGCTTCTGGCAAAAAGATAAATATTGTCCAAGTCATTCCCTTTGGGGCAGGGTTGTTATCCCAGTTCTCAGCTTCTTTGCTTTTTGTATAAACACATCTCTCCCATTTATCTGCCTATAAATACCAGATTCCTACCCAGTGAAGAGCATCTGGAGGCACCTTTCCTGCAAGACTTGCAGAGAAAAGGGATTAATTCCAGTTCATTTCTGTGCATGGCACCGAGCCATGCCCCTGGTTGAAAAGCTTTTTGTCTATTTGTCTTCTTTCTTTTTCCAAAACCTTAAAACCTAAATCCAATTTGTTGCTTTGTGCATTCCTGAAAAGGTGGGAGTTGTGCAAAACCCCCTGGAGATTCCTGTGGGGCCAGAGCACACCTCAAGACTGGTTTGTGTGGCCCAGGCAGAGGAGAGGCCTCCTGAAAGTGCCCAAGGCCAGGTTGGATGGGGCTTGGAGCAACCCAGGATAGTGGAAGGTGTCCCTACCCATGGCAGGGGTGGCACTGGATGGACTTTGAGGTCCCTTCCAACCCAAACCATTCTGGGATTCTGGGATTCTGGGATTCTATGGACATTGTAGACACCCCCACAGTCTCATTTGATGCCCAAATGCCATTTGGATGAATGGCAGCTCTTCTATGACGAATATTTCTTTGCCACATGGAGCTGAAAGATTAATGCAAGTCCTGAAGGTCATCTTGCAAAGGCAGTCACTGCATTTCTTCTCTTTATTGTGGGCAATTCCATGGACAATTCTCTTTGATGAGCCTGTTTTTTTCCAGAAGGAATAAATGAGATACTTCTGGTTGCATCCCTAGCAAACAGCAAGGCCACAACGAGGAAGGGTCAGACCCAAACTTTCAGCTACAAACCACAGCTATTTCCCTTTCCCAAAGTACCCATGGACAGAATAAATCCAGTTGCTGCTGCTCACCCATCTCCCAAGGGCCACATGTGAACCATGCTTCCTAAGGATTGACAGGAAAAGAGGGTTGGAGGCTCAGTGATCTTCCAGAGAGGGAGCTTGGGAAACTGAGGTTGTCATTCAGGCTTTTCCAATATACCCTATGTCTTCAGCTGCTTAATATGCCCAGGAAAATGAGCTGCCTGCTGCTCTGCATTTCCAGTACAACTTGGACTTGGTGTTTACCAGAGAAACACAAATTAATGGAATTCTTAAAAGTGTGTTTTATCTCTTTAAGATGTCCAGCGAGATTTTTAAAAAGCCAAATATCCCAGCAAGTTAAATCATTATTTGTCTTCTGGAGTAATTTGCTGTAGTTTTCCACAAGCAAGTCTGTAAAACTTTCTCTAATCATGGCTTTTTTTCTTTAGAAACTGCTCTTTTCCACCTGCTTCCATTTTAATGTGTCCTCAATATCAGTTATTTTTACTTTGGTTCTAAGAGGCAAATAACGAGGATGAACAATAAGTCTTCCTTTCACAAACAAAAATATGATATTGCTAGTGGAAGAAAACACAGAAAATTGCCAGAGAAATAAAATCCCAGTAAGTGTTTTCATTTGTCAAATTTGCTCAGCGAGAAGGTCCTCAGTAAAGAAAATACAATCCATAAAGCCAGCATCAATTATCGTGGAGTGGAGCATTGGGCTGCTTTTGCTCCTAATCTTTGCATATTGGAAAAGGATGATTACACACTCTCCATCACCAGGGAACAGGCCAATCCATACAAACATCACCAATCGCCAGCTCCTGCTGGGCGTTGTGGAAATCTGTAGAATTCTGCAAACTTGTAAACCTGCTGAAACAAGAAACTGAATTAATCTAAAGCACTGCCTCAGTGCAGCTGATGTTCCTGGAAAACATAAGATGACTTGTTAGCTGTGTATTAGTTCCTAGTAAAGATATGGGGAAAATTGGGATTTATTTGGAGTTCTTCAGTTCCCCTTGTGGCAAACCACTGCCAGTCTGTGCCAATGAAGAGTACAGGAAATAAAGGAAATCAGGAAGGAAGCTGATGGCAAGGATCTAACTCAAAGGAAGACAACATAAAGTGATGACTAGGGGTGGAAACCACAAGAACTAGGGATTTGTTTATATAAATTCATGGAAATCGCTAAAAAAACCAAAAAGACCAAGACCAAAACCAAACTGAGCAAAAAAGTAAACCAGTAAAAAAAACCCCAAACAAACAAACAAACAAACCCAAAACCCGAAACATATAATAAAAAAACAAGCAAAACAAACAAAAAAAGGAAAAAATCCCTAAAGAGGAAGCAAGGGGAAAACAGTAAACATGTTGATGGAGATCCACAAAAAATCTTAAGAAAGCTCAGAAGTTTGGTAGATTTTGATCACTTCTTGCTTAAAATTAAGCTAAAAATCAGGGGCTTTAGCTATGCCATACTTGGTCTTTCAGAATGCACCTTCATTCTCACCCTCTTTTCTTTAAATTGGTGATGCTGAGCTCAACCCCTTTCTTAAAATACACACATGTGACTTCTGGATGCCATCAAGTGCTGGAAGCCAGTCTGCTCACAGAATCCCAGAATCACTGAGGCTGGGAAAGCCCTCTGAGACCATCGAGTCCAGCCTGCGCCCAATCCCCACCTTGTCACCAGCCCAGAATGCCACATCCAGGCCTTCCTTGGACATCTCCAGGGATGGGGACTCCAACACCTCCCTGGGCAGCCCCTTCCAAGGCCTGAGCACCCTTTCCATGGAGAAATTCCTTAATATCCAACCTGAGCCTCCCCTGGCCCAGCCTGAGGCCGTTCCCTCTCCTCCTGTCCCTGTTCCCTGCGAGCAGAGCCCGACCCCCCCGGCTGCCCCCTCCTGTCAGGGAGTTGTGCAGAGCCACAAGGTCCCCCTGAGCCTCCTTTGCTCCAGGCTGAGCCCCTTTCCCAGCTCCCTCAGCCGCTCCTGGGGCTCCAGCCCCTTCCCCAGCTCCGTTCCCTTCCCTGGACACGCTCCAGCCCCTCCAGGTCTCTCTGGCCATGAGGGCCCAGAACTGGACACAGCACTCGAGGTCCCTCAGCAGTGCCAGCACAGGGGACAGGCACTGCCCTGGGGCTGTGGCCACAGCATGGCTGGGACAAGCCTGCATTCCTTCTTGGCCATCTGGACACACTCTGGCACTCACTCTGAACTCGAGAGTTTATTATTATCTAAAATAGAATAGGAATATCTCCAGTAGATGTACAGGACAATGAAAAGCAATTTGCAATTGTTCCCAGCATCTCTTTATCACTGCTGGAGGCACAGGCTACTATTGAAATCCTAAGACTCACAAGATGAATCCTGTGTGGAAATATTCCAAAGATTGTTCCCAGAGAGGTTTTCTAATGTACTATGAATGTGCGGCGTGCTCACCACTTTCCTCCACTGTAGTAATCCACTTCCCACTGACCTACAGATCCAATTAATTTGCAGCTAATGGAACTCTGTGTTCAAAGGAATTCTGAGTACTACTCGAAATTCCCAGATGAGGTTGTCAGCCAACTATCTTGGAAGGACTGATAAGCAGCAGGAACACAGGGGCTACTCGTGGTGCATAATTTTGCTTCTCACATATGCTGCTGGTGTTTGGCACACAAATTTTATTTTAAGTTCCTTAAAGGGATTTGGTGCCGGGTTTCATTCCTTTGTTCCATCTCATGGAACTTCAGTGGCTCAACCCTGAAATGACCCTGAGCATCTTATTTGATCCAGATCCAACTCCATCTCTGAGCTTGCTCCAGATCTTGCTCTTTCTCTGAGTTTTCTCCCGATCTAACTCCTCTGTTTGCTCCCCTGCTGAGAGCAGTGAAGTTGGAGTCCATTGCAGGGCAGACTTCCTCAAGACCTACTTTGAGGGAAAATTTGGTGTAAATTAGGTGGTTCCTCTTCTGGCTGCACAGTTTGAGCCAGGTCCTTGGTTTAGTCTCTCGTTTTGTGGCTGGGATCCCAAGGTAAGGATGGAAACATCCCTTTTTTCTGGCTGCATCTCTTCTTGGGCTGCCTGAGAGGGAGTGTGTGATGTGCCACAGGGCAACTGACGGGCACTTCCCAGTCTGCTCCAAGCGATTGAATTGGTGGGGCTGGTTTGTGCCTGGTTTAAGGCAACAAGCAGCAATAGAACCTGCATTCCCTGTAGGGATCAGGCAGGACCACTGGGCAGGTTTGGGGAGTCTGACTGGATCCCCTGGAGCCACCACTGCACCAGCTCTGTCACCACCTGGGAAGTGACAGCCTGTCCTGAGAAGAGATAGGATTCCACACAGAAGCATTTAGCTACTCAAAAAATTCCAGCAAAATCGTTTTGGGGGTTTTGCCTACAAAGTACCCACAGCAAAGACTGTGGCCATGGGCTCCCCTTCGCATCCATCTACGCCAGCTCCTCCCTTGCAGCAGCAGATGGGAACAAACGGTGTCTTCAGACAAGGCAGCAGCGATGGAGCTGCACTGCAGACATAAAATAAATCTCTGCCACAGCATCAGAGCAGGTAAGGCAGAAAGATATCCATAGAAACTGCTGTTCCCTGCACAGAGCTGTCCCCCACATGCTGGCGCTCAGAAGATCTTCCTAATCCACACTGGCCATAAATGCAGCAGCTCTGACAGGTCCAGTATGAACCATTCCCCCTCTTTTCCTGGTGAAAGGGTTGAGGTGTTTCATCTTCTGGTGTGAGATTTGCCCAAAGGAAAACTTTTCTGAGTAAGGAAGCATTGCAGTTCTGTAGCTGCATATTTTAAGCCTGGTTCCTAAGTATTCAAGTCATTATAAATCCCCTGACTTCAGCAGAGCTGTGCAGAGTTATGCCAGCTATGAATCTGCCTGTTCCCCCCTTAAGTACTTCCCAAGCATTAAAATCCTTTCAGAAATAAGTCATGCAGGTGATGTTTGCCCACACATAAATCAATTAAGACGTGGAAGGTTGTCTGCAGGCATGGGGATGGGAGGGGAACAGGGGGGAAGAGAAAGGGATATTTCCCTTTTTAATTTTCCAGGTAGTTTTTTCCCTTCAGGGCATCCTGTCTTTGGTGAACTGCATTCTGTGTGCCCAGAGCTACTCATTCTGTAACACTCACACTGCCAAAGGTTCATCAGGACTTATAGCACATATCCTTAAGGTTGGATTAATTGTGTATTGCTGCATGGAATGGGAGCTTTGCAACCTGGGCTCCTTACACAATAAATGACCTTTTTTAGGCTGTGGTCGAACCACAGCTTGAACCACCACTCTCTAACCTTCCCAATGAAGTGACTGGTTTATTTTTATTTTAATTTTTTTTTCCTGAAATAGGCTGCCAATGAAAGGCATCAGCCTTTCAAAAATCCACCCTCCACATTCAGATTTTGAAAAAACAATTGGAACTATGAATTCTTACAACTCACTGATGTCCTCCCGAATCTGCTCTTAAGTGTTTATTGTCAAGTGATGGCTTTGGTACTAATAATTCTTAAATATGGCCAAGACTTCAGCAGAATGAGCTCTTTAGCAGCAAAATATCAGTGGGTGCACTGATTTCACAGCCAAAAGCTGAAAATCAAAGGGTTATTTTAGGATTATTATTTTCTATGCCAAAACAATTATAAAGATTAACAGTTCATATCTAATCAGAGTTTAAAAATTAATTGAAATGTAGAAAAAATGTAAGAAAAAAGTAGATTCCAGTTAGGCCCAGAGAAATCTGAGTTAACAGGGGGCAGAGTTTCATAAGAAGGCAGTTTTCCTGCCAGGCATGGACTACTCCTGACCAATATCCAAAATGAAGGAAACGAGATCTCAAAGCTTAATTTATAACTAAACTGCACCCAGCTGCTCACCCACTACAGTCAAATAAAATGACTCTAAATGGGAATAAATATTTGCTCTGCATCACATGAATCTGCCTTACAGCTCTTTCACTGACAGTGTAAGAATAAGAGAGATTTTCCATTATTATTTGCTTCCAGTTTTACTTATCCATCATAAATTTGCTACCGAGCCCATAAATCTCTCACCTGATAATAACGTTTTTCAGTAGATACTCCTCTGAGCTCATATTTGGTGAGATAGCATACACAAACACTGCAAGTAGACAAAAATAAATCCACAACAGGTGTAAAAATTGGGAAAAAATAGCACTGTGCTCAAGAAAGGCATTTAGGTAGAAGTTACAGATTTCCTTGTTGAGTTTTCAACCCTAAAATTGCTTCTATAGGTCAGTGGCTGAAAATTCACAGATCTTTGATTAAAATTTCAGGTTGAAATTTTTCCATGGCTTCCTCTCCCTTGCACCTTAAACATGAGTGTAAGGACACAAGGAACAAGAGTAAAGGTGAAGGAAGAATTCTAAAAGTATTTTTGGTCTAGAGGCACTTGTACTACAAATGAAGCCTTCTCTTTTCCTCTGTTACACTTTTAACCTGGGTCTGAAAAACTTGAGACTAAAGGAGGGCTGGATAAAGGAAAAAATTTCTGAGGCTTCAGTTTTATCTCGCAGAGAACTTAACCAACCAAAAAGACAGAGGCATAAAATCACAGTCCTCAGCTCCATGCCCTTGATATTGATTCAGCTCACACAAATCTGCAGTGAGCTCCTTCATTCCTCAGTATTCTTGTGAATGTGTGAATAGCTCAGGCCTGTTTTGATAAAATGGCCCTGCTAACCCTGATAGCTGCAGAGAAAAGCTCTGAAATGTTACCCAAGTGAATCCTAAATTTTTCAGAATCTAATGATGAATAAAAGAGCCCGGCATGTTTATTAGATTTCATCATTCTCCAACACTTGGGCTCAGCAGTAGCATGACCATAAAAACAGCATTTACCGAGCTTATGGAAAGAGAAATAAATTATTTGTGAAAAGGTGAGGCCCCTTCTAGGCTCAGGTGCCACCTCAGCCATCCTTGAGCATGCCCCTTGCACGTGCTCTGGCCAGGTAGTGACCAGTTCTGTCAGTGTGAGTCAAACACAAGGAGAGATTCCAGGGTGTTGCCCAAAATCCCAAAGCTCTCTGCCCCAGTGGATGTTCCTGCCAGTGTGAGTGACCTTCCTGATGGTTGTGACAGTCCCAAGATTCTTGCACTGGTTTGTGGCTCGTATCAGGACAATCATTGCCTGTGCAGTTCATCAAACACAACCTTGGCTTCCCTTCGAGCTCTGGGCAAAGACACAGTTCTCATTCTGCTGAGGGCAACTTGCTACTAAGAATGTCACATTTCACGTTCAAAAGGCCGAAATCTCCTTTTCCCACTGTTCATAAACTCATATTCAACAGTAATCTTGAGCAAGGGCTGTGTTTTGCTGCAGCCTGGACATGGCCAATGAGGCCTGGAGTGTGGCGAGCACCCCGAAGTGATTCCATAAAGCAGTGTGTGATTAAAGCCCAGCAGAGAGCCATTCTGCCCCTCAGAAACAGCATTCCTGCAACAATTCCTGCTTTGGTTTTACCTCTGCACCTCCCAGATATGTCTGGAGACCTGAAATTCACACACCACAAGTCCCACAAGACTTTCTGCTCAGGGTTGTAGCCAGGGAAGGTTTGAGCAGCTCACACACACCCAGAGGTCCACATGAAGCTGCTGATGCTCCTCCAAACCCACAACTCCCACAAATCATAACAATGCTGCTTTAAATTCTGGAAGCATCTCCACCCAGAACGATGCCTGCTAATCTCAGAGGAGTTCTGAGAGCCATCGTTATTGCAATTGTCTGTGGGGGTCTGTCTGAGGAGCTCGGCAGCCTCTGCAGCACCGTTCCTTGGCCAACAGCACCATCTGCCTCCAAGAACCGCAAACGGGAGCACACTGTGCTGCTTCTGTGTTCCCTGGCACTCTCTGCTCCTTTCTGCAAACCTATTCATGGCTGTGTTACCACAAGGTCTCTGATGGGTGTGAACCAGCGTTTGGAAACCTGGAGCCGAGGTTTTCAACCTCCAAAGCTCACAAAGCACCCTGAAATGTCCAGCACAGTGTAGCAGTCCGAGCTGTCACTGGGAAACCAGCAGCACAAATCAGGCACTGCAGAAGCCAGGGCTTTATCCCTGTATGTGCCTGGCTGGAAACAAGGATAAGTCCTGCCTAGTAAACACGAGTCCTGGTTATCCTGTTCTGTGGCCACAGAACTGTTTGAGTTGGAAGGGAGCTTTTAAATGTCGTGTGACCCAGCTCCCCTGCAATGAGCAGGGGCATCTTCAGCTCCAACAGGTTGCTCACATCAGTGTGAAATGTAGTTCTTGCGAAGTATTCAATCAGCTTTAGAGCACTGAACTGAAAAATCCTGCATTTCTCTTCCCATTAATTTGCAGTGAAATCTTGGTTACTCAAACTGGAGTGGTTTGGGGGTGGTTTTGGGGTTTGCCCTAGCTAGGAGTACAGAAGGATGTTTGTGCTAGAAGACGCAAACTTGTGTCAGAAGGCACAAATATGTAGCTTGTTAATTGTTTGGATTAATTTGCTGGATTTGGTGGATTAATTTGTTAATTAATTTGCTGGACTTTCTGCAGAATATATCTGTTCACAGCAACAAGCAAGGGAAATTCCTTGGGGGAAACTCTCAGGTTGATCTTTAGGATGGAAGTGCTCCAACAAAACAGTTGCAAAACGGCTGCAGCACCATAACCACAGTAATGAAAAATGCAGCAGCATCTCTGGGTGGAGTAATGACCCCCAGAGACCTGGGATTTCAGCTGGAGTGTCAGAGTGTGCTGCAGCTTGAGGTGACCATTCCCACCTCTTGAGAAGAAGTGCAGATGATCCCTGCTTTAAATTCAGTTGTGCCAGACCTCCCTCCATAGGTTGGCATGGGAACAAGTATAGACAATAATTTCTTGACATCCTTTAATATTGCCCATGGAAATGGGAAGAGGGGAAAGCCTGAACCAAAGCATGTGTGAGTACATTCAGCAGGGGCCTGAACTCCAGTCCAAAATTCAGTGGAGTGTCTGTAAATAAATAAATTAACATGTAAAGTTGGACTCTTATCAATCTCATTAGGAGTCACTTATTCATACAGCTCCACCACCTGCACTGCAGTCATGGCTTAGTGATACACAAAATAAGACACAAAATACAGACCTATCCCTTGCCCTCTGATTAGACTTTAGATATTTTTGCACTTTCCAGCCTGCAAAAAGAGCAAATGGAAAATGGACATAATCAAAATCTCTTCATGTTCACAAGCATGACAAGATGCTGAATCCTGTCAAAGCTCTGAAGTGCCACAGCCCTTCTGGAAGTCTACCCTTAGAACCAGAAAGAGGCCTTTTAACCTCAAAATGAGATTAAAAATTGTCACAGTCAACCCTTCTTAAAACACAGACAGTACAAAGGGGACACAAAGCAACTAAAAGGGTTCACAGAAAACTGTCTCCACTTCCTGTCTCCGCCCTGCTGCTGGGTGAGCCCTTCCCTTCAGGGTCACCATCATCCCACCAACCCTGCAGCATCCCCCTGATCACTGAGGAAAATCTTTTGTTCCTTCTTTTCTCAAGTCTGGCTTTGCAACTGCTCCCAAGTCTCTTCTGGAAAGCACGAGGGATTCAAAGCCTAAATATTCTTATATTTAAAGAATATTCTTAAAAAATATAAAAAGGTGCTTAGGATCATTTTTGCAAAGCAGATTTTACAATATAAATTAACAAGTAGGGGATTATAACAGGGTGAAGCATAATCTCTGAATGCCTTTAGAATATTGGACTCTCAGGACTGGACTGGGGCAGTGCACATACATCAGCTCTCACCCAGGTGTTTTCAGAAAGCTGAGATTTGTTTCTTCGTGAAGAATTTAAAATGCACTCCTGGGTTGCCTCAGAGAGTGGGGTCCAGCCCCTTTTCTCCATCACAATTATTGCATATTGTAAGGAAATGTTGGGAAACCTGATTAAATATTTTATAGCTCAGTCCATTTAGCAGTCTGAGTGTCTGAACTACTGCAAATGAACAAGGAGGGCTTGCCTGTACGAGGGAGTTGAGCAGAGCCTAACTTGGATTCTTTCACCTTCAGCTCTCACCTGGAGTTTTCTTTTTAAACCACCACAACCTTATTTAAATCCATGCTCTCCCTCCTCCACTGCTATGGCCTTAGACCACAGGTAATTCCCTGATTCCAGCCCCAGGTGAGAGGTTCAAATGATGGTCTTGACCCTCTGTGGTAGGAGCAGGGGAGACCTGAGGGAGGGGAAACCTTCTGCATCCCCCCTGCTGCCTCCTGGTGTGATGAGATCAGGGTAAGGCAGAGTCTCCTTCCTCCAATGCTTGGTTCTGTGGCACTGAAGCACATAACACATTTCTGTGCCAGGTGTTCCTGTTCTCCTGAATCACAGCCCACTTAGAATCATGGAATTGTTATGCTTGGAAAAGCCCTCTAAGATCATTGAGTCCAACCTGTTAACCCAGCATTGCCATGTTCCCACTAAACCACGTCCCCAAGCACCACATCCATGTGTTTATTGAACACTTCCAAGGATGACGTGGGGACTTCATCCTGTTCCTACTGAGGTCCCTGAAGATCCCCCACCTGGGAGCATCATTTTCCCATACATGGGAGAGCCCTCTCCCTGAAAAGCAATAAAATAAAACAACCCCCACTGGTGAAGGTAGATATAGTCCTAATTTAGGGTCCTCCTGCACTGTGGGGAGAGAAGCCATCTATCTGTTAGGCAGCTGCCAAAATGTATCGGAGAAAATTTAACAGAAAAGCATTTATTGTAATGAAGCATATACAGCATTCCCAATAAAAAATAAGGGTGAAGAGGGAAGCTAACAAGCATGCACAGCCTGGGGAAGAGGCTGTACTGCTTGGGGACTCGCTGGTTTGGGTTTCCAGGCACTGAGGGATGTTTTGGAGGGACTGGGAGCAGCAGTTACTGATTCAGCACCGCCACACGCAGGAGGGATGCGGCGGGCAGGGAGACGCCAGCTTTCCCTCCAGATCCGTGAAATACAGCTCCCTCTTTCCCTGCAGAAAGGGTTTATTAAAGCTGTCGGCCTGCTTTGAAATAATGACAGGTGTTACACAAATCAGCAGCCTTAGCTCCTCACTTAGCAAAGCGCCAGAGCCTGGGCTAACAGCACAAAGTGAAACACAAAAAGAAAAAAAGCATAACAAAACAGGATGGGAATGTCCAGCAATGTGGGGGAAAAAAAAAAAACAACTAATTTTCTGTTGTTTTTAAGGCACTGGGAGATGTAGGTAGCGATTTTAATGTAATAGAAATAAATACTATAGATATTTTCCTTTACAACCCGCTGAGTTCAACAGACAAGAGAAATTTCCATTTACCTCATCCGTGCAAGGTATTTTTCCCTAATGTCTGTAACTGGTTAGGAAAATTATGACAACTGTAGGCAGAATCTAACAGAGCCTGAGAAGAAAAACAAAATCTTTTCACAGGGAAGAGACAGACTGCAGAGGTTTTTTGGCAGAGATTTGCAGTCTGAAACATTCTCAGCCAGCTACTCTGCCATGCTGCTCTTCCCTTTTAGAGGCTGCTTTTGGTGTCCAGTCAGGCCAGTTATAGCACTGATAGACAATGAGTTATAAAAAATAAATCGTGTGCAGTCCTGCCAGGACTGGCATTGAGCAGCTGAAGCAATGCCTGTGGTCTGACCCACCCTTCTGCACTGGTCTGAGAGCAGAGAATCCTGGAATGGTTTGGGTTGGAAGGGACCATAAAGATCATCCCATTCCACTCCCTGCCATGGGCAGGGACATTTTCCTCTACCCCAGAGTGCTCCAAGCCCCATCCAGCCTGGCCTTGGACACTTCCAGGGATCCAGGGGCAGCCACAGCTTCTCCGTGCGCCCTGTGCCAGGGCCTCAGCACCCTCACAGGGAAGGACTTCATCCCAATATCCTATCTAACCCTGCCCTCCTGCCGCTTAAAGGCATTCTCCCTTGTCCTGTCACTCCATCCTTTGTCCCAGTTCCCTCCCCAGTTCTCTTTCAGGCTGCCCAAGTGTGAATATGCCAGAACCCTGGGACTCCACTGCAACACCTGCCAGAAACGAGCTGCTCCCCAGCACCCAGGGGACATATTCATACTGTACCCGTGGGATTTCAATGGCATTATTCAAACACTTTGAGGTCTCAAAGTATTTCTGAATGCCTTGCAAGGACACAGGTAGCTCTGGTTTGTGAAGGGTGTAAAAGCAGGCTCCCATCCAGAGATTTCCAGCACACAGAACTCCTGGCTGCAGAAACCCCTCCACTCCCTGACCAAGCTCATATGTCCTGATGCACCAAGGATAACACAGGGAATCAGGGAGAGGTGAGCAGAGCACAGACAGGGAGAAGGGCACAGCCCACATGAGGACTCTCCATCAGTAGGAGCTCCACAATTTATTCCAGTGTTCTCCTGTGCCCATCACTCGGGTTGGACCCTGCCCCGGAAGCAGCTGCAGGAGGTGGTGAAGCACCACTGCAAATGGAGGTGAAACCTCATAGGATCACAGAATTGTAAAGACAAGAATTTAACATCATCAAGTCCAACCACCAACCCAGCACCACCCCCATGTTCACCACTAAACCTTGTCCCTATGTGTCACATCCACACATTTTTTTAACACCTTCAGGGATGGTGATTCCCCCACTGCCCTGGGCAGCCTGTGCCAGTGCTTGACAACCCTTTCAGTGAAGAATATTTTCCAATTTATATTCCATATATATAAATATCCAATCTAAACCTCCCCTGGGGCAACTTCAGGCTGCTTCCTCTCATCCTGTCTCATTTCACCCTTTCCACCGCCTTGGACAAGGCACCATGAAGAAGTTGTATACAAAATAAAGCTTTATCCATCCTCTTAAATCACCTGCTTTTCTGCTGAGGGAATACCAATTCCAGAAGCAGGAGAAGCACCTCAGCCATCATTGCTGTGCTCCTCAGGCAAAATCAGCAAAAACCAGAGCACGCTCTTCCTCTGAACATATTTACAAGCTCCAAGAGGAGCTTCCCATCTCCAACAAAGCTCTTTTCCCACACAGAATTTAACTATCCTGCACAAACTTCTTCCATCAGAAAGTGGGCTTTAGCTGCTCAGTTAAAAGGGTTTCATGTCCTATTTCCCAGTTAGAGGATTTTTAGCAGTAGTAACAGCAGTTGTAGGAAATAAGTCTGATTTCCAATATAGAATAACCAGCCTTGCCTTTTAAAGGATTTGAGTGAAAAACAGTTGCTGGTGGGTTAATCGTGCCCAATTTTCTAAAATCCAGAGCATAAGTTTCTGTTATAAGAGGGAATCAGTGAAAAAATAAAAACTATTCCTTTAATTTCATTCAAAACTCCACCCAAATCAGCAGGAATCTTACTGAAGTGCAGAACTTTACCTCCAAAAGTCACATGTGTGTAGAGGGAAGGCCCTGAGTTTACCTCATAAAATGCTTCATTCTGTCTTGAACTCCCTACCACTGTGAGATATTCAAGAAAGATACTCTCCCCCCATAAAAATTTCCATGAGTAACCCTGGGATAGGTGTCCCAGAAGTTATTTTTTGTGACAGGGGCACAGCATCCAGTCCCCCTAACCTGGTACAGCAAGCTGGGCCTCTTCTTATCTGGGTTGTTTAACATTGCTAAGGCAAGGCTATCTGCAAATCTTGGTGCAGCCATCTTAAAAAATATCATTAATCTTTAAAAATATCATAAAATAATGGTTAAAGGTTGGACTCAATGATCTTGGAGGCCTTTTCCAACCTAAATGGTTCTGTGACTCTGTGGTGTTATGTGACTTCACACATTTTGAGGGACTGAAATCCTTATCACTGAGAAGGTGCAGCACGATTCCCTCACCATTTATATCCAAGAGGCTTCTGATGTCTCAAAACTGCTGTGTCTGTGCACAAGGAGGTACCATGGTCGGGAGCAGCCATGGATTTTCCTTGAGAAAGGACACGAGCAAGTTCAATCTCCCTCAGGGATCAATACTGGCACCAATACTTGCTCAATGAGTTTATTAAATGACCTGGCTGCTGGGGTAGAGCGCACTCCCATCAGCTTCACCCATGATTCATCACTGGGCAGAGCTGTGGATGTGCTGGCAGCTCTGGCCACCTTCAGCAAGACTTCAACTGAATGGAAAAATGGGCCAAGGCAAATGGCCTGAAATTCAATAAAGGCAATAAAGGAAAGTGCAAACTCCTGCCCCAGGGGTGGGAGAAGCTCAGCACAGGCTGGGGCTGAAAGCAGCTTGGCAGAGAAGGAACTGGGGGTCAGGGTGGACGCCAGGCTGGACATGAGCCAGCACCGTGGCCGAGCAGCAAAGGAGGCCAGTGGGGCCTGGGCTGCACTGGGAATGCTGCCAGCACCTCCAGGAGGGGAAATTCTCCCTCTTCTTAGCACTGGAGAGGCCACACTTGGAGCACGTGTCCAGATCTGGGCACCAGCACACCAGAGAGAGTCCAGTGAAGGGCACAAATACTGTCCAGGGACTGGAGCATCTGGCCACGGCTTCTGCCACTGCTCAGGTTCAGCTATCAGATAGACAAGACTACACAGTTCTCAAAAATGTGCAGCAAGAGCCAATGGACATGAGCAGAAACAAAGGAAATCTTTATTAGATCAGGCCACATGTCACAAAGAAACCCATCATACTGATATGCTTCACAAAATGTGTCCAAAGGGTCTGTGCCCATGGTCACAGAACATCTCTAAAACCCCTGTTCTCATTTTTTTATACTTGGTTGCTGCATGTCTTTTAAAAATCTGACTCCATGTAGCTAATCTTATAAAATCCACGAGAATAACATTACGGTGAAGCTGCTCCTTTTAGAAACAATTCTTCCTAACTTCTGAATACTCTTCTTATATGACCACAGTAAGAATGTGTTCAATGCTTATCCAGGAAATTGTTGCCTCAACATTTTAATCAAAGGAGTAGATTTGGATATTAACTCAACACCAAATAATTTCCCAGCTGAAGTGGGTGAGCCGATCCAAATGCAATGACCTCTGATTTATCCCTTTGACTCTGATCTAGATGTCTCTTAAACACCTCCTTTCCTAGTTATACACTATGGTACATCCCAGCCTGTTTCTGTCTGAGCTGAGTTTTGTGAGAAGATGGAAATGAGGCCGAATTTCAGAAAATGATGATATGAGGTACCCAGCAGTAAAATTACATCAGGCACCACACTAAGTCAGGAGGAGCAGTTCAATAACTGGCAGGCAAAAACAATGACATTTTTAAGAACAGAGAAGGGTGTTTTTGCCACAATTTTTCACTTTCCCCTCGCATGAATTCTCAATATTTTGGATACATTTGCACAGTAAAAAAAAAAAAAAATCAAACTGAAGAACTGACACAGATTTTTTTCCTTTGGCATTTTAAGAATAAGAGAAGAGACCCCAGCTGTGCTTAAATATCCAGCAGCACGAATAAGGGAGAATATGCAAAATATGAGGTTTATTCTTATAAGAAAATTGCCCTGAAGATGAAAAGTTTTTTCTTCACTTAAAATTGTGCTGCAATTCAGTTTAAAAATTGGGTTGTCAATTTAAGCTTCCTTTGTTTTCTTTTAAGCACAGAAACATTAGAAACACAGACTGAATTAGCAGTAGATACTCCATTCTCTGACAGAAGCAGAAGTTTTTAAGATGAAAATAAAGAAATCAATGTGAACATAAAGTGGTTAAAAGTAGATGTGGTTACACACATGGTCACACTGAGTTAAGTTAGTCCTGATTTAGCACTCTGGCTTTGCACAGGCTGACTTAAAGCCAGTCAAAATACATAGTTATTAATATTTCAGCTTAATTCTGGTTTGTCAGGTGGCAGAAGACACCAGAACCTGCTCAAAAGACAAAAAGACTCCCAGTGAGCCCACAAGGGCGAGTCCCCAAGAGCCGCCCCACTCTCATTATCAGTGCTCTCTGTGTTCCTCTCCCTTCCAAGCTGAGAATACCAATCAGCCTTAATGCTTGGCAGGAATTATTCAGCCTGTTTGGTAAAACTGCCTTCAAGCCACATATAGGCTGTGACAAAGTTTTCTAATTAAACAGTTTCATTAAGCAGCAGAGCATACCTTTGTAAATCCCACAGCTGCCAGCTCAGGGCCCAATCCTCCTCCCACTGAACTCCAGAGGAGCAGGATCCCTGTATTTACATTTCTCCCTGTATGGGAGATTTTAGGAATCAATAAGCAAAAGTTATTCTAAGTCTGAAAAAACATGCATTCTCTTTGGGATTCTCTGGGCAAATTGCTTATTGATTTTTCCCAGCACATACTGCTGATTTTCATAGGCCTCGGATTGTTTGGAGGTTTTTCTGGCATTGTGTCATGTAATCATAAAAATTCTCCTCTGATACTATGGATATCACCCAAATTTATAATGTGTCTGAGTCAATATGAAGGGAGGTTGTCTCAGAACTCCAAGGTTATAAGGTTGGTGTTGCTGGGGAGTACACAGCACTCATTAAATGAAATCCATCCCACCACACCATCTCTGTCTGAACCAGACACACTGGGATGCCCCAGAGAAGTGTCCACCTATAACATCCTGACCTCAACGGAGGCTGAAAACATTCAAAACCCCCCCCACATTTTGAGTAAGTTGACTCTTACTCAAATGTCATGTTTGTTCCTGCAGAGGTGAAAGGCCAGAATTGCTGTGGTGTGAGGCAGGAAGGCCCCAGGGGCACCCGGATTCAGGCCCTGGACAATTCCCACTCCTTCCTGAGCAAACCCTCTGGAAGCAGTAATCAGTTCCTCACTTGCAGTCCTTCCTGCCTGTCCCTAACACCTCTGCAGAGCTGCTTGTGAGCATTTCCTCCCAAAATGACACCTTGTCATTGTGCATTCCAAAGACGTGTCCTGTGTGCCTCCCTCCAGGCCTTTGACAAGCCCAAGGAAAGCCCGTGGAAGGACTGTCATCAGGGAATGGCACATGAAATCATTTAGTGACAACGAGAATCACAATGCAGAAGCCTTGAACACTCTAATTAACCTTCCAGGAGAGGGTCTCCTCTTCCCTGTGTTTTTAAAATAAATGGGAACAGCTCACAGGTCAATGGCAATCTCCCCACCAGGCAGGGGGGTCGGGGTGATGCAGGGAGAATTTTAAGGCTGTAACTCAATGCAAGTAATAGGTTGAGAGAAAGTACATCTGCCACTGCTCATCACGAGTAAGGAGAACAGTTTATCAGAGCTACAACTTCCCATCACATTCTTCCAAGTTATGCAAAACACTAATTTTAATTTTCCATAATTCTTTCATGAGAGAAATCTACCAAGTTTTTGCCAGCAAGAAAAGTTTGTGTTTAAGGAGATTTTTTTTTTCCACCTTGCTCATCTAAGAGGACAGAGAAAAAGACTTTTTTCCCTTAACAACATCTTTGGAGTGGCCCTCCAGCAACTGTCTGTGCACCTCTGCAGATTGCTTCATCCAGAGAGAGCTGTCACATAGGGAGAGTTAATGCATCAGACAGAGACAAGCTGCAGCGACCCACACACTCTCACATATAAATAATATAGAATATGAGCTGTTTGTGTGAGCACAGAGATTTCTGCAGGGCACTTTAATATTTTGTTTACATCTAAAAGTAAATACAGTTCTTTAAACAGCTGCCTCATGGTCCCCAGCTGTCCGTAAATATGAAAAGCAACTGACATTTGTTTCAAAACAGCCAATAAATTATATATCTAGAACAAAAACCTAGTAACTCTGCTCAGATTGGTACTGCAGTGAAAACTTCAGCCAGAGTACAGAACTGCACTGTGCATCCATGGGAAACATTTCCACTTCCCCACTAACCACCTGTCTGGACCCTGAGGTAGGAAGAGGTCAGGGACACTTCCCCGCTGACTAGGAAGAGGTCAGGGACACTTTTCCATGGACACTTTTCCCATGCTGTCCTATGTCCAAGTGCAGAGTGTCACTAAGCATCCAGCATTCCCCTGGACCCTCCTTGCAGCTCAAATCCCTCTTTGACCTCTCCCAGCCCTTCTCCACTGTGTTGGGATGGCATGACCAGGTTTTGGGAGTGAGGGGGCTATGGGGGTGGCTTCTGTGAGCAGCTTCCAGAAGCTTTCCCAGCATCCAGCAGAGCTGATTCCAGACATCTACAGGACAGACCCACCGCTGGCCAAGGCTGAGCCCAGCAGGAATGATGGTAACACCTCCGGGATAACAGATTTAAGAAGGGAAAAAAGAACATTATTGGGCAAATGGAATCACTTCCAGAGAAGACTGGGCTGAGAACATGAGAGAGGAACAGCTCTGCAAACACCAGGGGCAGTGCAGAAGGAAGGACAGGAGCTGCTCCAGGTGCTGGAGCTGAGAATCCTCTGAGATTCCATGAGGCGGCCCGTGGTGAGGCAGTGGTGCCCCTGCAGCCCACAGAGGGCACAGGGGGGCAGAGATGCACCTGCAGCCCCTGGAGGAGCCCCCACCAGAGCAGGAGATGCCCAAAAGAAGCTGTGAAGTCATGAGAAGTTCATGGAGGAGCAGGGTCCTAGTAGGGACCTGCAGAGCCCTGCAGGGAGGAGCCCTGCACACTGGAGCAGGTTGTCTGGTATTTGTGACCCTGTGGGGGACCCAGACTGGAGCAGGATGTGCCTGAAGGACTGATCCCATGGAAGAGTGACCCACATGGTAGCAATTTGTGGACAACTGTTGCCTTTGGGATGGACTCACGTTGGAGAAGTTCCTGGAGAACTGTCTCCACGAGGAGCAGAGAGAGAGCAGGGGCAGGACTCATAAAAGTCCAGAACAGCTTGGACTGGAAGGGATCTTAAAACTTGTCCCATGAGCAGGGACCTTCTACTACCCCAGGTTGCTCAGAGTTTTACACACCTAAACACTGTCTGGTTTTTTCCAGCTACAGCAACAGTTACATAAAGAGAGATATAAACCTTTCCTGTCCTGACTTTGATGATATTAAAACACACTCATTTTGAGTGGGCTGACTTGTCGAGCTTTCTAGATCATTCCCAAGCCTCCTCATTATTTACCACTTCATCAGCCCTCTGTCATCTCCACACTTTATCTGCACTGAGTTTGCCCTGCTTCTAGATAAAAATATTCAAGAGCTTCTGCCTACTCCTAATCCAGGTAGACCTCAGCTCTGGGAAGAGAAAATCAGAAAAAAATCTGATGGTTGTTCTGTGGTAGCGACATCTTGAGCTGTGCCAGTCAGGTTTCAATCCAATTAATGAGAACTTCCCTGACATGGTATCCCTTGCTCTTTTACAGAATGTCAAGCAGACCGGGTTAAATGCCTTACAAAAGTCTATTGGATTAAGTATATCAAGCTCCCCACTTCCTTTGACACATACATTTGTAATCTCCTCATGACTGAACAAGTCCAGAGTCTATTTCCATAAACCATGTGCTCTCCTGATCGTTCTATTCCTGTCCCCTCATTCCGTATTAATTGAATAACATATTAGATCCACAGCTGATGTCATGCTACCCAAGCTGGAAATGCTCAGATGACATGTGGACTGTGATGTGGAGCATTGTTCTTCCTGAATATTTCATTGTGTTTCCATTTCTGAGTCACTAGTAGAGATTTTATCACCTCCATCTTCTAGTGGGTCTGTAAAGGTTTCATCTTCCAAAGCTACCTAAGAAAATCCTGCTGCCAGCTGTGATTCTTTCTCAGTGTTTTTAGATTCCACATCACACTGCCAGCTAATTTCCTTTTTTGTCCCTTTTTGTGTTGCTTTTTCCCTTTTTATTTCCTTCACCTCTCCATTGAACACCCTTCCTCCCTGATCACTGCATTGTGGCATTTTGGTGGGAAGGCTCCAAACTCCATTCTCATTTTACTCTTTCAAATTTTCCTGACAACCTATTTTTATCTTTTAACTTCTTCCACTTGAAGAACTTTACCTTTCCATTAAGTACATAGGGACTGCCTCCTGTCTGCACCATCAAACTACTTCAGGATCCTCAGCAACCAACAACTCCCATTTCACAGAGTGATTTGTCTCCATTCCTCATCAAAAAAGGTCCCAAACTGAGGTGCACTGAGGAAGATACAACAGCCTTTGTGTTAGGGAATGATTTCTGACAGTTTAAGAAGACTGCAGGGGATAACCAAAGACCTCCTTTGTGCCACAGGATAATTTTGCATCATTTGTCTGTGCACCATCCTTCCAGAACAGGAAATTGAGCTGGGTTGTCCACAGGACTGGACCTGAAAGCACTGTGGGCTTGTGAGAGGCAGAGGGATTGAGCCTCTCCTCTTCCCAGGATTGACCCATTGGCACAAATTCTTGTCAATGCATTTTCGGACAGTGAGGCGCGACTGAATATGGAAAAGTTGGCCCATCTGCACACCCCATTTTCCTAAACACAGCTTTTCAGCCCTATCCAGGCCAATCGAAAAGAAAAGAAAAAGCCTAAATCAAGAACTCAGCATCCTGAAGATCACCCTGAAGGCCACTGTTCCCTGTCCCAGTGCACATGGGATCTGTGTACCTTCCTATTCCTAGAGGAAACCAAAATCAATCATTCCTTGAGATGACATCTCATTAATCTGATACGAACTCCCAAACTATTACTGCAGTCAGCATACGAGTCTAAAGAGAGTTCCATCCTCCTACAGCAAACTTCCCTTGGAATCTCTGAAACTGGGGATGGTCTGAAGAACAGGGATGTTTGAAATAATAGGAAAAGTGCAAGGAGAGTTGAATTTTGAAAAAACAGGTATTTGAATGTCTGATTCCCCTAACCCATGCTACACTCAGCAGTGCTGTCAGCACCGTGTGTTAAATACTAAAAAAGGATTAATTTGGTGGAGCTGTGAACTGGCATTGGTGTCACCACCTCCAGTGACAACGTCACCCTGGGATGGGGGTTGTGTCCTTCTGGAAACTCTGGCAGAGAGCATCAAGGACAACTCATGGATGTTTGCAAAGCCTCCCTCCCTTCCTGGTGTCACCAATTTCCATGGAAAAACCTCCTGAGCACCTTGGTTATATTAATACAAAACCTATTGTCTCAGCATCTGGGTCAGAGGAGTTCACACCTCCTTCTCCTGCAGCTTCCCCTCTTCTGCTCATGGTTCTGTAGGAACATGGGCAGAGGACAAGCCCACCTTCCACTAAGTTTGCTGAATTAGGCTGGTATCTTGGAAATGGATGTAAGCTTTTCCCCTTTTCTTCTTTATCTGTCACTGCAGAGACAGCCTGGGAGAAGAGATTTCATTTCTGAAGCTGGCCAGCAGTAAGTTTTGTCCTGAACTATATTTATTTTTGTGTTTCCAAAAGTTTCCAGTCAGAGTATCAAGTTTAGTTCTTATCAGATAATTACACAGCACTTGCCTCCTGAGGCAATTTTAAATCAATCTCAGGAAAGGCAGTAACTATACACTGTAGATAATTATAGTCCATTAAAGTACCTTAAGACTAGATTCAGAGATCACTAATCACACAAGGTCATAAATGTACTGCACCTTTCCGTGCTGGTGTCTGAATTTTGATATGTAGCCCTTATGCAGGAAAAAAATATTTTCTAGCGTTTTTTACTGAGCAAAATATCAGATGCAAATAGCAAACTAATTAAAACCATGCTAAATTATTGCCCTAAAAGTTATCTCAGTTCTCACCAGTCAGTCACAGAGAGAGAATCGAGCATAAAGCAAGACTGCCATTTTAAAGATACTCTTGACAAAACATGTCATATTTTATAGTTAAAATAATGTCTAACCAAACGCCTTCCTTACTCCAGGAAAAGGGCTCCTTTAATTGCTGTGAGAGAAGTGTGAAGTGTGCCTGACAAGGATTTGATTAAATGAAGAAGCTCCTGGCGCATTGCACTGAGCAGAAATTCTCCAATTCAGTGTTTTCTCTGTGGCAAAACATCATTTTTGCTCGAAACACATCAAATCCATTAAGGCAATCCAAGCCAATCTCTGCGAGGTCAGGTTCTCCCCAGCTGCAGCACTCCCAGCTCTGTGCTCACAGCTGGGCTGTGCCGTGGCTGCTCAGTGCCTTCTGCCTGGTGATCACCCGTGACAGCCCTGGGGCTGCTGCTCCCCTGTGGCCTTGCCACCGTGCCAGGGGTCAGTCCCAGCACTGCCACGCCACCAGACTCTGAGGCAAGAGGTCCCAGCCCTGACTTGTCCACAGAACAACCACAGCCAGGTTTAGAGATGACCTTGGACAGGTTTATCCAACCCAAGAAAAGTTGCACATTTGGTCTGGAGACTTTTAACTCTATGTAAACCAGTCTGGGAAAAACGTAATGGCATAAAACTCCAAATGACTTCAACTAAGGTCACCACCAGGTCTTTTGTGTCATGACAAGATGACTTATCTAAGACATTTCACCCTTATCTTTGTTTTCTGGGTACACTGTGAGATTTTCTCATGCCAGCCATACTTAGTTCCTTTTGCAGCTGGTCCAACCCCTGCTGCCTCCCAGCCTGCACAAGGATGCACTCCAAGCACTGCCCACCACCCTCAGGCTGACACTTGGCACTTCAGCTTAACTAAACTTCAGTTTGCCTGTCAGATTTGTTCCTAGGGCCAACTCTCATGGGTGCATTTCATGAGCAGCACACAGAGCAATGGCTGCAGTGTCCCAGGAGGGATATCCACAGGCCACCCTGCCCTTGGGACAAGAGATGGAGTGACAGGACAAGGGGGAATGGCTTCCCACTGCCAGAGGGCAGAGACAGATGGGCTATTGGGAAGAAATTCTCCCCTGTGAGGGTCCTGAGGCCCTGGCTCAGCTTCACAGAGAAGCTGTGGCTGCCCCTGGATCCCTGGAAGTGTCCAAGGCCAGGTTGGACGGGGCTTGGAGCAAGCTGGGCTAGTGGAAGGTGTCCCTGCTCATGGCAGGGGGATTGGAAATTGATCTTTAAGGTCCCTTCCCACCCAAACCATTCTGTGGTTCTACGAAAAGACAATGGAAAGTAAAGATTTACCCTACAATCATAAGCAAACCTTGACCTGATGCACTTCTAACCCAGCCCTGCTGATTCCACAGTTGGTGGAATCCAGTTGATCCCATGGTTGGTGGCTCCTCAGATCTCACTAGAGTGAAATCCCTGCTCAGAAGAGATATCAGACAGTGCAGGCAGGTCTGGATTACCACAAGACCAAGTCAAGTGTTTCAGGATCTCCAGCTGATCTTTTGAAGGCCTCTGCTTTCTACAGATACTTTAAACTTTTTGTTCCCATACAAGATGAAAGCAAATATTAACAAAGAAGAATTTGCCTTGGGATAAACAATCTGCTTTTGCAATGGCCCCACGTATTGGCATCACAAAAAAACAGTAAGTGCTTCTATATGACATGAAAGCATTTAGTACCACTTGGTCCAAGACACCCTGTACTGGGGGCTTTTCAGACCTGTGTGATTGTCATTTCTAAAGTTGTCTATAAGTTATTTCTCCTGACTCTGGCTGCACAAAGTAGTCTGACACCAAGTACTAGCCCTCCAGAAAAAATTGCATGCTTTTTCCAAAGCCCCACCTCTGTAGATGAGTTATATTCAGAGTTAACCTTTCTTCTAATATTTGATGTCAAAACAACAACAGGGGATTTACAAGGGTTGTTCCAGGGTTTCAGGAAACTG
Organism: Coloeus monedula; assembly: GCF_965178545.1. NCBI lineage: Eukaryota > Metazoa > Chordata > Aves > Passeriformes > Corvidae > Coloeus > Coloeus monedula. The sequence goes on from NC_138789.1 coordinate 3,775,580, forward strand.
CCCATAGCTGGACCAGAAACAATAATTATACACATAAAAACCCAAAAAATATATTCACCTGCCTCATCCAGCATAGCACATTCATTAGGGCAAAGTCAGTATCTCTGAAGTATTTTAAATTCTTTTGAATCACAGAATCTACCTTCCTAATGATGCAAGAAAACTCTGGGTGCTTCCACAGAAGGAAACTTCCCCCGGAGCCATGAAGGCAGGTGTTCTGCTCCATCCTGTGCTTCCAGACCTGATCCCTCAGAATTCCCTGCATGGCCCGTCATGAGGAGATTCATCTCACCCGGCACCAGGCAGTTCATCTGAGCTGGTTGCTCACACTGCTGCTATTAGAGATTTCTCACACTAGAGAGAAACTGGCACTCTCAGAGAGTAATCACCTAATTTCCTTAGACATCCCCTGCAGAATGAGATTAATTGGTGGCACAGTAGCTCCCTAACCTCAGTCAGAATCTGTGAAGTGTTCGTGCAGAAATACCCAAAAACTGCTGACTTCTTTCACATGCAGAGAGCTGGCTCATAAATTTTTGGCTTGCACATAATTAAAGACACTAAGGAAGCTTGAAATGACATGGATTCCATATTCCTACAGCCAACACAGAGAACATGACAGCATTTTCACCCAAAATGCCTGCTTTTGGGGCTGGTATAAATGGCTTGTAAACATAGAGTACATGAAATAACTTGTTGTAAAGGTCAGAAGACAGAAATCCTTGCACAAGGCAAAGATCTGCATGCAAGAATACAAACCAGGATTTTGAAACAATGAAGAGAATCTGGGGTTTTATGTTTTCTAGTAATTCAATAGCTCTCACACACACTTAACATTGCAAACATGAGCAGCTCCCCTCGTCAGGGAAGCTGCTCAACAGTCCACTCGGGTTTGCAGATAAGTCATTGTAGGATTGGGAGCCGAGTTACCACAGTGTCAACAGAGGAACACAGAGAAATCAATTTATTAGATTTTTTTTTTTATAATCTGAATTATCTCAGAAATTGCTAACTGATTTAACTTTCAAAGCAGGGCTTTAGGAAGCTCATCTGGAATATATTATTAATCAGGAGTATTGTAAATGTTACATGGTAATGACTGAAGCCCTCGGTGAGATCAGGGTTGCCTTGTGTTTGCTTCATACAACTCAGTAGGGAAAAAAATCCCAATCCCTAAAACATTTACAGTCTTTGAGAGACAAGGCAGAAAAAAGGTAGAGGAAACACAGACACAATTAAGTAGTAAGTCTATGAGTAAACAGCAGGTCCATGATGAAATCAGCAACAGAATCGATGCCTCTCACATCCCAGATCAGTACCTTGTACACAAAATCATTATATTCTAATTAAAAATCTTTATCTGTAATAGTTGAATGCAGCGTAAACCTGAGCTGAGCCAGGTTTCTAGAAGAATACTGGCTCAAAACAATATTCCGGAGAAAATTCTAAACACAAGGAGGAAGGTCTCCTGGGAACAGAATTTATCATCATGTGCTGAGCATTAAAGAAATCACCAGCATGGTCTGAATGAGGCTCCAGTGAATCGAGCAGGAGCCCTCACGGTGGAAGCTGCTCCCTGGAAACTCGGGAAAACCTGGCTTTTCCACGACATTCATTATGTTACACTCCAGAGTTATGTTTCAGTCACACTTGGATTTCCTCTGCAATGCTTTAACTGTAGATTTTCAAACAAGTCAAGACCCAGGGGATCAGCACAAAAGCCCATCCCTTCCCAAACTGTCCTACTGGAGTGACACCTGGAGTAGAGTTCCACAACAAGCGTTCATTTCCATGACAATGCCAATCAATTAGGGGAACAATCCACTTGGCGTTGTTAATCCCCCATTTTTGATCCTATTGATGTGACTGAACAGTGCCACCAGACAGAGCTCAGGAAAGCACCAAAAAATCCTCCCAGAACACGCTATGGTCTAAAAAATATAAATAATCCACTGCATATTGAAATACAGGCAAAAAGTAAGAGTCAGATCTCGCAGGAGTGAAGTGTGCACTGAGCTGTGGAATCACTGAGAGTAACCAGGAGCATTGTGAAGGCCTTCCAAGACTTTGGACAAAATCCAATGAGTTTTGGTGATTTTTACTTGGATCTAGCTAAGAAACTGAGGAGAGAAATTCAAGTCCATCTTCTCCCATGCCTTTGCTCATGACTCATTTTTGTGAGTGACCCAAGGAGGAAAAAAAAAGAAAGAAAAAACCCAAACCACAGATAATATCTATACAATGCACTCATTTACCCAGAGGTGGGAATGTTCCATTCCCTGCTCTACCCAAGTGAAATCAAGGTTATTCTTCTATTGGGCCAGGAAAGATGATCTCCAACACAAACCAGGAAAATCCTTCAGGATACTCAGCACAAGGAGAGGGAAAGCAAATTGGAGCCTGACTTTGCAAAGCAGTGTCTGACACATTCCTGTGAGTCCTGCCTGGCCCCAGTCCTTGTGACAAAGTCTATTCAGAAATTTCAGCTCATTACTGTATAATTTAAATATTTTTACAGGAAAGAAAGATCCGTTCTTCCCTGGGCCCATCTTGCACACAGCAGGGAAGAGCCCTGCAAACTCCTCCTGTTTGTACAATCAAACTCATGTTTGCTGAGACTGCACTAAAGGGGGGTCACCACCCTTCCTTCTTTTTTCCCTGCTCAAAGGCAAGCAGGGAGCTGACACCGTGGAGAGATAACAGTATTTAGCATGGACACCTCCCTTTCAAACGACACTGATTTCATGCAGAGGGCTAGACAATCTCCATTTCCATCATATTTCATTTCAATACTCCCTGTGTAATGGAATCTTGGTTAGTTTAATATCACTGGTAAATGAAACTCTCATCTCAGTCAGTAAGAACAATGTTTGGTTTTGGCCTAGAGCGGGGAAGAGTGATTGAAGCACTTGGGAATTCATTTCAAAGGCTGTGGAATGCATTTATATGGCCACATCCTCTCTTCCCTCAGACACCCACAAACAGCAAGGTCTGTAGGGTGCAGGTTTTGAAAGCATGTGTTAGCAATTGTCAGAAACTAAATGGCAGCCTAAAGGGATGATTAATTAGGAGAACAGCCAGCAAATTGGCACAAATGGCAAACATGAATAACACTTGTCTCAACAAGCATTTACAATTTCCTTTCATACAGTCAAAGTCCAAAAAAGACGCAGCACAGGGACAACTTTCCAAGGTTTTAATCACTTTGATTGGATCATTCAGACAGTTCTTGATCCACTTTAATTCCATCAGACAGCAATATTCACACCCCCCCCCCTCCACCCCCACACAATCCAGTGGCAGAGTAGTTAAAAACTGAGACAGTCAGAACAGGAACAGGAGGGGAGAGAAGCTGGGGAGATGTTTATCACCTACAGCCACACTGCATCCCATGGAAGGGACAGGAAAAGGGCATTATTTAGTGACCAGGATAATCTTTTCCATGTTGGACAATTCATAGAAGGCAGAGCTACTCGACCTTGTGGATGAGGAAGTGCAGGTGATCTGTAGGAGTACCAAACCTCAAAGACTGAATTCCTCCCATTAATACTGGATTACTGGGAAAATCATTCTTTGCAAAGATCTCTTAACCCCATTTAAAAAAGATCAAGACAAAGAAAGGTCAGATTTGCTCATGTCCATCCACCAAACTTCCTTAGGCGCGGCCTCCTGGAGCTGTGAGGGAGCCTTTCCTTCTTCCCAGAGTCACATCAGACAGACACTTTCCTCTGAAGCCAAGGGACGGGAAATTGCTGGCATAATATTTCTCTTAAACAGTTCAATACATCAAAGTAAGCCAATTTTCGTAGTCTTGTACTTCAGACAAGCCCCATATATTAATAAAGGGAAGCACCCGCCTGCTGCTTGAACACATCTTCAGGGTGCTCTGGTTTTATCACTCAAGTACTCAGTTATGTCTTCACTGAGGATGAGTTTTGAGGAAAAAACCAAAATACAAAAAGTTGGAACAAGGCATGAGTTTTAGCAGCACTTAAACTGAGCAGTTTTACCTTCTAATCCCATTTATTGAGTTCCAAGACCCTATGATCTCGTACAAGAGTTGTCATCAAGCTCATTTAAAAGTATTAAATAATCAAATAAATGCTAGTATTAACTTAGATTATAATAATTAAATACAGCTTCTTTACTCCTGAAGTGGGGCGTAGCCAATAGGAGCCACCAGTATCTTTGCTGTCTCGGAATTATTGGCTGGGCAACATTTATTGAGCATCAGGAAAAACCAGCAGAGAATATTCTTAATACCCAGTTGCAGTAGAAAACACCAATGTGAGTATTATAAAAAAAAGGTGGAGTGGTATGGGGTAGATCTCTTATCTCATTGTCAAAGTAACTAAAATTGTTCCTCGAATAATCTCAGCATATCTGTAAAGATATGTTTGAAAGTTTCCAGTCATTCCTTTCCAATGCAGGGTTTGTCTCAGGTCAGTAGCACTCAGATACACAGAAACCCCCTCTTTTTAAAACTATTTTAAGATTTGTCTTTTCCCAAGAAAATGCAAAATGTAAAAGCTTTGATCATTATGCTATTGTGGCTCACTTTTTGGTACCTATTTAGTTGATTTTTTAAGACACAATAAACACTTTGGCCAGTTCAGCACTGCAGTAAATAAGATACTCCTTGCTGTGAATAAATATCCAAACGTTGTTAATATTTCCATGGTGGAAATAAATGCTTCCTATGCTGCTAAAAGTATCTTTAACAAGATTCACGAGACCAGGAACCTGCTTCTCCCACAGCACAGCTACTCCAAGTTGTAAAGCCATGAGGTGTCCTGCTCCTGGATGGGCTCTTTGGGCTCTGTATTTTCTTGTCTTCAGGCCATGGGTGCCACCACCTTTGGGGCATTTACCTGACAAACAAAGGTGACACCTTGGCAAACCAGTCTGGCTGCAAAGTTACAGCATTGTGATAACAGCCAGCCCTGATGAATGGGCTCCTGAGGGAATCAGGCTGGGTTTAAACATAAAATATTACACAATAAAAGCTTGCAAGGCAAACCATGATTTAAAGAGAGGGAGAAAATCTAATCCTGATGAGCTTGATATGCATTAAATATACTGCGGCTTTCAGAGCTTCCCAGAAATGCCTTTTAGCATATAAACCATCATGGAATCCTGGGATAGTTTGGGTGGGAAGGGACCTCAAAGACCTCATCCTACCCTCTGCTGTAGGCAGGGACATCTTCCCCTAGCCCAGGCTGCTCCAAGCTCCGTCCTACCTGGCCTTGGACACCTCCAGGGACCCAGGGGCAGCCACAGCTGCTCTGGGCACCCTGTGCCAGGGCCTGCCCACCCTCACAGGGAACAATTCCTTCCCAATATTCCATCTAAACCTACCCTTCCGCAACTTAAAGGCATTCCCCCTTGTCCTGTCACTCCATCCTTTGTCCCAAGTCCCTCTCCAACTCTCCTGGAGCCCCTTTAGGCACCGGAAGGCACTCTAAGGTCTCCCCAGAGACTTCTCCAGGCTGAACAACCCCAGAAACTTAAGGCATATGGGATGAATACAGCTAAAAAGAGAAACAAACCCAAAAATATCAAGCAAACACCTGGAAAAGAGAAGCAAAGGATTCCTTCAAAGTGTGTTTTCATTACTGAGAACATACAGAAAGGATTTTACACTGTCTAGATTAATTTCAGGGAACGAGAGTTGGGTTTGGAGTTTTTTTAAGGGAACATAAAAAAGTACATATAAAACCATGTTCTGCCTTTCACAGGATCTGAAGGGCAAAGACCTTGTGAAATAAAGAGAAATGAGAAGCAATCACACTACAGCAATGACCTTAGATAGTGCTCTTTATTTGTTTGGGGTTTTCTATTATTTTCTGTAATAAGTCTAACAGTGTCTAAATGAAACATTGTTTAAAATCTTATGGTATTACTTCCCAATGAAAAAAACAGTCACTGGCACTGGAAGCCTTCTGCCACCTGGCAAAGACACAGAATTTTAACAGGGATCCGAATTAGGTCTCATTACCTGAAAGAAGTCACTGGGTGAAGTTTCTTTTCTCTGAAATCCTGACTCCTGCAAGACCCATGGAGGAAGCAGAGTGCAAAGGAGCTGAGCCACCCTCACAGCTGAGATGTGGAACCCACACTGATGCTCAGGCCTCCTGCTTCCCAAAAAAAGAAGTTACAGAAAGAAGTTGTCCTAGAATGAAATCCTGATATGGGATGCATGGAGGAGTTTGGGTGGTTTGATTTTTCTGGGACCTTCCCATCTGCAGTGGAACAAACCTGTGCTTAGCACAGTGTTATTTGTATTTTGCTCAAAAACAAAGCAGTGCACAGCCTTTGTGTCTTTCACAGCAGAAAATTCCGTAATTTAATTCCAAAGACTACAATTGCCAGAGCTGCAGCGAGCTGAAACCATTCCAGCAACCAGAGCTAATCCTGTAAAAAACATGGAATATAAAAATAGCAGCCCTTCAGATGAAGGGAAAGTCAGTGCAGAGAGAACTGGCCACTGCTTTACAGGCATTTTATTGCAACACCTGTTGTAGGGCAGTGGCTTCATTTCTGCATCAATACCAGCACAAATCAAATCTAGAGGTCTGATAAAGCAAAACATATTCTGTATGAAACACACCAAAGACAGGAGGGGTTGGATAGGGATCAGAAAATCCACAGTTCACCTGACTACCCAAAACCTCATTTAGATCAAGCCTAAACTTGTTTCGTAAATTTGATTTTATTTTATTTTATTTTATTCACAAAACAGATCTGAAACCTCTTTGTGGACACTGGTCTTTAGCTGAAAACACTGCCAGCCTCTTCACCCATCTTACCCTTCTACATGATTTTCCTGAAACTGTAAAGGCAAGGAGAAGAAAAGGTAAATAATAGTTATTCAAATATCAAAAAAAATAGTCTACCCTAAAATCCAGGATTTTTCCTTGCACTGGAATCTGTCCTAATTGTAAACAAAGAGTTACAGTCCCAGTTTTTAAATTTTGTTGCCTGTACTTTGCATGTATAAGGATTCCGTAATTCCTGCATCCTTGGAGTCCATGAGAGTTTGTCAGACTCTCTGCTTTCCTTAGAGAGAAACAGTTTCAGATGTAACAGCTGAATTTATAACACTGACTTGATATGAAAGATGTGAAAACAATGACCAGGCTGCCACAGAGGAGAAGACGAAGAAAGGGAGCCTTAAAAACTAAAGGAATAAAATCACAGCTGTTGCAGACATGTGGGGCAGGCCTGGCTCATAGCTTTTAATGCTTCATGTGCACAAGGCTAAGTGCTTTCACCCAAGAGGCAACATAAGAGGCTCCCTCTGGATAAAAAAGTCAATGGGTTTTTTTAGAAAGCATTAAGGAACAATAAATCATTTCCTAAAGAAGTATTTCTGCCTGGAAAAAGCAGGGAAAGATTTGGAATATTCTTCATGAATGCAGGATTTAATAAATTCCTCCATGAAGTCCTTTATAGACTCTCCTAAAAAACCAAGTAGTTTCCATGTGACAGGTCACTCAATTCGTCAATAAAGGGATTAATTTTGCAATATAAAACGTATTTAGCTGCCTTACCTCCCCTGAACTGCATTGTCCATCAAAATTAACCCTCCTTGGTACAAGGCAGAGGTTTCTGTGACCCCCTTAGTGCTGTGCTGAGCTCTTCAGGAGAAGAATTGGACCAAGAGTTTCATGGGCATCTCATGCTTTTATAGGGAGGTGGTGGAGTTTCCATCCTTGGAAGTAAAGAATAAAGAATAAAAAGCATAATGAATTGGAGAAAGCTACAATGACTTCAAAATTAGCTGTGCTCTGAGTGAGGGAAGGAGAAGATGACCCCAGGAGCCCCTCCTGAGTTAAAGAATTGGAGCTAATAGAAATAGAAATAATAAAATTATTCTGTTTAATAGAATAATAAATAAAACAACTTAATTTACTAACTAAAGAGTAAGCTCAAATATAAGACATAAATAACTGAATAAAGTGAAATTCTATTATTCTGAGAAGCAGCTACAAAATTATGTGCTCTTTGAAGTACAAAATTGAGCTTTACTACATGAAACAACCCCATTTTTCATGTAGGCCACAAATTATATTCTTAAGTACCTCAGACAGGTGATAACAAATTAGATTCCCACTCTCAGGAAAACTTGCTCTCCCTTCTCTACAGCTGCAGATGCTCGTTTTAAAATGCTTTGGTTTAAGCACACATTTAAAACCAATTTACAGGTAAGTTGGGAAAGAATGCATGAGTTTAAAAAGAGCATTGGAAAAGAGCAGGGAGGTGGTGCAGTCCCCATTCCTGGAGGTGTCCAAGGAAAAACTGGATGTGGCACTTGGTGATTTGGTTGGGTTGGCGAGGTGGGGATCTGTCACGGGTTGGACTCCATGGTCTGGGAGGGTCTTTCCGGCCTCAGTGATTCTTGGATTCTGTGTCTAAGGACAGAGTTTGGGGTTTGGGAAAGTGCAGTCCCACAGCATGCTGTGCAGGCCTTCTGGCAGCTCTGTGAGCCCCAGCTGGGTGGTTATGCCTCGTGGTGTGGACACAGCCCCAAGAGCCTCGAAGCTGCACTGCCATCCCAAGTGCAAACCCTGAGGGACGCAAGGAACACAAGTGCCAGCTCAAATCATGTCTGCTCCACTGAGCCCACAGCCTCTCCCTGCTGGGGTGGCTCCCCCACCCCACGGCCTCGTTTAGCAAAGGTCATTGTGGGTACAAAGCTCTGCTCACAACAGGATTAAGACAATTCCATGAAACTGCAGGTTTATTCCCATCCCTGAGAACACAGCTGCCTGAAACACCATCCGGGAAAAAATGCTCTGGGATATTTTTCAATCCTCTCAAGCAATGTTCCCCTGACATCCAAGAAAATAACCTGAACCCTTCAAGTTACCGTCTTCCCCCAGGTTTTCTGAATATTTTATAAGAATTCCATAACAAGATTGGAAATGTCCGTGCATAAAGAATTGCGGTATTGATTTAGTTCCCAAAGTTATAAAATATAAACCAGGTACCAAAGAACAACCGTTCTCAACCTTTCGGTTGTTATATTTTGTATTCCATTTCATCTTCACAGCCTGATACAACATTTATTTGTATTATTGGCAGCAATCTTTGCTGTATCCTGGGAGTTCATTATGGGAGTTTTCAGGATACCGGCTATAAAAACTTTTCTCCTGGATTCATAATTCACTAACAAAATAGCAGTGATGAGTCGAATGATGATTTGTACATATTTTGAGTGTCCAAAAAGTATTATTTATCAGTTTTGTATGAGGAGCAACCAGCGTACAGGTAAAGTACCTCACAGGCTTAGACTGAGAGGGTTTGATGCAGTTTTGCTGCTTTTCAAAAGGAAAAGTTTTCAAAGTACTAAAACTGCATATAAATGCAATAAAAACAAAACAAAATAAACATAGAGTTGACAGATGTTCTGTGTGTTAAAACCTACCAGGCTACATTCCTTCCTGGGGAGGTCAGTAAAATTACTGTGTGCAATGAATTTGCTTCTTGTACCAACCCCCTTATTTTGAGTACACAACTTGTAACTCACGAGTTCAGCTCCTTTAGCTGCTGAAACAGGGACTGGCAGGCTCAGCCCTTTTGTCTCACAGCTATCCACCCATCCCAGTACCTGCTGGGAAAAGAACAGGACATGTGAGCAAACGCACAGCGAGATGAACTCCCCAGGAGATGCCACCACCTCCTGCCCCACCAGCTGCCAAGAGTGGAAAACCCCACATTTTCCCACCAAACTCACCTGGTTTTCCTTGCTCTCCCTCCACATGTTTTTCCCCTCCTTTTTTTTTTTTTTTTTTTTTTTGGTTGTTGTTTGTTTGTCTTAAACATCATCTTTTCTGGGTCTCTCCTCAGCATCTAGGGAGGCACAAGGCTGCAGTCCTGGGACTTAATGGATGTAGAACTGGGAGGCTGCATGGGCAGAAAGCAGTGATATCAAAACTTTCCTCCCCCCTTCCAGTCTTCCCCCTCTTCTTAAGATGCCTTAGGATTTAGCTCTTATTTTTTCAGACCCTGTACTGGTTTACTGTAACTCAAAAACTCCATAGCCTGTTTGCTACTGTCCTCTCATCCTGGTTCGACATACCAAACCCTCTCTGGGCCTGAACTCGAGGACACCTTGTTGTCCCAGGCCCCAAAATATGTAAAATGAGCCTCTGAACGGGGGAAGCAAACTTGGCGTAATTACATCACTACCTGAAATTATAATTGGAGAATTAACCCTGATATGCAAATGGACCAAATTTATAAAAGTGTGAAAAACCTATGACCCAGCATCCATCTTGGGTGGAGCCCCTTGGAGGCTTTTGACTGCCCAGGGTGTACCTTTGAAGGCCCTCAAAATAAATACCTGCTTTCATTCTCTAATCTTGTCTAGCCTCTGTAGCCACTTCAAGGCATCACCAGCAATCCTCCTTGTCCCACCTGAATCCCCACTGATTTCTTCTATTTCTTTCCAGCCCCAATTTCCCTCTTACCCTTCCTACCCCATCCCTCAGTATCCCTTTCTAAGGGATATTCTTGCTGGTCCAGCAAAGCTGAATTTTGCCTGGGTGCTGAGTGCTCCCAGCCAAGGTTTCTCAGGACTACTTGACCCACAAAAAGTAAGTTTAATTGGAAAGCTCTTTGTGCAGCTCACAAAATACTTCTGGAAGTATCCTAAAGCCCAAGTCCTGCCTCCTAACCATGTCCATACAGCCTTGAAGTATTTATCTATTCACCATAGGCATATTTATCTATTCACAATGGGAAAATGCAAAAGGAAAAGTCCTATGTGATTAGACCTGTCTGTAGGAAAAGGCCGTGCTGTACTTTAAAAACTGCCGAAATAAGTGTAGTTGCCAGGATGTTTGTTACCATGAATCCTTTTAACAAGCAACACCCACCTTGCTGTGCAATTTTTCACTAATACTGCTGAAAATGCACCAAAGCACAGAAGAAAGGAAAAGGGGAAACTGGAATTCTGAGGGCAGCACAGGAATGTCCCCCAGGAGGGTCAATGACTCACTGCCCCCTCCCCTTTTCACAGCCTTGTCTGAGAGCATCAGTAAAGTTAAAATGCCCCGAACACCTGGATCATTTTTAACCCAGAATGAGCTGAGGATGTGACATTACTGCAGGATGACACTGGAACAAAAATTAAGGACAGAAAAAGAGCAAAACTGGGCTGTTCAAAGCCTGAATAGATCACATTCTGTTTGGCCTAAGCAATGCTTAACTCCAGTTTTATGCTACTATGAACAAAAAGAGCATAAACTGGTACGTTTTTAGCAAATAAAAATAACAACCAATTTTAAGCTCTCCATTTGTAGTCACTTGTGCCGTATGGTGTACGCCGAAGCCGGGGAACAAGATGAATGTTCAATCATATTTCAGCACAACTGGAGACAGCTGATGGAAATTGAGGATCTGATCCAGCAGATAAAAAAGAAAGTGGCAGATTCAGATTTTCTTTGTGGAAGTTAACATCTCACTTGGGTTCCCGTGTCCCTCTTAAACAAGGCGAGATGGAAAAGCACGTCAAGTCTATTAAGCTTTTGTGCAGAGAAACATTGCAATCCACAATGTCTGTGCCCTCAATTGCTGAAAATGTCAGAAAACTGTCAGGTTTTATGGCTGCTGAAAAACAAAACAATAATAATACAGCTTCTGCAAGATCTGATTTCCATCTGACATGCTGATAAGGCAGGCTGAGCCAAAATGAGACCAACCTAGAAATGACAAGGGAACAGCAAGTTCTGCCACTCACTGAGCTCTGCAACAACACACAGTCCTCCTCAGAGTTATTAAGGGGATGATTTAATTAGATCCAAAATATGTTCCAAACTATCCTTTTGAAACAGTCCTGTCCAGCTTGTTTCACTGATGCAGGTGTTCTTCAGAGGCCTAAAATTACATAGCTGTGATTCTTTTTGTCTTTTTAAACATCATGTGTTGTATTATTGCTGTTCTAATGTTTTTCTTGTTAATGTTTTAATTTTTATTTCAGATACTTTGGAAATTTTTGAAATACAATGCCCATGAGACAAGCTGCTGCTTGAGCTTCATTTTATTTTTGGCAGAAAAACATACCACCATAAACACAAATAAAAATAAATCATATGGATTTGACTCCTGAGCTTAATACCTCTGAAAGATGTGTGATGCAAGGTTTTCCACATATTGCAGAGCTTCGGGGGCATTTGGACACTGCTCCCAGGGATGCACAGGGTGGGATTTTTGGGGTGTCTGCGCAGCGCCAGGGGTTGGACTCCGTGATCCTGGTGGGTCTCTTCCCTCTCAGGATATTCCATGATTCCATGAAAACATAAAAGGAAGGCAGATGGGGTTTTTTTTCAAAAGTGCTCTACAAGGAGAGGGAAAACCAAAAGCAATTCAGTAGGCTGCAAATGGCTTTAAAGTCTATACTCCGAGAACAGCACAAGAAAATCTCTCCCTCTGTAGGAAATCCTTGTCTGGCAGATCCACGATGCTCTGCAGGATGTGTTACAGCACCCTGAGCAGCGCTGGGGAGCGGGACAGGCTCGGAGCAGCAGAGGCAGAAGGGTCAGAGGTGCCCAAACTACAGGCACAGGATCCAGATCTGTGCTCTGACTGTCCCCAAGGGAACATCCTGGAACAACACTGTCCCTGAATAGATCCTGAACAGCAGAAATCTGCCCCAAACACCTGAAGTTACACCTCCATACCCACCCCAAAGACTGGATACAAGGAGATAAGCACCAAGAGCCAGGTAACACCCCCCGCTGGTAACTCTTCTGACCTGACAGGTCTGAAACAGACCCAGGTCTCAGACAGGATTGAATGGCTTTAAACTGACAGGGAGTGGGTTTAGGTAGGATATTAGGAAGAATTTCTTCCCTGTGAGGGTGGTGAGGCCCTGGCACAGGGTGCCCAGAGAAGCTGTGGCTGCCCCTGGATCCCTGGAAGTGTCCAAGGCCAGCGCCTGGGATAGTGGAAGGTGTCCCTGCTGGCATTTACTTGGAAGGAGTAGAAATAGGCAATGGTTTCATTCTCTGCCCTCACAACAGAAGAGATTGTACAAAATTAATAATTTCATTCAAAAGCAAAACTAAACCAGCCACCAAAGCCTTCCCTTCCCCACCACGGTAAATTTTAAGTCACAGAAGAGGGATCTTGCATCATGTTTCCTTGAGCTTATTCTGATAATTGCTTAAATAAGAAGGACTAAAACCCTTCAGAAGAGTTTTTCTCCCCTCCTGATTTTCATTTTAAAGGGTAAATTAAAAGTCAATATTCACATCTAGCAGCACAACAAACATTTTGTTGTGTGCACAGCTTGGAAAGATTCTCAGTAGGCTGCAGCACACAGGATTTGCCTTTCAGATGAGGATTTTGTGGTTGTTGGAATATATCCTTTAATAAAGTTAGAAAGACTGCTTCAATTATTTGTCAGTCATGATTAGCCCTGACACAACCATGCAATCAACAAGCTAACAAGTTCAGCATCCTCAGTGCTGTATTATAACCAGAACTGCTTAAGCAATTTAAGTAATACCTTGCCTGAATACCTTCATTAGAGGTGAAACAGTCAAACTTTCATTTTTGTCTATTATAGACTCCATTTAACCATGTTCATTTACAAACCCAGCCCTGTTACTTCTAATATCAGCAGAAATAAGTTCATGTTCAGTAAAAGCCACTAACCTCCACGGGGAAGTAACTGAGGGTAGAAAAGTGTTTTTATACTAATCTGAAGCCTTGGCTGAGGTTATAACAGTCCATTAAATCAATTTGGTGCCTCTTTGTCAAGAAAGATCTGAACCCAGAAGCCTCCTCTGAAGGGCAGCCAGAGCATCAGGCTTTGTGTGAATTCTGTTGCTTGAGCTGAGTGCTTTGGTCACTGTACAATGACAAAAAATGAATTACTGAAGGGGCCCAACCTCTTAGCTGCAACTACATAACACTTTCAGCTAGAAATTAAATGAGAAAATAATAAGATAGTATTGAGAGCACAGAGAAATGAGACTAAATTAGTCTTCCCAGGGAGTTATTAAGCAAAGAGGTAAGGTCAGGTGGGCTTTTGCTGACCAGAACAATAGTAGGGAGCTCTAAAAACCACACAACAGCAGAGCTCAAGACTGGTGGCAAGACAAAGGCAGCACTATGTGCTAATAAATAGTCAGGGCAAGCAATTATATTGTGTCACAGAGAGAAGTGATTGCAATGAGCCCTGAGATTTCAGGCCTCCTGAATTCAGTGATAAGACCTAAGAAAATTCCACAAGCAGTGAGTGGGTGTCATGTACTGCCAATGATCCAGCAAAAACACCATTACTGGGCTGCCTTGGACTCCAGAAACTGCAAATGCAGATCCTGATGTGCTATGCTGAGGTCGTCAGGCTGGATTTGGAGCCTGTGTGCCCAAGGTCACATTGGAGGTTTCTGGAAAACAAGATGCTCGGTCCTTAAAAAATCATAAAAGCACAGAATAGTTTGGTTCGAAGGGACCTTAAAGCCCATCCAGTTCCAGTCCCTGTAATACACAGAAATTGGTCCCATCCAAGTTTAAGGGAGGTGATTTCCCTTGTTAAATTTTTGTCCTGATCAGTCTAAGCACAGCTCTAAGTCATGTGAATCCCTACCACACGATGGTGCTCCCTCTCCCAAGGCATCTGTCACAGCCAGGAACAACTGAGTGCTGCAAAAGTTACAGCTTGAGATTCCTTGGGGTCATCTCTGTCACCGCTTTCAAAAGCATTGCTAAGGAGGTTTATATACCTGCCATTAAACTGCTCTTTTAGTCTGCAAAGCAAATCTCCAAATGACACCCAGGGGTTCCACATTTAATGTTTCACAGAATGAGTTTGCTCAGTCTGTGGGTAAAACGATATTTTCATACTGCTGGACACAGAGACCAGCAAAAAGTGATGAGCACTGCAGTGCTCTGTCTGCTGGCACTGTCAGAAACAGCCTGATGCAGTCCCCAAACTGTGCCTTTCTGCAAACTGTTCTATTTTTCAGTCCCTGTCACCTTTCTTCTTGCCCCCACAGATGTACAGACACAAATACAATATTTAGTCCTGCACTTTTCTGACGATGCACTGCTACAAAAATCGAATTAAAGCTCCCCTACCCACCAAAACAAAAGGCCTTAAAAATAAAAAAAGACTTCTCGGGTAGTTTCGATGTATTTCTCTCTAGGGCTCTGCATTGGGGAGGAAAATCCACCCAGCTGGAAAGCTCTGCCCCTCTTCCCTTCACAAGACCAGCAGCCCTAAGGCAGCAAAGGGCACTCAGTTCTGGCACAATTTCCCCCATACACCCTTGGCTAGTCCCTGTTCTTCCTCATTCCCTTCCAGATCCCCAAACGGATGTGACACATCGCTGGGGCCTTGGGGCTGCAATTGCATCCCAGAGGGTCTGTGCAGCTCACAGCAGCCACCAGCCTCTTCCAGAGGGAGCTGCAGAGCCTGCTGCCCTTTGAAAGCTGTGACTGAACACAGTCCTGAGTGTGATGGGACACAGGAAAACACTCAGCTCCTTCCTATCCACTCCTGTAAACTCCTGGAGTTTCAATAGAGCGACAGCAAGGTACCAAAGTACCTTCTCCTTCTAATCCCCAAAGAGGTCCTGAGTGCAACTGGAAGCAAAAGGCTGGAACTGAATTGCCTCTGAGATCTTCAATCCAAAGCTCTGTGGGACACAAAGAACGGAGGAGAGACAGACCCCAGGGACCTCTCCTGGCCATTCCCACAGCCCTGTATGAAGGAACCTCCAACCAGCAGCAGGAAGAGAGGAGCATCTTCCACAGCAGTGTCCAAGGACCAAGTAATCCCCGGAGCCCTTTGGCCCCTTGTGTGAAAGTTCAGTGCCTCAAAGGTAAGGAGAGCCCACCTTCCTTCCAAAGGCTGCCCTTGTCCAGGGGGAATCATGGACAACACAGCCCTCAACAGGTTTACCTGGCCATGTACAGGGAGTGGATGAGCTGAGAATTCCTCCATATCCACACATCTCGGAGCACTTTGGAAAATACATTTTTAGTGTCTCATCAGCAGGGAGAATGAAAGTTGCCAGCAGCAAGAACTTTACATGCCCTAAAAACAAGAAATGCATTAGCATCTTTATTACAAATGTAATTGGGTTTTTTTAATTTGTGATTGGGGAAAGGGTCACCAGTTAAAATACACCACTGTAAAATTTGCAATTTAAATTTCATTTCACGCTGGAATGTAGAAACAGTTTACATAAATAGTATCCATTAATCATTAAAAAGAAAGGTTAGATGTAAATTAGGCTGCTACTATTTTTTTTTCCTGTGATTATTTATGGGTTGGTGATGAAATTTGTTTTCACAACGAAGAAGAATTAAGGCTTTTTCTGAAAGCAAAATCACATTCCTACAGAAAGTATAAACTTCAAGCAAGGAAAACAGAGTATTTATTGCTTTGACCCCCAAGGGCAAGCACAGAAACACGGAGTTTATTCTTGTTTACCTTTGAGGCAGAAGCCTTTCCCTTCATTCAGTGTAGCACTTCCTGTATTACTTCTGCCCACACTACCAGTTTCTGGCAATCCATTTTTTACATCCCACTTTCAATTCTGGGGAGAAAAAAAAAAATACAAAAGCAAATATCCAGAGGATAGAGAGGCTGCTTCATCTGCTGGTGTTGAGTGACTCAATGCCTCTGTGATTAGCAGAAAGAAAAACAATCAGCATTTTACCCCAACCTTCCAGGACAGCCTTTTATTAAGGTATCCAGCTCCAGAAACAGGGACAATCCCTATTTTTTCAATGCAAATCCCTAAGAACAGATCTTCACGCTCTTTAGAAGAGTACCTCCAGTCAGTGAAGACTGTTCTGCATCCTGGGATTCTATGAAAATATTTAGATTCTTTGTTAGTTCTGAAGAGGAGAACCTACTGTTACACAATTTATTCTACTGTTTTAGGAAACCTTAGGGCAGTTTCAACTATTTCATCTCAACATTCTTGTTGGACAACTGATGGATCAATAAGAACTATTTCTCCCTGGATGAAAGAGGAATCTTATCTGCTCCTGCTAAGGAAAAAACTGTGATTTTGTTGTGATTATGTTTATATTCTTTTATAGTAACATAACTTCCCTTTTTACAAACTGTGGAGATCTCCAACAGGTGTTGTCAGCTGCATTTCCAGGTTTTGGCGGAAAATCTCTCTTCAAGATTATGCTGCATGTTAGTGCTTTCGTTTACACTAAAATTAAAAATTAAAACATACAAACTTGTACATAAAAGCATGTTAAAAATCATGATCTATGATTGAGTCATGGTTCCATCCCAGTTCCTCACAGATAAATCTGAATTTCACTGAATTAATCCCCACCAAAGAAAGTTTTCCAAACTCTTCAAAGAATTTTGAAATAGAATTATAAATAAGAAAAACTGACTGCAAAAGTGACTCGGTGTCATGGCCTTTTTCTAACACTGCTTTACTTACTCATTAATGCCCAGACTGTGCTTTGGATTGAAGTCTTTAGTGGCACTTCTCTTTAGGTACTATTAGATTTCTTGTGGGGCCTTGGCCTGCAGCTTCAGCCTCATTTAATTTCTGATGTACTGGACAGAGCCTGCTAACGCTTGAAAAACAACAGAAAAATAACAATTGCTGAAGTTAAATAACTGTGTTCAAAAAGCAGAAAAGGGGCCTTTTTTTCTTTGCAATGTAATACCTTCAAGGTTCATAGTTTATCCGTTCCTGAGTGTTCATGGTAATGTTCTCAAGATGCACTTCTGTCTCCTATTTGTAAAGGATTACAATAGCATTTTTTTCCAAGCCTGGTGCACCAAACTATTCCCATTTCCATCTCTGTTATTACATTAATTGTCCCTGCTCTAATATGTGCTATTGTATAAACGGTTCCAACCACAGAGCTTTATGAAAGCACCTGCTGAGGTCCCTACAGACACTCCAGAGCACCCAGGGCTCTTCAGAGTGAAGCAATTTTAGCAGCAGCCTTTGCTCGAAGCTGCATTCAAAACCCTCAGTCAAGGCCTCGCCGGACGAACTTTTTGTTTCCTTTCTGTTATTTCACCTGAGGATGAAAACCAGCAAGAAGATAGAGAGGCTTGACAGCTTCTGTAATCTCATTGCAAATGCAGGCAGAAGGAGTGCTTCAGTTTTAATGTATTATCAACTACACCACTGGGCTGAACTTCTTTCCACTTGTTTTTCTCCCCTTCTCCCTTCATTTGAAGTGGAAAATGAGGTCACATCTTATCCCTTGCCGAATGGAAAAACACTAATAACTTCCCCCATTTACACTGGGAAAGAGTGAATAATCTAATTTCAAATCTCAAGAACAACTGTCAGGCTGAATGAGTTTCTGCTGCTCTCCCTGAAGGACAAGCACCAGCCCTTGAACTCTGTGTGTGGCCTTCATTATGGAGCCTTGGCATAGGCCCAGATGCTGTCTCCTCCAGACACCTCTTAAAAAATGGATGAGGGCCTGGAGAGCACAGCAGGGCAGCAGAAACTCTGGAATCCTACCCATTAGCATATTCATTAGGCATAATCAATAATTAATATGTCACTTGGATGAAACATACGGATTAAGTTATGCCTGTGCTAGGACTGATCCAAAAAGATTCATGAGCATGGGGCTCACTGTTTGCAGTGCAGGGTGGATGGAGCTCCAGGCATGGGCAGAGCCGGGCTTCCCCTTCCTTTATGGGCTGAGTAGCCCATGGGGTGGCACGGGGACACAGGACCCCCAAAGGTCACACCTCTTGCACCTCCAGGTATTTAGAGAAAGAGAATCCCAATAAAGGAAAAAAATACATTCTGAAAACTTACGAAACAACCCTCTTTTGGCCATTGGAGGACATTCCAACCATCCTGGTGTTGGGAAGACTTCACTGCAAACTTTAGACAGCAGAGCCTGAAAATACCATGAAACAATATCCAACACATGGCGGAGGAACAGGGTCTGTTCCTTTCAGAGTGCAAAGCTGAGCCTGTTTTATAATTAAATAATAATAATACAATATTATAATTAATGTAATACAATGCTATAATTAAATAACAATATTAATACAAATCTCTTATGGGTTTATTTTATAATGGCCAATATACCTGTCAAGGGGCAAGAATTAAAAACACTTATTAGAATAAAAAAATTCCCAAACCAGCCTTTCCCTTTCCAAGGACATGATCTCCTCTGTTCCCATCAGGACAGGGTGCAGGTCCTTCCTTTCCTCCCTCCCTGCATAGCCATGAGCTGTCTACTACCTAGAGGAGCAAAGTTAAAAATAAATGCGCTTTTAATGCCTTTTTCATTCTCCATTAAGTTGTCACACCAGGAGGGAAGGGATAGAGAACAGCAGATTGCACAACATTTTGTAGAAGTGGTTGGACACCCCATTCTCCAGTAGAACGGGGGAGGGAAGAGAATTTCCTGCTCTGTATCTGTCGCTTCCTTTGTGTTTGTCTCCATTTCAATCAGATTTAAGTGATGTTCCCTTGAGTTCCCTAACGATGTCATTATCACTTCAGACATATGAAAGGACTGTGACGCTCACCACAACAGTGTAAACTATTTTTCAACAAATTCTGCTTTAAAATGTGACATGAAATGTTAATGTATGAGATGAAGAACCCTACAGAAAGATTATGTAACACGCTCAGGTTTTCTTCTAAAAATCCATTTCCATTGAATTATTAGCTTTTCAGAATGAAATATTTCTGAAAGATGATTTAATTTCCCCAAGAGCTATTGGCCTTTGCTTGAAAGGAGCTATTGGGTTCTGTCCCTGATGATTAATTTGGGGTGTGATGAATAGCGTCAGATGCAGAAGTTGTGCTTTACATACATTAATGACATTCAAATTTAAGCATTTTTACCCATTTCAAAAAAATGTTATTACATCTAGAAACTAAGAAGAACACAAGTGCATTATTTAACAACATGATTTATGACAAAAATAAACAAATTAGGAGTCCAGTCCTGAAACTGCTAAACGAGGCTGGGCAGTACAAGTCCTCTACACTAAAACCTTTACACAGATAAACACTTAAGGTTTGGGTGTTATTTGGGTCTTTTGCTTTTAGATTATCATACTCTTAATTTCTTATTAGCAAAATACTTTTAAAAGGCTAGAATATAACTCCAGTCACGACTCCAACCCAAATTGGCTGCTGCAATGTGGTAAATCATCACATGTGGCGAGAACCACAGATGGCATCCCAAACTGCTACCTCAACAAATATCTTCAAACAAGGAAAATTATTATTAAGCCCAAAATTCTTTCATTTTCATTTGGCTGTAACTGACAGTGTTAAACACAGATATTTTACCACAACACATTCACTTCCAGGCCACAAACAATTTTCTATGAAACTCAAGAAACTTTTTTTTTAAAAAACTCAGACAAAAGGTATGAACAATTCATGGATATAGTTTTCCTCTCCACAGCTTCTCCAGCACAAATTTGCCCACCTCACTCTCTTGTTCTACCTAATACACAGGAATTAAAGCAGGAATTGATCATGGAATCACAGAATCAAGATGGTTGGAGAAGACCTTCAAGATCATCATGTCCAATCACCAAGCCAGCACCACCACTAGACCATGTCGTCGAGTTCATGTCTCTGTTGGTGGTGGAATTGTGGCTTTAAGGCCTGAGCAGACTCATTTTTATAGCTCAAATGGGGCTTCACATGCCCTGGAGACCACAGAATTCCAGCAATTTCTTCCCTGTAACCAGAACCCCTCCTTCAACTCACACAGGTGTTGATAGATTAGTCACACATTCAGTTCTGGTCTAACGATGTGGCAAAAGCTTCACCCCATCCCAGGACAAGTTGCTCCCAAGGTAAACAGCTCTCATGGGTAAAATCTTGGAACCTACATCTAGCCTGAAATCACCTGGCTTTACACTTGAAGTAAAAAAGTAGTAGTCTAAAGACAGATAATGAACTGAACTTCTGTATGTAAAAAAAGTTACCAGTCACTGACAGATAAAAAGAGAGGCACAAGCGTGTGGGTGAAGATCATCTCTGTCTCTATTTCAGGTTGGTGCAGGAGCCCAGGAAGGGCAAACACAAACACCTCTGAAGGGGTAGCACACTGTTGTTGCACCAACCCACCTGTAACTAACTCAGGGCTTCAGATATTGAATCAAAGCAGGAGAGTCTGGAGTTACCTCCTTCAGACATATCTGGAAACACAAAGGTTATTACTTTTTTATTACAGAATAAACTTAATTTCCAAAAGCCATACCTGTATATTTTTAAAGTCTTGTTTTATAGCAAAAAGCTGCAGGAAGGTGAAAGAGGACAGGGATAGATGGGATATTGGGAAGGAATTGTTCCCTGGGAGGGTGGGCAGGCCCTGGCACAGGGTGCCCAGAGCAGCTGTGGCTGCCCCTGGGTCCCTGGAGGTGTCCAAGGCCAGGCTGGACAGAGCTTGGAGCATCCTGGCCTAGTGGAAGGTGTCCCTGCCCCTGGCAGGGGCGGGACTGCCAGGCTTTTAGATCCCTTCCATTCCAAACCATTCTGGGAGTCTAAAAAACCAGATTTGACAGTACCAACAGTATTTCATATGGCTGGGGTTGGGGTTTGGGTTTGGTTTTCCATCCTCCCCTGCTGCTCCCTCTTCCTCTGTCCCATCCACCTGTGTGTCGTGACACTACACCGGGACATCGCTCCTCTGACATCACTCCAAGCTCCTCAAGGATCAGGCTGGAGTGCCATAAAAGCCTGGCATTCACTGGGATTCTTGTTAAGCAGGTAGCAAAGCATCTCCTTTATCCCGAGGTCAGCACGTTCAGGTCTTGTCACTTCTGAGAGAGGTTAGCACACCTTGGCTGCGAGCTGGGGAGGGAGAAATGGCACTCAGAAATTAAACTGGTGTCTGACATTTCCTCTGAGCCTGTCAGACTTCCTCAGAGGCTCAGCCCCAGGGAAAGCTGTTTTGCATCAAACAACCGCCCTGTGCCCCAGGAGTCACAAGGACTTGCTGTCCCCGCATCCCTCCCGGCCCAGGCAGCGCCTTTCTCCTCTGCCCCACCCAGCACACACTGCAACGCCCCAGAACCAAAAGGCTTCGGGCTCCAGCATTTCCCCCCAGATCAACGACTGCAGCACAATGAAAACAACAAGCACTTCTGATTTATCAATTCAATCACTTTATTCAATCATTTTATTTCAATGAAAGCATCTTGTCTATATCTAACCTGCTCTAACTGAGCAACAGCTACAGCTCCACTGCCTAAGGAACATATTCCAGAGGAGCATATTCCAGACCAAGTGCTGAATAAGATTATCTATCAGGAACAAAAAGAGCTTCCCACCCCTTCTCTTTACAAACTAATGTCCAGTTTAAACCTTCAGAGGTCTTGAGCTTCAACACTTGTCTTTTCTTATGTTACTGCCTATGCTGAGCCCCAGCTTGTAATTTATTAATTAAACAGGAACAGAAGCTGTGAGAGGGCCTTTATCCTGTTAGCTTAAATATTAGCAGGGAGCACTACTACTGTCTGCTCCTACTTTCACCTACAGAATTTAACTCTCTTAATTCTCCCATTTTTATTCCTCAAATTCTTGATGATGTGGCTATAACAGCATTTCAATCGCCTTTTACCTTATATTCTAGCAGGGAATACTACTAATATCTACCCCTAGTTACACCTAAACAAATTAACTCAATTCGTTCTCCTAGTTTTCCTCCTAAAATCCTTCAGGCAGCAGCTACAATGGCACCTCAGTCAGGAGCCTCCTGGCCCTCCAGCAGATCGACACTGCCACTGAGCTTGGTGTCGTCTGCCAAATGACTGAGGGTGCCCTCCATCGTCTTGTCCAGGTCATTGTAGAAAATGTCAAGTCCATAGTCAGGGTTTTGATACTCAGACAAAACCCCTGATTCGCTTTGGCATTTGCTTTGCCAAGTCTTCTTTCCTGGTCGAGTCCATGTGTCAAAGCCAAGGCATCCGCTTTGTGCAGGGCCTGGCTCAGGTGCCTGTGCACAAACACGCGCGGTGTGGGGAGCACAGCAGAGGGAGGACAGATCCTTCCAGTGCTCATTGCAGGGCTCATCCCTCCGTGGGTGTTCCACCATTGGCAGCACGGAGCCATGGTGGGACGGCCTCTATGCCTGGAGCACTGGAAGGAGGTGTCTGAGGCTCCCGAACGCCCTGCGCAGAGCCCTGAACACCCTCCTGAAGGGGGACGGCCTCGGCATGGGGACAGCTGCAGTTTGGTCGCTGCTTTGCGACCATAACTCGCTGGGGAGGGACACTGAGCCGCTGTCTTCAGCAACGCTGCCGCTCAGGTCTCCGTCTTCGGCCCAGGCCTCACATGGGGGGGCCACTGAGCCGCTGTCTTCAGCAACGCTGCCGCTCAGGTCTCCGTCTTCGGCCCAGGCCTCACATGGGAGGGGCCCTGAGCTGCTCTCCTCCTCGCTGCTCCAGCTCAGGTGCATGTCTTCGGCCCATGACCCGCACGGGAAGGAGCCTGAGCCACTCTCTTCCCCAATACTCCTGCTCTGCTGGGTGTCTTCTGGCCAGGCCTCACATGGGAGGGACCCTGAGCTGCTCTCCTCCTCACTGCTCCAGCTCAGGTGTGTGACTTCTGCCCACTTTGTGGACAGCCCTGGCAAACTGCACACAGACCTGAGCTTTTTGGAGCGGGACCCCTCCTCAGATGGTGCCTCTGACAGGCACAGCTCTGCTTCTGCCCCTGCCCCCTGCCCATCGAGATCTTCCAGCTGGCTGGGCGAGGGGCTGGGGGAGCTGCGGTCCATAGCCGGGTATGGGGTCGAGGCCCTTCTCCGGCTGTGAGGGGCTCTGCTGGGCAGAGCTGGGGCTGGGCCTGTGGCTGTGCACGGCTGAAGGTTCCCGTGCTCTGCCCATGCCTCGCGTGGCCTCAAAGGGGGCCTCTCTTCTTCACTTCCCCAGCTCGCATCTGTTCCACGTCCTTCTTCGGACAGCTCTTGGAGGCTGTCCTCCTCCAAGTCTTCCTCCAGCTGCCCTCCCAGCACTGCCCCTGCCTCCTGCCAAGCGACAGCTTCCAGCTGGCCGGGCCGGGGGCTGGGGGCGCAGCAGGGGCTGTGCGGGGCAGCTGCCCGGCTCTGTGCCCCTGCTGCGGGGGCCGCTGCCGCCGTCCCTGAGCCCGTGCCCTGGTCCAGGTGCCGCTGTGTCCCCGGCTGCTGGCCGCGTCGCCGGATCACAGCCGCCACCCTGCTCAGCATGGCCCGGGAGCCGCGCCGCAGCGAGTGCAGCAGAGCCTGCCCGCAGCCCCTGGGGCTGTGCGGGGCCGCTGCCCGGCTCTCTGCTGCTGCCGCCTGTGCGCCAGGGGCAGCACAGGAGTCACGGTGCTCCTCAGCTTCCTGCGGGGCTGCCCGTGACTCGCAGCTGCGCCCCTGCACGGAGGAGGCCGAGGCTGAGCACCCGGCGGCCGCGTGGCATCCAAAGGGCTGCCCTGGCACAGCAGCTCCCTCCGTGCCCGCAAGCCCGGCCCGGGCCCCGAGGCAGCTGCGTGCTGCCCCATCCCTCACCTTGTGCCTCCTCAGGCAGCGCAGCCACATCTTCTTCGGTTTGACGTCGGCGCTCTTCTCCATGTCCGTGGACATGTCCGAGTCGCTCCGACGCTGCAGTACCCTGGGAGATGCTGTCTCCTGCCGGAGCTGCTCTCCTGGGAGTGCGCACCCCGGGGCTCTTTGCCCCCTTTGATACCCTCCTGCTCAGGGCGCGGCCCCGGCGTCACAAGGGGCTCTGGGCACACGCAGCCCCTCGTCACAAAGGACCCGGGAACGCTGCTGGCCCCACGGGCCACTCCCCAGCACCCCTCGGACAGCGGGGCAGGGGGCTCAGAACCAGCTGCAAACCGGCTGGAACCAGCTGGAACCGGCGGGGACAGGAGTGTGTAAAGAGTGCGGTGACAGAGCTGTCACACAGCTCCTCGCAGTGACAAATCAGCCACTGCAAATGGAAGCCGTGGATGTGCCACAGCTTTTTAAAAGTGTGTTTTCACATCAGGCACCGTGCTAGAGTTGTAGAAGGCATTGCTGCAGGCTGAAATGTCTTTAGAAAGAATTACAAATGATAAAGAATTGTGGAAAGTGTTCAAAACAGCCCAAGAACATAATTTTGTTGGTGTTTATTACGTGTGATAATTGCACACTCAGCCGAGAATTCCCTTCTAAAATCAGCACAGAGGGCCCACTGAAAAATGCAGAGGCTCTTGCACAAGGAACATGGGCAACACCAAGTTTAGGATCAAGACTTGGGATGTGAAAATCCTGGGCTCATTGGGAAAAGGGGTTTCCTTCCACCACAGTTAAAGAATTCCATCATTTGCCCCTTTATAATGCAGAGTAAACCACAGGAGAACTCAGATGGTTCAGGAGGCAAAGGAAAAAAGTCCAGAGATGAGCTGTTGGAAGCGAATTTCAAGCATGGCTGAAATGTTGACGTATCTCCTGTTTAACCTGGGAAAGTACAAGAGGAAATAAGGGTGAATCGTCCAATTTAGGAGGATTTAGATGGGATATTGGGAAGGAATTGTTCCCTGGGAGGGTGGGCAGGCCCTGGCACAGGGTGCCCAGAGCAGCTGTGTCTGCCCCTGGGTCCCTGGAGGTGTCCAAGGCCAGGTTGGTCGAGGCTTGGAGCAAGCTGGGCTAATGGAATGTGTCCCTGCCCATGGCAGGGGGTGGCACTGGATGGGCTTTGAGGTCTTTTCCACTCCAATCCATGTTATGATTCTATGATTCCGTAAAAGACACATTTTTAGAGTTTTTCCAAGCTTCCAAATGAGTTTTGCCCCCACATGTTTTTCCATCCGACAGTGTCAGAGAAGATGTTTCACAGTCCAGAGGCTTTGCTTAAATCCCCAAAACTGAGGCATCCTGTTGATATTACTAAATTCAAACAATGACCTGCATTTTTGAGGGTAAGAAATCTTTAACTTGTGGAAGAAGTGCTTTAATGTTAAACTTAATATTTTTTCATTAATTTTCCTGACTGTTTTCAGATACACTAGCTTTAAATGGTTTGGATGATTTTTGCAGTATTTATGTACCTGGCCCTTACTAAGGTGCCCTCCAAGTTTATTGAGTATTCTCTCCATATAGGCTGATATCCTTTTCATCTGTTATTCCCATTTTTCCATATAGAGCACCTGGGAATTTTTCCAATCATGCAGAGATTTTAAACTCTGATACCACAGAGTAATTTTGCTCTTTGTGTATATATTTTTTAAAATACATATTGCAGGCATTTAAAAATATAAATTAGCTAAATGCTCTTGAAATTCAATCTTAAAGCTGTAACTGGGAAAATTATTAAATTAGACTGCTGTAATTTAGTTAATAATCCCATTACATTTCTTTAACATAAACTTGATAGCTGCTTTCCAGTTATATTTTAGTCTCTCTCTCCCCTTGATTAAACATTATGCAGCAACATACAGCAGTGCAAAACTCTTGAGTTGTAATGATAATTATAATTCATTAAATATTGATCAAATTAAATCTAAAATTGCTTGGATGTCATTCCTTTGCTAAGTACAAAATAAAATCCTATAACATGCAAATAACTTAGTAGTTGTGTACATAAACTAATAAAATGAAAATATGCATGGTAATATTCTCAGTAAGGAAAGAAGTTTTTCTTAAATTAAAACTGTAATTTGACCAAGTTGATTATCCCTGCTCCTGCCCTTGAAAGGCTGTCATTTGACTGCTGTCACCAGCAGCACAATTCAGAATGCAAAATTACATTCTTATTTCTTTTTAAATCACATAGAAGTTTCATCAGCACTTTGAAGCTGGTAAGTGCATACCAAATATCTGATTTTTTGCAGACAAGGGGGTTACAAGGAACATTTAATAAAAAAAACCCTTCCACTTCCTTTCAGGTACCAATTCTCACATTTTTAAGCAACCCTAGAACACAGTTGTTTGGGTGGAAGGGACCTTGAAACTCATCCCATCCCACCCCCTGCCAGGGACACCTTCCACTATCCCAGGGTGCTCCAAGCTCCATCCAGCCTGGCCTTGGACACTTCCAGGGATCCAGGGGCAGCCACAGCTTCTCTGGGCACCCTGTGCCAGGGCCTGCCCACCCTCACAGCCAAGAATTCCTTCCCAGTAATAATCTTCACAATTTCTTGGTGCTATTTGGGTTTCTACACAACTGGTATGTTAAAGGGTTGGAGGCCTAGCTTCAGTGCCTCATGCAGGATCTTCTTCAGAGGTTGTCCTACTCCATTCCTCATCCAGATCACTTCCATCACTCCTGATACGCGGAAAAGACTCCACAACTCACAAGTTGCTAAGTAGGTATGTTTTAATCAGCTGAGGCACATGGGCGATCTTTTCTCTAAAGGCATGCGCGCCTTTAGCGGCACTCGGCTTAATATTTATCTAGTTAGAAGCTACATCTGCATCAGATTACACAATACGCCTACATATATTCATTGCCTATCCCTGATTGTACTACAATTAGCTCCAAAGTCATTAACATATCAGTGCGCTTGCGCAGTGCCGCCTGGTGGTTGCGGGCCAGAGTCTCTGGGATGAAGTAAAGGTCTTCCTCAGATAAAGTAAGTAGTCTTCCTCGGGTTGAACTTTTTACCTCACCCTCTTGCGCAGCCTTCTTGTATTCCTGGCCCAAGTCCAAACTCCAGAGCTGGTTTGGGCTGGTTTCAGGGTCTGAGCAGGATCTTTGGTCATGGTTTCTTCCCCTTGTCAATGGTCCTACGTCCTCTCTTTTGCTTGGCATGCGCAATAAATTAAGCAAGCAATATGCATTGTTTAGCACGCAGCTACAAAATTCAGCAATACTAGCAATACCGGGATCAATAGTTAATTCTTAAAATTCTAAGCCGCCTGTATCACTCCGGCCACGTGGACAGCACTGGCATTCCCACGGGAGTTACCAAACAGTGAAAGCCTCTGTCTTAGGTTACAATGTAAGATGTAACCAAAAGTGTGTATTCTCTCACCATCTGTTAAAATCAGGTGGGGCAATGTTCTTTATCTCTTTCGTGACACATCCCTGATAACTCCCTCCAGGAGGTATCTTCTGCTATCAGTGAGGCCATCAAGCCTCACTGCCTGACTCATAAAATTGCATCATCCCCTCGTGAGATGCTCTGCCCAGGGGGAGGAACCAAACATTCGTACCTGGATATAATCTGAGGTTTGGAACACCACAGGCAGCCCTGACCTACTGGATTCCCTGAGTACAAGAGCTACGTAACCACCACTGGACCTTCAGAAGAAGACCAGAACCTTCTGCAGGATCACTGCTTCAACAGAATCACATCTATCACTTCAACAGGACTGCAGCCACCATTTAATGGGACTGCTCCTGTCACCCTGACTAACAGGCTGTCAGGTTGTATCCTCACTCTGTCAGTGTTTCTGTACTATTGCATTTATTTTTAATTTTCCTATGAAATTTTAGTTCTGATTTCGAGTCTCTCACTGGTTTGCTTTCAAACTAGTAGAGCCTCCCAGCAGCACTCCCAGGAAAGCAGAGCCATCCATACAGTGGCATTTGGGCCAGGCAAGGTCCAAGAGGTTGGTGCTGCTTTCTGCTCAGGATTTTTAACCTTATTTGTAAAGGTGCTTGTTCAGGGATGTGCAGCACATTCGCCTTGATGTTTGGGACAGGATCCCTTGAGCATTTGATGCTGCCTTAGCTGATTCCTGCACTCCTGGAATGCTCAGATGTGGCACAGCACCCTGAGTACTCTGAACCCAGACAATTCACCTTTATGTTTCCTTCCCAGACAGTTCAAATCCATGTTTCCTGGGCCTCCAGCAAGGGCCATCTGCTGTGCCTGGCATCAGGACAGGTCACTCTTCCCCCGGTCTCCACAGCATTCCAGCAGGCAGTGAGCCTGCTCTCCAGCCCTGCATGGAAAGGACAAGGTGTCTAAGAACATTGGGAAAGGAGCTTGATGTACGAAAGCTTTTAAATGTCCCTGAAAGTTCTGCTGGCCTTTTTTCCTTCAGTCAAGCTTGGTTATTTTGGCCTTGGTTCAATAGATTTTTTGAATTCACTCATAAACTCAAGAAAATGCATCACAAACAACCCAAAATACATGTTATTTTGGAGGTTGCTTTTTCTCCCTGAGTAAGGATAAGTGTGAGGTTTTAAGGAAAAGCAGCTGTTGGATTTCAAAGGGAGCCAGATGTTCAGGGATGCTTTGCCAGCATCTGGTGTAGGGAGAGTTGGTACCTCAGTAAAAATGCTGTAGAGATTTCATTTCCATGGCAAGTTATCCACAACTGGGGCACGCCCAGGAATGGTTGCTAGCTTTGTAAGGCTGAGGGAATCATGAGGAATGGCAGTCCTGCAGGAAGGAGGAGGAACCCTGGCAGCAGAGGGACTGGCAGGGCTGAGCAGCACCAATAGGGAACACCCGTAGTAGTGAAGGTGAGTAATCCACACACTGGTGTGGGAAGTGAAACAATTTTGTAAGGGACAGAAGCTGGAGAGTGGGAATGACAAGCACACACACAATTACAGGGAGCTACTGAGAGCAAAATGCACCATTATTTGGCCAAAGAACAGCTCTGTCTGGTGAGATCTCCTTTCTGGAAGCCTACAGCTCTTGATACTCAGCAATTTCCTACATTTTCCCTGTGTTTCATCAAGAGACTTGTAAAGAATCATCAGTTCTTGTCACCAGCTCTGTGTGTGCAGCAGAGCACAGACTGGCAAGATCCACAAACCTGAGCATCCACAATCGATTTTAACACTGTGTTAATAGTCAATACAGGAGGAGGAATAAGGGGCAGCAAGAAAGAAGTGTTTACATGAGGAATTATTTTAACAAACTAAATCAATTGGTCATATCACAAAATTTCACAGAAATGTGACTCTATCAAACTTGACATACATACCTCGAGCAAGCCAGAGGAGGAGTGAGAAGGTAACAGCAACAAAAAGGCACCAGAGCAGATATCTGTGCAATGACTGGAGCAGGACTGGTTGACTTTTTAGACAGAAATTTATATGAACAAGCAGCAGCCTGACCTGTTTTTCAGAACAATAGTCTATAGCAGCAGAAAGGGAGGATTTCTTTTCCCTGAGCAATGTGATTTCTGAGAGTTAATGCACCTCAGCACTTATGGGCTGCTGCTTCTTTGGCAAACCAGAGAGCAAAGCCAGCGATGCTCTAAAGTTTGCTCCAGTTAGATCAATAAATACCCTGAAGGAGATGGGTATCAGTCCTTGTGCAACAGGGTTCACTTCCTTGGAGGTAAAGCAGGATAAATAATTACTGACTGTGTCAGCTACGTGATCCTTAAAGTGGCTGAGAAGGAGTGAAAGACTAACAGGAAAACTGAGTTACACCAGCTAAAATCTAGTACTTGTTTCAAAGAAAAAAGTTTACAAAGAAATACCAATCAAGGTGAAATGTCTCTGATTCATCTGGAAATTCTGGAATTCATACCAAAGGCATTGCCTGAAATGAGCCCCTCTCTCCAATGCCAAGCACAGGCTCTGCCCTAAGTTAAGGATATTTTGGTTCACAGCCTAGAAGTGTGAATTGCAGCTCAAAACAGACTCTCCTTGCTCTTTGGGAGGAGTTGGGGCCTCTCCCAGCCTTGGGATGGCTCTAAGGGAATAAAAGGAAGTTTGGCTGCCCATCCCTCCTCGTTGGCAGCGTGGCAGACAGGCACTTTTATGCAGTGGTAAATTTTCACAACCATGTTGTATTTCTTTCCTCCCTCTGTGAAATAATGACACCCATAAAAACTTGGATTGAAAGATTATCTAGAATTATTACAGAAAAATGTAATATAAGGGGAAAAATGGAGTACTAGCAATGTATAGCAAACCTTGTAATGAAAACAAGATGATGTTTTCACTGAGTCTGCCAATCAATTTCTTAATATTAATTATTTTTCCACATTCTTATTAATTTTGCAGATCACATCTTGGATGTAACTACTTAGAAATATTTGGATTTATGTCATAATGTCCTAAAAGCTGTAGCTGGAGTCACTATAACAAAATATACCTTGATGCACAATTAAATTTAATTTTATTGTTCACATATAAATAGCAGATTACTATTGCAAATAAATAGTGGATTTTTAATAAATTCAAGACTGCAGCTTGTCTTTGTTCTTACACATTTTAGTTTCTGGGCAGTTATTTTTGAGTTTAATTATACACAATGTAAAATAGGATGCCTGACAGAAATGAAACTTCATTAAACAAGATTATTTTAGTGGGCTGAGTTACAGGGTTTAATTCTTATTTACACTGGGGTCTGTTCATATTACACTGGCAATAGATGTAATAAGCACTATATCAGACCCTCAAATACTGGTGTAAATTAGACACAAACTACAGGCCTGTTTGATGTGGGGCTAAATCATCATTCAAAATTAGATTAGAAACTGAAAATCTCATTTGTGTGTTAAAAAGTCATTAGATAACAGAGGCTCAGGCAACGGCTTGGAATCAGGGAAATTATGATATTCTATGTTGGGAAAATGGACAAAAGACAAAAAACTTCAGCTGGCAGGGTGTACTTAAGGAAAGATCCCATCTTTATCAGCCTTGTTTAAGCAAATGAACCAGCAAATTCTGTGAAAGAAATACTGGCACCATCAGTACAAAAGCAAATATTTTCCATCAAAAACCAAGATGAAGTTTTAGGTACGAAAACTCTCCTTTAAAACAGCTCACCCCTCTCTCCCAGTGCTGGTGGCCCAAGGCCACCCCTTGACCATGTGTCCCCAGGGAGAGCCAAAGCACCCAAATTTGACACTGAAATAGAGATTTGGGGGGTGGGTTAAAGTCACAGAAACTGGCCAGACTGAGAGAGGAAGTCTGGCACAAGTTTTAGCCCACAAAGTGGAAAGGTTTAGGAGCAGCTTGGAGCAAGGTTGGATTCAATTTCCCCAAGTGCCTTGAAGGTTTGGAGCTGAGTGAGGATGTACCAGAAATGCACTGATGCACATAATTTAGAGGATTGATTAGTGTGACACACAGATAGAGGAGTCCTCATTGCATGCCAATAAGGAAACAAAGCCTGCTAAAAGCTTTGCATACTAGGAATGATATTCCTTTTAATTTCTGTGTTGCTTTGAAACTATATGAAAAAATTCTCTGCCCAAACTCTATCATACTCTTTTAGACATGGAAACCTATTCAAAGGTTATAGATTACCTTTCACAAAGTTTATTAACTGTGCAGCCATTCGTTTTTTAGGATTTTTTTCAAGTGATCTTATGAAAAAGATAATAACAAGTTAGGTCACAAAGTCCTGTTTACTCCTACCTGTCTACAAAACCATGAAGTATTTTCAAATGTATTATCTGGATGTGCTCAACCTACTCCAATATTTATTGTAGGATTTTAAATGCTACTAATGGCGTAATAAATGCTCCACAATTTTCTGTTATTTCCTTTATTGCCAGACAAAAGGGAAAAATAAAGAGGCCTCAGTGAAGAAACCTTATTTTAAAGGTCACCTTTATTATGGCAGAGATTATCTCCCCAGGTTATCAATGTTCAACATCACTGTTTTGATTAAACATCATTCTAACCTGCCACAACTATAAAACAACCTTTCCCCAGCCGTCTTTCTGTGGGTAATAGACAGAAATTCTTAAATACAATGAATGGCTAGGTATAACCATCCATTTTATCCAGATTTTCCAAAGCCACAGTGCTGTGACACAGAGGTTGATGCATCGGTGCCAGTGATGGTAACTAATCATTTATGTCCCGGGAAAGTGGTGTTTTCTGTTTTTCATTCACTGCAGCCTGAGAGTCTAATGGCAGACAGGTAATCTAACACCCATTAAAAGTGTAAATTATGTAGTCATTTACAGATGGGAAACAGTAGACAAATCTGTTAAATACTTTGCTGAGACCATCATTTGAAAGCCACAACATTATCAAACCTTTCCACAGCTAGTGCCTTCAAACCCAGCACTGTAAATCTGTTAATGCTGACAAAGCCAGTTTATTCCACACTGCTTTATCTGTCAGGGGCAAATGTTTACATTATCACTCCTTCTGAGACATCCCTTTATGTTGCCCTTGTAGTAGAGAACAGAAATATCAAAGATCTTAGCACTTTTCAAAAGAAGAAGAGAAAAAGCAATGAAGAGATTTTTCAGTTTTCTCTCCATTAGCAAGTTCGTTTTCAATTCTGACAGAGGAAGGCTCAGTGATTTAAATAACATTTCGATCATTAATCACTCAAAATTATGGCTAAGAGAGTTGAGAGTCACAGGAGAAGGAATCAGGCTGTAGCTGAAGCAGCTCCACAATTCAGTAAAACACTCATCCATCAAGGGGAACATTTGGGGACTGTTAGTGCTTCCATTTTTATAGCTGTTTCTCCAAGACGTTGCTTGAAATTTATACCTAGATGGATTTAGCAAGGTTTCTAATTCTTATGTAAGCTGGATAAATACAAGAATGTTTAAAATCCAGTTTTTCAAATGATGCTACTTTTTCAGAAACCTTGAAAGTCTAAAGAGGTTGTCATTCCTACCAGTGTATCACTGCAAGTTGGAATAAAAATTTGGAATAAAAAAAAGTTACCTGATTCATCTGGTACAGGGCATTGAGAGACAGGAAAAGATAATTCTGTGCCAAAGCTGTGACTCCAGTCAGCTTGGGCATCTCTAGCCTGGCCAGATTTGTCCACACAAAGATCCTCCAGGTGTTAAATGCCAGCTCTGCTCCCTCCTCCTCTCTGACAGTACAGGCTATGGCCTAGTAGGTTATAATTTTCTCATTTAACTAACATCCAGCTTTTTCCATCTGCTCAGATTAGCACCTGAGGTCACATCCCATGGAGTGGCTAAAGCAAATTCCCACTGTCTGGTATTTCCAGTACAAACCTCACAAATACATTGGCAGTGACTTTGTAATAACCCTGTTGTCTGCAAGACCGTTGCAACATTTTACAGTCATTGCTAATATCCATAAAAAACTGACCTTATGCATTCCCAATTTCCACCTGACTTGGGTCCATGTGTGGAATTAATAGTTCGGGTGCTGCTTCTGCATCAGGAGCTTATTCAAGAACCCCTAAGCAATTCCAACGCTGTCACAGTGACTGCGATTTTTGTCTTACTGATGTGTGAGATTTTCTGGGTTTGGGGGTAAGATTTTCTCACTCTTCACTGAAAAGGAATAGGAGTAAGCAAATGCAGTTTCAGGACTGAATTTGGACCAGGATACAAATGGGAGTACCCTGTGGGGTACTCCCATGAAAGGCTTTCTTTCCCAGCCAGGTAGCTTCTTTTGATCAAGATTTGAATTTTGGTGGGAAATGGTGCCAATTTGCTTTAGCTCCTTGCTGTTAAGTGCACTAAAGGAATGTGTGCAGCTATAAATAAATAACACTCACTGCAAGATGTGAGCCTGAGCTGCTGGAAGTGTCACCCAGGAGGAACCTTGAGATTAGCACAGGATTTGGGATGCCATGAGCCTTCCATAAAAAGTGGCTCCTAAGGGACATGACTTTTCTCTACTGACTCTTGAGAAGATCAGACATCCTCAGTACATTTTAGATAACATATCAATCACTGGTTTTGACATACTAGGTCACGACATGAACTTCTTTCTCAAAATGCTTGTCAAAGGTCTCATTTTATTGCAAACCTGGTGTTCTTGCCCATTTCTTGCCATTTGAAAGCAACTAATATAAAAACAGTTGCAAACAAGTGACTAAAGCTGTGAAGATCATCCTTGCTGGTTGTCTAATAAACAGGATCCCTGGCAGATGTAGTTCCAAAGCAAAGCAACTCTCCCTCATTAACCTGCACAGAACAGAAGCTATTGCATTAGTGGGCAATTAAACCCCTCAGATATCTTCCAACCACATTCCAAGCACGTGCCACTATTTAAGCATCTGCCAGACAGCAGGTGGTTTGTAAATCATTATCTTTTCAAATTATGTTGCTAATGGCATGTGTGAAATGACTGAAAAATGACATGTTTCCTCCTCTCTGTCATTAAAATCAAATAAATTGCCTCAGTGCATTATCTAAAGCTTGAGAAGTAAAGCACTGGCAAACTTGGGGTTCCCATTTTCCATCCTACTCCATTAATGATGGACAATACTCTGGGATATTTGACTTCCATGACTCCCCTCTACTGGGAATAACTAAAGACAACCAAAGGCATCATCATTGAGTTCCCAAATGGAACAGAGCTTGTTAATTAGGAACAACCAGCCAATTCTTCAAACAGTATTGACAGATAGCACAGTCTGTCTGCAAAAATAGTGAAGAATTCCTGTAAGAATACAGGGACACTTGGAAAAACAAACACCATTGTGGGGGAACAAGGGAGAGAATTCAGGAGTGAAGCTGAGCCCAGGGAAGGAAGGAAGGTGGGAGGAAGGGGTGTTAAGATTATACCTACTTAGATTTGCTATAACGTCATCAAGTCAGGTCTGTCTTGTCCATGACAGGAATTGCTGAGTGATCTCTCCCCGTCCTTGTCCCAACCCATGAGCCTTCGATTACATTTTCTTCCCCCTGTCCGGCTGAAGAAGGGGCTGATGGAAGGGCTTTGGTGAGGCACTGGGCATCCAGCTGGGCCCAAGTGCACCAAGGCAGACAAATCCCTTGGGGTTTTTGATAATCCTTCAGTGCAGAGTTCCCAGTGAGTGCTCAATGAGGAATTCAGTTTCTTTTCTGGATGCTTAGGGTGTGCAAGCATAGAACCATAGAATTGTCTGGGTTGGAAAGTATCTTAAAAACCATCTAATTCTGGCCCCCTACCATGGGCAGGGACACCTTCCTTGGCCCTTCACTTGTTCTGAATCCTGTGCAACAGCTGCATCTTCTGAGGATAAAACACTTTCCCAAGTCCTTGGCTTAGCTGCTGAGCGTGGCAGTGCTTGTTCTACTTTTCCAAACCAGTGTCCTACCACAGCCTGCTGGGTGATGTGGACACTTGAACAGACACATCCAGGACTGTCCTGTTCCTCTTCACCCAGAAGAAAACCATTTATCACAGAATCACAGAACAGTCTGGGTTTGAAGGGACCTCAAACATCATCTAAGTCCAACCATGGCATAGGTATCCTGGATGAAACCAGCTGTTAACTCAGAGGGAAAGGTCAATCTGTGCCTTACCCTGTGAGCACTGTGCTTGGAAAAGTGGTTTATGCCCTAAATAAACAGACAGACAAAGGGAGAAACCTACAGTCCTATAGAACCACCTCATTGGGACATAACCTGAAAACAAGGGATGTTTAAATATGTGTCCTTTCAGGATCTCCCCCTGTTACAAATGACTGGCAGAAAGGATGCAGGGTTCATAAAATCATGCAGCCAGAGTTAAGAATTTGGAGAGCTGACTTGATTTTGGGCTAGAAAAGTTTTCTGAAATAAATTAAGCAAGACAGTTCATCTTTTTTCTTTCTTCCCATGCTAATTTTATATCATTTCTATTAAATGAACAGTTGCTTCCAAAATCCATACTGTTTCCAGATCCTGAGCATTCTAGGTGATTGGAGACTTCCAGATATTTTACATCAAGATAACTGCCAGTTAAAATGATGGATGAGCAATGGGAAAGAGTTCATAAGTATTGGAGGAGAGCTGTGATGTTCTTTAGCTCTGTAGCCTTCTGGCACAGCCAATAAAGACAAAACAATAAGGGAGATTTACTACAGGAAGGAGCTGTAAACAAGGCAGCAGTCAGTGAAAAATTCTGCTGCAGTGCAGACACAACTCAGGGACATTCCTGTTTTGCCACCTAAAACAAACATAAAAATCACAGCCCATTCAAACTGGATATTTTTTTTTGTTGTTTTAGAGAGGATTGGTGCATTGGAAAAGCCTTGCAATTCCTTAGGACTCCACACAGATCTCACACAGGGAATTAAAATACCATGGCACCACCAGTGATTACCTTTATAATTTGTCTGTGCCCATCCTTTATTGCCTTTCCTATATTACCTGGTAGCACCAAAAGATCTGGTCCATTTACTGTAATCGAAAGTTCCCCACAAATCTCTCTGGTTCATATTTAGTCTGAATGAAGCACCTCATCCAGACCTCCAGTGATTCCACTGAACAGAGCCCACCGCGCTGAAAGGCAAAGAGCAGCAAACCCACAAAATTGGTACCATCAATCACACAGAATGGGTTTGCTCCAAAATATTTCCAGCTTCAGTAATTAAGGGAACATTAGCAAGCTTGCTGAAGTCTTCAGTGAGTTTTAGAGTCATGTGAGCAGTTCTCAGGTCTCCTGCATCCCTGTGTATATTGAATTATTTACCTACAAGACACAGAGCAGCTCAATATCACAAGTGAACCATTTAAGAGGTTTCTGCAACGCTTGGATTGAAATGTTCTGACTATAAACTCAAGTTAGTTGTTACTAAAATCTCCTGAATTGTTTTCTTCATGATTTTATAGTGAGGGAGGTTGGACGGCCAGCTCAGGCTTTGCTGCATAAACAAAAAAGGGATCTGAAAATTGCAGATTTGGTTATTTCTAAGTAGCCTTCCCCACAAGGGCTCAGATGGATGTGGTGATGGACAGTGTAGGGGATGGTGAGCAGTATGAGCAGTATATGCTCATCTGGCTCCAAGCATGGAGAAAATCCATGTTAAGCACATACATACGATCCAGCAATAACAACAGCGACCACAATCCTTTCAAATAAAAAAAAAAAAAAAAGAACTGGAAATGTGAGTGGAAGATTCAGGGGAAAACTGAAAATAAAGGTCCTTTTGCAGGTCATCAATATATTGAATATTTGCATGTTAGTTACAGCCTACTCAGTCTCCTTTGCATTTCTGCTGTGTGGAGAATTAACTTTAATCTCCTATTTAGGGTTGTAATTTATTCTTGATTACATTAAGGAGCTGCCCTTCACAGTTAATGACAGATACAAATACACAGTTTGGAGTATGCATCTCAGATAAAATATTTCAAATTATTAAGTAGTTTTGAGTCCAGGAAGACTCTCTAAAAATAAATATTATTTGCAGAGAAGAATCACTTCAGAAGACAAAAAGCAAAAGGCCACATTTTTAGTAGCATTTACCAAAGTAAAGATATGGCGAGATTTGAGGGCAGGAACCAGTTAAGATTTTCTAAATTTCCATCCTTATTCATGGAAGCACTTGTGAAATATTCTCCTCTGTCATGTTTGGAAATGTAATTCCAACTCCTCATTTGCTCAGGCTTTCTGAACCAGGCACCTGCTGAGAGGAAGGCTCATAAAGCAGTTTAAAAGGTATTTACAGAGAATAAAATGCATAAATACTATAACAAGTACACCGAGATTGTTATTTAATCTGAAATCCCTTTTGGCATGAAAATTTTACAAATACTCTCAAATTCCTGCAGGTGTAAGAGGGACAGTGATTATTAAGATTTTCCTATTCACCACTAGAGCAAGTGAGAGTCCCTACTCATTGTGTTGAGCACAGTGATTAATTTGGTCCAATTAACAACCATGGTATAATTGTTTCAGCCTACAACCTTCCCTTCTCTCCACCTGAAATTCTCAAACCTAAAAGAGCACAGAATAATCCACCAATGACCAGATCCACTCCAAAGTCAAATGGTTTTCTGAAACAAGTGGCAGAAAAGGTGCAAGAAGAAGGGAGTTGTGTGCAGGGCATTAAATCCCATTATACAGGGGCACCAAAATTCTTCCTAGGCACACTTTTATTAAGATGTACATAACCCAGATGAAACTGAAAGACTAAAAACATATTTTTTTCTGAATTAGGGCAGAGTTTGATCCTTCTACCACAGAAGGTAACATGTTTCAGCAATAAAACATGACTTAGAACAGACCAAATTCTTCATTATCAACAAGGAGAAAGAGACCTGGTTAATAAGTTGAAGGGCACCTTACTTTGGGTTCATTTTTTACATTTTCATAGAATTGTTTAGATTGGAAAAGACCTCTAAGAACATCGAGTCCAACCAGCACTGCCAAGGCCACCACTGACCCAT
The DNA here is from genome assembly GCF_965178545.1 of Coloeus monedula. NCBI lineage: Eukaryota > Metazoa > Chordata > Aves > Passeriformes > Corvidae > Coloeus > Coloeus monedula. The sequence goes on from NC_138789.1 coordinate 3,814,502, forward strand.
GTCCCCAGGTGCCACATCCACATGTTTTTTAAATCCCTGGATGGGAATTCCACTACTGCCCTGGGCAGCTGTGCCAGGCATGGACAGCTCCTTCCGTGAAGAAATTTTCCCCGATATTCAATCTAAGTTTCCCCTGGCCCAGCCTGAGGCCGTTCCCTCTCCTCCTGTCCCTGTTCCCTGCGAGCAGAGCCCGACCCCCCCGGCTGCCCCCTCCTGTCAGGGAGTTGTGCAGAGCCACAAGGTCCCCCCTGAGCCTCCTTTGCTCCAGGCTGAGCCCCTTTCCCAGCTCCCTCAGCTGCTCCTCACCAGACTTGTGCCTTGAGCCTCCAGTAGCTTGTCTCTCATGCTCCTAAAATTGTCTTTAGAGCTGTTTTTGCAGGTTAATACATGCTAAAAGCACCTTCATATGGCTCCATTATTTCCAGTTGGCTAAAATTTTACTTATGCAATTAATTCACTCACCTTGAGGACATCCAATCTCAACTCTCTTTCTTCTATTAAAAGCCAGTGAAGAATTCCACCCTCTTCCCTCTGAGGAGGGGTTGCATCCAGATTCTTCTCCAGTCTTCAGGCTTCTGAAATAGAAGTTTAACTAGGTAAGAACTTCTTGACCACTTTATTCAGAGGAAAAAATTCATTGGATTGGTGCAATGATCAGCTTTTCCCCAGCCTGCTTCAGGACAGTTACAGCATCCTCATGTGGTACCCTCATTGAGCTCAGTGGGATTTAAGGTGATGGCAGCAATCATTTGAGAAAGACAATAAGTCATAGGATAATGTATCAAGTCTTGGAGAATGATTAGATCTCAACACCAAGCTAATCTTAGAGAAATTCAAACTTTGTAATAAAAAAAATTAAATATTGGATTTAAATAAATTATTAAGATTTATAGTCAATAACTGAACTTGAAGGCAAGTCTGCAACTTCACTTTGAAACTGGACTTCATTTTGCAAATGGAAGTGGTGAAGAATAACTTTTATGTGCCTTATCTTGATCATCTTTAATGTTGTACATTAATTGCAGATGGGTTAATGGAGTAATTATTTTATTTATAATTAAAATCACTATTAGAGAGCGATAGTGAAAGACTACATAAATAATTTCACCATGCAAAGAGAAAAGAACTGAGGAGAAGTTCAATAATTGTGATGCAGTTCATAAACAGAATTAGGGGTTGTTTTTGCAGATTTGCCTACTTTGTCTGAGGAGTGGGGCAGAGACAGAAAGAGAGAGATTTTAAACTTTCACTTTTTAATAGAAAGCCAGCTGGTCTCAAAATCACCAGTGGCTGGAAGAAAAGGTTATACAAGTGAATGGGAGCCTAATTATGTACCACAGGTAGTAAATGTAATGTTATGTTTCAATGATTTTATGGATAAGGAACTCATTTGTGTGCTATTTCCAATAGGAGTTTTATGACTAACACTAATAAATAAAAGAAAATATGTTCTGATTTTTAACAAAATGCAGTTATCCCAGCAGTTTATCTCAGTCTTATATCCAGGGACAAGGCTATGGCCCAGCTTAAAAAGCAAGTTAAGTTGTATAACTTCTGCTCACCTCTGCATAAATACAGACTCTATTCTTTAATTGCTTACCTCTACTATCATCCCTTCCCATAAAGTTAATTGGCAATAAACTTTCCACGATGATAGTAAGATTATTTAAAAAAAAAAAAAGGAGAAAAGAAAGGAAAAAAGGTCTCAGTCGTTTTTGCAGGAGTCACCTTTCCCTTGCAGGCAGCACACCGTGATTACCATACGACAGATCACAGCGTGACTCCTTCTTTTCTAATTTCCTTCCCAGGAAGAAAGTTTCTGCCCTTTCCTTTACCTCCAAGTCAGCCTCTTATGCTGCATAAATCAATACAGCACCATTAGCTTTGACAGAGCTAAGCCAGTTCACCACAATTGATGACACAACCCCTTGTCTGCACACCCAATTAAATATTAATTAAAGACAAGCAAACAAACAAAATTTCTTGCCAGCAGAGGACTTGGAAACCTCTCCAGCATTGTACTATAACCCCTGTCAGTCAGGACGTTAAAGATGAAGGTCTGGAGCTTGCAAGGAGTGAACTGTGGTGGAGGAAGGGAGTGATCCAAAATCTCTGTGCAGCAGTGCCCAAAGCTCCCAAAATACTCTCTTCCTCCGAAGTGTAAGTCCAGCGAGGGTGGATCAACGTGCTGCCTTTCACTGAACCCTCACTTTTGCCCTGGTTCATACCAGTCCATGGGGATGTGGATTTATCATGTTTTATAGTGGTGATGAGCTCCCAGGCATCCAATCCATCTCTGGAGAGACAGCCAGGACCAGGGGGAATTTTACACTGCCTGGAGTTATTTCAGGATCTAGAAACTGAAGGTATAATTCTGTGGGGTTAATACAGGCAGGAGAAAGGTTCTGTAAACCAGAGTGGACCAGGACTGAGAGAGGATGAAGTAACTCCATAATTCAGCTCATCAAATTTTGGGTCTAAAAAGCTCTCAAATCAACCTTTTAAAAGCAGAATCTCCTTAAAAAGGGGAAAATGGGGAGAGGAGAATCAAAGGATTATAAAAATCCTCTTTCCTAACTGCTTGCTAACTCCACAGAGTGCCATCCACAGAGAAGATGTCAGCCCATAACTGCTGTAGGAGTTAATGAGCTTAATGTCCCAGCTAAAATCGTCAGAGGTATTTGCAGCTCACCCCCAGGGTGGGCAATTTACAGCACAAAGCCTTGAACATGTCATCACCTGCTCAGGTACAAATGTATTAAAAAACAGAGGAGATGGATGGCTCTACCCTTTTGCTGATAAAGGGAACTGCCTTTTTCTCTACAAACTCAAGGTTAAAATCAGTTTACCTGTTAAAATATCCATTTGCAAACTTCTGTGGGACAGATTCAGAGGTCATTTACTTACCTGGCTGCAAAGATAGCAGAAGGTGAAGAGAGCTTGCATCAATTTTGAATTTGAACCATTAAGGTTATAACATGTGAAATGTGATTTGTTAGAAGATAGTTATCTTCAGATTACAAGTAGCAATATGATTTGCATTTTCAGACTTTAATTTCAATTTACCTGCTATATAATCTGGATTTTTTAATGTATTCAGATTGGCATTGAGCTTGCTTGGGTCTAGCCTTTATATAACCCTCAGGTCAACTTTCCCACTTGGACCCAAAAAGTTTTGTCCCTAAAACAGATTTGCAGGCATAGCTCAGGACTGATGGCATCTTTATTTGGGCAGTGGGATAAAGGAGGACACAGGTCTGGGCTATCTGAAGGCACAAATGGGAAAGGGGTTTCTTTCTCCATAGTTTATGTTAATGCTATGACTGGTAACATTTACTTTCTTTCCTATATTTATACTAAAATTCACATACAAATGTGGAAATACATTTTTCACAGGTTTTTTTCCTGTGATTTCTACAAGACAGTGAGCTCAGCTGCCTAAAATTCCAAGTAGTAAAGGGCTTCCATTGCACTAGTGGGAAGTGGATTGTATTTATTTTTTAGTTCTTCTTAAAAGGTCATTTAATTTCTTCAACAAAATATCTAGGATCAAGAAACCCTTTCCAGTGCAGAGCTCAGAGACATTTGGCTTATTTTCTTCTGGAATTAAGGATTCTTAATGGAATTGGGGATGTTCAGCTGGGAGAAGATAAAACTCCAGGGAAACATCATTGTGGCCTTCCAGTACCTCAGGGAAGCTTAAGTAAAAAGAGGAAAAGTGACTTTTGACTTGGGCAAGGACAAGAGGCAAAAATTTTAAGCTAAACATAGGAGAGGTTTTAATTAGATACTGGGAAGGAATTCTTGGCTGTGAGGGTACTGCGGCCCCAGCACAGGGTGCCCAGAGAAGCTGTGGCTGTCCCTGGATCCCTGGCAGTGTCCAAGGTCAGGTTGGACAGGGCTTAGAGCAACCTGGGCTAGTGGAAGGTGTCCCTGCCCATGGCAGGGGGTGGCACTGGATGGGCTTTGAGGTCCCTTCCACTCCAAACCATTCTGGAATTCTGTTTAACTATAGTGTTTCATCTGCCATGAAAAAAATCTTCCCAACTCCAATAATTCACAGGTGATAACCCAGTTCAAATATCCTTCACAGGCACCTTAAGAATGTGAATAGGATGAATATCCCAGCACATATCAGAAGGTAATTAGATAGAATTCATTTGAATATATTCCATATCTTCTCTAATATCTTGAAAACATCAAAATATAAAATGATATTGTAGGAGCCTACACTGATGGAGGGTAAAAATGAAATCTAATCCAGGAGTACAAGAATAGATAAGAAACAATTTGAATCAGTCAGCAAAGAGTTACAATTAGGAAAGGAATTTGTAGAGAAAAGAAACTCAGGACAAATCACCATTAAATTTATGTATTTTTAGTGAACAAAGATAGGAACATGGTTAAGAAATGTGTATGCGAAATGTATTTGCTTCAGGAGTTTAGGGCTTTAATGTCCCAGGTTACAGGTAGAAAGGAAACATGGTTCCCAGAGGAAAAGAAAAAGTACTAAAACTCAGGAGAGTTCTCAGAGGTTGTTAGCATCATTCCAACTCCTAATGCCACCATGCATATTCAATCTTGTTTGCTATGATTAATTGCTTGGTGGTTTTTAATAGCGTTCTGTGGAATACAGAGGACACCTCAACTGCAGTGCAGGTGGCACAGCAGGACCTCAGAACATCTGCCTGGATATAAAGACATTCCCTGTTTTCCAGCAGATTATGTCTAGGCCACTGTTTTTAACACTGACTGCTCCCTTAAAAGGACAGTTAATGGCAAAGAGTTTTATGTGAAGCTTCTAGAATAAAAAGTTAGTAAGAATGAAATGTGCAGGACGTTGCTCCTTTGAAAAAAAAATGCAAATTTAGGAGATTTGCTGACCTAAACACCCCATTTCCTAACAACTCCCCGTTACTGGAAACTATTTACCAGGTTAACCAACAGTTCTGGTCCACTGAGACTTTAGTAAATTTGCCTCAATCTGTTCTTGGAAATGAGAAGAAACCACATTAAGGGCTACAAGGAAAGCTTTATAACAACTGTTTTGTACAAATAAGCTTTTCTGTTCTCTACTGTTGCTTTTGCTTTGAAATTTCACAGGTTACAAGGAGGAAGAGAGGATGCACAGTCCTGATGGATCCTTGGATCTGGACGGGTCTCAGGACTCCCTCCTGCTTAATCCCAGCATAGCTTGCAGTGACAAAGTGTGTCCCTGAGATGCTCCAGGGGAAGATGCAGATCTCATGTGATAAATGACATCAAACAGATGTCTCACATGTGACATAAGACAACAGCTTTCTGCCAGGTTGCCGGATCCCAAGCAGACACCTGAGCAATTCACCCCTTCAGAGCCCTTTTCCAGGGGAGTTTTTAAATCCCCTCCTTAAGCCCAGCACGAATCTCAAGCCTGTGTTTTTAAAAGTTGGTGCCTCGGAGTTATTTTCCACTGCTCATTAGGTATTCTGTGCCAGTAGCACCTAAAGCTCTAAAGCTCATCATTGTCAGTAAAAGTCTCATGCATGTAAACAAGGGCTGAACTTGCCTGTTACTTAAGAACAGAGCTCAAGTGTCTGTTTTGCTCTTAACAATTTCTGAAGGTTAAGATACATCTGGGCTGGGGCTTTTTTTTAAAAAAAAAAAAGGTGACACACACAAAATCAAATTCTGATTGCAGTCTGGTCTCCAAATCAGCACTTTAATTCAGCTGTTATTTTATAAATGTCCTGCTCATGCCACGATACACAATAATCTCCTTGCATAATAAATAGCAAGGCATTTAAAAAGGAAAATACTAAAGTTCAAAAGCAAATTATCAAAAAAAAATCCGAACAAACCCACAAAGCCATGTAGCACCACTCCATTGCTGCTGCTGCTCCTACTCCTTTCACTCAAGCTGAAATCCATCTGAGGCTCACACAGACCATGAAAACTGGAAGTTTCAAACGAGGCTTGGAGGGTAAATTTGAGGTGAACTGTTTGGAAGGGGACTCTGCTCCTCTTTCTTCTCCCATCAGCACCTCAGTGTCAAAAAACACAGGATGGAGCAAACCCAGAGGAAACAAACTGGACAAAGGGTGGTCTCCTCTATCCTTTCCATGAGGCCACATCCACACCTGAGTGAAGAATTACCATCCTGATTTTAAAGAGTGGAAAGTGAAGATGATTTGTCATTCCTGAGGGCATCTCACAAGGGAGGATGGAAGAAGCTAATGCCAAATTACTGAGAAAAAAATCACACTGCCAGAGAACTGCAAACTTCTGGCTCGTGAAGTGGCTCTAACACATACTCTATGTAGGAATGCTGCATTCCACTGGCACTTGGAGCTTGGGTTTGCCTCTCTGAAGCCTTAAATATGGGAAGACATAGTTTTACTCTTAGCTCCAAATTCAATAACTAAAGTCTAGCTCATGTAAAAATCTTGACTTTCAGCTGTAGTCCGATTTTTTTAATCCTGTCTTTAAACAGTATTTCAGCAGCACAAGTGAAAATATCCAAACATATAATATATATTATGAAATTATATATTATGTTGATAATATATAATTATTGTTTATAATAAGACATTATAATATAAGTTATGATAACAATAAGAAATTATTGTTTAAATTTCAAGATATGTGAGGGGAACAGCCCTGCAGACCCCCAGGGTCAGGCCCTGGAGCTGAGATTCCCCTGCAGCCCATGAGGAAGTAGCTGTGCCCCTGTGCTAGACAATTTAAATCATAGATTGAATCCAAGATAAAGTATATTATTGTATTAATCAATATTTCACATTTCCCTAGCAGGTCTCAGCATCTTACACAGCTGGGATCAACCTGTAAGTACTTAAGTCTTGCAGCACTGATGAAACGGCTTTCCAGTTAATATATTCACAAGGTGGTAGCTGCAGGGCTTAAAAAAATAAAAAAAAATAAATAAAAAAAGGTCACCTACATCTTTTCAACATTAATCCATGACTGAGCTTATAAGAAATTACTTGATCATCAAGGTTAAGAGTAGATGTGTTCAAATGAACTGAAAGCAAACTTCCCAGAGTAGAATTAATTATAGCAGCCATGTGAACAGCTAATAAAAATGGGATTTTTTATGTCGTTGTTATAAAATGTCTTCATGCCATAATTAGGAGTCCACTCTGCAACTGCTCTGCTCCAGCAGAGCTCACACTGCTTTACCAGGTCCTTTCTTGGCAAATGGGCCAGGAGGAAAAGTGGAGTTCCACTAAAATACCTGGTGAGGGAATGGAAAGAAAAAGAAAATCTGATTTTTTTTTCATTTTCTGAGTGACTACTCAGAGCCAAGAAGGCTGAGAAACATTAAACCACAAAGCTTAAGCATAGACGTGAAGTGTATCCCTGGAGGCAGTTTCCCACAGTGGCAGCTCATCCCAAAGTTAAGGGAAATGTAAGAATTTCTTTGACTGTGGGCATGAGTTAAGCACATCCTTCAATATCAGACTCATGCTTAGGTGACTGACTAGATCCTTCCCAAAGAAGGGAAGAGTCCACAAGCCAAAGGATCCAGCAAAAGCACCAAAACTGCAGTGACACCATCCATAATTCTGCAGGAACCTGGATATTCCTGAAAGAGTTACAAAGGAAGGGGTTACTCAGTGAGGTGCTGACAGAAATACTCACCCAGTTTCATCCACTCCACAGGAGCTGCCCTGGAGGTGGCTGTGAACAATTCCAGGCAGATTCCTGCCCTCAAGCCCCATCCTCTCCATCAGTGGGAACCTCCTGTGCCAATATCTTGGGGCATGAGGATGATCTTTTCGTTGAGTCTTTGTGATTTGTGATTTCAGAGTGACCCAAATGCTCCATTTCCCTACAAAACCACAGAAATTCTCTCAAAAAACCTGAGACCTTCTAGCTCTCAGATCAGTTTATCATCCCCTCATATAGAAGACATTAAAAATCCGACAATTTAAATTGCAAGCAAATCAAAAAGATATTTCAAGACTGTTTGTGCTATTTTGTGCAAACCCACTTCCGTTGTAAAATATCATGTTGGAAAGTTTCTTTCCAGATGTCAATGACTGTTTTAATAAAGAATGTAATTTAATGAAGCATTTGCTTTCTTTTTCCATGAAAGAGTAATTGAAATGTTAATTCAAATTGGATTGACAGATCCAAAACCTGACTAATTGAATGTAAACAAAAGAGGAGGAGGAGGAGGATGCAAAGTTGGCATCTTCTGCAGAAACAAGGGAATTGTGGTTATCATTTCTATTCTTTAATATTTTCCTAAAGGACCTGGAAGACTGAGAAATAATCATATTAAAATAACTGGCAAAGTAATCTAAATTGGGAGACATTTGACAGTAGAAAAGCAAGCAAAGCAGGAATACGGGGAGAGGGAACCAAAAAAACCCCGCTAATTTAGACACATCTGAGGCTGGGGGAACTTAAAAGAATAGAGATGGTGACAAATGATCCAAAGCATTTATCCTTTGAACAAAGCAGAAAATAGGGGAGGAGCAGTCAGCTGGCAGTGGTGGAGCTGGAATAACATGGTTGAGCATAAATATGTATGGAATAGCACATCCACAGAGTGACCACTCTCCTGCTCAGCAGAGGAATTGCTCCAGCAGGAATTCTTTTCCCCAAGAAGCCTTCTGGAGTCAACTTCCAGGAGCAGTTTGGAGGAACTGCAGTCGATGGGGAGAAAATGGGAGCACATGGAAGATGGATGAGATGAAATGTGGTGGGTAAATGTAATCATACACTGAAGTGCCTTGCTAAAAGGGGCCTCGAAGACCCAAATGTTTGTAGCCAGGGTGAAAACAGCTAAGAATTAGTTTACACCACCCTACATACATATATATATTTTTTTTTACCTTGGCCAACAGCTGAACTTTGCCGAGTCCTTCATTCCAACACAAGGTGGGTCCCATCACAAAATGTTATCACAAAAATGGACTTGAAGTGATCATGTGAAAGACATGACCCGGATCTTTGCAAGGAAAATGAGTGATTCCACATGGGGAACTGGACCATGACATTATTGGATAAAGAGAAAAAAATGAGCAGAGATTAATGGACTGAACAGCCATAAAACTTCCATGAAAGTCTTCTCAAGGAGTGCTGGAAGCTTAAAGGAGGATTGAAGAGGTGCTGGGAAGTGAACAGCCCTTCTGATCACAGGTGGCTTTCTTACATAATAAACCTGCGTTCCATCTATAAATTATGACTTCATATTAAACAATTTGAAACAGGAAATTCAAACATCTTCCCCTACTTTTATACATGTGACTGGCATCTCAATCAACAATTGTAATTGCAAATTTTAAAGAACATTTTAAATCACTCTCCTCTCTCACTGCACTTTTCAGCAGAAATATCATTTTATGCTCCTGATTTTTGAAGCTGACATGTTATTAGCATCATACATTATGTCTAAAACAATTGGAGGAAATAGAATTGATAAAACAGAAATAGAAAGCATCCAGCAATGAAAAAACGAAACCAATAACAGACTCTGAAACATTCATCAAAACATATTAGCAATAAATTTTAATCAGCAGGATGTCACTTCCCATTGAGTGAAAGCAGAGTGGCTGCGCTGTTCCCACTTACTGACATAATATAACCAGCACTACAGAAAAATTGGTTATCAGTTGAACTCTCAACTTGAATCAGAAGAAAGTAACAGGATAAAATAGAAATGAAATGGAGCAAATCAGGGCAGAGCAATGTGGAAGAGCCTGTTATGGCCAGGAAGCCAATCGAGCACAGACGATACAGCTGCCACAGAGACAGTAAAGGCCTGAAAAGAGAGCCCCATCCCTGTGGGGTATGCCCAGCCCCCTCCCTGGAGGGAGGCCTGCTGCGATAAGGAGAGTGCCTAAACCTCCCAGCAGGACTCCCTGGAAAGGGAGCTACTCCAGTTATGGCGAGAAAAGACAGACCCAGAATCCTCTGGGAGACCCTATGCAGATCCTTTGTAACCCATTGGCCTTTACCCTCTGACACCCACCCACTGTATCCCTACAAAGGGCATATCACAGGGCCCTCTACCCCTGTGAGCAGGGAGATGCTTGGCCCTGGCCTCCCTTTGTCGAGTGCAGACTAATGAAGCTGCCTCGTGTGGAACAGCTACACGGGCCTGTCGTCCCTCTCTCCCTGGTCTGGCCTGGAGGCTGCCCTGCAGAGCTGAGCTGGAATCACGAGCTGACAATCACTAAAGAGCTGACAGTCTCTGCATGGGCCCTCCTGGCCAGCAGCTGAGGGAGGACACCGGGCCCTGGGAAGGCGATTCCTTTCGGGACCATCTCTCCAGACCGGTCACAGCTTCCTCGATCAGAGCTACTGACCCCAACCAGCTGCAATACATGCCTGTGAAGCCGATGGAATTTTTTTCAGCAGCAAAGTCTCGGTGTGTGTCATTGAGTGATTTTTTCAGGAGCCAGGCATGCAGCCAAGGGTGCTATACCCAGCTCATTGCCTTTGCACGTGCAGGGAACCGAGGGCAGTGCAACAGCCTGAGGACATTCCCAACTCACCATCCCCCTTCCCACTCAGGTACCTCCTGGAGAGCTGAGACCCGGGCTGGAAACTCTATCCCAAAAGAGGAGAGAGCAGGATCGTTCATATCCAGACTTGACAGCTGGAAGCAAGGTTGCAAGCTTGGGTTACAGAAAAATCCTATAGTAAGAACGCAAGTTAATCTGCAGAATGCTGTTGGCTGAGAGTAGTGTTATTACTACTACTACTGTCTTAGTTCTACAGTAGGATGGGAGCTTCAGACAAGGTTTTTCAGGGAGACCCTCCTATCACGAAGTGCAGAAGCAACCCTCCCAGCTCCCTAAACTCTTTCTCAGAGAACACTTTGGGAGCAGCTGGATCCAGTCCTGGTCCCACACTTGTCTAAAAGAGCCTACAGGTGTAATCGAGGCTCTTTACAACTTTGTCCTGCAGTATTAAGGATGGGACCCCAAATATATTTATATCAATTTAATAAATGATTTATTTAAAATTGTGATGATAATGATTAGACTAAGATATCTTAATCAGAATTATTTACACAGTACAGGCAGCTATAACTAATATGGTGCCTTATTTATTGAAGCAATGACATCAAAGCTAGAAGAACAGTTATTAGGTAGAAATTGATGTCACTCCCCCATCCCAGTGACCAAATCTCTTTCCTCACCCTCAAGGAGTGACCTTGAGGATGTCCCCACTCCAGGGAGGAATCTCCACACACTCCCAGAAGGAGGATGTTAGAAGAACCTCCCATTAAAAAGTGGGGCTGGGCTTTTATGGCATAAAGTGACTGATGTCAGATGTCCCCAGGCTGGGTCAGATCAGTTGTCAGCCCTGTCACCTGTTGGTTCCTCTGTCAGGATCTCAGAAACCACTCCTCTAAGTCAGGAAGCAGTCTGTCAGGAAAGCACGTTCTGCCATAATCCAACTTTATGACTACATGGAAAGAAGGTTCTGAATCACATTTGTACAGTCAAACCAAGTATCCAGTAAGATCAAATATTCACTTTTTAAAATCCATTCTCTCTCCAAAGGGTACATTTCTAATAGTCACACAAGAAAATTTTCACACATTCAAAAATAGAGTCCAAACTAATTATTTGATTAAAATTACGCACAAGTAAAAATCAATTTATATGGCCTACTGTCTTACTGTCATTTATCAACTGTGCTCTGTTTTCTGCCCTCTAAGTGATAATGCTTTACTGATTGCAAGAAATTACCTGCTTTGGATCATGTCAGAGTCCCAGCATTAAAATCCAGAAATCTGATCGAGAGCTCTGCATTTTCCCTTTTCTTTGACAGACTTCATCATACCCCATTTGCCTCTTTCCCTTTATGTGTTCGACCTATAGCTGTAATCTTCAGTTAATGAAAGAAGTTGAAAGAAAAGTTAATAACAGCATTCTGGAACTATTAATTAAAATCTGAAGTATCCCACCTTGGCTTGAATGTCTCCCCATATTTCTAAAGGCAAATAATGATACTGAGATCCAAAGTAATCCATCCTCAATGACTACCATTCCTTGTCATTTGATTGCCTCGATACAGCAGATAAATTCTAATGGCTGCAGTCCAATTTGAGGCATATGAGTGTGAAGAGCACAGTAATAATAAAACCTATTGACTCAGAATGGCTCTGCATGTGCAAGTGACTGCAAGGGAGAGCTCTCCTTCCACTCTTAACAGAGGCAAGGAGGCTCCATTTCTGCATCCAGGGCTGTAATTATAAAATAATTAGAAATAATCTACAGGTACCTAGAAATAGAGCTTAATACCAGGGATAGGTATATAAATGCCAAATATATGGGCTCTAAGCTGATTAGCCATGGATTTCCCTGAAAGGCAATTTAAATCAAGAGGAGAAGGCTCAGTGCAGAGGAACTTCAGTTCAGACAAACTTACACTTAGGTTCATTAATAATTCCATCTTTCTAAATGAGCTGCCACAATTTTCTCTCTGTCTAAAACACATATCTAATAATTATAACTGAAATTAATGTAAACCAAAATCAAGGACAAATGGCAGAGAGGACAAGCAAGCAAAACAAAAATATCACGGTGTGAAATGATGCAAATCAAAACAACTTATTAACAGAATTACCCCCCACCCCCCCCAAAAAAAGGTTAACCAACACTGAAAAGCTTTTATCTTCACTCTACATGGAAATCAGCTCTAAAATCCCTCTTGCAACAGAAAGAGTGCAGCTGTGGCAATCCCACCGCACATTAAACTGTCTCTTTCTGAAATTCCCTGCTCCCCAAGGTAAGTGATCCCCAGAGAGGCAATCTCAAATTATGGCCGATGTAAAAGTCAATGGATTTGGAAGGGGCCATTCTCTTTCCATCAGGATAAATTAAAGACATAGTCTCAAAGGAAAGGAAAGGATCCGACCTGCTGCCTATGGAAAGGCCTCATGCATATTCAAAGCTGTGCTGCACCACAGCCTTCACTGGCCTGGTCCTTCCAGCTCTTCCCTCTGTGCTTGGCTTTGGAACAGCCACAATTCCTGCTGTATTTCAGTCTTTACGTGGGCCATGACTCAAAGCTAAATGAAAAATCCTCAGGAATTATCCCTCTGGCTTCTCGGCTGAGGATGCTTTAATATGACGGCCGGGTTGGGGTCTGTGGCTGAGACCAAGGAAGCCGTGACCGCTCCAGAGAGAGTGTCCCACAAGCGACAGTCTTCCAGAGGTCTGCGGTGATCCCTCAGCTGCCAGGGATGCCTTTGCAGGGGGTTGTGGGGTATGCCCAGCCCTTGCCCTGGAGGGATCCCTGCTGAGAGAAGAGATTCTGCAATCGCCCAGCAGGACTCCCTGGAAAGGCAACTACTTCTGGGTCACGGCGAGGAAAGCTAGACCCACAATCCTTTGGGAGACACCATGCAGGTCATTCTGTAACCCACCGGTCTGTCCCAGACCCTCTGTAATCTTTTGCCTGGCAAATGAAAGAGGACACAGCGTAGGGGAGCATTCCACTATTTCTATTTCACTCATCTTATTATTTGATTTGTAGAAGCAACTGGAATGCTGTTTCATGTATTTCCAAGCTGTCTCACCTCCTTCCGTTTATTCAGAAGTTCTTCCACGTGCTTCTGGAGGTTTTCATTTGACTGTTTCAAGCTGTTCACCTGTTCCTCCAGTCTGGAAACCTATTCAGAGAAGAAATAAGAACACCACAGAAAATTTGTAGTTCCTAGTCTAGTTTCTTTTGGAAAATACCTGTCTCGTTGTTTTTAATCTACAAATAAAAACAAACCCAAAAGTTTGTTCCAGCAGGTTTTATTTGGTATTTCTTGACTGTGTTCCTGGCTGTACCATTTAAATGTTCAACTTCCTGAGATCGCCTTTCAGTTGTTCGGAACGAGTCTCTCTTCTCAGCTTCCAGTTCTTCCTTCTCTCGACTTAACTGGCTCTGAAAAAGATTGCAGAAGGGCACCAAAGAAATGTCATCAGCTCTGTGGAACAGTTTAGAGCCACTACTTACGCTCAGAATCACAAAGCAGCAAGCTAAACCTCAGTGAGCTACCCTAGCCAACTGAACACTGGGATAAGAGGCTTAGAGTGGGCAGACAAATCACAATGGAATTGTTCAAAACTGCATTTCCATTTCATACTCCTGGAAGGACAGCTGTGATAGTCAAGAATTTACTCAAACAGTTTTATTTGGTTAAATAAAAGGGGTAACAGAGTAAACAAGGAACGAGCACGTGCAGCAATATAAAAATCCAAACCAAGGCAATAATCTTGGATCATTTACAGGCTGCACTGTCTCTGCCCTCAAGGTACCACGACAAAGCACCTCAGCCAGGCTCAGGTAAGCTGCTCTGGGGAAACAATCAGATCCATCTTATCATCGTGGAAAAATCAATCCCATCAACTTGTGCTATTTAGCTTCCTGCTCCAAAATTACTGTTCTGCTGGATCCGTCAGCTCAAGTGACTCATGTTGCAACCCAGTGACTTTTGGGCAAGACACAAGGAAAACTGTGCCCGAGTGTGGGAAAGGATGGAGGAAAACAGAATGCTTGTTTATACCTTTGTCTGAATTTTGGGGGTTTGGTTTAAAGTCACTTCACAACAGGTTGCAGCTGGAATGGAACGATCCAGCCAAACTCAAACAAGAGCACCTGCTCACCTGTCATTCAGTTTGCTAAAACACCACCTTTTACTTCAAAACTTCCTGCACACATGCCCCATGGACATGTAAATATCTCCACGAGCTCCTACTGGTACCGATCTTGATTCTTCATTGGGAACTGAGTGCATTCTGTGCTGCAAAGGGCCAGGGGAGCCACAGGATTTCAGTTCCTGGCCACGTCCTGGCAGTACCTGAACGGCTGCGTTCCGGTCCTGGGCAGCCTCGAGCTCCTTGTTCTTCTCGTTGAGTACCTTCAGCTGCTCATCTGGGGGGGAAGAGGAACAGCAGTGAGGGACCTCCACTAGAATGTGACAGAATTCGCTCTCCAAATGCAACAGAGTCAAAATTTCCTGGACAAACATTTTTAACAAAAGAGAGAGAAAAATTCCAGACCTCACTCTGGACTGACCAGGCCTACTGAGGCAATCCTTAGAGCAGATGCACCTTTCGTGAGGATCCATACATAGCCCACTGTACTGTTACTACACGGTAAGGTGTTGCAGTGGGGATACTGCAACACGCATAGATCAAACCAGGAGTCCCGTGGAAAGGAAATGTATATGGACGGACAGGTTCCCGATAGCTGTTTCAGAGAGCTTTATTTCTCCAGCCACATGGCCGGGGCTGTGCTCAGGAACTGTTCCAGTCACCGGACCAAGGCTCCTTTGCCCGCGCAGGGAACACAAACCAACCAACGGGAATGAGGCTGAGCAGGGGCAGGGAAACCCCGTGTCTGTGCCCTCAGGGCCCCTCTGCCAGGGCTGCACGGCGGGGGAGGAGACCCCAACAGTAAAGGGCTTCTTTTCCATGAGAACAAAAGACTCCATTAAAAAAGGCCCACTTGAGCACACCACCAAAAACACACCTCTACAAATGCAGCTGACGGAGAGATTTTCAGCTCCTGCGTAAAACCTGAAGCAGTTCACACAACACCGGACTGAAGGGTGAAGATGCTACACACCACCTAAGAACGTTACACAGCTACACTTAGGAAGCTTTTCAAGCTCCTCCCGCAGAGTTTGACATTCCTGGGTCTTGTTTACAAGTGTTTCCTGACTCTGAGCCAGTCGCTTTTCCACTTCAAAGTACTGTTGCTCTGCAAAATAACAGAGTCATCTCAGTTTCACTTAATCAACAGCTTTTCTTTCTCACCTTTACCAAGGATCATTTTAAAGAAATTATCTCCTCTTCCCCTCGGGAGCGTTTAGACAGCGAGGAACTGAGGGTAGCTGAAACGTCAAAGCCTCTCAGTTATTTTCAGAACAACACATGTCCAAACCAGAAATCAAAAGCTTTGGTATTTTCCTCTGAAGACCACCTCTATTTCTGCACTGAATGACAACAATCAAAATCACAGTGAGCTGTTTCCTAGGCCATGAAAACATCAACCCCTTTAGTTACAAGTCTTAAGCTCTCAGGCCTTTCTTCACAACTTAACTGACCCTAACTATAAGCCTCAGGGTACAACTCAACTATTTCTTCCAACATCTTTGCTTTGGACACCTAAACATTTAACAGAGTTTCAGATGGAAACAGAAAACCCCAACAGTTTGCAGAAATGGGTTTTTGGGGGAACAAATATTCTATTTACACTGCGTAGGACAAACAGATGTGCAACAGTGAAATACAGCGAGTAGCTTTAGAGTACCTCCTCTATTTTAAATTCAAGCTTAAGTAGCTTACTCATGGCTCCTAAAATGAACCTTGCTCACAGCGCCATGGAAAGAGAGCCAGCAAGGTTTCATGTACTAAACTCTAAAGCTGCTCTGAGTAAGACAAACACAAAGTTTCATTTTCTTTCTACCTTAAGGAATGCAGTGCCAACAGCATTTCAGAGGCACCATTTCTGACAGTTCAGGAAGGAAGCCTAACTTCCAAAGCTCTTAAAACGTGCAGTAAACTAAGGAAGGGAGAAAAGGCACAAACCGAAGTGAGGCCTGCTTTGCCAAGGGTCTAACTGGAGCTACTTACAGGGAACTGTTGAGCAAAGCAGGCCTACCAAATGACACCAACCTGTGCCAAACACGGCTGTGGAGGTGGAGGGCCTCTCGATCTGGGAGCTCTGCACCACCTCCAGGATGGCAGCGGCTGGCTCCTGAGCTGCAGGCTCCATCTGAGCGTGGCTTTGCTGGGTGGGCTGCACAAATGCAGTGGCCTGTGTCTGCTGCTGCACAGTCAGGATGGGCTGGGCCAGGGAAGTCTGCACGTTGGGGCTGGTGGAGCGCACGGAGCCACTGGCGCTCCCAAACACTGCGACGTGCTCCACGGGTCCCTCCGACTGCATGGCTGGAAGGCAAACAGCAGCACAGTCAGGGTCTTCACTCATCCAGCACGGCTCACATTCTCCCTCTCAGGCTGCCCTCAACAAGCACAAGCAGTGCTTTGCAGATGAATTAATGTTATGCACGTCTCCAGCTGAGGAACCACCAACTTTGCTGCAAGTAGAAGGGTCATGCAAGTGCAACACTCCAAGACGTGCAGGGACAATGACACTGGGAGGCCCTTCCAAACTGACTGCCACCACCATTTCAAGGCACAGGTAGCACTTTTGAGGACCGAGGATCCTTGTACTACAATCAAAAGCTCACCTTCCTGAGTCTCCACCTGTGTTGTTGGCATAACTGTGGCTGTGGGGGTAGTGGTGGGACTGGTGCCTCTGGCAGGAGTCACCATTGGACGGATGCTGGCCCTTGGAGTAGACTTATTCCCAGCTATGGCAGCAGCAGTCACTTCACTGGCAGTTGACACAACAGGACTTGGTTTAATGTTTGCTCTTGGGGGATCTGAAGTGCTGGCACTGAAAAACAGGACATTGTTTTCATCATGGTACAGAAAGCAGCTTTTAAAAATAACAAATATATTCCTGTGGGGTATGCCCAGCCACTGCCCTGGAGGGATCCCTGCTGAGAGAAGAGATTCCGCAATCGCCCAGCAGGACTCCCTGGAAAGGCAACTACTTCTGGGTCACGGCGAGGAAAGCTAGACCCACAATCCTTTGGGAGACACCATGCAGGTCATTCTGTAACCCATTGGTCTGTTCCCACCCCAGACCCTCTGTAACCCACTGGCCTTTACTGATTCCCTGTATTCCTATAAAAGCAAGCTCTATGGGCCCCTGTGGGAGACAGGGAGAGGGTTCTTGTCCCTGGCCTCCCTTCGCCGGAGGGGACCCACAATAAAGCTACCTTCGTGCGGAACCAGCCACACGGGCCCTCTCGTCTCTCTCTCTGGTCTGGTTTGGCCTAGAGGCAGCCCTGCAGAGCTGAGCTGGAATCACGAGCTGATAATCACTAAAGAGCTGACAGCTTCTGCAAGGGCTCCTCTGCCAGCAGCTGAGAGGAAGACACCGGACCCCGGGAAGGCGATTCCTTTCGGGACCATCTCCCCGGACCGGTCACCTCTTCCTGGGTCAGAACCGCTGACCCCCCCTTCTCCAGCTGTAATAGGGGGTTGCCTGTCTCAGCAGGCTGTCAGCTCTTTAGTGATTCAGCGAGAGAGATTTCAGCTCTCATTCTGCGAACGAAACCCCAGGCTGGACCAGGAGGAGGGAGACCTTTAGCAGTTCCGCATGAGGCAGCTTTATTAGTCTGCACCCCTGCGAAGGGGAGGCTAGGGACAAGTTCCCCAAACTAAAAGGGGCAGAGGGCTAGATCTTATAAGGATACAAGGGTGAGTGTGAGAGGGTAGTAGCCAATGGGCTACAAGGAATCTACATAGGGTCTCCCAGAGGATAATGGTTCTTGTTTTCTTTAACTCTAACTGAAGTGCTGCCTTTTCTAAAGGCATTCTGCTGGGAGGTTATGCAATCACCTTATCAGCAGGCCTCCCTCCAGGGCAGAGGCTGGGCATTCCCCACACTTTAACTTCAGTTAAGGCTCTTGGCATCAAAATAAGCATTTTTGTCTTTCCAGAGGTGTAAGCACATCCTGGGGTTCCACAGACATCCCAGGGACAGGGGCTCAGGCCACTTCAGGGACACCAGCTATTCCAGGTTCCAAGGAAACATCTGGGAAGTGTCTCCTCTAGATCCACCGTAGGGAAACTCTGTGGAAACCTCAGGGCACACAAATTCAGTGTTTCCCCCCGTTTAAACCTGAATGCTTTCCAAGTCTGTATTGTTGGGATATGAGCTCTAAGACTCTGGAATACAATCTGGATTTCAAACCCCTAATAAGTTTTCATGGTATTAGCTCCAGTACCCTGGTGTAAATTTTATCTCCGATATCCTTATTCTTCCTCCCCACATCCCTGCAGCTGTAGCTGAGCACAGGATTTCCATTCACTTTTGGCCATAATCTGCCCTGAATCACTCTTCCCTCTGCAACATTCCACTGTCAGAAGGCTGCAAATTAATTTGGGATTAAAGCCATTGTAAAATCCAGCACTGCTACATAAACCCACAACCTATTGAAGAGACAGAAGGTTTGTCAATTATTAATCATCATTTTCAGTCTCCTGGGAGCAGGAAATAAGGCCATTTTCTGGGCGGAGGGGAAGGGTTCCTATTTGTTGTCCTTTCATTTTTCCTTCCCTTAGAAAAGCTCCCTTACTGAAAGCCTAAACAAAACTTTTTACCTTTCTGATGCCTCAGTAGATCAGTGTCCCTGTATCTACCAAGCCTGATAAATTCTTTTACTCTGTGCTCCACTCTTGAGTGCTGGAAAGGCTTTGGGCAGCATGGCCAATTAGGGCACTGCAAGGAAGGGGTCTTCGGCAGGAGCAGAGAGGAAAGATCGGGTGCCAGGAGGAAACCCTGAGCTTCCCTACACAGGGTCAGCTCAGGCTGCCCTCCTTATCTCCATAAACCTCTCTAAAATCCCTTTCTGCTTCTTTTCTCAGCCCAAATAGGCAGAGAAAAAGTGGTTTGTCCAGTCTGGAAACTTCAGGGCTCCTGTCTCCAGTAAAACGGCTCCGGCAGCCCATCTGGGTTAGCCCAAGGACACAATAAGCTACTTTCAGAGCATTTCCTAGCCTCAAAAATATTTCTGGATGCTGCTGCTCCTTGCATGTAACTGTTCCCCTGCGTTAATGCCTATGCCAATTTAATGAGGTCTCCATTAAGCCTTGAATTTCCTTAACTTGCACGCTGGGATAGGCACCACACTTGCCAAAGCTCTCCTGGCAGATTTAGAAAAATTTTTAAAACTAGGAGGTGGGCCTGTGTTCATTCACGTCAATAAAAACCTGCTCAAAAATTGAGTGAAGAATTTAGAATAACAGGATCCCAAAATGGTTTGTTTCAGAAGGGACCTTAAAGCCCATCCAGTGCCACCCCCCGCCATGCGCAGGAACAACTTCCACTAGCCCACGTCGCTCCAAGCCCTGTCCAACCTGGCTTTGGACACTTCCAGGGATCCAGGGGCAGCCACAGCTTCTCTGGACACCCTGTGCCAGGGCCTGCCCACCCTCCCAGGGAAGGATTCCCTCCCAATATCCATCTAAACCTCCCCTGCTCTGCTGGAATATTCACCATTATTTCCTCTTGTAATTTCCCAATTAACATTGGAGATACGTCAACATTTCAGCCATGCTTGAAATTCGCTTCCAAAAGCTCATCTCTGGACTTTTTTCCTTTGCCTCCTGAACCATCTGAGTTCTCCTGTGGTTTACTCTGCATTATAAAGGGGAAATGATGGAGTTCTTAACTGTGGTGGAAGGAAACCCCTTTTCCCAATGAGCCCAGGATTTTCACATCCCAAGTCTTGATCCTAAACTTGGTGTTGCCCATGTTCCTTGTGCAAGAGCCTCTGCATTTTTCAGTGGGCCCTCTGTGCTGATTTTAGAAGGGAATTCTCGGCTGAGTGTACAATTATCACACGTAATAAACACCAACAAAACGATGCTCTTGGATTTTTTGGAAAACTTTCCACAATTCTTTATCATTTGTAATTCTTTCTAAAGACATTTCAGCCTGCAGCAATGCCTTCTACAACTCTAGCACGGTGCCTGATGTGAAAACACACTTTTAAAAAGCTGTGGCATATCCACGGCTTCCATTTGCAGTGGCTGATTTGTCACTGCGAGGAGCTGTGTGACAGCTCTGTCACCGCACTCTTTACACACTCCTGTCCCCGCCGGTTCCAGCTGGTTCCAGCCGGTTTGCAGCTGGTTTGCAGCTGGTTCTGAGCCCCCTGCCCCGCTGTCCGAGGGGTGCTGGGGAGTGGCCCGTGGGGCCAGCAGCGTTCCCGGGTCCTTTGTGACGAGGGGCTGCGTGTGCCCAGAGCCCCTTGTGACGCCGGGGCCGCGCCCTGAGCAGGAGGGTATCAAAGGGGGCAAAGCGCCCCGGGGTGCGCACTCCCAGGAGAGCAGCTCCGGCAGGAGACAGCATCTCCCGGGGTACTGCAGCGTCGGAGCGACTCAGACATGTCCACGGACATGGAGAAGAGCGCCGACGTCAAAACGAAGAAGATGTGGCTGCGCTGCCTGAGGAGGCACAAGGTGAGGGATGGGGCAGCACGCAGCTGCCTCGGGGCCCGGGCCGGGCTTGCGGGCACGGAGGGAGCTGCTGTGCCAGGGCAGCCCTTTGGATGCCACGCGGCCGCCGGGTGCTCAGCCTCGGCCTCCTCCGTGCAGGGGCGCAGCTGCGAGTCACGGGCAGCCCCGCAGGAAGCTGAGGAGCACCGTGACTCCTGTGCTGACCCTGGCGCGCAGGCGGCAGCAGCAGAGAGCCGGGCAGCGGCCCCGCACAGCCCCAGGGGCTGCGGGCAGGCTCTGCTGCACTCGCTGCGGCGCGGCTCCCGGGCCATGCTGAGCAGGGTGGCGGCTGTGATCCGGCGACGCGGCCAGCAGCCGGGGACACAGCAGCACCTGGACCAGGGCACGGGCTCACGGACGGCGGCAGCAGCCCCCGCAGAAAATGGGGAGCAGCCTTTGTACAAGCTGCGGGTAGACCGGCTAATCCAGAGACTGCCAGAGAGCCCCAGCAGGCAGCAAAGAGGGAGCACTGAGGAAGAGAGGGCCCCCAGGCCCCTCCCGCACCAGACGGGGGCAGAGCAGGGGAACCTCCACCCGTGCACCAAGCAGGGCCCAGCTAAACCCCGCAGGAACCGTCACAAGAGGCCAAAGACCAGGGGCCCATTCCCG
The DNA here is from genome assembly GCF_965178545.1 of Coloeus monedula. Classification (NCBI taxonomy): domain Eukaryota; kingdom Metazoa; phylum Chordata; class Aves; order Passeriformes; family Corvidae; genus Coloeus; species Coloeus monedula. Next base: position 3,836,212 of record NC_138789.1, read on the forward strand.
TTAGAGCCCTGCCGCATTCCCAGCCCCTCACTCTGCCAGCTGGAAGAGCAGGGGCTGCAGGAAGGGTCAGCAGCAATGGCACTCCACAAAGAGCCAGGGAGTGGGGACAAATGGATGCACATAAAGATCCACACCATCTGGGTCAACCCTCTCTACCCGGCACTCTTGGTGGAGCCCGGCTCGCTGCAGGCAGAAGAGGCAGACGCTGACCTGCCCAGCACATCTCCTGCCCCAGCAGCTCCCACGGACACCCAGCCAGCAGCTGCTGCTCTGGTTGGAGCTCCAGAGGACGAGGAGTGCCATGTGAGTCCCACTGGCCAGGCACAAGAGGCGGCAAAGACAGCAGCTTCTGCTGCCCCTGGCGCGCAGGCGGCAGCAGCAGAGAGCCGGGCAGCGGCCCTGCACAGCCCCAGGGGCTGCGGGCAGGCTCTGCTGCACTCGCTGCGGCGCGGCTCCCGGGCCATGCTGAGCAGGGTGGCGGCTGTGATCCGGCGACGCGGCCAGCAGCCGGGGACACAGCGGCACCTGGACCAGGGCACGGGCTCACGGACGGCGGCAGCAGCCCCTGCAGAAAATGGGGAGCAGCTTTTGTACAAGCTGCGGGTAGACCGGCTAATCCAGAGACTGGCAGAGAGCCCCAGCAGGCAGCAAAGAGGGAGCACTGAGGAAGAGAGGGCCCCCAGGCCCCTCCCGCACCAGACGGGGGCAGAGCAGGGGAACCTCCACCCGTTCACCAAGCAGGACCCAGCTAAACCCCGCAGGACCCGTCACAAGAGGCCAAAGACCAGGGGCCCATTCCCGTTAGATCCCTGCCGCATTCCCAGCCCCTCGCTCTGCCAGCTGGAAGAGCAGGGGCTGCAGGAAGGGTCAGCAGCAATGGCACTCCACAAAGAGTTAGGGAGTGAGGAGAAGAGCAACATCAGCGTCGAAACCATCTGGGTCAACCCTCTCTACCCGGCACTCTTGGTGGAGCCCGGCTCGCTGCAGGCAGAAGAGGCAGATGCGCTGGAAGCTGTCGGTGGGCAGGGGGCAGGGGCAGCGGTGGGGGCTGTTCTGCCATCACTAGAAAATGGGGAGCAGCCTTTGTACAAGCTGGAGGAAGACCAGCTAATCCACAGGCTGGCAGAGGAACACAGCAGGCAGCAAAGAGGGAGCACTGAGGACGAGAGGGCCCCCAGGCCCCTCCCGCACCAGACAGGGGCAGAGCAGGGGAACCTCCACCCGTTCACCAAGCAGGGCCCACCTAAACCCCGCAGGACCCGTCACAAGAGGCCAAAGACCATAGGCCCATTCCCGTTAGATCCCTGCCGCATTCCCAGCCCCTCGCTCTGCCAGCTGGAAGAGCAGGGGCTGCAGGAAGGGTCAGCAGCAATGGCACTCCACAAAGAGTTAGGGAGTGAGGAGAAGAGCAACATCAGCGTCGAAACCATCTGGGTCAACCCTCTCTACCCGGCACTCTTGGTGGAGCCCGGCTCGCTGCAGGCAGAAGAGGCAGACGCTGACCTGCCCAGCACATCTCCTGCCCCAGCAGCTCCCACAAACACCCAGCCAGCAGCTGTTGCCCTGGCTGGAGCTCCAGAGGACGAGGAGCACCATATGAGTCCCACTGGCCAGGCACAAGAGGTGGCAAAGACAGCAGCTTCTGCTGCCTCTGGTGCACAGGTGGCAGCAGCAGAGAGCTGGGCAGCGGCCCCGCACAGCCCCTGCTGCCCCCCTAGCCCACTGGCCAGGCAGCGGGAAGATCTCGCAGGGTCAGCAGAGGTACAGGGCAAGGAGGGGTCCTGCTCCAAGGAGCTCAGCTCTGCCTGCAGTGGGTCAAGCCTGTCCACAGAGTGGGCTGAGGACAAAGAGCTGAGGTACAGCAGTGAGGAGGAGAGCACCTCAGGGTCTCTGTCATCCGAGTCATGGCTAGAAGACACAGAGGTCTGCAGGCTGGCTGTGGAAGTGAGCGGCGTAGTGCCCCTCCCACGTAAGGCCTGGGCAGAAGACCAAGAGCTGAGCTGGAGTAGTGATGAAGAGAGTGCCTCAGGGTCCCTCGTATGCAAGTCATGGGCAGAATCCTGCACAACCACAGAGGATGGTCTGGATCAGCCGCAGGAAACCCTGATCTGCCCATATAACATGAAACCCCTGCTCTGTAACAGGGGCACAGGCACAGAATCAGAAGAAGGAAGCCTGTCCCAAATAGAAGAGGCAGGGAGAGGTTTCAGGGAACTGGAGGCTGACACGGGGACCACTCGGAGGGAGGAGGAATTACTGAAGAGGGACAGGCAGTTGTTTAAGTGTCTGCAAGGCCTGCGCTCAGCTGCAGCTGTCCCCATGCAGCAGCCGTCCCCCTTCAGGAGGGCACTCAGGGCCCTGTGCAGGGCGTTCCAGAGCCTCAGATGTCTCATTCCGCTGCTCCAGCCGTAGAGGCTGTCCCACCATGGCTCCATGCTGCCAGTGGAACCACACCCACAGAGGCAAAGCAAGACCCACAGCAAGTCAGGGTTCTGGTGACAGTAACCCTGACTAAGACATCGACATCTCCTACAGTGACCTGGACAAGACGATGGAGGGCACCCTCAGTCATTTGGCAGACGACACCAAGCTCAGTGGCAGTGTCGATCTGCTGGAGGGCCAGGAGGCTCCTGACTGAGGGGCCATTGTAGCTGCTGCCCCAAGGATTGGAGGAGCAAAACTCCTCCACTAGGAGAATTAAGAGAGTTCAATTCTGTAGGGGAAGTTAGGGGTAGATGTTCCTAGTGCTCTCTACTAGAATTTTAGATAAGAGGATAGAGAAGTGTTAATATAGCTACTGCCTCAAGAATGTGAGGACTATAGATAAAAGAATTAAGAGAGTTAAATTCTGTAGGTGAAAGTAGGAGCAGACAGTAGTAGTGCTCCCTGCTAGTATTTAAGATAACAGGATGAAGGCCCTCTCATGGCTTCTGTTCCTGTTTAATTAATAAATTACAAGCTGGGGCTCAGCATAGGCAGTAACATAAGAAAGACAAGTGTTGAAGCTAGAGAGCTGTGAAGCTTTAAACTGGACATTAGATTGCAAATAAAAGGAGTAGGAAGCTCTTTTTGTTTCTGAGAGATAATCTTATTCAGCACTTGGTCTGGAACATGTTCCTCTGTACACTAGTTTGAAAGCAAAACAGTTGAGGCACCAAGTCAGAATAACCATTTAATAGGGAAAGTAAAGAAAAGGGGGAAAAAACCCAAAAGAAAACACTGGTTCAAAGTGACAGAGTCAGGATACAACCTGACACCCTGTTAGTCAGGGTGGTGGTAGCAGTCCGATAAAATGGTGGCTGCAGTCGTCCTGAAATGGTGGATGTGGTTCTGTTGAAGCAGTGATCCTGTAGAAAGGGTTTGCTTTCCCTCAGAAGGTCCAATGGTGGCTATGTAGCTCCTGTCCTGTGGAAATCCCGTGGGAAGGGTGTCTGTGGTATTTGGAATCTCAGATTAAATGCAGCATGGAATGCTTGGTTCCTCCCTCTGGGTGGAGCATCTCACAATGGGATGCTGAGTCATGAGGCCAGGCATTGATGGGCTCATTAACAGAAGCTAGTCCAAAGGGAAGAGGCAAGGAAACACTGCCCCACCTGGTTTCAACAGCTCGTGAGAATACAATGTACTTGTGAGGAATGAGACAACTCTTGGTTCTTATTAAAATAATTAAAAACAATTTGTTAAAAGAACAATCAGCAAAAAAACCCAAAAACCTGCAAGTACAAAAGAATTATAAAGCCAAAAAAAACCACGGGTCTGCAGTGATTAGAGACCTTGTTGTCCGAACCGGCTCAAAAGTCCCAAAGCAGAGACCTTACAATGCTGGGGTGACTTCAGCTCGCCCAAAGTCAGAATGTTAAACTACCTTTTGAAAGAGGTAGAGGCCTGTGCTCCCAGCATCAGGCTTCACCAGCAGCTCATCTGAGGTGAAAATGGCACCTCTGAGCTGCTGTCCAGTAGTTTTATAAAGTCTGGGTCTCGCCCATGACCGCCCAGTGTCCAGCCTCCATGGTCCTGGATGATTGGTGGTGTCTTGAGGTGAGGTAATCTCAGTTGGCCAATGGCTCGTTGTTATTTAGGGGAAAGATGTCATTGGCTCAAAGGCAGGAAAAGTCCTCATTAATATTCCAGGTTGCCGTGGTGCTGAGTTGCAGGCCAATGGCCAGGTTCTACAAATAGCTCCCTGTCAGATAGAAGGTCTCCTTTTTGGCAAAGCTTAAAACTCACTCAAAACTTACAAAGGTTAAGAACACTTGGTAAAAGGTTTAAACCTGGGCTTTAAGTATCTCAGAGAACTCTTAAAAACAGGGTAATTAATTTGGACACATACAGGAATTAAGACATTGTGGGTTTTTACACTTTAGGGACTAAAGAGGGGAACAAACTTGTGGAACTTTATTAACAAGGGATTTTTAACGAGGAATTATGTAAAACACTTTAATCAACTAATCAGGGGAATAACTTTGGAACTTAGTAACTCTTAACTGGCTTGATGGGTAATTTGAATAAACAATAATTAAACAATTAACAATTAAAAGTTGAAAATACTTAATAAGCAAAGGCCAACACTCCATTTCATGTATGACATACTGCAACCCAGGACACTGTGGAATATGTTCCTTAGGCAGTGGAGCTGTAGCTGTTGCTCAGTTAGAACAGGTTGGATAGAGATAAGATGATTTCATATAAAATATGAAATAAAAAAAAATGAAATAAAATGATTGAATAAAGTGATTGAATTGATAAATCAGAAGTGCTTGTTGTTTTCATTGTGCTGCAGTCGTTGATCTGGGGGGAAATGCTGGAGCCCGAAGCCTTTTGGTTCTGGGGCGTTGCAGTGTGTGCTGGGTGGGGCAGAGGAGAAAGGCGCTGCCTGGGCCGGGAGGGATGCGGGGACAGCAAGTCCTTGTGACTCCTGGGGCACAGGGCGGTTGTTTGATGCCAAAGCCCCTTTTTTGGGTGCAGTTCTCCTCGCCGAGAGCTGCCCTGCTGCAGGGATGATTCTGTAGGATCTCTGCAGGAAGGAGTGCTCTCAGCCATGGCAAGGAGATGTGGCACAAGTCCCTGTTGTGCAGGGGAGCAGCTCCCAGGCCGTTTTGTGGAACTCCTTGTGAGGCACACAGGGATTTTGCTGCCAGGACATTGGATCCCACTCGCTGGGGCAGGTGCCCCCAGAGGTGCTGCAGCACTAAAATGCAGTTGGCAGTGCAGCTCTTGCTGCCTCGGTGAAAATCTCCTGAGACAAGGAGCCTGGCAGGACACGTGCTTGGCAACAGCCAGTGTGCAGCTGAAACGTCCAGGATGGCCCAGAGTGCCACGCTGGACACTGCCTGTCCTTGGGGTTCAGAGCAAAGCAGATGCTTGGTGTGTCTGTGCAGTGTGCGGCTCCTGCTTGCTCCCAAATGAGCAATTGCCAGGAGATGTGTGCAGAGCTGCCTGGGCTCCCTGAGCAGGCCTGGCAGGGGCTGCAGCACGTGGGGTGGCAACGCAGCCTTGCGAGGCTGTGAATGTCTTGGTGCTCGCCCAGAGGGGGAATGGTGTGGGCTGAAAGGCTCCGTGTTTGCCAGGCTGTTGCAAAGGGAAAGGGAGAATCCTCCTGAACTCGGGCAAAGGGGACCTGCAGCCCACTGAGGCGGCTGCTGAGCACCTCCTGCACCAATCCAGTGCTAAGGAGCAGAGTCCTGGAATCCCAGAATCCCAGCCTGGTTTGGGATGGAAAGGACCTTAAAGCCCATCCAGTTCCACCCCCTGCCATGGGCAGGGACACCTTCCACTAGCCCAGGGTGCTCCAAGCCCTTTGCAGCCTGGCCTTGGACACTTCCAGGGATCCAGGAGCAGTCAGAGGTTCTCTGGCACCCTGTGCCAGGGCCTCACCACCCTCACAGGAGCAGTTCCTTCCCGATAGGCCATCTAACCCTATTCTCTTCTTCTCTGAATGAGGTACCCGAAGGGCAGAAAATGACAACTAAAATAATCCCCTTAAGCAATTCCTTCACACAACCTTTTGGGTGTCTTGTAAGGGAAATAAAAGGAAATGGATAGTTGGGGGCAGTTTTCCAGACCTGAAGTGGAAGGAAGAGAACATACCAAAATTTTATCTGTTCCCTGGAGAGAAAAAATGTAGTCTGACTGTCTTATTCTCCCCAGGTCTGAACTCTGACTCTTCTAAAAGCATAAACTCTTTGACCACAGTTTCAGATGCATTTGTATCCAAGGAAGCTACTGCTGCTGCTGCTTAGCTTTACCTAAATAAACATCTATTGCAGGGAGGAATTAGAGTATGGCAAGTATTCCTTCATAGGCACGAAAATCAGCCTTTCAGCTTCATTTTTGATACCTCTTCAAGCCTTCAAAATGGAATGTTTTTATTTTTCACAGCTGTGAGTCTGGGGTGAGTCATCCTCCAGTAGTTCTACCCCTTCCCATCCTCACCTGGAGCACAATGATGCCTTTCTGTCCTGTTCACACACTGTGGGCAGGAGCTTCCTGAAGATGAAAAACAATCAGAAAATGTTATTGCCCTTTACATTATTTTCCCAGCTGAGCCATATCTATTTAAGCTGCTGTTAGGGGACTTCATTTACTCACAATGAGAGTTCTCTCTTCCTTTTGTCAGAGAACTCACCAGTCTTGCTTCCACTGGATTGCAGATCTCCCATCAGCTTCCCTGGGACCTGGACGACTTCTCTGCCTTTATGGAAACTGAAAGCAATCATTACCAAGCAGAACAGGATGGTGTTTTGAAGGAATTACAGTGGGTGCCACATTTGTTTTCATGGATGAAAAGGAAGTCCCACTCGAGGAGGGAAACAGCAACCTATGCATATCTTTAATGTAAAAACCAAGAGCTCTGGAGAAAAATTTTGCAGGAAACAAATCTGGTTGGAAAAAGGAGCTAATCTTAATATTACCACAGGACCAAGCTGCAGAAATGTACCTGGAGATACAGCAGCAGGGCAGGCTGAGAAGACTGAATTCCTTAGGAAATGTTCTGTAATATGCTGGAATTGGATATGAGACAGCAGCTGAAATAAAAAAAAACAAAAAAACCCCAGGTTGTATCTTTGAAATAACTCTGGGATTTGTGGCTGCAATAAACAGTAAATACTTTTACATTTTTGTTTATTTTTAATTCCAGTCTAGGTAAGCCCATCTGAAGCAGTTGAACCTGGTCAAGCTGTAGATTTTCACTTGGATCCAATTCCAAAACTCCAGATTCAAGGAAGGTCCCAAACTGAGGTTGAGTTTCACCCATTACAATGTTAAAGAGAATGTGCAAAAAAACCCCCACAGGTCATAACGAGCTGTGTGAAAACCACATTATTCCATGGCCTTTGATCAAAATTTGGTGAGGCTCAGAGGTGAGATCTCTACAGAGACAACTGAGAGAGAGATCTATAGAGTTCTGTTTTGGATTTCTCTGTGATTTCTTTCAAAAGAAATAAAGAACAATAAATATGCCTGACACACCTATGTACTGTATGTGAAAATTATTCCACTCCTGGGGTGGTTGGTTTTGGTTCAATAATTCAGGTTTATTCTTTAGCAGCATGTCCTCAGAAGAAAATCTCTGGTTTGATTTGTGTATATGCCTGTGCAATTTGCAGAGGATTGTTGTTGTTGTTGTTGTTGTTACACAGAGTTTAATTTTTAAGATTTTTTTTCCTTTATTTTTTCCCTTATTATTCTCACTCTCCACTCTCAGGCCGACAAGCTAAAAAAAAACCCACAAACAACACAATTAGGCAAAGAACAGGAAAACTCTTCAACATCTGCTCTTGCCCAAACAGGAGAATTTATCTAAAACAAAGGTAAAATAAATTATGTTATGTTTCTATTTTCACTTGAGAAAGGGTTTCTGCAGATCCTAGTTTCTGCACTTATTCGGAACTCTCCATATTTGCATAGAAATTCTCTGCTCTGTACCTCTTTGGAAGTGATTTTTCTCTGTCTTACTCCTTGAAACACCTCCCCTTACACACTCTTTTATTTATTTTTAACTCTTATGTTAAATGCTTTCATGAAATAACATTTTTCAACTTTATATAATTAGTAAGAATTTAAAATACTGGTTGTTCCTGAGCTACAGCATAACTTGTGCATTGGTTTCCCTTTCAATACTACTCCAAAATTAAATCCCTGGAATTAGAGACACAAATGTTATTATCAAAGTTCTCAAGCAGAATAATAAGGTGATACCAATAACGGTCTTTTCTACAAAGTAGAAAGAATTCTGTTTTGTGGGAATTTCACATGTACATAAAACCACTTTGGATTAAATGTTTATCACTTTACAAGTAAAATTTGCTCACTGGGATTATAGAGAACAAGGCTCTTAATGGAAACTCTTAAGCATCCACAACAAGCAAAGCACACAAGAAATCAGCTAAGGCACTGCTATAAGCGTCCCCAGTTCAGTGAAAAATTGTCCAGCCTACGTTGCCCAGACTGGAAAAAACATACAGGCACTTACTCTGTGCTTACACATCTTGAAACCCCAGAGGAATTCTTATATCCTTCAAGATTTTTGCCCTCCCTGTCTAAAACGGATTATTTTCAATAAATGGATCATATTAGAACCAGTGCCTTAGAAATTAGAGAGTTTATGGTGCTTTGTGAGCTGGTTCCCTCACTCCACAATTGTTCTTCATTATCCCTCAACTCCCAGCTGTATTGTGCTTCCCATAAAACTGACTGTATCCCCACACTATGAGAAGTGCCCTGGAAATAGCACTGGAGACTCTGTGAAACATCTCCCATAAATGACCTGGAGTCACTGCAGAAGAGCTTGAGAAGGTTGTTCTCCCCCTCAGTTCCTCACATCATCATCTTAATGGTAAGTACAGCACAAGAATTAAGTGAGGAGAGTTTTTGCTCCCAGCATTGGTGTGGGCAACCTGGCTCTGAGTGCAGCAGGTTTTTCCACTGCTTCTCCAGGAGTGATGTGAAGCACAGCACTGAGGAAGGAATAAACAGCAGCCAGGGAAGGGCAGTGTAACATATGTGGGGAAATAATGCCAGTGCTAAAAATAAGTGTGAGAAACAGTTCTCTGTGAGTCTGTAATTCTGAAGTAAACAACATTCTGTTTGTACTTGGAGCAGTGAAGTACAAGATGTCAAACACAGCTGAGCATCGGGGTGATTGTGGATCCTCATAATGACTGTGAAACACTACTGAAAATTCTGAGGGGACCAAACACCCTCCCCACCAAAAAAATCTCAAACCAGCCCTTATTGATTTAAAAAGTACAAAAATTCATTTCTCATTCCAGATTTCCATAGAAAACTATTTCTAAGCCCAGAACAAAACAGGTGGATGGCTTAAGATTGGAAATCATAGAACGACAGCGTGGTTTGGGCTGGACCTTAAAGCCCATCCCAGTGCCACCCCTGCCATGGGCAGGGATACCTTCCACTAGCCCAGGCTGCTGCAAGTCCTGTCCAGCCTGGCCTTGGACACTTGCAGGGATCCAGGGGCAGCCACAGCTTCTCTGGGCACCCTGTGCCAGGGCCTCCCCACCCTCACAGGGAACACAGTTCCTTCCCAGTATCCAACCAAAATTTCCTCTCTTTCAATTTGAACCCATTGTTCCTCATCCTCTCACTACAGTTCCTGATGAAATTTTGTGGTCAACTAAAAGCTCAGTTCAGATTTCCTACACCTGCAAAAAGCCTTACCGAGCCACCGAAATTCCCTGTTCAGGAACCCCAAGAACCATTTCATCTTCTTTACCCAACTGATGATAGAACAGTAGGGAGTAGGTTGTTATTTAGTAGTTATTTGGGTTTTCACTGGAATCATGTAATCATTAAGGTGGGAAAAAGCTCCTCAAAGACCTTTGAGATCACGAAATCCAAATCTTTATTCCAGAACCACCCCCATGTTCACCATTAAACCAATTCCCCAAGTGCCAAGGACATCTAATCTGTCCCCATCCCCTGCAGAATGAGTTCAATTTAATTTTGGAGTCTGTATAAGGGATCATATCAAGTCATGGTCATCCCATGCAGGTTCCCCCTTTGCCACCACCTTCCCACTTTGGGTATTTCCACACCAAATGACCACAAAAGAAATTAATGTCTCGATGGCTCTGCTGTATAAAACACCAATAATTCGACTTTTCATTATCCTTTTGTTTAAAAAGAAATCCAGCCCAGGAAGCAGTGCAGCACAAAGGACACGCTGTCTCACTTCCCCTAGAATTTACATGGAATATTAAACAATGAAGAATTTTGATAATTTATGCTCTTGACAAAGGTTGTAACAAGAACAAGAAATGGGAGAAACTAATTCTTCATATGGGAAACAGTAAAATTATAGTTCACTGTAATTGCTGCCTTAGATTTTAATTTTCTGGTTCCCTTGGGCTCCACAGTAGGAGAAACTGAAGGACCTCACAGAAGAATTAAAAAGGGATTTATATCAGTGAAAAAATTGACTCATAAATAGTTATAGATTATATTGCAAGTTCTCATCAGACCGGCTGAAACCAAAGCAGAGAGCCTAATTTAGCTTGTCAAAGGTTTTTAATAATGATCCTTTCAATTAAAAATCCAATAAATACATAATGGAAAACTTGTATTGTTTTCAGTAAACAAAACTATGGAGAGAGCTGATGGAAAAACAACACGCCAACCAAATCTCTTCTTCCCTCCTATCTGTTTTCTCTCCAATTTTACTCAGATTTGAGCTAAAATTCCCAAATAAAAAGTGTCACCACCGCACCATTATCCCAGAGAGTCAGGGAAATCTGTCTCCCTGCCTCCAGATAAGAGGGATGTGGGAATGTGTCCCTGCCAATGCTCAGCAACCACAGCACACAAAGCTGTTACTCTGCCTTTTGTTTCCAAAAGTGTAGGGTGTAGTGCTAGGAAACTCTTGGATCGAATCCCCTCCTGTTCGGGCAGCATTTCTGTGCTCACACTGCACAGGTCTCACTTGCTCTGCAATCCACGATGTGGAAGAAGGGAAGGGAGTGAAATCAGTGAGACAACACCAAAAGTGAGACAACAGCTTGGAAATCTCATATCAGAAAGCCTCTGCTTTGTCACTCTCTTCCTCACAGCAAAAAAACCACCAGAAGTATTACCCAAAAGCTGTTAGAGTTGTTCAAACCCCTTCCCAAACACAGCCTGCAGTTCCCAGTGGAACGAAGCACCACTCACCTCAAGGAACACTCCTGTCACTTGTTGCCTCTCGAAGAGCACCTTGGCAGTATCCCAAGGAAATTCAAAATAGGCACATCTTGCTGTGGGGCATTTCCACAAGTGCTCTGCCATGAAATGCTGCTTTGCCCACATCTTGGGGAGCTTGGTCTCCTCAGAAAGCAAAAGTAAAAAATGAAAAAATAATAAGGAAGTGATAACTGAGAAAGGACACATTTCTATTTTACTCTTATAAGGGACCGGATTCCTTGGCATTTTTAGCAAGAAAGAGTTTTATTTTAGTGGAAATTCATTCCATTTATCTGTTCTTTAGCAAAAGATGATCAGAGGGATGGAACACCTCTCCTATGAGGAAAGACTGAGACGATTGGGATTGTTCAGCCTGGAGAAGAGAAGGGTCTGATAACACCTTATGAGAACTTTCAGTGCCTGAAGAGCTGGGGAGGGACTTGGGACAAGGGCCGGAGTGACAGGACAAAGGGGAACGACTTCCCACCGACAGAGGGCAGGGTTGGATGGGATATTGGGAAGGAATCCTTCCCTGTGAGGGTGGGGAGGCCCTGGCACAGGGTGCCCAGAGAAGCTGTGGCTGCCCTTGGATCCCTGGAAGTGTCCGAGGCCAGGTTGCACAGGGCTTGGAGCAACCAAGTGGAAGGTGTCCCTGCCCGTGGCAGGGGGTGGAACAAGAGATTTCAGGTCCCTTCCATCCCAAACCATTTTGGGATTCTGAAGATAACTTGGCTCTTTCCCTTTACTCAGCTTTGAGCACTCATGGAAACAAAAAAACCTCAGCTGTTGGGGAGAGCAAGGACTTCACTTAGACTGCCACAGCACAGGCTGGACAACACCTCTGCCATCTCAGGGTGGGACATTCCCCATGCCATTAGGAACAGAGCAGCAGGAGAAGCTGACAGGAAAAATGCATCCTTAAGCATGCAGGAGGAATTCCTTTCCTCCATGTCCTTTTCATGACAGTCCATCAGAGTTTGTCCCTGGCTGGGGACAGACACCTGCTGCAGCCATGGTGCTGCCTGATGGAAATAAACCCAGTCAGGAGCACTGGAGAAAATATAGAAAACTTATTTCTTGCATGAAGAGAATGAGGATTTTTTTGGGGGGAAGGCAGATTTGTGGATAAAAACATGTTTTTCTCTCTCATGCTTGAGCTATCTGGGAAAATAGAGAAAGAGAATAATTTAGTTCTATCTTTACTAAATTTTCTTTTGTTTTTGCCTGAGGTTCCTGATGGTGTCTCTGCTTTTCCCATGTCTTTCTAATAAACCAGCAGAGTTTGCAATGCACTTTTTGTGTGTGGTGGATAAACCCACACTTTGTGAGGTTTCACAGGACCTCACACAGCTGAACCCATATTTCTGTACCTTATTACACAGCACCTTATATGCATAAAAAGCATGTTTTTCCCAGGTTTTTCCCAGGCATAGCCAGGCTAACCCAGAGGGGGTTTGGGCACAGCAGTTCCCTGCAGCTTTCTCTGTCTCTCTCCAAGAAAACACAGAGCTCATCTCCCTCTTCCTACCAAAATCTGCAGCAAATCTTAATTTTCAACCCAACAGCCTGGCTGAAAAATGCGCTTTCTGCAACACTGTTGTGTTTAAACCATACCAAGAATCAATTGTAATTAAAATAGAACAAAGAAAGGCACCAATACAAAGCTAAAAAAGCAAATCCACTCATTTTTCCAGAGTACTGAGGTGTGTTTACCTCAGTCTAAGCACTGTCCCCAAATGGTCAGTCCTTCACTCGAAAAGTTGTCTACTCCCCAGTGCAAAGTCAGTGGGTGTTACCTGAGGAGCTGGAGCCAATAATTTTTACTATTTGATTTTTTATTCCAGACAGGATGGTTTGCCTTCAGCTGTGGACTTCTACACCCTTCATCTTCGAGGCTAAGTATCAGCACCAACAAAAAGAATGAAACTGATAGGCAAGACTTATAAGGATGAGCCTGATTAGGCCATTATTTCTACAGCATCCAGGTAGATTGGAATTATTTTCTGTAATACTTAAAACACTAGATCTTTTTTCATGTTTCAATTTGCACTGATATAAAAGTGCTTTTTTTTTCTTTCTTTTTTTTTTTAAAGAAAGAAAACCCACTTTGTAAGTATTTTCCTGTTTCAAACAAATCCTTTTATCTAAGGGTGAGCCCAGGTTGTTACTTGAGATTGTTTGCATAAAATCTCATTAGCCTATTGATTCTCCTTCTAACACCTTAGGTAGTACTTCATTACCATGCAAATAGAGACAGGCTTTTTACATGTACCGTAATGCAGCACTGATTATTCTCCTTTCATAGCACCGGCAACAAAGCACCGTAATGAAAGTCATCAATAATTGTTCAACAGGTGAAAGAGATTAGAATCAAACAGAGCCTTTCTTATCAGCAGGAGCCTCCTTTTCCCCTCCAAAACACAAATTTGGCTGATTACCATTCTCAGGGATCTGCAAGGCTCCCAGTTTCATCTTTTCCTTCCACAAACAGGTACAATGCACTGCAGGGTGAAATATTTTGGAATTCAGAGTGAAATCCAGAACCCAAAGGAAGCAGTGGGGCTTGCAGTGATGCCTTCTTCCCCCAAATTCCTGTCCTTCCAGCCCATCTCAGTGATGGCTCTGCAGCACCATCTCAGCTTTTAATTTAAACGCTTTTCGTGTGGAAGGTCCCTGCTTTAATGTGGCACACAGCTTGTGAGAAAGAGTAACAGAATCAGAAAGTCATGAACAGTTTCTGTTGGAGAGGACCTTGAAGATCACCCCGTGCCACCCCCTGCCATGGGCAGGGACATCTTCCACTAGCCCAGGGTGCTCCAAGCCCTGTCCAGCCTGGCCTTGGGCACTGCCAGGGATCCACGGGCAGCCACAGCTGCTCTGATCTGGATGATATTTAAGGTGCTGTCCAGCCCAAAGCATTCTGTGATTCTGGAAAGTCATATTTGAAATATGGTGGCTACAAATCTACCTTAATTTTAATCCTAAGTGCCCCCTGGGATGTCAGCCAAGCATTTCTGGGACTGTTCTTGGGACAGAGTTGCAAGTGCAGAAACTCCAGCAGGGAATGAGGGAATGTTTGTTGGCAAACAGCCTCTGCTCGGATAGAATCACAGAACCCCAGAACATCCTGAGTGGGAAGAGACCCACAAGGATCATCAATCCAACCGCTGGCCCTGCACAGACACCCCAACAATCCCACCCTGTGCATCCCTGGGAGTGGTGTCCAAACACTCCTGGAGCTCTGGCAGCCTCGGGGCCGTGCCCATTCCCTGGGGAGCCTGGGCAGTGCCCAGCACCCTCTGGGGGAAGAACCTTTCCCTGATCTCCAGCCTGACCCTCCCCTGGCACAGCTCCAGCCATTCCCTGGGTCCTGTCCCTGGTCACAGGGAGCAGAGGCTGGAGCTGTCCCTGGGCTGCCCCAAAGGTGGGGATGCAGAAGGTGTCCCTGCAGAAAGTGTAGCCCAAAGAAACCTGTGCTCTTCACAAAGAGCTCAGCAGAGACTTTGGTAAGGAGCAGGAAAGAAAACAGAGAGCAGAGGAAAAAAAACCCAAAAAATCCAACAAAGCAGATTTGAAAAGCAGCAAGATGCAACTGGCTTCATTGGAGCAAAAATGTCTTGAGAGGAAGCCCAGCATGAAGCAGGTAACCCACTCCACCTGACTGAGCACTGATTTTACTGCTTCTCCTTTTGTGTGATCACACCCAGGGGCTGCCTTTTCAGATACCACAAACGCCATTGATAGAGGCAGGCACTACTCATGGGGTGAAATTTGTGCACAGCCAAAAACCAAAATCGCATCTTCTTCAACTCCGTCTGCATAAGGAACGAAGTGTAGCTGGCTACAAAACCTGCTGGGGTGATAATGCAAAACCTACAGTGACCAAGGTCCTCGGGAAGGGGGGCAGGCTCATCTCTGCTGTGACCAGGGACAGGACCCAGGGAATGGCTGGAGCTGTGCCAGGGAGGGTCAGGCTGGAGATCAGGGAAAGGTTCTTCCCTCAGAGGGTGCTGGGCACTGCCCAGGCTCCCCAGGGAATGGGTACGGCCCCGAGCTCCAGAAGCATTTGGACATCACTCCCAGGGATGCACAGGGTGGGACTGTTGGGGTGTTCTGAGCCAGAAGTTGGACCAGTGGTGCTTGAGGGTCCCTTCCAGCTCTGGAGATCCTGTGATTCCATGAACCAGGAGCAGAGGTGTGCACAGAAGAAATACAAGCATGAAATAAAAACGTTGGAAGCAGCCTTCAGCACTTTTTCCTTAACAAGCACAAACGCAGGCCCAGAGCAGCAGCAGCAGCACTGGAAATGTGGCTGTGAGAGGCAGTAAAAGACACATCTTTTGGAGCAGAGTGATAAGTGGGGAAAAGAAAAAAACTAAAATAAAAAATACCTGAGATTTTAAGTGAAGGAAGAACTTCCTACCTGTTTCTCCCAAAGTTAAGGGCAATGGGGTCTCCCATGCAGACAGAAAGGACTTGGCTGTTAAATTCTCCTGCGAAAAAAAAGAACCTGTAAGAAAGAAGACATGAAGTAACCAGCCAAATAAAGGAAGGGAAGTTTCACTTATGTGTGCCTATAGTTTGTAGTCAATTGGGCCCAATTTCTGTAGCAATTGTGAGCTGAAAGCCAGAGCTTCACCATAATTCAGTTTGATTACTATTGTTGACTTTCTTTTCATTAGTTTTCCCAAGAACCAATAGAAAAAACCAAGAAGCTATTATCAAAAAGTCCAGCAAGGAGGGGAGGAGGAGGAGGAGGAGGAGGAGGGAGTACATGAAATAACAAAAGTCTAGATGTTTTGAGCAGAACCTCCTATTAGAAGGAAAGGGCTTATTCCACAGGCAAGTTTTACTCCATTGCCAAGAAATAACAAGTGAAGGAGAAAAAAATACTAAATGTAAGAAATTCTGTTCTGTCTTGTCAAAAGCAAAGCAAATTAATTGTGTAAGATACATGTAATACTAATGATATTATACAGCTCAAGCAAAACCAGCTAATGAATCCCACTGCCTAGAAGTGCCTGCTTGAGTTATCAGCATTCTGGTCACAACTGCCACAATTTCCACTTGTGCTGTCAGGACAGAGAAGTGGCTTAAAAGAAAAATCAAAAGCCTTAGAAATGCATGTATAATATTTACTAATCACTACTAATTCAGAAGGATTTAGGACTTTGTATGCCTTCAGCTGCCAAATATCATCTGAAATGTTTTAATACTCTCCAAGACCCTTATTACCCTTTCAACTGCAAATTTTAGACAGGATTACATTTTCTTGGTTGGTTTCTTTGCCCAGAAATTGTCCTCTATGCAAGGAATCAGCATTATGTGATTAACACAGACAAGAAACAAACAATATAAATAAACAGTTTACAATGGCCTGGAGTGACAGGACACAGGGAATGGCTTCCCACTGCCAGAGGGCAGGGTTAGATGGGATATTGGGAAGGAATTGTTCCCTGTGGGGGTGGGCAGGCCCTGGCACAGGGTGCCCAGAGAAGCTGTGGCTGCCCCTGGATCCCTGGCAGTGTCCAAGGCCAGGCTGGATGGGGTTTGGAGCAACCTGGGACGGTGGCAGGTGTCTCTGCCCATGGCAGGGGGTGGAATGGGATGGGCTTTAAGGTCCCTTCCAACCCAAACCATCCTGTGGTTCTGTGATTCAGGGGATGGTGTTGGTGGCACCCAAGACAGTGTAGGATAGGAAAGAAATGCCATAATCCTGCCTCTATTAAGGAAACTATTCCAGTAAAATGATACTTATCATCCAAAACATACCAGTCAGAAAAATTAACATCTTTAATGGAAAAGATACCAATGTTTTCACCATCAACAGGTCTTGGCACAGGATCCTCCAAATTTGCTATGCTGCTAATTCAGAGAGCTGCTGCTAATTGATCCCAGACAACCTTCTCCACGTTCTCTTCTTTGATGCACTTCAGAAAACAGGAAAAATTAAGTAAGCTGCTGAAAAACACAAACCCAGGGCTTACCCCAAAAATCTGTGGGTCTTTGGGGTGATTTTTTTGTTTATTTGTTTTGCATTTTTTAAGCACTATAACCCTTATATCAAAGCTTGTGTTTGCTTAGCCAACCCCAAAGCCATATTTTGTGAATACCACTAGCAAAGGACTTTTCTGATGGGAAGAGAGGAAGGGGGAGCCCACCAGTTCTGGAAGGGTCTTTACTGGACAGGGTCAGTGTTAATAAACAAAAATGATGCCTGGTACACACTGGATACCAAGGAAATGCATGAAAATATGCAGCTGGATCTGTGGCTGAGTGAGTTGTTTCTGTTAGAATTCACTTTGAATGCTATTAGATTAAATTGGGCCATGGCAACTTGTGAGACAATTTGCATTCCTGCTTAAAAATCCATAGTCTGAGTAAATTGCTCTCAAAGCTTCATCTCTGTTAAACTGAAATATAAGGCTTGGTATTAAAGAGTAAAATTTACCTTTTGACAGCAGTGATGGACTGTCTTTGCTCAAAAGACACTGCTTAATTAAAAACAAATGGGGTTAATGTGAATGAAAGCTATGAGCTCAAGTGCAATCAACAGTCAAGTCAATCTGAAGTGGGGTGACCTTTAAAGGAGAATGTTTTCACTCGTTAAACACATTGCTGACTTTTGGGAAAGAAATACAAAGTTTAAAAAGAAAAAAAAGGTAAGGGGTTGTTAATAGGCCATGAGAAAAGGATCTAAAGAAAAGCAATCTTACATCTTGCTCTTCTCTGTGGCAAGTGAGACAAGGACCTATATTTTTAATGAATATTTTCTGTGCGCTTTCATTTATCTCCTCCATATTGTTCTCCCTAAGTGTCTACAGTTAAATCAAAAGAGACACTCACTAGGGAAAAATAACCCAAACAAGCCTAACAACAACAAAAGTGCTGTTATCCACAGGAATACCACAGCTTCTAAGGAAAAGAGAAAATCAGGGAGCCATTAATTAGAAAATTAGTTCCAGCCAAGCTGGCAAGGTTTATTTTCATGTGGAAAATGGGAATGTTGCTGTTTACGTCTCTCAGAGGCCTTTAGAGATGCCAACTGTGAAGAAAGTTAGAAATACTCAAAAAAAAAAAAAAAAAGGAATATTTTCTACACTTCAAGGCTCAGTGGCAGAAGAATCAACAAATTACCTCCCATCTTCTCCACCAGCACATGAACAATGGGACGTGTTGAGGAGCTGGATGTGAGAGAGCATCCAGCCAGGGCCACCCCAACCCACTTTTTATCCATAAAGATTCCTGAAAGCTTAGGAGAAGTTTTTATGAAATTTCAGAGAAATAAGTCTTTAGAGGATGCCATTCTGCCAGCAGAGCCCCAGTCCTGCCCACTGGGGAATTTCCACTAGGACTGAAACACAGGCCCGTGAGGAAGTTCCCGGGGAATGAATGAGATTATAATTTTATAGCACAGTTACCTGCACAAAACTTATTTCATCCTCACAACTCGCTTGATTGCTTTTCCCATTACTATTGGAAAGTCATTCCAGAACCTCATTTCCTCTATCTGTGAGCAAACTTCTGAAGTCCAGCCGGAATTTATGAGCAGACTATTTGAAACCACTCATTCTTATGCTAACATTTCCCTAGAACTTTCTCCATTGATTACTTTTCTCTCTCAAGTGCCTCTCTAGGCAAAGTCTATCGCCTGTCAACCTTAATTTCACAAGGTATCATCATATAAAATAGGTCTCTATTTCTTTAGTCAATCTAATAATTTTAGAAAAATATGGGACATTTTGCAAGATAAATGTTGGAGAGCTAGGGTTTAACATGAGTAATAGGACTTGGAGTCAGGGAGTGCCTGGAGGCAAGAGGCCTTTCTGCCCTCCACACCCCTGCCTCCCCCCCGCCTCTCCCTTCTCAGAAGTGACACCTCCAAAAGGTGCTTTAATGAGCCTGAACCAGGCAATAAAACTTTACAAACACATATCATCCACACACAAAATAAACCAGGAGCTGTCCTCTGTAATACAGCAGTTTTCAAGGATTGAAGCACTCAATCCTTTCCTTTCTTTCCAAAACAAGGGTGTACGCACATCTTTTTCTCACTCACAATACATTTTAAGACTCATCTACCAAGGAATAGAAAAGGTTACAGAGACTAATAGTATCACAATTCATTTTCTCAGGAAAGTTCCCAAAATCCCAGATGGAGGACTAAAAGATCTAGCTCAGGTTGGTCATGCACAGTTCCCAAAGCCAGGAGGAGAACTAGCAGAAGGAATGCTCAGTCTGCACACTGCTGGAAGATAACAAGGAGTCCTCATTTTACTTCAAGAAAATAATATATAAAAAAGAAGAGTTTTCCATTATAAAAGGATTCCTGGGAACAGTTGCAGGCTCCAGAATACCAGTTGGTTTTGGGCAAGTCACAGACTTTTTATGTCTTCTTTCTGTGTCATTTCTATGTGTGGTTTCCATGGCCCACGTTTAGAAAAAAAAAGAACCCAATTTTTCAGCTGTTTGCAGGATCCTGCCTGTGCTGACCCTACAGATGAGATGACATTCTGGGTGAGTGGGAATAGTAAGAAGGGCAGTGCCACCCAATCTGATCTGCTCTGGAAAACCACAAACACTTCAGCTAAAGCCAAACCAACAAAAAGCCCCACATTTAGTGAGTGGTTTAGGGCTGCTATAAAAGATGGGAAGACAAAAGGTGGGCTCCTTTAGTGTTTCATGAAAGGTCCCATGAGAATTATGACAAACAAGAACAAAATTCATTTCTTCCCCATCACAAACATGAGGCCATGCTCTCCTTCTCCAGACCAAGGTTATTTGTCTATCCATGTCCTAATTTTCTGATAGACATCACACACTTCCATTTCTTTTCATTCAAAATTAGATAAAAGTTAGGAAATGCGGCAGCACACCATGTCCCCGCAGAGAGACACTCGGATATTCAATGTCATCGTAAGTCTCCCTGATGTGAGGAGCCCAGACTAATTTACTGCCTCTCCTAGTGTAGACAAAATACAAACATCATTTACTGTGACCTGCGGTGTGCTGCTTTCCCTTCCATTTTTCAGACATGTTTAATAAGTTTCAGAGAAGCACAAATGTAGAAGTCGGAGACCAAGTGACAGGAATAATTTACTGAAACCTGCAGATTCACATCCCTCTTGATTTTAACACAAGTGGCAGCTTTTGCTGTCTTTAAAAAGGAGACTGAGGAGCTCAGCATTCTGCACTAGCCAGGTTTAAAACCCTCTCCAGGCGCTTTCATTTCCTCTGAAGTAGTAATGTGAGAAGAAAACTCGAGTCAGGAGCTCCACAGTCAGAGCCAGGACAGGAGGATTTAACACCAACGACCAAAAAGGATAAATGAGTCCCCAGAACCCCTGACTGGAGCCAGAGGTGAAAGAAGGAATTTAACAGCGGCACTGGCTGCCGACGGGAGCCACGAAAGCCCAAGCCTTTAAAGCCAAGGTGTCCATCTCCACCTGAACCCTTCTTCCCTCAGGTGTTGTGAGAGCATCTACATCGAGCAGCCCTTCACCACAGCTTTGGGAGGTTCGGAGAGTGTTTCTGTGCTTAGCACGGGAGCCCATTAACCTTCTCCCCGCCGGGAGAGGAGGGGGAGAGCGAGTCACCTGCGAGGGGCATCTTTAGTTCAGTTCCTTGTTAAACTCACATCTGGCAAGGCTGGAGAGGAAAGGTGCAGGGAGATCAGCCTTTGAATCCTCGGCAGGAATGTTGTGCAGGGCACACTGAAGGACTGGCAGCATCAGCGCTTCCAGCCTCCCTGGAACGCCCTGGAGCAGAGGAAATGGTCCATGATTTACTGGCATCATTGCTTTTGCCCGGAGCACTGATAAAAAAGTTGGCTTGGACAAAGTAGCAATAAATGAAACATAAAAGAAATAGAATTCTGGGGGTTTATTATCACGGCTGCTCTCATTTGAGAAGAAAGCCAGAAGGGGGACTTCCCAAGAAACTCTGGTTTTCTTAAAGACCTCCTAATAACAGATTGAAACTACACCCAGCCATCCCCACTGTGGGACTAAAAAGAAAGCAAAGGCTATAAGGTAATTGCAGCAGTTAAAGACACTTTGGTTTTATCCTGGGACAGAAGGGAAATGCCTGATTCCCTGTAGCTGCTCTCTCTGTGCAGGAGAGACTCACCCCCACCCTGCTCAGCATCCCTTTTCATTCACCCCTTCCAGCCATCAGCAGATTCTCAGGGAGTGTTGATTGCTGGTTAATGCCAGGCTGGCTGCCACTGGCAACACTGAGATGCCAAAAAAGAATCTGGAGCACTGATGTCCAAGATATTATGGGAACAAAGTAAAATG
Organism: Coloeus monedula; assembly: GCF_965178545.1. Lineage (NCBI taxonomy): Eukaryota > Metazoa > Chordata > Aves > Passeriformes > Corvidae > Coloeus > Coloeus monedula. The sequence goes on from NC_138789.1 coordinate 3,857,685, forward strand.
CTTTAGAGCACATGCCTTGTCTATCCTATGGCATTACTTTCTCCTTTAGCACCTTTAAGTCCAGTAACTCGTTCTGATCCTGGAAGAATATCAACCTGGAACCTCAAATCTGCCAGTGTCTGTGTATTTTGCTGTCTTAATTTATCAATAATACCAAGGCATATAATTTATCAATAATACCAGTGAATTGAAACAGCGAGGGCATAAATGCTCCTTCTCTCCTGCTACTCAATAACAGAGTAAATAAAATCCATTAAAGGGGTGAAGTGGACATCTAAACACTCAAATCTTCATCTGGCACACCAAGACGTCCTGAAGCCTTGCGTAACACAAACCTCTTCCAAAACAGAGAAAAATTCCATAGAATACGAAATAAGAGGCTGTCTTGGGGTGACTTTGTGATGTGTATCCCCTATCGCTGCCCCGTGCCCAGAAACTAATTTTGTGCTTTTCTGTGCCTTTAAACTGAGCCTGAGAGGGGGGAGGAAAAACTGAGCAAAACTTCTTCAAAGCAGTTTGCAGCTTGTTCAAGGTCACACAGAGATAGGGACTTTTTTCAGCTGTGGCAGCAGAGCGAGCGTGGGGAAGGCACCCGGGTGCTTTCGGCCAGTTTTTCAGCTCCTTTTTCTTTCTCTGGAGAGAGACAGAGAGTTGAACTTTTGTTTTCCTGGGACTTTGTTTTTTCTTTTTTTCCCTCTTCTGGACTGTTTCAACATCAGAATACATTGGGAGGACTTTCCACCGAGGCCTTGGCCCTGGAGGGGGCCCCACCACCCCGTCCCAGCTCCAAGGAGGGGGAGAGAGAGAGATTACAGAAGGACTCTGAAATCTTCCCCCAGGTTTCTCTCAGCAGAGCAAGAGGTTTTATTATTTAGCATCATTATCTTTTTCCTGTGTGTTTGTTAAATAAATAGTTTTCATCTCTTTCACTTTCCTTCGAGGAAAAAGTTTCTTTTTTTCCCGAACCTGGTGGGGGAGGGCTGGTTGTGACCTGCCTTCTCTCAGAGGATGTATTTCTAAATTTGGCCAAACCGGCACAGAGGGGAACACAGAGTTTAAAGCACACTTGTGCATTGGTAACAGGGTTATGTGGGGTAGCCACAGCAAAATAATGTACATGGGGCTATAAAAAACCATGAAATCTCACCCAGGTCTGGATAAAATCTGACACTCTTTTACAAGAGTGGGCTGCCAAGGGGCTCTGGATTCACCACTGAGGATTTTCCACCTGGAAAGTGCAAACATACAGATACACATCCACTCCAATGCACATTTTACTTCCAAGTTTAAAGTCTCAAAGAAAATTTTGATCTGATATTTGCAATCATGCAGATACTAATTTAATGCATGTAAATTAAAATTCAACTCAGCAGCCTGTACGTAGAGCAAGCATTACCTGTCCCACATATGAGGCAAACAGCTGACAAGCTGCTTCCTTTCTGTGAGACAAAATGTTTATCAGGGTGCTCCCAAATCAGTGCTGGGGAGCTGTAGCCAACTTAGATGACTCTGACACTTATAAATTTACCACTCAGTATTTAACTAGAGCCCAGCTGTAATTAATATTAGCTTGCCTGGAATGCAGGAATAAGCAAACTAAACTGCCTGTGGGGCAGTACATAATTTTTGGAACATCACAGTGACACAGCCAGGCACTGGGGAAGTGTGGAAGGAATGTGGCTCCCAAAAGGGTAAAGGCAGATGTGTGCAGTTGCTCATAGGAGGCACCCAACAAAACTGTTGATTAAAGTATTATACTCAGGAAACTTGAGTTCAGTTTTGAAGCTGAGCTCTCCAGAGTTTTTGCTCCATCCAGCCCTTCCTCCTTCTTCTTCTGCAGCACAGGGAATGAAGGAGCCCCATTTTCCCTCTTCCTGCACACCCCAACCATATGATTCAAACCATCCTTTACAAGGTTCACAGCTCACCCTTTGTATCCCAAAACATGCAAATGAACCAGGATATCCCACAGGAACTGGGTAGAAGACTTTTTTCCAAGGGATGTGATGGAGCCACAGAGCTCCTTCTCCCATCTCCCAACACATTGCTCCTGTGCACCCACAGTGCTCTCCAAACTGGATATTGAAAAACCTCAGACTGCAATAGCAGCCCAGGAGAATTTTGGATGGAGTTTGATAATTAGAGTTATCAGACAGTAGGAGCCTTCCTCAGGCATCTTTGAAACTCCCTCAAAGGAAAGACAATGGGATATTGTGAATATATTATCTCTTTGCAAAGATAAAAGCTGGACTCATGCTGTGGTCGTCATAAAATCTCTGTCTCTTTTGGTTTCTGATGTTTTTCTGCACTTTCTGTATATCCTGGTCTTCTGTTTCTTTCAGATGTGTCTGCTTTAGCCAAAATAATCTGAAAATTTGTAGTAGCGTGACACCAGCTTACCACAGCAAAATAGATCTAAAAATACTCACAGCCCAAAAGTCCATCCATTAAATGGATGGAAACTTGCATAAAACAATATATATATTTTAAAACCTACAGAAAATAGCTGAGATATTTGAAGGTCATCATGTCTTGCACCAAAACTCTGAAATTCTACCAGCTTTGGGAGTGAATTTATTTTGTCTGCAATGTCCTAGTGTCCAAGTCTCCCTGCACTGGCTGGTGGGAAACATCCTTCCTGTGCAAGCCAGGGAAAGCTCAAATCAACTCCTGTATAGAAAATTGTGCTTATAATCACCTTTTTTAAGGAGCTGGAAGTTTGGGGAGCAGATTGTGGTCAAAGAAGAACCTGCTTGACAAGGTCAGGTGGTTTGTGAAGGGAAAATTGTTGCCTGTGTAAAAGTAATTAGGTTGCACTGAAAGGAAGCTGCCAAAGTCCCAGCAGCCTCCACTGGGCTAAAGCAGAGTAATTAAAGCAGTTTTAATGCCTATTTACACACCAGCAAAGTCTGGCTCTAACACTGGCTGTAAAAAAAAGGAAAGTGGAGGTGATGAAATCGCATCATTTCATAAAAAGCTACTACTAAATAGTGAGGTGCTGGGGCTGAAATACCCAATTATCCATTGGAATATTAGCCTCTGTGCCCACAGGTGTCCAAGTGGGAAGCAGAAGCAGGGAACTCGGTGCATTCACACATTCCCTGAGCCCTTACCAACACCTAAAGCCTTGAGCCACTGCCAGCAGAGGAGTCCACGATTTAATCTGCTGTGCAGCTCCAGCTCATGTTCTGCTCTGCAAAACCCCCCAGAAGGGTCAGCCAAAGCTTTCTGCAGCAAAACAAAAACATTGACAGAAAGCCTTTGGAGAAAGGGAAAAGCAGGAAGAGCTTTAACAGCTTGAGCATAAGCTGGATAATCCAAAACTCGAGCTTTCCAGGCTGCTGAGGTCTCCAATGCCCAGACTGTAACAGTCTTGGATTTAAGCACTACTTCTCCTCCCATATCTCCTGGGAAAGAATTTGCTGTTAAGATCTAAATTCCATCCAGAGGAACCAAAGATAACCTTAACTGGTGAAGAGATAAGACTTAATAATTTCTTAACTATTTCCGATGTTTCTGTAATTCCCATGTGTTTTTGAGATTTGAGGGGCAGGAGCTGTTCTGCTTTTTGTTTTGTTTTTAATTAAGCAAAGCAGACAATCTGTACTAACTCTGTAAATTTCCCCTCATCCACAGAAGACCTTTGAACAATAACTTCTTCCAGTTCTTTCCATTTTACCTGCAAGCTCAAAGCCAACTTTCCTCTGCTGCTGACAAAGTGTACCTGAGCAGTGGGAAGCCAGTAAATCTCAAGCAGCAATGATGCTTTATGTACCTTAAGTACTGCAAGATTAAAAATGTGGTTTTATCACAGTGTGATACCGACGTTAATAACTCATCTGGAGCAGGAATTCAAAGCTTTCACTATTCTATAATTGAAAGTAGCCCAGTTGCACAAGGATTCAGGTAGCAACAGAGGAGCTCAGATCATCTTAGTCAGTGTTTCACTCCAACAGGAGCCTGAGAAGGGCAGTGAAACATCACTCAGTCAGGCATTACCAACACTGGGGTTTGCATTAGCAAATGAAGCTACATGCAAGTCACAATCCCACGCCATCCAACTACAAAGCAGGTCAGGCATGCAGAAAAATTCATTCGTGGTACTTGCTGAAAGCAGAGAGAACATTTAAATTTCAGATTTTCAGCCCATCAGCAACAGCCTTACCTGCTGCTACATTTTCAGTCATCCCAGCAACAAGCAATTCTTTTTCTTTCAGCTTTTTTATTATCGCTTCTCCTTTTCAGTAGGCTTTTGTGAGACAATTATTTCATAAATCTTAATTACTGTTTCATTTTGTTTTGACTGGGCTCAATATAACAACTGCATGCTGTCACAGAAAGCAGCTGTCCCTCCCAGCACGGCCACGGCCACTGCAGCTCTCGCTGGCACTCACACATCAAAAGGAGGCAGAGCAGCAGGAGCAGGAGAGAATGGAGGAACTTCAGGGCAGGACAAAGGGACACCCAGGTGGCCACAGCCTGGGAAAGGGGCAGGAGGAGCTGCAGCTCCACTGTGCTGAGCTATGGCATCTCCACAGTACCAGAGACAGGGTGGGAGCTGCCCGGCTGCAGGGAGGGGTGGGCACAGGTCACCAGGAAAGCAGGCAGGGACCACGGGGAGGGTGGCTGGACTCCACTGCAGGGAGCACTTGGGATGTCACAGCTCTGAGAAGGGAGGGGCGACGGTGGGGTGAGGCAAAGGCACAAGAGAGACCAGTGAGGGCAATCTGGTGGAGCAAGAAAAGAAAGAAACCTTCCTCAAATAACTTGAAGCAGCCTTTACCCTCCCTGGCAGCTCCTGGACATCCCTCTTTCCAGAGAGCTCTCTAGTGGGGTGGGGAGGACAAGCCTTCTCTGCCTGCTGAGCAGAAGGAACATTTAAATTTAAATAACTCCTTTAAAATCTTGTCACCACACACAGTTCACTTCAGAATATGGAGATGCACAAAGGGAAAAGAGCAGGAGAAGCCAAACAACCACCAGCAAGAGCAATTTGAAACATTCATCTGGATGGCAGTGCTATTTCACATCTCCTCTTTAGCCACTGCTGGCATCAAACTTAGCACAAAACCCAGAATCTGAAATGGTTTCCTATAAAAGCAGCACTTCCCTAGCTGCTCTGGAGCTCCATTGAACCACGGCCACTTTTAGTGGTGAAGCTGCAAGTTAATTTTTTTGTTTTCCTTAATTGATTGCAGCTAGCCATGCTGTTCACCACACTGTTCCTAAACCCCTATCTGGTTCATCCACAGACTTTTCAGGGAGCTGTTGCACATTTGCTGCTCCCTTAATCTCTAGGCCTTGGACTAAATGAGAAGTGCATCTCCTTTCACTGTTAAGGATTAACTGCAGCATAAAACAGTCTGAGATGGGAACGCTGCTCTTGTGCAGCTGCATCCAGCTGGAAGCTGTGGGTTCTGTCCATAAAGACACCATAAATGTCTGGGGTGGCTGGGACCCAGAGCAGCTCATTGCCTCTCAGAACTCATCAGAGCTCAGAACAGCAGTGCACTGGGAATAATATGGGGTTATATACATTGTGTTAATGCTCAGGAGATATTGAATCATAGAATCCCCTGAGTTGGACCCACCAGGACCATCCAGTCCAACCCCAGGCCCTATGCAGACACCCCAACAATCCCAGCCTGTGCATCCCTGAGAGCATTGCCCAAACCCTTCTGGGGTTCTGGCAGCCTTGATCACTGCTCTGATCTATTTGTGTCTAATAAAAGTGTCAGAATGTGATTTTAACAGCTTTCGGTTATGATTTCACCCCCTTCTTTCCCAGGGCACACATTGCACCTGACCTTAAAAGATCATAAAAATGTGAAGAATGCAAAAATGCTCTCTGTGTGTCCACAGCTTTGGGCCTAAATCAGCTCTGCAGTTACAGTCACCTCTGAACACCAACAAAAGTCTCTGGGCACAAACTGTCACCATTTGTATTTCCTAAATCAGCCTAAACACAACCTAAACCACAGGACTCACTACTGCCTATAAGCCTGTGCAAATAGCTCTCAGTGCCTATACTTTGCTCATTTCCCACCTGGATTTCCTGCTATTCCATCTCATTTGTGCAAAGGAGGCCCAGCTCATGATTCTGTTCCAGATCAGGCTGCAGAGGAGCAGGAGGCAGCGAGGGGAGCTTCAGCACGCAGGGAAAGAAAAACCAATTCACTCCTCCCTCATAAATCATAAAGAAACTAGGTAGGTAGAACACAACATAAACTCGGGCAAATTCCTGCATTTCTGATGAAAGAAATCTAAAGGTAACAACCAGAAACTTGCCAGACACCCACAGGAATTTAAAAATAATTTAAAAATTCAACTTACACAGAAAATTATATGTTTTTCAAAAGTAAGAATATTTAAATGAAGTGAGTGAATGTCCAAAGGTGGAATTGCAGGAGTATTATTCAGCCATTATTTCATTTGAAAAGCCTAATAACACCTCTGGATTTAAATTCCATTCATCATTCTGCTTTCATTTTGCAGTTGTTGAAAATGCCATCACAAGAAAACAATGTACACCATTTCTAGTAGTGCATATTTATAGGTTTTGGCTTTTTTATCCCAAGAAATTGCTATGTACATAAAGAAAAATCAATCTTTTCATTTTCCAAACTGTTTTAGAATTTATGTTCATTTTCTGTTATAAGCATTTGACCTGGTCTATGAGAAGTCAGATGGAAAAGTTTCTACCCGTTGCAGTCAGGAAAAATACGTTCATGAGTATTTTTAGACTCTGCAATGCACAAGTCTTAAAACCTGAGATATCCCTTCACATTTTATTTCCTGATGCTCAATATCTTTTCTCTTGCCCGTTTGTGATAACAATTCCTTTGGGGCATAATGAGGAAAAGCCAAAGTTTGTTCCACACAAATTCTTCCTTCCACTAATAACACTGACAGGGATAGAGATGCTGAGGCAGTTCCTGTGCATTCGACAAGAAAAAAAAAAAAAAACAAAAAACAAAAAACAAAAAACAAAAAACAAAAAAAAACCAAACCAAAAAAAAAAAAAAAAAACAAAAACAAAACAAAACAAACCAACTAATATGAAGCTGTAGAAGCATTTTTGGTTATATTTATCATCAGAGGTAGCAATTAAAGACTGACGGGTTTGCAAAGCAAACAAAAGAGAAATAACAATTGAGGCCACGCCTCCAGGGGGAAAGTGAAAGTCAGGGTATAAAAATATCAGTTCCTGAACCTGGTCAGCTTGGCTTAACAGAGATTTGCAGGCAAATACAGGTGTATGACGTAGATAGATATGAATCTAGCTCAAATTTAGCAATTAGCCCTCTTGTTAAATACACAGAACTTCTGCTCTGAGGCCAGACATCTCAAAAAGTTGTGAGTCACTACCACAAACCAGCTTAGTCTGTGAGACTACTTTTCATCCATAAAGGCTCAGATGATCAAGACTGTTTGTCTGCCCTTTCTTCCTCTCTGTCAAAAATGCAACTGTAAATGAAAACCTGGAGTGGAAGAAATAACCAAGCAAAAACCAGACTGATGCTGCCAAATTTTTGGAAAATGGCTCATCATTTTTTATTCTGTTTAGCTGGTGACCAGCTCTGGGGGTTACATTCCTGCTGAGAGGGATCTCTCCTGCACCAGGAGATCTTGAAACTGTTGGGTTTCCCCCCTTTTCAAACAAAAGAAGTAGAGCAACCATGTCTGAGAAGATGCTGACACCATTTAACAACCAAAGCGATGGGAAAAAACAACATTGGGAAGTCACCTCCTATGGTTTAAACCATTACCTTGAAAATCAAAGATGAAATTCAACAACACAAGGCACAACCTCTGAATGGTCTGCTGGGGACTGCTGACACAGGCAGGAAGGCTTCCCCCCAAAATGGATAAAAGGACAGGGAGGAACTGTTTCCCACAAAAGATTTCCCTGGTTTTCCTATCAGCACTGAAGCTCTGCACCAGTCATCGTGAGTGAGAACAGGGCAAAAAAATCTGGAAGGTCAGTGCAGGGCATGAGAGGTGAGGAGTATTTCCCCAGGATTATATTTTGCTGAAAATTTGGTGTGCTCCAGTAAAATTAAAAGTAAAATGTGCACATGGAGAGACATTTTGAGAGCCTGAAGGACCTGCTGTGTGATAGGAATAACTCAGGGAGGGGACATGGAGCAGTGGCAGAGTGAACACATCGTGCCAGCACTTCCTCCTGTAGGATTTGACAGCAGAATTCTTGGAGGACACTGGAAAAATTCAAATCCCCAGTGAATTTGAGAGGCTGCAACTCTCTGCCAACAAGTGCCAGTGTTCTTCTCCAGTATTATGGGGGAAGTTTGTTTTGTTGGAAATGTGTAGCTTAGCAGGATTTCCAAAACTCTGTTGCATCTCAGGGATGAAGTGAGTCAAATCTAAACTAACATAAATCAAGGTAAACATGCAAATCTGGTTAGGCAGAAAGTGCAGTTTGTCTCTGTCCTACTCACACATCCCTGGTACTTTCTGTGTAGTTTCAATCACTTCTATTTTTTTAATGAGAAGAGAGGCCAGACTCAGGAATTGCAATATAATGGAGAAATTTAAAGGTTACCATCCAAATATATTTTCATTTATCCTCTTTAGCTCTGAAATATCCCACTGAGCTGCTAATATCTAATAATCCATTTAGAGAAGCTGAATGTTATCTGTAAAAATTAAATTGTTTACATTCACCATGGCTTACCATAAATAAAAATGCTCATTGATTATTTAAAATGCAGCACAGCATGGTGAATTTTGTGTTTTCCCTGCTCAGTTCTGGCTCTAACCAATTCCATAAATACATTTGCACCATCTTTTGGCTAAACTGGGTCCTGACCTATATTTATATGTTTTCCTTATGAGTGGGGTGGTTGTGTTTTTCTGGAATTTCCAATCTTCTGAACATGGAGCCAAACTGGGAAGTGAAGCTCAGGCTGTGGCTGACAACCCAACCAAGCCAGCTCTTTCTTATCTACACTGAGGTGCCTTTACATTGTTGCAGCCCTAAAACTGAATTTTTATTGCTATTTTCCTTGTCCTGGAATTCTGTAAAGGTGATTTTTTTTGTACAAATGCAAATCACCTCCACTAATGATTAAACAGGTGTTTGTTGGCATTGTATCTTTTTCATAAAACATGGCATGTGGGCCTGCTCTAGGGATTTGCTGCTGCTTTGCCATTCACTTGAACTGTATGTTACCTGATATAAAAGGCTCTAAATTCAGACTTATGGTGGTTTTTAAAAATTATTTTTTCCCCTCTTTATTTTACCTCACATTTTTTAATGTGTTTATTGAAATTAGATGAAAGGTAGGATGGAAATGCAGCTTCTACTTAGCCAAAAATCTCCCCTCCCTTGTGTATTCCCTTTATCCTTCTGACATCCCATCAGGAAAACCATCATACATCTGCCTCTGCTAATGGTGCCTCAACAGGATCACATCAGAGCAAGGATGGAGGGAATATATGGCAAATATGACAAATTCAGGACTTCAGGACATTGTACAGACTGGACTGCTGGAATTTGAAAAGTAATAGCTCTTGTTTTGTTTTGTTTTGCTTTTCTGGATCTGAAGGGATTCTGGATAGACATTTCAAATCTGAGCACCTGTGGAGCACAAAGGACCTTGGAAAAGCTGGAATTGTCTCTCTGTTACAGACACAGAGGGTCCCCTCTCGGTCCAGTTTCAGCCTCACCCCAGTGAAATGTCCCAATCTGCTTCCACGGAGCTCTCTGGAGTCTGGCCAAACACCTGTGGGATTACCTGGGCCTGCCAGGAAGGGGTGATGAGGATCCTCAACTCCTTAGTCTGACCTGGTGAGAACAAACACAACTCAAGGTCACTCAGGGGATTTCCATCCCATGAAATCACCACACACAAGGCAGTGCAAAGGAAGGGGCATTTCAGAGCAGGACAACAACTGCAAAGATGGGTGATTTCAGACAGAAAAGACAGAATTTGGCACAACCTTCTGTCGAGTTTGCATCATCCACAGACCTATTAATCCCATCAGAATCCCATCTATCTCACTTGCAAAAAAAAATCCTCCCAGGACAAACCAACATGAAGTATTGTGTATTTTTAGTGATATTACCTATATTCCAGCTGGGGAATGGGATCATTGGGACACTGTGCTCTGCAAAGCTCTCACCATTCATCACCACCCTGATCCAGGAGTGCAGACACATCAGGATTTGCCCCTGGCACTGAGTGTGGCAGCTTTGTTAATCTAGAGCAGAAAAATAATTTACTGCATGAGAGCAGCAGATACCAGAGCAGAACCTCACGTGAGAGGGAAGCAATGAGAAATACGTGCCATGTATATTTATGTATTTCATATGGGCATTTAGAAACACATCTTTGCCAGTAACAGCTACTGGAGTAGGGTCAGTGAAAGAAGGTCAAGGAAACTTGCCTAAAACTGGCTAAACCTGTCCAAACAGAAGGCACTTCTCCTTTCTTCCTGTTCTTCCTTTGGACTTGTTCAGCTGCAAGAAGGAAAACTGGTACTAATTGGCTGAATTATGACTTATGGCTAAAGCCACGCAGTCCAAAAGTCTCCTGTGTAAAATAATACTTATCTATATAATTTGTACCTACATAACACACATACCCACACCAAAACATTTTCTTTTATCCCTACTGATGTAATTTCAATCCTCAGGACTTCCCAGAGAAATCTGGGAAGATTGCTTGGACTGGACGATCTGAGAGGTCTCCCACTTTAATGATTTTATTATTCTGTGGTTGTAAAAGAACATGTGTGTGAACAGGAATGTTTTAAGGCCACGTGGAACAAGGTGGATACAAGGTTTTACGGCCATGTGGAACAAGAGGCAGATAATAATGTCTTAAAATAATATTGACATATACCTGAAGATGATGCTAAGATGGGGAGAAAAGCAGGAATGTACAAGGGTTTGTCTCATTCCAGCTGGCAACAATCACATCAACCAGGAGATTTATAGGATGAAAAAAACCCATAACTTTAAATTTCAGGGAGGTGGAGGAGGTTGGGGGTTTTTTTCCATTATTTATCAAATGAGGGGGAAAAGATGTTCCAGGGCTACATTGCTTGTATGATTACCCTACACATGTCTTTTCAGGCAGGGAAAATCTTCAAGGAGCTGGTGGGGTTCTGTTCCCATCTTAAGAGCCAGAGTATCATAACTTTGCATCACTGACTGAAAGCACAGAGTTCAGGAAATGACTCTCGAAGGACCCAGCCTGGCTCCATCTCATTCCAGTTGCTTCCAACCACATCCAGTGGAAAAGCTGCCCTGACAACACACACCAGTAACAAAACCTACACCAGCAAAATTTAATAGAGGGAAAGAGAAGGGCAAAGAACCAAAAGGAAGGAAAACTTTTATCATTATATTTGCAATGCAGAGGCAAAAACTGAAATCACCTGAAGCAAGGTGAAACTGCTTGAACTGAAAAATTAGAAATACGAGTTTCTCTTTCAATTCTGAAAGGCTAAAAAGTCTCACCACATACCTATTTGCATGAGGAAGTTTAAGCTCAAGGAGATGCTTTGGATAAATAAAAAGAGACTAAAACCTGCGTGTTCTTTTAAAGGTACTACCCCAACTTGTTGCAGTTAGTTTCAGTCAATTCAGAAAATGTTTGAAACACACCAAGAATGGTTTCTAAATAGAAATATGCTGAAATAAGGGGGAAGGAAGGGTTTGAACTTGCAGGAAGGATTTTTCTCCTTGTTGCACTGGATTTACTGGCCATTTCTTCAAACACCTCTAAGGCTTCTAAATCAATAGTTCACCCTTGTTAAATTTTTTAAGTGTGAAAGCTTTGAAATTTCAACCAACAAAACATGTCATCGGTTTTTTTCACCTTCCCAGTTACTATTTGATAATGGGCTATGAAACCACTTATTTGAAGAGAGCCCAGCCAGTCTCAAGGACTCTGGGTACCTGCATTGAAAGCAGTATTGTTCTGCTCTTTACAAATGGCACTTTTCGCAAGCCAACCACACATTATTTGGAACAGTCCTTTGGCACAGTGTGTGTGTGTGCTGTACCGTTATCATGGGAAGTGTTTTGTTTATTGAAAACCCACTCTCCATGAGCCACTAAGCCAAGCAAAATTCCGTATTTAACAGCACTCTGCACGTTGGGCCCCAAGCAAGGGCTGCTGCACTCATGTATTCAAGCATTTTATTGCAAACAGCAGAAAATCAGCTCCTGCTAGGCACTTTCTTACCATATAAAACCATCCTACCCAATACCAAGCAGGCCAAGTTCTCCCTGGCTCTTAAAAATCAGCCTCAACATGAAAAAAGATATCAAACTTCTCACCAGCACTAAATCAGCACTCCACAGGCTAAACCATAAATGTATTCATCCAAGTCAGCCTTAGAAACTTTTCATTTAGCTCTACAAAGATAACACTAGATCAGCATTTTCATTAAAAAGAAATGTCATGGCTCATTCCTTTCTGTGATTGAAGAGGAAACAGCAACATCTTCCAAAACTCAGGAGAGAAACATATGCTGCAATAAAAAATAAATAAAACTGTGATTGTTGTTCCATTAAATATTTCAGTCTATGATTATAATTACTTCCTGATTGGGAAGAATTCCCATGTTAAAAGCCCCATGTAACGACAGCTCAAATAGATCAAAAAAAGCAATGGCAGAACCCACAGGATGAGCCAGGGACAAGGTGCAGGGACAGAAACTTTACTGGTCTTTGTTTGTTCTGGTTTTATTCTGATTGTGCAGCTGAAGAAACTTTCACCCCCCGCCACCTCTCTGTTCCCTGTCCAACACCTGTAATTTAGCAAAGCCCTGGAACAAAACTACTGGAGTACCTGAAGCTACAGCAGATTTTGGTTGTGGCAGGTCTGCAAGTCTTTACCCAGATCTTTCCCTTTGATGTCTGCAACAACCAGAGTGGAATGGCCCAAAGACTGGACATGGAGGAGTCACTGTCCACAAAGGAAGCCACTGTCATGGAACAGGGGGCAGTGTCCCTGTGTTAGGCAGGCACAGACCCCACAGACTGTTATGGTCTGTGTTTAAAGGCTCCGAAGACACAGACTAAGGAGTAAACATAAAGCAAAGCAAATGGGGAGGGGTTTGGCAAAACACCTTCCTTCCCTGAAGATCATTTGGGGTCAGAACTTTTCACTGGAGGGGGGATGAGTTTCAAGGAATGATTTGTCCAGAAATCTTTCTTCAGGATGAAATGACTGGTTGGAATGAAGGGCTGATGGAGAAAATGAGGGAGCAGGTGATGCTTTTCCTGGTCTTAAAATCAAGAGTCATACATGTTTAGAAGGGGAAAAGGGATTTTACCTTGGTATTTATTTTAAGGATCCTTAGGTGCACACGTCCAGGTCGAATGCACCTCCATGCACACCACAATGCCCACCCACAAAAGATCTGGTGTAACATTATAGGTGTTACTAATTAGCAGATCTATCAAAGATTCCCCAATGAGAGGCTTGAGTGAGCCCCCCTCCCCAAGGAACCTTCCCCTGGATGGTTCTATCTTGGTTTACAGAATGTGTTCTGGAGAGGACCTTGGGATCTGGGGCACACTGATCCCTAGCTATGAAGCTTCTAAAATGTTGAGTCTCTTAGCTTGACAAACAAGTCCAAGAATGTAGGGAAAAAGCACTAAGAATACAGAAGTTGTAAAAACGTGTAACAGGGATATGAAAGAAAAGGCAAAAATCTTCATGGCATCACAGGAAGGGGAGAGCCTGAAGAAGCAGGAGCTGAACTTCCCAGCATTATGAGTGGCGTATCTGGTTCAACCATGACCCAAAACTGTAAGAAATCCTTAATCTGAAAAGCAGGAGGTGCAGCAAAGGTGTCTTACAGGCAGCATACAGCCATTCCCCTGGACCCCTGGCAGGAGGACATTAATGGGATGGAGCCAAGCCCGAGGCACACTTAGCCTCCCCTCAGGAGTGCAACACCTCCGAGCCATTTCCACTGCTCCCCTCCCAGAAAACCCCTCTGCTAAAGCCTGACACTGTCCAGGATGGGAGCTGTACTTGAATCCCAGAATGGTTTGGGTCAGAAGGGACCTTAAAGCCCATCCAGTGCCACCCCCTGCCATGGGCAGGGACACCTTCCACTATCCCAGCTTGCTCCAAGCCCTGTCCAGCCTGGCCTTGGACACTGCCAGGGATCCAGGGGCAGCCACAGCTTCTCTGGGCACCCTGTGCCAGTGAGCTGCTGGGTATCCAGGTGGAAGCACAGCCTCCAAATTCCTCTGAAAGTCAGTAAAATGGCCACTGGTAACAGGAGAGGAACTGATGAGCAGTCTCAAGCCAAAAGCAAGTTTCTAAAGTTCACACATTTTCCCTTTTACTGAAGGCTTCATGTTCAACCAGTGTGTAAATTCCATCAGAAAACAGCAGTAATCTTTCTGCAAGAATCCAAGCCCAAATTTGCAAACCAAAGTGAAGAAAGAGTCTTTTCATTGTTTATACTGCACTGTCCTCCAGCTCTTTAGTACCACAATGTAGAGCACTAGTAATTCAACATAAACACATAACTGTACATAAGGAGCATACACAGAGTCACTCACAAACAGCATCCCCAAAACCCACAGACAAGGAGATGGGAACCTTTGCTGTTGATCATGACTACTTGCTTTGTGTTAACTTTAAAATAGTAATGATTTTCTTTTATCTTAAATACACGAACAATGAAGTAAAACAATGTCAAGTCAGATGAGAGAGCCCTAAGTCACTTCAAACAATTGAGATCTGACGCTTACTGTAAGTACAGTTCTGCTTTCAACAGATTAAAGTACTCTCAGATCTATTTTTTGTTCTAGTCAAAGGCAGACACGTTGCATAAAACATCAGGGGGCTTCTTTTGATCAGATGCATAACTTTACATTTCTTGTTAAACAGTTATAAAAATAAAAAGGCCTTATTAGGGGTAAACTCAGAGGATATTTATACTTTTCCTGATGACAGCTCAATCGGGGTCTTGACTTTAGCACCACTTTCAAGATGTAAAAATAATTATTTGTAGAGTAAGTTTTCAAGTTACATCTCTAGAGGAGATAAAGGAATGATCCACATCTCTGTGCAAAACAAGTCCCACTTGGAGAGAGTTGTTACCTTCATTGAAATAAACCTCTGCTTAATATCACTGGATTAGAATAGAGAGACTTTCTGAGCATTAATAGGGCCTTTTTGTGCCACTCTGCAAGTTCACAGGAATGATAAAACTGTCTTAATTAAGTCTAAAGATTTTCTCAGCATAAGAGATTATCCCTGGGAGAGGCCGCCAGAGCAGTTCTTTGTCTTTGACAATTAGATCAGATCTGAGGCACAAATAGCAAAGCCCAGAACAGGAGCTCCTAAAAATAAAGCATGGCGAGGACAGGCTGGTGCTCAGCCTCAACCTATAGCCTCGTTTGCTGGGGGTTTTAAGGCTTTTCCAAAAATAAAAATGAATTTGCGCTATCAAGTTTTTATATTGATTTTCCTCTCTCTCACTCATTAAAAAAAAAAAAAAAGAAGGTTAATCAACTGCTGAGGAACTGGAAGGAGATTAACCATAGGAAAGAACTTGTAATACAAAGGAAAATGGGGCTGTTAAGACCTTCACACTTAAGGTGAGATAAAAACCATGCTGGACTGAAGGTTGATTTCTCCAAGTTTTTTTATCTTGCAGCTCTGCAGACCTTAACACCCAGGAAAATAAATCCAACCACACAGTGAATGGCTGCTTTTCTTGGGAGCACATTTTTTTGTTGGATCACCAAGTGAGCACCAGGGATGCAAGGAACAGTTTCGTTTTCTGTGTTTCCCAGGCAACTTAGTTTTAGCAGTCAGAGCAAAGAGAGAAGGAATTCTTCTTAAAACATCAAAAAATCAAATAACCTGCCAGCAGATTAAAGGAGTTTTATCCTCGTTTATCTAAACTCCTCGTCAACATCCTTAAACTCAAAGGGATGTAGGTCAGCTCTGCTGTCCTTTCTTGAGTCACATCTGAAACCATGACAGGGTTCAACTGCTTTGAACAGCATCAGCTCTGTGTGTGCTGCCAATCTCACCCCTCCCCTTGGGAATTATGACTTTCATCCTCTGAGACACTGTGCTTTAAAAGTGGTTTTTTAATTCTTGCCACAGTGATACGGTAGCATTTCTAAAGTCTTGGTCTTCCCACAAAAATGCTTACTGGTTGTGCAAATAAAGGCCAGCTCGATGCTTTGGGTTGAGTTAATTGACACAGCTTTAGGGATTCACACAACTTTTCCAGACTGTAGAAAGCAATTTCACCCTGATTTGCAAGCCAGCAGCTCAGAATCATCAAAGCTGGAAAAGACCACCAAGATCACATAACTGCATTCCTTTAGTGGCCCACTCTCTGCATAATCCCTCACCTGTTTCACAGTGCATGCAGAAGTGTGATGGAAATACAGCACCTAAATTCCAGCTCCACACTCATTAAAATTGCATACAGGTACCTGTGTTGTGTATCTGCCAATGTATTATTTACTCTCCTTCCCAAAACTGGGATCGATTGTGCAATTTTCCTTAAGGAGGTGCACAAGAAGCCACGAGCATGGCCCAGACAGCTGACCCACAAGTGGCCAGGGGGATATTTCATACCATGGAATGCCATGCCCAGTGTATAAACTGGGGGAGCTGACTGGAAGGGAACGATCACTGCTGGGGGACTTATATATTGGGCATCACTCATCTTTCCTGTTGTTTTCCTCTGTCTCTTTCCCTTTCACTAAAATTATTTGTATTTTATTTTGTTTCAATTATGAAACTGCTACTTTCTTCCCAGTTCTCCTCCCCACCTTGGGAGGAGAAGCTAAACCTCAAGAGACAGGAAGATATTTTTGTCTGCAGCTTTGTTATTCTCAGACAAGCCCTTTGGCCAGTCTGTGTCATCCCTGGCACAATTTTTTTCATGTCAAGAAGGAGAGGATCCAAGAAATCCACTGAGGCTTTCAATTCATCTTTCAACTGTATATAAAGCATTTAAGGGTAAGTATCCACCTGGTAAACAAGGAGCTTTGGTAGCACAGCTTGGGAAAAAGAGCTCTATTCCAACTTCCAGTATCAGACACTGCCTGCTGTCCACCTTTGTGCAAAATAGTTTGCAAAGAGCAGGTATCACAAGAAGGGGCGAGTGATGAGGCCAACTCCTCCCTTCCATCAAAGGTTTCAGTGTATTCTTTTCCAGCACTTCAGCTGGCTCTGTGTTAAAATGCTAATACAGACATTTGCATAATCTCCTCTGAGTAATAAATAACGAGGCACTGAGTAAGATTTCACAGAGTGAATTCTTGTCTACACCAACACGGAGCTGGTGTTGACCCCACGCTCTCCTTTGCTGCTTTCAGGGCATTTTTGTTTCACTTTCCTGTGAGACCTCAAGCAATATTCTGCTTTTATTTCAAAGTTTACATCCCTGTGACTGATCCTGCTTTGCACTGAGCCCTTGTGTGGGTGCTGCTCCACTGCTGAGAAAACATCTATCCATCCCCCATGATTTGGTTTTCACAGCAGTTTGGACAGTTCCAGGCCAGCTTGGAGCTTGGATGGGGCTTGGAGCAACCTAGGACACTGGAAGGTTCCCTGCCTATGGCAGGGGTGGAACAAGATAATCTTGAAGGTGCATCCAACCCAAGACAGTCTGTGATTCTGTGATATCTGCAATAAAGTCCCTGTTTTCAAGTCACAATTACTGTCCAAAGAAAAAATTCTGTCTGTAGTGTCAAGTGATGACTGGAAAGCAGTGGGAAGAAATTCCCTGTGTCTCACAGAACTGCATCCATGCAGAGGTGACAGATGGGGAGACATGTGGTTTGGCAAGGCAGAGAAGAACCAGAATTCATGAGCATATTCCAGGTAAATTTTAGAGGATTATCCCTCAAAGAGACATGGGTTGGGGTCTGACCAGGAAGGACCTCCCAGTTGCAGCCAGGCAGCACAAGCCAAAAATCAATTAAATTATACTAATTTCAGCTAATGAAGCAGTGCAGATGGAAACCCCTCAGACAACTGTGACACACAAACACCCCCCACTCCAGTGAAGCTCTGGGGAAAGGCTGAAACCTGGCCATAAAGCCAAAGCACACACATCACACATGAGCAGGCCAGGACCTTGTCCTGAATCCTGGAGTTCTGCATCAAAAGCACCAATATGAGGAACGTGGCACTGGACTATTCAATTTTAGCCAATAAACCTATAGGAAGGTTCCCAGATACAAGAACAGTCGTCAAACAAATTAAGGCAGAAAAGGAGATTCATGTATTTTAACAGTTTTGGTGCTGGCCCTTTCAAATGATCCCAGAAATTTTTATACCTAAATATTTTCAAAAACTCCTTTTCTCTTTTTTGTAACAGATATGTTCTACCCTTTTTTTTTTTTTTTTTAATTTTAAGTTAAACTAAATGGCAAGAATATTTCCTTATACACTTTGTATTATTAAATGAAACGTGTTTTACATCAGATTGGGAAGAATTGCTGGCATAGAGTGACTTCTAACGAAACACAGGGTTCAGAAACTTTCCATTATTATCCCATTATGGTCAACTGTGGGGTGAACCTTGCTTTAAGAAATTCCATTCTTCCATACCAAAACTGTGGCATAGCTAAAACCTGATGTTTGCAAATGTACAACCAGCACCATCTAAAATAAAATCCAGCGAGGCACCAAGATTGATGTTTCCTTTGTTTTGGAAATTTTGCCATGGACAACCCTAGAAAAGCACAAGACAAATCATTATCCTCAGACTTCTCCTTTAATTCACAAGGAGGAAACACCAAGCTGGCCAAGACCATCAAAATACTCCACGTTTCTAAATACCAGAGCCAAGGGCTGCTGAAGTTTGCAGTCAGGGCTTTTAAATTGTCATTATCCTAAGTAGAGGCACCAGAAGAGCTCAGCATGCTCATTTCAGGTGCAAATCGAGCTGTTCCCAAAGGATGGGGAAAAAAAAAGTTAACAAAGCTTTGGCTGATACTCAGCTTGAACCCTGGTTAAATCACATGCACAGACATTGTGTTTCAGGGAAAATAAAAGGTATTGCTGACATCAATACATCAGAGCCAAAGTTGCACAAGTCCCAGGACTGAAGGGCTGCTTGATATCGCCCAAATGCGGGGGCAGGAATTACAAATGGCCAACACCTGCTGCATTACTGATCTGGATTCTCTTCTTCTGAGCCTGTGGGCATAATTTGAAATTTCTGTTCCATTTGTACTAGACCAAAGATTTCTGTCAAGGCACCATCTGTAGCAATGAAATCCCCATCCAATTCCAGTTCCTGACACAAACCAAACCGAACCAAATGGAAATTGAACCTGCGAAACACCTACACGAAAGTACACCCCTCCAAACTATCAAAGTCCTCACCCATCAGATTGTATTTACACCCTGTGTAGAATCCCTTCTGGGACCATTTGGAACAATCACAGCCAGGAAAAGCCTCAGCAAAAGCAAAAGCACAACAATCTGAAAAAGGCTGACAGCCTGCATCCCCAAGGCACTCTCCAAAATTGTTCATTTTATTCCTCTGGGAACAACTGGGGTGTTTGGGGCAGTCCAGCAGCTGCAGGCACTGGTCCCAGGGTGTGCAGGCACCACGTGCACGGTGCAATCAGCACTTTGGAGCAGAAAAAGGAATTGTTTCTGATATAAAAACCATCTCTGAACTGCGCTGTTTGTCTTTCTTTCATGATCTGCTGAAGGAAGTGAATGACTGGGAATGGGACAAGATCCAGCACTTTTGCACAGTTTTTTTTCCCAGGAGCATTCAGAAGAGAATTAGATTCTCAGCCAGGTAGCAAAAATAGAAATGGGCATCTTACAGGGAGCAAAACATGAAGGGTTTTCAACACTTTGCACATTTTAAGCTGGGACAGAGCACATGACCAAATGTTGTACAAACACAACATGCAAGAGAAATTTGTCCACATTCCTGGTTTGCTGAGATGTGAGAGAGGATGGGAAGGTCTTGGAACACACTCCTACAGGATGGGACCAAGAGGAGCTCGGTGCAGTAGGATCACACTCAGCAGATCACACTCAGCACCTCCCTCACCTCAGGAAATATTAATTATCTGGGGCTGGTGAGGCAGCAGAACTGTTTGGCATGAGAATTTCTCTGTGCTTTTGGAAGGAATTTAGGAAATGGAATGCCTTTGGCACCACTGGGGTGGGGATCATCAGCTAATATCCATGCTGAGGTTACCCCCAAGGGAAGATGAGCTCCCAGGCACCAAGAAAGAACCAACCTGTTGGGGAACCTCCTGTTCTTGGAGGCAGTGACTGAGCTAAAACCTTTCAGAGAGAAGAGGAAACTCTAACACAGGTCACCACAGAACCCCAGAGTGGTTTGGCTTGGAGGGACCTTAAAGCTCCGCCACTTCCACCATGGGTAGGGACACCTTCCACCAGACCAGGAAGCTCCAAGTCTTGAGGTCCATGGGCCCTGGATGACTTTCCTAGGAAAGAGATCCCACATCTCAACACCAGATCATCATGATCCTGCTGTCCCCTTCTCTGCCAGCCCCAGGAACTTCGGGCAGAGCCAGCACAACCTGGGCTGGGGCAGGACAAGCACTCCCAGGCTGCTCCCTCCGCTTGTCCACAGCCAGCCATGAATCTGCCAAATCCCACCTTCCTGGGGCTCCTTACAGACATTAAATACTTTCTACAAGAGACACAGTTGGCTGGGTCAAGACAATTTATTGAGCTGTTGCCACAGACAGTTAAAATTTATGAAGGGCTTCATATTAACTAGATTGTATATAAACATTTTAAAATGCTTCATTGAGAAGTAACTGGGATAACTCAGAGCTGAAGCCGCAGGGATTTGCTTTGAAAAAGTTGCATTTTTCCTCTGAAAACATTTACATGTGTCCAGAGGCTTTACACCACACATATGTAGTTGAGGCTACTGAGGGAGAATTTTGTGGCTTTTGTCCAAAGTCACTTTGAAACAGCTTTGAAACACCCCACCATCCTCTGAGGGGCTGGATGAGGGGCTTGGTGCTCATGTCTTTTCTGACCTTTGAAAAGAACACCCAAAACTGCACGCAAGCAGCTCTTCCACCACATGAGTGGTCTGTTATTAATTAACACTCGTGCCACACTCAGCTGAGCCCACAAGCCCTTTTCCCTGGTCACTTCAGGCACAGACAAGGAAGGGAAGTTAAAGTCAGACTGGAGAGGCAAGGAGAGGCTGAGGCCACCCAGCAAAGCCCTGGCACAGGAATGCAGCCTGGGATTTAAACATCTTAACCCTGTGAAGGCCAGGATCCCTCTGTAAATTCCCTGAGCAGCCCCAGAAGCTGTCGCTGCTCCCTCATGCTTCAGTTCCAGAGTTAGCCATTGATTTGTGATTTATGGGTAACCTATGCAACATGACTTTGCTGAGCAGCCTGAGGCGATTTTGGGGTCATTCAGCAGGATATGTGGATGGTTTTACCTTCCCAAACCCCTCAGTGTGATACTAGATTGAAAACCTCTTCCTGACTTTCTGCACTAGGATGTTTTGCTGAAAGTCTCCCAGTGAAGTGGAAGGAAAAAGAGAAGTCATGCCTGTGAGATAAAACTCAGTTTTACAATAAATTTGAGCATGGGAATGGCTGGAGCTGTGTCAGGGGAGGCTTTGGCTGGATATCAGGAAAAGGTTCTTCCCCCAGAGGGTGGTCGGGCAAAAACACAACAGAAGAGACACAAAGACACACAAATTCTCTTGAAAAAGACATTTTCCTAAGTGCTAATGTGACAAAACAACAACAGATGAAAACATGAGAACCCCAAATTAAAATTAATGGCAAACTTCACAACACATTCCCGTAATCCCTGTACTGATAACAGAGAGTGAACAGCTCATTAGAAATTCCTCGCAGGACTCAACTCAGACTCAGGGAAGAGTTAAAATGGGCAGCCTTACTTTTTGCTGTTTTGCTCTCCAAAGTGTTGCCACGCACTGGATGCATTTAATGTGCTGAGGAAAAGGGCGAGAGAGGTCCCTGCAAGCAGAAGATTTCGAGGGAAATTGTCACTTTCTCCTCTTAAGTGACAATTTTGTAAATTCTCGATGTGACAGGAACAATCGAGAAAGCGAATTAGGGGACGGGAGGGAGGTTGCTGGTGCTGGGGTTGGCACAGAAGGAGCTCCACACGCTCGGCTGCGGAGGTTTGCTCAGGAATGCCGGCTCCTGCAGAGCACGAGTAGCATCTAGAGGATGTGGGGAGAACTTCCAGAGCAAGGATGGCTCGCCCTCAGGAATGGGAACAGATTAAAGGAGAAAATACGGGTGTGCCCTTACCCGCTCCCCATTGTTCTCAGAGCTGCCTGAACAGCCCCAGTGAAATCCCACTTTGCCAGATTTAAATGGGATGTTACGGCATTTCTGCCGACAAAAGGGGTAAACTAATAGAACACGCACACACACACACAAAATATCCCACCAATCCCACAGCAGGTGGGGAAAGATGACGAGATGCAGCAAGGAAGAGACAGTCCAGTGGAAGGTGTCCCCACAAGGGCAGGGGGTGCAACAAGGTCAGCTTTAAGGTCCCTCCCAACCCAAGCCAGTCTGGAATTCTGTGATTAGAGGGTGAATTTTATTTCTTCCTTCTGTTGGAGTTAACAGCCAGCAATGGCAGAGGACTGGTAACCTGGCTCAGCTACCTGAAGCCTCATCTCTGATGAGAAGGGATGCAAAAACGTCAGTTCTTGTAACAAAACATCTGAAAACTGCAATCCAAACTGGGAAACTAAATTAAGAGTTAGATATTAGGAAATCTTCTCAAAAAACCACTTTTTTTCCCTGCCTTCAAAAGTAGCTTTTATATCAGTTTTCACTAAAACTCACCAAAGAGCTTGGCTGTACAGTCCAACCCCTGCTTTCCTGAGCAGGAAGAATAATTTCCTAGTGCCTCAAAGCAAACAGCCTTGGCTGGGTTTACAACCTTGTCTGAATATCCGTGTGCTAGAAGACATCCAACACAAGCTTTGGAAGGTCACTTTCTCCTCCTTTCCTATTTCATTGCACATTTACTAAAATCAGAGCTAATTTTTTTCCCCCCCACATTTGCAAAAAAAGCTGCAGCAAAAATCCAGGCAGATTTCAACCAATCTCTACCCCTTCCTTTACTGGAAATCCACCTAAATGTGCAGCTGTTACCACAATTTCTGCCCAAGGAACCACTTCTGTTCATTCTGGAAACCCACAAAAAGGTCTTTTAGCCATCCTACATTATTGCTGCATCCAGACTTTAGAGGGCAGATGATTTCACCAGCTCTCTGCCAACTCACCTGAGCCAAAGGAACACAGTTCACATGCAGGGCCCAGAATTTACTGACAGGCTAGTTAAAGCCTTGACAGTGCAATCCAGGAATTATTACTAGTCCAGTTGCAGGGATACAAACATTTGTGCTGCAAAGCATCTGATTGTCTCAACCCTTTTGCAGTGGTGGGGTGGTTACAACCTGGACATGCAGAACTTTCCCACATCTCTCCCTTTTTCTGGGAGCTTCCCCTTTCTACTTCTTGACCCACCCTTCCCTGAATGTCCCTTCATTGTCCTCAACATCCCACCTTCCCCACCAGGAGGATTCTAATGCTGTTAATGGAATTTCTTCGTCTCCAGTCTGTGACTTTCTGAAGGCTTTGCTTACTTGCTTTTTCCTCATTAGTGCATAAATGACACGTTATCCAGTTTTCCTTTTTTATGGGCAGTCACTCTATGCTGGATTATTGCTCTTTGTTCCCTTTGTTGTTCCCCAAATCAGGTTTATCAGTGTCCCTGTCACATCCCTGAAGGACCATTAATGCCCACTCACTGTAGGTGTTTACAAGCCCCATGGCCTCTGCAGCATCCCATGGTAACATTTTGGGGTTCTCAGCTATATTCTTCTATTCTTGTGTGCTGATAAGTCACCAGCATCCACAGACATCCCTTCTCCAGGGTGCCACTGAGTGATCCACTCCAGCAGAGCAGAGATCAGGAGGTAGAGTAATTCACACGGATTCATGTGCAAATAAGACAAAAGTACCAGCAGCTCTTGATTTTCCTTCAGTTTTAAAAAGCAATCCATTCTCCTCACTCCCAATCACCCTCTGAAACTCCCACCCTACCGGAATTAATGGTTATTTGAAATATTGTTTAAACAGCCAAAGAACTAAACCTAAATAACTCAGCTGACTCTCTCTGGGGCAAATTCTGCAGGGCTGTCAGATTTGGGGCTCATCTATTCTTCCCAAATGTTTGTTATTGCTCACTTCAGGGTTTGCTCCAGGTCCTGCTGGGAAGTTTCCAGCTGTGACAAAGGAATATCAAGTCCACGAGGGCTGGTATCTCCTCTGTAAGTGTTTTAATATGATTAACAGCTTCCAGCAGCTTCTGAGAACTGGATCCTACCTGTGGTGTCTTATCTTAACTCTTAAGTACATCAGGAATTGGGACCTGATTTTGCCGGGGGGTCAAATGGATGGTGGGATTTCTTGCCTCTTGATAGTTTCTAATTTTTGGAGAGGTCAAACCACCACAGTCTGGTTTTCCCACCAGCTCAAAACACACTGGGTGCCTTTCCCTTTCCTCTACTCTCCTCCTGCCATCCCTGAAAATACATTAGAGTCGCTGTGAATAAATGATTGCTTTAAAAAAAGAAAAATCCCAGAGGTAAAAAAGAAAAACTCCTTAAGTTTCCCACTAAAATTTTACTGCAGGGAATGATCTGGAAGTGACATTCAGAAACAGCAACCACTGGTGGGACGGGGAGCTCTCCCCCCTGGATGTGATGTATAAACGTGGTGGGCCTGGGGAACTCCTGAGGACCCCACAAGAGGGGTCAATAACAGCATGGGGGTTAAAGACTACCCGGAGAGAAAGGGAAGAGGCTGCACATGCTCCTGGCTCCCACGGAAAAATATAAATTGCATGCCACAGTGTGCTAAGCAAGCAAATTCCAAGTAAACCTATTCCTGCGGAGCTCCTCCAGCACCCACCCCCTGGGAAAGCAGGAAAGCTTTCCATCATCACCTCGGGTAGTTCATGCAGACCGGGATAATACGGCCTCAAAAGCAAAATTCCGCAGCACTTCATTTCAGGGCCATCCGACTTCATTTCCAGGGCTCTCCAGCTGAAATGCTTGCAGCCCTGAGGGACAGCAGTGTCACATTTTACTCCTCTACCTTTAGAGACAGATATGATCGCGAGAAGAGGCTAAAATCTCTTCTGCTACAAGACAAATTCATCACCGTAAATGTGCAATGAGAGTTTATCCAACAGCCTCTCCGCCCCAGTGCTCAGGGAAGGCTTGCTGGACACATCGGCATCGCTCCCACCTCCATCTCCCTGACTCCCTCCCCTCAAAGAAACCAAAAGGTCATCATGAACAAGGTGTTAAGAGCCGACATTACCCATAAAACATGGGTAATGATTCAGTCTGTCCTTCACTGCTCACTCGGACTGTTTAGTCTCTTTCAACGCTAACCCATTTTCTCCCATTTACTGTTTGTATTAAACAGTGACCCGGGGTCAAAGCTGAGGGTGAGATTATAAAACGGAATTCATTGCATTTTCAGAGCGCTTTGGACATACAAACACATATTGACCTCTTGAGGTACTCCCTTCAAAACGCAGCTTTGCAAGGTCGGATCAAAGCACCAACCACTCCAGCTGTCCTTTGAGCCACCCGCAGATTTCCTGACCCCTCACAGGAATAAATAAGTGGAAGAAGATTTCAGTCTCTCAGCCACATTCACCCACGCTTCCAAAATCCAGCATCACCAAAATAATTTCCTCAGTCTGTTCCTTGACTCTCATTTGCTCAGAAGATATCACACAGAATCCCAGAATGGTTTGGGGGCTGGAAAGGACCTTAAAGCCCATCCAGTGCCACCCCCTGCCATGGGCAGGGACTCCTTCCTCTATCCCACGGTGCTCCAAGCCCCATCCAGCCTGGCCTTGGACACTTCCATATCAAGTATTTGTCAAATTGACCTGAAATTTCTCTTCCAAATGAAATGTTTTCACTCATTTATCTCCAGATAAAACTGTTTTAATTAGAGATTTTACTCCAGTTTGTTTCCAGGTTCCTTCCAAACAGGAGAGAAAATAGGAACCACTTCTTTTATTTTTAGCAAACTCAGTTTCTACCTGTTTTTATTTTCTTTCCCTTGCCTTTTTCTCCAGACACACAGGAGAACCTGGCCATATTCTAGGCAAAGAAAAAACCAAGGAGATTCGATGGGATAATTCCAGTTTTATTGTTTAGCACACAGGAGCTGGAGGAGGATAAACTCAAATACTCAGTAAAATAGTGCAGTGTTAGAAGGCTTACAAGTATCTGGGTGGCCCGATCGATGTCCCTGAGCCTCCCAGCTTTGCCTGGACCAGTCAGCCAAGGAGAACACCAGTCCCTGGGATGCCATATGGAAAATGGGCAATGACACACATCCTAAGGGTGGCCTGTAGGGTAAACAAGGTAAACAATCCCTGTGAGCTCTGTTCCGGTGCTGGAAATGAGTCTGCAATTCCCACCTCAGTATTCAACTCCAAGCATAACCCACTCACAACAATTTCAGTTTCGTGGAACAAAGCTGGGCCCTTGAATTATGGCTGGGACAGCAAAAAATAATAAAAGAAAATTTTATAGAGCTAATAGTCATCATTATGCACTTGTAATCATAAAATCACTAAGGTTGGAAAGGATCTCTAAGAGCATGGAGTCAAAATCCTGTGTTTGGCTGGAGAGGAAATGGGGAGGAACAGATCACCACCTTTTCATTGAAGAAAATTAAAAAAAATTAAAAATGAAAATAAACCCTGGCACTTTGATCTCCAGCGTTTTGCTCCTGCCCTGCTGGGATTGCTGTCCTAGTTAATCCAAGCTGTAATGAGAGCAAACGATTGATTGACCACTCAGAGTTGTACCCGTGTCCAATTCCTTTCCTTCCTAATGACCACTCTGCCTCCAGGTGGAACTGAGCAGAGTTCTGCTAAATGTCTTCTGAAAGGGGAAAAGAAAAGCTACAAAAAGCAAGCTTCTCTGAGCAACCTGTGCCAGGGCCCCACCACCCTCAAAAACTTCTTCCTTATATCAGGGGAGGAACATTTACACCAGATTTTCACTGGTGCAGCTTAATCCCATTACTTTTTGCTTTGCCTTCACCACCTGCATTTTCCAGCCTGCTCTTTAAATGCTTGTGGACCTTCCTCCATTCCTTTAAAACATTTTATTGCTTCTTGTTAACGATTCCTTAATACCTGTTTAAGATGGACTAAAATGAAGGAATATCCTTGTACTTTTCCAAGCCATTCCACAGACCCGTGTTGTTGCACTGTTCCCTCTCCACCTCCTGGCAATTAATGTTGGCTTCCCCAGGTAGAGTCAAACTGCAAATAAAGAGGAACATAAAAATGTCCAGGCCCCATCCATTGCAAAAGGCAGAGGCTGGCACCCCTTGTTGCTGGAATTTACCGACTGCTTTTTAGTTTTACCATTTTATCCCCTTTGAACGGTAAAATCACTTAATCGTGGGTGGCAGCATAAAACTTGCGACCCTAAGTCATCCGAGGGTGTTGTGGCACAAATCCCCGTTGGAAAAATCAGCAGCACTTAACTCCTTCCCCTCCCGCTCCTCCTCAGGGCTCCGGGCAGGCTGCAAGCTGAATATTTATCTCCTTAGCACCTCTCAGGGTGCTGCAATCGCCTCCCTTTAAAGGTACGAGGGGGCCCGGAGGCACAGGTCCTGTAATTAGTCAGTGAAGTCCATCAGGGCTGAGAGCCGGGGAGGGTGAAGCGCTCTGATGGGGAGGCTCAGAGGGAGAGCAGTGGGAGCGCCCAGACACATCTGGGGATGCTCAGATGCTGCAGGCACAGGGCAGGAGGGCTCATTTTAAGCTAAAATCCTCGCCCTTCCATCCCATTCCTTCATTTGCAGTTCCTCGGGTCACGCTCCCCGGGAGCCACGCGAGCACTCGACAGGAAGGAACTCAGGAATGAGTTCTCATCCAAATGTTCCCGAGGGAAAGTCATCCCCATCTGCTCGGGCTGCTCCCCACATGCCCCAGGGGCTGGCAGACCACCCCCATAACCCCTCCAGCAGGCACATCCTGGGAAATCTGCCTTCCCGAGAACAACAAAGGATCCAAATGCATTATCTTAATCAGTTATTGAAATTTAATCAGTTGTGCAAGAGCCCGGATGAATGAAAAGGCAGCAGAGAATTGCACCTGTGCTTGTGTGAGTTAATGGACAGGGTGCTGACCCTCATCCTGTGGTGTTTCCACATCACACCACTATCTCTCTATGGGATATAGTGGGTTTCTCTGGAAGATCTGGCCTGGGCTACGCGTGGGGACTAAAAACCCCCACAAAAATAATAAAAAGTAAAACAGCAACAAAACCCGAGCCGACAAACTTGATCTGACCCAAAACATTAAAATCCGTTTCAGCTCACAACTGCGTGGTTCACAAGGGCAGCTTTGGAATTGGTGTCAAAGATACAAATACTTCCTTGGGTGGTGTTACTGAACTTCCAGCTGCTGCTTTAGGGGCATTTCAGAGGAGCTGCTGCCCCTCACATTCACGGCTTTCCTCACTAAAGAGCAGCAATCCGGGCACGGTCCATCCCTCAGCCCCATGCTCAGCACCAAACGGAGGAGCCATCCCAGCACCAAGAGGTGGCGCCCAGAAACCAGGAGATGCTGCCCATGGGACTGGTTTGTGCTGGGATGGGGCACAGGAACCAGGAGATGCTGCCCATGGGACTGGACCCGTGACATGGTGCTGCCAGCATCAGGGTGAGAAGGGCAAGTGGAAAACACACACCAGGACAGATACAGAAACTGTACAAAATGAGGATCAGCCCTTTCCAGCCTCCATTTCCAGCTTTCCAGACTCTTTTGCTCCAAGCACCAAGCTCAGGTTGCTGCAGCTGTGCACACACCAAATCAGCAATTTGTTCTTTCCCCACATCTCTGCTATCAATTTATTCAAGACAGACCCTTGACTCCTTCTCCTGGCCTCAGCTTCAGTTTTATACACCCTTTACAGGAACACTGTAGCAGAGTAAATTGCAAAATTCCATAGTAAAAATCCCTATTGTGTTTTCCAGTTTCCTTAAACTAAAATTTCTTGGGTTTAAAGTGAGAAGTGAATATTCAATATCCACGTTTTGACACAGACTACCGAACGAAGGAAAACAAGCCTTTTACTGTAGAAATTAATCAAATTAGGAAAAAACCTCGAAGTACAAGTCTATCATATCTTGATCTTTCATGTTACAAACACAAGCTGATGATCAGCAACACATTGAAAGAGAAAAAAGCAAGGGGGAAAATCTGGTTAAAGTTTGTCATTTAAATTCACTGGGAAGAGATTTCACAAGCATTTAAAAAATAGATTTTTTTACAAAAAAGAAAATATTTATATTTCGAGAAATCGATAAGCCAGTACTTCAGAGTACCCAGTCACTGACTGAGAGCTATAACTTATGGGCTGTTTTCTGTGGCTGATGTATTAAATCCTTTCTGAACACTAGTGAAGGATGTAACAATTAGCAGCAAGGAAAACATCCTGTAAACCCATCCCATGGTTTTATCAAGGGAAAGAGCCGAAGTTAAGCAATCTTCTAACCACTTTAGTAAAAGTTGTTTGTCTGGATTTGTACCCTGAGCAGCCTGTCCCAGTGGAAGGTATCCCTGCCCATAGCAGGGGGATGGAATGAGATGAGCTTGGAGGTGCCTTCCAATCCAAAGCAGTCTGGGGATTTCATGATTCCTCACAGCTCTCTCCACAAAAAAAAAACAACCCAACTTTGGAGGGCACTACCAATACTTGAAGGTTCTTTGGGAAAACGCCGAGGTCCTGTTCTGCACTGAACCCAGTGGAGCATCTTCTGCATCTTGAAAGGAGAAGAGCAGCCCTGGAGGTGCGACACTGCAGGCTGGATCCCCCAGCTCCAAGCCCTGGTTCCATGAGGAGTGCTGCAGGCTTTTGAATGAAGCCATTTCCATGGCACAGCAGCAGGGCAGCAGAGCACTGGATCCCACCCGGCCTTTCCCTCACACGGAATTCCCACAAAGCCCAGGCGTTGTTTCTATCCCCGGCTCAGGCTTTTCCACACATTCTCCCTCCTCTCCGCCTTGGATTGCTCTCCAGGGAGCAGCAGAATGGCAGCAGCCTCCAAAGGACGACGGGCCCTTCCCTGTGCCGGTGACAGCAGCCGGGGCACGCTCTGCCAGCAAGGGCTGATTCCCCCGGCAACCCTGCAAACAGAGATTGTCCTTACCCTCCCCGTGGAGCTTCACAATATGGCTGAATTATTTCGCTGAACAAGGGAGTCTTTCATGCATATATTCACACACCAAAAGCCTATTTACCTTCCCCATTCCTTCCAGCACACTTTCATTTGACTGACGTCTGAAGTCACCTCCAGTTGCCTTTGCAACTTGCTTGATCTGCAGGCCATCAGTGGGAAATGCTACTGCCTTTTGTGTCCTCCACGTTTCAATCCGTTGCAAAAGTCTGTCTCCTCCATCAGATTTTTATGGAAAATGAACCTCATACCCAGCCCAGTGCATGCTCTGTGTTTATTTACACCATTTCTTCTCAGTGCCAAGCAGAGCAACAGATAAACGAGTTTCTTCAAAGTACTCCCCAAAAAAATGACGTTTGAATTTAAACACTTCACCCACTAGAATGAAAAGTCTGCACAGTGCCTGGAATGACATCTTTCCCTCCCTGAGTTGCTGGATCTGCCTAATAATTATTCTGATTTAAGGACAATGTACAGGGGCCAGCTGAACACTTTTGGGAGGGTCACCTGGACAGACTTACAAGTAAACATTTTGTTTAGGGGACAGGGAGCAAAACAGGAGCATTGCTGCAAACACAGGATCTAACTGAACTTACAAGGGGGAAACAGGGAAAAAATGTTGGACTTCTGGGCCACTCCACAGATTTTGTGCCCACTGAAACCACCCCATTTCCACGGTGCCACTAACCAGTGTTGGCTTAGTGCTGGAAGGAGCTGTCATTGAAAATTTACATTCATGTCCATTCCAGAGCAGCAACAAAACATTCTTAAGAATATTTTTTTTCTTCTTACATTGAAGAAAAATATCCTGTATTAATTCTAAACCAAGGAAGTGTTAATTGTTAGCATTTCTCACCATTACAAATTCATGACTTTTAGAGATATTTCTCGTAGTTTTTACACAATTCTGAAAAGTTCCTTGAATTCCAAACCAACTCTCATTGTGGAGTTATTTGCTGAATTCCAAAACAAATTTAGCCACTAAATGGAGAGAGATTGCACTGGATAAAAATACAAATCCTGCACAACTGTCCCTAATCAGAATCCCAATGGATCTGAGCCACACTTTGATACAATATTTGAATGTCTTCAAGCCTCAAGATTCCGTGATTCGTTGTCAGGAAGACAAAATAAAGCCAGTAACAATTACAAACCAACCTGTGAAATAATCCAGCCTCATTTGTGCAGGTAAATATTAACTGAGAAGGAACGAAAAGTTTGTTTAGTTCAGGGCTGGAGACTTAAAACAATGCTGTGCACACCTGGGAAAAACCTGATGGCTCATTAGCACTCCTGTTTGGCTGAAGGGTCGGGAGCTTGGAGGTGCTGCCAGCCAGAGGCTACGGAAAAAGGCTGGATGACTTCCAGTGGCATTTTGATGGATGTCAGGCTGTTAGGGATGTCCGTGGCAATGTGGGGAAGAGATGCTGAAATTTCTTCTCTTTTCTTGGTTGGCATCCATTCCTCCTGCTCTTCATAGAATCCCAGACTGGTTTGGGTCAGAAGGGATCCTAAAGCTCATCCAGTGCCACCCCCTGCCATGGGCAGGGACACCTTCTACTATCCCAGGCTGCTCCAAGCCCTGTCCAGCCCAGCCTTGGACACTGCCAGGGATCCAGGGGCAGCCACAGCTTCTCTGGGCACCCTGTGCCAGAGCTCTTCCCCCATCCCTGCCTCTGTGAGAGTCCCATCACTATGGAATTCTGACACAGAGAATGTTTAATCTGAGATTTCCCCTTTCTGCTTACAAAATGCAAAAAGTGCCAGAGGCCACACTGTGGTGGGATGTGTGACCCTCAGGACCCTCACAGGACCTGAAGCAGGGGAAATAAAGATGGGAGAGAAGAGTAAACAAGTTTAGGAAATAGCAGCAGGAATTTTTGCTCCTGATAAAAAAGAAAAGGGGTTGAGATAAAACCTCCCATCATACTATCAGCACAGGAAAATAAATGATCTACACTACATCTGAGTCCTTCTCGTAAACCAGCAAACCAACAGATCTTATCCACTGGAAGATGTCCTTGCTCATGGCAGCCGCTGGAACCAGACAAGCCTAAATGTCCCTCCCACCCAAACCATTCTGGGATTTTTATGGATGAATGTATGGAATGTCAACCACAGCAGTTGAAGGACTGCAGTAGAGCACACCCAGAAAACATTACCCAAGACACAACCCAAAGCTCACAAAAAGCCAGGGGTTCTTCCAAAATTCGCTGTTAAATCTGACACATCTTGAATGTTATGTTGGTTCTGTCACTTCTAAAGAACAACTGCTATGTTTATCTGCATCTAAAATTCTTACAGTTTAAAATTAAGCCCAAGTAAAGAGTCTCATTTTCTATCTTGCCTTCTCAGAGTGATACATAATAATTTATGAGCTACTTATCTGTTAGGTCTTTACAGATGAAAATACCTAAAGGCAATAAAAAACAATAAGGCACAGAGAAAAATATGAGACACGCGCTGCAATTCCCAGCCACAGTGCCAAGGTCTCTCCAGGACACTCACTGACTCCTGCAATTCCTGCTGGGTGAGAGAAAGGGCCAGCAGCTCTCCCTTGGTTTGTCAGCACCACAAAATCATTGGAAATCTCGATTTTCCTACTTTTAGATGCAGAGGTTTATTTTCTTTTTATTTTTACACACAGTTGTCCATGTTCATAACGTGAGCTGTGGGCAGGCAAAGGTTTTCATAGCCACAGCCCCTACGAAGTGGATGGATTGATAGGTAAATCCCTTGCCAATTAACCATGCATTAACTAACTAATCTTAGAGCCTCGAACAGCACTCACAGGTGGACAGGGCCGGGTTAAGCTCGGGGGCTCAGTGAACAGAGGCACTGAGAGTGCCTTCTCCATGTTTTCCTTAAACTTACCTAGAGAATCCCGAAACCAAAAACAAAGCTGCTCAACTATTCAGTCATTCATGTCTTGTATCCATGTGCAGAATTCTGCTGCAAAAAGAAAAGACTTCCAGTTATTTTCCCTGCATTATCACTGAGAAGTAGAGAAAGAGGAAATCAAGCTCTGGAGTAAGACTGCTGAGGAAAATCTGATGACAAATGAGCAGCCAGGCCTTCCTGTAAGGGACGACTGAAACCTGTCCAGTTTTCCACTGAAATGATTTCTGTTCCAAGGTTAATCACCTTTTTTTTGCAGCTTGAAGGACGACTGTGGTGTCCCTGAGCCACTCATTCGGTTGCAGAGGTTCCTTGAGGGACGGCCAGGTTGCTCAGAGGCACCTGGTGTTAATGTCCTGCAAAAAGCTCTTTGTGCATCCAGGAGGAATGTCAGGAGTCATTAAATCCCCATTTGTTGGCCTCGGCCATCACAGCGTTTAGCACCTGGTGCTGGTCTGGGAAATGGCTTTCTCACCTCTGCGGGCTGGGGAGGGCTGCGGCTGCCCAGGTTTTGCAGGGAGCAGCCCCTGGCTCCCGGGACTGCCCTTCCCACTCCGGGTTGCATCGCTCTGCCAAAGACCTTCATCCCCCAGCAGCGAGGGGGGCTGGGGACATGGGGACACAGAGGAACCAAACTCGAGCACTGTGCTCTCCTCCTGCCAGCAGGCGAAGGCTGGATCTTCACATTCTTTTTATTTTTCCTAAACACCCTGTGTTTATTTAGATGCCAAAATACCATTGCTTGGCTATTACCTGTGGATTCATAACACCAAGTTCTCTGTTTTGCAAGAGCTTTCCTCGGTGTCCCACCACACAGGGAACTGGGAAAATATGAGCAAGGGCTGTTTTCCACTGTGAGGATTTGCCATCAGAGAACAGTGATTCAGTTGCATCCTTTAAGCCAACAAGTATTTGTTAAGTGCATCTTACAACACCACGGGCAATTATAAAAAACCATTTCAATGGAGCTGAATTTGGCAGTCTGACATTTATTACATTGCACAACAGAGCACAACAGGCTTTGGTCACACTGTGGGACACAAATGTTGGAATTTTACATTGGAGCGAAACGTTCAAACTCACAGCAGAAGGATGGTTGGGGTTTAGTGTAAAACACAGTGTTAGACCAAAGTCTGTTCCTTCAACTTTTCACTCAGATTGATGGGAATTTGGCTGATATTGTGGGCAGTTATCACTGCCTGGAAGAAAAACATCTATATTAAAGTGTGTGCTGCACAAAACACCTGAGGCTGCAGCCTTCAAGTCAGAGAGAGGCTTTCCGCCTCTGGGAGTGTGTAAAGCCCACAGCAGGCAACCCAGTGTCCCTCAGTGTTCACCTGCTGTTCACATCCTCACCGTTTTTAGCCATTTTGTTGAATTTAGGTCACTCTCATCATATTTTGCTACTTGCACAACTCACCCCCCTCCCCACTGGTACCAAATCATTTACAAGCGAAAAAAACAACCCTAACATCAACCGTTTCCTGACACAGGGACTAAAAAGCAGGGCAACGATTTTGGGGATTTTAAATACTTCCTTCAGCTGGAAATGTACACTGGACCCCACGGGTGAGAAGAAAAGTGGGGTGGGTTTGGTCTTGAGCAATAACAGTTCATAAGTTGGACATAAATTTTAAATACCTATATTGAACTGTATAAATACCTGTGTTCTTCATCTAGAAGATTGGATTTCCTGTATTTCAAACAGTTTAGGCTGAAACACTGCTGCCTCACAGCACCCCACATCTGCTGCTGGATCTTCCAGCTATACCAGCTCACAGCCGTGTGGCAGAACATGGTGGAGTCACCATCCCTGGAGGTGTTCAAAAACCACGTGGATGTGGCACTTGGGGACAAGGTTTAGTGCTGAACCTGGTGATGGGCTGGTGGTTGGACTTGATGATCTGTTAGGTCTTTCCCAACCTTAATGATTCCATGATCCTAAGATTCCAAAATAAAATAAAAGGAAGTGAGCAATAAAGACACAGAGGATCTCAGATGTCAGATTATTCTCTCGTTTATTTTCTGGCAGCCCTTGAAAAAAGAGACAGTAAGGACACAGAAGCAACACCAGAAAGAGGCCTGTGGTCTGGTGGGGTATTGAAATCTGCTCTGTATCACCTTGGAATAAGTTTCTTTACCTAAAAATGGGTTTAAAAGAGGCTTGAAGCTGAGGGAGGAACAGCAAATGAGCATTACTAACTTCTGGACTTCTGCAAGGTGAAAAAGTTCAGAACAGCTTCCTCCCAGCCTTACAAAGGGACATCCTAAACAAACTCGGGGACCGCCCACGGCACACGTTTGGAGTCAAACCTCCCTCGTTTCAGCCTCTGTTCCCGTCCCTCATCCCACCCCACAATCAACAACCAGCAGCGAGAGCCCCACGGAGGAGCAGAGGGACCTTCCCCTGCCAGACCCGATCCCAGCCCTCCAGGCTGCCTCTCTCTGTGCTGGCAGCATCCAGGGATTAATTAGTGCCAGAAGCAGGGGCTGACCGTCACACAAAAATGTCCTCAGGCAAATCCCTGGGGTTTGGTAAAACCGGACCAGAAGGATTTGCATTGAATCCACAGCTGCAAAGCATCAGTGTCTCTGCTTCCCAAACACGCTGGCGAAACACTTCCCTCAATCTCTTTTAAAGCCATGGCGTTAATTCCGGTTTGTGTTTTCCAAGCACACGCCCTAAACGAGCTGTGAGAAAACGTCTGGAAGGTGTTAAGCACCAGCGGGATGTGGAGGGTGCTTCCTAGTTCTCCTCCTCATCCCAGAACTTAGAGACCTGCCTGGCACGTGTCCCGTGTCCCGTGCTGTCAGTGCTGGCCCAGCCATCCATCCCCCTCAGGCCATCCAAAAAGTTGGGTGAGGAGCAGAAATGCAGCTGTGTTACAAAATGGTACCAAACAAGTGATATGACTTTAGAATCATAAAATCGTGGAATGGTTTGGGTTGGGAGAGACCTTAAAGCCCGTGCAGTGCAACCCCCTGCCATTGGCAGGAACACCTTCCACTAGCCCAGGTCGCTCCAAGCCCTGTCCTACCTGGCCTTGGACACTGCCAGGGATAGGAGGTGTAGCTTTACCGGTGTCGTTTATTCTTCAGTGGCAGCAGTTACAGCTTCACACCCAAATAAGCCCAGAGCTGCCTGTTTTTCCCTGCTCACTTTTGACTTGCCTAAAACAGTATACCTGGGTGAGAATTTGAGAGAGACACAAAGGCCAAAACCACCTCAATGTTCCCAGGTCTCTGTGGCCAGTTTGGCCACAGCCTTCGAGGAGGCCTCACTGGAAGAGCATTGTACTGATTAAAGAGAAAATGTTTAAGTATAAAGTTGGTTTGATGTTAGATTCCTCGAGGTTTTTCTGACAGGTCTCAGAAAGGCTTCACAAATGGGCTGCTGGCTCCAGGTGAAGATGGAGTAGCAGGGAAATCCCAGGTGCTGCAGAACATTCTCCTCTGCAGACATCAGACCCGGCTCCCAGCCCAGCACCAGTGACCCTGTCACAGCTGGGATTCCCCTTTCAGTGCCCCATTTGTCCCCACCTATTTCTCAGACCTGGCTGTGTTTTTGGAACCCTCGAGATCCAGGTCCATCCTCCCACACGGGTCTCTCCAAGCTCATGGCTGCCTTCCTTGGGAGTTCTGTTCCCAAACATCTCCTGACCAAACCTAACGAAACCAGGAGCCTTTTGGCTTGGCCTTTGATCCCTAATTTCAAGTTGGTGGGGCTTGGCAGTCATGGGTTAAACAGCCACATAAGGAATTCCTGTTCCTGTTGGACCCAGTCCTGTGGGGTTTGGTTAGTCTAAAGTTTAAGGAGTCGCGTGTCTTTGCCTTGCCCCAGAGCCTGCTCCTCGCATGCACAGCAGTGCCGTGTTTGTGTTGCCATGGGGAATTCCTGGGAACCCGCACAGCCCCTGCCTTCCACCCTTCGTGAGAAGGGCCCTGTGTAACCTCCCGGGTGAGTCACATCCCTACACAAACCTGTCCATCCCAGGTGCCAGCAGCCAGCGAGGGGTGAAGTTACAGCTCCAGGAAACGTCTGCTCGGCTTTGCTTCCAGTGAGCACCAGAGCAAACCCTGTTATGTCAACACAAGCGGTTGCACAACTGGCTCTGGCATTCGAGCGCACATCCACTCCCGTGCACGAGCGGCTCTCCTGGAAAAGCAGCTCTGTGTGCTCTGTCGGAACAGCTCTGCAGGTGACCGATCACGCTGAGTGCTCAGGTTTCATCCCACAGACAAAACATGCCCAGGGGGATGGGTAAGGGCATTGGCTGCAGCCCCATTCCCTGCCAAAGGGATTTTCTTCTCACCAACACAAACACACCGAGGGTGTGTGTGCTCCAGAGCTCCAGTGCTTCCCGGGTCCCTGGGATTTAGTCTGAGCATTCACTTCTGCTGGTAAAGGAAAAGGCGGGCTGAGACTTCCAGTGCCCATCCGGGCACTGGAGCCTGTCCCAAGGTCCCAAGGAAGAGAAGCTCAGGGCCAGGCTTGGTGCTGGGTGTCCCAGAGCCCACCAGAGCTGGTTTCCAGGAATTGAGCTCACCCCTAAAGCCTCACCACCAGACCTGCAGGGTGGCACTTCCATGTCCTTCAGGCATGAAGGATCTCCCGTGTGCTGCCCCTACAGTAATGTTTGAAGTCCGAAACAATTCATTCTCTAAATCCACCTTTTTCTGCCTCCTAGGGATCACACGCTGGGTTGGAAAAAAGTACTGTGCACACAAAGCAGAATAACCAGGATTAAAGGGAGGGGAAAATGAGAAACAAAGGATTACATTTCAAGGTATGGGAAAACTCTCTGTGGCTGGTGTCACACTGTGTGTCAGAAGAGCGTTCTCCCGGCATTATTATTCTCCTTCCACATTACTTTTAGTAATGTCTAAGGAACTTCCCTGCTTTATAAGGAATCCAAGATTAAAGGCAGCAAAGACCCATCCTGTGCACTGTCAGTCTTGTGAGCTGCCTCACACCATCCAGCTGCGCCACATCCCTTCACAAAAAACCTGAAAATGGCCCATAAATTATCAAAATAAAACTGTCTGAAAACAGCAGCTGCCAAATATAGTTTTATTTTTTATCATCTGGTAACACTATGATAATATAAACTGTATAAAGCATGATAAAACTCTTCCATGAAACAGAGTAGGTACATATTATAAAATAAAAAATACAAATATTACATTACTGAAAGGAAATACAACATTTAAAAGAAAATATTACAATAATATAATGGTACCAGTTCCTTTCTGTATTCCAGAATTTATGGAAAATGTTTAAATTATCCAGCACTAAGATAAGTTACTTTTATTTTCTCTCTTGATTTTAAACATGCACTAACTCAAATAGAAATAAAACCTATTGATCAATAAAGGAAATGTTATTTAACCAGAGAACTTTGCATGTAGACTTGGACCAACCTAGGCTAGTGGGAGGGAATGAGATCAACTTTAAGGTCCCTTCCACCCCCAAGCATTCCATCATTCTTTGGTGCAGTGGCTGTTAAAAGAAATGCATTGTAATTATTTCCCTTCCCAGGGATTTACTGATTTTAGCAAAGTTTTCAGAGGTGCAGCTGCATTTTCTGTGTGTTTGCAGAGTTACAGCAATACTGGTTGAGATGGCACTAAAATAATCTCTGTCTATGTACAGTCTTTCATTATTCAAAGTACTAAGAATATATTTTTAAAATAGCCCTTAAGGCTTCACATTCTCACCTGGGCACGTTCTACCAGTCCCCAGTAAACGTTGCCACTGTCCCTTTGCAGAAATGTGTTGTTTTAATCATGCTCAAATGCAAAATCACTGCCAATTTATGAAGAAACATTCTGATCAGAAGTACACAAACTGACAAATAATTTAATATATGGTTGCCAGTAGGCCAAGAGTTCAAGCAATGTAATTTTGAGGATTAAATAAGAAAAAGAAGATATCAGAGGTTTAGTTTTTTGCTGAGTGGTACAGACATTCTCAAACAGCAGTAAAGTGGATTTCAATTTCTTTTTTCTAATTCCATCATACCCTTCAAGCCATGCCCAATTTACATCAATTAAAAATCAATTACCCCCCAAAGGAAACCAGTGTTTACAATTTTATAAGAAAACAAAAAGACACTGAACCCAATGATCTCCAACTAATTCCAGAGTTTTAAAAATGAGGACCTCAGCCTACTGAAATGTTTTTAGTTCTTAAAAAAGCAGTACAAAATGCTATTGGAACGTGAACGCTCACAAGAAGACGTGTTCAGGAGTGTTGCACAGCCCTGTGAGGAGCAGGGATGCTCCACTGAGGTCCTTTTGACTCCAGTTCCAAAGGCAGGAGCAGTTTCTGGGAGGGCACAGCCTCTACGTGTGGTTGTTGTTGAGGTTGCTCTTGTTGAAGAACCTCCTGGCCTCCACACTGCTGAGGGACACGGAGCAGCGCGAGGGGTTCTGCTTCCTGTACTCGATGCTCTCCATCATCGCCTCCCTGATCACCTGCAGGGAACAACACAGCCAGCAGGAAAACTCGCATCTGAACCACTTTGAAACAGACACAAACAGCCCCTTCTGTTGTTAAAAGCTGCTGTTCCCACTTTTAGCCCTGCTCCATCACTGAACAAAGGGATCGATGAGTTTTATTACAAATAGTATTTCTTGAGTGTTTAAAACACTGATTTTAATGTGGTTAGTAAAAATATGAGGGAGGCCACCAACACCAAAGAAGTCACGCAAAAATATACAGTATTTAAACAGCCTCAGTGAAACTGAGAAGGGTAAATCCAAACATGGAGAAAATACGTATTTCAAGGATGTAGAAAGTAATTATTATACTGAGAAAGATTAAATCTTCACTTTTATTTCCTTTGTGCTGATGTAACAAGTTTTCTTCATTATATTGATTAAAACCCCCATATCTTTATCTGGGATGATCATTACACTTGTCAGATGTTGGGATCATGATGTCATGCTACGCCAACTATCAATTACAAATAATTATTACTGAGTTAGCTGATAAAGAAATTTCCTTCAGAGAAAATTTCCAGTGTCCTTTTTGTCCAATTACACAAAAAAACCCGAGTATAAAATCCTGCACATCATGTTTATATCCTCCACAGCCCCTTTTGCTCAGTTACCCTGAATGGCTTGTGATGGTAAAATGGCAAAACCAAGGCAAGAACCGAACGAGAAAATCAAACACTGAGGCAAAGCCCTGCACCTTCTGTAGGGCAGATTTAGGACTTTACTCACATCACCCACTTCCCCCTTTAACAGTCCAGCCCCTTTAACCCCCATACTTACATCCATGTTATTGAGGGTGTTGAACTCCATGAGGTCGTGGAGCCTCTTGAAAGCCTCGTTGGGATACTGGAAGTTGAAGGTAGAGAAAGGTGTATCTGGATCATCAAAAATATCAAAGTCTGCAAAATCCTTCTCTTCCTGTGTTTCTCTGGGAACGCCTGCACAGGACAAATACAAAAATTCCATCTAAACATTAGGCCTGAGGATTTATTACCTTATTTTTAACGGCTCCTTCGAATTCCCTAAGGATTGCAGATAGAGTTCAAGAGTTGTTTCAGAGACAAAACATTCTTAGTACATAACCACAAAGTGATTCCAAAGGAACAGGTGGATTCAGCATCAGGAATTGTGAGCTCACCTGGAGCTTTGTACTTCCTGAAGTCGATGTTGGCCAGCACAAAGTGGATGATGGTTGGACAGTCCTTCTCCGAGGAGGTGTCCTTTGGTTTGAACACATAGCACTCCTTCATGCCCTCCCGGTCGAACACGTTGGGGTCTATCTTGGGGAAAGGAAGCTTGTTCATTTTGGCCCATTTTTCAGCCAGCAGGATTTCCTGGAAAGAGGAGAAAGACTCAGGTGCATAAAAGCCTCCACTGCAAAGTGAGGTTTGCAGAGACAGGGATCATGTGGGGTGGTTAAAGCAACCCATAAATTTTTAAATCTCCAACATGGGAAGGACATGGAAGGAGTCCAGAGGAGGCACCAAGATGATCAGAGGGGTGGAGCAGCTCTGCTGTGAGGAAAGACTGGGAGAGTTGGGATTGTTCAGCCTGGAGAAGAGAAGCTTTGGGGTGACCTCATTGTGGCCTTGCAGTGCCTGAAGGAGCTGACAGGGAAAGATGGAGAGAGAGACAATTTACAAGGGATGGAGTGACACTGCCAGTTCCCACTGCCAGAGGGCAGGGTTAGATGGGCTGTTGGGAAGAAATCCTTCTCTGTGAGGGTGGGGAGGCCCTGGCACAGGGTGCCCAGAGCAGCTGTGGCTGCCCCTGGATCCCTGGAAGTGTCCAAGGTCAGGATGGATGGGACTTGGAGCCACCTTGGCTAGTGGAAGGTGTCCCTGCCCATGGCAGGGGTGGGATGAGGTTAATGTCCCTTCCAGCCCAAACCACCCTGTGGTTCCCAGGACTAATCAAGCCCATCTCAGCACAGATGACCCAGCAGGACAAACTGAGCACCTCACTCACCCTGCCCATGCTCCACCACCTGCCATGAGTCACAGGAAGGAATCTGATCTGCCCCAGAAACCTGGGGGTGAATTTACAGAGCTGACAGTGAGGGAAAAGCCATCCATAATTTTACTTTGCAAAGGAGTACCAGTGCTGTGGAAACCATGAGAGTTCCTGAACACTGGGCCATGCATTGTTGTACTCAGAGCCGATCCCTGCACACAGCAGCCTCTCAAAGCACACCGAGTGAAGAAATCTGGAAAACAGGCTTCTTTTCCCTCATGACAACTCAGTAAACAAGATAATTTGTAAATAATGACTCAAAAGCATGTAATGAGGGTGTGTGAGAGGGAGGAGAGGGAAGGTCAACATCTTTAATCTTGGTTTTCGATGAAATAGGACCCTTCCTTGGGCGGCTGTTTTGGATACGCAAGAGATTAAGAGATAGTGGGTGTAAAGTGATAAACCAAGGCTCGAGTCATTGAGTTCAGCTGGCTGATTTCCCCACGGGAGTAAAATATTAGAGTGCTACCATAGATACAGGCCCACTCCTGAAGTGCCATTTGCTCTTTGCAATGCACCAGTGGGACAGAACTGGTTCCTGTTCCTGTCCTCTACCTCAGGAACACACCAGTGTCTGCCTCAGCACACACCTATTTGTGCCTCAGAAACAATGGACCATTCCCTTCAACAGAGCCTTCTGGAAAACCTGAGGCACCATCTAATTTTCCCACCATTTTTTATTGTGTCAAGGGATTTTTTGCCTTTTGAAAATGACAGTTTAGAGGAAAACCTTCAGCATGCCACTTGAGTGGTAATTAACCTCTCCATGTTCCCTGAAACAACCCAGAAAATTGCAGCTGACAAAGACAGAATGCTAAGAGTAGCAGGGGTGACCATACACAGCCTTTTGCACGGACTCCACATGTGGAATGTTAAGAAAGGGAGGAAAAGGATGTTTCAGAGGCAATGGCAGTGCTTTGTCAGCAAATTTAGCTGCTGGGGCAAACATTCACGACAAAAAAAGGAGATATATTCTTATGCAAATACAATACTAAGGAAGAAACAGACTCTGGGATTCAGTAATTTAAGGAAAAACAAAAGATCTCAAGCACTAGGAAGCCTCCTCAGTGCTCTATTCTCCCCAGTAGCCCCAAAAGACCTACAGATTACAGGAATGTCTCCTTTATATTCTCCTGAAATTTGTCTTTGCAGTTGGCAGCACTGGTCTCAAGCTCATTTTGCTACTGCTGTTATATTCTAATGTTGTTTGGGGGTTTTGTCACTCCGTAACAGCTGAAGGAGAAGTATTCTCTGTTCCAACTGAAACTTGTCTGTAAAGCAACAAGGAATGACAGCTGTTTCTCAAACAGGAATGCTTTCTGAATTCTCTTAAAAATTATTTTAAAAATTCATTTGGGTTTGAAATAAATAATGCCTCTTTCTTGAGGATGGTAGAGTCATTAATGTTGGAAAAGACCTCCAAAATCACACAGATTGACCAAATCCCACCATGCCCATTAAACCACAGCACAAAGAACCTCACAATAGTCTCTGAAGCACTACTTTTTGGTAGCAGTTACCAAAATGATCCATGTAAAGGCTTTGGGATCAGCTGGAGCTGTATGGATATGCAGGATGTACAGACTGACAGCTGTGCTTTCCACACCTGCTGTGGAAAACACTTAATCCCTGTTTTCCTGTTGCTGTTTTGCTCTGGCCTGGATGGATTTGAGTCCCATTTAAACCAGTGCTGGGATTATCCTGGTGAGATGTAAATGAAAAGTTAGCCCTGCTTCCAAAAGGTTATTTATTTAGCAATCCTGAGATGATGCATTTCTGCAAGATGATGACATGAAACCATCCATTTACATCACAGCACACAAAGAAGAGCAGCTGGGCAGAGGGAGAGTACGGCAGGGAAAATGACTTAATTGTTTAATTCTGACAGAAAATAAAACTCTGCAATCAGTGCGAAAGCAAAACTTCCATAAAAACAACTGACCTCCTGCTTCAAAGGAATTTCATTATCCCTCTCTGTGCCAGTTGCCTCATAGAAGGCATGTAAACAGGAACTGAGGCACAGGGGAATATTCTGCCTTGACGTGGAAAGAA
The DNA here is from genome assembly GCF_965178545.1 of Coloeus monedula. Lineage (NCBI taxonomy): Eukaryota > Metazoa > Chordata > Aves > Passeriformes > Corvidae > Coloeus > Coloeus monedula. Next base: position 3,901,450 of record NC_138789.1, read on the forward strand.
ATATTCCAAAGCTGTAGATACAACAGCACCAAGGCCTTCTGGGACCATGTGGAATAGAACTGAGTCACCTTAAACTCCTGAACCCAGGAAGAGAAGGGCCTGTGTCACTTACTTTGAAAGGAGGGCTGGAATCACTTGGCCTGGCTGAGAAATCAAAGGAGATGATGAGATCCACGCCTCTCTGGGGCCTTAGGATGAGTGGGTAGGGCAGGTTAAAGGTCAGCCCACTGTCCACAATGTGGATCTTCTTGCTCTTCACATCCAGGGGCTCATAGATCCTCTCAAACTCATCAGGATCTGCAAGGAACACGGGAAAACTGAGCCAAGCAGGGACAGCTGAGTTAAGAACTGAGGTTCTGAAGGGCTTTTCAGTGTCTCCCTAGGTTCTGGAGAGAGCATGCAATTTGAACTGCACAGTGTATCCCAGTTAAACACACCATGAACTCAAGTGTAACTAAAACTCTTAAAAACTGGAGAATGAGGTGAAAAGCCAGATCTGGAAGAGCCCTCAGGAGGCCAAGTGCACAAGGCAGACCCAGAGGTCTTCAGGCAAAACCAAAGGGGACGAAAGCCCAGGTTTGATCCCAGCCCTCCCACTTTCACTCCATCATCCCAAACAATCCATGCACAAAGGAAAAAGTTTATGGGATGTTAAGAGACATCTGGGGGTGTCAGAGGATGGTCCCAGACTCTGCTCAGTGGTGCCAGTGACAGGATGAGGAGCAATGGCCATAAACTAAAACACAACAAGTTCCACCTCAACACGAGGAAGAACTTGGAGGGTACAGAGCCCTGGAACAGCTGCCCGGGGAGGGCCTGGAGCCTCCCTCTCTGGAGCCATCCCAAACCCCCTGGATGTGTCACCTGCTCTGGGCAGAGGGCTGAACTTGGTGATCCCCAGAGATCTTCCAACCCTAATATTCTGTAATCCCTTCAGTGTCCTACAACCCCTGCCCAAACCTATTCCCCCAGGTTCCCTCCCAACCCCACTCTCCCAGTCCTTCCCAGCTCTCCCAAACTTGCCCAAAAAGCCTTGATGTGGATCTGCCTTCCTGTGACGCTTGTCTGTGTCTACTTCTGCTCATTAACTTGGGACCATCAGGTCTTGTTTTCCAATCTGCACCAGACCTGACGACCTCACACTCACCACTCCACTAGGAACAAAGAGAAATAGTGACCCATATCCACAATTTAGGCACTGGACAGAATTCCCTGTCAGCCACTCACTGCTGGTGCTGTCCCAGTGTGGTCCCACCAGTTTTCTCTCTAAGCCCAACCTGATGATGTTTCTCTCTAACCCCAACATTCCCTCAGGTGCAGCTCAGGAAATACCAATCCAGTTCTCCTGGGTGTCTTCGCACTTATCCAGGTCTCTAGACACTAGAAAATGAAAGTCTCTGGACACTACTAAACTATCCTTGCTGTACTTAAAACTTTTCCCCTGACAATCTTTTCTTGTTCTAGACCTTACAAATATTTCCAGTGCGTGGTTTTGCTTTTCAACAATAATCTAATGCTCATATCTGTAGAGGGCAGTGTAATGTAAGGAATGCTGGATAGAGAAATAATTATTCCTGCTATCATTGAATTTCCTGGCATCTACTTATTGACAATGGTAGTAATCTGAAAAAAAAGAATATTTTTGAAGCAAAGAAAATCCATCAAAAATAATTCTAACTCTTGTCCCTGTCATTTCAGAAGCAGCACGTTGTGAGCACCAAACAAAATCTTAAAACAGATGATTTCACTTTTTATTTCTGTTGTTATTTATTAGAGGACCCTTTTCTAAGTAATGAGGCACTATTTTCCCACTATTTGCTTTGATTTCCAAAGGAGAGAACACTTTTAAATCATTGCCTATTGCTAAAGGGCTAAGTGTGTTTATAAACCTATTTTAGAACCAGATATATTTCATAATCATGAATTAGCATAAATCAGTGAAAATATATTGGTATTTATGAAATTCATCACAATTTAAAAAAAACTGGTCAAAAACCCACACTGACTACAGTTCCCTTTAGCACAAGTAGACCAATTTGGTTTTCCCCTTCTTGTTTAAAGATAACATGTCAAATATAATTTAACCCTTGTTCTCACTAGAACCTCTAAAGAACTGCAAAAATATTTTTGTTCAAGTTTCATCTTTTCTTATATTACAAAAATAGAATTTGAAAGATCCTTTAACCAAGGACAGCATCAGCTATAACAGTGTTTGTGATGGGAGTGTATTTCTGCCACACAAACTCCCTCCCAACACTGAGGAACGAGACTGATCCTATTGTTTACAGCCCTCATGACTCTAAAACCAAATTCATCAAAATAATCTTATTTTATTTTAAAGGAGAAAACATCTTAATGTGGTCACTAAATTTATAACAACCATATAAATGGGTTCACATGAATTTTCAGCCTTTTTGGAAAGATGCATCCCTATTACCAGCACCTTCCAGTCCATCAAACAGCAAATTGGGACAAAATGTGAGGATGTGGCCCTTGAGGACAGGGTTTAGTGGTGGTGCTGGGTTGATGGTTAGACTTGATGATCTTAAAGGTCTTTTCCAGCCTTAACAACTCTGTGGGTCTCTGTTTACCAGGCCAGCTCCATGTTCAGCCAGCCCAGCCCTCTCAGCTCCCCAGCAATGGGATACACAGACTGATATTTGTTTGGAAATCATAAAGAGGGCATGTCCTAGAGACCAAATCTGCCACAGATGGCAGCTCCAGTGGAAGGAGGGGAGATGAGAAGGGCATTTGCTACTGACGTCCATCTACTGCAACAGTTTCCATAAATACTGAAGTAAGGAAGCAGAGATTAGGGGTTATTTTCCCCCATTGTTATGCAGTTGGCATTTTCTCAAGTCATTCTGGTGTTGTAACATCAGAAAAGAAACAGAACAACTCTGAGTTCAAAATGAAATCATTCCTGATGAAATAAGAAAATGCTCGGCATTATTTCCACAAATAAGAGTCTGTGGAAAAGCAAAGCCAAGGGTTTTATTTCCAGACCAAGCAGCTGGGATCTCTGCTGCAGGCACTGCAGACCCTAAATTCAATCCTCAGTAATGACTGTAAGACTGCCTTAGGTCAGCCACAGTTCATCCTCTGCAGAGGGCTTGGGACAACTGGAGATGGAAGTATTATTGATATCCTTTTTTATTCACTTATTTCTCCTTTGGAGTGTCTGGCAATAAAGGAGAGTAAGTCTTAAAGCAATACAGACTTCTCTGTGCACTCAAGCTGACAGGTAAACTGCCAGTGCTAGGAATAAATATGCACAGCTTAAATGCATCCAGTGCCATGATAATCTAAGGATTTAAATTTTACACCAAAGTCTCCTTTCTGTCTGCACCTCTGGGATCCTCCATATATTAGGAAAATTCACAGCATTAAAATGTGTTTACACTCATCACACTACTGAATGATCACATTTTATACTAACTGCTGACATTTCAAGGGGTTTTTAACTATTCTTGACTATAATATTGCAACCACTTGCAGATGTCAGATCTGAGTTGTTACTGCAAGTTTATGAGTGTGGGCTTCAGGTAACAGCAAAAAACTGCAGTCATGTCAAACTTTTCCCATTTTAACCCAAAGAAGTTTCAGGCACTCCAAAGTAATTGTGTCAGAGGTGTAGAGTTCCGTCAAACCAGCATTTTATTTCCACTGAAATCAAATCCCAGGAAGCTGATAGTTGATTCTGAAGACTATCCACGTGCCTTAATTATGCAAAATTCTCATCAACTGTCATTTTTTCCAACCATAAATTTCCTACCCACTTTCCTGCCTCTTTTCCAAGTACTATAAATATTAAGACTACCCAGTTGTAAACACCTCTGAGATGACAGAAATATTTAGAAAGTGGAGTCCAGATGGAAATTACTCTTCAAGCCCTGCATGGGATTTGTTGCATTCACAAATACACATTAGAGCACGGCTGCTTCTTAAGCTTTTAAATGACTGTTGCTTAATGAGCAGTTGGGACAATCTCCTTCCTCTGAATAGGAAATGAGGGCTGAGGGGAATGTTGCTGTCACCAAGGGATGGTTGGTAGGGCTGTGCTGGGAGGAAGAGCATGGAAGAACACCCCCTTCAGAGTGGTGGAGTTGTTCTTGTCTTGATGGATCATAGAATCATGGAAGGGGTTGGGTTGGAAGATCACCCAGTGCCACCCCCTGCCATGGGCAGGGACACCTTCCACTAGCCCAAGTTGCTCTAAGCCCTGTCCAGCCTGGCTTTGGACACTTCCAGTGCCAGAACACCACCAAGAAATTAATTGCCTTTCACTGGGCAGATTGCAGTGAACACTGTCCATGGCAAAGGCTTCAAAACCCTAATCAAACACAATTATTCTTCACAGCTCCTGTCCCACACACCACATCCCTCATGGAATGGGGGAAGACTTTGAACTTCTTTTGCAAATTCGTATTTTTTTGAAATTCTTACCATCCTGGAATGGGAGTGGTTTGTCAGGTCCATCCACATGGGAAGAACATGGTGTCAGCAAAGTAAGAATCTATGAGCTGTGTCAGGGGAGGGTCAGGCTGGAGATCAGGGAAAGGTTCTTCCCCCAGAGGGTGCTGGGCACTGCCCAGGCTCCCCAGGGAATGGGCACGGCCCCAAGGCTGCCAGAGCTCCAGGAGTGTTTGGACAGCGCTGCCAGGGATGCACAGGGTGGGATTGTTGGGGTGTCTGTGCAGGGACAGGGGTTGGACTGGATGATCCCTGTGGGTCTCTTCCAACGTTCATGGATTCTGTGATCCTACAAATGAAGAAGTGAGTTGCCTCCAGGGGTTTTTCAAAAGACAAAGACAGCAGATGAGCTACAAAGGTTTTGCAACAGGGAAGCCTTGCAGGAGAACAAGGAAAGGTTTCATTTCCACCTTAGCATCAGTAAGAGCCAAGGAACAACCTGGACACCCTTTAGAGAAGGCCAAGAGAGTGAGAAAGTGGATGTAACAAAGGGTACCACACACAAAAGAAGTTTGATCACCTCTGCCAAACCAAGGACCACTGTCCATCCAGTGGCTGTGCCACAGCCTGTACCAGGGGACAGGGGAGGGAGCAGACAGAAGTCACCGTGTGGTGCCCTTTGATCCTCCCAGTTCCCTCACAAGCTCTGTTGCTGGACACTCCCCAGCGGTGCTGCTGTGACCCTGCTGGTGTGATGTTACCACGCTGGGAAGTCGCTGCCTCTGGCTTCATTAATAAACACACACCATGCCAGCGTTCTGGGAACTGACCTGCCACTGCTGCCGGCTCCTCCTCCTCCAGGGACTCCTGGGTGAGCAGCTCTGCCAGCGGGGACAGGGGGTAGCAGCTGTTGAGGTTCAGCCCCAGCATGAAGTTGTGCACCTTGCCAGCGCGGCCCTCGCGCGTGTTGAACAGGGCGCTGTCCCCCACCAGGGCCATCAGCATGCGCTGCACCCAGCTCTCCTGGCTGCTCTCCTGCAGCCTCTCCTGGCTCTCCTGCTTTGCCTCAGCGCTCTCAGTGCCTGCACACAAAAATGAAAGCACCCAGCAGTGATATTGAAACATAGCAAGTGTAATGCCAGAATTTCAGGGGCTACAAAATAAAGGACCTAGGAAAATAAAACACTTCTTTCAACAAGCCAGGGGCGGGATGATGGAGCTTTGTTGCCATGATTTCAGAGGAGCGCAGAGAATCCATCAGCCAGTGAAACCTTCAATCTGCACCACAATAGTGTGGATATCAGGAAAACAGACTGGGAATGTCTTAGATGACCTGAGGAAGACTTAATTAGTCTGAGGGCTTTCTCTGTAAGCTCTGCTGGGCTCAGGGACAGACCTGAGCTGGTAAGAACCATACTTGATGTAGACATTAATTCATTTGGATGTGCATTGACAGCCTTCTCCATCTTTCCTGCCTCTTAGAAACCCAGCTTTCCTCAGGAAAGCAGTTAGTTTGCATAAAGGATAATGCTATAGCATGGGAATGCTAAAATACCTGAAAAGATCTTTACAGTAAACTGTAATCTACAATTAATATCTGGCTTTAATTAACTAAAGAGTACAATCAAAGATCCAGACTTAGATGTCTGCAGTTGGAGCTCGCAGTAAAAATGACCTGAACAGGTACCACCCTGCATTCATTCACCTGTCAAAACTTGACTTTTTTTGGGCTGTTTTGGATAAGAAAATAGTTCAGGCTCCAGCTTGATGCTTTAAATCCAGCTTTAAAACTTGCCTCTTTAACCCAGGCTTTAAAGGAACTGAGTTTTATATAAGTAGCAAGAAAACAAGCATCAAAGAAGTCCAACACCTGTCCAATAGCACTCTATGGAAGCGAGAGGGATTTCCAAGTGTTTACAATCCCAGATTTGTTGGTTGTTCACTATGGCTACAAACTAGGAGAGAAATGTGTTTGGTGCTGGCTGTAGTGTTTAAACAGGAAATCCACACATAAACACAAAACGTGGTACCACCTACGATAAGGGGAGTTGAAGAAGCAATCACTGAGCTGAGTTAGTGACATAACTCCCTGTCTCACCATAGAGGATTTTCTTTTCTTCTGTAGATCCTGAAATGCATCCCCATCTTTGCTCCACTTGTTAAAAATAAAACCAGGTGTTTGCAGGTGAAAATCACTCTTGTCCCCAAAATATCATGAAGTACAGAAAGCTGACTAAGACCCCAGAAATATCCAGGTGCTTTAGGTACTTAGAGATAATTGTCAGTAGGATCTTTTCTTCCCACTCCCCAAGATTCCCTTTGTGGTTGTGCCTCTTCAGGGAACCTGGATTTGGGCATTGTTATAAACATCGTGCCAAACACAAGGAACTTCCTGTATCAGATGTCATTTGTAAAGGTGCTAGAAGACACCTGTGAATGCCTGAAACACATTAAACCATTATCAGGAAAGTATTTGATCAGGAAACTCTTGAAAACAATGGGTAGTGTTGGTTTGGGGGACTGGCAGCAATTCCAAGGTGCTTCTGAGCTCAGCAGCTTGCTGGAAACAGACTTCTGGAGAGCTCTGGCCCAGCAAACTACATTTTTGGGTGAATGTGGAATTCCAGATGTGTGAGAGCCGATGATCAGCTTGAGCAGGAGACGAAGTCAAGCCCAGAACCTCCTGGGGTCTCTTGTCCTCTGTTTTGCTGAGCCACACAAAAGCTGATGGAAAAAGGAAATGATGAAATGAAATCTGAGCATTTCCTTACCTTTTGGATGCTGTGATTCATCTTCACTGTCTGAGCTGTCGTTGCTTACAAGGTGCTTTAGCCTAATATTTTCTGTGAAAGAAACAGAAACTCCTTTAAACTGATGGGGTTTAACTGGCAGAACACTTAAGAATTTCAAAACAATGTGAGTCATAAAGTTCTTACAGTCTTTATAATAGAAAATACAGCTGAAGAGAGTGGCTCTGCTGTGGACATTAGAATGTGAGCAGCAGGTATTGGCTTTAGCCCGAAATTTTTGGGCTGGAAAAGAAAATGTAACCCTGAAGCAGTACCTCCCACTCCTCCCTGCACCACATGCCTGACACACTTTATTCACCTTCATTAAAATTTGTATGTTTTGCTTCTGTCCTCTCAACAACTCCTACAGAAATGTTACTGTGGTGCCAAGGTGCCACTGGGACAACTCCAGCTCTGCTCCAGACTGTGGTTCAAGCCACATGAATATTTTCACATCTGAACCCGCTTCGAAGAATAGTTTTTAAATGATATGTGAAATGAGTCACAGATGACAGATAACATTCTGCCTCTCACTATGTTTCAAAAGCAGACTTTTCCATGATCACATTTATTGACAGGGATCCTCCATGAGGAGGCGTTAACACTCCTGAGGGGCCTCAGAAATAGGAACCTGAAGGTCTCATTTTCATCCATAAGAGATTATCAAACAGCTGAATTCCATCCATTAGGAGGCAGAGGCAGACAGAGGTTATTATTTAAAAACTATCTCAATCTACATTTTCTCTTCTTGCTCTTCAGAAAGATCTGGCTGTCTAGGACAATTTATTTATTGGTCAGATCTTCCCCTGTGATGCTGCCTTCTGAATAGGAAACAAAAGTGTACAAAACCTTTCATCATTAACTACATTCTCAGATAAACTCGATAAAGTCCATCCAAACCAAGCCACAACTCTTTACAGTCATCTTGCCACTTGTGTGCCAGGAGTGAAACCAAAACCATTCAATTTCCAAAGGATCAGATACCAACAGGCTGTGATTAGAATGGAGCAATCTAACAACTCAGAGATGAGACTTTAGGTGCATTTTGCTAATCCCTTCAATAACACAGCCCAGTGTCAAGAGATGACACAAGTAACTATCAAATGTTTGTCAGCTTCTGCTCTCCAACAATCAGCATAACAACATAGAGAGAGGATTCTATTACCTTCCAGAAAAGAGCTGGATGTATGCATGTGACTGTCAGCAACTCTGACTGATCAGAAGCAAAAGTGCAAGAAAGAACATTCCCAATGCTCTTTCTCCACCTCAGCAGCATCCAGCAGTGCCAGCAATTAAAGGTAATTAATTCCACATTCTTAATTGACCACCAGTGGTGCCACCCTTCCACAGAGGGAGAATCTTGCTAGTAATTGCTCTGCATAGAGGAATTATTTACTAAAATTACCTAATTCTTCTTCCATGGTGGGCCCTTTATTCTGAGAATTGGAGACACCAAGGACTCTGTTAAATAATATTGAAAATGCACTGCCCCAGACACCTGAAAGAGGAAAAATACACAATGAATGGTGCTTGGCAGAAGGAAAACAAACCCCACACATCTTAAAAAGCACTATTTAAGCAGTTGGTTGCTCTCTGAATACACCTCTGAGTTTGGAGTGGGCCAAGTCATAAGCTCAGATGTCCAAATCAGAACAAAAAACCATGGAAATAAGAAACAAATAAACAGTGTGTATCCATATCTCTGAAATCTTTCAAATGAATGTCTTCCAGCAGACTGAGAGCTCCACTTCTTGTCTTACACTTTCTGTGACTGAATTTAGAAGTCCATGAACTACTGAAATTGCTTTTATTTTCAAGCCTCTTTCTGTCACATACTCACCCATCAGGAAATGCAAGGGATTTTCGTTATATTTCTTCACCACTGTGCCCATAAAAAACTTGCTTCCAAACAAATCAGGAGACATGAAAGTGCCATACTTGGCCATTCCAATCTCATATGGGCTGAATTCCACCCAGTCTGCAAAGTCAGAAACAAAACTGTGCTCAGTCAGAAATCTCACCCTGAATAGAAACAGAGGAGGAAAACACAGAAATGAATGAAACCTTTCTCCAAGCAAAGACATTTTAGAGAAATGGGAAGCCAAATAACCATCAGGAATATCAAATCAAGGTCAGTGATATCTCAGCAGGGAAAGAATCCTCATTCTCTCTTATCACCATGAACTTTAGTGAAAAGAATGAGGTTGGAAAACCAGAGGTATAAAAGGAGAGATCACAAATGAGGAACACACAATGACATCTGCTTTTCATCCCCTGCTTCAACATGATTCCCTGCCACATGTGGGTCTAAGCTCCAAGCTGCTTTTCCTTCACTGCAATTCCACCAAAAATATGGAGAGCAGTGACAGAGGTGGCACAACAATCACTGAATATCCCAAGGGTTGTAAAATATTCTAGGAGAGCCATTTGGATTCCACCCAAACCTAAAGTTTCTGGGGAAATCCAATATCAAAAGGCAAAGCTGATAGGCAGCTGATAATCAATTCAAACATTGCTAGAGATATCTTTTAAAAGTCCATTTTATTGAACAGAGAGCTCGAGAAAAATTCAGAATAAAATGTTCAAATGCATTTTCTGATCGGAGCAGAAAATTTCAGAAGTTATTTACATTCTACTGATGTAGGCCTTTGAAAATGGATCTTAGCTGACTTGGAAACACTTTGATACCAGTGGAGCCGCTTCCATCAGAGAATTCAGTTCAAAAAGGGAGCAAATAATAAGAAAAACATAACTTCTCTTTTAAGCATTTCACTCATTCATCTATTTCACCTTCCCTATCTTTAGCAGGGATTGATTTGACTCTAAACAAATCAGAAGTAATTCTGAAAAAGAAAGGCAAAAGAGAGCGCTTTGAAAAATCCCCACATGTCATGGAATGCCATCCACCCTCAGGATATTCCTGCTGACCTGTGGAGCAGGTGAACTCTTGTCCTGAAAAGGAAAGATTTAATCACAACTGCTGGGAGTTTCATTTCACAGGGTAATGCTTATCTGAGCTAAGTCAAATACAACATCCTATTTTCCAAATAAATCACCCACAAATCTTCACATTCACTGGAACAGAAGGAAATTTCTTTGAAGACCCAGTCCAGGAATTGCATATCTCCTTTTGGCTGTATAAACATGAATTGGCAGATATGTATTTAGAACCAGGGTGACAGCAAAGCTGAACTGAGAATTAGAATTAATTTGTGTTAGTCCACTTCCAGCTTGCATTTGCACTGAAGGAGATTTCTCAAATCACAAAGCCTGCTCAGGAAAACAAAATTCCTACCTTAAAATCAACGTAAATTAGGAAATGTAAATATTTCTGTTCAAAATTTACTATCTCTCTCACATCAGGAATAGCTAAAAGGAGGAAGAGAGCTTAAAATAAGAAGCAATCAGGATCTAGCACCCTCTATAATGACAGAGATGTCAGCCTCAAAAGGCAAACCCAAGATCCACTGGCACAGGGAATACCTCTTTTTAGAGCAGAGTAAAGCCTTCAGGTGCTTCTGATCTTGCTTAGAGAAAGACATTATTAACTAAAGATCCTTTTGGTTTTAAAATAGTAACCCCAATAAAATTTACTGAAAAACAGAAGTTCATCTAAAATCCAAAATACTCCTATTTTCAAACAAAAAGTTATCAGTTTCCTAAGTAGCAAAGTTAAAGACACATTTTCCCATGAAATATTTAGCCTAATTCACAACCTCATTTTCATTTCCAACCAAAGCTTTGACAGCAACTTCTCCAAATAACTATTTCAGGAAATACAATGACATAAACCTGGAGAAACCACCTTGGCACTTCCCTTTTCAGTTCTGTATATAACTATATATAGATGCACACATCCTTATCTTTGTGTGGCATCTTCCACAACTGGACCCACTCTCAACTGAAGTTCCCAGAGAGGACTAAAACCTATGGAATAAATACAAGAAGAACAGATTTTTGTATTACCAACAGCACTTTACACTGGGCAAGAAGTAAAAAAGAGGCATTATACCTAATTTGTTTGTCTAATTTTAATCACACAATCATTAAAGTTGGTAACGACCTCTAAGATCATCAAGACTAATTGCTGATTTCACCCTTCTCTGAAAGAGAAGGTGACTGAGAACATTTTCCTTTCCCTGTTTGATACACTAATTTAAACATCTTTTCCCTGGTGGAGTCACCAGGTTCCTCTTTGGCTTGGCACTCCTATCTGAGTATGTGATCACCTATCCCTGAGTAACTTCTTCTTATCACTCTGTCAGATTCCCAGAAGTCAGATGCAATTAGTCTCAGGTGCATTAAAAAAAAGGGGATTTTAGTCAGCCACACACCTCTCTCCTTGCCACAAGTGACTCAACACAGATTGGGAACACACCTGCAAACATCAGCTCTGAGACATCTGGTTTGACATGCAGACAGGTGAACAGTGGCAGAGCACACTGGGCATTATTGATCTTCTCTTTCATGTTGCTCAGAGTGGTGTCCATCCTCTGCAAGGAAAGAAAGACTTCCTGTAAAGGCTTGCTGGTATATATATATATATATATATATGATACATAAAAAATAAACATCACGTGTTTTTATTTTGTATAAAGATCTGGGAGACTCCTGCTGTCTCTGAAATTTGAGAAAAAATGTAGGCAGACTCAGTTACTTCTATGAAAAACAGAAGAATTTGTAAAAGGAAGTAATCTGCCTGGATGCCTTTTTTCTGCACAATTAAGGAAGGAAGGAGTGGGAGGCAGGAAGAGGAAATATGCTTATGTTCCACAAGCCAAAGGGGCATGGCCAAAAAGCAATCAGCTCTGCTGGACGAAGCCAGTGCTTTCCTTTTCTTACTCTGAAAGATGAAAGCAAGGAAATATCTCGTAGGAAGAATTAGGTAACGTTTTTCAACCTGGGCTGTTTCTGAAGAGTCAGCCACAAGGTAACTGAGAACACCAAATGCACTATGAGGAGGCTTTTCTATTTGCTAACCACCTGCATCTCTCCTGGAAAACATTCTGGAGCCTGTAATCAAAGAAAGGCTGAAGTCATTATGATGCAATAGCACTGACATGTGTTATCTGTAAATAACCACCAGCCTGAGTGCCATTTTTCACTGATGTGTCAGGTTCTGATTTAAACTAAACATCTGTGCATTTGTTTCATCCCTTGGTAAACAGGGACTTCTAACCAACCTCACATAATCATTAACAGCCCTTCAGCATCAGAATTCTGCACATCTGCCACTAAAAGCTGTGCTGCCTCTTTTTCAGTGTTATAATTGTTTAAAATAAAACCCACTATCAGTGTACACTCATGAGAGATAGAAGTGTATAAAACACATCTGCAAATCTATTAACACATTTCAATCTTGCCACAAGACCAAATCCAGCTACTGCTCACCTGACTCATTTGAACTCTGAAGTCTGTGTGCCTGACTCAGCCAATCAGGAATTTTCAATAATAGAATACAACAGTGTGAAGCTCTCCTGTTGTCCCTTTTCTCAAAAAACCAGGGGGATCTTTCAAGTACTTTTTTAAGCAAATGCTGTTTTTCTTATAGCAAAATGTGCACCCTTCGTTAAATGTCGCTAAGGTCATTCCAGAAAAAGGATAGTGGTGGGAATGATGGAAGAGTTTGACAGCTGTAACAGCATCAGAAGCCGAGCACTCACATCGTGGATGAGTGTTTCCCCTATGAGCATCCCGAAGATGTCTGTGAAGGTGACGGGCTGCCCCGAGCTCTTCTTGTTCCACAGAGCCTCGATGTAGCGCTTGACCTTCTGTGGGGTGAGCAGCAGCAGGGGGTTGTGGCTCACGGAGTTCATCAGCTCCTCGTTGATCTCCTTTGGGCCCTTGGCTGGGAAATCCGGGTGGGAATACAGAGTTGACATGTACCTGCAATGGCAAACAGCCTCTGTGAGCATCAAACCTGCTGCAGAGTCAGCTGCCTGAAAGCTACAAATAGCTCATAAATGATTTGATACAATTACTGATTAAATCAGGTTAATTAACTCTCCATTCATACAGGAAATTGTCATTTCCTTTTTCTCAGAGCACAGAAAGCTGAGCAATTTGTTCTAAATATAAGCATAGGATCAAACACTCAACAGGCATTTCCATAATGTGTATGAAGTAAATGATTATAGAGTCCTCATTTTTCCAGACAGAACATCCTAAGCTGAAAGGAGCTCTTCCAGTTGGCATAGCTCAGTTTGGCAGACTGGAGGTCTCAGGACAACACATGCAGTTCTCTCCCTGTAAGATGCACCTCTCTGCCCTCCAGTTCATTATCACTACTGAAAAATTCCTAAAATATCTCAGTATATCACAGAATCCCAGAATGGTTTGGGTGGGAAGGGACCTCAAAGCCCATCCAGTGCCACCCCTGCCATGGGCAGGGACACCTTCCACTAGCCCAGGCTGCTCCAAGCCCCATCCAACCTGGCCTTGGACACTGCCAGGGATCCAGGGGCAGACACAGCTTCTCTGGGCACCCTGTGCCAGGGCCTCCCCACCTTCACAGGAAAGGATTCCTTCCCAATATCCCATCTAAACGTACTCTCTGGCAGTGGAAAGCCATTCTCCCTTGTCCTGTCACTCCATCCCTTGGAAATTGTCTCTCTCCATCTTTCCTGCAGCTCCTTCAGGCACTGCAAGGCCACAATGAGGTCACCCCAAAGCTTCTCCAGGCTGAACAATCCCAACTCTCCCAGCCTTTCCTCCCAGCAGAGCTGCTCCATCCCTCTGATCATCCTGGTGCCTCCTCTGGCCTCTCCAGCAGCTCCAGGTCCTTCCTGTGCTGGGCCCCAGGGCTGGGGCAGCTCTGCAGGTGGGCTCTCACCTGAGCACAGGGGCACAGGGGCAGAATCCCCATCCCCTTCCTGCTGCCCATGCTGGGGGCTCAGCCCAGGGCCTGAGGGATGGATATCTGGGATGGATATGGCCCCATTTTCCAGGAGATGATGCTTCCATAATAAATTGAAGCACAACAACTACAACCTGTGCAGAGAGTTAATTGACTGTGAGGATGTGGAGAGGCATATAATGAGTTTGTTACTGAGAAACAAGTTAGTTTTACTGCAAACAAAGCTCAGACGCACAGGGTCATGCCCAGCCATTTCTGTGACAGCACAACCAACCCTGTCCCACGTGGGCTGCCAGGACTTGATCCACGGGCTCCAGGTCAGCTCCTGGATGCAGGGAAAGGGGAATGCAGCTGGAGAAGTCAGCACAAGGTTGAAGCAAGATGGCAGAAAAGCACTGCTCCAAGGTTAGGCATGCAGCTGAGTGGACAAGCAAAAACCTGCCTCTCCAGGAAAGGAATTCTCCACCCTTCAGGAAAAAAAGAAAAGAGAATTATTCCCAAGTGATAGACTGCATGGAAAAGAAAGAAAAGAAAGGGAGTGCCTAGGTGTCAATTTGTTTATTCAACAAGCAAGGGAAGACTGAAGGGTGACATCAGAGAGCAAAAGCAAATTTGTTCAAACACAACTGTCTCCAATCTGTTTCTGACTGCAGCAGTTGAGATAATCTCGCTATTTTAACTCAGATTTTATAGGTTCACATTAGACCAACTACGTATTCACCCTTGGGTTATCCCCAAAAGAGACCTCACAGCCAGCAGACTGACATCTGTCCTGAGCAGGGTTGGCAAACCCTTCCCCAGAAACACAGGGAATGTTTTAATACCACGCTGCACTATTCCATTGCTCTTCATCCACCTTCTGCTTTTCACAACTGTGACCAAAGTGCATCCATCTCTCAATGGACAGTGATAAATCTGCCCCCACCACCAGTGATAGAAAACTCAGGTTCCAACCTTTTGTAGTCCAATCTAAAGGAGAAACTGACTCTAGTTCACAGACACTTCTGGCATTTCAAAACCTCCTGGCATTCTGAAAGCTTGCCTCTAGTCTGGGAGGGGGGAAAAAAGCTTCACACAATGAAAAATAATTGACAAAAAAACCCATCCAAGGAATAGAACTGATCATTACCTCCTTCAGGAGTCAACTTTGGAGTTAGAGTATTTGCATGGAATTAAAATTCAGGTGCTTCCTTAGAGCTAAATCAGATGATAAAACTCATCCCAGGCAGACTCCCTGCTCGTTTATATTCCAACAAGTCTTTTCCTCTCACAGAAATAAGACATTTGTTTAATCTCATCACTGAGTCTGAAAGGATCCTGGAGGTTTCTGCTCCAGCCTCCTGCTCAGTGCAGAGCCAGCCTAAGTCAGATGAGGCTGTGCTCAGTCAAGTTCAGCTTTCACATGAGCACTGCCTGAGTCAGACTGAGAAGGTGACACTGCTCCCAGCCTACTCAAGTGAGGATGGCTCAACACATTCCAGTGCTTGGCCACTCTCACTGCAACATAGTTTCCCTAAGAGTTAATCCAATTACTCCATGTCCTTTCTCTGGGCATCTCCAAAAAGAGTCTCTTTTCTTCACAGCAATTTACCAGGAACTGAAGACAACACTAAGATCTCCCCCATCAATACCTGTGCCTGCTCCTCAAGGCTAAATGAAGTATTTTAAAATTTTAGTATTTTCTAAATTAAACAGTGCCAGTGAGACTGAGACAGGGTAATCCACAGTGGGATGCTCTGCAGAGTGGCAGCCAGGCCCTAGACGTTCCCAGTAAATCCACCAGGATTTTACACTGGGTGTAAAACAGAGCAAAAGATCTTTCAGTGATTTTGAGGTGCTCTAAAAGCCCTCCCAAAGCATACAACATATTTTGGGTTGATATTTTGGGTCATCAGCTTCAAATCACAAGGGATTTTTTTGGTTTTTCACATCTCATCAGGAAAATAAAACAACACATGTTGGGCATTGATATAGAAATGCGGGTGCATATGTGTGGCACCTCTTTCCATCCATTCTTGCTCTCAAAGCTCCTGAAGAGCTGGAACCTGAGCTGTCCTTGCCCTTTGGGGCATTCAAAACACCTCCCCCAGCAGAGTTGGACGTGTAAAATGTGCTGTGAATTATAACCATAGAAATAAATCAGCTCTCGTGCCAATTCCTTCAGAACTTGCTGCAGAACAGCTGAGGATAACCAAGAGGAAAGCCTTACCAGGTGGATCCGGAGAGCCCAGCAATGTACGTGGCACAGTCCAGGACTCCTGACTCAAAAAGTGCTTTCATGACTCCAGCAAAGCCCACCATGGCCCGGAACCCCCCTCCCGAGCCCAGCACGGCGATCACTGGCACCTGCAGGGATGAGAGCAACACCACCACCACATCAGTGACACGGGACACACCAGGAGCATCCAGTCCAACCCCTGGACACCCCAAGAAGAATTAGAATTTATTTGAAGAAGTCAGCACTTGTAGCAAGATTTCTAAACAAAAGCATACTCAGAATTTCTTTAGAACTGTCTGTCCTTCTTATCCACGATCCGAAATAGAGGAGATATTAAATTTAGTTATTACATGAACTGTTCAGTTACAAGACCACAAAGATTTTTAAAGCAACATAAACACCAGGTTTAATCCAATTCATATCATTGTGACAGAGCCAATGGCAGTAAAAGTTACTAATGAGAAACAGAACAGAAACAAATAATATTTTGATTGGGAGTTTAAAAACAAGTTTTATAACAAAAACATCCAGTATTACTACACAGCATGAAGACAGTCTCAATTTTACCACCACTTTGCAAAAACTACCAGAGAGGTAGCGGGAATGTATGTGGATCTGGACAACTACTCAGCCACCAAGAGAGGAGTGACCAGAACCAGGGATGGTTATTGTGGAACCAGGAAAACTGTGTCCACAGGGGTTTATTTTACGCTCCTCTCCTTCTTACTGCCCAGCCCTGACATCCAGGCTGTTCCCCTCAACTGCACAGCTTCCCCAGGTATCTAAAAAGAAGACAAAATAAAATAAAAATTTACTTGCTCCCGCCATCACATGTTTTGGCCTAAGCAAAGGGCCCATCTGGTTCCCAGTTTCCAAAACCCAGGAGGATTTTCCACTGTTCAGCGGTGGCAAAGGAACCACCTCTTGGTTGTTACTGAGCATAAAAAGAATCACACAGCTGTGCCAAAAGCCCCTATCTGATCAAACTGCTAATCTGCCAAAAATCTCCCTGAAAGGCAATTTCAGGTGCCTATAGATGGAATTAGTGATAAAAGGATCCATGTGACTACAGAGTCCTGTTCTCTCTGCAGACTCCATGCTCCAAGCCATGAAACTCCCCTGAGGACTGACCGTCACAAGGAAATGCCCATGAACAATGACCAAGGCACTCAAGACATTTCTTGAGGCTTCCACTCCCCAAAACTGCTTATTCTTCATGCAGTGAGATTATTTTGTTACCTCCTTCATAAGTGTTCAGCTTTAGTAATAGAAACCACAGGTATTCCCTGGCCTCACATTCATCGTGCAGCTTCAGAGATATGGATCTATCCTAAAAATGACACAGCCCAGGGAAGGGTTTGGGATGTGTTTTGTTAAGCCAACGCCCCAGTAACGGAGCAGCTGCTTTGAAGGAAGAGCCATGTCAGTAATCACTACTTTAATAATGTGAGGAAACTCTGGAAGCTCATCAGGAGCACTGCTCACTCAGCCTGAGCAGACACATCCCAACAGAGTGGAGATGTCACCTGCAGGTGCAAGCCTGGAGAAAGTATGTGAGAACACTTCCAGAGCACCTCTGCTCCACTCATCAGTGCACAGGCACCAGGGAAAATGGGAGTGTTCCTCCAGAGGCAGAGGAATCCGCTATGGAGACAGGCTGGGAATGTCCAGGAGAGTCACCAACATCCTGACTGCAATGCTTCCTGGATCCACAGGCACTCTGGGCATCCCAGATTCCTGCACTGGGAAGGGTGGATACAACGAGGGGAAGGTGGATTATGGAATCACAAAATCATTCAGGTTGGAAAAGACCTCCAAGATCACCAGGTCCAACCATCAGCCCAGCACTACCACCATGTTCACCACTAAACTTTGTCCCCAAGTGCCACATCCACACATTTTTTTAATTCCTCCAGGGATGATTCCACCACTGCCCTGGGCAGCCCCTTCCAAAACTTTACAGCTTTTTCAGCGAAGAAATTTTCCTTAATATCCAACCTGAGCCTCCCCTGGCCCAGCCTGAGGCCGTTCCCTCTCCTCCTGTCCCTGTTCCCTGCGAGCAGAGCCCGACCCCCCCGGCTGCCCCCTCCTGTCAGGGAGTTGTGCAGAGCCACAAGGTCCCCCCTGAGCCTCCTTTGCTCCAGGCTGAGCCTCCCCAGCACCCGTGCATTGCACAGTAAATAAATAAATCTTTAAAATGATGACAAAAAACAACGGAAGAGAAGCACCTCCTGCACATTTCCACTCATTTATTTCAATACAAGCTGAGCTGCAGCATAAATCAAGTGAGGCAGATTCAGAGTCCTCTCCTGCTCTGCAGAGGAAGCAGGCAGGTTTGTTAAAACAGCTTTTTAGCTCCAATTCAGTTTCCAACAAGTTTAAAGGTACAAAACAGTAAAAACTGAAATGAAATACACCCATCCTGCAAGTTGCCCTCTAGGATAAATAGGGCAGAGGCAGGGAGGGGGGAAGGAGCTGCAGCCAGAGCACCCAGAGCCAAGAACCAGGAAACCATGTCCTGATGAAGAACAAAGAAAAGAGGATACCAAATGCTGCACACTCCTCTACTGAACCCTAAATCCTTTGTACAGAACCACCAGCACATGAGATCACTCAAACCAAAAGGTTCTTAATCACATCTTCCAGTAATCAGGCAAGAAAAAACTGAACCATACTAAATCTTGTTTTGGGAACAAGTGGCGCAGATGTTTTTATCCAAATGCCCTGGAAACACGGTGCACAAAATCTGAATATCTGTGTCAGAAAAAAAATGCCATAGGGCACACAAATGATTATTAAAAAATTGTTCTGCAAATCCAGTTTGTAGAGAACTACATGCTTTCTTTAGAAGATCATGGTATTTTTAGAAAATTGCTTGAAGCGGCAAAAATTATAAAAATAAACTGAGCAACAATGAAAGTATGAGAAATCTCTGTGTTTCCAGAATGTGCCTAAGGATTAAGTTAGCAAATTTGGAACTACTCACTTCTCCATCCAGACATGTATAATGAATTCAGAGGCATTAAGTGTCTCCCAGCATCCCTGCAAAGCACAAGCTACTCAAGAGATAAAGCAACTTGGGTGAACTTTGAGTAAGTGACTTGTCCAAGATTAAACAAGGCCCACAGACAACTGACTACTCAATGTCTCCCAACTTCATGTTGAGACTCCAAACATCCAATAAATCCTCCTGCTATCTTCCATCTCTAGCAATAAAAGTAAAACTGCAGTTTAATTTGAACAAAATAGGTTTTTTCATTGCTAGAAACAGATAAAAATTCTGACAAGTCAGCTTAGAAATACACACTTGGCATAAGAAAAACGGGAGGATAGCTACAGCTATGTCTGGGAAGATGCAATTGAACTGATAAAATTTCAGTATTGGAGACAGTGAGGGATACCAAGGGAAGATGATGACACAAAGAATAAGAGATCTTACCTATCCTTTGCCATAATTCATGCACAGATACCACCTGCATGGAACTGAGACCTGAGGCACTGAGTATCACTCCAGTTCCAACTGGAGCTTGGCAGAATATCCACATCCTTTCTGAGGAAGATCCTATTCTGCTCTAAGTCACGCCAATGTCCCACTGACAGATTACCTACTCTGATAGGATCTGCATGTGTTAAGATTAAAATAACTGAACTGAAAATTAGGAAACCTTGAAAATGTTCCTTCACAATACACACAATTTATCTCACTCCAATTAAACTATGTACAATACTTGTTAAATTCTTTCATGTTCCTCAGAAAGTTCACATAAGAACATTTCATGCAGCAAGACAGAGTTCAAAAGTACACAACAATGAAATATTTACCACCTGCCCAAAACTTCATGGAAATTCAAAAGATACTCTTCAGTGTTGGTTGCAAAAGAGTGTCACATTCTGCTTATACTAAAAATGCAAAAAAAGGAATCAATGCCAATGAAGGAATAAACCCAGATTAATTCGTGGACTCTGTTTATTGCTTGACACCCCCACAGGCACAACGTGTTCCTGTCACAATTCAGGGAGCAGCACAGGAGAGGGAATGGGCAAGGAAGGAAGAGGATGAAAAAGCTACAACAAAATAAGTAGATCTGGACCAAATGGATTCTTAATTAACTCTAAATAATGCATCACTAAGAGCTCAGTAGGATCTGGCTCCTCTCCTCAGTGTGGTATGAGGCCCTGGCATGGGGTGCCCAGAGAAGCTGTGGCTGCCTCTGGATCCCTGGGAGTGTCCAAGGCCAGGCTGGAGCAGCCTGGGATAGTGGAAGGTGTCCCTGTCCACGGCAGGGGGTGGCACTGGATGATCCTTACAGTCCCTTCCCACCCAAACCATTCCCTGATTCTGTGATATGACCCAAGCCAGCATCAGCCCACTGAGATCTGTTGGCTTCCCTTCCTCTTGGCTTGGTTCAAAGCACCAGCAAGTCAAGGAAAGCTGTACTTTCCCATGTTTCAAAGAAATAAAACTTCATAACCCTAATCCAGTAAAACTGGCTCAAGGAAAAGAAGGAAGGAAAGAAATAAACTAATTTCCAAGCTGACTCTAAATTTAAACCAGCTCATTTCCTGCCTACTCTTTCAGAGATGAAGGTCACAGAGCATGGGATGGGTAGTGGGCATGCAGTGGCACATTCTGTGCTGGTTGAGTGCCCAGAGCCACTGCAGGATTCAGCAGATATTTCACACACCCTGAAGCACTTTTCAGATGGCAATCTCCCCTCAGAGCCAACACCTTCACAACGTCTGGGATTCAAACAGGAAAAGTTGGAGCAGTTTGTTTAGAGGGCCAATGAATCACAGAACCCCAGAATGATTTGGTTGGAAAGGACATTAAAGCCCATCCAGTACCACGACAATGCCACCCCAGGGACACCTTCCACTAGCCCAGGCTGCTCCAAGCCCTGTCCAACCTGGCCTTGGACACTTCCAGGGATCCAGGGGCAGCCACAGCTTCTCTAGACACCCCGTGCCAGGGCTTCACCCCCTCACAGGCAAGAATTTCTTCCTAATATCTGATCTAAATCTCTCCTTTTATAGTTTAAAACTGTTCCCCCTGGTCATAAACTTTAATCTCTAACTTTAGAGCCAAGAAAAATTACTCTCCAGGCTAAACATTGTATGTTCATAGAGGAAAAGAATTTTTATTATCTACAATCTTTCTACATCGAACTCTTCCACCTCGCACACCTCATTCCTTCCTCTCACAGGCAAATGAAGAATTCCAAAGGGGATGCTAATCCTGATGGGAACTCTCCAAACTTACATCACGGGAAGTGGTCAGGTTCTGGCTGTTCTCCTCCCCTAGAAACGATTTGATGCTGTGCATGATGTTGTCTCTGCGCTGCTGCCGGAACCTCTTCTCCTCATCGCACAGGGCCATGCTGAACCGCAGGTCCGTCGAGGAGCTGTTTGGAAAAGGGACAGGCTGGTACAAAAGGCTCAGTTCCAAACAGCATCACAAACATCACTGTGGGAAATGAGCAGATATGAGCAGAAATTCCTCATTCACTTACATAAGATGAAATGAAATTGTATTTCTCATGTGACGCCATTCATCAGCTCTGGAGTGATGGAGGACAAGTACAACACGTCTTTGAGACATCCATTTTATATAGAACTCATTAAAAGGAAATAATTAAATACAGCAAGCGAGTTCTCCACTCACATACAATTATAAATCTTACAGCACAGATCATACTGGCATACCACAGAAAAATCTAAGCCCTCTTCTCTGTATTTTCCCCCACATTGTGGGATAAAACATGTACACAAGCCTGTGTAAGGATCTCGGTGCTGTACATAAATGAAGGTACAACTTCAGCTGCCACTTCTCATGGACAGCAGAGAGGAGTGGACAAATCCACCCTGGTACCCACTGAAAAGCACACAATGGTGAAATGGATCCATTTAGGCTCAGAGAATGATTCCCCAGGTTTTTAAAAAAACCTAGTATGTAATAAAATAATAGAATTAAGAAAGGGGGGGAAAAAGACTCCCTAGAAGCAATGTTCCATGAAGATATCCACAATCTGCATGGCTATCAGGGAATAGCAGCAGAACTTGATAAGATCCTTTACATTTCAAAGCCTAAGGAGAAGACACAGCCAAGCATGTTCTGTTTATTTAATGTCAGAGATATGAAATACTTGTAATGTACAAAGCCTGGCTGGTTCAGGGTGGTCTCAACCACCCACAAATGCATTTTCCTAGTACAACAGGAGGAGCAGAAATTATCCCCGGGGAATGTTTGTCAGTCTCTGGAGTTATCAGGAAAGAGTTTAACTTTTACAGTGGTTCGTGGTGCTGTTTATAGTTACAGACAAAAAAATGACTCCTTAAATGCCTTGCTCTCAGGAAATCATTTTTAGATTTAAAATATATTTTTCTGATTATGCCTCAAAGTGATTTTTGGTCTTTCACCATGATAGGTGAAGAATGAGGGAGAAAGGCAGCTAGAGAGGGGAAAAAAAGGGACAAATAAAGGTAGATATCTGCTTAGCTTTTACATGGAGAACTCCTGGCCCTAATCTTCACCTTTGCCTTCAGCACTGTGTGGTATTTACATTTAAATACATTTTAGGGGCTCTGTAACAGCAGTCATAGATGCTGAAAATTAATGTGAGAGGCCAAGTTCCCAGAGAAGGTGAAACAGTGAGGATGAAGCTGCACCTGAGCGAGGTCTGTGGGACAAAGGGACAAAGGGACAAAGGGACAAAGCCCTCGAGAAGAAAAGCCCTTCACATAAATCAGGCTGAGAGATTGACACAGGATGGCCTCACTCCTGCAAACATTTGGAAGGGTCACACATCTTAGTCCCAGTAAGGGTGTTTAGTCAATGACAGAATTACAACATGAAAATAAACCTCAGTTGTAAAAGTTCCTCATTTTTACAGTAGCTGGTATTTCTACACTACAACAAGGAATTTTTGCACTCTACCTCACATGTTTTTAAGAAAATCCCAACAGGGTGGGACTCTTGGGGTGTCCTGTGCAGGCCAGGAGTTGGACTTTGATGATCCTTGTGGGTCCCTCCAATTCAGGATATTCTGTGATTCCACGAAAATTTTAATGAACAATTTAAAAAAAAAAAAATTCCTTTGCTGCTGGTATATTTTCACCCTTTTTTTAAAAATATGAGATACTCACCATACCTCCAGAGACAATTCCAAAGTCATTTCTGTGACCTAAAGAAGGAATATTTAAATATGGTTACAGCACTTAGAGAGGGAAAACCCACAAACACACCTGGAACATCAACTACTACTGTCAGAATTTTTCCTTTTTTTTCCCCCTTCTTCACTTTTTTTAAAAAGGAGGATATTTTTGGCACATGTGAATGAGATTCTTCTCTATGGATTTTTTTTTTAAAGCGCACAGTGTGATTCCAAAATACACCACTAGCACTGAATAGAGTGGAAAATGATGGTAAGT
This sequence comes from Coloeus monedula, assembly GCF_965178545.1. Taxonomy (NCBI): domain Eukaryota; kingdom Metazoa; phylum Chordata; class Aves; order Passeriformes; family Corvidae; genus Coloeus; species Coloeus monedula. The sequence goes on from NC_138789.1 coordinate 3,925,154, forward strand.
GCTGACTTTCATTCCTCAGATCCCACTGTCTTGCCTTTCTTGAACTGCTAATCCCTTTCTGACAGTGCTACTCATCTCTGTCCTGAGGGGATCTGATTCTCTTCACTCACTTGTGGCTGGCAGGAGAACCAGGGGATCACATCCATCTGCCACCTGTGTGAGGGAATCACTGCTCTGTGTTCCACAGGAGCCACCAAGTGTCTTTCCACAGCTAGACATGCCTTAGCTAGCAGTCAGGAAGGGTGGTTGCTTACAACTTGCTGAAAGATGCAATGAATGTCACTGCACAATGGCTTCACTTCCCAACCACACTGAACTCCCTGGCCACAAGCTATGGGTTGGCCTTTCACAGAGCACTGAAAGGGCTGCCTGCAGGCAAGAAGTTAGAAAATTATGATTAAAGCACCAGTTCCCCGTCAGGCACAATCCAAGAGTACAAGGGTGAGGAACTAAGACAGAATGGAGAGGTATTTTCTGCTCCCCAGATTCTCTCCTGTGCAATGGCCAGGCTGTGCAGCCCTGGAGGAGTGTGACAGACTCAGCGTGTCCTCCACCTAAAACCAGATTCTCCGCCTCACCTGGGGCATGTGAGCACCAGGCATGGAGCTACAACACCCCAGAATGACCCTCAGACAGCAGTGAAGGACATGGGATGCAAAGCTGCCTCTGACTCAAACATCCAGGCCCAATTCCTGAAACAGGAATTGCAAATGAGGCAGAGCATGAGCAAGCTGAGGGGAAAAAGAAGAGGCAGAGAAACAACAAAGGGAGGACATGAACAAACACAGTGAAGTTACCCAGGAAGCACTTCAAAGGCAGGGAAGCAATTACATTATTCCCCACCTGGTATTACTAATTTAGAAAGCACTCCTGAAACCATGCAGTGATCCAATGCTTACAAAAATGCATGCACATGAAATAAACCCTTGGAGGGAAGCATTCCAACAGGGAGATATCATGGCTTTTCTACACCTTACCCAGACTGCCACAGACATCTCAGCAATACATGCTATGTACACATTGTCTACATCACGTTCAACCTGACTTCATCTCCCCTTAACTATTTGCTTATAAATTTCAGAGTGTATTTGCCTTTTTTGCACTGCTTTTTCCCTATGACTCCCTACTAAGCTTTGCTAAATGCTGATGAGAAGTTAAAGCAAGGCAAGGCCTTGTACTAATGGAATGAGCTTTGTGAACTGTGTTTGCAAACTGTATTCATCAGTTCTTTCTCACTGCCCCACCTCATGCCTGGCAGAACCAGGATCTGTACTCAACCCATGCTCCAGAAGTCCAAGAGTTACTGAGACACTTAGTGAAATAAAAATGCAGAAACTTCAAACAATGCAGTAATTTTAAAAAAGAAAAATAATGGAGGGTATCAAAATTCCAACTGCCCTAAGGCTGTGCCAAATTAAATGTTAAAACTAACATCTGAAACTCTCTGGTTTCCAATAAATAGGCCTTTAACCAGTTATTTGCTGTAACTACGCTTTTAAAGTTGCACCACATGGAAAACAGCAGAGTGGTGACAAATCAAGATCTCTCATCATACAATAAACTACAGCCCAAACCAGCGATGCAGATGCTATTTATACATTTTAATACATGCAGAACAAGCTCAATTCCACACAGATTTAGGCAGGAGTTACTGTGCAGGCAGACAAGCCCTGCTCAAATGACTCCATCTTGTTTGCAGATGCGTTAAAAGGGAATAATCCAATTACTGCATCATTGCATGTTAACCAGGGCTGTGTTACAACAAGCCACTTACAGAAAGTGAAACATGTAATAATAAAAGAATTCCTTCAGCTTTCTGGAAGCCACAGGCAGCAGCAGGAGGGGCAATGCAGCAAACTCTGAGTAACCTCACACTCAGGCCATAAAAGTAAACTGCATCAAGTAAGGAAGAAACTGCTTTTGGCAGAGAAAGTTCCAAACTAGACTTCTAGAGAGGATTCTTTCAGCAGGGACACCAAGGCATTCAGTGGCACTGTTTTGCTTAATTCTCCTCTCAGCAGGGCTGTAAGAAGATAAATAATTAAGGTTTAACAGTGTCTTTAGGCTCCGTGTTTATCCACGGGCAACAGTGAATGCTCAGAAAACTTCTGACCAGGGCAAAGTCATGAATGTCCAACTTACGTCATTGAAAGTTAACTGGACCTCCTTCTTCTCTCCCAGTTTCAGAGAAGAGATGGGAAACGTGGATGTGCCAAGAGTCTCGTCCATAACATAGTTGGCATCCATGAGAGTAACCTGGAAGAGATCGCTGGGTATTCAATTCTACTGCAAGAAATCCCTTTTTCATTCCATCAAACCTATTCCTGAAGTAAAAAAAAAATATATATATATATGGAAAAAGAATGGGCCTGACCCAACCCAGTCAATGCCCAGTGCCAACAGACATTTCTTTTAAACCAGGATAAGCTCATGGACAGTGGAGGTGTCACTTCAAGGAACTGAATTGCAGGAGTACACCAGGATAATTCATGAAGGGATGTTCATCCCAGCACCTTTCTGGCAGCAAATCTCACCATCTTTCTAATACCTTCAAATTCTACATATAAAGCACAGTACCTTTACATTTCCAGTAAGTAAAATTTCCCTGTGGAGAAACTTGTATAGTTTTAACTGTGATAGGCCAAAAAAAACATCCAGCAACTTTTCAGAGAAGATGGAATCCACACACCCCAGCCTTGACTCTACAGACCAAGATTTGCAGTGATTTGGCAAAGAGTGCAGCATTCCACTTTACACAAAGCTTCTCTCTGTATCCAGCCAGACCTTCAAGTCTCTTCTCAAATCTTTCATGCTGGAGCAGACCTTTCCAAAATGTGATAATACCCAAAGACGGATGTGGATATGGCAGAACACCATCCCGTGCTTTTGCTCTAATCCATGTGGATCTAGGTCTAGCAGACTTTTTTTTCCCCAGTGGCTGCCTTCCAAGTCCTCAAGTAAGATATTCAGAAAGAATTTCAAATTATCATTTACACATCTCCAGACTCATTTGACTTAGTTTTTTTTTCCATTTTATGGCATTATATCTTCTAAAATATCACATGTTCATGGCTTGGACTGTATCTTTTGTATAAAACAAAAGGAGTCAAGATACAATCACTTGAATAATTAGTTGCTACATCTGGGATCAGCCTCTTCTCAGCTATAAAGAATCTTCTTCATCCTGTGCCACAAGCAACACTTTGAAATTATGAATTCTCTTTATTTTAGGAAAGAGCTCATTATTTTAATGGTACATTGCTCTGTTTCCTTGCAGAACTTTATGCCCATTCCTGCAATCTCTGAGTGCTGTCTCTTAAAACCAAAAGCAAAAACTTCATAGTGGGATTTTGAAGAGCTGCTCACACTTCAGAGGGAACTGCACTTGGGATAGAATTAAAGATGAAGATTGAAACAATCCAAGGAGTCACAAGGATTGTGGCATATGAGCTTCGGAATTCACAGAGGGTTTGGGTGAGGAGGTGATTTTACAGATTTCTACACTGTACTCCATTGCAGAATCTTGTCTACATTACCAGGTCCACAATTAACCCTTATTAAATGTTATCATCTATCCTTGGCAGACAATTTTCATGAAATTTTATTGCACTAGCTCAGAACCAGCAACGGCCTTTAGTTACTGTAAAGACACATTTCCAATTTCTACCTATAATCCATCCTGCTGTATTTGCGATTTTAGTAATTTTATCCTTTCAAAACCCTTAAACCAAATTTTGTCCTCAACAAATTCAAACATTCCTAGGGAAGTTGCCTAAGTGTAAGGGAGGGCTCGGAGCAGGGCCCAGGCTCTGATCCAGGGGGCCCAGCAATGGCACCAGAGGAACAGGCAGGAACTGATGCCCAGGAAATCATTGTGAATTCCCTAGTATCTTTTGTCTCCAGTGCAGGATGCAGGTGATAGTTCTTCATGATCCACCAAGCTGACCATGGGTGTAATGCCCAAACTGTAGAGCCTTCCCCAGGAACACAGGGAGCTTGTAGGAAGCACAATTTCCTTTCAGACCCAAGGTCTGATGGTCACAAGGAAAGCTCAAGGAAAACCTTCACAGGCTGCAGCCTCTGTCCCAGTTGGCCAATTTAGACTGAAGTCTGTAAGACTGGGTCAGAAGAGAACAGATGTCAGGGCCATCCTCTATGAAGAACAGAGCTAACAAATGCCTAGAGCTAACTTTAAATCCTTGCCATGCCCACTTAGACCTAACATTCAGGTCTTGTGCACAGCCTGGAGAAGTTTAACACACTGAGACTGAACAGTGGCTTGGCCAACAAGGCTGCACATGGAATGGTCCCCAGAAGAGCTCCAGGGTGGGCTCCAGGCAAGAAGGACACAGCAGAACCAGCCTTCTGCTTTGTCTCCCTGGGCAGACACTTGACTTAAGCCCCACCTATTCCCTGTCCGTAAGAGCTGAATCGGGGTAGGAAGAAGGGAGTAAATACTCCATGGCTGATGTGAGGAATAACAAACTACTGTCCCTCAGGAGCTGTCCAAGAGATGACTCACAGGCATATCTTGTAATGCCTCTCCAGGCTACTCCTTGAATAATTCAATTTATCCAACACCTCTTGCTTAGCACCATGGCTAAACTCAGATTTAACGTTTTAAACAAAGGGGTAATCTTGAGACATCAGATGCCACATGTGTGTAAGCCACTGTTATTTTACCCTTCATCTTCCCAGCTCAACCATGGGATTTACCTCCAGAACATTCTCCAGGTTGGGGTCCAGAATGAACTCGAAGGTCTCGTTCCACGTGGGGTTGACATCATTGTTGAAATGCTTGGTTCTCTTCCTGCAGTCGGGGGCAGTGGGGATGAACAGCTCCACGTAGGGATCTGGAGTGTCAACTGTGCAGCAGAACACAGGTCAGGGAAGGGGAAACACCAGCCTGGGCTGGAGTAATAGATACAATTGTGTGAAACCATAGATCCCCTCACGGTCAAGGATAGAAGGATAAGCAACTCTGTAAGTTACATAAATGTAATGACAGGAATGATACAATGATATCAACAATTCCCCCAAGAGAAACATTAGGTTTCTAGGAGGAGAGGGGAAAAGCCTTGAGCAAACAGAATGGTACAGGGACTGAGTCAAGTTTATTGAGAATATGCAAAAGTCTGGCAGGCAGTGGTTAAGTGTTTGTAAAAGCTTTTACTTCTTCCTCTCTTTCTAGCCTTTAATGGCTTTGGCTCGAGTCACAGCAGCAAGTATCCCACAAAACAATGAAAACAAGCAGTCTGCTGTGGGTTTTGGATCCTCTTTCACATTTGCTGGTTTGGGCATGATGGAGGAAATCAGTCACAGCACTGCAGTGCTGCACACAGCAGAAGGAGTACTCAGCTCTGAAACACTGCCACTACCACAGCTCTGGGGAGTCAGCACAGGATCAGGACCTTATTTACACAGTATGTTTGAACAACAAGTGCGCAGAACCCCAACAGGAAACAGAGATACGGCAACTGCAGCTGATAGGAATTACCAGTGGGGGAAAAGGAAACACTGGCAAATCCCATTGGATGTGTCTAAAAATAGCCATTCCTGAGAGCACAAAATGCAGCCTAAAAATCCACTTTCTAACAAGTTAAAGCATGCAGGGGTTTTCTTTGTGTCAGATTCGGCCAGGGCTCCAATGCTTCCCAGGAGAGCAGGGGAAGTTATTTCTGTGGTTGTGGTGGATCACCAAAAGCCTCCTACTGTGCTGTGGTAAAACACCCACATCTTTCCAGCACAGAATCAAGGAATCACAGAATATCTTGAGCTGGAAAGCATCCACAAGGATCATCAATCCAAGCCCTGTCCCTGCACAGACACCCCAACAATCCCACCCTGTGCATCCCTGGCAGCGGTGTCCAAACGCTCCTGGAGCTCTGGCAGCCTCGGGGCTGTGCCCATTCCCTGGGGAGCCTGGGCAGTGCCCAGCACCCTCTGGGGGAAGAACCTTTCCCTGATCTCCAGCCTGACCCTCCCCTGGCCCAGCTCCAGCCATTCCCTGGGTCCTCCTCCCTGTCACAGAGAGTTGAGATCAGAGCTGTCCCTCAGGAGGAAGCTGAATCCTCTCTTCCAAGTTTGTCCTCTGGTTTAGTGAAATGTTACCAAGCAAACCAATGCCCACCACAAACAGGAACCTATTTCTTACAGGCTTCTTTTTGAAAGAGACTAAATCCTATTACTAGGAAAAGCAAGTTTGAACATTCCTCCTTGTACACACTTTAAGTCCAAAGATACCTTTTTTCAGCAAAGCCAAATTTTAAAAACTCTTGGAGTTCAGTAAAACTTTATCCATGAGATTCCTGAGGCCCAGAGAGATTTCTCCCTCCTGCTGGAAGAAGAAGGAAAAGAGGAAAACAAAGGAGTTGGATAATTTAAAATCAAATCAATTGTCTTTTGGGGAAAAAAAAACAACCTGATCAACCAAACAAAAAAAGGGCTTTTGGAAATCACTCTGGAGGTTCTGAATGTGTCCCCAGGCACATCCTATTCAATTTTATTCTAATACAACTTCTCAGGAGTTTTCCACTGTGCTCCATACCTGTGGGGCTCAGCTAATTGCTACATTGAGGTGGTCTCAGTGCTCCCTGAGTAATGAACAAGCAGCTATTTAAAGCTGGGGATCAGTGTGGAAAGCCTTTAAATAGCAACCTTTATTATCTCCTGAGGAATTATGTCTGATCTTGTCTCTTCTTTATGGGCAGGGGAACTGGGGGATCAAGCCCCAAGTCTTTCCTCACCAGGGAGATGTTCCAACTTGCCAACTTTTCCATTAGTTCCTTTCAACTACTACACAAAGCTCTGCCACAAAAAAAGAATCAAGAATCAAAAGAAACAAGGCTCTTTGAAACCAAAAATCCATGAAGTGACAAGGTCTCATTTGCTAAGTCTTGATAGCCAGCATGACTTTGGCAATTAACACCCAGGCTTGCTCTGCCAAGAGACTAAATTTGCCTACAAAAACCTGGATTTTAGCCAAAATCCTGATGGCTGAGCAGAGTTCTGGGCAAAACATCAATGGCTCCCTCTCCATTCAGTTTTTCATGTGATTATGTGATCAGCCCAAACTCTGTTACAAAAATCGACTTGTTCTTACCAACACAATCAGCAAATGGTTTCATATCCATATTTAAAACCCCAAAGCATGTGGAAACCCCAGACCTGCAGATCCATTACTAACTTCCTATCAGGCAAACCCTGGTAAGTGTTGAAACAGAAACTAAACCTAAGGCATGGATCAACTAAACTTGGAAAAATCAGTCTTGGCAGTTCAGTCTTGCCAAGTCACCCCACTCCGTGCCTTCATCAGCTTTTTAACCCAAGGCAGAGATTTAATCACCTGCCCTTTCATGTTTGAAACTTTATTTGGAGCTATTTTCAGTTAAGAAAATGAAAACCTATTATTTTTTAACTTCCTTCTTCAGATGAGGAGAAAATGCACTGGAAGACTGCTTGCTCTGATTAAGATATTGCTATAAGCTATAGTAAATACTTTTTTAAGCTATACCATATTAATTAAAACCTCACTCCTTGGATGGAAACCAAAAACTACCAGCAACCTGGCAAGTAACACAGAAGTATTCACTTAATGTATTTCAAAACATTCAAGTTATCAAATGCAGATGAAACAGCCAGTGTGCACCCTTGCCATGGATGTTTTCATTGCTGCCCAGGCTTCTGCTAATTGATTTGCCATGTAATGTTAAAAAAACTGAGCTGAAAATGTAAGTAAAAATAGCTTGATCACCACTGTTATCACAGAATCATGGAATGGTTTGGGTGGGAAGGGACCATAAGGCTCATCTCACCCCACCCCTGCTATGGGCAGGGACATCTTCCACTAGCCCACGTTGCTCCAAGTCCCATCCAACCTGGCCTTGGACACTGCCAGGGATCCAGGGGCAGCCAACAGCTTCTCTGGGCACCCTGTGGCAGGGCCTCCCCACCCTCCCAGGGAACAATTCCTTCCCAATATCCCACCTAACCCTGCTGTCTGGCAGTGGGAAGCCATTCCCCATTGTCCTGTCCCTCCAGGCCCTTGTGCCAAGTCACTCTCCAGCTCTCCTGGAGCCCCTTTAAGCACTGGAAGGCTGCCATCTATATTTTGATTTTAAAAGGAAGAATTGTTATGGTGTATGGGTCAAAAGCTGATGTTTAATCACGACAAGAGACTTATCCATGTCTGAGAATTATCTCTGTCTGAGCCTGATGACCCTAAAAGTCTTTTCCAGCCTTAAGGATTCTCTGTAGAGGCAGCACTGTCAGGGAATTGCTCTTTTGTTGCAGCAGCTGCCTGAGATACCGAGCACAGCCTCCTGAGCAGCAGCACCTGGGGGAATTTGCATTTGTTCCCAGGACACTTCTGAGGAAAGCAGAGTTTCTGCACAGCTCAGCCCTGCTCGGGCCGTTCCTTATGCAAGCGCTGCCGCTCCATCCCCATTTCTCAGGAACAAGGCAGGCTGAGCTAACAATTAAGCCAAGTATCTCAAACCCTACCTGCACACTAAAAAAACACAATTAAGGCTTTCAGCACTGATGCTAACGAGGGTCCTGCAATTAGCAGCTTAGAGCTCAATGAGGTCTCGGGGTAATTAACAAAATGTTGGTGATAATTCAGATTTACAGCCCCCTCCAAGCTCCAGGGGCTGAAGACACACATCCAATACAAGAGCAGAGTCAGCATCTCCACTACTGTTTTTAAACTGCTGCCTTAGGAATGGCTGAGAGGTAGAAAGTAAGGATTCACTGACTTTTCCTCATTTGATTTATCTCCTGGTTAAGTCATGGCTAAAGATTCTCCCCTTAAATTACATTATGAATCACCAAGTGAAACACACAGTGGACAGTAATAAGGGTCAAACATTTTCACAGTGAAAAATGAGTAATGCTTTAAGCAATCTGGCTATTAAGGAAACCTGTAAAATTTTCTGCAGTGACTGGAAACTATTTGATCTCATGTTGTTAGTCTGGTGAGATGGATGTCATCAGGCCTCCATATGAATATGATTAATATTACAGATATATGATTTATATTTCAGTCATTCCAATTTCAATTACTTCAACAGCATAATTACCAAAAAGAAACTATAGAAAGCCTGTTCAAATATAATACTGCTATATATATATATCTCAAAATAAAAAGTGGTAATAACCCTTAATTTATCCACCACTAAGTGCAATCCCATTGATAAAAACCTACTACGTCCCCAATGACCATCTTTGTGTATTTCCCACCATTTTTTTGGTTTGCTGCACTATAGTACAACTTGTTTAGCACGTGCAGCTGAGCAGCCTGGCTGAGGTCAAGCCAATAATGGGAATTGCTGGATGACCTCTCTTTTGTCCAAGGAGAAGGAAGCTAAACAACAATAGGATTTCTATTCAAATTGTGAATTTTGTCGGGCCTCACAGTGGCACGGAACTATGAGTTGGTGTCTCTGCCATTGACAAGAGAAAAAGTAATAGATTTTAAATTCATAGGTTTTCCCAGTTTCATGTGATTTTTCAGTTTTTAAAAAGGGAATTCTTAAAAACTGTACTTATCAATAAGTGTCCCTCCAGCCATGGAACAGATACTTGAGATGCTCCACACAAATCCACAGTCTAGCAGTAATACAGATACCAGGAGATCTGTCAGAAGGCCACAGCAACCTAAAAACCCCGGGAATACTCACTGCTGCTTGTGTTTAAGGCACCACAGGGAATGCCAGGGCTGGTGGCTTTGGAGATTTTGCAAAGGGGTGATGCAGTGCCAGATTTCATGAGCGGAAGGTGACTCCAAGGGAAGTAAGGCAACTCTGAAGCAGCAGCTATGCTTTGAGAAATACTGGGATTAGGTAACACCTTCATTAAAAATTATTCGTGCCTTTTATGACAGCGCTTTTCATCTCTGGTGTTACTTCAATGGAGGGAAGAACCAGCTCTCAGCACAGGCACTGCACTATCACCCAGTTTACTGGTGCAGGACACCACTGCTTCCACTGATCCAGCCTTGAAAGGGTAAAAAAAACTCAAACAAGTCTGCTTTTGGTCAAACCACATTTGTAGAAGCGCCAAGAGCAAAGAAACATTGTCTTCTCTAGGTTATCTGTACAGGCCTCTTTGCAGATACACCCTGAAAAGTGACTGAAGCATTAAGCAAAATAACATTTTTCTAGTAGTGTGCCAGAGTCTAAGGGGTTTAGGGTTTTTTAATTAATTTAAATGCCTAGTTCTCACTGTTAAACCAGTGAAACCTGTCACTCCATGTGTTGGTTTTGCAGGGCCTGGTTTTTGGCAGCAGGGGGGCCACAGAGGTGGCTGCTGTGAGAAGCTGCTGGAAACTTTCCCCATGTCCGACAGAGCCAATCCCTGATGGCTCTGAAGATGGACAAGCTGCTGGCCAAGGCTGGGCCAATTGCAGAGGCTGGTAACACCTCTGTGATAACAGATTGAAGAAGAAAATCAAAACGAAGTGTGCATGGACAGTTTTTTCCTGTCCAGAGAAGAGGAGCAGCTGAGAACACCTGAGGGGAACAACACGGAGGCACCGGAGTCAGTGGAGAAGGAGGGGCACGAGGTGCCCTGGGCACCGGAGCCGAGATTCCTCTGCAGGCTTTGGTGAAGACCATGGTGAAGCAGCTGTGCCCCTGCAGCCAATGGGGATCCACGGGGGATGCAGAGATCCACCCACAGCCCCTGGGGATCCACGGGGGATGCAGAGATCCACCCACAGCCTGTGGGGATGCACGGGGGATGCAGAGATCCACCCACAGCCCCTGGGGATCCACGGGGGATGCAGAGATCCACCCACAGCCCACGGGATCCACGGGGAATGCATTACATTTTTCTCTCCTCTGCCCAGCTGTGGCAGGGGAGGGTCAGTGAGTGACTCTCATGGGTGCCCGGTGTTTAGCCGGTGTCAAACCATGACCCTCCACCACCAAAGACACGAGCAAGACAGAAGGAGGCCTGGCTCAACTCTGACTGCGGGTCCATGGAAATGCCAGACCTGGACAGGGTAGTTTGGTCTGCAGTAAGTACAGGCATATCATCACATTCCTGCTGAATTACTCCAAACCCACAATATGACTTTTAGTCCACGTTTATGTTATCTGATGGAGTACAGATTATTCTCAGTCTGGCATAAACTCTGCTAATACAAATTTACACTGGCAGCGTTTTCTGAATCTACAGAGCAAGTTTACACTGGGTCTGTGTTTGGTATCAGGAAGCTTTAGAGGTTTTGGGCTCTCCCAGCAGCCCCAGAGCTTAATTTCCCATATTGCTGAAGTGGAGCCTCAGAGCCTGTGAGGGAGAAGAGTCTCTTCCCTTGACTTTTTAATTCAGACAATTGTCAGGAATGCTTTAAAAGCTCAGCATTGAGCACACATTCCTTGGATTTCAACTGCCCTGTAACACTCTTGGCTGGATGCTTTGATAAAGCCTGTCACTAAAAACCATCTTCCACAAAAGTGTTCCTTCCTGTGGTGACAAACATGAGAAAGGCTGATCATTTTCTCCCTCCCTTTCAGAACACGTGCAGTCAGAAATACATAAAGGAACACTCCTGAGTTGTAAGAGCTTTTCTTTGGTACAGATGGATCTGTGGGACAGCTGGAATCCTACAAAGTGCAAGGTAGTACCCAGATGATGAATCACAGAATGGGTAAGGCTGGAAAAGATCTCCCAAGATCATCGCGCTCAACCACCAGCCCAGCACCACCACTGTGTTCACCACTAAACCTTGTCCCCAGGTGCCACATGCACATAGTTCTTGAACACCTCCAGGGATGGGGATTCCAACACCTCCCTGGGCAGCCCCTTCCAAGGCCTGACCACCCTTTCCAGGAAGACATTCTTCCTGATGTCCAACCTGAGCCTCCCCTGGCCCAGCCTGAGGCCGTTCCCTCTCCTCCTGTCCCTGTTCCCTGTGAGCAGAGCCCGACCCCCCCTGGCTGCCCCCTCCTGTCAGGGAGTTGTGGAAAACCAGAAGGTCCCCCCTGAGCCTCCTTTGCTCCAGGCTGAGCCCCTTTCCCAGCTCTCTCAGCCACTCCTGAGGCTCCAGATCCTTCCCCAGCTCCATTCCCTTCCCTGGCTCCAGCCTCTTAGTATCTTTCTTGTCATGAAGGGCCTCAAACTGACCCCAGTTCACATTCTTCAGCTCATGCTTTTAAAAAAACATTTTCAAAACTAATTAAAAGTCTCCTTCAGGCAGCAACTTGCAGAACTCCTTACCCAAGGAGCTGTGGATGAGAAGACCTACGTGGATTCAAAGAAAAGCAGTGAATTTTCTGCAAGAGAAACTCAGTGACAGCTGATTACCCCAAAGGCACATCCAGCTCAGGGAATCTCACTGAAGGCAGCCAAGGAGAGGAGAGGATCAGTGGGAAGTGTCACATTCTTACCCTGTTCATATTTTTCCTTTACATCTCACTATGACTGATGTTCTTCCCAATTCTCCCTTGGATCAGGCATTAGCCCAACCCTAACACTCCTGGGAAAGGGGATGAGAAGGAAAAGAATTGAAAGCAAGAAAAAGTTAGATTATGACAGGGGACAAATGGCATAAACAGAGGGAGCCTCCTCCTAAATGGAGGGAGTGAAAGGCTCAAACCAGAGGAACAGTGGTGTCCACAGGTCCTGGAGGGGAGCCCCACCAGGAAGCTCTGCCTGGAGACAGGACAGCACATGGAACAGGAGCAGCTCCCAGCCACCACAACGCTCTGGGGCTGGTGACAGCCTGGCAGGGCCTGGAGCAGGGACAGGGGGGTTCTCCAGCCACACAAGATGGATCCTGAGCCAGCACTGCTCCATGTCACCACCACGGCATAACAGAGTCATGGGAGAGCTTCCTCTAGGACGGGAATGAGTTTTCGCCAACCTCTCACAGGAACAGGAACAGGTCTCCCCTCAGTAACTCCATGGCAAGCACTCACTGAGAGAATTTCTCATCAAAACGATATTTTTGCAGCTGGGAAGAGCAGCATTTTCTCCATCAGTTTCACTGTGGAACACACGAGCCTGTTTCTGTTTCCAACATGACTTCCACCTCCCAGCACTGGCCATCCCCACCAAAGGGAAAGGATACTGGGTGTGCCAAGGAAATGGAAATCTAGCATTTGGTTGCCCCAGTGTTAGACTGAGATCTGCAGCAGACATCTTGAGCAGTTGCTAGCAGCACTTTTCATTTAAGATTTTTTATTTTATCCATCTTTCATGGATCCGTATTTCAGCCACATGAAGTCCTACACATGCAGCTTGTAGGATGTGGAGGATTGGCCAACTCTGACCTACTTTTCCCAGGCTGTTAGGCTGGAAAAGGGGAGCAGTTTGGCTTGTTTTCCCCTTGCAAAAATCAGGACCTGCTCCAGGGCCTTGCAGGAAGAGCCTTATCTGATGGCACTCCGACAGGAAAGTGCACTGTAGCTGATTCAGGGTGCAGGACTGGCCCTGCTGTGGTCCAGAGAAGAGCTGGATGAGTCCTGAATGAGCTGCTCATAAGCATGAGCTGCTCAATAACACAAACCATAATACAACCAGGCAAATCTCCAGTTCCTCCCTTTCAGCTAGGCCAGGTTTAAAACCCTGCTCACACCTGCCTGGACTGCCTTGACTCGCGTTTAACCAAGCCACCTGCAACCCCAGGAGCTCTGGCTCACAGGGAACAGCCTCAGGGCACAGGGCTGTGAGGGACAAACAGTGCACGCTGGACATCCCTTCCTCATTCCCAGATCCCAGAGCCAGGGCCAGACAGGTAAAGGTGTGCTCCCATCCCAGTTTCCTTTGGAGATACAGGAAACGATGAGGAAGGGCATCTCCTGGACTTGGGGGCATGCCCACAGCTGCCTGCAGTGGGCTGACCATGCCAAGAGCTACTCGGGAGCTGCTTCTCAGCTCTGTTTGGGCAAGTTTTGCAACCAGAGCTGAGCTCTGGTGACTGCACTGCTCCCAGCACTTGTTTATCTGAGCAGCTTAACTGCAGTGGAAATGCATCCTTGATTCCAACGGGGTGGACAGCAACTGGGATAGAAGCTGAGTACCAGTGCTGCGAGCTATCAAACTTTAAACACTTTTAAGAAGGGAATTTTTTCCTAAAAATACCCGGAATGACACTGTTCATTACCACAGCATCAAAAGAAGATGAAGCAAGGAAAAGCTGCAAATCCCAAACAGGATTATGCAAGATGAGTGATCGTTAAGAGCAGAGTCACACAACTGGTTTCCTTTGTATATGCCACCATTTGTTGTGAAAGCCAGAACGCTTCTATCTTTAAAGATAGAAGACAAATTTTACAATGCTTCCTCTGACCCAGTTTTCCACCAAGATCCCTGAAAATCCAGAAGGGGAGAGATGCTATGGAAAGGAGACCCAGTTTGCAAGCATTTCTCTTTCACAATGCTGCAGTTTGGGACTCTGGTCTTTTTTCCTACAAGTTTTTGTACTGTCATGGAAGTAAGGAAAGGCTCTACAGTTCAGGTGGCATCTGAGTAGACTCAAAACTACACATCTACTATACAAGAACTCACTGGGGCAGAGGCAAGGTCTTTTTCAAGAGGTCCAGAGAAGTGATTTTACAAGGTCTGCAATCAGCAGCAAGCTAAGCAATTAAGATAATGAAATCCTCACCAAAGCCATGCAGATTTTTTGATATTTCACCTTGTAATAGCTTTATATGGCAGGTTTTGGGCAGCAGGGGCACAGAATCCTAGAATGGCTTGGATTGAAAGGGACTCATACCACTCCCTGCCATGGGCAGGGACAACCTCCACTAGCCCAGGCTGCTCCAAGCCCCGTCGAACCTGGCCTTGGACACTGCCAGGGATCCAGGGGCAGCCACAGCTTCTCTGGGCACCCTTTGCCAGGGCCTCACCACCCTCACAGGGAACAATTTCTTACTAATAAATTTTTTTGTCTTCTTTTTGATCAAACTGTGTTTCTGCCAGTTCAGCAGGGTCCAGTGGCTGACTCCAATCCCATTTACAGCTGGTACAGGGATGCAGCAGGAAAGAAGGAAAGGTGTACAGCAGGAGGTGGGTTTACCTTTATTTCTGACTATGTTACTCTGCTACAATTAACTGGCAATAAATGACAGTCATTTCCTCAAACTGAACCTGTTTGCCTGTGTGGGTAAGAGGTGAGAGATGTCCCTGTCCTCATGCTGACCCTTTCATCATGTTCTCGCCCTGTCCTGTTGACAGAGGGAGTAACAGAGGGGCCAGCCAAGGTCAGCCAGCACACCTCTGCTGCAGAGCAGCAGCCTCTAAACCAGGATTTAAACCTTTGTAAAGCTACAGATGCATCACCTGGATGTTGACAGGATGGTACCCAGGGCATGGGAATCACCTGGACAGGGACACTAAAACTGAAATGAGTGACACCAGTAAAGGAAGGACTTCCACAGAGGCAACAGTAAATGGGCAGACACCTGAAATAAGGGACTTGAATGAATGCTGGGAAGGAAAGGGTCTGCCCTCAAACTTCTTTTGCCCCCTCCCCACCATCCTGGGTGGTGAGTTCTTACAGGAAATCTCATTTATCACCCCCACACACAGATCCACAGAATGACAAAATGGCCTGAGGATGACACAACCACTTACACTGCCCATTCATGAAGAGCTCAAGAAATCTTGGAAAACTTTCTAGAAATACTGGTTATCTTCCCAGCCTGGGCTTGAGGAGACAGAGGTGTGGATGGCCATGACAGAGGAGTCAGGGCCTCCATGCCACCCATGGAGTGGGGCACCACACACACCGGGGCACCACACACACCAGACCTGCCAGCTAAAACTCCTTGAGCAGAGGTAGACTTCAGAGCCTCAGGACGAAAAATATCACACAAAGCACTTCAGCGTATTTCATAGACTTAGATTTGCTCAGATCTCTCAGAGCCGTTCCAGAAAGTCTTGGAAAGGCTGATATGGAAAAAAGAACAGCAAAACATACAAAACCCCTCATGTTCCCCCAGGCCTCCATCACCACACAACGTAAAATTAACTCTCTTATTTCCAGAGCATCTCTGGTTCATAACCCGGAGCAACAACAGCAGAAAAAATTTGGGGCAATCCCCCAGAAGAGTCAACAGCTTGAGAGCATCCATAAGGGGAGAGCAACACTCAGGCACCCACCCCAACCAGGGCTCACATGTGGTCTGTCACAGCCACCTTCCTGTCCTTGAGATAAAAAACCCGATGGGAAAGTTCAGCAATTCCCTCAACAAGTTTCATTTTGGGCAGTAGGCAGATCAAATCAAATAAAACAAAGATATATATACATATAGGTTGGCACAATCAACTGTAAAGGCCCTTCCCCACTCACAGCTTTAAGCACCTCCTCATAGTAATTAACACAATCACTCATTTGATCAGGTAGCTGCCACGCTCCAGTAACAGGGAATAAAAACACTTTTAGTTTTCCCAAAATAAAAAAAAGAAGCAAAGATCTGTTTTTCTCACTTTGGGGGATTTGCCAGGACCCCAAGGACCAGCCTTGGGTCCTTGGAAGCTCACCCAGAGATGCCCCAGACTGGGGGTGCCTCAGGCTACTGAGCTCTGGCAGCTGCCTCAGAGAAGAGGCCAAGCAGGTTTCAGTGGCCCCAGAGCATCACTCTGGCAGGTTTGATCAAAATAAAATGTTCTTCCTCAGCAGCTTCTTGATTTTGATGACTTGCTAAGATAAGAGGGTTTTTTCTAGAAAAAAAATTCAATTATATTGACGGATAGTATTTGAAGTTTATACTTCATAGGACAGTACTTTATACAGGACAGTATTTGCTCTGGTGCACAAAGTTGCCATGATCTCCTGGCTTTCATCACCCTTTAGTCTCCCTTTAATATCATATCATGGGGCCCCCACTTCAACTTCCCTTTTTTCCCTTTGCATGTTGCCCCCACTGTCTCATGACAGACGCCTGTGTCCAAGAACCTGTGTAGAACCTGTGTCTTTCCATTTAACTCATCTTCTTACACACACACAAACTCACAGGCTCCTTGTTCCTCTCTTTCAGCACTTTTCCTGAGGTCTTCTTATCTAAAGACCACCATAGAAATGAAATTATATATATATATATATATATATATATATGTGTGTATATACACACACACCCCCACACCCCAATGCATCTTCTCTGTGTGCTCCTACCCCTCACCCCACAGGGGATGACAGATAGCTTCCCTTTTTCCCCTTTGCCAGGGCTCCCATCTCCTCCCTTGTACTTGTGGCTGTTGAATATCCCCCTTTCAAGTATCCCTCCCACAATTTTAGCATCAACAGTAGACTTCAGTTATGAAAACCCCCTGAAGCAAAGCTGTGGGTCAGAGGAGCTGCTGTAGTTTGACCCAAAAGTAAGTTTCCAGGAGTTGGGAAACACTTGTATGTCCAATCAGCTTGATGGGAGAGCAGGAGCCAGGAGTCACACTCATCCTTCCTGCCCTAGCCTGCAAGCCTTTGGGAGCACTGGGAAAAGGGAGACATGGCCTGGCAGCAAAGCAGTCAGATCTAAGGAGGCAGGAATATTCTTTTTGCAGATTCAGCCAATATTCTCTCCCTCTTCCCCCCTTAAGAGAAGAGCAGAGCTGTTCTTCCTAGTGGTTTCCTGTTCAGCTGCAAAGTCCAGAGGCTCAGCAGACTCCCAGAAAGAGGAAGAAGTGCTGGCATCATCCATCTCCCTACCACAAGATCTGCTGACCCATTTGGGTGGGTTTTTTTAAATGGCCTTACATTTTTTCTGCTTTCTGCACTGACTCAGCAGAGCTCTGGGCTCTTTCTTTCCCCCACCAAACCACAGCCCTGTGAGGAGGCAGCAATTTCCAGTTTCACTGCACTCACACAGCACTTCTGACTGAGCCAAAAAGCTAATTGTAGGTGTTGCTGGCTTGGAGGCAAATCGCTTACAACTCACTCAGCCTTTCTGTATCAATGGAAAGAAGGAGCGGCAGATCTGCTCTCTGAGTGAGAGTGAGCAGCGACATGGGGACTCTGCCCTGGCTTTAACAAGGCAGACAGAAACCCACCACCAGCCCACTAACAACCATTTAATGCACAGTGTGTCACCACATCCCCCTGCCCACAGCAACAGGCTCATGGAAGAAAGGCAGAATAGAAAGAGAAATACTCACGCATGTCACCAATGGCTCCTTTGGTGACATTTGTGGCTTTCCTTACTGTCACAGTGAATATGTGTGAGTACTGGTGTTCCACCTGGAAGTCAGAGAGTGAGAAGTGATTAAGCTCCAGAACCAAAAAAAGAAACCCCATCTATCAAAATAAGGTTTCACTGTGTCCAAAAACAGAGAGAGAGAAATCACCCATTCAAAATGTAAGGGAAACTCATACTGGATAGAGCATCCTAAAGCTGAACTGCACCCTGGAGCTTTACCAAGAGGTACCTGCACTGGGGCTGCTGGATTTTCCTGCAGCCACACCTACTAATCTCAACCAACAACACTCCCCCTCCCTCACCACAGAACCTGCTCCGAGGCATTTAGTCAGGCAGGAACCACGGGGTACGGCAAGGGAAAAATAAAACCAGGCCATTTTACAGCTTGTTGTGATAATTACCTTCCCTTGCTAAAAAGAATGGCAGGAATTACTTCAAAGTCTGTGTTCTGGAATAGATAAATGCACACTGCACACGCAAGGGGTAGAGTTAGTGCTGTACCTTCTAGTACATATCAATATTCAGTGTGAAAGCACCCTCAAGAGACAATGTAAGGAAGGTGCAAAGCAAGCTGTTAAAACAGTCACCAGCACATTTCATGCAATTTCTGAAGGTTCCCATTTCCTGCAAAGCCCAAACACAGCAGGAGCTGCCTGCCTAGGAGCAGGTGTGTCCCCAGCAAGCCAGGGAAGTAGGAAAAGATGTGAAATTAAGAAACAAAAAGTAAAAGCCTTAATAAAAAAAGGTCACCAACTCAGCTCTACTGTTGCTTTATCTACATAGCCCAAAGTTTGACCAACCTGCTGGATACCACTGAGAATCACCAGCACAGACTGCAGGACAGCCAACAGTGGCTTTACAGGGACACAGAGACTGGGAGGAAATGTGAGCTATTAAAGCCAGGATCAGGTCTCACACAATTGCATATTTCCTATTTTTTCCTAACCACCCACCAACCTTGTGAAGTACATTAAAATAAACACAGCCTATCAGTCCAAAACAACCAGGGAGAAGGCCACCATCAGGAAATTCACTGAAATTTACTGAAAATCATAGACAATAACCCTGCTACAGGACATGCTCATTCAGGCTCTGCCTGGTGCCTTCTTGCTAATTTTCATCTGGACACCTCTTTTTTTTTTAGAACTGGTTGTTTCAGGCAACCCTTATTTTGTGTCTACAGCTCACACCCAGAGACCTGAGCCAAACTGGATCCCTTTCATACAAATATAGAAAAAAGTTAATATCTTATAGGTTACATATCATTTTCTCAAAAAAAAGAAAGCCAAAACTAATCTCCTAAAAACAGCAAAAGTGACTTGTGAGTACTTAAGTGGCACTTGAGTCAGGACTCATTAAAAAGCACCTCCAGTGATACCAACACAGCTCCTGCAGAAGCCTGAGGTGTGCAAAGGCACGGCCACATCCCCATGGCAAAGGCTCCAGGAGAAAATGCCCACAGTGATACAGGGATGACTTCACTGCAGCCACTGCCTGACCCAGACACCGAGTTCAGCAGCTTTATCTGGCTGTAATCACCCCCACGCTCTGCCAGCTGCTGGAGGCTCCGGCCAGGACTGTCTGCCTGGCTCTGGAATTTTCCCCTGGCAGCCACAGGAGTTATGTGGATCCAAGACCAAGTGAGCAGGCAGGGGAAACTGTGGCAGTACCAACCGTGGTGCACTGAAACCGTCAAGGCACAGCAAGTGGTTCAGCAACCACAGGAAGAGGGAAATTCAGACTCTTCCCAATAGTCTCAGCGGGATGTTGCTCACCTTGAAAGCATCAGACCCAGCAGAGAGGGTTCAGCTGTGGGAACCCAAAGTTCCTAAGGAGCAACACCTATTTAACAGCCTTCCATGGGCTGACATGAAGACATCCCAATGACTGAGTGACATCCATCACCTTCTGCACTGCAGCTTCAAGATGGATGAACAGGAAGGAGGATATGACTTCTCCCTGAATACATTTCTGCTTCTGCCACAGGGCAAAAAAATCTCTAGAGTTTTCCTCACAGTAGGGTAAACAGGGATTTTTGTGGGTATCTGGGAAGGGCTGGGAACACAACCATGTGAGGTCACCCCAGCTCTGTCATTTACCCTGCCCCAAGTACTTTTACAAGCTGTGCCTCTCCAGAAACCACCGGCTCTCGCTGCCCCCTATTTTCAGTTTGCTGTCTGAAAATGCTCAAAGCTGCTTTATTATCTCCCTATTATATTATCTCCCAGGTATGTCAGATTGATGAAGTTGGTTTCACAACTGGCCTGTTTCCTCATACAGACTGAAGCATTTCCTTTGTCATATCCAACCTTGTAATTAAAAGAAACAGCCCAAACTACAAACACACAATCCGCCTCCTTTTTCTCAGCTGTCAAGAAAGAGCTTGTCCTCACTGGAGACCACAAATCAGAGATCACTGAGCACTTAGCAGGGAAGAGGAGTTGCAATTAAGTGACAAGGATGGGACATGGGCGTGCTGGGTTTAGTTCTCAGCTGGTAGGTGAAATTCATGTGCACTTCTGGTGTCCCACAGCTCTGGCTGGAAAAGGGGGATACTACACGATACTCCCTGGCAACAAGCACTCTGTAATTTGCTTGCATCTCCCATACGTCTAAACTCACATGCCCAAATTCATATGCCTACCATCAAAGCAAGGCCAAGCCATCACTTACCAGTTTCTTCTCTTCCCAGCAGCACAGGGACCATCACTATTTCTATTACAAGCTGATAACTGTTTTACTAATGCCATCACAAAAACTGCTTTTTATTGACTCAAGCAGCAACCCCCGTCATTCCAGCTGTTGTACTGCCAGGAAAATTAAGTCTGGTTTAAGACTGGGATCCTCTGAAAGGCATGTGAGAACACAGAGGCCTGGCAAAACAGAAAAGCTGTATCTTCTTTCCCTGCGCCTCACCCAAAACAACACACGGAGGATTGCAGTTACACACAGTTATTAATATCTGGCCATAGCCACACACTTGGAGGAAATTTGCCACTACTGAAATAAACAATCTCCCTCTTAGGGGAAAAAAAAAAACCAAAAAGACCACAAATACACACAGGAAGCTCTAAAGTCTAGATCTCTTCTTACACCAAAATAAATGTTTTTTCATGCAGATTAAGTGCAAGCGGAAATTAGGGCAATTTCCACTTAGGGGCCAGTTTCTAAGGAGATCAAAAGGCCTAAATGTCCATATTTCAGAAAATTTTTTTTTTATTAGATTTTCAAAGGGAGTTCTGAAGAAGCCCCTTGAAAACACCACGATAAATGCATTGCCTCTGAATGCCTTTACAAATCCAGCCCTTGCTAGTTTAGGTGACTAAGCTGCATTTTCTCATGTGACTTATGTTCACCTTAAGTCTTGATAAAAATCTGTACAAACTCCTCAAGTACTTCTGAAAAACAGATGATAGTAAATAAATCACTTAAACCTTGCAACACTGAGAGAAGCAACATCTACATTCCTTTAAAAATCTAGGACAGGTTACAAATTTCAAAAGCTCACAATTAACTCCAGGGCAAGGTATCCTTGCCCATGGCAGTGGGGTGGGATGGGCTTTAAGGTCCCATCCAACTCAATCCATTCTGGGATTCCATGGATTTAAAAAACTAAAACACACTGTCCAAAGTGACCTCGCTTTACATGTGTTTCATTTCACTTCCTCTTTCTCCAGAAATTTAGAGAGGAAAGGAAAAAAGAAGTTTTCACTGTGCCCTGTCTGAATGTGGGTTTTCTGAGTTATGGAAACTCAGGTGGACAGTGTTCACTATTCAATCCACAAGGTTTTCCATGACTGCACAGCCATGGCTCAGCATCTCCTCTTTTCACACCTGACCTCAGCTCTCCATCTCTTACAACTCCTGCTCCTGCCTCCTTTGTTCCTCTCTCACCTTTGAGTGCCTTCCTTCCCCCCAGTAACATTTCCCTAATTATCTGCTTTGCTCTCTTTTAGATGTCCCTGCGTTTGTGAGCAGACAAACACCACCCCCTTCCCACCAGGGGCTGGGACAAGCCCCAAGATCTCCCGTAACACAGGCGGGTTTTCCCTGCCGCCCTTCCGGACGTGCCCAGAAAGGCAGGGATTTGCATGTGTCCAATACCACATGTGTAATATTCCAGAATGCTGAGTCACAGAGTGGAGCTCCACCAGGACACTGGCATTCTGTGTGCCAGGCAATCAGGAGGCTCTGGCACAGGTAGACTGCACAAGTATTAAATGGGTTTACTTCCTTCATGTTAAGGACACTTGAGCTAACAATGGGGCTAGACAAATGAAAATATTTGCCTGTTAACTTAAGTAATTAATTTTCATGGAGTCCATGCTCTTCTTTCACAAGGTATTACGATTAAGACAAACTTTTATGCACACACACAAATTTTATCTTGAAGTCATTTTTCCCATTCTTATAATATTTATCCCCCATATCAAAGTAAATGAAGATGTATTACACACTTGAATTCTTTGCATTTTTGGTATAGTCAGTTCTGTCTGCACCTGCAGCAGCTTTCTGAACATTTTAATTTATACCTCAGAGTCTTTCATAAAATGAGAAGAAAAGAAATCATCAGCAAACACGCAACAGTTAGCACAAGGACTTCTGGAAAATGCAGAATCCTTCTGAGTAATTTAATGCTAACTATAATTTAAATGCAAGATTTTGCATTGATGTGAGCCTGCTGCCCTTGAGTGTTTGAAATTTCAGTAAAATTTTCCAAGGGATTTCAGTTTTCAAATTAAAAAACTTCAAAGATTTCCATTCACTTTCCAAGCAATTAAAGGATCAGCTCTTGCATGAACAGTGTTGATTCTGGAATTAGCAACACTCCCACAGCAACAGTTCAGCATTCCCAGAGAGCTGTAACTACATTTACTACACACACTTTTCATTCATTATATTATATATGTAGGACAGCTCCATTTTGTTGATTATTGGTATCAAAAAGTCTTTTTACATCAGTGAATCGATAAAATACAACCGAGTGCCTCAGAGACCTCTCCCATAAAGGTACAGATCATTCCAAGCAATCCATCCAGGAGAGGGCACTGATGCTGAAAGGAATTAAGACAGTGTTGTTTTTACACAGACATCACCCTGAGGTTTGCCCTCCCTCCCAGCAGTTCACAGGACCGGCGAGGGAGTAAAAGCCAGTTTGACATCTGCTGGCTGCACATTGATGTGGAGGATGAGTGTGCATGGGGCACAAACCACAGGGCTGATAAGAGATCACTTCTAGGAAGCTCAGGGAGTATTTTTAGCCACGTAAAAGTAAAACACTGACAAGTGTGTGGCAGCTATTTCTGGGGACACCTCACTGGTGCTACAGTCAACATGGTGCTGTTACAAGAAGCCCCTGATAGGAACACGCCCAGCGTGGCTCCAGATTTCAGCTTGGGCAGGAATTGCTGTTCCAGTGTTTGCTTTGGAAACTCACTTCCAGCACAGCTACGTGTGAACATCCCAGTGGTCAGTGGCTGCGCAGCCACGGGCTTGCCCCATGAAGGGCAGTTCTACTCCCACTTCCCTTGTCCCTACTTCTACACCTCCACAGGCTGAGCTCACCTCGGGCCAGTTCTAACAGCACAGAACAGATTTTCTAACCCTTCCATGGAATCCCAGAATGGTTTGGGTGGGAAAGGACCTTAAAGCTCATCTCACCCCACCCCCCGCCATGGGCAGGGACACCTTCCACTAGCCCAGGCTGCTCCAAGCCCCGTCCAACCTGGCCTTGGACACTTCCAGGGATCCAGGGGCAGCCACAGCTTCTCTGGGCACCCTGTGGCAGGGCCTCCCCACCCTCACAGGGAAGGACTTCTCCCTAAGAAATTTTTGTCTTTGCTCATTCAGGAACGTCCATTGGCTCACTGCCATCCCAAGGGTGTCACAGCTGGGACAAGGATGAAGCAGGAACACTGGAATAAAGCAGGAGGAAGGGAAGCAGGGGAACAGTGTGCTGCTGAGTGGCACAGATCATCTCACTCAGAGTTTGCACGATATATTTTGAGGATTCTCTTTGAACCAACATTACTGATATACACCAGTTTAAGATCTAAATATCCCAACTTGTCAACTTATCCCTCCATTCATACTAATGAAAAGGAAAAGAGTACAAAACCCCCCGCCCCAAAACTGCACTGTAAGGAAGAAAGCTAGACACACCAACCATTTCTTGAAGGAAATAGTAATAACTCCAGTGGTATGTGCTTATTGAGAGTAACTTCCAGCAGGGAAGTCATTATACAAGACAGTAGATATCAGAGAAGACAGTGTAGATAGATATAAGATTCAGCGCTACTTACCACAATGTGTTGGTAAGGATCTATGATAGACATTTTTGCCTTTGTTTTTATTCAAGACAACTGCCAAGTATCTATTTCAATCCCACACAGGAGATGCTTCCCCTTTTTTCAGAGCAGAGTTCCCCTTTTTTCAGAGCAGAAAGGTCCTTTATCTAATAAAGAAAAAGATATAATTAAAATTAATCTGTTCCTTTTAAACTGTATTTTACAGAGCAAATCAGTTCCTACTCTTTAGGAAGGTTTCCACAATTTGTTTGTTTACCAAGAACTTAATTTCACATAAGCTATGGAGATACAGGTATTTACCTGTCCGAGCTGGAGAAATTTCTCGTGCCTATTTCCTCTGCCTCAGGGTAAGAGCAGGAATCAAGTCTCTTAAATTCCAGTCATCCCAGTGTTTCTAGCAGCTCTACAGATAAACAAGAAAGGAATACATTTATTCCTTAAATACATTGTAGTATTTATGCTTCCACCCATTACAACCCTAGTTAGGATTGTGAGCTTTGCAGAAGCAGCAATATTGCCCTCTGTAAATCCGAGAAGGGAATTCCAGCTGGAGCGTCTGTAACCTCCCAGCCACCTCGGCTGTCTGGAGATGCTCCAGAGGCTTCGAGGGGCAAACTGCAAACCAGCTGGCAGGACTTCAACAGGCTCTCCATAGGCCACTGCTTTCTGAGCACTCTGTGAAGATCAGGGGCCACCAGAGAACTTCAGAACTATTTTCAAGGCCAACTTCAGAACTATTTTCAAGCATCAAAGTAACAGAGGTTATTCCTTTCTGCATCTCTAAAAATCCCTGGGAACTGCTGGACAGGATCAGTTCTCAGATCCAGCTGGACCACAGTCAGACCTGAACCACCAGCAGAAATTTCAAAGAAACAAAGCACCATGTGGGGTTTGCTCTCGAGGGAATGATTCCTAATCCTCAATTCTGAAATGGCAGGATAAGCCCTAAACGATGATTTATGTCACTCCCAAATCTTTGCTCTTGACCAACTGCATGAAGGCATTATAATACAACTTTAGTTTCTTTATGATTACTAGAACATTACAATATCCTTTCTTAAATCATTGAATTATTAAGGCTGGATAAGCCCTCCAAGATCATCAAGTCCAACCATTAATCCAGCACTGCCAGGTCCATCATTAAACCATGTCCCAAAGCACCACATCCCACATGTTTCCTGAACACTTCCAGGGACAGTGATTCCATCACTTCCCAGTCATGCCTGACCACCCCTTCCTATCAGCCCTAACAACAGTTTGAGGCTAGGGATCACCCTGGCTTTATTTATTCATTTTTATCTGAGGAAGTGTGAATAAGAAAGACTTCAGCATTGGAGAATCGTGGTAAACGTGCCCAGCCATATCAGTTCTGGAGGAACTGCTGCCAGCCTGGAAGGCAATCCAGAAAAGGGAACAACAGGAGCTACCCAATCACAGTAATGGAGAGGAAATTTGCAAAACCTTAAATACACATTTCCCCTAAGTGCACAGCCAACTACCACGCTCGTTTTGAGAGGATACACAAAACCAAGCCAAGGATACTGCTCTGTCTGGGGAAATAAGAGAACAGGTTAGACCCAGGACGAAAAACCTGGTTCGAGTTAATGTCCTGCATCCTAAAGGCAGTGTTCCAGTTCCCCAGATGATCCCTCAACTGGCTCAGACATGAGATCATGCTCTCTCCCTACAACCCCCCGCCTCATTTGTTTCAACATCTGCAGGAAGCGCGTTCGTGGTGCTGCAGACAACAGTCTCTTTGGCTACGAGGCCAGGATGAGTCCCCAAGCGCCATCTGCCCTCCATGCTGGATGAGGCAAGGATCATGCAGGCGGACAAAAATGCGACCACGTCATCAGCAACTGCATCCCAACACCCGCGCAGAGCACGGGCCACAGGCAGGGCTCTCAGCGGGGACAGCAGGGCCAGGGAGCACAGAGACCTCCGTGCCACACATGAAGCCTGGGATCCCAGGCTCCCACAGGGCTCCAACGAGCAGCATGGCACATCCCAGCCCTGCCCATGCCATGTGACTCCAAATAGGAGCTCCTGGCTTGCTGTGTTAATCAGTCTCTCAGGATGTGATAAACACAGGCAGGTACCCCAGCACAGGCCCTGGTGCCATTTCAGGGGCCCAGGTACCCATGCTCTTCCCAGAGCCAGCAGGACATCTCAAGAGAAAGCAGACATTTAAGTGACTTGAATACTTACAACCCTTACAGTGGATTTAATTCAAATGAGTTAATTACACCACACCCTCTGGAAACTCACACTACATTATCCATGGAGTTTGGGTAAAGCACACGAAGACATTTCTAGATCTAAAAATCGCAGTGTGGCAGCAGAGCAGGAAATACAGCACTAGCAGGAAATCCCAATTACACTCATCAAGAGCTGTGAAGAAAGTCTTGAAGAATGTTCACTGCAAACATCTGCAGCAAATAAAGCTGTAATCCCAAAATTATCTTGCTTAACACTTCACCTACACACTGTCCATCCCACAAAGCCTAATGGAAAAGTCTTAATGGAATCACAGAATGTCCTGAGTGGGAAGGGCCCCTCAAGGACCATCCAGTCCAACCCCTGGCCCTGCACAGACACCCCAACAATCCCACCCTATGCATCCCTGGGAGAGGTGTTCAAACGCTCCTGGAGCTCTGGCAGCCTTGGGGCCGTGCCCATTCCCTGGAGAGCCTGGGCAGTGCTCAGCACCCTCTGGGGGAAGAATCTTTTCCTAGTATCAAGGAAAACCTTCCTCTGGCACAGCTCCAGCCATTCCCTGGGTCCTGTCCCTGGTCACAGAGAGCAGAGATTGGAGCTGCCCCTTGGGAGCAGCTGCAGCCCCCGGTGAGCTCTGCCCTCAGCCTCCTCCTCCCCAGGCTGACTATAACTAATTCAGGGCTGTATCGCAAGCACACACAAAGTCCTGCACTTGAGCTGGAGCTGGTGAGCCCAGCCCTTGGCAGATGTAGGGGAAACAGTGCCTCTAAACACATCTTCAAGGACACTCTGATAGTACCAACAGAGATTGTTTTGTTTCCCTGATATCTGGTGGTATCACACCATCTGTGACTGCGCTGTTGCCGGGGCTGACAGCATTCCTTCCTAAAGGAAAAGCACCTCACAGACAGCACCACCAACATTAAGCTGGCCAGACTGTTTAACTGTACATTATAGGAAATCAAAAAAGAGATGAAGTTAATTGGAGAACAGAGGGTTGTGTGGAGACCTCCCAGCAGCCTTTCAGGATGTGAAGGGATCGACAAGGAAGCCAGAGGGGACTCTGCATCAGGAATTGTAGTGACAGGAGTAGGGGGAATGGCTTCAAACTGACTGAGGGGAAATTTAGGTGCGACATAAAGAAGAAATTCTTCCCTGTGCACAGGGTGCCTAAAGAAGCTGTGGCTGCCCCATCCGTGGAAGTGTCCAAAGCCAAGTTGGATGGGGCTTGGAGCAACCTGGGCTAGTGGAAGGTGTCCCTGCCATGGCTAGGGTTGGGACTGGATGGGCATTAATTTCCCTTCCAACCCAAATCATTCCATGACCCTCTGATTCTCACTGTTTTATTTGCCAATGTCCAAGTTTACAAACTACACAGCAAACAGACCGCACTTTAGCTTGGCCCTGTCATGGAGAGACAGCCTTTCCCTTTCTCCAAGCGCCATAAATCTCAGCCTGGTCATGGAGAGCCAGCCTTTCCTTAAATGCCTAAATCTCACCTTCACCCAAAAGTGAACTCTGCTTCTGTCAGGACAAGGGTGTTCCATGGCTAGGCACAGTTTCAGATGCCATCAGTACCAAGCTGTCAGTGGATAGCTGGATCCCTCCTTGAGTCAAGAGACTTCTGTGACCTCAGCTCCTTCTCACTTGAGGTGACAGACTGAAGTGGAGAAGGGATTATTGTCTTGGAAGACTGACTGTAACAACTCAGAAAAAGAAGCTATACACACACACACACACACAGATTATTACTGGAACATTTTCATTCTCAGTAAACTTTCAAACTCAGTAAACAGGTAATTCAATCATACAGGATATATCAAAGATAAGAATAATGAGATTTTTTCCCATGCTGAGCACAAGCTTACTCCAGAGTTAGTCTCACTGAGTGGAAAAGCTCTGAAAATGAACAAACACAGCACAATACAAATATCATCACCAGAATACGTCCTCATGAGTGTAAGAAAAATCATTAGAGGGAGGTTGTTTATATCAAGCTGTCCAATTCTTCTTCAAAAATCAAAGACACGAAAAATTTTAAAAATAATAAGTGTGACTCACCAGCACAGTCATTAACTTTCAATCTACTAGGAAAAGAGTAAACGGTAGAAAATAAGCTAAGTAATGACTCAGGCTTTTTGTATGAATGTCACCCTCCATTTCTATCAAATCAGATTACAGCATTTTATTTGGTTAGATTGATCCTGTGATTGTATAACAGAAATAACAAATATGCTGTTTCTACATGACTTTGCCCAGCATCCTGGAAAATCACTGTAATGTTATTTCTTAATTTAGGGCTTCCCACACAAGGAGGAAGGATTACCTCTGACTCTATGTAGAGCACCCATCACTCCACTTCCACCACAAATGGAAAAGTAGATGCTCTGCTGATGTACCAAGTGGACCCATGGGCCAAGGCCAACAGGATAAGGGTCAACAAGGACAAGTGCTGGGTCCTGCCCTTGGGTCACCCCAGCCCCATGCAGCTCCAGGCTGAGGGGAAGAGTGGCTGGAAAGCTGGAAGAGGCCCTGGGGGTACTGGGGACAGAACCTAAAAATGAGCCCAGGTATGCCCAGGCGGACCAGAGGCCAATGGTCCCTGGGCTGTCCCAGCCCTGCTCCGGCCACAGCCCCAGGGCAGTGCCTGTCCCCTGTGCTGACACTGCTGAGGGACCTCGAGTGCTGTGTCCAGTTCTGGGCCCTCATGGCCAGAGAGACCTTGAAGGGCTGAAGCGTGTTCAGGGAAGGGAACAGGACTGGGGAAGGGGCTGGAGCCCCAGGAGTGGCTGAGGGAGCTGGGAAAGGGGCTCAGGCTGGAGCAAAGGAGGCTCAGGGGGACCTTGTGGCTCTGCACAAGTCCCTGACAGGAGGGGGCAGCCGGGGGGGGTTGGACTCTGCTCGCAGGGAACAGGGACAGGAGGAGAGGGAACGGCCTCAGGCTGTGAGATTGGACATCAGGAGAAATTTCTTCATGGAAAGGGTTGTCAGACATTGGAAAGGGCTGCCGACAGTGGAGTCCCCATCGCTGGAGGTGTCCAGGGAAGTGCTCTGATCTGGCTGACAAGGTGGGGATCGGTCACAGGCCTTTTCCAACCCCAATGACTCTGTAGTTTTATGACTGCTCTCCCCATGCCTTGCTAAGGAAGCATGGGTGGGTGGAAGGATTCCGAGCAGAACAGCAAAAAGCTCAACCTTTGTGCCACATTTTTGGAGGGACACTGGGGTGAAGCTCATCAAGGAAGTTGACACAACATAGCTAGATAGGAGATTTTAAGATTTGGAAACCACATTTGACTTCCTGCTATAGGGGAGGTAGAAAAGCTAGTGAATCTTTTTCTAAAGATGACCTGTTGGCCTGTAAGGAATTACTGAAAGTATAGGTGACACAGCAACAGTGGAAGGAGGGCTGGAAACACTCTAGCAGGGCTGAAACTCTGGAAAAGTCCCAACAATCACCACCAGTTCAAAGTATCACCTTCTCTAGTGCTGAAGGCTACTTTAGAGGCCAAAAGTGAGGAAGACAGAAGTCGCAGAATTATCAGGCCACTGATACACTCCATATTACAGGAGGCAAGGCCAGGGGAGTCAGGGGCATCAGACATGGTCCTTTAATAAACTTGAATTAGGCTGGATTCAATCCAAGAGAAAAAACCATCCTCCCTATCTTACATTCCGCAAGGAATGGCCTCCCCAACAGGAATATTCAAGAGGCTGGAAGCATCTCTGCCTGAATACCCACACCTGTGTCACATGGGCTATGGAAGTCCCCTGGACAGAAAACCCAGCCAAGTGCTGTAGTTTCCCCATGGACACCATCTTTAGGTCTGGGGAAGAGGCAACTGATTCAGGGCACAATGGTTTATGTTACAATTATCCTGCTTACGCAAAGGAATCTTAACAAGAACCACTCGCTGCAACAGCCTGTGGGATTATGAGAAAAACCCATGTCGCCATACGTGAACTCACTGTATGGCGAACTCACAGAAGGATTTCAAAGTGGAACTGAGTAAATTCCAAGTAAGGAGTTCATCTATTCCAGAAATAAAATTGAGTTAATACCTTTAAATAAGTGTTCTCCAATGTCATATTTTACTTCAACTTAAATCGCACTGGAAATAAAAAACAGCCTTGAGAGGGAAAAAAACAAGCTCAGCTGAGAGATGCCAAGAATACTCTTTAAAAATGGCAACAATCACTATCCTTTCCTACAGAAATCAAAGCCACAAGGCAGAGTGTTTAGATAGCAGAGTCTCAAAACTGGTGAAAAAACCTCAGGCAGCTGACCAGTAATCCCCACTGTGTGGGTCAGGCTTATGTGGGAACCAGCTCACTTGTTTTCCAGCAAGAAGGCCAAGAGACAAAGAATGTGAAAAATCTGATGGAAGTTCCATGAAAAAAAATTATTAGCATATAGACCTAAAACAATTACAATGTACTACTCAAGTCCACCTATAATTTGTGTCATTGCACCATCTCTGCAGGTAATTTACTACAAGCACAGCGCAATTAGGAAAAGCAGATGGAAAAATGCCCAGCATTTCTGTACATTAGGAATTAGGAAACTAGTTATTCCACAGTTAAACTTTTCATCATATAATCCTGGAATGAAGTGGGTTGGAAGGGACCTTAAAGCCTATCCAGTGCCATCCCCTGCCATGGGCAGGGACACCTTCCACTACCCCAAGTTGCTCCAAGCCCCATCCAGCCTGGCCTTGGACACTTCCAGAGATGTTTGACAATTATTTGTTTAAAGGTATTTTCACTTTTGGAAGCCCAGCTTAAGGCTCGCACTTGAATTTTGAGATACTGGGTGCCCCAAGAACCTAGAGCCAGGCTCTCTGAAATGGAAAAACTCACTGCCAGTGGCAGCTACCAAAGTCTTGCCAGGAATGCAAACACTTATGCAAGAACTCCTAAAATTAAATGATAGACATCTCAACTGCAACACCTGACCGGGCAGAGCTTTTTGTTGACTATGTTCCTTTAAAGCTCATGTGAAGGGGGGAAGGAAGGAAAAAACCTCCCCTGCATTTCTTTCTTACCTGGAGCATTGGCAAAACTTTCCACTTGCTCTGCTGCACTGTGGTCAAGAGTTGCTGCCTGCCAAAAGCTCAGGATTCCCCTTCCAGAAGCCTCACTGGTACTGTGGAAAGAACTGTTGCTGCATGATTTAGAGGTCTAGAATCAGCCTCCAAAAATCTCATTCCAAATCCATCCCTGTCCCTTGGGGACAGCACTGACCTTAGCCAACTTCTAAGTATTTCTGGGCCAACGTCTTTTAAAGATTTTATTGAAATCACGAGGGTTTGGTTCTTACATATCTTTAACTTATCCACACCTTCATTCCCCTTCTTTTGCTTCCCTGCTGTAAAGTAGGAATGGTTTAAAAACAAAAACTCTAGGGAAAACATTACAATTACCTTCTATTTAAGTATTTATGGGGTTTGGGGGGAAGAAACCAACATGCAAAGGTGCCTGATGCACTCAGGCTTCAACTGCAGCTGACAGTCCTTCTTGCACTACAGTTATGCAGTGGTTTCACACAAAAAACCAACAAAACCAGCTAAAAACGGAAAGAGCTGGTAAAATTAACAGCAGACTTCTGGTCAGGTAACGCATGTAAAACAAATTTAGCCGAACATAAGGTCAATATTTCCTTTCAATATCTGTTTCACTCTTTTTCAGTTCAATTGGTATCAGCTTTGGGGATTTCCTGGCATTTTGGCACAGGCTGTAGCCCCGGCCAGCACACCCAGGCTGCTGGCACTGCCAGGCTGGAGGAAGGGCTGCACACACAAGGTGTGTTTTGTCATCTCCCACTCGTCATGTCTGCACAATGTGACTCAGCTTTCTGGTTTTGGGCTCCTCACTCCAAACACGAGCTCTGGTCACCGTCTGCAGCGAAGGGGACAATTGTGCAGCACTTCCTTTGGTCTCTACGGCACTTAAAGCATGACAAAGTTGGAGTGACTCAAGGAAATCTGTCTGGACTTTCTAGTAAAAGTAGTCATGAACAAACTTCTGATGCTGGCATTTTTCAGCCTCTTTAAATGCTGCAAGTAAAATTTATATGGAAATATTTTATGGCTATTGACAAGCTGGAGTCTGAGTAAGTAACATAAATATATGTTTTACACACAAAGACAAACATAGACATGCCCAACACATATATTGTATTTTTGAGAGGAGAGATTAAGTACTTCCATAACAGTGGTCTTTGTCTTGTATCCAACCCTTGGCTGCTGAGCAAAGCCAGACCTGGAGCAAACCCCACCTACCTCCACACAGCCAAGCCTCTGGCCAAGCAGACCTTCAGCCCCGGATCTGAGCTGTTACACAGAATCCCAGACC
This sequence comes from Coloeus monedula, assembly GCF_965178545.1. Classification (NCBI taxonomy): domain Eukaryota; kingdom Metazoa; phylum Chordata; class Aves; order Passeriformes; family Corvidae; genus Coloeus; species Coloeus monedula. Next base: position 3,958,176 of record NC_138789.1, read on the forward strand.
GGTTTGCGCTGGAATGGGCCTTAAAGACCATCTCACTCCACCCACAGGGATGCCACTCACTATCCCAGGTTGCTCCAAGCCCTGTCCACACTGGTCTTGGACATTTCTGGGGTTGGGGCAGCCACAACTTCTCAGGAGCAAGCAGCTCCTGAGCTTCCAGCTTGTGTTTGAAGGCAACCTCATTTTGGCAAAGATTTGCTCAGGGGATTTGACTTTCTTCACAAGCCTTGGCTGGGCTCTGCTCCACCCTCCTGTCCTGCTGGAAAGGGTAAGCAGTGGCACCTTCCTGCCCGGAGACCACACTGGGAGCAGTGCCTCACTGCCTCTTCCTGGGCTTCCTCTTTCTGTGCCGTGGCTCTCACAACTTCCCCAAGCTCTCTGTTCCCTGGGCGGCTCTGCCAGCCCTGCCCAGCCAACAAGGCTGTGCTCCTGCTCTTTTCCAAGGGCTTCAATTTTCTGCCCCAGCATTTCAGATGGATTCAGAATGCCAACAGTGAAAACGCTGAGCTGTGGCATGAGCTCCAGTGCCACCCCTGCTGATTTAGGAAAAAAGCTTTGAATCAGGTGCCACTTCATTTTTAGGCAACTGTTATTCACACAGCCAAGCCCTGAGAGGATGAAGGGAAGTTCTGAAGCCACTACAAACTGATGCCCAATATTCCCAACTAAGGCTTTGGAGATAGATTAAAACTGGAAATAACATCTTTATACAACTCTTGGAAAATTTTCTCTATCATAAGCAAAAAACAAATAATTTTCTCTTTACTGTAATGTGATTCTGCCAGTACCAGAAGGTTAATTCCATCAGTGGTTACATAAAGCAGAAAAAAACCACAGAACTAACACAACCCATAAAAACACAGCAACTTAAACATGGCCTTCAGGAGTGTGACACAATAATTCTCAGTCACTAAGGAGCCACAAACGATGACTTCAAAAGTAAAAGGGAGGAAGAAACCCCAAATTTACATATCCCCTTGTTAAAAGAGCTTTGCAAAATCAGGGACACAAGGGGGACTTTCATGCTTCTCTCTGAGGCACAGAGGATTGGTTCAGGAAACTTAAATGAACTATGACTACTCTCTTACCAAACTACCTAAGCTTCTAATTTAACTATTTCTTAAGACACCGAGGGCTTACTACCTCCTTTGCCAACTCAAACGCTCTCTCAGCATATTAAACACCCATGGACGTGTTGGCTCTGTGGTAAAAGGGAAATGACTGACACGTTACAGGGCAGAGATTATAAAGCACAGGTGTTTGAGCACTTTCCAAGAAGACTTTTTGTAAAGAAAATGTCAATTTGTCAAAGCACTAAGCTGTCAGAAGAAAACGACATCAGTTTAAATAAAACTCTTTGGGGGAAGAGTTTAACCCCATTTATACCCAAAACAGCAGTTAATGTAAACAGCCACTAAGTGGCCAGTAAAGGTCACTCTCAGCTGTGGGAGAACAACTTTCCCTGCACACAGCATTCCTTTCAGATGGTGATTTTGATTCAGATTTGACTTAATGCCTCGGAAGAAGCCATTTAATTTCACAGAATCATAGAAGGTTTGGATTTGAAGTGACCTTAAAGCCCATCCAGTGCAACCCTGTGCCATGGGCAGGGACGCCTTCCACTGTCCCAGGGCGCTCCAAGCCCCATCCAACCTGGCCTTGGACACTTCCAGGGATCCAGGGGCAGCCACAGCTTCTCTGGGCACCCTGTGGCAGGGCCTCCCCATCCTCATAGGAAAGGATTTCTTCCTAACAGCCAATCTAATTTTCTCTATATCAAAAACGCCCTTATAAAAATTTAACCTGTGTTCTCCAGGCCACAGGGGAGTTGAACAGCTCACTGAATAGCACATTGAGTTAACGAATTTGGGATTCTTGGAAAAAGGAATTTAAGTATCAAAAGCAAAGTAACACTTGGAAGCATGTCCCAGCTGAATGTAATCACTCATCAAGAAAGCCTGTGTGGACATGTGCTATTCCAAGTGGAAAATGCCAGAGAAATTCAAGATGTTGGCAGGCTTTGCCATTAGCAAAGAGCTGGTTCTCATTACCATCAGCACAGGCTTCACAGCGGCTCCCTAAGGGAACCTCACAGTGCCTGGGAAAAGCAGGGAGTCTGAGAGTATTGTCCCTGAAACAAACAAAACCCCCTAAAAATACACCAGATTTAGGGAAACCAGCACCTGCTTCCCAGCACCCTCCTCTTAGCAAGCTCCTGTTCCCATTTGTGGCAGGTTTTTCACCAGCACTGTCCTTAAGTCATAGCTGTAGGGCTTTGGTTACACGGGGAGAACTAGTTTCTCTTCACAATACAACAGTCCCCAAACACCAGGTTTGTGACATTTACAGAGTCCTGCCCTTATCAGGAGATAAAGGGGTGTTACACTCAGTTCTGTGGTTAGAAACTCTTTATCCATTTTCTGTGGATTAAGGAGGAAAAGGATTCAAACAGAACAGCAGCACATGAACAGTTGGTTCTGTATTTTATAGAAATTATCTAGGACAAGAGATGGCCACTGTTGCAATGTTCACTTAACACACACCCATATTTATGAAATTAAAGAACAGACGCACCTCAAAAGTCTTTTAAAATTCTCCATTATAGGCCAGTTTTGAAAAACGGAGCACAAGGCAATCAACCAGAAAGCTTCTACTTAGTTACATTCCACTGGTTTACAACCACCTTCTCCCCAAAATGTAGTTTTATGCTGTTTTCTCCCAGGACTGCCAGATGAGGCAGCAGCTGCTGGCTTTGCATAGAGATCCAGTTTTGCATCTGGGGTCCAAAGGCACAGTTTTTGGAATGGAGCATGCAAAGTGATCGAGCATGCCCCAGCCAGAGCTGCTCCCTGTTCAGTGCAATCACCCACAGGTGCTGTTTGCTTTCCCCTGAGATGGGACAGAATGAAACCTCTGCTTGGGGGCATTTGTTTTTAGCATCCATTTGACAGTGCAGTAAGTTAAATGCATGAGTAACACAGTTTTAGAAATCAAACCCTATTTATAATCTCTACCCTTGAGAAATAGACATGGTAGTGGGGAGGGGGAAAAAAAAAGCATCACCAAATCAAAAGTAACCTCGCACTGAACCTGTAAGGCCAAATCTTTCTATTTAATAGTATGGCCAAGGCCATACTGGAGCAGATGGGATGAGACAGCCTGGACATGTGCATCCAATTCTTACTCCATCAGCTCCATCTATTCCAACATTCCACTTACCAGTCTTGTCCTTCATGCATGTTTAATAAAATGCAATTCCTTGGGGGCTGGGACTGCCACTTACCACAAGAAATACATACTTGTACAGATCTTACTGTAAGATCTCTGTGTGTGCACAAGCAAGGGCCTTTATAATCCCAGTAAATATAAAAGGATCATTTATTACAGAACTGCACATTCCTAAACATCTTGGCAAAGGATATGAGCACTGATATTACTAGTAGGAAAAGAAATTAAGAGTCTTACTGATTTATGCTGAAATCATTCTAAGGAAAATACGAGATGAATATAAAAGATGAGTCAGTTCAACAGCTTTACTATCAGGTAACCATAAAAACACACAGGTGACTGATACATCTCAAATAGTTCAGAACTTGTGTATGTGGAAGCTTTTGACCCTGTATTTTCTGTCTCCTTCCTAAATTTTCCCTAAATATTTAGGGAAGCTGGAAAGATGGAAAAACAAAGATTTTTGTTTGCAGGCTAAACTGTACTTTGAAAAATACACTTTCAGCATCCTAAGCTGAAGCAATGTTTTTATCAGGAGAAAAAGCAGCTCTGTATCCTTCTCTCCAAGTTACCCGTGCTACCACTCATCTGGAAGGAGATTAACCATCACAATTAAAGAGGGCTTGGACAGCAGCCCAGCTCAGAGACCACAGGCAGGATCCACTCATTCCAGCTCCAACACCATCCCCAGGGACTCTGCCCCTCGCACAGAGCAAAGGGCACTCCCAGCACATCATCCCTGTGCTCTGGGGGATCTCTCTTTAGAATCACATGGATTTTATCATGGAAGCACCTGTTTTTCCTCCAGGGATCACTTTAAGAGTCTGGGACACTCCCACACTGACTCCTACTCCAGCTGTTTGTCAGTCTAGATCCTAAAAACGTCCTTCCCTACACGTGCTGAGAATCTTGGAATTCCCAGCACGCAGCAAAAGCATGAACTGAGATGGAAGTGTCATCCCCACAACCCACTCTCTGGGAAAGGAAAATGTTCTGGGAGAAAAGCTGCAGTGTCTGTGTCCCCCTAGCACAGCTGCCAGCTAAGACAGGACCAGCACAGGCTGAGGAAAAACCACTGCTGACAGCCCATAATGAACCCATGAGAAAATGAATCAAATCTGTACATCTATCAATATATGGCTGATGTTTTCCCCTCACCAACACTGTGGGTTTATTTTTTACAGGAACTGTGTCATACTATATAACACCACAGAATCCCAGAAGGGACCTTAAAGCCCATCCAGTCCCACCCCTGCCATGGGCAGGGACAACTTCCACTATCCCACTTTGCTCCAAGCCCCGTCCAACCTGACCTTGGACACCTCCACAATGTGTTCAAGCTGGAGAACTAATTGATATTCCTAAAAAAAGTCCAAGATTCTCACTTGCAGTTATTGCCACAATATTTTTCACTTTTAAAAATTAGAGAAAAGATTAAATGTTCACTACTTTCCTTTACTTCTCCCATAATCTGTTTAAAAAAATAATAATAATATTGGAAGCTTCTCGATGCTTTGTTTGGTCCTGCTTTGGGAACCACTCTCCCTTGTCCTAGAGCCCACCTCCCATCCCTGCCTCATGAGCTGAGTAACTCTGCTCCAGACGTTGACACACAGGCTACTGGAAATTGGTACAGTCAGGAAATTTGGGTCATCTCTCTGAGGTAAACAGTAAATGAAAACCCTCAGGAAAGTCTGAATACCAAGGTGGTGAGGGGCTGCTTTTTTTCTTATTTTTAAAAAAGGAAGAATTCTTTTGAAAGTATTCTGTTACTACATCACGTTATTATAACCTAGGGCAGTGATGAGGTAATTTCCATTACCAAGGCAGGTTCTGGGATTTGTTTTTCAGACTACTGAGAAAGACACAGTTATATCACAGTGCCACAGCAAACACAGACAAGAGTTCATCACCTTGCAGCAAGATCCTGCTGCCTGTTCCCATGAAATCAAAGAGAAATCCTTCCACAAATTATGTGGAGCTTCTGATTAGAAAAAGACAAATGAAATAAAACCAGACTGGTTGCAAACTCAGTTTAAAAGTGTGTCTCCTGAGTGGCCCCCAGGCCTTAACTGGAAGTGGAATCCCTAGCTGAACCAGAGCTGTAGGGAAGGACCTGCTTTTATTGCTTAAATGATGTCCAGACTGTAAGGCACCAATATTTTTGACAGGTACTTGCTCATCAATGTCAACTAAACAATTAGTTAAGAATTCAGTTTTGCTCCCCCAAGACCACTCCCCCTCCTCGGAACTGCCCTGAAGGATAGGGACACTGCTCCACAGCAGTGTTATGTGTCACGTAAAAAGTAAATTGGAATTTAATCTCTCAACTCCACACATTCACCACAGACCATACGACACTCGGAGCTTGTACCTCTTGAGCTAGAAATTTGCCATGGAAAACTAAGTATTTTCTCATATTTTGTAGTCAGTTCTCATATACTTGAACTTCTGGGTACAAGGGGGAGACACCTTCTCTGGATGCTGCTTGCTTCTATCCCTAGTATTTTCCAGCCCAAGCCATTCAATTAACTTCATGTGATTCGAATTCACAGTTCCCAAGTCTCCAGTTCCACTGCCAACGCTGTCCTGTTCCAGCCTACATGGAAGTTGCTGAAGTTGCCACATGCCTGGATGTTGCACATCAATTCAAACACCCTGACAGAGCCATTCCCGTTATTCCTGCAGCAATGTGCATCTGGAAGGCCATTGCTGCATTGCACTTGGGTTCAGCCCTCAGCATTGTCAGGAAGAACTGAGGTTATCCAAAGTGTCAGTAAAGTTTGCTCAATGGCTTTGCAGGAATACCTCTGAGGGAAATACTCAGTGCTCACCCCATGCTCATTATTTTTCCCCTTTGTAGGATGAAAATTCACGAACTGAAGGGAAAAACTAAGGCAAAACCTGAAATATTTCTCATACTAGCTGGTTTAGGCCAACTGGCAAAAGCAACCTATTCAAAGTGTCATGAAAATTATACCCATGATAACAGTGTTCAGTGGAACATATTCAAGTTAAAATGAAATCAAGTGTGCAACCCTAGTGACACAGCAGCATTGGATAACTTTTCTTTTCCTCCCCTTTTTTTTTTTTTGGTTTTTCCTGTAATTTTTTGAAGAAAAACAAATCATAAACAGCACTTGGTGCCAAGAGTCAAACTGGTGTTTTCCCAGTGCAGATTGACTGGCCATGCAGGAGGAGATGCATTGATGGGATTTGAGCATAAATCAATATTTGCATTTCTCTTTTGTTATGGATCCCCACCATAGGGGAACAAGAGAGTGCAGAAAGGTGGACAGGGCCAACGTGGAGATCTGGAGAGACAACAGTGCTAGAAGAGCACTTATCTCTACACTGTATATTGAAAACCTCTCACTAACAAAAAGGAACTAAAATAAGCACATTAATTTTAGATTCATGCTTTCTGTCTGGAATCCTGAGCAGGCTGAACAACTCTTGGTAACCACAAAGCAGCTGATCCCATGCATCAATAGTTTCAAGTGCATCTCACCATACTGAGGTGCAGAACAGCATCTTCTGCCAGGAACATCCACTGCAGTTAAGGTCCTACCCACACCACTGCTCCTCCCTTGGGGTTGGAGCTTTAACCGGGAGTCTGCATCCCATCATCCACATGGCAAGTTCCACACTCAGCAGTTCAGGCAGCCGAAGGGATTTTCCCCAAAGGGAAGGCACAAGGTGCCTGTGGACAAGCTCTGGGCAGCCCCAGCTCACACCAGCTCCCCAGGGAAGGGGACAAACCCCAGTGCAAACCCCTGAGCTGCTGGGGGGAGCACGACCACCAGCACAGGAACTGGTCCCACCACTGAGGCAGCAGCTTCTGCACTGGTGCAGCAGGACGGGCCAGAGGCCGGACAGGGCAAATACCCTGCACCTGTTAAGAGCGGGAGCCGGGTCCCAAAGAGGCACACGGAACCCCCATGAAAACCAGGGTGTTCCAGGCCAGGTTGGACGGGGCTTGGAGCAACCTGGGATAGTGGAAAGTGTCCCTGCCGGTGGCAGTGGTTGGGACTGGATGGGCTTTAAGGTCCCTTCCAACCCAAACCATTCCGCGGTTTTGGTCCATGATCACACCAACGTAAACGAACAGGAACCTGCTGAAGGCTGTGCCCAGGAACTCTTACAGGCATTTCTCTCACATCAGACCCAAGAGAAAAGCTGCTCTCGCAGGCATTTTGCGAAATGTTCCCTCTGCAGCCGCCCTGCCGCACTTCCCCACAGCTCCCACGGCCGACTGCTTTACCGCCGGTGCCCGTGCCGGTGCCAGCCGCGGGGACAGGGGCCGGGCACGCACCCCCGCCCCGGCTGGGGACGGAGCTGCGGGACCTGTGCAGGGACCCGTGCAGGGACCCGTGCAGGGACCTCGCGGTCCCGCTCCCACCCCGCTCCCCCCGCGCTGCCTCCCCCGTACCTCTCGGAGCCCTCGCTGCGGAGCGAGCGGAGCGGGCGCGGCCGGGAGTGTCCTCACAGGGACCGTTCCCCGCGGGGGCTCCGCCGGCCCCGGCCCGGCCCGGCCCGGCCCGCCGCGGGGGCGGCTCCGCACCGGCCCCGGCGCCGGTCCTCGCCCGCCCTGCGGCCGCTCCAGCCGCGCCCGGCCCCGCTCCCACCCCGCGTTACCCCCGCTCCCACCCCGCGCTTACGGCTGCCGGGCTCCGCCAGGCGCGTCCCGCTCCCGCCGCGGGCGGCTCCGCGCTCCGGGCGGGGAGGGGCCCGCGCCGCCGCCGCCTCTTAAGGAGGATCCCGGCGCTGGCCTGGGTTGGTGGGGGACAGGGGATGTGAGGGGGCCAGGGAGCGTCAGGGGGAGCAGCGGGTGGGAGAGGGGACAGGGGGTCTGAGGAGGACAGCGGCGGGGCTGTGGCGGCTCTGTCCCTCCGGGCGCTGCGGTGACCGGGCCGAGGGGGACGGAGGAGCCCTGGGCGCTGCCGTGGGGAGAAGGGCGGGCGGGCAGCGCTCGGCCGGAGCCGGAGCGAGCGACTGATGTGACAGAAAATTGTAATCAAATAAATGGAAATTGCATTAAAATATCCCTTTCTTTAAAAAACCCTCGCTGTCGCGGCGGCGGTGGGTGTTCCTGTGGGAATATGCCTTCCGCAAGGTGTTTGATTCAGCAGATATGACCACAAAACACTTTCTTTCCCTGCAAGTACCTCGCGAACATTTGCAGGTGTAACACTTTCACTTACTGACTCTTGTCTTTGAAAGAATGGGTGTTGAAACAGCAGTGACTGCCCTGTGAACCTCGGCCAGGTCCACCAAGGTGTTGCTTGATCACTCAGTTCCCTTTGGTCCACGTTTACACTTCCATCTAAAAAGTGGAATTTCGAGTCACTATTAATTCTATCAATTTTGCCCTTTGTGATGATTAAAGACCGTAAAATTCTCTTCCATTCATTCACATTTTTTCTGTTTTGCTTTAATGGACTTAAAATTGAGGTGTTTTGAAATACATGTCTAAATGAAATATATGTCTAAATTGCATTGTATTGTTTGCTGCATCGTTTCCTGCTCAAGGGGGAATGGCCTTAAGCTGAAGGAGGGCAGGTTTAGATTAAGAAGGAATTGTTCCCTGTGAGGATGGGGAGGCCCTGGCACAGGGTGCCCAGAGAAGCTGTGGCTGCCCCTGATCCCTGCAAGTGTCCAAGGCCAGGATGGACGGGGCTTGGAGCAACCTGGGACAGTGGAAGGTGTCCCTGCCCATGGCAGGGGGTGGGACTGGATGAAACTTAAACTTCCAACCCAAACTATTGCATGATTCTATGATTCTTTGTTTAACACTCAGAAAGGTATTTGCCACCTGGGCTTTTGGATTTCACAGTGAGTCAGGGGGAGAATCTGACAGGCTCAAACCTCAGCTGCTGCTCGCCCATAGCTTGCACTCTCAACGTGACACCTCTCAAAGACACCAGTTCTTCTCCAGACACACCAAAAGATGAGACTGAGTTTCACTTCCACATTGACGTCAAGCTCTTTCCAAAGACCCATTTTTACACTGGGGCTTTGCACAAACTCAGTGCCTAAATTGGAACTCACTTCTTTGAAAAACATGGTCATAAAAAAGCAAAGATAAAGGGGGGAAGAAAAAGCTTAAATGACTCAGCCGAGACCTCCTCAAAGTGCAGCAAACCAAAGGATACTGTTCCACAAGTGAGGGGCACGTAGGTGGCATTCACATTGTATTAACCAAGTTCCTCAGTGTCTGGCAAAGCAGTAGCCACAATTAGAGGACAGCAAGCCACTCCTTGGCACAAAGTAAGCCAGAAACCTCATTTTCTCCATCCTCTTACTGGTCCCCTGCTGTGATGCACTGAGGGACTGAGCCACTCTGGCCACTACTGATGACCCAGTGGTCTGTCTCATTTGTGAGGAAAAAACGCAGGGTAGTGCTGCCCTGTAAGGGCTGTCACAAAGAAGGGCGAGTTTATGTTTAGAAAGCCAGCCTAGGACTGCCAGCTCAGAAAGCGCCTGTTTGATGTGGCAGCCTCCTCCTCCACGTCCTCATTGTGCCCATTTGAGGGAACATTAACCAGAAAAATGCAGTGAACTCATGATGGTGCCATTATTTGGGTCCTTTTGTCTTCCACGTCAACCACTGTCTGAAGACCACCTCGTCTCTTGGTAGGAAAGGACGCTGAAATGTGTCAGAAGAGCTCAGTGTTGGTCTGGAGACATGTAGAGATGACAAAAGCATTAATAAAATTGTTCTCATCGAGTTAGTTACCCTTTCCCCTTTGACTGGGGATGGACCAGCAAGGCTGAGGGTCTGACCCCCTTGTCTGTGCTCTAAATCCCCCAAATGTACTGATTTGAAGTGTCCAAGAGATGCCCTGCTGAGCACAAGAAGAGCAGAGTTCCCAGAGCTCAGAGGTGACCCTAAGTGCCCAGGGCAGGTGTGAGCCACATTCCTGGGGGGTCCTCCTGCTCCACCTTCTCCCTGGCACAGCTCTGCCCCAGCCACAAACTTGTGTGGAGCCACGTGCTGCTCACAGGCCTGATCAGCTGCCCCTGAACTCTGCCAAGCAGGGGGCATCTGCAAACCCAAGATTTATCTCTGACTCTCTTTCTCAGCATTTTAAATCTCTCCAAAGCACAATTCCCAGGGGACGGCTCTGGTTATAATTTTTGTGGTTTTACAGATAGCAAATGCTGGAATAAACACAACCCCCAGCAAACAGGGGAACTCCAGGATTTCCAACAGAATTCCCAGAGTTCTGATTATCAAAACTCCAATTTCTCCCTGGTCAAGGAAACAACTCAGACTCCTGATAAGGAGCTGAGTAACTAAAAGTCAAAAATTCCTCTTCCCTTCTGGTTGACGCAAGGAGAAATAAAAAGCTTTTTTTTATATATTATTACTGTTCTTGTTATTTCATATAAATTTTTTTGGTCTTAATCCTGTTTCTTCAAGAAAATTATGGGTAGGGTTTCCTGATCTTTTTTTTCCCTGGGACAAAGGAAGTTTAGCAGCTGCTTTCCCCCATCCCTCATTCTTCCCCACCCACTGCAGGTCCTGTGCTGTGGGGTGCCCCACCAACTAACCTTGGAATGGGTTAAGAAACCTCTTTCCCTTGTCTTTGATGTGAAGTTTGTTTTTCTAATTTCAGGCTATTTCAGTCCACTAAGAGCTGCCTGCTGCAGTGTTCCTGCCCCCATGTGCTGTGTGTGCGTCCGGAGCTGCCGGAGCCCCCAGACCTCGCGCTGCCTCCTTGGCCTCCTTCCCTTCCCACAGCTGCTCCACAGGGGAAATGAGCCCTGGGCTGTGGCGAGGCAATGACCGGGTATGGAAAAGGGCCTTGAGAGGCACTGAGCACACAGAGCTCTCTTTTGAAGCAGAACCATAAGGGAAGCCATGCCAAATTACAGGGGGCCTCTTAGTGTACCCTCGAGGGCACAGCTTCAGGCAAACCATGGAAAAGGGAGAGTGGGAATATCAGGAAAAACACACAAATAAGTAAACAAAGAGGGGTATTTTGTAAGCTGCTTCACACAAACCCACTATTTTCTTCCAGACACTTCACCATGTATCAGAGAAAAATCCCTCTTTGATCAGGCTCACAAACATGAGATGTTCCATGGAAGGCTGACATTTGCTCTTGTCAAGATAAAATCTCTCTCCTCCTGTGGTGAAAATCATTAGCACCATGAGGTGAGGGGGGGACTGTAACTTGCTATTAAGATTTCTGCTAGGGAAAAACAGCCATTTGCTTATCCATTGCATATCCTGACATGGTTTAGCTGGGGCTCTGCCTAAAGCAGGATTTTCAGGCTGGTGCCTCCTATCATTGACATCTGGCAGAGTAAATGCACTCCTTATTTCCACTTTACTCCTCTAAGACCACTAATCAGATCTATCAGGGCTGCAGAAAAATGGCATTTCCTCTAAGCCAATTTGCCCCTGCCCTTACTTCCCCACTCCCACATGGAAACATTTCCCCTATGCCATAAAAAATAAGTAATAATTCTGGAGGACTTTCCACTGCAAATGAGAAAAATTTGCACCAGAAGGGACTTCTGAAGGGAGTTCTCAATCAGGTGCTTGATTCCTTGATATTCCTTCCCTTCTTTCTCTCTGTGCTTCCACCTACATGGTGGTTTTCTGGGGCTGTGGCCGAGCCACCCATGGCACTTATGGAAACAAACATAAAGGGCTAAAATAACAGCAAGTTTCAGACACAATCCTGAAATATCCCCTGAGTGCTTGAAGTGCAGCATGTCGGGGGAAACCTTCATATTAAGGGAGAAGTCAGTCCCTGTAATTGCCTGCTATTGTATCTATGGTGTCTGGCCTCATAAAACAATAGGATCACAGGAGAACTGGCTGGAAGGCACCTAGGGAGGCTCCTATCCAACCTCCCCCTCAAAGCAGAGGAAGCTCTGGGGTCAGACCAAGTTGCCCAGGGCTTGATATTCCCAGCTTTTTTTGGCAAGAAACTGACTTTTCATGTGACTTTGACTTGTGACTTTTCAACAAATTAGAATAATTTTATACCCAGACTGATCCTATTTATACTTGGACATTTAAAATGAGATTTTATTAAAATATATCCAGGAGTACCACTTACATTATGGATGTAAATAAAGTAGCCTCAGTCTAAAAATCAGTCACTAAAAGAGGCAATAGACAAAAAAACCCAAACATTTTAAGAACATGAATGGCATGGAGCTCATTATTCTGAAGATGTGTTGTCCTCGCTGTCATTTCCCACCTGCCTTCTTGCCCAATACCTTGCTGACAACTGTGCCCAACAGTGAGCATGATTTCCCCTTGAAAAAATCATGTGGCTATCACATATTTATAGATGTAACTTAATGTTCCCTGGGAAGAAGTGAGGTCTCACAGGTGTAGAAGTCTCAGCTCTGTCCTATAACCATTATTAGAGGAAAAAGTCAGTGCAAACAAAAAGCTACAAGAAATAGAATTCAGCTTGAAATTCAAACTAAATATCAGTAACTAATGAAGACCTTGTAATGAATAAAGAAATCAAAAGAAATTAAGTCAACCCCACTCCTAAGAAGTGCAAAGAACTCCCCCAAGTATGACAAGAAAACTGAAAGGAACCCGGAGATTATATTGGAGATACACTTTTGAGGAGATATATTTCCATTAAATAGCTGAAGGTGTTGTTTGGACAACCTTGTTTGCCCTTTTGAGAGTAATGGCACCATCAACATTCAGTTCACACTGTTATTAACATCATGGGTCGCTGGGTTTATGGTTCATTCAGGCTCTTCAAAGACAACACTCCACTTAAAAGGTAACTTGCACATTTCCTCTCCCAAATGAGGCCATTTCTTTCTAATGCCTTCCTTTTCTTTCCATGCAGCCATTACTCTTTGGCTGAGCTCTGCTGTGACCACAAGAGACTCGGTTCCACATCAGAAATTATAATGGAAACCCAGGAGCAGTGCAAAACTCCAGGTGTGACAGACCAACAAGAAGCTCTGGAGAAATGTGTTTGCTGAGTTTTGCATCTTCTGTTGATAAACTCTGCCTTGATCTCTTTGGGTTATTTTGTCCCCATTGAATTCCTCCTGAATTCTCATTCTACATTGTTTGTCTCACATTCATGAACTAAATTAGACATGAAAACCCCACATCAAAGACTGATATAAGACACAACACCAGGCAGAGAGCTGGGTTTATTTTAAACATGCCCTAATATTCAGGAAAGTTCCTAGATACCATCAAAGTTTTTGACTATCAGGAAACCTTATTCTCTAATGCCCTAAATCTATTACATTGTTATGACAAAGGCAAAGCACTTAAAAACGTTCCCTTACCACAAAGAAACACTCTGTAAAACAAGTTAAACTCAAAACAGGACAATTTTCTAACCAGTAAGAGTTATGGACCCTTAGTCCTTTTCCATCACAGGAAACAAAGATATTTTTGTGTGCTGAGGCTGAATTTGAATTTCCAAAATACTTCTAGAGCAGCAGAACCTCAATGTACTGATTCAGACTGGTACCAAGCATTAAATAATCAAAAATAAGTCTTACATAGAACAATCTCCCAACCTGCTGTTTTGGGAAGAATTGAATCCAAATTTGAAGAATACAGAGAGAAGTGAACAATTTTTTACATCTGCAGAATGTAGGTGGAAAAAATGAGGAAATGGTATTTTATTCTCACTTGGTTTTTGTTTGACGCTAAGGAATAGATCAGCTGGAAGTTCGACATGTTTGCCTTAATATACAAATAAAAACAAGGAAATCAGGAGCCAGCTGTTTCTTGGGGATTGTACAGACTTGCACATCTCTCCTTGAGAAATTATGAAATCTTTTCTTTATCTTAGAAATGGTCAAAGGCACTCTGGAGTAAGAGCAAACCTAAAGATTTCTCACTGACAGCTGAATTCATGAGTTGCTGTTCCTTATCAGATTGATCCTTGGCAGTCAATTCTACGCAGGGATGAATATTTCCATTACTTATTTCTGAAGTGGAGGATCCTTGTGATTAAAGACATCTGCTCTCAGAAATAGCTGGAAAACATAAGGATGAAGCAAACATCACCCACACCACTCTGCCCGGCAGCAAGCCATCGCTCTCCCCAGAATAACAAACTGACAGATCATTTTGCAAGTAGAAGTTAAGAAACAGAAGTAAAACCTGGAAATATCCAAAGCCACCATCACACAGAGATCAACACAGAAGAGCTGAAAAATACATGGTGCATGCAGAAGGACTTTTTTACAACTCTACAGACAAACCTGGGCATTCCAGTACAGCAAGCAAAACAGTGCATTTCCTGTCTCAGGACCTGACTATCCCAATTAGTCTTTTTGCACAATGTTGAGTTACAGAAATACTCTGGGTAATTTTTCTCTATCCTCCCTCATTCTCCTAAACTTTGGGGTCTACTGGCCACAGCCTGGCATCCCTGGTGCTGCTGCTCAAGGCTGTATGAGGCAAGAAAAGGCTTCCAGCCCTGTGGTCTCTGCTCTGCAGCTCTATGCTGTATGCTGGCACTGAGAGGTCGGGGGTGGGGGGTGGTCTAAGGCAGCTAAATTCCTAAGGAATCCTAAGGAAAATCTCTGTGGTGGATGATTCCTAAACATGGGTTGTGCCTTGGGATTTTTACTCATTACCTATCACAGTAAGGTCACACAATTGGACCCTCCCAGGATAAGGTAGTTTTTTGTCACCTTAAGAAAATTGAGGAGATCCCTATGATTCTGTGAATAAGGGGGCTTCTACCCCACAAGCAGTTTCTCTCCTGGGAGTGCCTCTCTCCACAACCCTGACTTTGAACTCCAGGTCTGTCTCACCCACTGCCTTGGGGGAGAACCAAACATCAGAGTGCAGAACACCAGCACAGGAGGGTCAGGCTGGAGATCAGGGAAAGGTTCTTCCCCCAGAGGGTGCTGGGCACTGCCCAGGCTCCCCAGGGAATGGGCACGGCCCCAAGGCAGCCAGAGCTCCAGGAGCGTTTGGACACCGCTGCCAGGGATGCACAGGGTGGGATTGTTGGGGTGTCTGTGCAGGGCCAGGGCTTGGACTGGATGATCCCTGTGGGCCCACTCAGGATATTCTCTGACCCAATGATTCATGCCCTATCTACTCACCCGTTACAAGTATCACTATCTACTGGAAAAGAATACACAGAAATTTGCCAAATAAAACAAACCTTATACAGGAATTAGTAGAGGATGTTATTATTTGATAGAGCATAATCCTTTTTATTAATGACTAAATGGGTGCAACAGCTTAGTCCTCAATGATTATGCTTCTTTACATTCCTGGATATTCTCAAAATAAATTCTGTGAAGGGACATAACTCTCTATTTACCATGAGTCCAACAGGGCTTACTCCTGTGGAGGTGACAAGTAAAACAGCTGAAGCAAAAATACCCACAGATTGAACCATAAGCTGTATTTTTGTCAGTATGTGACACTGGAATGTTTCAGTATGACAAACCAGCCTGCTAGTGGCAGAAGAACACAGTCCTGCGGCACTTGCAGGAGCAGGCAAGTGAATGAAACACATGAGAAAAACAGCACACAGATAATACTGGTAATTTAACAAAGACCCCGATGAAGAAGCATCATGATACCAAGGAACTCAAGTATGCAAATTGTTAGAATCAGGATGCAGAAAATAAGGAGAACAAAGCAGTTCTTGTGCTTGAGATATTTGAAGAATTTCTCTTTTCTTTGTTCCACCTTTTGTTTGGGGGAATTCCACCCAGCTGTCCTGGTGAAACATCACTGACTGCAGAGCAAGGCCCTCACGTGCAGCTGCACCCTCCACTCCTGGGCCTGCAGACCCCGACCTTCCTCCTTTTGCTCTGCTTGCCCATTTTTTTAAACACAAAAGTAACATAAACCATCACCAGCATTCACCAAGCGTTGTCAATACCCAGACCTCAGCAAGCAGCCACAGCAAACCAGCCCTGAAAGCACATTCAGCACAGTTTACATCAGCATCCCCTCTCATTTGATGCCAAGCACGCAGAGCTTAATCCAGCCCTGTGCTTATCAGAACAAACCCGTGTTTCCTTGCTGGCCACCTCTTCCCTTCCCATGTGGGAGTTTGGCATCTCATTCAATGCATGTAAAAATATTCCTGCTGCCTTTTCCCTAATGAGACCTCTCCCTGTACACCCCCAAACAAAGCTTCCTGTGGAGACAAATTGTGCCAAAGCTGTGTAAAATCTTGCCATCAATCCTGCAGCCAGCTCTGGTTCTGAATACGACTTGGCACTACATTTTTATTCTATTGTGCACACATTTGCCAGTGGGATTGTACACCACATAAAAATGCATGGAGGCTTTAAGGACTTCTGTTTCAGCCCAGGTTTAAATCAGAAGAACTATGAGGTGATGGAAGCTTCTCTAGTCAGGACATCACTTCAGCCCTGTTGAAGTCCCACTGACATCAAAGAAATATAAACATGTGCTTAATTTTAATTGTATGCTTAAAGGCTGGTCTGAAATGGGTCACAAATGGCCACCTTCTCTATTTGTTCTGAATCCTGTGGGATCATTTCCATCAGAAGTAATTCTCATGTTCACACGTTCATTTTTCTAAGACCAAATCCTTTCTCCATTCTCTATGTGTAAACCATCCTAAGCCTAACCAGGAGAAAATCCTAAAGCCTGAGTACCTGACAGTAAAAAACTGCATTTCTTATAATAAATTGTTGAAAACAAACCATTACCGTGCTTAATGATTAATTTGCTACGTCTTTGGTTTTCAGCTT
Organism: Coloeus monedula; assembly: GCF_965178545.1. Classification (NCBI taxonomy): domain Eukaryota; kingdom Metazoa; phylum Chordata; class Aves; order Passeriformes; family Corvidae; genus Coloeus; species Coloeus monedula. Next base: position 3,975,126 of record NC_138789.1, read on the forward strand.
TGCCTAAGGCTGCAGGCTGCTCTTCCAGGCCATTACTTGCTACAAACATCCAATTTCCTACGTGTTTCCTTAGGATTTATTATAACACTACTGAGTGGTAAAGGTCACCAAACAAGTCCTTCTGCCTGAAGCCTTTTCCACCTTTCCAGTTTGGTTCTCAAGGCTTCCAAATTCTGTTGTGCCTTTAGTAATATCACCCATCAGTAAAGAATAGACAAGAATGTTATCATTTATGGAATATACAGAATCATGGAATGGTTTGGGTTGGAAGGGCTCTAAAAGTTCATCCAGTCCCATCCCCTGCCATGGGCAGGGACACCTCCCACTAGCCCAGGCTGCTCCAAGCCCCGTCCAACCTGGCCTTGGACACTTGCAGGGATCCAGGGGCAGCCACAGCTTCTCTGGACTACCTGTGCCAGGGTCCCACACTCACAGGGAAGGATTTCTCCCCAATATCCCATCTATCTCTGCCCTCTGGCAGTGGGAAGCCATTCCATGTGTCCTGTTCCTCCATCCCTTGTCCCAAGTCCCTCCCCAGCTGTCCTGGAGCCCTTTTGGGGGCTTCTCTTCTCCAGGTGAACACCCCCAGCTCTCCCAGCCTGGTTCCTGTCACGGACTGACTCCACAGTTAGTTGGTGTCACTGCAGGCAATGGGCATTCCCTGCTCTGGCTACTCTAGAAGGACACGTCCCCCTCTGCTCCCAGGCCAGCCCTGAACTCAGGCTCTCATATCACAACTCTCTGCCATCAAGCACGCGAGAAAAGGCAATTAAAGTGTGTCCTGCTACCTAAAATCCCGCTGTCATTGGGATGGAATGTGTGTTCCAGGCAGGGCTGGAGGGATTCTCAGGCGCTGAGATAAAACCCTCAGAGCAGCTGTGCTTGGAGAAGCTCTGGCACACAGAACAGCCCCGGCTGCTCGGCAGGATGCTGTCCTCCAGCAGCCGCTCCCAGCACAGCACTGGGGGGACTGGCCCAGCATGGCTGGGGGGAAGAGAGAACAGGACAGGGCTTTTTCCCCTCTCTCCTGCTTCTCCCAAAGCAGTTTGTGCCTGCTTCGCTTCTTGCTACCAGGCTGCCCCCTCCCCATTCCTCATGTGCTGCTCAGCACCCTCTGATGTTTCCACCGCTTCCCAGAGAGAGAATGGGATGATCTGCAAGACATTTTCTAAGCATTCCCTCCCCTGTATCCAGATGAATATTTCCTCCATTACTTCATCTGCTATTTTTAAAGACACCTGAAACTCTTCTTTCCCCATCCAGTATGCCCATAGAAGGTGAACTGTCATGGAGCCAAGTTATACTGTATATTTACCTACTTTATTACCCTCTCAGAACTCCAGCCTTCCAGGCACTTACCTGGTTTATTTCTGGCTCTGAACTTCTTCCAGCTCTTCTCTGCTCAGAAGGGAATGACAGGATCTAGGTGGAATTGCACTAAAAACCATTACATCCCACTCTGGTACAGGATGGGACCAACCTCAGAATCATACTGGGTTAACTTCCTAATAATTGGGAAGTTAGTTCTGTAAGGAAACCGTAATTATTGAACATCTTTGATTTACTCATCAAGCTATCATCAGCCTGCTGGATATTTCAAGGAGTTTTGCACTTGAGATGGCAGAATTGCATTTTTCTCCCTTTTGAAAATGCTTCACTCAAACTCTGTTTCATACTAAGCTGTCATCCATTCAGCCAGTAGTTTTGTAAAACTCTGCTAGGAAGGGATGTTAGAATTTTGAAGGGGCATATTACTGGGTATAAAGAGTTGGTTTTAGCCCAAGTTTGCACAAAACAACACCCGAAGTTTTGAAAGTTTGATTCACTTTTGAAGTCTTAAAAGCACATCTTCAATCCAGACCTTTTCTTTTTGAAATTTTTATTCTTCAGTGTAAAACATCCAGATGCTTTATTGTTTCTAAGAATGGAGCAGTAATTCTAACATTCTTGAAGGTCCCAGTGCTTGCAGTTCTAACTGAGCTCAGGTCATAAATCCAGGTTAATAGTGCTCAGAAAATCCCAAGTAGTACAGCAATCACAGAGGGCCATTAGCCAGGAAAGATTAGGTAGAAAAAACTAACTGCTCCTTCCCTGATGGAAATTATTTCCAGTTTAAACTCATCACAGTGGTAAAAGCTCCACAGAACTGAAAGGATCCCAAGGAGGAGATCCCTGCACTGAGGCTGACTTGGGAACTGTTTGTTCTAGCAAAGGACTCTGCTCCTCCTCCATGCCAACTCTGACAGTGCCAGAACAACTCTGTGTTTTTACTGCAGTTATGCAAGCCTTGGATTGTGCCTGGCACACAAATGTTCTCCAACTCCCTTCCCAAATTAGTTAAATACCCGTGCCTTTTCCCCATCCGCAGCCTGAAGTGATTGGATGGGAATGCAGGAACAAAGGGTGAGAAGGAAGATCATGAATTCCATCTACCATGGTTAATTTTATCTTCTTTGAGTGCAACAGGCCCCTGGTACAAATAGGGTGCACAGAGCATGGTGAAATTCTGAACCCATCAGCACCACACAAAGCCTCTGCATCCATGTCATCCACTTGGGTTAGGGGCTTGAAATATCCTACATCTAAATCAATTTGACTGCAAGTTCCTATAGTGGTTAAGTAAGATTTTATCTATATTTTATCTAAAATTTTATCTACAGCCAGACCTCTCCAAAAGCACATGCTATAGATTTCTTAGCCAGACTGGAATTAAGTCTAGAGCTTCAAACACACCAAACAAAATGTTCACAGTGGGCTCTCAGAAAACCCTGTAAATACAGGTTTATGTGGCTGGATGTGCCACATACGTAAATATACCCCCACATCCTCTGTATCTCTATAAATGTATCTGTCCAGGATAGTATGAGCCACAGGCAGGCACAAAAAGCAAGGCAAACACAACCTGCATCACAGTGAATAATACTCATTACTGCCAAGAAAGGCAAAAGATACCAAAGGAGAAATACCAGCTGAGGTTTCCCCTATACAACTGGACATGCTCAGGTTTAACAAATTCACAGAATCCCAGAATGGTTTGGGTTGAAGGGACCTTACAACCTATCCAGTTTCACCCCCTGCCATGGGCAGGGACACCTCCCACTAGCCCAGGTTGGTCCAAACCCCATCCAACCTGGCCTTGGGCACTTACAGGGATCCAGGGTAGCCACAGTTTCTCTGGGCACCCTGGGCCAGGGCCTGCCCACCCTTAAGGTAAAAATTGCTGCCAAGAAAGCTGGAAAGATAGGAATGATGCTTTCCATCAGGATGCTCATCACTCTCTAGTAGCCAGATGCTCCTCTGTACAGCAGAGATGTCCCTGCATCCTTGTTGATTCCAGATTTAATTTCACCTTGCTAATGTTCAACAAATGCTGCCAGTTCTCGGGTATTTTCACAGGACCTGTCCAGCTCTTCCCTCTGTGAAAAGACAACTTAGCTGAGTTATCAGCTCTAATTCTTTTCTCCTCTTAGATGCCTTATCTGCTGATTTATCTTGACAACTCACAGCTGTGATCCTGCTCAGCCAATCCTGTGTCTCTGCTTGCTGGAACAACTGGGAAATTTGATCCTTTGGACAGTGACAGGCACAAACCTAAGATACAAATGCTACTGTGTGGTGATTTTTGCAAAAAGAGGTACGAGATACAGCCAAAATATTTGCTGGGAGCAAGACATTAGGTGGATGGTTAGGGATCAATAAACAGGATCAGGATCCTAAAACTTCAGCTGGAAATAGGCTGGCTTTGAGAAAATTGAAGTCGTACTCAGCTAACAACATGCCAAGCAGCTGAGAGCTCATGGGCAAGAGTCATCCTGGAAGGAGGGGGTCATGGATTTATATCTGGAAAGCCAATAAGCTGGGGCTGAGCATGGATGTACCTGAACAAATGTGAGTACAATATTTCCACAGGTAAAAGACAATTCACTTGCAGACCCCTCATGCATGGAGTGACCTGAAAATTTCTCTTAACTGAAATGTTTTAGGAGGGCCAATCCAGTGAGCACAGATCACACCTGTTAACCAGAGCTTGCAGCCACAACCCTCAATCCATCTTGTTGGCGAGATTATTTGCACTTTGTGACACAGGCTCCCACTGCCCCTGCTTCCCAGGTGTGGTGAATTTGGTAAGAACTCCAAAGTGTGCCCCTGCCCAGGGGACAAGGCAGAGGTGACAAACCAGTCCTGTTCCTCTGCTCTTACACTTGGGGGTTTGGCACCAGAACCTGAACAGTTCTCACCAGGCTGCACGTGAAGCTAATGGCAAAAGCCTAACTTTAATCTCAAAGTCACCTTCCTCTTCCAGCTCTGAAGAACTAGTTCAATTGTTTATTTCTCCAGGGATATCTTGGATAAAGCTTAAGGTGATAACACAGTGCCTCACATAAAAGGGCAAACATAAAAATTTGTGACAAACTAGAAACATGCAACACAAATAATTACCCACTTCCTAATATTATGCTTTCTTTTAAATAAAACCCTATATTCCCCCCATGTTCTGTCAGAAGAAGTGAGAAACTTGATCACAAATACAGAAGCTTTGAGACTGAGATTAGGTGAAAATTTGAGAACATCCATACGATCCATAATGTCGTTAATAGCAAAGACAGCGGTGGGCTTGCTCTTAAGAATAAACATCTCCTTAAGCAATTTATCTCTGAGCCTAAGGGAGAGCATAAATATCTATGGTTGGTGTCTGGAAATACACAGATGGGTCCTCACCTTCTCTGAAAGAGGCAGGTCACATGTTGGAACAGCAGCAGAAGCATCACAGGAAATCTGTAACACAATGCACACCTGATGATTTTTGTTCTGCGCCTTGTGTCAGCAGCTTAAACCCCCAACAACCTCCCATTAATTCCCTCCAGGTTCAGCGATTCCTAAAGCTTTCCCAGTAGAGTCCCACTTGTATTCACTCCTATTTTTTCACCCTTACAGACCTGTGTGGCTCTTCAGAGCTGAGTACATCAGAATCTACTTTTCCTCATCATAGTTCTGTGGATTAAAGGATGGGCACAAGGTTGTTCCACTTGCAATGTAGATATTCACCAGACAGGATTAAATCAAAATCCTTCATAAGCCCAACCTTATTTCGGCTCCACCTTTCCCATTTTTAAAGTTGTAAGGAGACAGCCCAAAAAGAGTTACTATTTCACCAGATGTGTGGATAAATTTTGTGTTCTCTCCCAAAAATGTTCATCTGTTTAATATTACTTATTTTTGGTTTTTTTCTTATTTACAATTTTCTATGTTTAAATAAACTTTATTATGCCTTACACATATTTATCTAGTGTAGGAATCCAGAGTGCCAAGAATATTTCTCTGCCTGTTTTTAAGGGTTCTTACCCCCCTGAACAACACTGTTTTAGCCTCAAACCTTGGAAAAAATTACCAACGGTCAGACAAGAGCTAGAAAATACAGTGGTGTGAATTAGGTGATAGACTACTATGTAAGATTGTCACAGGGTGAAAAATTTAAAGGTTTTGGGCTTCTCTTTATAGTAAATAGATAAGAGTAAAAAATATCAAAATGGAGGATTATTGTTGTTCTCTAGACCTTCTTCTCCTTCTTCTCCTACTCCATATTCTGCAGTAAAAGTAGTTTGGAATGATTGGATAGAGAATTCCACAGTTCCTAGTCGTGTTACTGAATAATTGGTAGGAAAGTGAAAATAATGTACATTTTTAGTAACTATTGGTTAAAATATCTTTAAAAGGCTGTGTAAATCTTGATAATTGCTCTCACTCCTACTTTTCCTCCTTCTATGCTGTACCTGGGTCACGCTAGTGGCTCTGTTCCTCTGATAAGACTTAATAAACAACTATCTAGAAGCATTGAAACTAAAGAAGACGTCTCGCTTCATCTCTCAAACTCCTTGCAAGGACTTTCAGCAAATTCTCTCCCATCAGGAGAGACTCAATTTACAGCACGTTAAAGTGTCAATCTAGTAAAGTCCATAAGACATAAGTACTGGAAGCCTGGCCAGGAGAATGCTGAGGTCAGAGCCAGGGAGAGGAGATAGAACAGGGCATGTAATGCACATCACTATCCATGGCTTGCACATTCACACCAACATCAGGAAAAGGTTGTGGACTCCCCATCCCTGGAAGTGTCCAAGGCCAGGCTGAATGGGGCTTGGAGCAACCTGGGATAGTGGAAGGGGCAGGGGGTGGAACTGGATAGGCTTTATGGTCCTTTCCAAACCAAACCATTCTGGGATTCTAAAAATGGACTGAATCATAAGTGTGTCCACACCCAGCTGAGAGCAACTTGCTGGGCATTTTCAGTTGGTAAATATTTTGAAAACCAACATCTTTCCTTTTTGATAACGAAGTGGGAAAACAATGGGAGTGAGAACCTAAAGACAGATGATCACTTTTGGTCTTGCTAAGTTTTCACCTTTATTCTCTGGTAAAACAAAAGAACAACATCAAGCCAAAAATGATCACCTAGCCATGCCCATTATTCCTTAAATCCAGTCTCTGAGCTGAAAACACAATCCCAGCAACACAGGGATATCCTGGTGTTCCAGAGCTTGCAGCTCCCCGTCATCCCCTGTAAACTTTTCTGGAGGTTTCAGGGGTTTCTGACAACAGCTCCTGTAACAGGAGGGCAAACAAGGCTCACACAGCTCCCAGCCCACGTTACGTCATATGGACAAAAGGAGGAGGTGTGACCTCAAAGAACGACAGCAGTGGCTATCACTCCTGCAATATTTGTATGGATTATTTTAGGATGCACGTCAATTCAAATTTGTCATCTCATTTGCCTAGTGGCACTTTATTCAGTAACTAAACAAACTATTTGTGTTAGCATTTAAATAAACTTTATTATTACCTTTCAAATAAAGCTTGTCTTCCTTTTTTTTCCCCAGAGGGTTTTATATGCATCTCCCCTTAGCCACAGTACCCAGCAGGTTTACTAACTCAAAATCGTGGGTGGGCAGGCACTGGAAGGGGCTGCCCAGTCCCATCCCTGAAGCTGTTCAAGGAATGAGTGGATGTGGCACTCAGGGCTCTGGTCTGGCTGACAAGAGCTCGTTGGGCTGAGTGCTCTGGTCTAGCTCTGGTGATCAGTCACAGACTGGACTGAATGATCCTGGAGGTCTTTTCCAACCTGAATGATTCTGTGATTCTAAAACCTCTCTAGGAAGCCGTACTTCTAATCCACCCCAGGTGCATGGAAAGGGCAGAGGGGTGAGTCCCTTTACTAGGCTGGACTAAAATAATTTCAGCTCTTGTCAAAACAAAGCACTTTGCATATATTCAGGAAAAACCATTGCATTTTAAACAAAAATTATGCAAATATGGAATACATTGTTTGCCACAAGCTTCAAATATGCTATTCCAGACCTGGAAATGGATATGGATATGCCAGGGATGGCTGTATTTAAAGACATGTTCTTTAGCAGTGCTCCTGCTCATGAATGCCTGACCCCAGGCACAACAGGGATTAGAGCTCAGGGACGAGCACTCCATCCCAAAATCAGGACTGATTCCACATACTGGTAATTTAAAAAGAAGGTTTAAAATGGCTAAATCAAATATGAAATTCAAAGTGAGAGAAAAAGATTCACCTTAAGATAAGGACAAAGCCAGTTTTTGGTGGAAAAGCCAGTTTTTAATGCATGGGAGATGAAGACTTTCTTAATATTTTGGTTGAGCATCAGAGCAAAAAGGAACAGCTGAGAAAGAGTAAAATTAAAATCACTCTCCTAATTAAGTTGGAATCAGAACACCTGGGAAGGGGATGTTTTGAAATGCTCACCTGGATGAAATCCGAATGGCCTTAGGGTACAGAATGAAACACCTTACCTCAATCAACACAATTTTTGATGACTGCAAGCCTGAAGTCATGGAGGGCTTTTTGCATAGGAAGTGGTTCCAAGTTAGATAAGTGTTATCCAACAGTGTATGAAACCATTGGATCTGAGGAGTTCTGCAGACAGGCTTGTCTCACTCCTGTCCACCGTGAACATTTTAACTGTCCAGATTCTGATGCTGTGCCTAAGTTCTTTATTTCACACTGATCTTGCACTGCCTTGTGCTGAGGACGACTTCCAGGTAATCAGCAATCACTAAAATATTCCAGCCCAAGGATAAGTGGAGCATCCAAATCATTGCAATGTAAATCTCCAGGGGGCTGCAGAGACTTGTTTAGGAGTAGGCAACAAATCACCTGATATGAAAATATTGCATGCCCAGTGGATGCAGCACACAGAAAAGGATGTAACCTGGTTACATGGTGATTCCTGCTGTGCTTTGCATTTGTTGGGGGCTTTTTCCCCACGCAGCATTGCTCACAGTCCTGCCTTTACTCATTTACATTCATTAGTGCTACAGAGCAGGGAGCAAGAACCCTTGGGCAAGGGGCCCAGCATTCCTACTGCTCAACTATAACAGAAATGTTCTACAGGTAAATATTTCCCTTCTTTCCTACCCTCTGGAAAGTCTATAAACATTTAAAACCCCCAGGAGCTAAGTTGCAACACTTCAGAATTATTCTGTGTGGAATATTTGATGGATCTGGGCAGGAGCTCCAGCCTTGCACAGCCAGTGGAAGTTCACGAGGTCTCTCTTGCCACATCCACACTTCCATTCCCAGCTACCCCACACGGGCCTGACCCCAGATCATCCCAGTTCATGGAGTCCAGGAGAGAGGGTGGAGGAGTGTGTTTGTGGTGAGAGGAGCCACGGGGAGCTATTTGCATGGCAGCTCTGGCCCTTACCATGGAAATTGAGTCAAGAGGAAACACAGGCGCTGCACAGAGTCAGGTGTTCTTTCCCCAGAAAGAGCTGGGAGCTGCAGGCACAGAAACACTCCCTGGAACAGCAGGGAATGGCAATTCCCACTGGCCCTGCCTCCAGCTGCAGGTCTGGACACCACAGAAGGCCTGTTCCAAGCCTGTGACAGCCTTTGTGACAGCTGGAAACAGTCACACGCAGCAACTGCCGATGCCTCAAAGAAGCACCAGCCCAAAATTAGCTGCCCAGACAGAGCTCTGTGCTGGTGACATAAACCCTGCTATTTCTACCCAAACCTGGCCTCCAGCCCACTGGTAACTCTCTCCAAAACAATCCCTGGAAGAATTCCATCTGAAATGAAACCCCAAAATAACACACAGCACCAAACGCTGCAAAGCCCTCATTTACTTAATGAACTCCCTCCAAACAGCACACAGAGAGGCACCAGCACAGACTTTCCACAGCTGCTGGAAGCCACTGAACCAGACAAGCTGATTGTTTTCTGTTGGGTTTGTATGAGTTATCTTCTCTACACCAGGGGTCAGGATGAGAAATAAATCCCAAAGTATAGTCAGGACCGCCTCTGGATAAACAAAAAAATAGTGGAAGAGAGTCACATCGATATTAAACCAAATTTACAACTGCTCCACAAAGCAACACCATCAAAATTCATGATATAGGATGAGTTCTGTGGAGGACAATAATTAGAACCATAAATTCACACACTTTACTTGTAAAAACAGTAATTCAGCTAGACATAAGTTAGTCCCTAACCTGGACACTTCAGTTCCTGGAACACTCTTGTGCGAGAACACATCCTCTTGGGAATCATGGTTGGACTTGATGGTCTCCAAGGTCTTTCCCAGCCTTAAGGATCCTGTGATCCCCAGTTCTGCTCTTTGCAAAGGGCTGTTCCTGAAGGCACAAGGTACACCTGGCTGGCTTCAGGTTCCCCAAGACATGCAAATGGAAATGATAAGCAGATGGCATTCCTGAAGAGGGATGACTGACACAGCTCCAGCACTGAAAAGAGACATGAGATGTTTTTCCTGGCAGATATAAACTCTCTGGCCTGTAGGTCTCTTACAATCACTGCAGGACTTGTAGCTCCTTAATTATTTTCTATTTCTGTAATTTTGATCATTATACGTTTTCCCTAACTACATATTCTAGGGAGAGGGGTCAAAGCCAGCGAGGCTTTATCTCCTGATGAGCATCTCCAGGGCAGTTTCCCTCGGAGGCTGGATTTTAAGCCCAGCGAGCCGGCCAGGTTTTTATGCCATTGCATAATTGGCCATCTCAAAAAGCAGAAAAGCATCTGAACAATTTCCAGATGATTTGCCTTTGCTTAGAGTCATATGTCTTGGCAAGACACAATATGATGTGATGTCTCCTTCCCAATAATTTAATTTCACTTTGAATAAAGCAGGAATTTCTCCAGTTTTTCTCTCCTGAGATGTTCATTGTCTTGATCTTGTTCTGACCTGACCTGTTCTGACCTGAGTAGTTTTACTCACAGTATTTCTTCAAGTGTTTCCAATTCCCACTGGTAACTACAAATAATTTGAGTTTCTAGAGGCCTGTTGTGGAAAAGGATCATGGGGCACAGTTTTAATCTGGTTGCTGAGTCCTTTTCCCTCACCAGTAACCAGCTCATTCAATATCATTTCATCCCTTCTATCTCTTAATTTCTTCCTATTTTTTTAATTGTAAGAGTATGCTGGAAGTGTGGCAAAGTGACAAGCCATTGGAAAACAGCCCTGATTTAATTCTGGACGTGAAGATGAGTAGAAAGGAGCCTTGGGAGTTTGGGTATACTGCAGTGGGCAGAGCCTGCTCCCAGAGCCTCCCCGCCCTGGTGCAAGCCACAGCCATAATTTGTGCGGGCACTGTCCATCCCAAGGGCTGCTACGAGAGCTGTGTCATGGAACATTCTTCTCTGGCTGACACCAGATGACTCCTCCAGCCTCCAGCTGGGAAGAGCTCAAGTCAGTTTAAAGAACTCAGTGTCTCAGTATCAATATTTGAATCCCCTCTATGCCCCAGGGAAGAGCCCGGGGGTTCCTTGGTGGCACCTTCCCTGTGGGCACTGAAGGAAGGGTCACAACAAGGAGCTGCAGCATGGAGCTTCTCCCTTCTCAAAGCACTGGATGTCATTGCTCTGTGGAGACCTTGGAGCTCCTTCCAGTGCCTAAAGGGGCTCCAGGAGAGCTGGAGGGGGATTTGGGACAAGGCACGGAGGGACAGGACACATGGAATGGCTTCCCACTGCCAGAGAGCAGAGATAGATAGGATATTGGGAAGAAATTGTTCCCTGGGAGGGTGCTGAGGCCGTGGCACAGGGTGCCCAGAGAAGCTGTGGCTGCCCCTGGATCCCTGCAAGTGTCCAAGGCCAGGTTGGATGGGACTTGGAGCAGCCTGGGCTAGTGGAAGGTGTCCCAGCCCATGGCAGGGGATGGCACTGGATGGGCTTTAAGGTCCCTTCCAGCCCAAACCATTCTGGAATTCTGTGATTCCATGAAACCATGAGTTCACAGACAACGTTACAAAATCCCGCAGAGCAGAGCTTACAGCAGGTTTTGCACTGTTGTAAACTGATCTGGTAAATGCTCTTGTAGGAAAAAAATTCTTATTTTAGAAGTCATATTTCCTTTCTTTAAAGTGAATGAAAAAAGAGGTTAATGAATAAAGCTAAATAAACTTTAGTACCCAAAGGCATGTTTTATGCAAGAAAGCATTACACTGAAACAATTTTCCACTCAGCAAAACCTACTTCAGTTTCCCTTATCCAGTTTAATGCCCATGTGCTGGAAGCAAAGGAAAATTCCAGATGATTGTATTTGCACAACAAAAGGGCGTGAGGCTGGATGACAGATTTCACTAAAAGTTAAGCAGGAAGTTGCTAAAAGAAAATTTCGGCATCTGCATTGAGGAGCAAAGTATTTGGAAATCTAAGGAGGGTTTTCTGTGCAGGTTTCCCACAGAAAAAAAGCATTTTTATATACAATGCTACTAAAAATGGCACAGCAGAAGCAATTACGTTAATGTGAGCTGCAGCCGGTGACCAAAAGCAGATAAAATGTCAGCTGACATTACCTTAGGTAAGGCAGTTACAAAATTTCATGACGTATTTCAGAGCTCCCTGTGATCAAATGTCCACATCCAAACACATGGAGGCTGCGTGAGGAAAAACGGGCTCTGCAAAAAATCCCAGGATCACAGGAGCAGGGAAGTTCACAACTTAACTTTGGTAACAATTGCCAATAACAATTGCCAATAAAGAAAACATCCTTTTCTTCAGTCAAGGAACAACAGAAATATTTTCCATTTTAATAGGTACCGCTTATATAGGGAAAAAAAATCCCATAGAGGAGTGTATCCAAACAAAGTCTCTGAAAAATTAGTTGAAATTTAAAAAACAAGTTTAAAAAAATCCACAAATCTAATCCAGAGTGTGGCTGCCAAAATCTTATGTTTATCTAATAGCTCATGTTTATGGCCTTCCCCTTTAAATTCACCATAAAAAGGCATTAAAAGCCTTGTGACCTAAAAAAAAATGGGACAGATCGTAGCTAGGATGAAATTTTCAGTCAGCCTCTGCCTCAAACTACCATAAAGGACAAAAATGTTGTGCTTCATCCTCCATTCATCTACACTCCTTGGAAAAAGCTTGTCCTAGAGAGCTTCGAGCTGAGTTTAAGTCATTTAGGGCTTGTTTGTCAGGAACTAGTCAGGCAGGACTGAAGTTGTGACTACCAAGAGTGCCAATGAGGAAAGGAATCATCTTGTCTAATCCACTTCATCTGAACAAACAAAACACAGTTCTGAAAGCCATTTCTGCATGGGCTTCATTCATTCTCTTTCATTTAAAATCAATGGGAATTCAGTGTCTGGACACCTCCCAAGGAAGGAGCTCAGCCTTGCTTTGGATCAGGTGGAGATCCACATTTAAGCTGAGCAAAAAGGAGCAATTGTGTTCCTGTGTTCTTTCCCTCTCTGGTTTGGTAAGAAACTGATGTGTATCACGTCGCAAGCAGTGTGCAGATGCCCTGCAGTCATGATATAATACACGTATCTGGCAAAGAATTTGCAAAGCAAACAGGCCTAGGAGAAACCTGGGCACCATACAGCACTGTACAGGTGTCTCATTTCACATCTCATCTCTGCAGGTAAATCTCATGTAAAGCCACTCTTCTCACCTGTTTCATTACAGCCTTTGATTTGTAACTGAGTCTGTCAAGAATGCCACGGGATTAAAACAAGAACTCGGAGACATTAATAAAAACAGAGGCTTGGAAAGGGTTTGTTGAGCAGGGCTTACTCTATGCAGATGTTAATGATAAAATACAATCTTTCATATTGGGAAGCATTCCTTAGCGCTCTTACTGGCTTGCAAATAAAACACAAGCTGTGGATTTATGTCATTTTCCAGCAGCTGAAGTCCAAAGGGAAGCTGCTTTAAAAAGGGAATAAAAAAGGGGTGTGCTGATTTGGGCACAGCCTAGTTTTTAGTAGTGGGGGAGGGCCACAGAGGTGGCTTCTGTGGGAAGCTGCTGGAAGCTTCCACCATGTCCAGCAGAGCCAATCTCTGATGGCTCTGAAGATGGACTTGCTGCTGGTCCAGTTAGAGAGGTTGATAATGCCTCTGAGATGACATATTCAAGAAGAAAATCAAAAGAGTGCACATGCAGTTTTTTCCAGGGGTGGCAAGATGCTGCTGTTGGGCCCATCCCAGGCAGTGTGGTGTGATGCACCACCGTGGCCACCGCCATCTCAGCATGGCCCACGGAGAGCCTTGCCTGCCTGGCCGTCCCTAGCCAGCCGTGCTGCGGGCAGAAAGGCAGGGGCGGCATTGGCGTCTTCTCCTTCCCAGCGCCCCACATGAAGAGAGGCGTTAAACAGCACCAGCACTGCAGCGGCCGCCACTGTCTGTGCGGTGGCAGCGGGGCCACGTGGCCAGCAGCAGAAACACGGCAAGCGGTTCCCCAATGCAGAACCTAGACGAGATCAACCTCTCGGCACTGCGAGATGCTGCAAGAATCTTTGAATTAGTGAAACTTGTTGACAGTGATACCTACAAGCAGCAATTTTTCTTCTAGTCAGAGAAAGAGAAGGAAGTGAGGACATGTGAAGGAGAACAACGTGGTGGCACCAAGGTCAGTGAAAAGAAAGAGGGGGAAGAGGTGCTCCAAACATCAGAATCTAAATTCCTCTGCAAGCCGTGGTGAGGATGATGGTGAAACAAACTGTCCCCCTGTAATCCAGGAAGTCCACGGGGGATGCAGAGATCCACTCGCAGCCCGTGGGAGAAGTGCTCACGCTGGAGCAGATGAATACCAGAGGGTGATCCAGTGGGAGACCCGAATAGAGAGAGGGCCCCTGCTTCCAGAGATAAAGAGAGCCCCTGCTTCCAAACTAGAGCAGCCTTTCCTTAAAAGACTGCACACTGTGGATGAGTAACCCACACCACAGCAGTTTTGGGAAGACTGTTTGCCCATGGGAGAGACCCTATGGCATAGCAGAGGAAAGAGTCCTCTCCCTGAGCGAACAGAAGATCCCAAGTAATGAACTGACCAAACCTCCGTGCCCTGTCTCCCTGCACTGTCAGTGGGAAGGAGGGAGGGGCTGGGGGGGAAGAGGTGTTTTAAAGGCTTATTTTACTTCTCATTATCCTCCTTTGACTCTGTTAATAATAAATTTATTTTATACCTTTAAATTTGAGCCTGTTTTGCCCTTAGAATATTTTCTCCCAATCCTTATCTAAACTCACGAACCCTTTGGTTTTTTCCCCTTCTCTGTCCAGCTATAGCAGAGGAGAGTGAGTGAATGGTTTTCTTGGGAGCCTGGTGTTTTAACCAGTGTCAAACCACAACAAAGGGGACTCAAAGTTGCTCAGGTCTTGCCTAAGTCTGATGTAGATTTTTGTGCCACCCACCTATTTTTTTGTACATTTAAAAAAATATAATTCCAGGAGTAAAAACAATCCCAACTGAAGCTGATTTGGATAACAAGGTATGCTCCATTTCCCTACATAAAGACTGATGTCCACAGGTGCCCCCCTGAGGTGAGTTCCTAGCTCACCCTCCCACTCCTGGTCCCCCTGGAACAGGTGTGTGCGTGCAGCCCCAGCCTGTGCACAAACATTCCTTTCCAATCACTGTCCATGGGATTTCTCCTGAGGGCAAGGCAGTCCAGCCCCCAGCTCTCACACCCTCTAGATTCACATGTATTTTTGCCTGGAACTGATTTGTGTTCTGAACACTTCCAAAATTGCAGTAGCCTGGAAACCCCATAAATGAGGCACCTTGTCACTGTGATTTTCCTGGGGAAAATAAGCAAACCTCCCTTGTCTCCAACCCAGGTAATTAGTACTTTTGTTTTCCAGTACAACCCAGGGTGCCAATGAAACTGAGACCCAAGCGACCAGAGTGCTCCGTGAGGACACAGCAGGACGAGACAGACAGAAAAGTGCAGCGCAGTTGCCTGGCCAGGGTGATCCCATGAAAGCACAAAGCAATTTCATAATCAAACCCGTCTGTTAACAGAGTTCTGATACTGCAAAAGGCACAAACAGGAGCTTAAAGACACCGACTTCCCCCAGAGGTCCTTCAGTTCTCAAGAACATTTTCGGAACATCCAGGATTGTTATCGTATCCATGTCCGATCAGCCTTGGAGTGTGCTTGCTTCCGGAGCAACGTATCCAAAATGAGAGAGCAAACTTCAGACTGAGCTCCTTCTGCCATAAAAGAGCAGGAAAAATGCACAGAGCAAATGAATCTGGTTCACCTCTCAGGAAACTACTGCGCTCTAAAACATGATATTGCCACAGTCACAAAGGGATGGAAATATTTCAAACAAATTAAAAAGGCTTAAGGATAAATTAAGTGCTAATTCAGCTGAGTTCAGCTGAGCCATTGCAATATGGAGCCGCACCAGTGCCGAGGGACAATGTTTTCTCTGCTGCCACTCCATTTCCCCTTCTTTTGATGGCTTTACTGAAGCATGTCAATCCTTACAGGTCACCATATCCTCTGTCCCAAACCGTTGCCTGGGAAATTTATGCAGTTAAACCTAAAATAGAAACAGGAACAGCTTCAGGGAATTGCCTCCTCCAGAAATGTCAGCAAACGCAAAAAGGCTGAGGCTGACGAAGGTTCTTTGTTCCAAAGGCTACTTACCTGGACCAAAGGGTACTTCAAGTAATAGAAAGAAAAATAACACTAATTCTTTGCAAAGATAGTTTATGTGCAAAAATCCAAAAGAGCACTTAGTTGATGCATACAATCTCCACCTGGTGGTGAATCCGGCCACAGCAAACTTCCATTTCGAAGAAAAATTCTCTTTCCTACATAAAACCAGTTCTTTACCCGAGACAGTCCCAAAGCAACGAGTGGGGAAGGGTAGCTGTGAGAGAAGCAGCGCTATTGTATCTCCCTGATTTTTCATTATTTTGGAAAGCTGAAGAGTCCCTTCAATTCTGCTGCAGCTGGTAGGCACACAAGTGACCTTCCCCAGCCAAAATCAGACTCGAGAGAGCTCACGTCACACTGTATGCAGCATTGGCTGGGAGGTGGGGGAGGCTGACTGGTTTTCCAGCTGCAGAAGTACTGCTTCCCAAGGCGAATCATTCTCTCCAAAGACTGGAGTTCTGCCCGGTTTCTTGGTTTACATATTGGTTAATTATAATAATTGAAAACTTTAAGCATCATCAGTTATCTATTATCTCCAGGGTCCTCTAAATCATAGCACAATATTTGTATTTTCATTTCATTTGTATTATCATTTTAGGGGCAATTGTCTGGCTGCACACAATTACTTCAGTTGTCCCCTTAATGTTGCCGGTTCTACATTCTAGAAACATTTTCCTATGCACTTTATTAAACACAACATCTCATTTGCCTGCTGTTTGCAGTAAAGTCTTCTCACGTGACAGCATCCACAAAAGCTTTGTGAAATGGAACAAAATCAGTGTGAGATGGACACATGAAATGTATGAAAATGTGTGTAGACCCTTGATCTATAGTGCTGGGAATACTATAGCCTGATCCACTGGCTAACCAGCATTCTGTAATTAATTGATATGGGTTATGCAGGAACAAAACATCACCTTTTTTACACTTGATAAGACTGAGCAAGACATGGATGTGGCCCCCAGTTAAGCTGGGGACAGGCTGCTGACAGCCATCCTCTGCTTGAGTGTCTGACCCAGCCCATAGTTTCTGCATGCAAATGTATAAATAAATATTGTCTGCCTTCTCTTGATTATGCAGCCTTTTGTGTACCAGTCCTAAAACATCCAGAAAGACCCACTACAGATGTACACAAATTACTCACTGACCACAACACACTTTGGGGCTAAAAATAAGATTGTGTTTAAATCGGCCTGAATCCACTTTCTGTCAAATCACTGCAATTTGCAATTCAAACCCCATCACAGCTATCTTTGTTGAAGCAGCAGTGGTTTTTTGGAGTTTGATGCTGACCTCGAGGGCGAAAGTGCAATTCCCCACTGCATGGTTGCACAACCGCATGACATCCTCCTGCTTTCATCGTCGTTCCTCACGCAAGAGGGACTAAAAATAGTAGCTAAAGCGTCCTGATTAATAAAAAATAATCTATGACCAAAAGATAAAACATTCTCAAAGATATTAGGGAAATTTTGTTTACAGTGCAACTATACGGTGGGGGGGGGGGGGGGGGGGAGTTGGGGGGGTGGGAAGTGGTGGTGGTGAATTTTAAAGGAAAAGCGCTAGGGAAAAGCCATTGTTTGTCCCAAAAATGCCTAATAACAGGATCTGGTCTTGCCAGACACACTAAATTCCCTAAAACTAAACTAAAACTAAATTCCCTCCAGCATTCCTTCCTTCCCGCTCTGTGTGGCGCTTTGCAGCGCGAGTGCTCTGCAGCCCGTGTGTGATCACAACCCTCCGATCTCCTGCCTAATGAATTAAATACATAATAAATGGTCGACCAGCGGAACCCTGGGCTGACAGGAGCTCGTTGTGGCGGTGCCAGCCCCGTGCCGTCCCTCAGCCGCTGACAGCGCCCGCCCCTCATACCTGCGCCGAGCGGGGCCGGGCCGAGCGGGGCCGGGGCGGGCCGAGAAATTCCCGGTTTGGGCTTCCGGCCAGTGACTCAGCCGCGCTCGCTCTGCCCTGGCATAAATAGGAGAGGGGAAGCAGGGGCCGGCACAGAGAGCTGCCGAGCCAGCCCCGCCAGCCCAGCCCAGCCCAGCCCAGCCCAGCCCCGCCATGCCGCTGCTGCCGCTGGCCCTGCTGGCCGCGCTCCTGGCCGCCGGCCGCGCCGGTGAGTCCGCCCCGCGCTCCGGATCAACGCACGCTTTGCCTTCTTGCTTTTTGTGCTCCTCTCTCTCTTGCCATTTCTCTGGTGTGTGTGGGTGCCAGGCCCTGTGCGGGGTGATCTCCCCTTCAGAGGGGGCAGCAGACAAGAGGCGAATTCTTGCGCTTTTTAAAGCTGCTCCCTGGTAGCCCAGAGGTTACCGTGGATGGATGGATGGATGGATGGATGGATGGATGGATGGATGGATGGATGGATGGATGGATGGATGGATGGATGGATGGATGGATGGATGGTCACTGTGATGCCTTCGTGATCAGCATTAAACTCCAGGGCATTCTCCTTCGTTGTACAAAGTCCTGGGAAGGTGGGAGTGCATTGCAGAGGTGCTAACCCGAGCTCTGGTTCCCCCGCAGCCAACCCCTGCTGCTCGAACCCCTGCCAGAACAGAGGTGTCTGCATGACCGCGGGGCCCGATCGCTACGAGTGCGACTGCACCAGGACAGGCTACTATGGGCAGAACTGCACCACTCGTGAGTATCCCACACCCCTCTCTGTGGAACTGGAACGCATAATCCAATTCCAGCATTGCAGGTTATCCTCCATGAGCTGATTAATAATGACCTTCCCATTGTCTCTCGCAGCGGAATTCTTCACGTGGCTGAGGCTAGCGCTGAAACCATCACCAAACACTGTCCACTACATCCTCACCCACTTCCAAGGAGCCTGGAATATCATCAACAACATTCCCTTCTTACGGGACACTATTATGAGATATGTACTAACATGTAAGTGTGGATTGTTTCTTCCAGTCTTCTTAAAACTTACTCCAGGATATTGCACTGAATTGATCTGTGTATAAATCAAGCAGCCTAAATTGCACTGAGGTTAAAACACCAAAATTTAAGACTTCTGCATGATGCAGACTTGTATGAAACATGCTGAAGTGCAATTTAATTCTACTTTCTGCAAGAGTCCAGAATTTGCTGACATGAATTTAGCACCCAATTGCTCATGTTAGTAGTGAGATCTACCTGATAAACCAGGATCCAGTCCTGTTATTCAGTAACTGTAATCGTATTTAACATCAGTAACTGAGTTGTGTGGAATTTACAACTGCTGCCAAATATATGGAAAAGATCTGGCTTTGTGATTTACTTTTTCAGACTAAAATGTACAGTTAAAAACAACCAAATATTTATTTGTCTTTCAGCAAGATCACACTTGATTGACAGCCCACCAACTTACAATAGTGACTACAGTTACAAAAGCTGGGAAGCTTATTCCAATCTTTCCTACTACACGAGAAGCCTTCCACCAGTAGGACTTGACTGCCCAACACCGATGGGTGTTAAAGGTGAGGGATAAACCAGAAACGTAATGATTGCTTGGTCTTTTCTAAGAAGAAAAAATAATTAGAAGTTCTTATGGAACCTGCTTGTCTGTAGCCTTTTTTCAGTATAGTTGACTTTAAGAATAACCATATTTTGGATATATTGTGTAAAGATCTAAAAGATAATTATTCTGATTCTTGCTGTTGAGTTACATGCTAAAGCAGGGAACTTAGAAATTGCTAATAAAATCAAGAAAGTGAGCATAGAGAAGTAGGTAATTCCCCTTGTTTGTATGCTGCTGTCATTCAATATTCCACTGAAAGTCTAAAGCCTTTTTGTTAGGAATAAACTTCAGTATTGCATGAAGGGTTGTCTTGAGTATCTCACTGTCTGTTTCTCCCACAGGTAAGAAAGAGCTCCCAGATTCAAGTCTGATCGTGGAGAAGTTTTTGCTGAGGAGGAAGTTTATTCCTGACCCACAAGGCACAAACGTGATGTTCACGTTCTTTGCCCAGCACTTCACGCACCAGTTCTTCAAAACGGACCACAAGAGGGGCCCCGCCTTCACCAGAGCGCTCGGCCACGGGGTACGGTCACTTCTGGGGACATGGCTCGTGCTCTTTGGGAGCTGCTGAGTGGCTGGAATGGCCAGAATGGCATCCTGCGGGTTGCCAGGGGACAAACACCTGTGTGCACACTGTGCCACAATCCCATGGGATTACCTCTTCTGCAACTGCTCCTCAGGCCAAATTCTGCTGCTGGGCAGTGTCTCTTCGAGAACCACGCGCTCTGCCGAAGTGGTTCCGTTTAAAATACCTGTCCAGTGATCTCTTATTATTCCCAAAACTCTGCTTTCACCTAAAGCATGTTAGATGTAGTGAGTATCCAAAACTTCTCTGGACTCTGTTGTTCCAAAGAGCTGTATCCAGCACTGAAGTATTGCTTGTGTACTGCTAATAGCCCTAGTTTAAAAAGAACTTCAAAAGCAGACTTGGATTTAGGATCTTTACCTACAAGATAGGCAGTCTTTGAACAAAGAGTTCTTCGCTGTAAGTGTTACTTGTATGTCCAAATCAGAGCTATAAATTGTGTGTGTATATATAGAAAGCTGTCTGCATAGTAGAAAGTTGCTGACACTTTAAACAGAGTCCTTTTAAATTGCCAATGTAACAACCTCCTCTTACGCAGAGATGGCTCCAGTTGCCAGGAAATAATTTGGCTTCATCTTAAATATTGGTGCATGATACTTACAAGGTAGCAGTAATGTAATTAAAAGGTAAACATCTAGGGGGTGAACTCCTATTGGTATCCATAGAAGTGGGACCTGTCCTAAAATAGCAAAAAATGCAGGTTGGCTTCATGTCCCAAATGCTTTTATTTTATAGGTTGACTTGAACCACATTTATGGAGAGACTCTGGAGAGACAACTTAAACTGAGACTTCGAAAGGATGGAAAGCTGAAATACCAGGTATGTCTTAGCTCAGAATTCCTACTTTCTTACTGGATGGCATAGATTTCCTAAATTAGTGCTGTGTGAATGGTGTAGGTGATCTAAAGCGTGAGTCAGAGCTGAGAGAGCCGACAGAGCTTAACCAAAGTACCATAGCTCAAAACTCCTGGTGTTTCCCTCACACACAGATGATAGATGGAGAAATGTACCCGCCGACGGTGAGGGACACGCAGGCAGAGATGCTGTACCCACCCCACGTGCCCGAGCACCTGCAGTTCTCTGTGGGGCAGGAGGTGTTCGGGCTGGTGCCGGGGCTGATGATGTACGCCACGATCTGGCTGCGCGAGCACAACCGCGTCTGCGACGTGCTCAAGCGCCAGCACCCCGACTGGGACGACGAGCAGCTCTTCCAGACCACCCGGCTCATTCTGATAGGTGAGGGCCACTGCTGCTACGTGCAGCTCCAGCTCAAGCCTGCAGAGCTGGAGTGAGGCGCAAGCTATCCCATAAATTGGGGTGTGAGTGGCTTCTTCGTGGCCTGTCACTGGGGCTGTGTTGAGGCGCAGCTTCCCCCCAGCTCTGCTAAAGATGAAACTGAAGAAAACTCAGTGACACTCAATTCCCTCTTCTGAGGGAAGCAGAACTGAAAGCAGTGAAAAGACAGGAAGCTCAGGTTCCTTTCTCAGAGAAAGCCTGTGAGGCTGGATGACCTCAGGCTCCCTGATGTGGGATTTTGGGGGTTTTTCACCCTAGGGTTGGGTCAGCTTAGGTATGCTTCAAAATAAAGGCTGTGATTAAGTCTAAAGTTCAGGAGGTTCTGAAAAATGTAACTCTGCATAGTTCTCCTGTCTAATTGTATGCCCAGTGGTATTTCATCTTATGTAAATGGTGATGTGGTCTAAGCTGGAAAAAACCTTGCCCCAATTGAAACCATAAACCAAGACAATTGTATTAAGTAGTTCAGAAGCTGAGATTTGCTTTCAGACATCGAGTTTCTTCATTATCTCCTCCCTTTCCGCTAGAGATACTGTGTGACTGAACACAGAGTAAATGCTGGTGTGTGCTGTTCTGTGGAGGGTGCAAGGAATTGTGTCTTCCGAGGGTGGGAGGGGGGAAACAGGCTGTAGAAAACACCTCACTACCCACAGCCCAGAACTCTTGGGACCTGAAGTACTGTTCGACCCCTTAGTCACATAAAATACATGAATTGCTTTATAGGAGAGATTACAGGAAAGTGTTTGTTGTCCTGATCACTGAAGTGTATTTTAGAACAGTTCAGAAATTGTGTTTTCCCTGCCACTGAGGAGAAGCAGTGCTAACGTTCTCTCCTATTCCTTTGTCCAACAGGAGAGACAATCAAGATTGTTATAGAGGACTACGTGCAGCACCTGAGTGGGTACCACTTCAAGCTGAAGTTTGACCCTGAGCTGCTGTTCAACCAGAGGTTCCAGTACCAGAACCGCATCGCAGCCGAGTTCAACACCCTGTACCACTGGCACCCGCTGCTGCCTGACACCTTCCACATCCACGACCAGGAGTACACCTTCCAGCAGTTCCTCTACAACAACTCCATCATGCTGGAGCACGGCCTCTCCCATATGGTCAAATCTTTCTCCAAGCAAAGTGCTGGCAGGGTAGGTCCTTCCTCAAGTTGATGGTGAACCAACAGAGGCATGAGCTGGGGGGTGGGACAAGGGAACAGGATAAACCTATTTAAAACTAATCACTGGAAAGTCACAACTTCCTCGTGACTCATATCAGGAGATCTTACAGCTTTTCCTCTTTCATGAACAGGTTGCTGGTGGGAAGAACGTTCCTGCTGCAGTACAGAAAGTGGCAAAGGCCTCCATTGACCAAAGCAGGCAGATGAGGTACCAGTCCTTGAACGAGTACAGGAAACGCTTCATGCTGAAACCGTTCCGATCCTTCGAAGAGCTTACAGGTAACAGTCCTCATCCCTCCCAGCAAATGAGACACATTGTCTTAAAATGCCTGCAGAGTCCTGCAGTGTCATTACTGGGCTTGAGCAGGACAGTCTTGCATGGAAAATGGGATTTTTCCAGTTACATTTTTTACTCGTTGCAGGAGAAAAAGAGATGGCAGCGGAGCTGGAGGAGCTGTACGGGGACATCGATGCCATGGAGCTGTACCCAGGCCTGCTGGTGGAGAAGCCCCGGCCTGGGGCCATCTTTGGCGAGACCATGGTGGAGATCGGGGCGCCGTTCTCCCTGAAGGGGCTGATGGGCAATGCCATCTGCTCCCCCGAGTACTGGAAGCCCAGCACCTTCGGGGGCAAGGTGGGCTTCGACATCGTCAACACGGCCTCCCTGCAGAAGCTCATCTGCAACAACGTGAAGGGCTGTCCCTTCACTGCCTTCCACATCCTGCCTCCCGAGCCCACCGAGGCCACGATTAATGTTAGTACCTCAAAAACTGCCATGGAAGATATCAACCCCACGCTCTTGCTGAAAGAGCGCTCTGCAGAGCTGTAGAAACCCAGCTGTCTATCTATTTATTTATTTAACTGTGTTATTTATTCTATTTATGGCTTAGTATTTAAAAAACCAACTTGAGCATCTTCACTGTGGGGGTTGCCTTAAATTCCTTACCTGAGGTAAGGCTTCCATTTACAAAAGGGATTTTCTGTGTTTGAACTTGACAGTGCTGAATCCCTTGTTTAAAATCTTCTGTAACAGAACGATGTATTCCAAAGTGGATAAAGGTTCCAACTTCTTTTTACTATTGTTTTAATACTTGATTAAGGGGAGGCGTGGTGATTCTGTCTAGCAGTTTTCATAGGTCACGTAACACTACAAAAGCAACTTTTTTTCTCAGCAACTTGAAAGCAGCTATTGAGCTAAAAGTACAAGAAAAAATCTGACTTAATGAAAACTGCCAGAAGAGATTATGGATTTCATATGAGCACTCAAAAATTAACAAAAAAAAATACTTGAGACTCACTTCTTTATGTAAGGTCAGAAAATGCATTGCATTTGTTGTTGATGCTACCTACCTCTCCCTCATTGCAGATAGGGCACTTTGTATCGTAATTTAATGTCTCTTATGTACAAATCCACTTCTGGATTTAGGTGAAAGTAAATTTTTTTACAACTTTTTTAAAAAATGTTTTTAATGTTTTAAATATTTAAAGAAAATAGTACTTTTCCTGGATTCTACTTCTTTTTGAAGGAAGTGTGACAGATGTATTAGTTGTGTAAGGGTGTGAGAATGAGATACTGAGCTTAGCAGTAATAGACTCTCAGGCTGCAATACAAGGCTGCTTGCATTTGGATAGGGATGTTTTTATTATGTAACTTTGGGGAGGTCTTAAACTTAGCCCAAGGCACTGGGATTCTTTTCATAGCTGTAGTTCTCTGGTCTACCTGATAATGTAATTTTAATGTCTGTCACTCTAAGGACAGGAGGACAGTATAGCTGGAGTTAGGGTGTGGCTGTGGCTTTGTGCTCCCAAAACCAGGGGGGCTGTAAACTGAGCAGCTCTGTAAATACACAGAGAACTGAACACAGAAGAGATTCAAGCAGCGCTTCCAGACACAGAAGGTAGCTCTGCCTATGTGCACAAGCTGCATGTGCAATTTGTACTTCTATTTATTGGGGAGTTAGTGGGCGAGGGAGGGATAATGTTTTATTTATAATTTATAAACAGAGGCATTTTAAGTAAGTGGCTTAAGCTTCTTTAAAACTGGCCAGCACAAAATCTCCTAGACGTATTTGTCCTGATCCAGCACTAAAATATCTAGTCTCATCTGGGCACATAGGGATCTTGTACCAGCACTTCAGACTTTGCATGTAAGGGTATCTTTTTTTAATTTCTAGAGAGGAAATGTAGAAGATGATCTTCCCATAAAAACAGCTGGGGAACTATAGGGAAAAAGAAAATGTCACATCAGACTGGAGTAGAACAGCAACCTGGTATTCTGTGCCCCTGCCCAAAATTCCTTGACTACTTGTGGAAAAGGACTTGAGTTTTCCATTTCATCTGAACTCTCAAGCACTTGTAGAGGCGTGTGCATTGTACCAGCTCTGGCAGTAGTGTAGTTTGTCTGTGGCTTCTTTTTCCATGGATTTGTGTAGAGCCAGCCATGCCTCATGCTGGGTAGGTCTGTAGCTGTGGCCGGGAACAGCAGAACCAAGCTCTCCTGCAGCCATCGATACCAGTGACTGGTCTGGGGTGGTCCTTGGTATGGATGCTGTGGGAGCAAGAACCACTTTTGTTTTCCTTTTTCTCTGTGAGGCATGAAGAAGGGAAAACCTTCTCTCCCCTTGTATCCAAAGGTGGTCAGTACTGTATGTGCTAATGAGTGAACACTGCTTGGACACTTGTTCGTCATGCAATTGTCCATCAGACCCAGCTCTGGGCGCCCTTCAGAGCACCCTTCTGCCATTAACCCAGGAACAGGGTTTGGCTGAGAGGCAAAGGGAGGCAAGTCTGGACAGATCAAGTTATTTTGGGGTAGGTACAGAGCAATTCCTCAGACCATCTCACTTGAGTTAAGTTACAGGCTGCTTCAGCAAGGATTCCTGTGCACTCTGCGTTTTGTATTCCACAGCCTCTAAATGTGGATGTTTGAGATTATTTATTTAAAATTCTGTGAATTGTTTTTCACTTTATTTTTGTAGGACAACAATGTTGTTAAAATGCAATTGTTTATACAAATAAATTGAAAACATTACCTTTATGGGCTCCTTTGTTTGTGTTTTCCTTCAGCAGTGTTTAGGATGGATCAGTTCTTTAATTGATTACATGGAGAATTACAAGGCATTACCAGCAGCACTAAATTCTCTGGTGTGTCAAACCCAAGATGCCAGTAGTTTAAATTGCCCAAATGAAGTAATTTTTGTCCCTTTGGCTTCAAGTGAAAAGGGATTTCACTGTTCCATCCCTGGAAGAGCCAGCTCCTCTTATCTGCAGCGGAGATGCCAGCACTGCCCTGGCAGCTTCAAAGGGAAAGTACAATATTGGAGTTGCACAACACTGCCTTGGTGTAACTGACTTCCCTTCCTCACTTCCCTTTTCCCAGGCTAGAACTGTCCAGAGCTGTTTCCTTTCATGCTTGGCATTCTCCAGAAGGGGAAACTGCTTTGGAATGCAAGTGACCACTGGACCAGAGCAGGGCTGTTCTTCCTAAAGCTGGAGCGGGAGCTTGGACAATGTGTCCCCCTCTTGCAGTGAGCACCTTCAAGGCCACCCAGCCTCTTCCCTACGTTTTCACCTCTGGTGAGGAATGAGTGGAAGGTGGGAAGGAGACATCCCAGGGGATTGCTGTACTGCCTGTCACTCACCACCTGCACCAGCCTCTGACCAAGTGTCACCTCAGTCCCCCACAATCATCCCACTGCTGACTGTCCCCAGTACTCCCCCATCCCAATATTGGTGCCCTGTCCTCTCCCAGCCTCTGTCTAGAGGCCAACCCCAGAGCCAGTCCTTCACTCAGAGTCACCTTCCTTCCAGCCACCCAAAGTCCTCTTTGGTCCAAGCTCATCCCAGTGTGCCACAGGTCAATATTCCCAACAACGCTCCAGCCCTGAGGGTGTGACAGTTCTGCTTCTGCTTTGGAGCTCGTTTCCATCTCCACAGGTGTGCAGTTCCTTTGCATTCCTTCTGTAGTCAAGCACCCAAACACCTCCAGCAATTCTCCTCAACACTCAGTTCTCATCACTTCAGTGACCATCTTCAGCCCCAAAAATGCAGTGTCCTGAGGACCCTTGCAAAAGCATCACTTCAGTGCCTCTCCTGGCCACACTCCAGGCTGTGGGTGAATGGGGCAGGTACAGACCACGTGTGGGGCTTTTTTCCTTTAACACCCAGTAAGCTCATTGTCCCCACAAGTGAATTGCCACATCCCTGTTTTGGGGGGAAGCTGAGCAGGGGAGGAGTGAAGACAAGGCCGGTGGTTTCAGTGGGAGAGGATGGGCAGTGATCAGGCAGCTGCAGGGTCATCCATGAAGAAGGTGTTTTGGGTGACTGATGTCCTAATTAGGGAAGGGCCAGCCCGGATGGATTCGAGCATGATGGCTGAGATAGCTTGATAGAAGAGGAGCTCCTCCTTCCCTCTGAGCAGGGGCATGTCCTGATGACACAAAAGGCAAGAATGTTCCCCAGAGGAAACCTGCCCTGCCAAATTCTTGCTCCCCAGCCTGGGTTGAGGGAACTGTTTCACCCAAGGCAGTGTGATAAAGGAGGGGGACTCAGCAGGAAGTCCATCCAAGCTCACGGGAGCTCTGTGCTTTTGGGAGCAGGTCACCTCCCATCCCTGCCAAGGGCTTTCCCCAGCATCACTCACTCTCTGCCCTTTGCGCAGGAATTCCTTACGCGTGCTGAGTCGGAGCCCGGACCAGACTGGGCTCTGCACCTGAGCTGAGCTGAGCTGAGTTGACCTTTACATTGAGCTCCCAAGGCAGCTGCTTTTCCAGATTCCAGGAGACCTTCCTGTAACAAAAGGCCACAAGAAAATACTCCTTTGGTTTTCAGCATCAATGCAGAAAAGTCAACAGGTGTCTTGGCTGGAGAGAGAGAATGAAATAGGTGAACAGCTCTGGAAAGCTTATTGCAAATCTGTGCTGTTTCCTTTGGAAGACCAGGAAGGAAGACACCTAAACGTTGTAGGACTGTATATATAGGACAGAAAAGAGCAGGCTGTAGCTCTATGCTCTAAATATGGAAAAGGAGGTGAACTGAGACACCCTACCCACTTTGCTAAAAGGCATGAAAAGAGCCACACAAGGCAGAAATGCAGCGATATCCCAAAGGAATATCATGGGGAAGAAGTCTCCTTGGAAAGAGCTGAATGCTCCTCTTTCTTTAATCTGGGATTTCAGTTTGCAAATAGCATACTGAGGAGCAACAGGATTGGATTCAATTTGTAATTCGTTCCTCTGATCCTCTTGTTTTTTCCTATTAGCATAAAATCTCTTAATTCTGTGCTTACTTAATAGAGTAAGTCCAGATATTTTCATCAATATTGGCAAGATACCGATCACAACCAAAACCAAACCCAACCAAATTTTCCATTCTGCAATTTTCTTGTCTGGAAATCCTGAGTCCGCACTGAAAATCTCAGCGTTCACTTCCAACCAAAGCTTGAGAAAGCAGAGCCAGAGGTGGCCCGGGCACGTTGGGAGCTGAGCACCTTTGGGAGAGGGAACCTGTTAAAGCTGGTGAAATCTCTCCAGTTTGCCACTGGGAGAGGGCAGGGTGCAAAGCACTCCGAATTTGACTCATGCTGGTTACTTTTCATCCTGCGGGTGTTCCCCATCAGAGAGAAAGCAAGGCAGGGAAACCCTAAACCTGGGGAAAGAAGGCAGTGTTCAAAGCATCTGCTTTCAAACCAACCCACTGCATGCCCCCTGAGGATCTCTGGATCAATGCCCCATCCCTGGAAGTGTCCAAGGCCAGGCTGAACGGGACTTGGAGCAAGCTGGACACCTGGAAGTGGCAGGGGGGGTAGAGATGATCTTTAAGGTCCCTTCCAACCCCAACCCATCTGGGTTTCTATGATTCTGTTTAGCCCATAGCAGGGCACATCTACAAAAAGTTGAAAATACTTTGCATCTTCTAACCAACTGCAACCCTAATATCTATATATTTTTGTTTTGTTTTGTTTTTCAATGTTAAATTACTTAACACTTACCAGAAGGGCACTGGTAAAACACAAAGTGTCACACAACCAGGAGCATCCTGCTTGCAAGTGCCTCAAATCTTTACTTAATAGAACCACAGAATCAGTAAGGTTGGAAAAGACCCTGAAGATCAAAGTAGCAGCTCGTTCTTCTGTCTCAGGACAAACCCCAGAATCCTTCCAAGGCCCTGTGGGAGCTGCATTCCTGCTCTGTATTTTATTTTCTTGCAGTAACCAGGTGTAGCCCAGGCTCACTCCGAGGTGGATGTAGGTGTGTGCGAGCATCCCTGTCCAAACCTGCCCTGCTGACAGGGAACTTTAACACCCATTCATTTGCCCCAAAAGGGCCACATTTGCGGTTGACTTTCCTCTGGGAGCACCTGAAACCTTTGAAACACGCACACCCCAAAATTGCTAAAAGCGTGAAAGCAGCGCCCGGGAGACTGAGCAGCTGGGGGGGGTGGGAAGGCCTGTTCCCCAAATGGTCTCATCTTCCTTTCCCCTTTAGGAGATGTACCCAAAGAAATTATTCCATAGTCATTCATCAAGGGAATACTGTGCAAGCCACACAGGCTTCAGCTAACAGGGATATCCCTGAATTTATGAGGTGGGAGGTGAAACCAAGACCACAAGAAGCACCATGACTTTGGGGTAAAAACCCAGCAAAAGGATCTTTTAGTATGATTCTAAGCACTGAAACTCTGCAGTGAGCCATGACAGAGCAACAAAACACGGCTGTTCTCCAGCAGCTCCAAAACCCTGCCCTGAGACTGGCACAGCTCAGTGTCCTCGCAGTTGTGGCTTTCCAGTTGCCTAGACAAGATTAATTAATCCTGCCTAACAAATAATGGCAGAGTTTCTAAGTAGCAGTGGTAGGTACTCATTAAAGCAAATCCTGGCTGAGCTGGCGCAGAGGTGAAATAGCAGCTCTTACACAAGGCGAGGATGTTCCATGTGGTGATGCCATCACATCCAGAGCTATTACGTCCAGAGAGGCAGGGAAGGAGAGCCCATTCCACCTAAACCAGGGCTGGGATTTCTGTAGCATGGAGAATTTCAGTGAAAGCAGGAAAAAAGAAAACATTTTAAAATTAGAAATGGACTGAATTTTCCGAGTGTCCAATGAATTGGTAGAATTTCAGGCAGATTCAGGATGTGTTTCTGGCAGTGGGACAGCAAACCATCTTTTCACTGCTTGCTAGGTCAAGTGTTTCAGTGTTTGTCATCATAACTGACCCAGGCTGGATGGGGAAAAAAAGATTTCCTAACCTGACCATGAAGAAGAAGATCTTTTTATAAATGAAGAGAAGGATTTAGCATCATTCCAAAAGGAAGCTGGCATTATTGTATATTAAGAAACCTTGGATGTTCTACATAGTCTTCACCCTGTATCAGGAATAGTTTTCATTCAATTTTAAATTGAATCTCCAGCTCAGTAGGTGGACATGGATAAAACACTGAACTGAAGTTTCCATGTGTTTTTCCTCAGTCTGAAGAAAGAAAAAGGATGCTTATCTCATTTGGAGGAAAATTTGAGGGGCGTATGAACACCGTCCATGAAGTTAATGTCTCCCATAACTGCAGAACAAGTATCAGAACACTCAAGGAGAGATGAAACTTTGAAAAGTGACTCTGCTTCATCAGAGCCTAGGGGTTTGGTTTCTGCCAAAATCAGATTCAGAAATCATGAAAGCATCTCTGGAGATTTTCTGTCCGACAGTGAAGTGTTCTGGATCACTTAGGAAGGAGGTGCCAAATGTGTGAGGCTTTTCAGTTTAAATATCCCTTTAAATAGAAGAAAAATTAGGGCAGGGAACGGTTCACAGCAAGCCAAGATCAATAGCAATTCACAGCCAAGTTTTTAAAAGCAGCAGCAAAAATAATACCATTTCTCATGTGAATAGAGAATAAAAATCCCCAGGGTTTCTGATTTTTTAGGAAGTTGGTTTCCTCTTTGAAGTCATTTCCTCATTCACCCTTTGTTGCAAATATTTCTCATAACTCCCTTTAAACCTTCTTTGCAAATAAGTGAACATTTACCACAATTTTCCTTAATATTTGTTTATTCAACAACCAGGTCTCCAGTGCCTCCAGCTGGCATGTTCGAGGTGGCATTGCTGAATTTGCAGACGATTTGCATGACATTGGGCTGCTGTAAACA
This sequence comes from Coloeus monedula, assembly GCF_965178545.1. Lineage (NCBI taxonomy): Eukaryota > Metazoa > Chordata > Aves > Passeriformes > Corvidae > Coloeus > Coloeus monedula. Next base: position 4,005,752 of record NC_138789.1, read on the forward strand.
TCATTTGCACGTCCCACTCTCCTTCAGCAAATGCAACGGCACGAGAGGTGGGAAGCCCTTTCCCTGTGGAATTTGTTAGAGACTGAAAATGTGCAGGTGTGATTCGACACAAACCAGCACCTTGGGATGCTCGGTGCTCTGAACCAATCTGAAAAACTCTTCTGCAGCTGCGTATCAGATTTAGAACTGACTTCTGGAAAACTCAAGGGCTTGTCTGCATCTCCTGACATTGCAAAAATTGACAGGGAAGCTCCCTAAAAAAGGTTCCCATGAGATTACTGTCACTTCTGATTTCAGCCAGATACTACAAGACCAAACTCCAAAATAGAATTTTAGTCATTTTTAAAGTTTTTTGTCCTCTCCACTTAGAGACCAGGAACCAGAAGACAGACTGGGGAATAATTTCATAATAGTTTGTCTAAGAAAAAAATACATTGAGAGAAGGATGTGCTGCTCCCCACCACATTAAATCTGTTTGCTCATTCTCAGTAACTACAAAATTTACTGGGGGAACTGGAAGTCAAATAAATCATCTTGAGTGACTAATAAAAATTTTATTTATTTGCCTCTAGCTTCATTTTCATGAGACGATCCTTCCTTTATAAAAGAAGCTACATTACTCATGAATCAGTACCTGAATGGATAGGCAACATGGGAGGTTACAAATCAGATTCTTTATTATTAAAGGGCCATAAATGCGCACACTTTGACAGAGCAATCCATCATTGCCTGACTTGCACAAAGCCAGCCCCACCTTCTAGTTCACAGCCACGCTCGATTCTCCATTGAGAGAGCTTATCAAGAAGAACTCAGTAAGTTCTTCTTACTCCATTGGTGATATGTAATCAAAAATTATGTAATGGCTGCACACTTTGAGTCCCCTAACAAGCCCCCTCCTCATTTCCCCTCCCTGCCTCTCATAACCTTGACAGGGCACAGGCTGCAAGGTGATAAGAAGTAAAGTGCATTTACTCGTAAAACAAGTTCATACAAGTACATTTTTCTGCAAATTTTGCTTTTTAATTTCATTGAGCTGGTTTTTGCCAATCTAAAATCTATCTAAAAGCTTGAAAATGTCAAAATTTGGACTTGGAGCCTGCTTCTTTTTCTTTTTCAGACAACACTTTTCCAGTTCTGTCCTCAGACCTATTTTTTAAGGAGGAATATGGTGACCACTCCCAGGGGAAAGGAAGACCTGCTTTGTGTTTATCGCTTTTTTGGTTAGAGCTGGAGCGTGTCTCCAAATCCAATATGAAAAGTTGTAATAAACATCTTCCAAGTTTTGATCCTCATAATTTAAACTACTCCTCTGCAGACTATGATAAAGTCTCCTTTAGGCTTCTTGTTTAGTATTTAAACAAGGATGTATGTTTAGTACTTAAGCAAGCATAAATTATAATAAAAAAACATTTTTGATTTAGAATAGAATATAACATAGAGATGGTGCAATGAATAAAAGTAAAGTTTGAAGGAAATAGAGACCTATTGAAATACAGAGCTGCATGTCAGGCAATAAACAGCTTCAGCCCTACTTCACAATGATATCAAAAGTCAGAACAGGTGCAATGAAACCAATTTTAAAATTAAGAAATATATGAATTGTAACAGGGGAACAAAATAGTAAAAATCCATGGGAGGGCAATGCTGAGGTTCCCCTGGCTGAGTGCAGCATTGAGAAAAGCAATTTCTCATTTTTTCAAATTCCTTTATTCTTTTTTGTAAAAAAAAAATATTTACTATCTCCTTACAATGTCCCTGCATGGATAGCCAAATTCTTCACCTTCCCATCCCTAAACACAAAGCCATAGGATCCTGGAATGATTCGGATCTTCTTGGCCCACCCCCCTGCACTGTTTGCAGATACAGGGATGGAGTTGCTCTGTTCAGATGCCATGGGCCACAGCAAGCACTGAGGACTCAAGCTGGGCTCTGGACTTTTCCTTTAGACTCAAGCTGGGCCCTGGACTTTTCCTGATCTCCAACAAAAGCATCTTTAGGGGGAAGTTTATTTTGCTCCGTAACATTACGCATCTTGAGTGGACTCAGGATGAGTAAGGAGCGGACGTGTGGAGCCGCATACGCCCAGGGCTGGAATCCCCTTCTCCCCCCACCCCACCATAGCAAACAGGAGTTCATTTCCATTTCCTTTGTGTGCTGGGAAGCAAGGAAACCTCTCAGCTTGAGCCAATGGAAATTTTCAGACAAATCTGTCCTTTGTTGGAATGTAATACTTTGGAGACAAGCCAAGTTCAACTAAGGTGTCCTTGGGAAGTGTTTCTCTGGTCTAGCAAGGAATGTGTTGGTCAAAGCACAGCTGAGGCCTTCCCCCTCCCCTCCATCTGCCAGAGAGAGCAGAGGTTTAACCTCTCTTGGAGGGTCTTGGGCCGGTGCTTGGGATCAGCTTTTGTGTTGCCTCAATCCTCCAGGTAAGTACATTAACTCCAAATAAAATCACTGTTGCAGGGTCACTCTTTCCTCATCAATTCCCTCCTTTCATTTAAAAAAACCCACAACTTAAAATTTCCATTTCTCTTCTGCCATAAAATGGGAAAATTTTTGTAGGATGACAGATCTTCTCCTGCCTACCACTAGTCCTGGAACAGAGTTCTTTGGCCCACTTGGCAGAGAGAGCATCATCACCTGGATAGTGTATTCCCAGGGCTCTAAAAGGAAACAAAAGGCCAAAATATGATCGCACCACTTGGATCATATTTCTTCAATTGTCATAGAAGAAGAAGATGTTTGACATGGTATGTATAAGTTGTTTGAGGTTTGAAAGCCTAAGGAAAATTAGGATATTTAATGCTGCCCTCAAACAAACCGGGACAAGGAGAAAGATTTTAAAATTCCCCTATATGCAAAGTGGAGCCATTGTCAAGCACAAAAAGTCACACTAGAGCACAGCAAAAGTGCCTCTGGGAAGCAACTCAAATTTATTTAATTGGGTAGGGAAAACCCTATCAATTTGTTTATTCTGACTGTGATGTCAGCTTGTGAAGGTGTGTGAAGATACAGACACCAACCCATTCACACTTCCGAGCCCTTCGTGGCGTATCTGACGCACTCCAGGAGGGCAGGACGTGAGGGGTGCAGGCTCTGCTATGGCACCATGGCTCCCTCCTCCTCTCCTTCCCAGAGCCTGGTGCAGAACAGAGCTCTGGAATGATGGGGGGGTGCAGCCAATCATGGACCCAACCCTGGAGTCACTGAGCAGAGCCCAGTCACAGAGTGGTCCCCGCACAGCGAACGGGGCACTGTGTGGTCTGACAGAAAAGCGAGACTCGGGCTTCCTGTGGGGTCAGAAAAGATCTCAGAGTCACGAGACACTTGGGAATATTAACAAAACCCAGCCCTTTGTGTGATGTCATGGTCCTTGGTGCTCCCACCATGGGGCTGTGGGTGCTGGGAACAGCACAGTGGGAGGGTCACCCCAGCACATCCCAAGTGTGAGGAAACCCCTGACACCTTCTGTGCACCTCTCAAAGGACACCCCTACATGACACCAAGTTGAGCACATCACCCAGGGGTTCATGGACACCAGAGAAGAGGCAGAGAAGCACAGATAAGAGCCCTGCTGCTGCCTAAAGTCAGCGGGGCTGACCTTGGGTGTCCTGGCAGCAAGACTGCTGTGGAGCTTTAAACTGAGGGCCTGGACAAGGGAGGCACCTCCTGGATGAGGGCAGAAGAGCTCCCTGCTCCCTCCTGCCATTCCCAGTGTTTCCTCCCACCTCTTTCATCTAGCAGAACTCTCTCCACACACAAGGATCTGGAGAAGTTTCCTGGAAAGGCTGTACAGAGCAGACACACATTTTAATTGCCAGCATTCACTGCTTAGCTCAGTGCCTTTGGAAAAGCTCCACAAGCTCATTTGGTTGAGCTCAAGACCCATCACCACAGTGTGGGGATGAACCCCAGAAATGCATCCTCTGGGGTGGAGATGTTCTAGAAGAAGGATATGGGAAAGGGCATTGCATTGCGAGCTTGTCCATCAGGGTCTGCCAAAGGATTCATTTTGGTAGACATTGCTGCATGGAAAAGCAATTTGGAGCCCTTAAAGCTGGTGTTAACTTTGTCCATGTGCAGTTGGGCAGACCTTGCAAGGACATGGACTAACGTCTTTGTTAAACTTGCTATTCTTCATTAAACTCACTTATGCACAGACTTCTTCAGAATTTAAATACCCGTAGCCCTGTGCCTTGTTGTGTGCTAATGGGTAGCTCCTGGGAGTTAACACCAGCCTGAAGTGGGAACTGCTCCACAACTGCAGGAGGAACATCTCAGCAGCCTTTCCTAAATGGTCTCAAACGTCACCCCGGTGTCATCAGTTCTCCCACCTCTTCCATGAATGCAGTGCTCCATTAATTATCATTATTTATATTCTCCTGATGCCCAGAGGCCTCCATGGGCAGCAGCTCTTGTGGTCCAGAAACAAAAAGTAGCAACACAGGCCCTCATGTGAAGGGCTTCCTTTTCAGAAAGACATAACTCAGCAGACAAACAAATCATCCAAAGTGTGGTGGCTTTTCTTGTGTAGGAAAAAAAATATCACAAGGAGACAGAGTCAAAGATGGAGCAAAGGAGGAAGAGGAACAGGAGTGACGAAGAGAAAGCATAGGAAGAAGAGAAAAAAGGATGGAGGGCAATGGAGGAAGGGGAAGGCTCTGGGAAGGATAAACTGCAGAGACATGTGAAACTGGGCAGACAGTTACCGAGCAGGAACAGTCAGCAGTGGACATCACACGGTGTCCACACTCCCGGCTGGCCAAGGTCGTCAGGGATGGGGGCAGGAAGGGCCAGCAGATGTGGACATTCAGCTGTCCCCAAGGAGCTCCAAATGTCTCCATGGAGCTCCAGCTGCCTCCAAGGACAGCCCCGCTGGGCCAGCTCACCTGGCACATCTGCAGGGCCACCATGGGGCTTCCCACCCTCCCTTCACCGCCTCTACTTTCCAGCTCTTCCCTGTTCTTTATTTTCTTTTCCTTTTCCTTTTATGGAAGAGCCCTTGGTTCTGATGGCTCTCCCAGAGAGATTTGTCTGTCAGGGCCAGGACGGCTCCTTTTGACAAATCCCAGGAATTTTTTCCCCCTGAGGAAGGAGGCAGATCCACGGCCCACCTCCTGTCTGATCCTTCTCCGTCTGCTTTGCAAATACAACTGAGCTGTGACTCAGAAGACAAAAAAAGAGCCTTTTCTCCCCAGTGTAGTCAGTGGACAGAGCTGTGCACCTACAGAGGATGATTCAGACCAACTTGGATGTGTAAAACATTTTGCGTTTTGGAAAAACTCTGAAATTGTCTGAAATCATAAAGCTTCCTATGGCTGCCTAAGTCATCTGTGACTTACACTAAAGCCAAGGAAGGAGAAATATGGGCTGGGGCGCTTGGTAGTGGCAGAATACAATGAAAATTTCATGGTTCTTCCTTACATTACATCAAATTACATCAAAGCTGGACCTACGAGCCTTTTGGATCCCTTCCAACTCAGGATATTCTGCGATTCTATGATTCTACATAATGTGGAATTGTAACTTTCCTGGCTTTTAGAGGGATTTGAATGTATAGAATAACCAAAAAAAGATAAAAATTATGAAGGCAGAAACTGCTTATGTCCTCTCATGCTGTCACTTATGCAGGAAGAAAGTACCCAGAGCAAAACATTTTATGGGGAGAATAAAGAAGAAGAGCATAATCACCCTATTTCAAGCCAGAAGTACTGAGAGAATCCCAATAAAGTGAAATTGCTCCAATTTGGAGCCAAAACACTATGAGATGAGGGTTAGGAAGACCTTGTGAAAGGCTTAGAAAGCCAGGAGTTGTATCACGGTGCTTGGAAAGCTTCTCGCAGCCCCGCAGTTCGTCCGGCTCCAGAGGAGTGGCGTAACACCATTCTTGTTCCAGCACTTTGGAACAGCACCAATGATTTCTTTTGTTGCTGTTTTTTTTAATTCCTGGACTCTGACATCGCCTGGTGCTGGTTGGTGAAGAAAGTGTGAGTTCCTGGGAAAAGCAGGGATGCAGATGGATGGGTTTCCCATGTGCTGCTCTGCTCGGTGTGACACGGCGCTAGCGTAGCACACCCAGACCCGGCTCAGACTCCAAGCAAGGCTTTTTCCTTCCATCCCAGAAAAAGAAAGCCTTTAGTGACCCCAACTAATTGTAGCTGTCTGGCAAAATGTGATTTATCTGCTACACTTTTACCCTTTACCACCTCACCTGAAGTACTCTAAATGAGGAGCACAGTAACACTATATATCATATAGAGTATGGACATGTTATACACTCTATTTAAATCCAAACAAAGGACTTCTAACAATGCCTGAAAATGCCTGAAAGGTTTCTGAGAGCAGTGGATTACGTGTGTAATGTATTTACACATGTAAATGTCATCCACTGCTGCTGACCTGTTCTGGTTCAGTGGATTGCGTACATCAAAAGCCGGAATTAAGAGAAGCTTCACCTTCACAACTGATTTCTCTGCCTGCTGTGAATCATCAACCCCCAATCTTTCTTTGACCAGAAGCAGACAGCAGGGCTGTCCAGCAGACAGTTTAGGTGTGCGTAAGCAAGTTTAGCACAGTGAGGCAATTCTGGATCCAAAGCCTGAAGCCCGTTCAAATACTCCTGCTCTCACTCCTGATGGGAAAACTCTATTTCACTGGTATTTGTGTGGCATCTGTGTGTTCATCCCACAGGCTGAAATGAAATAATCTATAACTGCTTCTCCATGAGCTTAAATCCTTAGAGGAAATACCAAGGACTGGCTAACTTTTGAAACTGATGACAGAGGGGAAAAATTCCTTTCAGGATCATCAGGAGAAACCATTAGAGACCTGAGGTAATTTACTCCCAGGCACCAGGACATGTGTGAAGTTCTCCAGGTCTCTTGTCTTCATGAGCACTGTCTAGGTGAAGAAATGCTCTCAGGACAGCACAATACTTCAGGGCAAAGTTTTGGCAACAGAATTCATTTTCCTAATCAGTTTTGCCTTGCATGCCTGGCAGAAATATGACAAAAACTCGGGTTGTCACCTGAAGAGACCCAATCTCGATGTTGGCAGCTGGCCATCTTGCAGAGATAGACAAAAGATCTGTGTGGAAGTCAAGTGCCATGGACAAAGCCATGCCAGCACCTGAGACACTTGGATATATTCATTAGATTAGATTAGCTCAGTTGGTCAGAGCATGGTGCTGATGACACCAACGTTTTGGGGTAGATCTGTATAGAGCCATTCACTGAAGAGTTGGAGTTGATGATCCTTGTGGGTCCCTTCCAATTCGGAATATTTATGATAATAAAGTTAGTGGGAAATGTGCCATTCTGTGATTTGATATGTTATGTTATGTTATGTTATGTTATGTTATGTTATGTTATGTTATGTTATGTTGTATTATATTGTATTATATTATATTATATATTGTTTGGAAGAGAGCTGGTGGGAGAAACTGGCTTCTAGGAAAACCCAGTCTGGAAAGGACCTCAGGAAAACCCTGGTCCAACCTGCAGCTCAAAGCAGGTCACCTCTAGGATCAGCCCAGAGCTTCACCCATGACACAGATATGAGCGGGTGGCATTTGGAAGGTGACTGGCACTGGAGTAGTCATTGCTTCTCTTCTTCATCTTGAGGCCTATTCAGCTCACCTGATGCAATTCTAAAACAAAAGGATGACATTTTCCACACAACTTGTAAAGCTGCACGGCATTTTGGTGTAATGGCAAAGCCCAGAGTATAAATAGATGTAATAATTAGTTGGATGAATGGAAGAAGGGCCATTCATTGATTAGTAACAATAAATAAATGCAAGTCAGTATGGTCACCCCTACGCTATGGGCCTGGGCTGGGGGCACAACCAAAATCCTGCAATCAAGAATTGCTGCCATCAGTAGAGGACCAACAAATGTAAGTGTCTGCAGCCTCAGCTACTCTGCTCTCCTAAAAGCTTTTTCCAAGGCAGGGACGTGAGCGCTGACACCGTCACCACGCCAGTGCCATGCAGGGCTTTCCTTCTGCAAGGACACTTGTCTGCTTCTGCCCAAACAGCCCCTCCCTGGGTGAGAACAGCCCCAAGACCATATTTCAATGGAATTCCATTTATGCCACCAAGTTATTACAGAACCTGCATTAGCTCACACAAAACTTTCACAAATCCGTGTTTTTAAGGGCTTAACACGTTCACAAAAGTATTGTTCATGGTGGCAGGCTATAAAACTGTGCAATAACCTGCCAAGGGAAATTTCAGAAAATTTCTCATCTGAGTCATCTCCATCAAGGGCATGAAACAGAGAAAACCTTTGAAACAAATTACCGGTTTCTGAGTTGGAAAAATGACCAACACCCCACCACACACACACACACACACCAGTGAAATAAGACCTTTCACATCCCTGGCTTTTGTTTCTCTGTTGTTGTCCACACTACTGACTCACTCCTGTGGCATGGCCAAGAAAAAAGCCCGTCACACATAGCACCTCACCAACAGCTCTTCCAATTTGCAGGGAATTCCAACATTTTCATCTTGGGTTTGTTGCAATTCAAAGAAAAATAGGCTTTCAAGAGTTCCTGTAGAGTAGAAATTCTCTAAAAAGAGATTTCATAAATGCCAGCATCAGGAATAATGAGAAATAAGGGTGGCTGGGATGGATTTCAGCAGCTGTTGATGGATTTCATCATCTTCTTGCTTTGGTCATGCAGCAGTGATGCAGCTCTACACTGTCTCATAACAAGACTTGTTACAAAAAAATGACTTAATTTGAATTCCTATTCGCACTCATGTACTCACTCACAAATCACAGAATCCCAGACTAATTTGAGTTGGAATGACCTTAAAGCTCTTCTAGTTCCACCCTCTGCCATGGGCAGGGACACCAGGTTGCCCCAAGCTCTGTCCAACCTGGCCTTGAACACTTCCAGGGATGGGGCAGCCACAGCTTCTTAATTAATTAATTAACAAATTCAATTCTCTGTATCTGAGGAGCTAATAAATACATGCCTAGAAGTGTATGAAAACATATGATCATCTGTCCAAGTGCCACATACTCAAAAATTGTAGGAACTAGAACCAAATATTTAAAGGAAGTGCCTCCCTCTAGAAAGGGAAGGTAACAGAGTGCAGAAAATCCTTTAATGCTTTAATCTCCTCGGTGCTCGAGCACCTCCTTCTTGGCCAGGCTTCGTTTCCAAACAATGGAAATCAAACTGTTGGGCACCAAGCAGCAGCACAGGCCTGTTTACTTTGAAAAGGAACTCTGCAAAGCCATGTCCAATATCTTGTGCTCTCCTCAAGTTTTGGTGTTTACCGGGTGGCTCACACAGTAGGTATGTAAACATGGATTAATCCATTAGACAAGAATGTATACAAATAAATGACTCTATTTCACTAATTTCCCCTTAGACCTGGCATGTAAATGTCACCATGGCCACAGCAAAAATTTCCAGGGATCTGCCCAGGCCTGCAGAATATCAACAGCATCATGTAATCAGATCCGAGTCAAACTCTGCCTTCTAGAATAAACACTTTTTAAAACTTTCTTCATGTATAAGCAAAGTTCTTTAGGCTTCTTCACTTCTATAAACATTCATGGCAGCTCCTAAATACTCTCACCTGGCAACTCCTGATTCAGTAGCACCACTTACAAGGGAACACTCATCCAAATACCACCTTGATTATTTGACAGGGTTAATTGCCGGGTGAGAAGCTGAAGACACAGTGCTCCCCCAGCACAATGAGAAAGCAGAAATTCAAGTGTCACAATGTGCCTTTAGGTCTAAACACAGAAGGAAATCTCTGCCTTGAGATGTTTTCTCTGTTCACAACTGAAAGCAAGTTCTCACAAAAATAGGAAGTCTGGTCTGGGGATGTGGAAGTCCATGGCAGCCTGGTCTACACTGAGCTCCAGACTGAGGAGGGAGCACACAGAGCTGGGAGCAGGTACAGTCTGCAAAGGAAGGGACTGGGACCATGGCCCAGGCGTGCAGGGGTGCCATCAGGAAAGCCACAGCTGAAGGGACTGGGTCAAGGCTGGCAAGAAGAGTTTCTAAGCCTATACGGGCAGTAAAGCTGGACAAGGAAAACGTGTCTGAGTGGGGCAGAGGATTTAGTGACTGTTGATGCAGGTGGGAATGAGGGACTCTGGCTATTTTGCTTCACTGTTCCCCAGGAAGGTCTCCAGGCTTCAGAGCTTAGAGATGGGGCTCAAGGAGGAGAGGATACAGCAGTGCTAGAAGGGAATTGAGCCAGGGTCTCTCAAGAAACCTTCTCCCATAAAGTCCATGGGACCTGATGGGTGGCATCCACTGGTGCCCAGAGTGCTGACTGGTGTCCTTGCAAGACCTGTCCATCATCTTTGAAAGGTCGTGGACATCAGGGAAGGACCCAGGGGATGGACAAGGCAAGTGTCCCTCCCAGGGTCTGTTCTCTGCAAAAAGATAAAGGAGGGTGGGAAAAGTAAATTGTATCATGGAGTCCCAGAATGCTTTGGGTTGGAAAGGACCTTAAAAAGCTCATGCAGTGCCCCCCTGCCATGGACACTTTCCACCAGCCCACGTTGCTCCAAGCCCCATCCAACCTGGCCTTGGACACTGCCAGGAATCCAGGGGCAGCCACAGCTTCTCTGGGCACCCTGTGCCAGGGCTCCCCACCCCCACATGTATTGAACCTAAATTTCCCCTCAGTCAGTTTGAACGCATTCAGAGGACTCAAGCAGACCTGAAACTTCTCCCACTCTTTCACAATTTTCTTAAGCAATGACAGCACTAAAGAAGTTGCAATCCGAAGAATGAATTTTACTTTAAGTTCATTGCCTTCAGCCATTGCGTGTTATGTTGCAATTCATTTCACTCTGTAATGCTTCCTGTTACAGTAGCTGGTGTAAATCACCCCCATTTTGTTTATAATGTGCATAAAAACATTCTTCATACATAATAATTCCACAACCAGCATTGAAAACAGGTGGATTTCATTTAATCCCTTGACCAGTCACTGACGACAATTAAACTGGCCATCAAAAAAGTAAATAAAAATACTTTGGCCATCCATGGTTTAAGGAATCTGTTTTCTTTTATATCCTGCCTGGGGCAGGGGGAAAAATATTTAATTCAAGTGATTTTCCTTTAAGGCTTTAGCAAGGACAATAGGAACTATGCAATGCAGCCTCTGAATGTGCAGTGTCCTTAAAACAAACTCTGCAGAGTCTTGAAAAGAAATGCAGGGGCAAAAAAGGAGTGTTTTCTCAGGAAGGAAAAGTTCCTGTAGTTCCTATTGCCTGGCACAGAGAGGGAAGCCACATCCACAAAGCAGATCCTGGAACTCTTCTCACCTCAACTCCCAACCATCTGTGCACTCACCAGGGCCTGGCTGGAGTTATCTTGGAGGGTGTTTCTTGCTATTCAAACCAGAACATTTAGTGTAGTTTTAGTTTTGTTGGAATCTACTCACTGTACCTAAGAGACAAGCAGAGCAACAACAGTGGATTTAAGGCCCAGACCTCAGATGGGCCTGAGGGTCCCCAGGCTGAGCAGGATTATCAGCTCAGGAATTGATTAGGATCAGGAATTACAGTGGCCATTTGGACATGAGGGCTGACCCTCACTGCTCATTCCAGGCAGGAGGAAGGTACAATGTGCTCCCAGGGCTGGCTCCATCCATGGAAGCTCTCAAGGCCCAGCTGGTGCCAGCCCTGAGTGACCTAGTTTGACCCAGAGCTGACCTGCTTTGAGGGGGGGGTTGGACAGGGACCTCCTGAGGTCACTTCTAGGCCAAGTGATCCTGTCACCCCATGGCACGGACAGGGTGCCCTGTGCATCCGTCACTCAGCACTCAGAGTGTGTCACCAATCTTTGACACAGCTGATTTCCTGCACTTGTGCAAAGCCATTTCCCTGCAGGATACATGATCCAGGAGCAGGACCCTCGGGCTGACCACGCTTCCTCACACTTACACAACCGGTGACTTACGAAGAGTTACGCACTGTCCATCCTTTCAGCTTCCATGAATGAAACACCAGTTCTCATGGATTTACAGCCCTTTCCCATGACCAAACGCAGTCACTGGTTGGATGTGTTAACCTATTCTGCAATACCTAGTGCTGGTCACGCAGTTATTAGTGGTCTGTTAATCGTGCATCCATTTTCTGTGTAATTGAGGGGAAAAATAGCTGTATAAAGGTCAGACTCTGCTTTTCAGCTCTGATCCAACAGTTACCCACATTACCATTGTTATAACTAGCTTTTTACATGAACAGGATCTGGGAAACCCTTAAAGCCCTTTAAAGGCCATGGAGAAAAAGAAAAGCTGAAATTGCAATCCAAAAAGTTCCTCCAGTCTCCAGGAGCAGAAGAAGCAGCCCCATGTTAATAATTTCCAAAGTCCTTGGCAGGGACAACACCTGGTCTCACTATGCTCTATGGTAACTTCCAGGGTGCTCTGCTCCTTTAGCCCTCATGATTTGCTGATAGATATTGGCTTTGCAATAGCTAAATCCACAGAGAGAAAAGTAAATATTTCAGTTCAGTACTTGGGTATTACAGCTGGAGAGGGGTCAGTAGCTCTGACCGAGGAAGCTGTGACCGGTCTGGAGAGATGGTCCCGAAAGGAATCGCCTTCCCAGGGCCCGGTGTCCTCCCTCAGCTGCTGGCCAGGAGGGCCCATGCAGAGACTGTCAGCTCTTTAGTGATTGTCAGCTCGTGATTCCAGCTCAGCTCTGCAGGGCAGCCTCCAGGCCAGACCAGGGAGAGAGGAGAGGCTCATGTGGCTGGTTCTGCACAGAAGGAGCTTTATTGTTGGTTCCCTCCGGCGAAGGGGAAAGCCAGGGAAGAAAGCTCTCTCCTCGCAGGGGTAGAGGTCTTGCTTTTATAGGGATACAGTGGGTGGGTGTCAGAGGGTAAAGGCCAATGGGTTACAAAGAATCTGCATAGGGTTTTCCAGAGGATTCTGGGTGAGTAAAAGGTTAGCTGCCTTCCCAGGGAGTCCTGCTGGGGATTGTGCAATCTCTTATCTCAGCAGACATCCCTCCAGGGCAGGGGCTGGGCATACCCTACACACTTGAGGAATCCGGACTTTCTGCACACCTTTATGCAGATCCCTGACAGCAGCATGAGAGGGAAGGAATTACAGTCACTGGATTCCTGCAGCCATGTCTGTGTGGAAAGTTCATGTGATCCACCTCAGCAGCCAACAGCAGAGGCATTTTTGACCAGCAGAAGCAAAAACCTAGAGAAATCTCTCCCAAAGAGTGACATTTATGGGTGTCTGAGACATCAGGTTGGATTCAGCAGGTGTTGGAGAAGTGTTTGCTCTCTCTGAGCTCCATCACCCGCTGCAGACACATTTTGTGAGGGGCTGCCCACACTACACCCACAAGTATTACGGAGGCCCAGAAGCTCTTGCATCCCTTTTCTTCGCTAGGAAAAGCTCCCTTGATTGAGGTCATAGGCTCAGAACAGACAGACCAGAAGAACTTGATGAAACTTGATTCCAGCCCCACCGCAGCTCACGAGCCCTCATATCAAGCCCACATGGGCTTGTTATCAAGCTCAAGTTACTCAAGAGAACAAACTGTTCACTGAACTGGTTTGCATATACACCCCTCACTCTGCCTTTCTTCTCAGATCCTTTCTATAAAGTGCTGGAAATGTTTCCTTGTGGATGAACGCGTTGTTCTGAACCCAGCGATTGCACTTGTTTGGCTTTTCTGAGTCTTTGATAAGATTCATGGAAGGGTTTCATGAACCCCAAATCTCTCCCTCTGTACGATTCAGTAAGGTCGGTGGATAAGGTTGTTCCTAGAGGCATTAAAGGCTCTCCTTCCCTAATATCTGCATTTCAATCAAGTTATTCATATAATAATGAGGGGTCAAACTTGCACAGCGAGTTCTACACACCAGTAAAAGCACAACAAACCATTTTCCCTGGCTCTGTCCTTAACCAGAGCAGAAAGTGTAGGGAAATGCAAGTGATTTGGACCTTTTGAGTAGATTTTGTGACTGTTTGTTTGCTGATGCTTGACAAATACGTTTATGTCTGACCAAGGGTCACTTCTGTTTTTCTAATGCTTTATATAGAAAGAATCATAATAGGCTGGTTTTGTTATGAAAATCTTCCCTGTTTCTTAATGCAAGTTAGGACCAGTTTTTAAATATCCTCCACTGTGAATCTGGGTATAAAGGAACCAGCTAGCCCTCTGAAAGGAAATCACTGGAAAACCAACAGGGTTTAAAGTCCCCATCCCTGGTGTTATATACCATGGTTTGCCATTGCACAGAGCTGACATATTCTCCTCATCCAGCAGTTTATGGGAAGAAACAGCAAAGACCTGGCCATTTCCAGTGTCTGGGACCATGGGACAGGCAAAGGAAAGCTTCCCAGCTGTTGCAGATTTTAGTAGGATTTTAGAAGAAGAGCGGAAGCTCCATTCATCGTCCCTGCTCTCCTCAAATGGGAGTTAAAGGTAGTACATTTATTATTTCGGGGAAATATAAACAGTTCCTGAACAGACTGTTTGCATGCAAGCAGTGACTAGGAAAAAGGGGAACCCCTGAATTTCCTGGAGAGGGTTTTTTTAGCTAGCCAAGGGGCTGATGCAAGATGCCTGAACCTTGCACGTACTGCCAGTGCATGATCACTGCTATGCCAAGCACGGCTCTGTGCATGATCACTGCTATGCCAAGCACTGCTCTGTGCCTACACACTCACAGGGGCACTTCCTGGGCTGTCTGGGTGTTTCCAAGCCTTCCTGACTCCCAGTGAGGAGAGGAAACAGCTGTTTTTATTCACCCTTTAACCTGCTGTGTGGGGAGAGGGGTCAGGAGGGTGGGGACTGTCAGGCTTTGCTGGGCAGGGAGCACCATGGTGGAACAGTGCTGGCACCAGCACCAACCAGCCTGGAGAGAGGAGCCAGGGCTGAGCTCACCAGGGGGCTGCAGCTCCTCCTGAGGGACAGCTCAGATCTCTGCTCCCTGTGACCAGGGACAGGACCCAGGGAATGGCCGGAGCTCGGCCAGGGGAGGGTCAGGCTGGAGATCAGGGAAAGGTTCTTCCCCCAGAGGGTGCTGCCCAGACTCTCCAGGGAATGGGCACGGCCCCAAGGCTGCCAGAGCTCCAGGAGCGTTTGGACACCGCTCCCAGGGATGCACAGGGTGGGATTGTTGGGGTGTCTGTGCAGGGCCAGGAGCTGGATCCATGATCCTGGTGGGTCCCTTCCCACTCAAGATATTCTGTTATTCTGTGACTCTGTGAATCAGACTTATACATGGTCCATGCCACAGCATCCTTGTCTAACAAACAGAGAGGCCTCCAGGAGGGCATCCTGGATGGATCCTGGCAGAAAAAGCCACAGACAAACATGAGGAATTGGGAGACCCATCTGGAGAGGTGGTTTTTCACACAAATCCTCACATCAACCTCCTACAGGACCCTTAAAGTAGAAATTATCACATATTTCCTGGAAAAGTAACACCAAGACATGATACAAAGGTTATTTGGTGGGTGAGACTTCCCAGAAAAATCTCCTTTACCTTGTGTTTGAGAGATCACCAAGGTAAAGCATGTCCCAGTGAGAAGCCTGCTGGACACCTCTGGCACAGCTGAGCTTGGTCACCCAGGCAGTCACCCTATGGCCCAGCTGGCCACAGCAGGAGCCACTGTGCTGACACCGCGGATGCACTCTGGAAATGTTCCATGCTTCAGAGGATCATCCCCCAAAGGGGGGATGCAGCTGAAGTGGTGCTTTCTGTGCATCAGTCAACATGAAGCCTTTGGCACTGGCTCAGTGGAAGTTACCCAGAGGAGATGGGCTGATCCCCTTCCTCTCCCACTGCAATCGGGAATCTCCCAACTGTTCATCTCCTTGTACGAGCAGCACAGGAACAGTCCTGGCTGGGAACATGGAGTTTCAGCCTTTTTTCCCTAATTTGCAAACACTTTTCACAGGAGAAGAATTCTTGTGCATAACTATCACCACAAAACCTCATGTACAATTTTGATGTCACAATCCTCAAATTTAACCCCAAACTCCTGGAAGTGTGCTGTAAATACAGCAGTGGGGATGTGGATGCACCTTGGCTGACGCTGCCAAGGAGAAGGGGAAAACCACTGTCTGCAAGTGGAGGATAATTGTTGGGAACTGCTGCAGTTCATGCAAATCTTTTCCAATAAGAAGAAGTCTCTTTGTAAGAGAAGCCTTCAAAAAGCTTCGCTGAGGCTGAACTCTGAAGCAGAAGTTATGCTGAAATACAAGTTGGGCTGCTGCCTTCCTGGTAAAATTCAGACTAAAAACTACATGGAGAACTTTTCAAAATTAAGATATGATCCCAGAGCTGGAGCCCCTCTGCTCTGGGAGCCAGGCTGGGAGAGCTGGGGGTGTTCACCTGGAGAAGAGAAGCCTCCAGGGTAACCTTAGTGACAGGACACAGGGAATGGCTTCCCACTGCCAGAGGGCAGGGTTAGATGGGATATTTGGAAGGAATTGTGCCCTGTGAGGGTGGGGAGGCCCTGGCACAGGGTGCCCAGAGAAGCTGTGGCTGCCCCTGGATCCCTGGAATTGTCCAAGGCCAGGTAGGATGGAGCTTGGAGCAGCCTGGGATAGTGGGAAGTGTCCCTGCCCATGGCAGGGGGGGCACTGGATGAGTTTTTTGAACCCTTCCAACACAAACCATTCTGGTATTCCATAATGTATTGATTCAATGGGGGGTTTTACAGTAGAGGTTTGTTGGCTGTGATTTCTGACACATAGGATTTTAACCTCCAATCTGAGCATGGAGAGCACTCAAATACACACACACATCAACGAGTGACAACTCGTTGAACACATTAAGGAAGAGTTTGGCTCAAAAGTTTACAGCCCAATATGGATTTCAACCATCAACAGCTCCCTGTTTCTGACACTACAGTGTCTGGGGAAGGAAGTTATGAAACTAATGAACAATCTTTGGGTTCCCTCTTCAGTTTGAAACAGTTTGAATTAGGGAGCTTGAAGGCAAAGTTAGGGAATATGAACCAACCAAAGCAAAAGAGCATTTGCATATTTATGAAGGAAAAAAGGTTGTATTTCCAGCTGTGGAATAGGACCATTGCACTGGCAGTCCCCCACGACAAGTGCAGCACAAGTTTTCACACTTTCTGGACCAGACATTCACCTTCCTTCCAGAATTGGAAGCAGGGGAGGAGGAAAGTCTCCTTTTCATGACTTTTACTTTCCAAACCCATCAGCAATCTGGGTTGTCTGCTTTTATCACTGTACATCTAAAACAGCCTCAGCTCCTCAAGCAGGTGCTCTCACAGGTCAAACCTATTTCCACTCATTTTTACCCTTTCAGAGAAGAGAAAAAAATTCCTTTTGTTGGTGCTTCTACAACCAGCAGCTACCAAAGAATTTATCCTTCACTGCAATTATTTGTAGAGCTACGATTTTTATGCACATAGGTCTAGTTGACTATTCGTAATTATTTTGAAAGAATCTTTTCCATTCAGTCCTTCACTGTAAAGCTCAAACATGAAAGCATGGAGACGTACGGAAATCCCAAAGCCGTCTGGAAAAACCCCAATATTTATAGTAAAATTATTTGCAGACCCAAACTGCTCTGAGTGGAATTCATAGTCAATAATTTTTCTCAATGAGGTTGAGCCACTGAAGTCCTGAACTCCCTTTCACAGTGTTGGTTTGGGGGTAGAATGATCAGGTGTAGGGACCAAACACCCTTGAGATTTACCCTGCAACTCCCATCCTCTGGCTGCAGATACCAATATCTCCCATTGAACTGGAAGAGGTACCATAAATATCAGGAGAATGATCCAATTTCTGAGTGGCCAGAGAAATGGGACCCTGCAGACCTGTCCAATTATGTGATTTGATCCGCGCACTCCATGAGCTGTGTCTGCTGAGGGAAAAACTCCAGTGCTTCTGAGACATCCATCCATCCATCCATCCATCCATCCATCCATCCATCCATCCCCCAGCTGTTTATCCAGATGGGATTGTCTGGCTGTCCCAACAGCACCCCCTCAGCCCTGAATTGTTCAACTTGTCCTGGTGTTAAAGAGTAACTTAAAATGTAGCCAATGGCTTCTGGGATGCTGAAAATGCAAATGGGGAAAGGTCAAATGATCCCACCCCTGAGTGCTCTTTCCTGGCTCAGCCTGGAAAAGCCTCAAATCCTCAAGGTCGTTTCCATGGGGAAAGCATGGAAAAGGCTCATGGGACATGGAACACCTGTCACACCTACATGGATACTGGCTGGTCACACACCTTCATTGTCCAAATCCATACAAAGCTCCCTGCACCAAAATTCCTGGGGCTCCCTGATCCCTGGTCTTGGAAAGCCACAGATGGGAAGAAGACCACATAATTATCTTCAGGCACCACCACGAGCTCTCTTCTGACATCTGGACACCCTCACTGGCCCAGTTCTGGCTCTTGTCCAAGAACTGCACACTCTGACTTGTCCAGGTTGTGCTCTCTTCCTAGAATTGGGCACTCTAACCTGTCCAGTTCTGGCTCTCTTCTGAGAACTGGACACCCAGCTGGTCAGACTGGAAGCAGGATGGTTCCCAGCCTCCCAGTCATCGCCAAGACAGCTTTCCCAAAACCTGCTCTGGTCACTGGGATTCCCAGTGGCTCCCTCTTCCAAGAGCAGGTAACCAGGCAGGTTTATACCAAAACCCTGGATTCTTTAGCCATGAGTCCCTCAGAAATTGTGTATTTTCCTGAATTCTTTTGGGTGTGAGGAACTCAACATGTCTCCCTTCTCCATGATGGATTGGTTGAGATGCATCCTGGATGGTTCCCTTCTTTCTTCAACTGTGGTCTTCAAAATTTTTCAAGCTTTTCTTCCGAAATCTGAAAGTGAACACACCACTTTTCAAGATCCAGATAAAAGGGTTTGTTTCCACAACTGCCTTGTGCTGAATGAAAACCAAAATCAGAGAGGAGGGAGCTGCATGCCCTGCAATAGGAAATCTGTGTTGAACAGTTCTGCAGAATCCAAAAAGCATCTGGGAACAGCCCGACTTTTATTTCTGATGGATAGGAAAGAATAGAAACCAGGATGTGGTTTCTTTTCAAATCCTCTCAGAAGATATAAACTTTTTAAAACATAACCCAGAACTCTGACACTAAGGAAAACATAAAAAGCCCCAGGAAATCTAAGGAAAGCCCCAAGGAAACAAACAAACAAATGATTAGCTTTTTTCTTAATGAAGCAACTGATTAGCAAGTTGTGTGTAACATTCCTGCTGTATCTGACTATGCCTGACACACAGGCACTGAACTTCGTGGAGGATTAAGAAAAGTGAAATAGGGAGGTTAGCTTCACTGTTCATCATGTATTTTAATAAAAAACACAGTAGAATAACCCTAGATGCCAGTGGGTGCTGAAATGCCCTTTAATATTACCTCAGATCTGTCACAGGAAAGCAGCAAACCAATTATAACTTCCTTTATTTACCTGCCACCTTTCCTTCTGTAACTCAGGGCAGGGTTAAGCTCCTCACCTGCATTTATTTAACAAACTGGGTGGATGCAAACCTGACCAAGAACTGATGTAACCCAGGTCAAAAAGTATTTGTACTAATAGATGATTTTACATTTAACACCTACAAGCATAACTTCAATCCAGTACAGCTAAACCATGCCAAAAGCCAACATCAAAACCCAATTTTGCAGCCTGGTGAGTGCTGTATCTGTATTTTCCTCTTCCTGGGATTTTAGAGAGCTCTGGAAACAAGTAATTATAAAATTATGTACAAATTATTCAAGGTGTCTCATTCAACTTCAAAGTGATAATAAAAATACAGCAGGGAGGTGAATTACAGGTCAACTCCTTCTAGAAATTTTCCACTGCGTGTAACAGTTTTAGGATTGTCTTGTTGCAAAATAGAAGTTTGGGTTTTTCTTTTTCTACCATAGTGCTGGCATGTTCTGTTTCCTGAGAGTGATTTTGCCAGTTAAATCAAGGGGTAAAGTGGTGGGGGATAGAGGAGCAAGACAGATGCTGAAACAGGCACAAGGAACATGTGAAATTTCCAATTATTTCATATAATTGGGAGAGGATTTTTTTAGAAAAATCCCCAATTTCTCCTTAAATATTTCCAGCTAGTCTAATAAAACTTCAGACAAATAAATCAACTTCCTCTTCTAGAAAAATCTGAGGTCAAGCTACCATTTGCCATTTTATATTTCCCTGACAACCCTACCCTTTACACAGAAGAGTTCAGAGAGACACAAAAGTTCATGAAACATGCAGCACCCAAAAGGAGGAAACTACTTTTCAATGCTCATCAAATTAAGTACCTCAATTACACAGAAGAAGAAAGTTGGGAGCTGAAATTGCACTTTAGTGTTTCGAACTGTTATACTTCAAGTTTCTGTTTCACTCGGGGGATTCTATCCACCCCCCCCCCCAGCTGAAGGTAGAAGTTATGGAGTCTGCTTTATTTGTGGCTTTGGGTTAATTTTAAAGCGAGTACTTAAATATAATTACGGACCAAAACAAGCTGGTGCAAGAGGAGCTGATCTGGGTAGATCCAGAAATAGATTTTAATTTTATTTTCTGCAGCTACCAGGACAGAGGAATCCAACCCACTCAACCTGACTTTAAAAAGCACACAAAGGAAAAGAAAAAAAGTAAAAAGCCTCAAACTGTTGAAGCTGCCTCAATGTGATGCAGAGCAGGGCAAACTGTTTTCCTTCCATGAGTGCACAAGCTTTGGGGTCTAAGAACACAGGAGAACCTGTCCAAACCCTATAAAAAATACAATCACTATAGAAACCCAGGCTGTACCAATGATACAGAGTTCAGAGTTACTGATTTGATGGTAATTCAATGGCTTGCCTTCCCAGCTACCAGGGGAACTCGTGGTTTGCAGAGTCGTATGAGACAGTCCCTGCATCCCTGTCAGATTGCAAAAGGACCTTTCCTCACTCCCACAGCCTCACCAAAAGTACCTGAAAGTTCGTATTTTTCCCCATAAAAACTCATCCTGTTTTTATTCCCAGCCTGTGGTTGCAGACTCCACCTACAACACACGTACAGGGAGCTGCCAGAGGTGTGATCCCAGATGTCTGCTGGGAATGCAGAGCCATAGGATGGGACCAAGCTGGTGGCATGAGCTGCATCTAAGGCTTCCCTACAGCATTGCACAGGAGCATTGTCCCAGAGTGGTGGAGGGACACTCTCCACTGGCCGCAGCTGGCATGACAAGGAGTCAGAGCAGCAGGAAATCATTAATTACCTATTAATTCATTATTAATAATTAATAACAAATTTATGTGTCTGCACTAGAAACCATTAAACACAAAGCACCTTGGGCTAGCTGTGTGCCTCGAGCACTGTTTCCTGCTGAGAAAGTTAATTAAAAAGCAGCTTAAATGGTAGGGAGTGGAGAGAGTTCATTTAACCCACCACAGAGTCACCCTGAGCCCACAGAAGAGGAAGGGCTCAAGAGTCGGATGTTGAGCCTGACTCTGGAGTTCCAGCCTGCCTGGGAAATGAGAAAAGTCTGTGTCCCTGTTTCCCAGATGCATGGGCAGTGCATTCCCAGCATCTCCCTGGATATTCAACGTGTACTGTTCCTACTGTCCTTTCTCCTTTCTTCCCACAGTTTCAAACAGAACCATCCCAAGCCAGCTGCTTCCCTGCATGTCCCCTGGCCAGAGAGGCAAAAAGCACAGGGTTTCCACCAGTCTGGAATTAAAAGCACCAAATTCCTCACCTGGAGGAACCCCACAGACAGGGAGAGGGATTTCTGCAGGGAGAAAAAGGAGAAGTTCAAGCCCTGGTCAAAACAGATGTTTTTGTTCCAGTAAGCCAAGTTTAGTTATTCCAGGCTGCATTAAATCAATAATAAGTGCAGCTCTGTAACCACTGCCTGAGAGAGGCTTTGCAGAGACCTCAGATCAACTCCCTGGCAGCAGAAGTGGCGCCTGGAGATACCAAACACGTGGAAGAAATGCACTCAGCAAACACTGTGGGTGTGAGTCAGCTCCCAAACCTTGTCAGTGCCAAAGTTCACCAGTTTGGTCAGCCAGGCTCCATCCCTGGGCTGTAGATAAGGGATGGATGTGCTCCCAGGTGAGTCACGCCACACACTGACAGATGTTCGTGATGTGTGGTACCAGCCCCGTTTAGACAAGACTTTCTTTCAGATGGCTAAATTTAGACTAAATTCATTCTCTCCAACCATGATCTCACCCCAAACCTGTGAAGTCTTGCCCTTCTTAAGGCCGCAGGAGCTGTGCTGATATGCAGATGTTGGCATTCCAGCATCACTGAATAACCTGTTCAAAATCCAAGGTTAATTCCATTCGTGCCATGTGCTGGTTACCAGTGGTGGATTAATCATCCTCATGATTTCTGTGGCAAATACCGAATTCCCCTTTTCTACACCAACATGCACAGTCTGTGGTTGATTTCCAGCAATATTGACCATCTTAATGACTCCAGATTAAGATTTCTAGGAAACATGAAGTTTACTCAATTCTGCAATTATCACATGTGTTAAAAATCACCAAAATATACAAACTGGGCCACCCAGGACCCACCATCGCCTTCCTCTGATCAAAAATCTGCTGGAGGAGCAGCTCCTTTTCAAGACCAACACTGGCTGAATAATGTTCTCTAAATTCCTGGTCCATTCAACAGTGATAAGGGTTCAGCATTCTCCTCATTAGCTCAGTAATCAAAATATCCTATTTTGAATCCAACTGAAAATGGTTAGCTTCAGTGAACTGCTCTAAAGCCCAGCACAGGGATCCTCATGGCTCTGAGGCCACACAACTGAACACCCTCTTCAAAATGAAAAAGAAGAGGAGCACCTTGGGGTGGGAGAAAGTTTTGTTATTTTCTAGCCTGTAATTGATGGAAAATAATGTATTTTCCAAAGCACTCGTGCTTTGCACAGAAGAGAATGGCTGAATTTTAACCTAATGTCACAGACACTTGGATGTGCAAGGGGATAAGGAGCTCCAGCTCAGCCAGGCACTCCTCCTGCAGCCCCTTCTTGAGGGGATGTGAGGGATCATTTCATTATAAAATTGAGTTTCTTCAGTGCAATTGATTTAACAGAGCACTGAGAAGACCCCAGGGCTTGTTGTTTGTTTTAGCCACTGCCTGCTTTAGAGGAGGCCTCCCAGGAGATGAAAGCAAGTTTCCAGTGAGAAGAAGTGACAGAGTTCTTTCTTTCAGTTCCTTTGGGCCCCACTGCCAAGTTTTATGATTGTGGTAGGAAATGCTGCTGAGGAGAGCAGGGGCTGTTGAGCAGAGGCTCCTGCACGCTGACATAAAAGGAGGGTGGCTTTCCCTTTTAAAGGCTGATTCCTGGCAGTGAGGGGATGAACTGCAGTGCCACACGCAGAAAACCAGGATTAAAGCTCTTGCATGGCTTACGCCTATCCCTTCCCTCCTGAGGTATCCAGCAGGATCTTTGGAAGTGAGGACACCTGTGTCACCGGGAAGCCCCAGCTGAGAGCTGAGTCCAGGCCACACCACCAAGAGAGGCAGAGCCGTGTACGGGATCCAGGACGGATCGCGTTGGGCAGAGAGAGCACCGGCGGCTCCCACCCCTCCCTGGGTGTGGCTGGGGCGAACACACAGCTCCACACGGAGATCAAACCCATTGCAGTCGCTTTGGTCTGTATTTAGCACATCAGCCCCCAAGGGCTGCTGACTCAGGCGCTCAGCCTGCGCCAGCCTGAATCTGCCCGGTGGCCAAGGCTGAGATTTCACATCTGGGCACATACGAGGCTCTGGCTGGCAACTGGGAAATTGTGTCAGTGAACAGACAGCAAAGTCATGTTCTAATTTTGCTCTGAATAACTAACTAAATGTGTTAATTGTATAAAATTAATTGCTAGTGCTTGAATCATTACAATCTATGTTGGGATCATCAGTTCAGCTAAGAGCTGTATTGTATTTCACAGTTTTTCACTGCTTCTTTCTCCAGGGGAAGAAAGGAAAATTAAGTATGATACAAATAGCCAAAAAAGAGGAATTATCCACAGCCAGCAAAACTCAATTCTAGCACTGTTTTGGAGGGAAGTCAGCTGAGGAAACTCAGCTCGTCTTGGGTCAGCTTTGACAATAAGAATAAGCAGTCACAAGAAGGTGCTGCGCTTCCAAACTTCAGGGTTAGTCTGACTTTCCCAGCTCTGTTCTTTGCTCAAATTACAGCCCTGCTGAAAGCAAAGCACACTTGTGTCAATGCTTCCATCTGTACCTCTTCAGAGTAATTGATTTCCCTCTCCCTTTCCCTTTATTTTTCCCCAGACTCAAGCTCCAAGAGACATACTTTTGTTTCTGGCTTTCCTCCACTCCCTTTCCTTTTCAGTTTTTTCCACTTAAAAGAATGCATGCAGACTTAAAAATGGGGTTTCTAGGATGAGTTTTAGAGAGCTCAGCCTCTCTGCTGAGGGCTGGGTGCTGCCAACTTTAGAGGAATTTTCTCCTACTCATTTTGCCCACAGATGCTCACATGTGACTCGATGACCAAAGCACCCTCAGCCAGAGGAATCCAGGGGAGAACCCCTATTTTATCACCTCCCTTGTCAACACAACCAACTCAACACATCATGGGTGAGCTGTAGGGTGGAACTGGCCAGCCCCAGCTGCTTCCCCCATCAGCCCAGAGCTGCTGCAGTCACAGGGTTCCTGCACAGGCAGCAGTGCACGTACGACATTCCTGCTCTGCCTTCCCCAAACCACTCCATTCCCCCTCCCTGGGTGTGGAGCCTCCCAGGCTGCCCCTACAAGCAATGAATTAAGGCATCCCAAAGTTCCCCCTGCAGCACACGTTGCTGTGCACTAAGGACTAGGTTTTCCAGAGTGCTCTCCCATTTAATTGATCACAAGGATCAATTCAATGTACCCTCCTCCCCAAATTCCTGTGCCATGTGGGGCTTGCTGGAGTCTCTGAGCATCTTGTGGTTTAATTAATAAAAATTTGCAGTGAGGTGACCGTACTGAAGAAAGGTGAGGAAAAAGGGGCAAAGGGATGACCACTTTCTCTTAGGTACATTTTCCCGTAGGAGAACAGTTTTCTGCTAAGCTGAGGGTGCTCAGATCTAGAAAGCTCATGTGAACATCCAGGTATTTGCTAATTCCCTCAATGCAGATGGGACCCTCAGGCTGGGGGCTCTGAAGTTCACTGCCTCTTCTGTTCAAACAAAGATCCTTAGGGCTCCCCTAGGCTGAGGGAATTACAGAACCATAAAATCATTAAGGTTGGAAAAGCCCTCCAGGGTCATCAAGTCCAAGCTGTGCCTGATCCCCACCTTGTCACCAGCCCAGAGCACTGAGTGCCACGTCCAGGCCTTCCTTGGACACCTCCAGGGATGGGGACTCCAACACCTCCCCGGGCAGCCCCTTCCAAGGCCTGACCAGCCTTTCCATGAAAAAT
The DNA here is from genome assembly GCF_965178545.1 of Coloeus monedula. Classification (NCBI taxonomy): domain Eukaryota; kingdom Metazoa; phylum Chordata; class Aves; order Passeriformes; family Corvidae; genus Coloeus; species Coloeus monedula. Next base: position 4,031,133 of record NC_138789.1, read on the forward strand.
TTCCTCCTGATGTCCAACCTGACCGTCCCCTCACACAGTTTGAGGCCTTTTCCTCTCATCCTGTCCCTGTTCCCTGGGAGCAGAGCCTGACCTCCATTTGGCTGCACCCTCCTGTCAGTGAGTTGTAGAGAGCAAGTTCTCCATGAACTCCATACCCATGAATTCCCATGATTTGGTTCAAGTGTTTAAGAAACTCATAGTGCACTTTAAAAGAAAAAATAATTGCATTTAGAAGCCAGGGGGTTTATCCTATTGCAGCCATAATCATAGGGAAATGTCCTACCATAGGGCCTGTGGTTGTTAATAAAAGGATTTCTGATGAGGGGCAAGAATCGATGAAATAAAATACCCAAAAAGGGTGGAATCTGCCAAATTTTTATGCCTGGAGGGGAGCAAGGAGCTGGCAAGAGCTGCCATGGTTGGAAGTGAGGAAAAGACGCCCAAGGAAAGGGAATGGCGTTTATTCCCTCAGTGACGCTCAGCTCCAAGGAGCCTCGACGTGCTCCCTCCCGCGGCCCCAAGCCATGATCAATTTGACCCAAATAATTTGACAGATTCTGGTCCAACCTATTCTTAAAAACCTCAGAGATACCACACCCTCAGACCCATGGTTTGCTTCCATCAGACAGGCACTGGAGTTTCCTATTGGAAATTAACCCACAGCTTCTTGCTCTGTTGCCCGTGGCCAGGAAGGAACAGCTCATTCCCTTAATCCCTCCCAGAGACCTTTCCCAGCTAGAGGACGTGCTTCTTTCCTCCAGGATCCAGAAGCCTGTCCCCCATAAAACACAACTTAAAACTAAGCCTACAGAGCAAAGTCCATAAAATATAGCGTAGAGAAGCAAGACTATGTAGTTAGAGGACTCAGGATCTTCCATATCCATTGAAAACGTTCTTGGTTCGAAAAACTTTAAAAGCTGTGTATAAAGTAATCTGGTTTTCCATTTTTCTTTGGTGATCAAAATTCTCCAGACGTTGCTCATTCTTGCCAACTTCCTCTCCACTTCAACTGAGCCAGAGCTCGTTAGGATCCCTCAGCCACCACATCCTGAGCACCCCAAACACAAAGGGCCTTATTCACCAGCCAACCCCCAGCCCAGCACCAGGAGTCTGCCCAGGAGCTGCTTTGGGAGAAACGTGGGGAATCAGCCAGCAGTGCCATGGAAAGGGTTTGACAGTGCCACAACTGGGCTTCATAATCCTTCTTTCTCATCAACCATTTCCCAGAAACCCATAAATTTTTGTGTCTCAGTCAACTGGCAGCCCTGGGATCAAACTCAAACTGGGCCTGGGACTCCATGGCTGAGCCTAAATGGTGGCCTGGAGCCATGGGCAGGGGTGAGGAAGTCCCAGCTGTGGCCACCCCACATTCCCTGTGAACACATTTATTAGCTCTTAAATTCACCTTTTACAGGTATTTCTATCCCTCTCAGTATCTGGGGTTTATTAACTTAGATACACGTCTGCATTATTTATCACAGCACCCTCTAAAATCTTTATTTTCCTGAAAGTATTGGCTGTACCCACAAACATACTTTTAATTTTATTTGGTCTGTCTATTGAAATTCATCAATGTTGATATGCCTAAACCATAAAATAGCAAAGAAGTGCACTTCAGCCAAGACAAAACTACCAGGAGACAAAATGTTTCCATTTAAGAAATGTTTTAAAAAAGAGCACCAGGAACAGCAAAGTTAATAATATGCTTTGCTGCAGGATTATTTACTGTGCCTTAGTCTCACGGGCAGTTTTACCAGATGACTTGTCTTCAAAGCCTGAACTCACCCCGTGTTTCTAATGGGCTCATAAAAGTTCAAGGCAGCAGGTTCATATTCCATAAAAATCAAAATGCCTTTGAAGCACTGCAGGAGCATGTCTGCTTCCTTATCCCTCACCTGCTCGTGTCCCAGGCCAGCAGCTGCCATCCTGAGCATCCTGCTGGAACAGGTACTCCAAAAGCTCCTCTTGATAAATGGGATAAATGGAGGGCTGCAGCTCTGGCAGGAACCTCAATAAATCCCACGTGTGCAGGGGTTTTCCCTGGAGGAAACATCCAAGGCCGTGATCAGGGTCTCCTCGACTACAGAGACACAAAGTGACATTTATGGAAACATCAAGGCTGGTGTGACCTCCTGAACGAGCAGGAGGCCTTGGTGGGCCCCAGTGGGATGTTTCTGAACACCCCACAGCTGGGTCAGGCTGCTGAGAGCCTTTCCAGGGAAGCTTTGACACCTCCACGTGAGGAGAGCGCGTGGTCACCAGTGCCGAACTGATTTCCCTATGAATTCCTATTCCCCTATTACACTGGGTGCCTGCTGCCTTTTCCTGAAGGCAGCAAGGAGCTTGTCCAAGCACCCTCTTTGCCATGGTCCTCTGCACCCTGAGACTCCTCCTGCTCCTGGATGGATGAGGCTCCGGCCACAGCAAGGGTCCAGGAGCAAAGTGACCAGGACAAGAGGAATGTGCTGAGCTGCACTGGAACAGACACTGGCAGCTCTTACCATGCCCAGACAAAGGAGGAATATTTTCCAAATTTTTCCTCTGTGTGTCATGTTTCTCCTCTGGTCAGCCATGCCGTTTTCCTGCTCTTCTGCACCATCAGAATATTCTGTGATCTGATCTGATCCATGGAGTCGGTGTATCCGGGCACGTACCTGACTCTGGCCACGTCTTCCCCTGCCTTTACACCTATTTTTTTTGCCTTTCTTGGGCTCTTCTGGTCTTCACCCAGGAAAACTCTCCAAAGCATCCAGAAGCCTGCTAAGAATTTCAGGTCCAGAGGTGTGGCCTCACCATGAGGCACAACCACAAAAAGAAGGCTCCACAGGTCTGTCTCCCATCTGAATCAAGATCTTGGCTTGTACAGCTGACAAGAAGTTTTTAGTGTCTCTTATTTTCTGCATCCTGCAGAGAGAACAGGACTGGGCAGACTGAATTTGCAGTGGAGTCCAATCCCTGTGCAGTACTTGCTCAACAGTGTTTGGCCTTGAATCCACCAAACAACTACATTTGTCTTCTTTAAAGATCCATTTCAAGCAAAAAACCCAAAAGATAATGCATCAGCAGGTCCTCTCTTTTGAACAACAAGAAGAAAACAACAAAAAACCAGTCTTTCACTTATTCTTTCACTATTTCAGCAGCTATTTTTTAAAAATCAAATTCAAAAACCACTTTGAAGCTCAAGTATTGTTTAGCTTCATGAAACAGCTGAGGAAACAACTCCATCCTTAAACCTGCAAGGCAGCACTGGGCAGAACACTCATCTTTAAATACTTACAGTCTTACTTAGCTAAACACTTGAATTACTTAAAAAAATGGGTTCAAATTGTGCTTCCATAAGGAGAATCAGACAGGTCAACCTGGAATATCAAATGATTCTTTAACAATTTAGTAAATATTTTCATTTTCTTTACTTCAGTGTTAGAGTCAGCTACATTCAAGACAAACATTTTGGAGCACTGATGACCCCTGAAATCAGGGAAATAAACAGAATGCTGGAAAATTCGGGTAGCTGGTTCTGTGGGGGCCAAGAAAAAAACCGGCCTAACAAAAAAGACTTTGTAAGACTGCATGATCCAGCATTTGGACTAGGTAGGCTTCAGAAAGGAAAGGGAAAATCTGACCTCCAATTAAATCGCTGTGTCATAAATCTAAACCAGCACTGTGTGCTAAGGGCAAGCAAACAAGAGCAAGCTCAAGGACCCTGGATTGCCCCCAGAGGAACAGCTGCTGGATGAGAACAAAGCTGGAGCAGAGGGATTTTGTCTCTGGAAACAATGCGGGCTTTGGATTCTCTCCATGGATGTTCCGGCGTGTGTCCATGTGCCTGCATGTGTCCAGGTGCCCGTCCAGCTCCGTGGGCTGGGGAGCAGCCCCCAAAAGGGCAGCACACCCCACAACAGTGGCATGTCCCTGTTGAGATGCTCCACTGGCTTATTGGGAGGTCACTCTGCCTTTTCCTTGGGAGCAGGGATAGGAATCTTTGTCTCTTCTATGTGCCAAGGGAAGTAAATGCACCTTCCAGGTGCTGGCAATTGCATATTGTTGAAAAATAGGGGTTTTCTTCTATTCCTACATGAACTTTCCACATGCTCCAGCCTGGAGGATCCCTCAGGTGCCACGCTGGCTCCTGCCTGCCCATGCACATATTTCGTCTCGGAGGAAAGCTTCCCCATCCTCTCCTGGCCGCTCCCAGAGAAGGACAGTGCACATTCCCTGGGAGCAGGGCTGGATCTCACCTTCAGAGTCACTGCCCTCCCCTAGGTGTGACCACAGGGTTCTTCAACTTTTGAGGCACTTTCTGAAGATGTTTTTGAGGACACCTTTACAAGAGCTGAGCATCACTGAAAAAAGTTTGCCCCAGTTCCTGTTCTCCAGAAGCCAAATGCTGCCATTTAGCTCACGAGGACATGGAAAAAAACTCAGGCAAAAGATAAAGAAACGTGAAGCTCTCCAGCCTGCTTGAGATGAGTGCCGCGATTATGTGGAATTTCCTGAGCAATGGAAAAGTCTTAATGCCTAAGTTCTGAGAAGTTCTCAGAGAGATTTCCAGAGCAGCTCAGCCTCCTGCAGAAGCCAGGGGCAGTTCCAGGGTACGTGACAAGATTTGTGCTACAAGACCTCCCCAAGCCCCCAAAAGCCAGGATTGCTTTCCTGGCCTTACAGCTGCTCTGCAAACCCCCAAAATCTCTTCCTCTTCATTCCTCAACCCCCAAGTTGTAGCATGGAATGACACCAGAACCACAGGGACCTATACAACAGTTCTATCCCAGGGACATCACACAAAGATGGATGGATGGATGGATGGATGGATGGATGGATGGATGGATGGATGGGAATAGCTCTTGCATTTTCTCTGGACCATGACAGTGCTACACCACTTAGGAGATCTTAGGAGGGGGTATGAAACTCAAGAAATCTGTTTGCCACACAAAATTCCTTTGAAGTTGTTGTCCTATTGTGAAAATACCAGGGTTAAATAAGAGTTAAACAAAGAGGAACTCAACATACCTTCCCCAGCCAGAGCTATTTCAGAAGAGCTTAATTCAGGGGTTTTTTTCCTCAAAATCCTCCATCTGAAGCACAGCTGATCTGCCACAGGTTTATTCTGCTTTGCCAGCCCCTTCTCCCGGAGGGAACAGCACAGGATATTGCTCTGATTAAACCCATTCCACTTGGTATGAGACTCTGGAGGTTATAGCTGAAGGGATAACTTTCAACTGTACTTTCATCTTTCTGGCTGAAAGTTATTCCACAGATTTATTTAACTGAAGTCCGTTCCAGAGATTTCTTTAATGTAAGTCTGGTTTTAACCAGAGCTCTACCTGATTTTTCCCGTGTTCCCCATCGGCACCTCCATTGTGATGTTGCCCAATCTCTCCATCTGTTGCACCAGTCATGTTGATCAGAGGAACACATATTTTATATATATATAATTAAAAGGGACTTTTAATTAACAGAAATAAAATTCTGAAAGTCGGATTGTAGAGTTACTCCTCATCCTGTTAGAATTATGGCACCTCTCATCCCATGCTGGCTCTCCTCTGCTGGGATCACTGAATAACCACTCTTCCAGAGAAAACACATCGGTTTGCTCTCTCCAATTCAAAATCACAAAGGGACCCAATAAATAGAGGCATTATGTGGTTTCATGTGCTCTGTGTTCCAACATCTTATTACTTTTACCTCAGTAATGATGAATCCTGAGCAGTGTGTGATGGCCCAGATCAGCCAAAGAGACAAAGAAAAGCTCTTCAGGCAGCAAAGATGCTCTAGTCTGTGCAATCAGCTGCCTTTCTTTGCAAAAGCTACCTCAATGCAAAAGAGGACTATTAAAATACATGGTCATAATAATGAGAAAAATAAAATTTAATTGCTGTTACCAACTCATTATACAGAAAATAAAACATGTGAATGTGGAGAATGAAAAAATTGAAGTTGACCATTTCAGTCTTAAATGGGAGTTATCTAAAACATTTTTCCTTTGCAAAGATTCTCCCCAGAGAAAAATTGCACAAATATTGCAATTTTGTTTTTAAATAAATAAATAAATAAATGTGAAAAATTAATCAAGGCAGCTTTGCAGGGAATGTGAGGCCACTCACACTTGTAACTAAGTTTCTTACATTCACTTTGTGTTCCTTGTGGCTCCCTGCTTTTGTTACACCTCCTGGACCAGACAGGGCAGGGGGATGCAGCCCTTTGGATGTGCAGTACAAGGACAATGCCAGACTCTGGAGGATATAAATAGATGTGTGGGCTGGGCTTTGGTGTTTCTGAAGCTTGTCTGAAATAGTAGGAGGGAAAAAAAGGCATCTGTCACCACATTTTGGTCATAAATGGCTCTTTTCTGGAAAGAGTTGGCAGAGGAGTGGAACAGGTTTGTGAAAACCAGCACAGTATCAGTTTCTTCGCTTTCTTCCACATATCAAAGATGTTTTATGCATTGCCCTATTTTGGCCCATTTCTCGTGCCTCTCTGAGCCTACACAGTTCTTCCTGGTCAACCTGACCCAACCAGGAAATCCTCTTCAGAAATGTGCGTCCCCTGCCCGGGCTCAGCATTTCCCACATTCCAGTGGACAAACAAATCCCACCCAGGTGCTCCAGCAACAACAGGCCCGGGAAAATGCAAATAAGGCCATCAGGAAAGATATTTTGGTTTCAGATCATGTTCTGGGTGAAGTTTGCCGTTTAATTTATCCCATTTCTTCCTCTTCTATGTGCAGAAATTTGGGAATGATCCATGTGCAATTAATTTGTATGGCAGATACGAATCACAGGTAGAGGAAATGCTTTTAGCAATGAAAATGAAATGGAGGCAGAAAAGTAAGAGAAGGTATGAATAAGGAAAAAAGGAACATCTCAGTGGTCATTTTCAGGGCTGAGATGGTTTAAGGCCAGCCCAAGTGGGCACAGGGTGTGGCCAATTCAGCACGAGAAATAAAGACTCCTCTGTGACTGCTGTGCCCCCCCGACACCACTGGAATGCCCCTGTGCCCAGCACACCATCAGCCCCCAGGAAGACACTTTCCCTGGGATCCCTGTGGCCACACCTCACTTTGGGAAGGTAGGAATGGACAGGACAGATGGACGTGCTGTGGCGCCCCTGGGCTGGGTGCCCACGGGTTTCTCCGTGGGGGGCAGTGGCTGTTCCCTCAAACCACGGGCTGGACTCTGAGGGGACAGCGGGGAAAACGTTCTGTCATCTGCAGCTCTGCCCCGGGCAGGAATAGCCCACATTACAGAATACCAAGTGGGTAAGGGAAAACCACATTTTCTCATTTTTAGCAGGGAAACTGTATTTGCCAAACAGCCCATTGCCCCTGGCACTCGAGGCTCAGACTGAATAATTCCTGGGATGGTTTACCTCATCCCACCCAGATGGTTTTGAGCTCAGGTTGCCTGCAGGACACAGAAGGACCCAGGCAAGCAGACAAACCAGCAGCTGCCATGCATTACCCAGTTTAGAGACCTGGCAATGGGACGAGAAGTTTTCTACTTTATTTTTTGTTAACTTCTCTGTAGGGCCATTCACACTCTGCCAAGTAGCACAAACTGATCAGAGGAGACAGAAACTTCAAGCCAGTTTCCTAGAAATCAGGTGAAGGTGAATCCTTTTTTTATAGTGGATACAGAAGAGAAGTTGTGTAGACAACTTTTGAGGGGAAAAAATGCCTCAGACTGCACCAGCCCCATAAGGCTTTGGAGAGAGACTGGAAAGGTGTGTTTTTCCACAGACACAACCCAATTCTGGCTGTGATGTTCCACCTGCCCCCTCTTCTTCCTTCTTGTCCATATTGCAGAAACCATCATCCCCACCTCATCTTCTGCCTTACTCTCACTGGGAACACACCAGCTGTCCAACTGTCTCATACCTTCCCCCATCACAGCCTGAACACACGTCCATGAAACCAAGAAAACCAGCCCTGCAACAGACGAGGAAGCTTCAGGAATCCCTGTTTCTAGATGATTCTAGAATCTGTAGCAAAAGAGGGGACTTGCTGCTATGGTGACCTAATTCTGCATTTGCTCCTCCTGTGCCTGTGGAACACATTTCCAGGACCAGCTCCAGGTAGACGCTGGAAGTCTGCCTGGGTAGGAGATGTGGATGAAAGAGGATCCACGTGTCTCACAGGCCTGTGCAGAAGGTAGCTGTGCCTCAGACTCCGGCTGACTCCTCCCTGCAGCACCGTTCATGTTCCCAAATAAACAGGAAAGCACACACAAATACTTTCACTTTGGAGCTTTCTCTGCTTCCCCTCCTTGCTCAAAAGCGTCTCTGCAGAATCTGGGATCCATTTCCTTGGAAGGCAGGGAGCCTTTCTCTTAGAGCTTCCCAACACTGACTATCAAACATGAGAATGCCACTCATGAATCACTCTGGATGAGGCAAAACAATCTCTGGCATAAATTAAGAAAGTCCAGAGTGAGAGCTAGCGCAAGTGGAGAGTAAACTTCCTCGCTATGCAGCTCAGCTTGCCAAACTCTAGAAAGAAAACCTTTGAAAAAGTGGCAGAATGATCCTATTTCCTGTTGATTTACTCTCTCCAGCCACAGAAGGGATGATGGTGACACAGACCACTCTGGCTTGCAAAGCAGCTCTAAGGAATGGCCCTGGCTGGATCACATCGCCAACAGCGGCACTTCACACACGCACTCAGTCACATACAGCCATGGCAACACTGATTTATTGTGCCACCATTTCACTCCCTTCTCTTCCCTCCTCACAGGTAATTGAATAACTGCCTTTCTTTTTAATCCCAAACAGGGTGCATTGCTTGCACACCTCTCAGCAAGCCCTGCAGCAGATGCCCTCTCCAGGGCAGCATTGCTGCAGGGAGTGTGTGTGAGGAGGGAAAGTCTCTTTCCAAAACTCACTGAGTGCCAGGGCAGAGCCAGCACCCCCACGCTAAGTGCCAAAACCAGACCACGAGCACAGGGTGAGGGGTTTTCCTCTCAGTGCAGGACCTGCGAGGAGCAGGGCTGGGGAGAGCCTGTCCTGCTCCCCAGGTGCTGCCTGTGCAGCGCCTGGGAGCCTCTCCCTGCCTCTGCTGAGTTCCCAGCAGCACGTTCAGCCTCTAATTTGGGAAAGGAAAAACCCAGTCTGGCTCAGCACCACCCTGGAAACCCAGCCCACCCATCTCCTATGCCAAAGCTGGTGTTTACAGCTTCCTTCAGACCAGGTCAGCGGGTTCTCCCCAGCCCTGCACAGCACGGGGGATGCCAGAGCACTCACGGAGCTCTGCACACGGGAACCGCATTTCTGCACCTCGCAAACCCTTCCCTAAAGCTGTGGATTTCCTCCTTCTCCTGTCAGGCAACACTAGGAGAAGTCATCCAGATCCCCTGGGATGTCCTCTACAACCCAGCCACCCTGCTGAACCCCTGACAACAAAGCCAAATGAAGCCCTGGTGGTGCAGTGACTGAAAAAAGCTACACGAGGAGGGAAATTTTGAGCACCACTTAAAGAGGAAAACAGCTTCCCCTGATATGTCAGTACCTGCACAACCACAGCTGGAAACACACGGATTGCAGGCTACAGGCATGGCCTCACCAGCTAGCTGAAAAAAAGAAAAAGTTCAATATGATAAACCTAAAATTTAAGAATTAATAAAAATTTATTTTAAGGGGTGAAAATGGCACCAGTACTTTGCTACAACAGTTCTGAGTTTCAATTTGGAAAATGCAATTTGCCATTTGGAAATACTTCTCCTTAAGGCTTTAACCACTGTGCAAATTATTCCTCATTATCACCTTCACTTTTCTCCTGCAGCAAGTCAAGGCATAAAGTTAAGACATGGAGTTCCCCTCCAGCCAGAGAGCCCAGCAAGGGCTTCCCCGTTCAAAGCTTTGGTCCAATTAAAGTGCACAGAAATAAAGTTCTACCTCAGACCATTTTTTATTGTCCATACGCTGAATGAGAACTGGCCTTGGACCAGAGAACAGGAGTGGGGATAAGACCTCACCTCACTTCCTGCAACATCTGAGCTTTGTTGAGATCATGATGGAGCTCAGCCTCACGTTCCTGAGCTCTTGTGGGGACAGAAATTACAAGGTCTGTCTGTGCTGAAGTGTTCCAGGTGTTCCCCAACTGCTGCAGAGCTTTTTCCCCTCTGTCCCCACACTGTGACCAGCCCTACAAGGGTCATTTCCCATTTCACCGTGTGCCTCTTCAGTGAATGTTGGGGGGCTTTTTTCAGTCCCTGGCATCAATCAGATCCTTTTAGTTTGAGAGGGGAGGCTCACAGAGGAGAAGGGCTCCCAGGCACACCTCACCATTTCTGACCATGGTTCAGTTTTCTGGGCTCCTCGGTGCCTCTGGCAGAAAATCACTGTAATTAAGTGTTAACAGTTTGATGAGAAAACCTTTCCTCACACTGGAGGATTCACCAACCTCCCTTTGACAACGCACAAAAGTCATAAAATAAAAAGCTTTGGAATTTTCCAACATTTCTGTTTCCTTTAAAGCTTAAAAAAAGAGAGCTTTTCAGGAAAGAAAAAAAAAAGAAAACAAACAAAAAACCACCAAATTCAGTCCCCAGACATGGAAAACACAGCTGGAGGAAAAATTTTTACAAATTTCCACTCCCATGAGCAGCTGGTGTCAATGGCATTTTGAAGGAGCACAGAAGATCAAAGATGTATTAATTGAGATTAAATAAATATGGGGTGCTGGAACACAGGATGCCCAGCTTTAAGTTGCTGCTGATTATCACACTTATCACACTGAAGAGAACACCTCCTACAGCCTCTGACACCTCTGCTATCCTACACAACTTCAGCCAAAATCTTCCTAGGGATTTGAAGTTCCAACAAAAATTCATAAATCCGCACATGCAAATAACTGAGATGTACTTAAAATTTCCCAGCAGTTCCATTAGAAAAGCAACTTATCAAAAGCAGTCTTTTCACCAAAATGTGTGAATCCTGGAGACAAAAAAACCCCGAACAGTTCCAAGTTAGTATTTACGGTCAACATATCTTCCCTACAGGGCTATTGCTCCTAGCACCAGCTGCCTTCCAGGGATTCTCCTGGCAGGCTATTCCAAGTTTGCTGGAGGAGCTGTTCCAAAATGTTTGGATAATTAAGCATTCTGTGAAGCAAGAATTTATACTTTCTGTATAAACTGTAAATGTAAGGCCATAAATTGTCCATGTAAGGACTGTAACCAAAGGACCACTCACTCAGCTTTTCTTTAATCCTTCTCCCCCAGCACAGGCAGAGCCACACTAAAAGCAGGAATGACTCGAAATCTCCGAGCACATGCTTAGGACACAGATTTGACATTCAAGCCTACAGAACACAGGAAAACTCAAAAATATTTGTTGCATCCTTAGAACAGAAGATGAAATTTTTCACATGCCAAAGATTTGCAAGACATTGGGCACAAGGAAGCCTCCCTGCTGTCTTTTTATGGCCTTTTATTTATAAAGATTTGGTCACATCCTGCATCTGAAATGCAACACACACAACTGACAAGCCTGAGAGAACAAAACCTGAGTGTTCCCACCCTCAGGTCAGAGGTCAAATTGCTGATTAGCACCATGGCCGTGCCCAGGGGTTCTCCCCACACTGCAGCCTTTCCTGAGGGGTAATTTATCCCATAGGAGTGGCAGTTTCTTTAAGGTCCTTATTTTACTGTGAAATATCTTGTGCCTTTGTTCGTGGACTGATTGCAAATTGGGCTGTAATTAAAAGCCAGGCAAATATTTGGGGTTGGTGAAATGCAATGAGCTCCCAGCCCTACGCTTTGGTGTGGGAGAGGTGACTTAAGTGACTTGTAAGAGCTGGCATAAAAGACTGAGAATATGAATGAATATGAGAAATGAATTCTGAGAATGGAATAACTCATTAGGAACATGTGATCAGCTCTGCAACTGCCTCCATAATTCCCCAAACTGAGCAAAATGTTGCCATCAAATAAAATCATGAGAATTGTGGTGTGGTTTGGGGGAGAAAGGAGGCCTTCTGGTTGGGTGTTTATGGCCAAAGAAGATGCTCCCAAGCCAACATCTGTCCCAGATTATAAATCTCCAGGTTTTAGATGTAAAGGGAACACAGATGAGGGAGAGTGGACCCAGAGAGGTTCACAGGAAGGAGAAGGGAGGCACCAGGCTGAGCAGAAGTGGCTCCTGCAGGAAATTAGGGGAAAATACACAGAAAAATCCTATCCGGCTCTTCAGCTGCTGAAATCAGGAAGCAGCTTCAGTGGAGGTTTTGTAAGAAGCCAAATGTAACAATGAGTTACCTTCCAGTGTTGTTTGCTTGTTTGGATTTTATTTTTTTTAAACTTTAATGAGTGTATGGAAAAGAAACTTTTGAAAAAGGTGCACTCCAGCACCTTTTACAACTGAAAATTCAAAGTTTCTCACAAGCCAATATTTTACTCCTGTTTTATAAAGGTGGAGAAGAGGGAACAGAAGCACAAGAGGCATTTTAAGATTTTCCTGAAGTCCAAAGGTGACAAAACAGAGTTAAGACAAATAAGTAGAAATTGTAAAAGCCCATTGAAATAAATTTGTCCTGTGGAAGGTCTTACATTGTATTTATCCTCTAAACACCCACCTGGAAGCAGCCATTCTGCCCTCGACTTCCTGACTGAATTCCATCCGCTCTAGTGTTGCATTTCCAAAGCAGCAGTTCACCCCAATGGAACTTAAAAGCTCTTCAGGGGAAAGTCCTGAAAGCAACTTCTCCTTTGCAACAGGACCTGCCCAAGATTTAATCTTCCCCTGAACAATTACTTCTGTTTGACAAGGAAAAAAACCCTCATAAAATTGTTATAATTGATGTCAGCTCAAACCACACATGAACTAAGAAATGAAGGAATATCTCTGTTAATACTGCTTTTGTAATGCAGTGTCTGTCTCCCAAAATGAACTGCAAGCACCTAAAAATAGTCATGAGAAACCTTTGGGGCAATATTACCTCTGAAGAATAAACAGCTCCAGAATTTTATTGAGCACACAAAATTCCTCTGCTCCAACCCCCTCCTGTTCACAGGCAAGGAGCCAATAAAAAATAGATTTGTAATTAAAATGCCTGGAATTTGTGCAGTCAAGCTCTTTATTAACATTACAATTTTTAGGTGTTGAGTTAGCACAAGGACACCACTGTTCAAGATTTATCACTGCGTCTTTTGATTCTTCTTTCTACATTTAGCTCTTCAAACCATTTCCAAATTTCTAAGCTAACCAGAGTTTTTTTATTAGTGGACAATGAAGGTGCCCACACAAATACTTTTTGTTAAAGAGTCTAAATTTTTTCCTACTTCTGAAGGGTCTCTTCTTCTCCTCTTCCATTTCTTTTCTGTGTGGCAATTACACAATTGCCTGTTCAATTTATTGTTTTATTTCTCTTGGAATTCCTCTAAAAATGACAATCTTTCTCAGTAATGGCTTTAGTTTACTTTTCCTTTTCAAGAGATTTCCAGCTAGTTTGGATTTAATATCCTAATATATTGTTAAAAAAGAAGAACCTGTTTCCAGCTGCCAGCAGTGGCTGGGAATGCACACCAGGAGTGTAACTCTGCATAAATGAAAAGAGAAAGTCATCAAATATAAAACCTCTCACATCAGGTAAAAATTATGTTGAAAGGGAGTTAGAGCTGGTATTCCAAAACCATAACTTTGTGTGAGAGAACCGACCCCAAAAGCAAGCAAAATAAAGTAAATAAATAAACAAAATAAATAACAGAATTTTCTTTATTTTAAAGAAATAAAGAAATTTAAAGTTCATTTTAACACAAAACGCACACCTAATAAGGTATATAAAAAAAGAATATTTGTAGTCAGCAATTATACTACTGTCTGTGTTTGAGGCACAAAAGCTCAGTGTCAAACCTCAGAGGCATGGACAACGTATTTTTCCATATTTTCTCCTTTTACAGTGTCTGTCCAAGGCAGCTTTTTGGTGTTCAGACTTCCCTTCCTGGAAACAAGACACGAAGAAGAAAAGTTCTCTGAGAGTTTTGCAGAGCACAGGGAACAGCTGTTGGTTTATGAAGAATCATGGCTAGAAAAGCATCATTTTAAATCCGTTTTTAAGCTGAAGTTAGGGAAAGGATTGCCATCAATTGAACAGAGAAGCTGAATCTTCATTACTCCACAAAAAAAAAAAAAACTTGGCCTGAGATCAGGAACTGAATTTCACAAAGAACTTTCTTTTTGATAAGTTGAACAGAGAAAAATGGGCTTTGCTCTGAACATGTGGCAAACTGAATAAACTGTGAAAGAAGAAATCTGTAATTTTGATCACAATTCTCCCTCTCCCTTAGTGAAAAAGGATTTTTTTCTCATCCCTGAGCAGAACCAGCGTGACCCCAGCACTTGGTCAGGATTAACCTCCTCTGATGAATAAGGTCAGTGTGAGTACATCCAAAATACTTAAGCAACCAAATGCAAAATATAACACGAAAATGAAGGGATAATATCAGTTTCTACTGAGTGATGAGCACAGTCCATCCTGAGTGCGTGGATGCATTCTCAGAGTGTGAATACACACGTACTCAGCCCAGTGGGATCCCACCAGGGAAAACTTGCCAGATGCTTGATTCAAGAGGAAAGATTTTCAATTAGGACAGTAAAATATCATTCTCTTCTCTTTCTGGATAAAACAACGAAATTGAGGGCTTCTTTCAGCAGATTATGCTGAGAAATGTCATAATGAATCCCGTCAGACAACTTTAGAACAATTATTGCTAAGGAAGTTGATTCTCAATTTTCTCCATTAAAACCTTCCAGCCTCTCTAATAGTGAAGCACTGATTACCACCCAGCCTTCAAGTAGTATTTCCAACAAAATTCCATCTGTCTCAATGAAGAGGACAAGGACTGTGCTACCAAAGAAGTGAATTTGGAAGTTCCACTTGGTAAATGCTCAAGATGTTATTGATACCCTACACAGTCACCCTACAGGGATGGCAGAAACTCTTTAAAAAAAGACAAAAACCTAGTATTAAAAATGTTCTACAATTTAAGAGAGCCACAGCTGGATCAGCAGCAGGTGAATGAAGGTTGGATCCCAGTTGTCTCTGCTTCCCAAAGGAAGGACACGTGGCATGGAAGGGTTCACACTGAGCCCAAGGCAGCTGCAGTGGAACTGCTGCTCTCTGCACCCAGGGACAGCCCTGGGGTGGGGGCTTGAGAGGAAAATCATCTCATTGCTCTCTAGACTTCCTTCAAAACCAATTTCTGCATGTCCTAGGGAGCACATAAATATTATTCCTCTGGAATTTTATCAGGAGATTATCCAAACAAACGGGAAACTATCAAAACAAGTGGGATGTTGTTGTCTCCGTGGTGTCTCCAGGCAAAGTAAAGATGCTCAAGATGGCCTCAGCAGCAGCTGCTTCTGGGCTGGGAGGTCTTTACAGGGGCTGTAAGGATGGGAAAAATTCCTAGAGCAAGGACTGATGGAATACAGAGCAGCCACATTCATTTTAAGTTACATTGCCAGGAAACTGAGACAGGATTAATTATATGTGGATTATGACAGGAGGAGGTTCCTGCTCAGGAGAATTGGTATCTACAGGTCATCAGACCTTAAGGACATGGCAGATTTGCTGCTTTCCAAGAGGGATCTGCCAGGTACAGGTGAACCAAATACCTAGAAAATAAATAAATACCCACTCCAAAGAGCAGCAGACACAGGACAGTGGCTCTCTTAACACCTGAAAAAAAAATTGTGGCCACAATATTAAATATCTATAGTAAGATAGACATGAAAATATTTGGGGCAACAAGTCTGCAGCCAGAGCAGCATAAATACACTTAGCAACTTCTCCTCACTGAAGGAAACAAAGAAAAGGAATTATTGGGTCTCATACTAAAATGGGATTTGATACATTTAAGGGAAGAGATTAGAGTATAAACCCTTCTAACTCACAGAAAGGAACATTGAAATCCTCACATGCTGTATTCATGTCTTCTCCTGCATTGCCTCTTTCAAGTCCTTCTAATTTGAGTTTCAGATTCAAATAGCTGCAATTATGGAACAATTCAATCACAGGGTAAGGGAAAGGAAAAATAAAACTCTCACCAGAGCGTGGTTTGGCAGGGCATGTTCTGCTTTAAACAAAGATTAAAATGAGAAGGATTGTTCAAAATCAAATAAATTAGTGTAAATTCCTAGAATATTGGATAATTTCCCTTTATTACTCCTCAGCTGCAACAGGTTAGTCAGACTGGGAATTTTCCTTTCTGTGGGTGCTGTTCAAAGCCTCTGTGCGGACACCTAGAAAATTCACCAGTTACCAAGGCTGTGTTGGGATTTTAAGAACAATTAAAGCTAAATTTGTTATACTGGCTGAAGAGCTGAGAACCAATCTGAAAACCAGCAAGGCGCCTCTTTTACCAGTTCCCTTCTGCAAAGTCGAGCAGAGATCATGAGAATCTCAGGACACGAAATCTGACGTGCACTGAAATTATTGGGAGAAGCAGATTTGTCTTCATCTTATTGTCATAATAGCAACCAGCCCTCTGGCTGATGTTCCAGACTATTCAACCCCTACTCTAGCCTAAGGAATTTGAGACACACTGTGGAAAACTGTGATTAAATCCAGGTTTCCCGTGCGAGTAGGACCCACGCCACCAGCACAGGCGTTTCCAGGCATGGCCCACTCAGCACAGAAACACTTCCCACTGGATTACTCACCTTGGGCAAAATGTCAGGGGGACAATAGGACCTGGAGAGCCCACGCAGAGCTTGCTACCTGCAGGAGATCCCTGGAGATGGCCTTCCCTGCAGGCTGGAAGGGGCAGCAGGACATTTACACATCACCCACGTACCGACACCAAGGCAAAGTGACAGGTCATGTAATTTGGGGATTTTCCAGCCTCAGAACAGAAAACTGGAAACTGAAAGAGGGCCATTGCTACGCCTGTGTCATGTGTTCTGAATCAGGCACAGACACCCCAGCAGCCATGAAGAATTGCCATTCTTTTTTTGTCTCAGATGTATTGCCTTTGATGAAGGGTAGTCAAAGGTTAGTTTGGGCAGTTAATCATTTGTTTGGAAGCATTCTGTCAAATAAGGGTCAATGTTTTCAAACAGGTTACACTCAAAATGCCTAAAATACATCGATACAGAGCAGGCAGTGGCTGACAAAAGGGAACCCAGAACCCTGAGTTTTTCTTTTCTTTTGCTGATGGTGCTCCTGAGAGAGTGACCGAGGTCAGGTTTCAGGTGAAGAACACAGTGCTGCAAAAAAACCTGCATTATGTTTGTGATAATAGTCATAGCTGTGCTGTCCAAAATCAGAAGAAATAAATAACCTAAGTTTTATAGATAAATTCCGTTTTATTAAGGTGTGGCTCACCAAGCTTAAAGCCAAGACAAAAGTTGGATGTGGAAGTCCTAAGGGACCTCGATCTGTCATTGAGCTTTACACTGCAAAGCCAGAAAGGGATTGGGCCACAAGAGACAACCAGGAAGCAAAGACATCCCTTGGGATGAAGAAGACAAGGACTTGGAAGTGTGAAACACCTCTTGAGGCAGTCAACTGATTATGAAAATGTTAAAAGTAGCTGCATTAACATTTCGCTAGAGATTTCCCCCTGCCTCTCCCTCAGTTACCCTTCTGCTACCACACATTTAGAAATATTTTTTTTGTAATCACATCACTTGCCAGGTGATTTATAAAGCAGAATGAGCAACAGCCAAACATTTACTAGAACTGTTGCTGAGCAGAGAACAAATCACCTGCTGTGCCACAGTAGGACAAACAAGCTGGGCTGAGTGGTCTGTACATAGACACTAATGATCTCATTAACTCAATCCATGTTATTAATTGCTAGCAATGTAAAGGCCACACTTCTACCCTCTTCTGTCCCTGGATACACTGCTCCTCTCAAATGAATGAGTTCAAAGTCATCCTCTTAGAACCTATCCATGGTCACCACCTGGCTTGCTCACACTGAACCCTTGTGAAAATGTGGAGAGGTACTTGCATATCCCCCTACTAATTCCAAGAATTCAAATAACTCTTCATTCTCTGAAAGTGATTCATTAGTTTTGAGTCCACCATCATCATTGTTTCCAGCCAAAACATCTCAAAAAGGAAATTACAGCAGCCAAGATAATCACGCATTGGGGGAGGTATTTTGACACCTTAGATCTTACCACGGAAATATGCTCAGAAATTTGAATGAATCAGTAACCTGGAAAAATAACAAAATGAGTAAAACAAAAACTACAATAGGTCGTGATTCATCTTTTTTTCACTGTTAAGGGGCTACGTGCACTCACCCCATGCTGAAGGACACATTGGAGGAGGAGCAGGACGGTGAGGGAGGAGGAGAAACCCAAGGCAGCATCTGCACCAACAAATGGCTGTGACACATCCCAGGGGTTCCAGGGCCCCGCGGCTGAAGGGGTGCTTTGACACCGGAATGATGAATCCGATCGGAAAACAAGTGGACAAAGGAAGAGAGCTCAGCTAACAGAGTCATCTCTTCGCCGCAGGGATCCCTTCCGAGGCATTGGGCAACGTGTTTTGATTCTCAGGGTGATGTTGAATATTAAACCCAGTGAATAACAGGCTCTGGAGTCATTACCAGCCCCAGCTGGCATTGAAAGTGGTGAATGCTTTCCTTCCAAGCCTGGAACAGGGGCCAGGTGGGCACTGACTTACCACTGAGGGGAAACCTTTTGTTTTGATTTGCTGATTACTTCCACTTGGTGGGCGAAAGGAGTTAGAAAGTTCAAAGCCATCTGGACATTTTTAACTGAAAATTTTCACTTCAAACACTGCAAAATCTTTAAAAACTGGTTCAAGTGAAAATCAAATGGTTATCCAAAAGCATCAGTGATTTCAAAATTCAATAACACGTCTTTGTGTACTGCAAAGTTAAGTCAAAATCACTTTTTAATGTTTTCATTTCAACAAGAAAGCATTGAAGATGTTATTTCGACTCAAGAAAAGCCCCTTTTTCAAGTTTCAGTTACCTTGCTGAGCCATGTCTCTCTTCTGCCCAGCTCTAATCTGTAAAGTCTATTCAGCATATAAACTGCACAAATAACAGCAAGCATGCATCATATCAGGGGTTCCAGCAAGGAAAAAAGGTGTTTTTTCCAGTTCAGAAGTTGGCCTAATAAAAAGGGGAGAGGAAAGAGAACAGATTCTGCTTATTTTAAAAAATTCTGTGTACATAACATGTCTTCAGGAATCCATCTGGCACACCAGACACATCCATAGCTGGGATGGCTGCAGTGAATTTTCTGAAGATAATTTTACCTACACTCAGGTAACCTCAGAGCATAAAGTACTTTTTCTTCAAAAAGAAAACAAAAACAAAAGATGTCTTCAGAGCACAGGCGTTTCTTTTATTTCAGAGACTGAAGTCATAGCAGGTCAAGGAGAAGAAAAACAAACCCAAAAATATCCATTTTTTTTCTTGCACTGGATCCCAAAAACCCTGTGCTGAGGCCTCTTGAACAAGGAAAGAAGAAAATTTCTTTGGCGAATCCTTATGGTTGGAGAAGACCTCCCAAACCATTTGAAATTAAAGTTACATCACCATCCTTTATTGATCATTGGCAATATCTGCTCCAGTGTTTGTGTACGGGGATTACAGGACTGTTTCTAATTTTTCTTTGGAAAGCAGCCCTTTCCTGCAGGGTTTGCAATAGTTCAGACAATGTTAATCCCTCAGAGATGCTGCTGCTGAGCCTGTGGTGCTCCTGCCCTGCAGGGCCTCTGTTCCCACCCCATGCTGTGCTCCAAGGGATTCCCCATGTGTGTGCGTGGCTGCGGGGGCTCGGGACAGCAGGAAAACCGCTCTGGCGTTTTGAGGAGCGGGGAGGAAGGAGGGAGGTTTGGCAGCTTTCCTCCCAGCCCCCCCAGTCTGACACCAAGCCCATTTTCCTGCCAGCTGGAGACCAGGGTGGGAGTGCCAGGCTGGGTTGTGATTTTGCCTAGCAATTATCTCCCATCTTTTGGGAACATGCTCTACCCTCCTCCTTCGCAGTCAAGAGCTGTCCTGACACAGACATTCTCTGAAGCGGCTCTGGAGCTGCTCTCCACTTCCGTTGGGGGTTTCTGGTTTTTTTTCTTTAAATATTTATATTGGAGCAACCCACTGAAATATCCAAATGTATACATGAAGAACCCCAAAGCAGGAGGAGACAGCCAGCCCTACCTCTTTCATCTCCTTGTTTTCTTGCTGCAGCAGAGAGAAGCCAAAATACATAGTCTGGAAGGGGTCAACACTTAAACCACTGGAGCATGGGAATGAGGTTTTTCCGTTACTAGATAGAGCTTTATCTACCACTTAGGAAAAGATTTTCAAACCTTACCAGTGAGAGATTAGGGGAAAGTCAGCAAAAATGAGAAAATGTCTCCTTCCAACAGCTCCTGCTTCACCTATTTCATTTTATGAAACTACACAACAAACCCTAAAGGCAGAAAAAATATAGGAGAAGATAACGACCTCAAGCTTCGGTAACAGCTGTGAGATGTATTTAACTTGGAGAGGGGTTACGACGTCGAGGAAGCTTTAAGCCATCTTTGTGGTCCCCTAAGCCGAGGCCAGATGTGTCTGCTCAGCCATGGAACATAAACTACAGCATCCTGCTGGAATTTAAGCCAGTTATCCATGACCCCAGGGGCTGCTGAAAGCCTGTGAGCAGCAAGTGCTCCTTACAGGATCGCTCTCTCCACCTGTTGCCAAGGAGGGAAAAGAGGAAGATGATGTCTTTTTAAAGTGTTTAGTCTATTTTCAATTGCTTGTAAAACCGTGATTCTTTATTACACCTGGAAAGAGCAAGAGACATTCATTTCACCTTAAGCCTTCACTTCCCTCACCCTCCTTTCAGGTACTTGCATCATCCACACAGTGTTTCCTCATTACCTGCCTGTCACTGCTGCTTAGAAGTCCCATTACTTGTAAAGGGCTACATCTCTGCAGCACACTTCAGTGGTATTTGTCTTGAGATAAAAATGAACTCTGTGCCGTAAAAACCAAACGTTTACACACGCAGATTTCTCTCTCTCTGCAGATCCTCTAGTAAATCATTTGCAGGCCCAGTATGCTCAGTCCGAGGTGGTGCTGACACTGCTGTGCAGTCTCTTCAGAAGTCCTTTGATTGTGACTATGAAAACAGCTGAAATCTCACTTGACCCTGTAGGAACCCAGTGTGCCAAGAATATTTCTCTGCCTGTTTTTAAGGGTTCTTACCCCCCTGAACAACACTGTTTTAGCCTCAAACCTCGGAAAAAATTACCAACGGTCAGACAAGAACTAGAAAATACAGTGGTGTGAATTAGGTGATAGACTACTATGTAAGATTGCCACAGAGTAAAAAATTTAGAGATTTTGGACTTCTCTTTATGGTAAATAGATAAGAGTTAAAAATATCAAAATGGAGAATTGTTGTTGTTCTCTAAACCTTCTTCTCCTTCTTCTACTACTCCATATTCTGCAGTAAAAGTAGTTTGGAATGATTGGATAGAGAATTCCGCAGTTCCTAGTTGTGTTACTGAATAATTGGTAGGAAAGTGAAAATAATGTACATTTTTAGTAACTATTGGTTAAAATATCTTTAAAAGGCTGTGTAAATCTTGATAGAGAGGGCTCACTCCTGCTTTTCTGTGCTCTATGCTGTACCTGGGTCACGCTAGTGGCTCTGTTCCTCTGATAAGACTTAATAAACAACTATCTGGAAGCATTGAAACTCAAGGAAAAGTCTCAGTTTATCTTTGAAACTCCTTGCAAGGACTTTCAGCAAATTCTCTCCCATCCAGAGGGACTTGATTTACGGCACAGTTCAGTGTCAGACCCTTTCCTCTTGCTCCTATTACAAGGGCAATAGAGGAAAGGTGTGACATTAACCCCACACACACCTCCATGGATTTCTCCCCTGCGAGCACCCCAGCACAGCTGTACAATGTACATGGAACCCCAGAATGGTTTGGGTTGGAAGGCACCACAGAACTGATATTGTCCCACCCCCTGCCATGGGCAGGGACACCTTCCACTAGCCCAGGTTGCTCCAGGCCCCATCCAACCTGGCCTTGGACACTGCCAGGGATCCAGGGACAGCCACAGCTTCTCTGGGCACCCTGTGCCAGGGCCTCCCCACCCTCATACTCAGCTTCTTCTTCATGCACAAAGATTCACGTGCGTGTCCTGGTGAGACTTCCCTGGATGGATTTACTTTACTCAGGTCACCCTGGAGTTCAGCTGCACTTCATGAATCACTGCTGACAATGAGAGACGGTGATGTGATGCATCGAGCATGTTCCTCTCTCGTCCGGCAGCTGATGACGGTGAACTTTTAATTTGCCCCCTGGATTACATGGACTGGGATTTCTCAGAGGAGGCTAAGGGGGTTAGGTGGCAAGACCAGGGGGTTTCAGTGGCCACTCAGCCCCAATATTACACACACATCCTATATCCTCTGGTATGTCCTGACCAGATGCTGGTTTACAAGCAGA
This sequence comes from Coloeus monedula, assembly GCF_965178545.1. Taxonomy (NCBI): domain Eukaryota; kingdom Metazoa; phylum Chordata; class Aves; order Passeriformes; family Corvidae; genus Coloeus; species Coloeus monedula. The sequence goes on from NC_138789.1 coordinate 4,053,571, forward strand.
TTCCTATTGCTCATGTCATAGGCTTCGGGCTCCTGACTTATAAACAACACAGGACAGCTGCAGGGATCACACACAGCACAGGAGTTTCAAAAGGCCACTCCTGTTGATATCTAAATCTCAAGGTGGGCAAGGATCCAAGTTTTCCTGAGCAAGTTGGTGTCAGGTGAAAGATTGCCAAAAGAGACGATTCTATCACACTGGAGGGTTCTGCTCCAAGCTAAATGAGGGTCTTGACCATGGATGTTCTTCTGCCTTCCCATTTTTATATTAAACTCTTTGGGCAAAAGATCTGGTGAGCTCATCCAACCTGGCAATATCAGATCCACAGGAAGATAAGAAAAAATGTGTAAGTACATATGAAAACTAAAGCCCTGCAGACCTTTTCTTCCTGCTGGATAGTGAGCAACTTATGTGGAAAAGAACCTGGATTGAAGTACTCACAGTGATTAGCCAGGCAATCATTACTGATGAAAAGATAACGACCAAGCAATGATTGTCAGCGTTTCCCTGGATGCTTTATGATGCAATTGGTAAAAAGGAAGAAATAGTGCCAAGATTGATTCCAATGTGCATTTCTACAACCTCTTCAGGAGATGAGTTAGAAGGGCCCCTCTTAGATATTGACAGGTCCATTTATAATAATCTGTAAAAGATTCCTTGTTCAGAAATTACCTTCAAATCATCCTCTTTCCTCAGAGCCAGCCTTTAAACATTCATCTAAATACAATATTTTGATATATTCTGCAGCTGCATATTTCTGAGCAGAGGAATGTGCTACTCCCAGCATTCCCGCTGCTCAGGAAATAAAACTTGTGAGAGATGTTCACGAACATTAATTCTCACATCTAAAATCTAACTGCTGCAGATTTCCACAGCCAGTGAAAGTAAAGTAGCTGCTTATGAGTTATTTTACAGAAGTTTTTAGACCTGCAAGATTTTAAGGCATGATTTTGATTGGGCTGCAGTGCTGGTAAAGAAAAGATCCAAACCCTTGGAGGCTTTTGGAAAAAGGAAAGAGCCTTCAGCACAGACATGTTAACACATAAATCAGGCAAGAATGGGAGCCAACACAAGTATGATTTAAGAAATGCATTAGTTTAAATAACAGAGAAAGTAAAAGCCCCAGGAAACAGAGAAAACAATCTCCCTTAAAATCTGGGATCTGCCAGATTACAGAGCTGTTGTGCTCGGTGCCATCAACACTGTGCCAGACGAGTCAGGAATCCTCCTCCTCAGGTAGTGACTGGCAGGTTCCACAAAGCAACTCTTTCAAAAGTCAGATGAGGCAACAAAAATGCCCAAGGAAAGCAGAAAAGGCCAAGGGCCTATTTATAGTCTGTTCCTGTCTTTTTGAGTTTGGGAATGTGACGTGCCAGTGAGCCAAAAGAAGCCAATTAGCCCATTTTTGTAGTGGTACATGAGCAAAGACTTGAAAGAGAGCTAAAGGCAACAAAAATAGGAATATCCATGAAAAGGATCAGTAAAGAAAGATTCTAGAGCCTTGTGAAGGGTGAAAGCTACCCAGAAAATACTCACTCTGTGAGAAACAGCTCACCCCAAGGAAGAAGTTTTCAGTCAGAAAATAGCAGAGCCACAACACAGCAACCAGAACATGAAAATGATTTTGTGTGCTGCAATAAAGAGAGCACAAAGTGGCTGGAGATGCAAAGGGGTGACAGGGTACCAAACCCAGGCAGAGAGTGAGACCAGACCAAGAACTCGGCTGCTGCACCAGGGTAACACCAAAGTGAGTCTTCAAAACAGGCTCCAGGCCCATGGTGCTCAGGCAAGGGCTGTCAGCCAAGTCCCTCCTCCATCTCTGGCTCTGTCCTTACACCAAAACTTCATAGATGCCAAGAGCTCCCTTAGGTGGGATAAGAAAGGGAATATGGACACCAACCTGCTACAAGAAGGGACAACAGAGCATAAATGAAGGAAACGTTTCAAGCTGAAGTTTATAACATGGACCCTCAGGATCTGCTCCTGTCCCTTAAAAAGCAGAGTTAACACATCATCCCACTCCAGATTTTTACTCAATCACATGCATGAAAAAGAAATTTGAATCTCAAATACCCAAGGCAAAGAGTTCACAAAGAACCTAAAATCTCAAAAAGTCTTTACAAACTTTTCTAGGATCACACGTGGATAAGACACTGTCTGCTTGGATAACTCGTTGCACTAAAAGGGCAATTCTTGATTGGAAAAATAATTTTCAATTAATTAAACTCCTGTAACTTTTCAGTTCTTCCAAGGAAGCAGAAGCAACTCAAGAAGTCACACTCCGCCATAATGTGTGTGGACAGTCACACTCTGTCTAAATGTGTGTGGAACACAAACATATATAGGTGACATATACATATATTAAAAAATATATATGGTTTATGGTGTTCTGTGTATAGAACAACGTAAACCAGCACATGCATCTGAGCCCCAGATTCTTTAGCAAAAAGCTCAGACAGAAAAAGCCCCGAATTTCAGCTCCCAGGGAACATTTCCATGACTCCTACTCAGAAAACAAAATTACAAGTTTACTTCTCCACTGAAAACACAGGGGCAGAAGTTCCTGGGAAGCAGTAACCATGGAGCCCAAGCTATCCCATTTTTTACTGTCACTTCCAAGAGTTCAACAACGCTACACCACAGTCCTTTTGTTTGTAAGAGCTGGACAGTGCAGGAGCTGCCAAGAAACCTCTTCCCTGGCTGCAATGACCCCTTGTCCTCCCTCTCCGGAGGGGCGGCTCGGCACAGTTAAACTCTTCCATGACGCAAGGGACTGGGCCCGATGACCAACAGAGGGCTCCTTCCAAAGACCTCTCTGTGATTATGTGCTGATTAAATACCTGCGTGTACTGCTGCCTTATTTCCCCATTTGCTCCAAATTCATCAGGCTTGGCCCTGCTTCACTTTATGACGTGCAGTGTTATATCAGGACCTATGAATAACTGTCCCTCTCCCTTATGTGTCTGCCCCGGGAAGTTCTGCCCTTTTTTTTTGCCCATCCCCTGGTTTTATAATAATTTTCTCTCTGTGTTGTAACCGCAGCCCTCACACAGACCTCCCACCAGACCCTGCACGCAGAGAACCAGCACAAGCAGCCTGACATTCCCGTGGTGGATTCTCCAAAGAGCTTCCAAAAAGATGCCCTTGATAAACTGCACAAACCCCACAGCATTAGCATAGGCAATTACAGTTTCACTGCTGCCCATGGCTTTCAACTTCAAACAGACTTTGGAGGAGCAGCTGGACATTGGAGAGAAATCTGAGAAGAAGCTTAGGAAGACCAGAAAGGCCTGCACTCCTCTGCTGTCAGAAATGGTTTGTTTGGGTTTGCTTCAAAACAGGCAAATAGGAGAGAGGTCCAAAAGGCCCTTCCTGGGCTCTTAGTGACAGAGCCTGCCAGAGCTCCAGGACCATCTGGACAATGCTCTCAGGGATGCACAGGGTAGCACTGTTAGGGTGTCTGTGCAAGGCCAGGAGTGGGACTGGATGATCCTTGTGGGTCCCTTCCAGCTCAACATGTTCTGATTCCACGATTGCGCAGAGGTGACTTACCACACACGGTATGGCTCTCCGCCACATCACCTATTGTGTACTCTGATCCTTGGAATCATTGTCCAAAGCAGGGGGAGCTGGGCAGCCTGGCTCTAGGAAACAGCAGGTTCAGCTCCAAACTCTTTGGACCAGGAACAGTAACATCCTGGATGCAGACATCCACCTACTGCAGGATGCAGCTACCTGTCGTCCTGATAGAGGTCTGTGTGACAAATTAATATCTGCAGGAGATTACCTGGACCCTGTTAGGGGAAAACTTCCAATTTGCTTTTAAAACGTTCACTCCGTCATGTGTGGAGCTCTGGTTAATCCGGGGAAGGAAAACAAACACATGAAAGCTGTCCCCACTTGACTGTGAAAGCTTTTGAATCATGGGGTGACTGATGGGTCAGTATACTCCGTTCAGTTTTGAACCTGATGCTTTTCTCTGCCACAGTATTTTAGTTTTGTTACCCCTGTTCACCACCGATTTCTGCAATGCATCCTTTACACCTCGCTCATGGCAGTGAGGTGCCACGTTGGTGACATCCTAGGTGTCACTGTCTGCATGATACCAAATTGAGATTGTGTGGAGTTCAACAATAGCGACTGCCGGGTGCTGCAGGGTCAGGGCAATCTCTGGTACCAGCACAGACTGTGGGATGAAGGGACTGAGAGCAGCCCTGCACAGTAGGATTTGGGGATACTGATGGGGGGCAAATTGGACATCCCTGGCCATGAGTGCTGACACGCAGAAAGCCAATGGTATCCTGGACTGCATTCCCAGCATGTGGGCAGAAGGAAAGGGGGGGATTCTGCCCCTTTGCCCCTCTGAGGTGAGACCCCACCTGCAGAGCTGCCCCCAGTCCCGGGGTCCAGCACAGGAGGACATGGACCTGCTGCAGCTGGTCCAGAGGGACCACAAAAAAGGTCAGAGGGCTGGAGCACCTCCCCTATAAAGAACAGTCGAGAGAGTTGGGGTTATTCAACCTGGAGAAGAAAAGGCTCTGGGGAGACCTTATTGCAGCCTTTCAGTGCCAAAGGTGGGGTTTGAAGAAAGGTGGAGAGAGCTTTTTACTATGGTCTGTAGTGACAGGACAAGGAATAACCGATTTAGGATGAAAGGAAAGATTTAGATTAGATTTTAGGAGGAAATTCTTCACTATGAGGGTGGGGAGGCCCTGGGACAGAGAAGATGTGGCTGCCCCGTCCCTGGAAGTGTCCAAGGCCAGGTTGGACAGGGCGTGGAGCAGCCTGGGCTAGTGAAAGGTGTCCCTGCCCATGGCAGGGGTGGGACTGGGTGAACTTTAAGGTCTCTTCCAACATGAAGAACTCTATGATCATACTGAGGAGTGGCAAAACGAGGGTCATACATCACTGTTGTGGAAACACATACATGGCAAATCCCTAAGAGAAGACAAAGGGAGAATTGCTTCATCTCACTCCCAGCTGCCATTCAATGTTAGCAAGCAGAGGCTACCAGCAGTAATGAAAGAGGCACAAAAGTCCATTACGTGGCAACAAATCAGTGTAGAAACTGCATCATCTAACAGCTCCCAGCCTCACCCTTTACTCATTGTTCTGGTGAAAGAATTTGCTGCCTAAACACACCAAGCCAGCAGAAACCGAGGGGTAAGGGGAACCTTTCAGTGCCTTAGGTAACAGTGCTCCCTTCCAGCTGCAGATTCCAAAGAAAATCTGAGAAAGAGTGATCTTCATTTGCCTAGATGTAAATTGAGAAAGTCATACATCATGCTGTCCTATGCACTGAATTAAAAATTAAAAAAAAAAAAATTAAAAGGATTTTAAAAAGTACGATTGGGAAGTTAATTCAATAAAAAGTTAGGGGGAGCACATCTGGGGGCAAACAGGATTTCAACACTCAGAATCCCTCACCCACTGCCAAGATGCTTTAGGAGGAGACTACACCTTTAAGGAGGGAACATGAGTATTAGAAATTACGTATAGGCACTTTTAGCTGAAGATTTCCACAACTACATTTCCAAAAGCACTGCGTGCACCATACTTTCCACAATCATTTCATTGATAACCTATCCTCCATAGAAACCTCCTAAGGAATGGAGTCCCAAGTACTATCCAATTAAATCAATTGGTTTGATTTTTGTAGAAAAACGATCACTCTTCAAAGAGGGATTAGGCCAATTTAATTATGAGAACACACAGAACTATTAATTAAAATACTATTAATTCTCACCTCACTTTCCATGTGAAAGCACACAGAAACTAATTCAAAATAACATTTTAAAGTGTGTTTAGGAACATTACCTGTGGTTCATGTAAAGAACATTTGAGGAGACAGTCCTTACAAAACACAACCTGGTCATTGAGTGATGACTTTTATACTTTCCTCACTCAAAACCACTCCACAGACTTTATTTCCCCAAATATCTTCCATAATCTCAGGCAGCCAGTTGGTGTAATTGCTCTCATGCTGTTACTACCCCTGATAAATCATGGGGTGTGGGTGTCAGGATAAAGAGGGAGCACTTCGTCCCACAAACACATCACTGACAACGTTTCATGTGCTCAGCCAGCAAATGACTGCATAAAATATATGTAAGATGATAACTACAGACACAGTTCTCACTCTGAATTATCCTCTACTCCTCTTTAAGATGTGCAAATATTTTATGAAATGTCAACTTCTTGGGAGTTTTTTTAAATACCGTGTTTGATCTTCTAAAATCCTTTAAAGATAGCAAAGCCTAATGATGTACCAATATACACACCAGCACCTTCCTTCTCATTTATGTCTTTAGAAGAAATGAATGTAATGTTTTTATCCCAGGGAAGCGGGGGGAAGCACCTCTGAAGCAAAGAGGATGTAAGGACAGAGACTGTGGCGCTCCAGGCACCCGACTCTGCTTTCCTAGGCAAACAGCGACCTCTACGGGCAACACGGAATGGTGCAAAATAAATGACTGAAGAAAGGCCAAGTGTTTGAGAAAGAAAGGAGAATCAAAAAGCTTGGTGAACTTCTGGAAGACAAAGTCATTATAGTGAAGTAGGATATGGATAAGTATCATCCCTCTGGTTGCAACAATGGGCTCCAGAAGCTCGCTGGAATAGATTTTGGTGGCAAACAAACTCAATGTACAAAGCACTCCTAAAACCAAGGGAATGACTCCCAAAAGGAACCCTCCAGTGCCAGAGTGCCAGAACCCCTCTGGCTCACCTCAGAGCCCACGAGGGAATGCAGACATCACCGCTGCACACCAACATTTGAGCCCAGCCCTGCCAAGGCTGCCCAGGCCTGGCACTGCTCGGGTGTCTTGGTTTGAAAGACAAATGTCTGCCAAGGAAGGCAGGAGCCTCCCTTGAAATGAAAAATGCAACCCACTTCCCTCCAAATTATTATAATTTTGAAATAAAGGGGCTTTAGGCAAAGATGTGGGAAATAGGAATAGCAGTTCTTTACTATTATATATCTATATGTGTATAACCAGTCAAACAAACAACAACAACTATGGCAGTAACAGCACACACAAACCCAGTCCCAGCCTTCTCGGCTGTCAGGCCCTTTCCCCTCGGGTGCAGTTCCGCTCGCAGCCGGCAGGGGCGCTGGCGGCTCCCGGTGAGCAGGGCAGGTGCGATGGTTCCCCCGCGGCTGCAGGGGGCGCTCCGGAGCGAGCTCGGGGAGCACGCGGCACCGGTGCCCTGGGATCCCGGGAAGGGATGGAACAAAAAAGCTTCACAAACCCCTGGGCAGCTGATCCCGGTGTCCAGCTGGACCCTCAGGAAGGGCAGGCTGGAACAGCAGGGACAAGCACAAATCCCGGGGGGCAGACGAGATGTATCAAACTCCAGAGCTGCAGCGGGAACCCTGGGAGGTCTCAGCAGGCAGGGCAAGGCGGGGTTACAGAGTAGCAAAGGCTCACAGCAGAGACAGTGGTAGGGCAGCCACAGCCTGGCTCCCAGCGGGGCAGGGAAAGGTGGGCTTGGGAATCCCGGGGTTTCTCCCTGAGGTACCCGAGCAGATGGTGAACAGGTCCCTCTTTTAGTAAGGTGGGGTGTTAGGGTCCCAGTGCAACAGCTGCTCCAGTGAGCGAGCTCCACTCACGGTAGAAGGAAGGCAGCTGATCCCTCCACAACGATGGCAGCCTCTCTCTGTCCTAATGCCAAAACAACAGCCCACAAGCCCAGGTGAGAAAGCGTAGCCCGTTGGACCCCTTCTCCAGTGGCCAGGTCTTTTGTTTCTCCCAAACACCCAGCAATCTGTCACCCCGGCAACATATGTGGGAAAAATTCCTCAAGAGAAAAAAGAAAACATAAGGGGAACTCCCAAAACCCCAACATCGAGGCACACAGGGTGGGCAGCCAGGGTGAAGGAGCAGAAGTCCTGTGCCAGAGGATGGCCAGTTGGGAATATGGCTTCTCCTCACCCCTCTTCAAAGGCAGGACACTGCTGGCAGGCATGGAGCCATCATCCTGGGTGATGGAGACTGGGCCACAGCGGGAGGAAAACCAAGACTTATGACAGAAACTGCAAAAATACAGAAGGGCAGTGGATGGCTGGGCAGTGGGAAGGTGGGACCAGTCTCTCCCTGACAGCAGGAGGCTGCTCCAACCTCGTCAGTGGAAAAGAAACTAAATGGGCCACGATTTAAAGCCTTGTTTTGCCTCCAACCTGCAACAGGGCAAGACGCTGCAGCACCATGACAAATGGGGCGTGGGAAACACATTGCTCCTCTTCCTGCTCTGCATTTTAATCTTCCTTAACTTAATGACAAGGATGCAAACAAATAGAGTTCTCCTAATTGGTTTAGGATCAGTTTCCACGTCAAGATTTAATCCATCTTTTTGCAAAAAAGGGGCTTTTTGAGCCAGTGATGAACAACTGTAATTTTGTAGATATTCTTGCAAGTGCAAATTCTTCATCATTAGATGTAAAACTATCACAAAATAACACCAGTAATCAAATTTTCTGACAGATATTTTGTCTGAAACTGTAGCATGTACAGCGCAGTTGCTAGCAGAAAAAATGTAATCTAAATTAAAAACATTAAGGGCATGTTTTAACCTAAGGTTGTAGAACTGATATCTCATCAGAAGTAAGGAGGAAAGAAAATAAATAAATAAAATAAAAGAGAGAGAGAGAAAACCAGGAAAACCCTAAAAATTAAGAAAGCTTACCAGTTGCAGAAGACTAAATTGTTTCAAAATGTCATTTTTAGGCCTGGCAAAGCTTTTTTGGCCATGCTAATTTAAAAGGTTTCCTCCACAGGCACCCTGGAAATTTTTTATGGTTTTTTATGTCCCTGTGACTTGCGGCAGGGAGAACCTAGAGGCTGGTGGAGTAAAAACATATCCAGGCCTTACACTAAAATAAGAGAACATCTCACAGTCTAAAGTTGCAAAAATGGACAAAACAATAGATAAAAGTAGAAGGTTCAACATTTAGACACAATGATACTCAATATCCCGCTCAAATGCAAAGCTGTCTCCAATGGAATGCCAGCTTAAATCTTCAAAGAACTGGAAGTTAACAAGTTTATATTTAGGAATTCCCTGCCTGGCCCCTTTCCCCTGTGTGTGTCCTCCTGTGGGGCCCTAGAAAAGCTCCATCAGCTACTTTACTGCTAAATTGAATTCTGCCTACGCAATGCTATGATTTTATACGTTTTCACAAGGAATGAAATTTCTTGGTTTGCCCTTTGGAAGAGAGCTCAGTGAGCGTCTCAATTTAATGGGATCTTCCATTAAAAATTAACTATCTCATAAAAGACATTTAGATAGTCCATAAGGAAGTGAAAGGAATGAAGAACCTGGAATCTCTGGCAGCTCGTGCATGTCAGGTAGGAAATAACTCAGGGCAGGTTTAGCACAGAGTCCTGAAATCCCAGAGTGGATTGGGCTGGAAGGGAACTTGAAGCTCATCTCATTCCACCCCCTGCCTCGGACAGGGACACCTGCCACTAGGTCAAACAGGGAACAAAACCAGGCCAACAAGCAACAAATAACTATATAACATTCTACATAAATGCTGGAAGTTGGGGAAAAGATGTCACTGAACTGGAATGTCTCATTTTAAAAGGAACTGTTGCCATTTTAACTTCTCAAAAGTATGTTTATTTTTAAACTGGGGCACAAGGCTTGGAGAAGGCTCCAGTCCAAGACCTTGCTCAAGCAGGGCCAGCTAGACCAGGCTGCCCAGGACTCATCATCTGGGTTTGAGAAACTCCAAGGACAGAGGCTCCCTAATTCCTCCTTTGCCAGCTTCATGGTAAAAAAGCATTTTCTTCTGTTCCCAGGAATTTTGTGTGTTTCAGTCTGTGCCTGCTGCCTCTTGTCCTGTCCCTGGGCACCACCGCCCAGAGCCTCTCTCTTTTCCTCATACCCACCCATTGGATATCCACTGACATGAATGAGATCCCCTTGAGCCCTCTGCTCTCCAAGCTGAGCGCGCTCAGCTCTTTCTGTCTCTCCTCACATAACAGATGCTCCAATCCCTTGATCATCCCTGTGGCCCTTCCTTGGATTCACTCCAGTGAGTCCAGCCCGCACCAGTCCTGTACCGGGGACCCCCTAACTGGACACAGCTGTGCTTCTCCAGGGCTGAGACAAGCTCCTGACATGCCCTCCTGGGCACCCCATCTCCTATGGGCCTGATAACATCCAGTTGTGAAAATGTCCCCTAACCTGATCCTCCTCCACTGGGAGAAGGCAGGGCTTTCCTTATGCCAGCCCTTCTGATGTCAGGAGGAACGAGGCTTAATGAAGGCTGGTCTCAACAAGGACTCAAACCTCTGGAGAGCTTTCAGTCTTATCAGGAACAAAACCTTGGATAACCTAAGCCACTAGAGAGCCAACCCCTCCAGAGACACAATTCCAAAAGCCCTGGGTACCCTGCAACTCTTGTGCAATATTCACATGGGGCAATAGCCCTCAACATTGTATCTGTGAAGGATGTTCTCTAAGTTTTTTTAACTGGTTCAAGTTTGCTGACTTTGGTTAAACAAGGATCATGGGGAATGTCTTTAAACTAAAAGATGACAGATTTAGATTAAATGTTAGAAATTGTTCCCTGTGAAGGTGGGGAGGCCCTGGCACAGGGTGCCCAGAGAAGCTGTGGCTGCACCTGGATCCCTGGAAGTGTCCAAGGCCAGGTGGGACAGGGCTTGGAGCAGCCTGGGATAGCAGAAGGTGTCCCTGCCCATGGCAGGGGGTGGCACTGGATGGGCTGTAATGTCCCTTCCAGCCCAAACCATTCTGGCATTCTGTGATATTCTTGATTGCAGAGCATCTAACTTCATGTCACAGCCACAGCTGCAGGTGTTTAAATGCAAGCCTTCCATTTAAAACTGCTTAGAATTTAATGTTCCTTGATGCCACATAAGACATTTATAGCCTTCCATAGAACAAAATTCTCCCTCCCCCTTTTTCCATTTGTGCTGTCAGTGCTTACTGAGTAACTGGGTATGACTGGGTGATTTATTTAAATATTAGCACAATTTCTGTGTATGCTTTTATCCTTTCTATAAACTGCAGTCCCACCACAGCTCAGAAATACTGAAAAGGCCATCAGGGTTGTAAGGACAGCTTTCCTGCATCCAGTAACAGGTTCTTACACTGTTTCTATAATCCATCTGTACATCTCCAGCATTTTTAATACACCTGGCTCTGCAATAGCAAGGTGCCATCTGTGGTGGCTCTTGGGGCTCAGCTGTTTTTCTCCCTGCCCAATTATATATATGCACCAAATCCTTTAAACCTCTCTCCAGTCTGCAGCTTCATTGGCTCAAACTAAAGAAGAGAATTTTCTAATTCTCTGCTGATAATCCTATTACCTGTCCAAGGCTATTTCTGCAAGGGTCATCATTCCAGAGGGATGTAAATCAGGGGCCAGGTCTTGCTGTGGTCAGTTGTAATCCAGCTCCTCTCCTGGAAACTCCAAGGACATTCGTCAGCCCCTGGGAACAGCAGAGCTGAGGGACTGAGCCTCTCAGGTACCGTGATTTGTGTGTCCAAACCTTGCCTTTCAAGTTTGATTTCAGTAGGGAGAAAAAAATATGGTGTTTTGAAGATATATGAGTGGTGTATGAAAAGTTCTAATAAGTGATGGGGTCTCTCAAAAGAGCCTCACCTTTGGCAGCATCAGGCTGAAATGGGGCTGGTGACATAACAGCTACTGCCAGGTTCCCAGCTGTGAATTTGGCAGGCTACTTTCATTAAACTGAGCACAATGAGCTGCCAGAGCTGTCATTATTTGTGCTTTAAATGAATGCATGGGCAGTGAGTGGTGCCTCACTCCAGCTGGGGTCATTTGGGAGAAATGGAAATACATTAGAAATCAGACACTGGATCTGCTGACAATGTGTGCCCAGACTATTGGAAGTGACTCCTATATCTAATTTAACAGGGCTTCTCTATTCCTTGCATGGAATCCTATCTCTCTCTATTTGATTTTGGCATTGATTTGATTCAAAAATGGGATTTCTACTCTTTTGTAACCTACCTTTGAATACCTGTATATAAGGATCTGCAAGAGAATATAAAAACACCATTTCTTCTGCCTGTGCTGGGATGGAGTTGTGTGCTCTGGGGAAAGGTGAGTGAAGGGCTGAAATCTCTGGGATAATCTCCAGAAAATGTTCACATCTGGGCCCATTTCGGAGCCTCCAAGGAACTCTAAGTGGTAACTTTAGAATGACTCCTTCTTATCCACGTATCTAATCTCAGCTTGGTTTTGCAAGAATTGTTTTCTTGCAAGAGAATGTTTTGATGAGCATAAATATTGGTGTGAAAGAATAATAACCCAAATGTACCGTGGGCAATTCCCTCTGTAGCTGCTGTGACAGCACTACTTTTAGGCAGGTGACAGGTATGTAACTAAAGGTATAAATGATGCATTACATAAAAAGATGGAGAAAAACTCCATTTTTGGGCCCTGAGAGGTTGCTTTGGACAGCTGAAATCCCCAGATGATGAGCATGTTGTGACTAGAATGGGTCTGAGTGGTCAAGAAACATTGGGGCAAAATTACACCTTGGATTCTTGCTTCCAGCCCCTCCCACAAACAGTTTCACCTGCACAATCAATGGCTTTACAGGTTTCCTGCAAGCATTTGACATCTTTTTGACAGGAGGGAATAATTTCAACCTAACCCATTCTTCTGCAGCTGACCTGTACCAGATTGCTAGAATTATATGGAAGTGCTTCATCCTGTTTCAGAATGGGATTTTAAGCTGATCTTTGTTACAAATATTAAAGATTAATCCTAGCAATTATAATTACAGCACAGCTAAAAGATGGGAAATGCATTAGGGCATGAGAGATAATCACCAAAATAATACAGCTTGAGAGCAAATAACATAGTTAAAGATGATTACTATACACCAGGATGTGCAACTGCTGGTTTCCAGTGATAAGGGGAATTCCTCTCTAGCAGCAGTGTGTCTCAAAGCTATCACAGGGCTCCCATGTTCCTCATTTACAAAGTTCGAAAACCCTACAGGTATTTCACACCTTCAAAATACTCATGGGGCCATCTGGTCATACCCTCAGCTCAACTGCAAAGGTTTTTCCTGGGTGAATCACAGCACCAAAGGGCATTTCCTGCCCCCCTACAGCCCTCCAAAGCAAAACCAGAACCTGACCAATGCAATCAGTGCAGAAATAATTCTCCATAAACACTGCACTGGATTCCAGGGATCAGGCAGCTCCGTGGGGTAACTACCTGCAGCTCTGGGAGGTTGTGACTCGCACTCTGCACCAGCCCTGCATCTTCAGAAGAGTCTTAAATGTAGAACTGCAAGAACTTAGGAAAAATCGACATCATCCTTAGCTTCCCACCTTGTATTTTAGACCTATTGTCTTCTTTCACATAGCCAGCAATATGACACCAGATTAACAACCCCACAAGGCACCTGTGGACAGAAAACCCACCGGAGATTGTACTGCCCACTTAGTCAGGCTTTGGTGAGCAAGGAGGGGAAAGGAAATCAGCTCGCCTCTGAGATTTGCTGTGTATAAGGTGGCCAAAGGACATGGGGAACTCAGCTGGAGAGCCTGGTAACCAGCTTTCAGCACTATCCCATCTTAAACTCCCAAAGAGGCTCACTCTAGGGCACATGGCCAACCACAGTGAGACTGAATTACACCCTTAATTCTGAACTGCTTGAGTGAGCACAGACTTCAGCCTCAGCCCAAATACAGAGAAACCTCTCATGGATTTAAACACAAGCTGGAACGTGCTATAAACCAATATATTATTGTATTGAGCAGAATGCATCCCACAGCTCCTTTCTTTAATACTCAATGCCTACGGAATTCCAGGTAAAGCTGTAGAGCATCTCCACAGTCAGCATCCCAGTCCAGAGAAATTCCTATTCTGCTGCTTACTGGGATGAGGATATCAAAGGACTATGAGTAGAAGAAAACAAAGTTAAAGTGAGAAATGAGGTCTACCCCAACACCAGGTATGAGCAGAGTTGGCCAAAATTATGGGATTTGCACTTTCTGAGTAAAAGAACAAAATCCAAACCAGAACAAAAAAACCCCACCCCTTCCAACTTCAAGTTAAAGGCTTGGTGAATTCGTGTCACCTCTTGTAGTAACTCTTCTTTTTTTTTTTTTTTTTAACATAAAATGAAACATTTCAAATTTTCATTGGCATTTTTGTTATGGACAGACATGGGAAATGAGGGCAACAACATGCAGAGGAATAATGATGAGCCTGAAAAATAGCTCCATATATTTGCCTGCCAAAACAAGAAACTCTTTTTTGATGACCCAGAGCCCTTTCCAATCTATCAGCCAGAAATCAAACAAATAAGAAAAATGCAGGAAATTGCAGCGAGCGAATGCCATATAGTTTTTCTCCCTGCATTCTAGCAGGGGAAGGGATGGCAGGAGCAGTGATTCCTGCAGAGAAAGCTGATCTTCCAGAAAATCAATCTCTTTGTTTTGAAAATATTAAAGGAATGCATTCAAATGGCATCTGGAAATTACATTTGTTTCTATTTGCATATCCTTGCCATTTTAGCAGTGTCAATCATTCATAATGTGACATAATTAAAATATTCTTGAATTATTCCATTTGTGCAATATCTTACGGAGTTGTTTTGCATGGAATTAAAGACTTTACGGTAATTTGAGATGAAAACATGTTATAATAAAGGCTTGGCATTTTGGCACAAAGTTTCAAATAAAACAATTGGGGCGCTGATTCCTGTCCTTCCAAATTGCTGGAATCCCATGGAAACAGCTGCCTGCAGCAGAATCCAAGGAAAACCACCCATTCCCGTTCCTCATTGGGGCAGGAATGCTGTCCAGGCTTAAAGCAGTAACAGTACAGCGATCCCATAAGGAAGGCCTTAAAGCAAATGGAGGGTGTTTTAAAGGAAGGGATGAGATAAATCCTTGGACCTCACTTCTCTGCAAGCACACAATGATGAACCACCTGCCCCAGCAACTCTAAGTTAAATCCAGGTCCAGGGTCACTGTCATGGGGAGACCTCAATTCTGTCCCAAGATTCCAGGAAGCAGCACCTGCCAACAGCTCACCTTTGCCCCCTTCCACGCTGGATGTGCCCAGGTTTATTTTGTGACACTCCACATTTGGTCACAGGCAAGAGGCACATTTGGAAATACGGCCTAGCTAAAAATAGCCTGGCTAAGCCTGAAGCCAAGCAGGATGAAGTAAGTGCTCAGAAAGAGTTAGGAGAAGTCAGGCTCTGCCAGAGGAGGAAACGAGCCAGACATGGATGTTCTGAGATCTAAACATTGTGCCTTCAGACCCTGGGGGCTTCCTCAGCACCCACACCACAGCCACCTCCAGCCCTTCGCTTCCAGGGACCGTCTCTGCCAAGGAGAGCAAATTTTGGTCCCCATTATCCATGCCTGCATCCTCTCAAGGCAAGTCAGGTTCTGTAGTTTATCCAAAAAGGGTTTCAGGCCACTGAACCAAGTTGTCGCAGCAATTTCAGTAACTCGTGGCCCATGGCAAACCACACACCAGGATGCATTTATCCACATCTGCCTTAGGGCACCAGTGGAAGGTGTCCCTGCCCATGCCAGGGGCTTGGAACAAGATGACCTTTAGCATCCCTTCCAACCCAAACCATTCTATGATTCCATGACTTTATTAATTTTAGAAAGTGGCTGTTTATTTAAAACAGAGTAACAGTCATTTTAGGACTTTAAAATTTGATTATACCCTTCTGTTCAGTATGAATATTGATGGATCACCCAAGACTCTCCTGCAATGTTTAAAGTAAAGGGATTAATATAGATTTGCTGCTATACTGCCTAATCTGGTGCTGTTAAATAGTTAAATGAATTGTGATTTGATTTTTTTTAAAGAGACCTTGTTGGAACACATCAATAAATAAGGCTCTTACAAACTGATTCATATTTGAGCTGCTCCGTTGGGACAGCTAATACTGCAACAGTCACTTATCAAGTGAATGCAAATCTCTGACATCATGGCAATCTGAAACAGTGTGGTTTTTCTCCAATGTATGACAGTCTCTGGGTTTGTATCTGAGTCTGATTCTCCCAGAGGGAGAGGGAATTCTCTCACTTGCATTCATGTCTTATTCTTTAGCACTGGAGAATCCACAAATAGAGCCCCATTTAGTGCTGAAGCCCACAGCAAAAAGCTTTTAGGTGCCAAAACCATTAGAAAACGAATCCTAGGAAAAAAGATCAGATTTCATTACTTCCAATGCTCATGGAATTCCTCTCCTTTCCCAAGAACAGCACACTGCTAGGGCTGCACCTCCATCCACTTCCCACATCTGCCACAGCCTTCACAGCTGGAGTCAGGCTTGGGCTTAACCAAACATCACACCCTGCTCCACAAACAAATGTGCAGGGAGAAGAAAACTTGCCCTCAGAACACCTCCATTGTCTCTTGTCCTGACTCCTGCTAATCCCATGGCCACCTGCTGCAAACAGAAGGGGTAAGGACCTGGCTTATTTTATCACTTCAGCCCCAGTGGTAGCAGAGCAAGGGCTGCTCTGGGTCGCTGCACAAGGTACCTAAATCCCACAACACAGGAACATTGTATTCAAGCACCTGTGTTGAGCGTATTTTCCATTTACCCTCAAGGTTGCCACAGGAACCCGAGGAATTGAGGCGCTTTGCCCTCACCCAGAGCCGCAGTATCAGTGATGCTGTCGTTCCTTGGGTTTGGTAGGAGCGTGTTCCCAGCACGCAGGCGATCAGAACGCTGCCCCTGGGCTCAGCTCCAAATCCCATCCCTGGGAGGGGTAAATTGGCATTGGGCTGCTGCTGTACACACATGACGTGGATGAAATGAGTCAGAGGGGTTTACAGCATGGTCTTTCTTAACCAGATCATTTTGTTCCCTTTATTTTTCCTTTTCCTTCCTTTCCTCTGCAACAAGCTCCTGGTCTCTCCTCCTGCTTGTTACAACAAGCTTTGCTGCTGATGCTCTTGCGCTCAGTGAATGTCAGAAGCCTCCAAGAACACTGTCAGATGGCTTCTCAGGAGGCAATACAATTATAGCCTGAGCACAGGGAAGGCTAAAATATTTGGAATTAATTTTAGGATAGAGCCATGGCAATCCCTGTGAAGAAGTCTCAGAAACAACCAACTGTGCACAGAGAAACTGGCCCAGCATTCGTGCTCCAGTTTCTACATAAATAAAAGTCCCTGGGAAAGGATTTGCTCTGCTGTTTATCTGAGCTGTGTTTTTGGAGAAGGAGAGGGAACACATGTGTTTTAAGCCATCAGCCTGTGCTTCGAATCATGACATTTTATTTATATGCTCAGAGAAACTTGTGTGCATGCCTCAGCTGCTGCATAACTGCAACCCCAGTTTGCCTTGCTTGGTCTGAAAAGGAAGCAAAATAATTCCAATTTTGTGCAGTTTTACAAGCTACATGTAAAGTTATTTACAAATTAGCTAATGAAAACTCACCATTTATAATTACAAGTCAATCACAGGATCCAAAGGAAAACATGAAGCCTCTGGAATGACATGAATGGTATGAAAGGGATACCATACTCTCTGCAGAAAAGGGATAAGCTTTTCTGTGAGGGTGACTGAGCACTGGAACAGGCTGCCCAGAGAGGCTGTGCAGTCTCCTCCTCTGGAGATGTTCAAACCCACCTGGATGAGATCCATCTGCTCTAGCAGGGGGCTGGACTGGATGATCTCCAGGTCCCTTCTAACCCAACTATGTGATTCTGGGATATAGGGAAGGTACAGACCTGATGTACACACTCCAGGGCTTTCAGGGGCCACACAATCCTGTCTGCTTTGGCTTTCATCTTCTAATTAATAAAGGTAATATGAGGAATACATTCCTATTATCACTGACTTCATGCAGTCATAGTTGCCATAGGGATGTCAGGACCATTCAGTAGAGACAAGGTTATTTCTGATCTTGCAAGCAAAGGAGCAGCTGGTTGGAGCAGGACCTGGGCCTCCATCATTTAATCAATTACACACTAAGTCCATTTTTTGGTAAGTGGTCAAGTGAAAAAAAAAAACCAACCCAACCCAAAACCAAAACCATGTCCAGCAGGATGTGTGCTTGTGGATATACTGAACCCAACTCCAGACTGGCAGTGTCCTCCTGACACTTTCTCTGCTGCCTTTAACAAATACAGAATGACCACTTTTACCTCTAGATCTTCCCATTTAAGAGAAATAAGGAAATTAATCTGTCAGCTCTTCTAAGATGCTGAGATGCACTCAGGACACTTTAGCAGAAGAATAAAAAAGGGAATGGAGGAAGAGGAAGCACCTGGCAGTCGCAAGTTTGGCTCTGCCAGTCCTACAGGAAGAGTTCCAAGGGAGCAGGCTGGAAAACACAAGAAATTCTTGGGAGCACAATCTGAATCACAGAATTTAGGTTGGGAAAGATCTCCAAGATCATTGAATCCAACCATCTACCCAACATTGCCAAGGCCAAAACACATCCCCAGGTGCTGCAAACAGGGGCCACCACTGTTGAATCCCTGCAGGGATGGGGACTCCACCAGTGCCTGACCACCCAAGGTCACCTGTCCCTTTCCCTACCATAGCAAGGTCTTGGTCTGCTGTGACTTACTTTACACATGAAGCAGCACCACAAGATGTGTGAATCTAATTAGACTGCCACAAGTCAATAAATACCCCTGGTCAAGGGTATTTGCCCAGTGCCCAACACAAAGATCGTTCACTCCTCTCCCTTCACACAGGGACCTTCTCTGGAAAGAGGAGGCCCAGCTGCAGAAAAGGGCACTAATTCAGTGAGAGAGGGTCAGAATTAGAAGATAATCTAAATTTTTAATGATGGGAAAGCAGGAAACAAGATCCTCACACATCTCAGAGGATGGATGTTAATGCTCAGAGAAAGCCAGGAATGAAGAGTACATGAACATGAAAGCTGTTGTGAAGATTTTCAATTTTTAAAATTGTTTAGCTCTCAAGTTTGAAATAATGACTGTTTAGACCCTGCTTTAGAGGAAGCTTGTTGTCTAACTCAAGCCTGCTTTTTCCAAATGATGGTAACAAAGTGTAGATATGAAAAAAGTAAAAGCAAATATCCCTACTGATTTATGGTTACAAATACACATTTGAAAAGAACATCAACCAGCTAAGGAGAAAAAAAAAAGCCTGAAAAAAACCCCCACCAGAATTAAATGTTATAATTCCAAAACTATTTTCTTAACTCGTTTTTGTGGGCAATTTTTTGCATGTCCAGAGCCTTGGGAGGCATTCTTGGTCAAACCCATCCCAAAAGAGATAGTGGATGCTCTTCCAGCTTCACAAGTGTTGATTCCTCTCAGCCCTGCCCCACAGGCACCTGCTGGTTTTTGATGGAAAGGAGCAGTAAGATTTGATCAAAAGTCCTCACATGGTAAATATTTCTAGACCTCTAATTAATCCCACAACAAACTCAAGTTCCTTCCCTTTTCCATAAAACACCAGCCATCAACCTCTCCAAGCACCTGTCTCCAGTCACTGCCAGAGTTACAGCTCTGACACAAGAGATTTTTGACAAATTATGGGGATTATACACGTTGCAAACATCTGTTCAGCTTGGGAAAAAAATATGCACAATCTCTGCCCTGGGCTTCTGCCATCCATAATGACTTTGCTAAATACAGCAATAAACTCCAACCAAGGCTCTGAAGGACATGTTGACTTTAGCAAACATGAACGTGGAGTTCAGAAAGAAACACACACTTAAACATCAACTGAAAACTCTGCCCAGACTCCCAGAGGACCATGGTGAGCTGTCCAATCCATCTGACAAATTGGGCCAGGCACTGAGGTTAAACATGGATTGAGGTTCGTGCCCTTAAATAATCTGCATCTGAAAATGTTGGCTGCTCCCTCTCACTTCAAATAGGCATTTTCTCAGTATCCAGCCTCTCTTCCCTCCTCTTCCACCCTGCTTGATACAGCCAAGTTTGTTTAAAAAGAAGATAAATCAATAACAGGTTTCCTGGCAGAATAATTTTAAAAAAGGATTAATTCATCACAAGAGTAACAATGAAGGAGCTGCTCCAACAAATATGCAACATGCCCCAAAATTTGAATCCCAAATTTCAAAAGATATTCACCACTTCATATACAAAATTAAGCTTTTCCAAATAAAATTTTTTTGGTTAATGCTAATTGAAATTTGACGTGGCAACTACTGGCAATGTTAACACTGGCAACTATTATTTTTCCTCTAAAAATAAACCAAGTCCTGTTTTAAAATATCTGCATTCTACCTTTCCAGACAAAACCCTGGTACTCTGATAGAAGTGAATCATAGAATCACAGAATCATGGAATGGCTTGGGTGGGAAGGGACCTTAAAGCCACCCCCTGCTATGGGCAGGGACACATTCCACTAGCCCAGGTTGTTCCAAGCCCTGTCCAACCTGGCCTTGGATACTTCCAGGGATCCCGGGGCATCCCCACCCTCCCAAGGAACAATTTCTCCCCAGTATCTAACCTAAAGCTACTGTCTGGCAGTTTGAAGCCATTCCCTCTTGTCCTGTCACTGATTACTGTGAAGGCATTGAGCTAATTTCCTGTTTCAGAATGATATCCAGAAATAAATGTGCAATCCTGAAAAGATGAATAATTCCTGGTGCATAATTATAGGCCAAATTTTGAAAGACTAAAATAAAGAGGAAAAGAAAGGGATATTTATTTAATCCTATGATCTTGCAGCCCAACACAACGCTGAAGCCAGGGGTAGTCACATAAGGAATTTCCTAATTGGCAAAGCCTTAAGGATAAATGAAACATTGGATTCATCTATTTAAAATGTTTCCACCTCACAAATAAAGAACAGCATAACTCTGCTAAAGCGGATAGAGGGAATAATCCAATCCCATAACCCTCTCATCAGTCCCAGTGACATGCAGCAGAGCTGGCAGCTCCCTGCGTCAGCCCAGCCTGCTTTATGCTTTATTCCCATCATATGACCTCTTCTCTAGCAAATCAAGTCCTGGCCTGGTGTTTTGAAATGATGTTTTTTCCCAGCCACGGTGACCCGATCACTCCATGATACACCATGCTTTTGCCTTGAGGTGACCCCAGGATGTTTCCATTTTGCCACACAATCAGCCTGTCTTTGTACCTTGGGGTGACAAAGCACACAAAGAAGGTTGGCTCTTAAGCCAGTCTTTAGCTGCTTTCCTGTAAGGGATCTGATTGCCCGTGATGCAAGGGCAGCTCCAGGTGCTCCACATTTGCCACTCCCTGGCACAGGGCCTGGCAGCAGATCATGGAAGGTGCTGTACAGCCTTGGGCAAAGGGCTGCAACTCCAGCCTCAGCACTGATCTTGATTGTGCTAATGCCTCCTGCGAGCCTCAGCACATCCATGACCAAGGATTCTTGGCAACCTGTCCCTGCTGCAGGCACAGGAGGACACCGGCCCTCCCAAGGGTACACGCAGAGCGAAGGACTCGCTCCATTCCACTGCCCAGGCAGGGGGAATGATGCCTTCTCCAATTCCATGTTATTTTACCCTATTCCCCCAAATTTCAAGAACCTGAACATTTAAATCCATGGCTGCTCCTTCTCTTGTCCTGCTTGCTTCAGAAGCTGCCCATGCACCAGGTACATCTGTGACCATTAATTACCATTTGGGAGAGGGAACAAGAGCAATCAGGGAGGGAATTCTGCAAATGAGAACCAGGGAAAATGGGCAGAGAAGCAAGATTCAAATTAGCCCTTGGGAGAGAGAAGTGCTGCTCAAGTTCAAACACTCTTCCCAAGAGGCAAAAGCCAGGGGAAGGAACACTCAGAGCACGTCCCGGCTGAGCGCCCACCCACATGGAGCTCCACAGAGACATGCAACCACATCTCACTGCCAAACACCCTTCAGTTTTCACTCTTCCCCCCAAGGGTCCCCAAAATGTCACACTTCCCACTTCACCAGCAATGTCCCACCAACCACTGAGGATTGGCAGCCTGCTGCTGATCCGCTTACCTAAACCCAGACACAAACAGCATTTTCAGCAGGATTTGCACAGATGGAAAGCAGCAAATTTGTGCCTATAACAAGTTTATATTTTGAGAAAAATATTACTCATGTTTGCTTACTGGACTAGCAGCAAAAACTCTTATATTGGAAAGCAAGTTTTATTTATTGTCTTTGTCCTTTGCAGAATGCATCTTGCCTTTTACAGTTTGTTTAGGGATATTTTTATTTAATTTCCTTCTCTTCTGTAACTGTAACTCACAACTACAAGGCACTATTTTTGTATTTACAGCTGCAATCTGTTACAAGGATTAAACAAGGCTTCATTACAGTACACAGCTACGGTGCTTTCTTCCTGAGCTACCTCAGAAGTTCAATATGAGCAAGAGAAAATAGTGAAGTTGTCATTTTGGGTAAACAGAGACATCTCTGTGAAGGCCAAAGGCATAACATTATGCTCCATCCCTGGAAGTGTCCAAGGCCAGGATGGATGGGGCTTGGAGCACCCTGGGCTAGTGGAATGTGTCCCTGCCCATGGCAGGGGGTGGCACTGGATGGGCTTTAAGGTCACTTCCAACCCAAGCTGTTCCATGATTCTGTGCTTTGTTACTAAGCAGAAAACCTTCTTCCATATTGGATAAAAAGGAACCACTTCATTAAATGGTTATTTCTACCCTGTAGTAAGGCTGGCCTGTCCAGTTTAATGACACCAGAGGAATGAGCAGCAATAACAGGAATTCTGCTTCTGATCTACAACAGATCCAAAGCTCATAGAAATTAAATGGCAGCATCAGGCTTATACTTTGCATTTGGGGTTTTTTCTTGGTGAAGAAGTTTTTTTTGGACACAAAAATCTTCTCCATGAAGAAATTGTCATCTTTTCTTTCTTCACTCAGAAAATCTGACAGAAAGACAGGAAAGTAAAGAACTTAAAGAATGATCAGTCTCTTAAAATACATATGTAAAGCCACCACACACATGACAAAATAGGGCCTAGTGCACTGATGACCCATGGACCTGATAAGGAGAAGTTGTTCCCCCATTTGAATTTTCAGGAGCCACTTTCAGTCATCAAAACCAATGACAAAAGCTAATGAAAATACAAAAGATCTTCTAAATTAGCAGTTCCCCCCCTCCCCAGAGATGGCTGCTCATCTGGAATGTCAGAGTGGTACAAAGGGGAAGCTTGGGATCGGTACCAACGGCAGCTGATGGGCTGGAAGGTCTTCCTTGGTGCTTCCTTGGAACCAGGAGACATAACTAACTCCAGTGATGACATTAATCTTCACATCACCATCACTGCACATCTTCCTGCTGTGTGACACAACACCCTCTCAGGGGACTCTGTGCTCCTACCCTGAGCCAGTTACGTATTGGGATTGAGAGACTGCATGAGTTACATGATTAAAAAAAAAGAAAATAATCAGCTGTAAAGCAGTAAGGAATCTGTAAGAGTAGGTTGGGATGGCCATTCTCCATCCCTGCTGAATCCAACCATGCCCATGCAGTGAATCGCTGCCTCTGAGTCCTGGGCCTAGCAATGCTCTCAGGCCAACTCAGGTTGAAGTTGATGACCTTAGTCAGGTGACCTTAAAGGAATTTCTAAAAGACAACACTATCAGTCAACAAATTATGACCCACTTGCACCCACATGAGCCTCTCCAAGGGGCTGCTGCTCTTGCAAGAGCTGCCATGTGATGCAGAAGAGGGTTCCTTCCAGCCATCCCCATGCTGGACACACCACGTCCCAGCACACCTGTAGAGGCAAGCAGGTGGCACCTTCTCATCTGAGACACTCATGATGGGCCATCCTGACCTACTCTGTGACACCTTCTGTGGTGCTGACTCAGCCTTAACATGGACATTTCCTCACAGAGGCACTTGCATAACAACAACCTCACAGCTGGCAGCACCCACACTTCCCCATTTATTGGGAAGCTCATTTTTAACTTTGGAAAATGCTGCTTGCCTGGCACATAAAAGAACACCTCCTCACCACCCAAAAAAAACCCCCAACCAGCCATCCAACAGCTCCACCTCAACCCTGGATGAGGATGTGGGAGAGTTCCCTACCGAGGTGACTGCCTGGCTTTGCCCACACACAACACACAAGAGCTTCCGCTGCGTTTTCCTCGAGGAGAGCCAGCTCAGCCTGGAACACCCTCCCACGGACCACCCTGTCCATGTGCCTTGTCCTCAGCTGCCTGGTTGGGAAACAGCTGGCTCGGCCAGGCCCATTTTCCCAGGGCAGAGATAAGAATGACAAGGATTTACAGCCCTGCTGAGCTGAAAGGAGAACAGTTTGCATGCCTGGCTCCCAGCTCACAGCCCAACTCAGTCACAGGGACAAGATTAAGCTTTAGGAGTTCCCACTCCCAGTCCATAGTCAGCCTCCCAGCCTGTGCATGGTCAGGGTTGTTGCCTCGTGCCACACTGCAGAAGAATGGTGAAATACAGCCTTTATGCTGTTATGATTCATCTAATCTTCACAGATTTATGGGGCACAATAGATCCGTAACATAAATTTTACAGAGACCTTTCATTTGTTAAGCAATCCGTTCCCACCTATGGGAAGAGAGATGTTTCACCAGAAGCACAGTCAAGTTTTCTGGTTTGAGCCTGCAACTGAGTGCTTGAGCTTCATACCCTGTGCTTTTAGTGTTTTTCAGGGCTCAAAGCTCTGAAACTGCAAAGCACACAGAGAATCAAACCCTCTTGCTCCTCCCAGAACAAAGAAAACCTGCAGCAGAAGCAGACAGAAGAGCTTATTGTAGATGCACATATAAGCCAAGGGAACAACTTAAGACTTTGACCCAGCATATATATCTGCTCATCCCTGACATGGCAAAGATTCTTAGTTTTGACTAGTGAGATGGGATTACCTTCAGATTTCTATTTCAGAATTGTGGGAATAGCAATTAATCTGGTAATCAGGATCTATGCAGCAATGACAACCTATCTATGGAGCAACCTACAGAATTTATACTAATAAAGCTTAACTCATTACCTGCTTTTCTTCCAAACTTACTTGCAATGTTTCCCACAAGTTTTGATTAATTGCCACAGGTACATGCATGGAACAACTTATTTGCACATTTGCTAATCAGCTTTAGTCTCAATACACACAGGAATCAGGTACCTTGTATCCTGCTCAGCTGTTATTCC
Source organism: Coloeus monedula (assembly GCF_965178545.1). Taxonomy (NCBI): domain Eukaryota; kingdom Metazoa; phylum Chordata; class Aves; order Passeriformes; family Corvidae; genus Coloeus; species Coloeus monedula. The sequence continues at coordinate 4,078,678 of NC_138789.1, forward strand.
ACATTATCTCTTGATACTGCTATAGAAAAATGAAGGCACATTCCCTCCTGTGCATACACCACTATTTATCACTCCAGTCTAACACCCCAGCAGCCTTTAAATAAGGCAGTTATGGCGTGAGATCATCTTTGCTACTGTGAAGGCAAACAAAGCTTACCTTAGCACCTGAACAGCTGAAACTAGTCTAGACTTAATGGGAACACTCCAATCACCTGCTTTAAGACTTCTGGCTGCTCTGTAGTGCTCTGGCACCACCCAGTTAGGATCATCTCCTTGGTGGGAACACTCAAAATAAGTGTGGTTCTACTTCAGAAACACCACTGTAAGAGACAAAAAGGGTGTTAGGGAATCACAGTGCCCTGAGAGTGTCACCTGGCTCCTTGGGTTGCCTGGTTTATAGAAAGGGTGGAACAAGAAAGTGATTTTAATTTATAACCACCATCGGTTTGCTGTTTTGCAACAAACATGGCCCAGTCAGCTCCAGGATGTTCAGAGGTCTCTTGCCCAACAGGTTCAAATATTTGGCTCCATTTTCTGTATGTGAAATGAGCAGTCTGGGCAACCCTTAAAAATAAATACTTACAGCACTTGGAAAATTAATAGGTTCTGAATTCCAAGAGGGAAAAGAAGGAAAGAATGAAAGAAAGAAAAGAAAGAAAATACTCAGTACACATTGGCATTACAGGAAGTTTTACACCCACCATTTCCCATGACCACATCCCTGATATTCTCCAGTGACTGGGAAGGAACACCATAATGAAGGAATGCTCACCTGAGAATCTGGCCAGACACCTTTTTAAGAAGACTGACATATATCCCAATTGCTTTCTGTGGGTCAATGACTAGCTCCATAATTACCATGTGTATTTTGATCTTCACTGATACTCACCAGCTGCAGGAAATTACACACTGTGCTGTACCTGCTGTAAGCTTATCCCATTGCTATCCTGTTATTAACTGTTCTCCCTTTGGGACTTGCAGCATCTCCTACTCCAGCCACTGAAATGGAAGAAAATGCCAACACCAGCTTGGAAGACAACTTTGAAGGACAGGCAACACACACAGGCGAGGAAACTAACTGGGTTTTTTTTCCTAAAAATAAGTGAAAATGTTCATGTTCACTGGGGAAGCCCAGAATTCCAGTAGTTCCAGTGGATTGGCCAAACCTCTTGCACAAAAACACAGGTTCCAAAGGCAATGAGAAGGTATTTGCAAGTGGCAGCCCCCATGGAGGACAGGTAATACCCAATGTTGTGCTGCTCCTCCTCAAACCTGAAGCAAAGGCCAAATGCAGGGGACACTTGACAAAGCCACCTTTTGGTTTATTGCCTCACTCCTGTGGTTTATTTCTTCACTTTGTTCTCCAGGGGAGTAGAGAAGACAACAAAAGAGCAACAAAACCCACGCTAGAATTAGGTGATAGCGTTTCACTAGAAAGGCAAAATGATTTTTCCCTTCTTACAGAAGGAACACTCAGAGCTAAAAATGCCCCTTATGGCAAACACAGAATTTAGAAGCTTTAAAAGAGGCCTCACTCAAAACCATCACTCTTTTTAATCCAGTGCTCAATCACCAGGATTTTTATGAGTACTGACATTGTGTTCAGCTCTACAGCCAGGGATCATCTCCTCCACCCCATTGACAGGTAACAGGATGCCAATCATTCCCTCCCTGTGCTCCAAAGGCTTCTTTTCCTTGGAGCTATAATAAATGCCGCCCTTGTAATAACTCCGGGGTTCCTTCCCAACCAGCCTTGCTGCTGTTGGCCAAGATTGTGAGGTATACACAGGTTGGATGTGTCTCTGAGCAACAGAGCTAGTGGAAGGTGTGGAACGAGATGAGCTTTAAGGTCCCTTCCACCCCAAACCATTCTATGGGAAAAAAAAAAAAAAAAAAAAAAAGTATATACATGCACTATATCTCACTTTCATCACATCTTCTGTGTGAAAATGAGAGCTGCCTACCCGGTCTTCTCTAAATTTTCCATAGGAAACTTCACCTCTGAAAACACTGAAGTATTCTTTGTTTGTGCTTTAAAACCTAAGATGCAGATTAAAATTTTTCATTTTGAAAAACAGCACTGGAATTTCGAAATTAATTTTTTTCCCAGTTTCAAAATTTAAGCAGTTTAATCAAGCAGCTCCAAAGACCAAGATCTGCATTACAATCAGAATTATCATTTGCCTTACGGGTTACTCTTCCAGTGCAACATGTATTGTTTGGGTTTTTTAAAAATAATCTCAAATGTCCTGCACTCTTAGTTTTACTCTGAGTCCTTATACACATTTAATATTTAAATTTTATTAAATATTTAAATTAATATGTAAAGATCCTGTTTATAAAGAAATCAAATATTTGTCTACCAAACATCACCTTTGGCCAACATGGCAGTTTTAACAGGTTTCAACATCCTCATCCATGTTAACTGCTCATGTAGTTCACCACAATCCTTCCAAAGGATCCTGATGGGAACCAGATCACCAAAGTGATCCAGGCTACAAAAACCCTCTTTCTTTCTTTTTGGGACACATTGATCCCAAAGCTTTGGTTCTCAGCACTCCTGGAGAGTGCTTTGGAAGGAGGAGGGACACATAAACTGAGGGACAGAAGGAAAAACCAGCAAAGAACAGAAACTTCTCAAGAAACCTCTTGTTGCAGCCACTTTCTCACCCAGCTTCATCTCTCTTAGGGCCCAAAGGTGTGATCAATGACTGGAGGAAGTTCAAATTAGAGAGTGAAGATGGAGACTCCTTACCCCCGAGCAAGAAAGAAATGCTTAGACAAATGTCTTCACCACACAGATCTTTCAGCAGAGATGATAAAGATACCAGAGAGAGATTCTGCCGTAAGGTAAGAAAAGCAAAAGGAATTAATTTTGGCTCTATATAAAACATGCCTGTTATAAGGTAGAAAATCTTGAATTGCCACTCAATTTCTGTGTAACTTAGCAGAACTCTCACAGTGCAGACAGAACACATGTGCAAAACAACGGAGCTGGGGAAGGGGCTGGAGCACCAGGAGCAGCTGAGGGAGCTGGGAAAGGGGCTCAGCCTGGAGCAAAGGAGGCTCAGGGGGGACCTTCTGGCTCTGCACAACTCCCTGACAGGAGGGGGCAGCCAGGGCTTGGGCTCTGCTCGCAGGGAACAGGGACAGGATGAGAGGAAATGGCCTTGAGTTGTTCCAGGGCAGGCTTAGATTGGATATCAGGAAAATTTCTTCCCCATAAGGATGGCCAAACGTTGGAATAGGCTGCCCAGGGCATTGATGGAGTCACCATCCCTGAAAGCACCCAAAAAATAGGGATGTGGTGCTTAGCGACATGGGTTAGAGGTGGATTTGGCAGTGCTGAGTTAATAGTTGGACTTGACGATCTTGAAGGACTTTTCCAACCTTAATGGATCTGTGATTCTCTCTATCCAGTCCTCTCTCAAGCAAAGGGTAACTTCAGTAAAATGAGCAGTGTATTTCACATCTATCCTGTACAGCACAGCTTGATCTTTCTTCCTCCCTTCCCTGCCACAATGCTCCATCCTTGGTTAAGGCAATGGAAAATTTTTAATGTGTTTAAGAACCTATCAGTCAGGATAGTGCTCTGAGCCTGAACATCAGTCATGACCATTTACTAATTCTGAAACAGGGGAGAACCAAACCCCCAATAACACAGGACTTAAACCTGCCCCACTACTGGCAAAATTTCCACGGGCTCTGAGAGATCCATAAATTTTTGCCAAATGTGGCCACTGCTGTCAGTACCAGCATGTTGACAGGCAAGCATTGAGACAGGATCTGCACCTGTCTCTCGACGGGACCTCCCAAAGTCACTGTAGGGAGTGATGGTGCTTCTGGCTCAATTTTCAGGGTTCTGTAGACAACAGGTGGGTCTGTCCCCATTCCAGCTCCCAGGGGTTCCCAGTGACTAACAGCACTCTCTGGCTATTCCCAGATGAGCATGCAGGAGTACGAGTTGATTCACGCCACGCAGGAGGACGAAAGCTGCCTACAGCAGTACCGCAAGCGCTGCATGCAGGACATGCACCAGCGGCTCAGCTTCGGGCCCAAGTTTGGCTTCGTGTGCGAGCTGCAGAACGGGGAACAGTTCCTGGAGGCCGTGGAGAAGGAGCACAAAACCACCACGGTCATCGTGCACATTTACGAGGACGGCGTCAAGGGCTGCGAGGCCCTCAACAGCAGCCTGACCTGCCTGGCGGCCGAGTACCCCACCGTCAAGTTCTGCAAGATCAAGGCCTCCAGCACGGGCGCCGGGGATCGCTTCTCCAGCGAGGTGCTCCCCTCCCTACTGGTCTACAAGGCCGGGGAGCTGCTGAGCAATTTCATTAGTGTCTCTGAACAGTTCAATGAGGAGTTTTTTGCTGTGGATGTGGAGGCTTTCCTAAATGAGTATGGGCTGCTACCTGAGAGGGAGCTTCGAGTGCTGGGGAATGGCACAGATGAGCCAGATGTTGAATAATTAGAGCCATAGTCCTCACTGCCTCCCTCTCCTCTTCAGTCAGCTGTAAATCAATGTCAGTAACACGCATCCCACTTAGAGAAGGTGGTCTTTGCTGATATATTTGTAACATACAAAGACATAAAAATTGTTTAACTGTTAGTATGTGGATTCTACTTAAAACACATACAACTGGCAGTCCTGTACATATCTCTATGCCAGCCACAATAATAGGAAGAACAGCAGTGATATTTAAGAAATACAGGAAAAACAAATTTGAGGGCCCATGCCTGTCTCCACAAAGCACCAGTCCTTCATCTCAGTGGGGACAGGACTGGTCCATCTCTCTGTGCACACAAAAAGCCATCTCCATGCTCTGAAGTTACAGCAAGTCCTGACCCCTGATTCACTTCTACTGATTTTGGCAGGAACAAGCAGTTTAAAGGACAGACAAACAGCCCAAAGTCCTTGCATTTCTAAATGGCTCAAGTGTCTACATCATTATTTTATTCCACATTTAATATTCAATACTGATGCAAAGAGAGAAGTTAGCTCAGTGCTCATGTACGTTTTTCACCCAAACAGCTGACACAGACACAGCTTCAGCTGATTTCAGTTCATGGGAGCTCCCTATGCTGAGCAGCAGTATTTAAAAAGTCTGTCAGTTTCTGGAAAAGTATGTTGTGCTTATGTAATAACTCTGAATAAAGCTTATCAGCTCTCAAAAGCTGCTATTGGAAGTGCGAAATATATTGGTAGTACATAACCTTAGCCTTAAATTCGTGAAATACTAGTAAGCACTCATTAGACATTTACTAAACTCAAAGTTTCAGGTTTTGTTAAAGGGAAGCTGCTGAGAACTACAATTTAACAATCTATCTGAGAGGAAGACATGGGATAAACTCACTATAAACATTCCTCTCTCTCTCCACTTGATACAACACAACAAAACATTAGAAACCCTTCAGTGACTTCTGCACACTGCCAAAGCTAAAGGCTGTTTGACTCTGAGAATGGAAGTATCTGTATCTTCCTAAAGATCTTAACAGCACAGTTTGGCTGATAACATTTGAGATGATCAAAATGTTAAAGACTATTTCTCTTTTGTTTGTTCTTTTTTAGAAACTGTCAAAGTACTACTGAATTTCTACTTTTAACATTGTTTTGCCATGGATGACTATTCTAACAGAGCTCTAGAAACCTCACCTCATGTACACCTTATTAATCATCTCTCGTACAATCTTCTCTAACCGGTAAAACAATTCATGACTTTATTACACCAAGAATTCAAATAGCATGTTCCCAAAATGTCATTATTTCCATGCTGTAAACTGCTGAGTGAGAGACTGTGACAAGCCTTTCTGATGGAACTCCAGGTGAAAGGAATAAAGCTTTTCCCTTGGAGCAGTCCTCTCTCCCCTTCCTGAAGCGTAAAGTTGACCCCTCAGGTAAAGTCACTTTCATGCTAACATTTCATTTGTCTCTTCAGAATATTTGCAGATACACCAAACAGCATGAAAATCCAATGATCTTATAGGAGTTTAGGTAGAAAATACTGAATTATCTTTTGTCCATCGTAAAAGTAACCAGTTACCTGAGTAGCAGGACAATACTTCCCTTGCATTTTGTTAATGATGTGTTTTAAAGAAGAGACACGAAAAATTTCTATCCTCTACACACCAAGAAAATCTCCATTTAAGTTGTGAGAACTTAACTTCCTCGAGAACTTTCCCTCTTCATCCAACTTGGTTTAAAAGCTATCAGGCTGTACATCAGCAGCCTCATCACATAAGCTTCATTTCCTTGAGAATAAGGCTGAAAGCACAAAATCCCAACAGTAGCACCACAGAAGCAGCACCCATAGCTACTGTAAGAAATAAGTTGACACTCCAATTTAAGAGACAGATTAAGCATGCTTAAGAAGGATTTTCTTCAACCTGTGATTTAAGAACCAAAAAGCAAACACACATGTGGCACCAAGCCTCAACAGAAGCTCATGACTAATGAAGTTGCAAATAAAACTGATCACAGCAGTTATCAGTTTCTGCAGGAAAAAACCCCAACACCTTAAAAACAAAAAGCAAGACTTGACTCAAACATTTACTACTGTACGAAGGTTTTTGAGTAGCAAACGCTAAATGCTTCAATAAGCACATGGGAACAGCCTTCCTGCTACTCTGCCCTCTGGTTACTCTTCCTTTTGACTCCAAGTCACAGAGACCCCGAGTGTCCCTAAATATTCTGATGGAGCACAGGGGGGAACAAATTATCACTGGTGTCACTGCTGCTCAGGCTGAGAGCAAAGCCTCTGGTAGATGCCAGTGTCCTGCTGTCAGCTGGGCTAGTTATTTTTCCTCCCAGCAGCCCAGACAGGGCTGTGTTTTGGATTCAGTACAGAATCATTTTGATAACACACTGATGTTTCAGCTGTTGCTGAGCAGAGCTTACCCCCAGCCAAGGACTTTGCAGTGTCCCAGGCTCTGCCACTGAGGAGCTGCACCAGAAGCTGGGATGGAGCATGGCCAGGACAGCTGATCCCCCTGGGCAGAGGGATATTCCACACCATGGGATGTCATGCCCAGTGTGAACTGGGGCAGTTGGCCGGGAGGGCCGATGGCTGCTGGGGGACAGGCTGGGCATCAGTGGGTGAATGGTGAGGGACTGCACTGGGATCACTCATCTGTCTGGCTTGTACTCCTCTCTCTCGTTATCCCCCTTTTCATTATTATTACTACTGCTATTACTATATTGTACTTTATTTCAATTATTAAACTGTTCTTATTGCAACCCAAGAGTTTTATCTTTGTTCCAACCCTCCTGCCCCTCGCCCCAGGGAGGCGAACAAGCCCTGTGTGGTCCTTAGGTCCCAGCTGGGGCCACACACCATCACAACCTGTCAAAACTTACCACACCAAATGCTGCCCTCAGATGTGAGGAATCATAAACCTCAGTGACCAAGACCACTGAGATTTTTAAAACTACATTTTAAAACCCCATGGCACAGAAAATAATGATTCTATAAAACTATTTTGTGTCATAAATTTTAGAACTATACTGAGAAGAGCCTGATTTTCAGATGTGGAAGTTGAAACCATTACCCTGGACTCTTACATATTAAAATAAATATATATCTGCAATCATGGACATGAGTTAACAAAGCTCAGTGTCAGTCACAATGGAGTTTTGACAGACTGAAAGCTTTGGAGTATTATACACGTAGGAAAAGGATAAACCTACAATCAAACCTGAGCTAGAGTTATGCAGTAGTCAGGAAACAGATTTTTAAAAGGTTGTTTTCCTTTTCTCTTACACACACATTTAAATTTATCCTAAAGCCCTCATTTTCTTATGCTATCAATGGCACAAAATGGTACAAGAAAGGATGGGACAACGAAATCCCCTCTTGGTTAGTCCTGTAATTCTTAGACAAGCAAGAACCTGCTTTCTTCTACATCCACTATTTCCTCACACCAGGATGACTGGAAGGCTCAATCTGTAGGTACAAGTCAAATTACTCTTTTTTTCTTTGACAGGGTTGATTAATTTCTTATTGCACAAATGTCAACAGTCTCCTACATCACACCTGAAATCTCCACCAGAGCCCAAATTGGAAAATCAGACTTCCACAGATCCTTGATACCTAGTTACTTACAATCTGAAGGATTAATTTGACCATCACCACAAAGAAAAGAAACATTTACTAAGCACTGCATAAGCTTGCAGAGGGGAAGAAAACCAGAGTTCTTTGCAAGGGGATCCATGGAATAATACATTCCAACAAGCTCTATTTTTGATACCACAAGCACTAAACAAGAATAACTATAGGAAGAGTGTTTCAGGACAATTTTCTTCTCTGGTGTCAGAGATGCTGTACCTCACTTCTGTGGCTGAGTTTTGTGTTACAGGCAACTAAAGAATAATCATTTTGTATTTTACCTCCAAAAGCACACCCTATTCTCCTTACAAAAAAAAGGACAAAAGACAGCTCCTTTCTCCTAATTACACCCCTGTTCCTCCCTCTAACAGAGGCTGTAGCAGAGCAATTTTTAAACCAACCATATTCTGAAGCATGTTACAAAATTACTCCCATTTTCTGGATAACCCTCAGCCTCCCCTGGATGTCATCCCACCTCCTGATTCCTGCCTATTGATTCCACTCACTGGCACAGAATAAAAAGCAATTATAAAATTATAAAATTATAAACCAGCTGAACCCAGTGCCTCCATTACAACACTCACCTCGCTCCAGGAGGTCCCAGTTGAGCAATGCTGAGCACAGAAGGTCAACACTGTGTTTCAAAATATACTTACAATACTAAAAGCAGCTGTTTTTTCCAAACATGTAAAAACAGAATACACAGGTGAGGCAACAGCAGTCAAGACACCTTTCTCAGAGTTGCCTTTAATAAAGGTATCCCAGTACATACTTGATTATGCTTTAGAATCAAAGGGTTTATTTTTTTCTTTGTGTTCTACTGCCTTCAAACAAAAAAGAAATTTGCATTGGTATTAAAATGCCTTTAATTCTCTTCTGTTGTAGTTCAGGTCCAAGTAAACATCACATTTCATACACAAGTTATCTTTATTAACCTTACTAGAATTCATTCCCTCCTTCCACCTTCCTCATGTCAAGTAAACACGCAACTGGCCAACATCCCCAGGAGACTCTCTCATCACGGAAAGCTCTCTGTTTATAGCCTAAAAATCCTGATTAGCAATAATTTTGACAACTTGCCTGTATCTACAAGATAACCCACAAGACCTGCCTAGGTGTAACTGTTGCTGAAATAGTTAAAATTCCAAAATAACAATGATTGTATTGGAGCTGGACAGAGAAATCCTCATCAGGAGGCACTGAATAAAAGCCAGCAGCATACACACAGCTCAGCAATGCTATGCATTTCATTGATTTCTGAGTTCTCCAGTCCTGAACCAAGCTATTTACAGGCTGTCTTGGTCTAGTCTTGAAACTTCTAGAAACTATTCATTTGCATTTTATGCTAGTTAGCCAGTATTATCTAAAACAACACATATGGTGAAATGCTGGCTTCACTAAAACTAATATTCCCCCAATTAACTGTAATAAAATAAGATTTCTCTTAGCAAAGGAACCCTTAAAGCAGGAATTGTCATACCAGGTCATTATGCAGGTTTTACCAATACCCTGAGAAACACCAGGAGCAGCATTTTGCATTAAAGGAACCAGGAGGAAGAAAATGAAGGTTCTATGTTTGTTTAAGGGATCTCTCTAGAAAACAATATTATCATCATTCATTTATACAGAGCGACAGGGTCAGTTTCTTGTAAACCTGATTCACCCTCTACTTGATTCTGTAAGTGCATAATTCTACTTGATCTAGGAAGTGCGTGATGGAACAAGGTAACTGAACCTACAGTTTATATTGCACATCTACCTGCTGAGATTTAGGCAACAATTCTTAATTACTAATATATTAACCCCAGCTGTTTCCATCTTGTGAGTGGCCAACACTTCCTAGGAGCTGTGGTGGCTGGAGTTTAATCACTGGAGATCAATCACTGAAGTAGTTGAAGGAGAAGATCGACGCCAGGACTGCAACAGCGGCTGCCACGACCAGCCCTAAATCCAGAGGGAACACAGGCAGTGAGGGAAGGGCAGCACAACCAGCCCTAAATCCAGAGGGAACACAGGCAGTGAGGGAAGGGCAGCACAACCAGCCCTAAAGCCAGAGGGAACACAGGCAGTGAGGGAAGGGCAGCACAACCAGCCCTAAAGCCAGAGGGAACACAGGCAGTGAGGGAAGGGCAGCACAACCAGCCCTAAAGCCAGAGGGAACACAGGCAGTGAGGGAAGGGCAGCACAACCAGCCCTAAAGCCAGAGGGAACACAGGCAATGAGGGAAGGGCAGCACAGGCAGCAGCAGGCAGGGAGGGGAGGGTGGGTCAGGGGGAATGAGCACAAGGAGAAACAAAAAGAGCTACCCCAAAAACTACTTTTCTTAGCATGCTCATTACTGATGCAGCTGAGGAGACACACAGAGAACCCCAAAACACCCCAGTGATGATTTAAGGGAAAACATTTTTACATTCAAAGCAAACACATATTTACTGCTCCTATTTAATCTTCCAGTTACCATATTCTAATAATTAATAGAAACCAGAAGTTACTGCTTTGTTGACTAAAGTGGAACTATTTCAATACAAGCAGACCCACAGCACAGAGAGCTGTACTAAGTGCAGACACATCTCTGAGAGCGGGATGAGGCAGCACCATGGAGAAGTTGCAATGGAGAGTTCTGTGGCTTAGCATGCTGTGGGAGTTAACAGTCCTGAAAGGGCCCACTGCAGGTTCTGGAGTGCCATAGCAAACATCTGGGAAGGAACATACCCATATTTTGTTGGAGCTTCAACAGCAACGTTGCTTTTGTCAGCTGTGCCTGTTGCGTGTCACTCAGGCTGTCAGTCACTGGACAAATATCAACTGCATGGAAATCAAGGAAAGATGGGAAAAATTAGCAGCTGTGTTTTACAGTGAATTAATGCAAAAGGCCAAGAACTTCCCATCAACTTTATAAAGTGTATTTATAGTAGAAAAAAACAGTTTATTGCAGTAGAAGTGGTACAACAGCACATCGCTGAACTATGCTGTATGGCTGGAAAGGTAAAACTAAAGAGACAAAATACATTTCAGGAGGAGTTCCTCTTCCAAAACTCATTTTCCACACCCTGCTTCCATAGAAACACTCCCAACCCTCTTTGCATAGCCTGGGGAGAATTTGACTACCCTGAGAGGGAATCACCAAAATGTATCAGTAAGCACCTTCCAAGATCAAAGGTTCCCTTCAGAGCCATCTGTCCCAAGTTCAGGGTACATGCAAATCCTGCTGCCATGAGAGGATGAGCCCGCCAGCACTTCCCTACCCAACATCCAGAAACGCATTTTTTCCAACCACAGAAATTTCTTTTTGAAGATCCCCTAAAAATACCCTTTCACAGCAGGTATGGAGGACTCATTCCTCTTTGGAAGAATTACTAAATCCTTAGTCTGCCCAGCCAGGATGTGAGAGAGCTTAAGTCTATTTCCAGGCGGATGGGATTCAAACCTGTATCTATTTCCTTTGCAAAGATCTCCCTAATCCCTTGGCTATATCCAGCCTGTTAGAGGGGCAGGAGACAAAGAAGGGGATTAACCTCCAGTCCTCCAGCCCAACTTGTTTGAGCCACACAGAGCCAGCATGGAGTATGCCACACACCCCTCAGTGATAAGGCTGCTTGATGGTGGTGGGCCAATGGCCTTCAATTTGCAGCATTCCCGTTTCCACGAGTTTGCTAAGACTTCACTTGCCAGAAGTTTGGATTGCAATTCAGTAGCTACGACCACAGGCACCTTCTGCACGAGCAAAGGGTAAGAGAAAGTGTTTGTCATGGCAGTGGGAGCTGGATGTGTCTGGGAAGAGTGGGATGGGCAGGCTCAGATAAGAGAACGAGCCTAACAGACTGTTCAGGAAACAAGGAAACCTCCAGCAGCACCAGATATCAGGTTTAGAAGGCCATGGGACACTGATCTGAATAAAAACAGATCTCCATTTCCACAGTGGCGTTGTCCATCAGCAATAAATCACAAATGACATACTTGAGTAATAAGGCACATCCTTTGTGTGATTCATACACAAATAATTCATGAAGTACTTTCTCTATCATTAGCTGTGGTGGAAATGGATAATCTAGACATGATCAGAAAGGTTGTTTCATCTAACATGAGTCATGTGGATGATTGTCTTCAAAATCTCCTTAAGTCAAACTTGCACAACATCTGTTACACAAAACCACCCAAACTAGGCTTTTACAACCTGTCTTTAGGTTTTTTATTCCTAAACGCACCAAATTGCTACAGGATGTACTGCAGCAGAGAAATCACTGTCTGATATGAAACTCAACAGGACAGTGAGTTACACAGATATACAGACATCTATACATATGCATATATTAAGCAAAACATTGCTTGGAGATCTCTCTGCAAGCAGCACATACACATAAAATCAAGATAACATTTCAGTGCAAAGTGTGTTTTTCGAAGAGAAAGTATCAAATATCCCTGAATCCCACTGGTCCTCAATGAGGCCATAGCTAGATCATTATCCTCTCTGTGCCAAGAAAAACACTCCCTCAGCTGCCTAAAATGTGAGTAGAAGTCTTCAGCTAGAGTAGAGGCATTATTAATTGCTGCAATATAGGTTTTCAGTAAGTATCTTAACTAGTACAGTAAGAGAAGTTCTGTCCAGAGTTTTGAATTTCTTAAAAAATCCCACTTTGGGATAATCTGACTGCATTTCTTGAGCCACGTCTGAAGTCTAGCTCCAGCAGGTTCCTTTCTGCTGTACATTTGATGAGCAGGTAGGATGGTCTGTGCCCTCTAACTTGAGGTTTCTTTGTGCCTCCCTATGCTGACAGGACCTTTGGAAGCTGCACATCAAGGCAGCCGCACATTCCTCGCTTGTTCAGGCAGGAAAAAGGTAAAAAGACAAAGGGAAAAAGAAAAAAGAACCACCCTTGAGCTATTTGGTTACCACAGGCCTTTATGGCATCACATTCTGGAAGATTTGCATGTGAAGCAGCTGTAGCACTAAAGAGTTTTCATAGCAGATGTTTTCTAGTACCAATTATACGAATCCTTAATTCTTCAGTTTCCTAACCAAGATGGGGAAGTGATTACCACTGCTGAAGTCTTATTTCTGTCTATCCACTCAGGGTATTTAACAGCCCACCCCCTGCACTGAGGAGGAGCAGGGATTTAGTAAAGCCAATCAGAAATGCAGAGCTTTCAGTTGCCTGTATTAGAGCACTAAATACCTTGAAATCACAGTGTTAGAGCTATTTAAGGCTTTCACTTATAAATAGCTCGGGGTTTACTTTCTATTTTCCATATAGCAATTTTAAAGCATGACCCCGTGGTGCCCCCACTGGTGAGGTGTACAAGGAGTCAAGAGACTAAAGCTGCAGGAGACACCAGGAGAGCCCAAGTTCAGTAAACACATAAAACTGACCTCAAAATTTCCCATTTTGACTAAAAGCTGCTTAAGAAATAAATCTTTTGCCTATACTGATTAGATCCTCTTCTTCTAAAGTGCATATTTTAAAGAGCAACAAAACCCCAAATTATTTCAAAAGCCTGCTTGTGTTCTTGAATTTTAGAGAATTCTTTTTATCAGCAAACTTTCCCCAGAACCTCAGTATGAAAAGCATTTCCAGTTAATTCGAGGTAGGGGCCTCAGACCACAGGAACTGTGACACAAACAGAAACGCTGATGACAAAATTCTCTACAAACCTATTACTGAATATTGACTACTATTAACAAAGTTAGAGCTAAGCTTAGAGAAACAACACATGCTTCCCACGTCAATATGATGCACTGGAAAAGCCTTTACACAAGGGAAACCATAAACTCCCATTGTAACATAAAAACACGTTTACAGCAATACTCAGACATTTCCTACCAAAGCAACAATAAAAATCAAATTCCATAATTAATTTGGTTTTTTTAGAATGCAGAACACTTTGTATGCATTTAACAGGACTCTTTCTAAAATGACCTTCCTGGTGTGATAAAAGAGTATAAATAACTTGTGATTTTAATAAACCACAGATGCCTCATGCCTCAACACTAATTATCAGAATGAACGGTGCTGTGCTGATAGCATTATTGATATCACTGCTATTAACAGAGCCCATTCCATGGACAAACTTTATGGTGGTCACCAGGACAAGGCCAGGCTTTACCAAAATCCCCTTGAATGTTTTTCTCTCTCCTCTTCTATGCACTTACTTTAATTTGTGGGTTTGGGGTTTTTTTTAATGAAAATACAAACCTACTTTAATTTGCTTTTCTTTAAAGAAAAAAAAAAAAGGACTATAGCCCCCCCCTTCCCCCCCCAGTTAACTCTACAAGAACACCCAAGCTCATTTTGTGGCCATCATGTCACACCTATTATTGGCATTAATCTTTGGGAATGCCCTGCTGTTAGTGGAAAGGTGTTTCCTTCCTATCTGCAGCTCACACAGCCTTACACAAGCAATAAAGCTGAACTGAATCATCACCTCTCTCCTCCCACATCTCTCTCCACTGCTACAACAATGCTTACTTGCTTCTCTAAGCTACACAGATTCCTTAAAGCTCAGTAGTAATTAGTTTTAAGAGTATTAAAGTTACTCTAGTAATACCAGAGAGATTTTTATTGGCTTTCCTGTTTTCCTTGAGGTTTCTGTACATCTCTTACTCGTCAAGATGATGAGTCAGTTCATAGCTAACAGGTCTAGTTAAAGCCTGGGGGGGAGCTGATTCATTTAGAAAGACAAGAAGTAATGATTAGCTCTGAAGTTAGGAAACTCAAAACCCCCTCCAAGCAAACAAGTAGGTCAAGGAGAATACTCACAGTTCACCCTGCACAGCAAGTCATGGTTACATTGACCAGTTTATGTCCCTAAACACCAACATCCTAAAGTGTTCATAGTTCTTAGCTGAGAATTAGTGTTGGGTTTTTTACTCATTTAAATTATAAAACTGGAACCTGCAGCTCATATGCATGTTGATGGGGGAAAAAAAAGGGGGAGTAAAATCTCTTCCGTAAGACCACAGGAAATGTTATTAGATGCATTTCAATGTCATATTTGATTTCTACATTGAAATCAACATTGCAAGGGAAAAAAACCCAGCAGGGAATGATATAAACCAGAAATATTCAGAAAGAGGAACCCAGTAACTAGATTATAGCAAAATATCTGCATTAAAGGGAAGATAGCAGTCTCATAATCAGACCATAAACTTGTAAGACATTCAGTAGAAAATGAAAAGCGCTCTCAATTTTGTTTTTATTCTGGGTGAACCACAGATCTTCAGGTTTGGGCACTGCATTTGGTACATAAATTAAAACACTCAGAATAAAGAAAGGTATTTGGTGTTTTTTAAAACATCAGGTTTAGCATGAAAGCTTCCTGAAAGACAAATTAGACTACATGCATGTTTTGCTAGTAGAATTTTTTAAGTTCTTAATTCTGTAGTGAAAAACCTGTAGATTTGAATAAATCACTCACCTTATTCTAACTCTCCTCAAAACTACTTAACACTAAAAAGATGAACTACTGAAAGTGTAAATATATATATATTCATGTGAAAAATAAAGCTTCACAGGGTGTTTTTTAAGAGTTTATTTGTCAATAAAGGATCCCCTCTAATTCATGAGCAGAATGGCACACGGAAACCTTGTTTAACCATCTCTTCATGTTTCTACTGCAATTCACAGGCTGCAGCCATGGCTGCACTGAAAAACCAAAATATCTGAGAGAAGAAAGAGAAGTCTGTTCCAAGAAACACAAACTGCAAGAAACTTGATGTTTTCCCACAATATATTCAAGCTGTAATGAACTGCTATAAATCCTCAGAGTTGGACGTGAAGTAAGTTGAATTTAGGCTGTCCATATCTGGATAAAACTGGCCTATGCCATTAGTCAGCATTTTCCTAGCCCCTGACCCAGCCTGCCCTGGTTCTCAGATATTTACCTGTGCTAATGTCCTCAGCTATGTGGATTTCTTCAGCTTGCACAGGCTGATCCAACATCTCCACAAAACGTTCCTGGATTTCTCCAGCAGCCTCATCACCGAACTTATAATCACTGAGCATCACACTGGATCCAGCAACTGGGACAAACAGTCTCTGAGGCAAGACATGATATTCCCTCTCAAAATCTAAAAGGAAAGAGGGAGAAATACCATCCCAATAAAAGCCTTGACAGTTATGATAAGATTCCTCCATAATCTCTGAGCCTAAGATAAAGCCATTGCCAAAGAAGAGCTCAAGGTCTCTGTAAAAACTCTGCTTTCAGACATGCCTGGTTGAGTTGGCTGCTATTATATGGATTGATGTCCTTACGTTATTAATCTCTCCAGAAATACCCAAGGCAGTTCCAAAGCAGACCATAAAACGTTAAGAGGAGCTTTTCTCCTCTTTGGAATGACTTGCAGGAAGGCTCTGGGAGAGCCTGCAGGTAAGAGCTCCCCGAGGAGCAGGATTTCACCAGCACAAAGGATTGCAGAGGTGTCACACTCGGAGCCACGAAGTTCGGGTGCCACCTAGAGAGGGGACTCAGAACTACGTGCAATGGAAAATGCTCTCCCTACCGAAGATATTCCCATTGATTTGCCAATTAACTCTTTTGTGGTTCAAACACAACAAGAAGACAACGACACCACTGCACTGAATTAAGTTTAAAGAGTCCCCAGCACGAGCTCAGAGATCTGGTCTCTACCAAGTTTTAACAGACTTCAATATTAATAGGAACACTATAGATGGATTTAAAGAATAAAAATAAAAATGTAAAGAGTGCAAGGTACAGCTGGAACTTCAGAGACAAGAATTTCAACTACAGAAGTTTTAAAAAAAATCACAAAATTTCTGATGAGTGAGGAAGAAGCTGGAATTGCATTTTGTGGTCACAGGAACTGAACACAAACATGGTGTGAAAGCTGTGATGCCAAAGGACACAAACTTGACAAAAAATTTCCAGATTTAAGTCAAGGTTGACAAGCAGCAATTATACCTTTCATTTTTTACTCTGCTCTAACCAGACTGGAACTTCACTGTAACAGAATTTTCTACAACCACCAAAATTTACTGCAAATAGAAGCTGGTGATTTTTTTTTTTTTTAATTTCTTACTTTTTTTCTGAGGTCCTTCATTTAAAATCAGATCTTCAAACAGTATTTCACACCGGTCACTCAATGTGTTTATTATGTCTCTTTTCAAAGCCTGCAAGGACACAATGAAATCATCAGAAATATCAAAGCCATTTGCAAAGCTTTTAACCAGGAAGGAATAACCAAAGAAGCCCCATATGTTTAACCCATGATGAAAGAACAGTTTTTTTCCCAGAAAATAAAAACTAGTGTGAATTTTCAAATTAATAAATAATAATTTATAAATAAATAGAAGCTAACAGCAAAAGAATTGGCATCGAGGAGGAAAACCACAAAACAAAAATGAAAAGCTGAGGAAAGTTTTTTTGGATTGTTAGGATAAGAACTGACATAATCTAGCTATTTATCAGGAAAACCAAAAAAAAAAATCACAATGCATTGACTCAGTAAGGGCAAAAAAATAAATCATTCAGCAAGTAAATCTCAATCTTACCTCTACAAATATAAAAATATAGTCTGCAACTTTTTCTTAAGAGAATTCTTCAAAGCTTAATCGCTTTGACAGTTTGTGCAAAGATTCCCAAGAGCCCTGCCTTACCCACAGCACACATATTGTCTAGAAGAGAAAAACTAACTGACCCCACATGGATGGTTTCTAAAATAAGCCCCCTGTCCAACATTTTCATCCCAGTTCAGACCATTCTGGCAAAGAAAAACCAGTATGGCAAGTCCCGTGTATTTCGGAAGAATGCTTCTGATGGACTAAGACCCTGCTCAGTACCTGAATGGCTTCTTTAACCTTGGGCTTGTTGTTATGGATGTAGGCCCTGCACTTGACAGCTCCCCGGAGGTTGATGGAGCCGCTGCACACCTGCACCGTCGCCGTGGACCTGGCGCTCGCGCCCTGGCACTGAGGAACAAACACAGCCACTTTTATCTCAGGCCCGGGCACTTGCAGCAGAGTCACTAAAAGCAGAACCAACAAATTAACAGCAGGTGTTTACACACAATCTGCTTCCCTCAGCACGTATAACTAATTTTATTTTAGTTATTCGTTCAGTTAGGTAAGATTGAGAATCTCTTCTCCATTATGGAAAATGCATTTATCTCTCCAGGTGTTTCAAACACTTGTATCTGTGAGATTTTAAAACTTCCCAGGCTTGTGGAAAATAACAGTATTGCAACTGATAAATCCTTCTCGGACATTTTTTAAACAATGAAGCTTTCATGTTTACTATAATCAGTGTAACCCAGGGTGTGCTGGGAGTCATCCCATCAGTCAGTACTAAATTATACACGTGGTCACACTGAGAGCTGCATCAAACAGTTGCCTAGAAATGCTCTCCCTAAATACCACAACAATGAGTGTGGCATGAAACACTCCAGGACAACACCTGGAAACAGGGAGATGCACAACTTCCACACCAACTGCACAAACCACTTCTGCCAAAAAAGTTTTCCTCTCCCTGCAGCAATTAACCTCAGTACAATAGACAGTAACAACATAGTAATAAAAGAAGCTGAGGTACTCATGGAGTCTTTAAAATGGCACTGGATACATTTCTAGTTTTACTGAACACAACTTTGAGAAACCAGGAACTACCTGACAAAACATAGAAGGCTATGAAACAATGCCTGGCCACATTTGGACTTCAGGACCTAGACTGGGGCACCAAATTCATGGTTCTTCACAGCTCTGGTAGAGACGAAACTCCTGACATAGATCCAGCAGTTCCAGATGACGATTCAGCTCATGGGATCTGTGCCTTAATCCAGAGCTGGCAGCTGAGCTTCTGACAAAAGCATCCAAGTGAACGTCCAAGTTAGTCAGGGCAAGCTGTCAACTGAACTGTGGGGGTGACTCTGAACTTCAGATGCAAAGTCACTTGAAATCAATGTGCACAGGTATCTACAGGTATCCTACTACCAAAGGAATTAGTCACAGGCCTTCTTTTCCATAACCTGTTTTCCAGTATTTCAGCTATACTATGCAATTCATGGACAACACAAGAATTTCTAAAGGCACAAAATATGCAGATCTGTCAACAATCAGTTCCACATTCAATATGTGGGTAGGAAAAAAAAGTCTTAGGAATAAGTGAGCAGGATTTCTAGACAATAATTCAGAACCTTGGTATTTTATCTTTTACTTTATTTTATAATACAAAGGCAAGCTTATACTTTGCAAACCACTAAAAACTTACCAGCTGTGTCAGAACCTTGACATCAGAAAACTGTGTGCTGGGCTGAGTATTTCCTCTTAGCTTTTTCTGAGGGGGAAAAAAATTCTTTGCATCATGAAACAGGAAAGGAAAAGTCCCTGAGGCAGTCTCCTCACTATGGCATACACTGTACCCTAGTTTATAGACTTTAAGAGAGAAAAATGGCACTTAGAAACCAGCCACAAGAACAGAACTACAAAACTAAAAGGAGAGATGAATCCATCAGCCAAACGAGGTGACAGACACAGATCTCTGAAACGTCATGACCCACATTCACACCTCACTCGTGCTCTGTAATAGAAACATTTCAGTCACTTCACACATAATTACTGCATTCACACTGCCCGAGGAGGGAGAGGCAATCTCCAGGAATGGAGCTGAGAACAGGAGCAGTTCTGTGTATTGGTTACCTGGAACAGCCAATCAGATGAATAAATACTGCACAGGAGATATCTCAGTCAATACTTTGTCACACACAGGTTCCAATCATACATCTATTAGAGATCAATTCTTCGCTGTTTGGTACTCACCTGCCCTTCCAGCAGTTCTGTATCCTCATCTTTAACTTGGCCATTGATCAGAAAAACACTGTCTTCTATCTGTTTTGACCATCGGTTTAACCCATTCTTTAAAATAAGTGAAAACAAAAGAAAAATCACAAGAAAGAGGAAAGAATTTCAGTAATAGGTTGGACAGTAACATGCTGAAAATTATAGAAATATGTGTTTTAATAGTTACTCTGGGAGAGTTTTAAAGTCTCTGAATAACCTATGTTTTTCCAAATGTAAACCTTAAATGGATCACGTTCAGAACAAATTAAGAGACAAGCATTGCAGAATACTGAAGTGCCACCTCAGGGATTTGGGGGTTGTAGAGACAGTTGCAACCCACTGAAAGTCAACTCATAGCAAAAGCATCCCATAGCCCTACTCTGATTGGGTGTAACATTTCACTAGGTGAGGCACCAGAGATGTTACCTGGGATACTCATGACAATTATTACATAATTTTGAACAAAGGAAACTTCTCACTGAGCACAGCAGAAGAGTTACATCTAAAAGAGGAATAATTGCTAAACATTCCCCACTGATTAGTCCTACTCCTCTCCTGCACTGTTCAACTCTCTCTCTCTTATTTAATTTTCAGCAGAGAAATGAGTGTCATTACTGGTGTGTAGGAACCGGTGCAGGCAGTGAGTTACCTTGGTATTCTTCTCCAGGTCGTGGTTGGGGGAAGTAGCAAGAAGTGGAATGTGGATGTTCACATTTACTGTGCAGCCCAAAGCTAACCAGGAAGCAGTCAGAGCACTCTGGTATTTCCAGTCTGCTGGTTTAGCTGAACTCTGAGAGCAGGAAGAACAAAGCCATAAAGCATCCGTCCAAAGCACTGTACTGAGGCTCTTTTGGGTTTTAGCATTACTTGCCATGCATTAAAAGCTGCGTGTGGCACAGCAGGATGAGCTTACCTTTGGGTCTTGCACATCGTAGGTTCGGCAAACTACTCTGTGCTACTTAAAGAAAAAGATCCAGTGAAAAGCAAGGGAACAACTAAGAACAATTCCCAATTAACTTTGCCCTCTACTAAACTTCCTTGCTGAGCTAATTTATGCTCTGGAGCAAGCTCTCACCTTTCATCAGCATAAAAAGAGGTGGGAAAACATTTTCCCATAATCTCCAGCTACCCCAGTGATGCTGTGCATCTCTTACAAACAAATTAAGATCAACATGTATTGAGAGGAGAAGCAGTAAGGCACCAATCTGCAATTTGTCCTCATCTCTCTCTCCTCTCAGAGAAAAATCCTTGCTTTCTCTCCTTGTATTATGTCATTACCAACAGCTCCTGCATTCTGCTGCAGCTCTAGTAGTGATTCCACAGGCCTGCTGCTCCCCCACTCCATGGAAGCACCGTTGGTAACGGCAATTCAAGAAGCCAAACAGTAATTTAGATGTTTTTTTTTTCAATTTATGCAAATCAAGACTGACTGGGAAAGGTATCATTTGATGCCATCACACAGACAGACCTCACAAGAAATGATGGAAATTTTGCAAGGACAAGAGGGTCAATAGTCTTAACCATGGCTAATCAGAAAACTTCATTATTTCAATTTAGCCATGTCTAGCTGAACTTAAACAGTCTCCTCCTCCCTAATTCTCATTTATTCAGCAATAACTGGATAAAAGAGGTTGGGGTAGCAGCCTCAGTCAATAAACCTTGCTCATAAAGGATACTTTTTTGTAGCAGAACAGATTTGAAGAGCTGCTCTATCTGAGACCTCCTCCTCAGCAAGTTTCCAAAGCCTTCTTTTACTCAAGGACTTTTCCACTGAGAAGATTAGCTAAAGACCAAAAAAAATATTATGGATTTTTCCCACAAAAATATGCACTCTAATTCCTGGAGAACAGTCTTGTACTAAAGTTTTAAGTCCAAGTGATATGAAAATTATGCATAAGAAGGAAACACAGCTTACACATCACCAAAATGTCACGTTAAAAGAACATTCAAGAGAGATTCAGAGGCACTTTCCCCAAAGTGAAAGAGGCCTGTGAAATCTTAACTTAGCTCCCTTATAAACCAAAGCAAGCAGCACACACTCGCATCTCCAACCCATATGCTTTTGCCCCCACAGACATATTACAGTTTTATGCCTATCAGCTGGGTCAGGAAAGCTGTGCAAAATAGCTACTAATTATATAAACAAAAAACAAACCCAATTTTTAATTCAGTAATCACTGATCACCTGGACACCTTTTTCAGCCAGCTGCCAGTTTCATTAAGCACAACTGAGATGCAATTACACTGAACTGCCAAAATTGACTGTTGGATCTCAGGGTGCCAAACCTGCTCATGCTTAAATCACTCACCATGACTATGTTAGAAAAATGATAAAATGAACATACATTTTCACAACAGAAACTAAATATGGCAGTAGATACCCCAATAATGTAACAAAAATGCATTTTAAGTCTATCGGATAGTTCTGAGTATGTTTTAAATTTAATCCCACACTCCTGAGTCAAATGCAGAAGTTCTAGACAAGATGTTTCTTTTAAAGAAATCAGAATTATAGATCTTTCACTACTGTAAACACCTCTAAAATGAGTGATTCAGACAGGGAAAGCTAACATGTTAACATCACTAGCACCTGTACCACAAGGATTTAATATAAACCTTCAGGATGCTTTCCTAAGCCAGACTGTCCACATTCAGTAAATACAGATAAACACAATAAATAGAAATTCAGATTTACTATTGCAGTAACAAACAGGAGGTTAACAAATAGTGTCCCACAGGACAGAGATTTTTGAGGTTTCAGTCTCAAACCCACACATCAAAGCACAACATTTGTGAAATAAAGCAACAAAACAACTGTATTTTAGTCAAGTCAATGACAAGAAATTCCTCAGACACACAGCTGAAGATGCTACTGTCCTTCCAGTAGGAACTCCGCTCACCTTGCGCAAAGCGTTTTGACCGTCTTTTGCCAGCTCTGGAGTTGCAACCATAAACACACCAAGAACCAGCAACCCTCCAGGGAGCATTCTGGACACCTTGGAAATGAAAATGAACATTTATTAATAGGAATTGGCAATCTAACAACCATGTAACTTGAGATATCAAAAACCACTGGTGAGACAAGTCCGCACCAAGAGCAGAAATTAACTAAGGGAGACTGGTTTTCACTTATAGGACTCTCTACGTGCAGGAGTACATCCTGCAAGTGTTCTCCCTTCAGCAACATCAAGTGTCCTTTCATCAAAAAACCTGAAAACAATACGGGGATTTCTGGTTTTAAACATCTGTGCCCAGCGTGGTTAGGAAGGCTCTCTCACTTGGAGAAAAGGGCTTGACATGACACAAGTGCTGAGATACTTTGGGTCCATCTTATTTCCCTCTTGTTCCTCCCACCCCTCTGTCACCTCCCAGGGTGAGCTCTCACCTGACTGGCGTGTGTGGTGATCCACTCCTCATCCAGGGATGCCAGCTTGGGAGGGCCCACGCTCTCCTCCTGCTGCTGCTCCTTCGGAGGGGTTCGCACAGCCCGAATGACATAGTCCCGTTGTGGGGAACACTTGCCAAAACACCAGCAGAAGCAAACACACCTTGAAACTGGTGAACAGGGGCTTCCCCAATTCACAGGAATGAATGGAAGGACAATGCCACACTTACCTGCCCTATCAACAGGCCAGTGACATATGGCTTCATCTTTGTGCTGAGCTCTGTCAGGTACTGCCCAATACCTTCCTCGACAAGGTAAGTTCTACCCATGGCTCCAGGTTTAAGTGAGGCGTTGTAGTTCCAACCTACAAAACACACAATGCATAAAGTGAAAAAAGGTACATACATTGCAATGGGTACAGGAGAACAAGTCTCACAAAGATCCTTTAGAATCATTTGGATTGAAAAATCCCTGTAAGGTCATTGAGTCCAACCATTCCCCCAAGGCCACCACTGACCCGTGTTCCCAAGGGCCACATCCACACAGCTTTCAAATTCCTTCAGGCATGGGAACTCCACCACTGCCCTGGGCAGCTCTCCCAGGCATGGACAGCCCCTTCAGTGAAGGAACTTTCCCAATGTCCAACCCGAACCTCCCGTGGCTCAACTTGAGGCTGTTCCTCTCCTCCTGTCCCTGTTCCCTGGGAGCAGAGCCCAACCCCCCCCGGCTGCCCCCTCCTGTCAGGGAGTTGTGCAGAGCCACAAGGTTCCCCCTGAGCCTCCTTTGCTCCAGGCTGAGCCCCTTTCCCAGCTCCCTCAGCTGCTCCTGGGGCCCTGGCCCCTTCCTCAGCTCTATCCCCTTTCCTGGACATGCTCCAGCCCCTCCATGTCTTTCTTGTCATGAGGAGCCCAAAACTGAACACATGATTTGAATTTTGGAATGCCTTCAAGAAACAATATCTTGCTGCATGATACTCTTAAAGGATGCACTTTTCCATTCACACAGGGACTTGCTGAATTCCACACATGTCCTTGAACATGTCCTACACCACCTTCATTCCAATTCCCAAGTACTCAAAGCACAGCATCTGTGGACATTCCAATGAGCCACCTTTGCAGCTCCCCCCTAGAACCCAGGGCACGGGGGCTGCCACAGACTCCCCTCCCTTCCCAGTAGGGCTGGTCTGAAAAACCCTTCACACCTGGAGAGGTCTTCCAAAGAATTAAGCATTAAAAAGCTGAAGCCCAAGAGCACAGGGTGAGGAAGCAAAGGGCATCCTGAGCGTCCACAAGCGAAGGTGCTCACACACCTCAACTCATGCCCCCACAGCCGCATCCCCACACCGGGGCTCAGCACTTCCAGAACCCCGGGCTCAGCACCTCCAGACCCCAGGGATCAGCACCTCCAGACCCCAGGGATCAGCACCTCCACATTCCCAGGGATCAGCACCTCCAGACACCTGCGATCAGCACCTCCAGACCCCAGGGATCAGCACCTCCACATCCCCAGGGATCAGCACCTCCAGACACCTGCGATCAGCACCTCCACATCCCCAGGGATCAGCACCTCCAGACACCTGCGATCAGCACCTCCACATCCCCAGGGATCAGCACCTCCAGACACCTGCGATCAGCACCTCCACATCCCCAGGGATCAGCACCTCCAGACACCTGCGATCAGCACCTCCAGACACCTGCGATCAGCACCTCCACATCCCCAGGGATCAGCACCTCCACATCCCCTGGGATCAGCACCTCCAGACCCCTGGGATCAGCACCTCCACATCCCCTGGGATCAGCACCTCCAGACCCCTGGGATCAGCACCTCCACATCCCTAGGGATCAGCACCTCCAGACACCTGCGATCAGCACCTCCAGACACCTGCGACCAGCACCTCCACATCCCCAGGGATCAGCACCTCCAGACCCCTGGGATCAGCACCTCCAGACCCCTGCGATCAGCACCTCCACATCCCCAGGGATCAGCACCTCCAGACACCTGCGATCAGCACCTCCAGACACCTGCGATCAGCACCTCCACTTCCCCAGGGATCAGCACCTCCAGACACCTGCGATCAGCACCTCCACATCCCCAGGGATCAGCACCTCCACATCCCCAGGGATCAGCACCTCCAGACACCTGCGATCAGCACCTCCACATCCCCAGGGATCAGCACCTCCAGACCCCTGGGATCAGCACCTCCACATCCCTGGATTCAGTACCTCCAGACTCCAGAGCTCAGCACCTCCGGACCACCAGGGCTCAGCACCTGCACATCCCTGGATTCAGCGCCTCCAGACCCCAGGGATCAGCACCTCCGCATCCTCAACTTCGGCAGCCGCCGCTGCCTCAGCCAAGCACTGAGGTGGCCGGTTCTACGTCATCGGTAAGCGCCGCGTCGCAGGGAGATGACTCACGCCAATGCCGAGCGGAGCGCGGGAAAAGGGCGCGCAGAGGGAGCGCCGAGCCCCCTTACCGCCATGCTGAGAGTGGCGGAAGCGGCCGCGCTTCTCCCGCACCTCCCGGGCACACGGAACACCTTAGAGGCACAGACAGCTCCGTATCCGTCATAGAGACGAATCTGTGTGGTCTCCTATCCCGGCTGTAGCGGCTGTGGCGATGACGCGGCGCTGCCGCCACACCCATGATGGCGGGCGCTGCGGCCGGGCCGGAAGCGGAAGCGCGCGCGCGCCCGGCGGCGGCCGTTGCGGTTGCGGGCGTTGCGGTGGCGGAGCGATGGCGGCCGTGCTGCAGCAGCTCCTGGAGCGGGCCGAGCTCGCCAAGCTGCCCCGCGCCGTGCAGGGCAAGCTGGAGCGCTTCCTGGGCGACCAGCAGGGCGAGATCGACGGGCTGCGGGCTCGCCATGAGCGCTTCAAGGTGGATAGCGGTGAGTGCGGGCGCCGGGCCCGCGGAGTGGCCGCGGTCCCTGAGCTCAGGGGAGGCAGCGCGGGCAGAGCACGGAGCGCGGTGTTGTCTTCCAGAGGCTCTCGGGGGATGTCCTGGGGCTGTGAGGCCGGGAGGGGGCTGGGAAGGGGCCTGCAGTGGGACCTGATCGGTGTTTGTCTCTCACTTTGGCTCCTGGAGTCTTTTTGTTGTTGTTTGTTTCTCTTGTTAATGGACGTTTAGGGTTAAAACTGCGTTCGAAGAGGGCTTACAGAACAGCTTTTCGTCATGTTTTTAGCTACCATTGATATGCACAGACCTGATGAGGAGCAGCTGAGGGAGCTGGGAAAGGGGCTCAGCCTGGAGCAAAGGAGGCTCAGGGGGACCTTGTGGCTCTGCACAACTCCCTGACAGGAGGGGGCAGCCGGGGGGGTCGGGCTCTGCTCCCAGGGAATAGGGACAGGAGGAGAGGGAACGGCCTCAAGTTGCAGCAGGGAAGGTTCGGGTTGGACATTGGGAGAGTTCCTTCACTGAAGGGGCTGTCCATGCCTGGGAGAGCTGCCCAGGGCAGTGGTGGAGTTCCCATGCCTGAAGGAATTTGAAAGCTGTGTGGATGTGGCCCTTGGGAACACGGGTCAGTGGTGGCCTTGGCAGTGCTGGGCAGTGGTTGGACTCTGATCTTAGGTGTCTCTTCCAACCTAAACAGTTCTGTGCTTCAGTCTGCTCTGGTCCTCGTTGAGGAGCTGAGAAATGCAGCTTTGTTCACCCAGCTCTCAAACAGCCTTAGGTTTATACTTCACTGTTAAATTCCATTCTGTAAAATGATCCTGATGGAATCAATATTTTTATATTGATTTGGAGATGAGTTAGTTGATCACAGAACAGTAATAGCAGCAGAGAGCAGGAGACAGGAGTATGAGGTTGTGAACATGAGTTAATTTGCTGGGAATGTGAGACTCTTCTAATGTAAACTTCACTTCTACCTTTCAGCTTTTTAATCTCTTTCATGGTAGGAATCTTGGTAAATGCATTAATAAAACGTGCTGTAAATTAAGGTAACCCACAGATTTTAGCAGGTTACTCTCTCCCAGGTCCATTCTTCCGTGTGTGGCAGGAGGTGCAGCATTATTTGGAATTGTAAAGTATGAGAGGAAGGAAAAGATAAACAAACATCCCTCAGTACTTCCTTAGAAACCTGTCCTGCCCAGGAGTGGGCTTAGTTCTGCTTTTATTGAGTATTTTACACTGAAGCTCCATGGCACAGTTACTGTTTCAGATCACCAAAATTCAGATCTTTTTTTTTTTTTTTTTCACTGCTAAGGGAATAGAGCTCAGGAATTAATTTTAAGAAGTCTTCATGAAAAGTTTCCCCAGATCAAATCCCTTGATACCTGGGGTTTTGTGGATTTTATTATATGTGTATAGAAATACTCCAGAGGTAAAAGAAGTTACAAGCTGATGAGCCCACGCTGCAGAATTGGGCTGATACAATGTCTCTGGTTATATCAAAAATGTTAAAGAGCTGTTCAGATTAATTAGGCTCTTATTTGATGGATCATTTCACAGAGTCGTGGAATGATTTGGCTTGGAAGGGACCTTAAAGCCCATCTCATTCCAACCCCTGCCATGGGCGGCAACACCTTCCACTAGACCAGGTTGAAACATATCACGGTTTCGGGAAACATATCACTTGTCATGCTAGCAAAGTATTTTAAGCAACATCCATTCAATGTGGAAATAAAGGGTTTTGCCTTCAAAAATGTTCGGGGTTTTTTTTTTTCTTCTTCAAATTTTATTACAGTCTTAGTGTTTTTAAATATTTTCTTTAAAATGATCCTTGGTAAAGGTGAGAAAGAAAAGCTGTTGATTAAGTGAAACTGAGATGACTCTGTTATTTTGCAGAGCAACAGTACTTTGAAGTGGAAAAGCGACTGGCTCAGAGTCAGGAAACACTTGTAAACAAGACCCAGGAATGTCAAACTCTGCGGGAGGAGTTTGAAAAGCTTCGTAAGTGTAGCTGTGTAACGTTCTTAGGTGGTGTGTAGCATCTTCACCCTTCAGTCCAGTGTTGTGTGAACTGCTTCAGGTTTTACGCAGGAGCTGAAAATCTCTCCGTCAGCTGCATTTGTAGAGGTGTGTTTTTGGTGGTGTGCTCAAGTGGGCCTTTTTTAATGGAGTCTTTTGTTCTCATGGAAAAGAAGCCCTTTACTGTTGGGGTCTCCTCCCCCGCCGTGCAGCCCTGGCAGAGGGGCCCTGAGGGCACAGACACGGGGTTTCCCTGCCCCTGCTCAGCCTCGTTCCCGTTGGTTGGTTTGTGTTCCCTGCGCGGGCAAAGGAGCCTTGGTCCGGTGACTGGAACAGTTCCTGAGCACAGCCCCGGCCATGCGGCTGGAGAAATAAACATCTCTGAAACAGCTATCGGGAACCTGTCCGTCCATATACATTTCCTTTCCACGGGACTCCTGGTTTGATCTATGCGTGTTGCAGTATCCCCACTGCAACACCTTACCGTGTAGTAACAGTACAGTGGGCTATGTATGGATCCTCACGAAAGGTGCATCTGCTCTAAGGATGGCCTCAGTCTGCCTCAGTAGGCCTGGTCAGTCCAGAGTGAGGTCTGGAATTTTTCTCTCTCTTTTGTTAAAAATGTTTGTCCAGGAAATTTTGACTCTGTTGCATTTGGAGAGCGAATTCTGTCACATTCTAGTGGAGGTCCCTCACTGCTGTTCCTCTTCCCCCCCAGATGAGCAGCTGAAGGTACTCAACGAGAAGAACAAGGAGCTCGAGGCTGCCCAGGACCGGAACGCAGCCGTTCAGGTACTGCCAGGACGTGGCCAGGAACTGAAATCCTGTGGCTCCCCTGGCCCTTTGCAGCACAGAATGTACTCAGTTCCCAATGAAGAATCAAGATTGGTACCAGTAGGAGCTCGTGGAGATATTTACATGTCCATGGGGCACGTGTGCAGGAAGTTTTGAAGTAAAAGGTGGTGTTTTAGCAAACTGAATGACAGGTGAGCAGGTGCTCTTGTTTGAGTTTGGCTGGATCGTTCCATTCCAGCTGCAACCTGTTGTGAAGTGACTTTAAACCAAACCCCCAAAATTCAGACAAAGGTATAAACAAGCATTCTGTTTTCCTCCATCCTTTCCCACACTCGGGCACAGTTTTCCTTGTGTCTTGCCCAAAAGTCACTGGGTTGCAACATGAGTCACTTGAGCTGACGGATCCAGCAGAACAGTAATTTTGGAGCAGGAAGCTAAATAGCACAAGTTGATGGGATTGATTTTTCCACGATGATAAGATGGATCTGATTGTTTCCCCAGAGCAGCTTACCTGAGCCTGGCTGAGGTGCTTTGTCGTGGTACCTTGAGGGCAGAGACAGTGCAGCCTGTAAATGATCCAAGATTATTGCCTTGGTTTGGATTTTTATATTGCTGCACGTGCTCGTTCCTTGTTTACTCTGTTACCCCTTTTATTTAACCAAATAAAACTGTTTGAGTAAATTCTTGGCTATCACAGCTGTCCTTCCAAGAATATGAAATGAAAATGCAGTTTTGAACAATTCCATTGTGATTTGTCTGCCCACTCTAAGCCTCTTATCCCAGTGTTCAGTTGGCTAGGGTAGCTCACTGAGGTTTAGCTTGCTGCTTTGTGATTCTGAGCGTAAGTAGTGGCTCTAAACTGTTCCACAGAGCTGATGACATTTCTTTGGTGCCCTTCTGCAATCTTTTTCAGAGCCAGTTAAGTCGAGAGAAGGAAGAACTGGAAGCTGAGAAGAGAGACTTGTTCCGAACAACTGAAAGGCGATCTCAGGAAGTTGAACATTTAAATGGTACAGCCAGGAACACAGTCAAGAAATACCAAATAAAACCTGCTGGAACAACTGAGTTGAATGGAACATGCAGTTTGTACCTGCAGCACCAAATACTGGTTTAGCAGGAAACTGTTTAGAGGAAAGGAAACAAGGCAGGAAATAACACAGTAATTGCAGAAAAACAGCAGTTTGGTGCTTGTTTTTCTCCGATTAAAAACGTGCCTTATACAGTATCTCAGTGCCCGACATACAATTCCATCCAAAGTATCTTGCCTGTTGTCATTCTTTACAATTTAGTAATTAAAGCTGTTATGCAACAGCTTTTTCTAACACTGATTTTCCTCCTCCAGAGGACGTTAAACGCTTAAATGAAAAGCTCACAGCGGCAAACACAGAAAAGGCGAAACTTCAGCTGAAGTTGGATGAGGTTCAAACATCAGATGTTTCCATGAAGGTGAGTAGGGCTTTATAAGCTCAGTGTATGTTCTGCATTGTTTGTGTGTGATGTAATCACCATTTTGTTGTAATTCCTTAGAAAGTAGGTCAAGTGAGCAGCTGTTATTTATAGCAGGTTCTTTTATTATAAAATTGGTGGCTGTGACTGGAAGGGAGATGTGTATTCCTAGAAGATATGGGGTATCGGGCTGGGCAAGCATGTCCAGGCCTCCTTGGTGGCAGTGGTGGCTGCTCCTTCGTGAAGGGAGGTACAAAGGAGAAAAATAATTAGCTGTGAACCTGTACCATTACTCTGTGGGCAGAATAAACTGCATAAAGAGAGGAGGAAGGGACAAAAATGTCAGTATCATAACTAATTTTCTCTAAAAGGCTTCTAATCTAGTTCATGTTCCCAGCTAATGTAAACTTTGAGGAAACTCCCTCAAATGGCAGGAATTTCTTGTTGCTTGATAGTTGTAACTTACTACCAGTGTGATAAGGAGCATTGCCTGTATTTACCAAATGACAGTACATTTTGCTACTCCTCCTCTAATCAGAGTAGTTGAACTGGCTGCTTTCTTTTCCATGGAACCACTACAATCACACTGTGCAATTCCCTTTTCAGTACCGGGAGAAAAGGCTGGAGCAAGAAAAAGAGCTGCTGCAGAGCCAGAACACGTGGCTGAATGCTGAGCTGAAAGCCAAAACAGATGAACTGCTCCATACTGCCAGGGAGAAAGGCAATGAAATCCTGGAGCTCAAATGTAATCTGGAGAACAAAAAGGAGGAGGTAATGTAATTACTGAGTTGTCATTTCTTAGAAATTATACCACCTGATTAACTGTATTAAAGTACTTTAATAACTCTATTTGAGTGACCCTTTCTGCTCTTTCAGCAACTTTTGGGTTTGTTTTTATTTGTAGATTAAAAACAATGAGACAGGTATCTTCCAAAAGAAACTGGACTAGGAACTACAAATTTTCTATGGTGTTCTTATTTCTTCTCTGAATAGGTTTCCAGACTGGAGGAACAGGTGAACAGCTTGAAACAGTCAAATGAAAACCTCCAGAAGCATGTGGAAGAACTTTTGAATAAACTGAAGGAGGTGAGACAGCTTGGAAATACATGAAACAGCATTCCAGTTGCTTCTACAAATCAAATAATAAAATGAGTGAAATAGAAATAGTGGAATGCTCCCCTACCCTGTGTCCTCTTCCATTTGCCAGGCAAAAGAGCAGCAGGCAAGCATGGAGGAGAGATTCCACAATGAACTGAATGCCCACATGAAATTATCCAACTTGTATAAGGTGAGTTTGTTAATTCTGTTGTAACTGTAGTAGGGGCCAAATCTTATGCAATGCAGGCCAGTTTGGAGGTTTTTTTCCCCACAAAATGTGGATGTGGGAAAGGCTAACTTCCTTTGCAGGACTCTGTGAAACATCCAAAGCATTGTTTTCTTTGTAGCTGTCTTAGTCAGCATTTAGACTCTTACATTGTTTGGATGATCTTGGAGAATAAGCAAAACTGGGGTTGAAATAGTAATTTTATGCCAACTATTTTTGAGGTTTCATGTTGTATAAATGTGGTTATGTCTTAGGATCTATTGGAAAGTGTGAGTGTGGAAGAGATTTTTCGGAGTTAGAAGTTCATTTCTGAACACTGCAGGTGTTGGTGACCTGGTTAGGACCCAGCTGAATGTCCTGTGCTGTGTCAAAGACACACCATGTAAACAAGTAGTATTTGTTCTGTTGGCTCAAAGAGTGAAAAATAACTGTAACCTTCTGACTAAGTCAGCTAAAGTGTACAACTGCTTGCTCTTTGGTTTGCACACTTTAGTGCCCGGGTTACTGAGCTCTGCTTTGAGCTTTCTTGCACAGATACCCAAATAAACATTGTAGAGCTTTGCACTCGGAGATCTGAAGCTGGAAGCACAGAAATATAAACTGTTGTCTAAGAGTCCCTAAAAATAACATCTTTTTCAGACTGTTTGAAATAGAGTATTGAAAATTCCCGGTTTTCTTTAGTGAAAAGGAAAGAGCCAGCAGCAGCTGTAAACAGCTAAAGGTCATATATTGTATTGGGAATTGTCACATCAAATCAGTGTCTGATGCTTCTTACTCTCAGGTAGGCAGTTTGCATCAAAGTGAGACTTAATCCCCATGGAAGGGATTGTCCAGCTTAGGTGAATCTTTCAGCATTTTACTCAGAAAATTGCTCATAATTTGTGGTCAGTTTAAGCTTTCTTGTAAATGTGGGGTTGCTGTTGCTGTATACTAAAGGTGAGCTAAACTTTCTTCAGAGTGCTGCTGATGACTCAGAGGCAAAGAGCAAGGAGCTGACAGGAGCAGTGGAAGAGCTGCACAAGCTCCTGAAGGAAGCAGGTGAAGGTAAGCTGGCAAAGGGAGGAGAGCAGTTGGGCTCCTTGGAGTACCTTGATGCTCTGAAAAATGGGAGTTTTGTGTTCCTGAAAGGAATTTCCTTGGGCTTTTGGGGTGATAGAAATATCAGTCCCTTTGTAACAAAAGTTGCACCTGACTAGTTGAATTTACTGCTATTTGGGGAAGTATTTTCAAATACTCCTGGAATTTTACTATGGATTTTGATGAAACAGTCTAATTTTGCAAGATATGTCTTCACTTTAGTTTTTTAGTTTAGATTCCTTTTCACTGCTAAGAACAGTTCATATTTTTGCCCTTTTCTAAGCAAAGATGATAGGCAGTGGTTCTTGCTTTTCTCACACTGTTGAGTTTTCTTACCAGCATCAACTTCTGCAGATCATATATAGTAAAATTTCAGGTACACAGGTAAATTTTGATTTTTTTAAAATAAAAGCCATCACAACACACAACCTGCTTGTCTGATTTAATTTTAGCTAATAAAGCAGCCCAGGAGCATTTGGCTGAGGTGGAAGAGTCAAAAGCTGTCATGGAGAAGGAGCTGAGAGAGAAGATCAGTAAGCTGGAGAAGGAGCTGGAGAATGCCAATGATTTACTGTCGGCTACAAAGCGCAAAGGTGGGTGTTTATCATCTTTCAAGGAAATGTGCTGAATTTCTGTAAGAACCAGCTGCATTAATCTAACTTCATCTTTGGTCATTTCTAATAATTCATTTTAGAAGGTTTTTCATATATATACATATGCTTATATATGTATATAAATATGCTCCCCTCACCAGAAAGTGCATATCTGTCTTAGTGTTTTTTGAAGTTCTTTTGTTAATCTGTTATCAAAACAAAGAAAATGGAGAGGAAACTTTTCTTCAAGGCTGAATCATCATGCTTTTAGTGGTTTTCTGGAGAGGGAGATAAGCTATTCTTGTTTTCCCCTTCAAAAAAAAGGCAACAGGAAACAAAACTCTGTCCTTAAATTTCTGTTTGACATTAAATCTTGCTCAGTATTCACTGTTTTAGCTCTGTCTTTTTTGTTGTTTGCTGCATGTTCAGTTTCTAAAGGATAGAGAGCAGGAAGGAACAGAGGCATGGAGTACATTTGCTCTATCCCTGTGTTAATTTAATGAAAATAAACCAGTGCTCTGCTACTCCAAACCTCTGACAGTGTGATAACCTCAGGTTTAAGCCTTTCTCCAGCTATTTCGACTGCTCATGTTCTGAAAATATTTAAATTTTAGGAGTCCTAGTAGCAACAGCTTTTCAGCAATTCAAATAAAGCCAGTCAGATATGATATTTAAGAGTATTTCTGGTGGGGATTATTGCAGCTTTTGGATGGTAATTGTGGGGTTGTGTCTCCAGGAGCCATCCTGTCCGAGGAGGAGCTGGCAGCCATGTCTCCCACTGCTGCAGCGGTGGCCAAAGTGGTCAAGCCTGGCATGAAGTTAACTGAGGTGAGTGAGCACAACCTCTCCAGCAGCAAAGCCCTTGGATGCCATCAGTGATGCTCTGAGAATGGAAAGGTGCAGGCTTGGGGCACTCTTTGGGTTTGGGGTCATGCCTGATGAAGGCAAGGAAATCTTACTTGAGACAGACTTCACTTGCTAAGTTACTGCGATATTTTTCAACATGCCTTACAGTTTTTCTTTAGTAGAGCAAATTTGGAAATAAATGGGGTTTGTTAATATAAACTTACTTTCTATATGCATTTTTGGCAGGAGCAGCCTTTTTTTTGTTTTTTGCTTATTTACGTAATTTTTCATTTGTACTGCTGTGCTTTTGGCCTATACTTGCAAAAAAATTAGCATAATGATAGGTCATACAGATTCTAGGGGTTTTTACACTTCTGGTTATGCAATTTGTATTGTCATTGTTTGTTATTGATTGTTTTGTCCAGACATTAAATTCCTTTTTGCTGTGTTACTGGTTTTGATATTTCTGTTGTCTTAAACCTGCTTAAGACTTGTGTCTCTTAAGTAGAATTCTTTTATTGCAGACAGTTGCACTATAAAGTTTGCCATTTTAAAATTAATATGTGTAACTTCATTGCTGTGATAGGAGTCCTAAAACCATATTTTAGAAGTCCAGCTTGTTTTTTTGAATTAACTGGTTCAGAGTTGCATAAAGTTGTAGTGCCTTAAGGTATGAACTGTATCATTACCAGTGGTTCTTTAGAGATCTGTACAGACATATCAAAAACAGCCCAAAACCTTTTTGTTGCAGCTGTACAATGCCTATGTAGAAACTCAGGATCAGTTGCATATGGAGAAGCTGGAGAATAAGAGACTCAATAAATATTTGGATGAAATAGTGCAGGAAGTAGAAGCCAAAGCCCCAATCTTAAAACGTCAGCGTGAAGAATTTGAGCATTCCCAAAAAGCTGTTGCAAGTTTGTCTGCAAAGCTTGAACAAGCTATGAAGGTCAGTATAAAATAAAAGAGCATGTATAGTTTTGGAAAAAAAAAATTAATTTTCAAATCTTTAAACCTAACTGCTGTTGTAGTGTATGAAATGAATCTTTCAGTCAACTTTAATTATGGGAGAAGATGTGTTGGACTTCCTGGCTTGTGATTTCTGGAACTGTGCAAAGTATTTTGCAGAACCAATGTATCTTGTAGTTTTTTTATAATGGTGATTTACAGTCTCTGGTTTTCTGAGGGAGTAGGTTCACTGTAAACAAAGTTCAGTGTTTATTTGGCGTAAAATTGGACTTCAGTGCTCCCGTCCCACTAGTTTTAAAGCATACACCAATACAGCACAAAAGAACGTAGCTTTTGATTCTGGAACACCTGGAGTTTAATCTTGGGAGCATAACTTTAAGGAGCAATTTGGTTCCCCAGGCGTGTCTGCACAAGCTATTACCTCTCTGGAAAGGAATGTGTCCGGTTGAGATGTGATGTTTGCTCCTGTTGGTGTGCTTGCAGGAGATCCATCGCCTGCAGGACAGTGCGGACCAAGCCAACAAATACGCCTCCTTCTTTGAGAGGGAGAGCCAGAGACTGGAAGCGCAAGTGAAGGATCTCTCCCAGCAGGTAGAAGAAATGTTGCTGTGGTTAAATGTGCTGTTTGCAATTGGTTTATTCATGTGCTGCTGCATTTCTGACGTTTACTTGGAAGTTGTGTTCAGCCACCGTCATGGAGACTTTGGTTGTCCTAAGTACCTTGGTGACTTTAAAGCTTCTCCTCAGGACAGCATGGTACTTCTGCATTCAAAAGTGGATTAAGTTTAGCTGGATAGAAGTGGTGCTGCTTTAGGATAATATCGTTAAGCGTCTGACATGGAAAACTCACTCATCTGTATCGTTTCTTTGTTAGATTGGACTGTCCTGTGGTCTGTTCACAGAATGGAACAGTTTATGTACTTCTGATCTTGTTGCTTTTTGTCAAGCTATATTTTCCATCATATTATTATCTTACAAGAATTTATCAATAGTAATTGTCTGCACATTGTAGGGAAAACCCCTTAATTTCCAAGTCCTTTATTTCTAATATGTTGTTTTTCAGAGCAAACTTTAGAGTCTGTGCAGGCCTTACAGGAGGACTGTTCTCTTTCAGATCTGTGTGCTGTTAATGGAACTGGAAGAAGCCAGAGGCAATCACGTGATCCGTGATGAAGCAGTGAGCTCTGCTGACATCAGCAGCTCTTCTGAAGTGATCACTCAACACCTGGTCTCCTACAGAAATATCCAAGAGCTTCAGCAGCAGAATCAGCGTCTCCTGGTGGCTCTTCGGGAGCTGGGGGAGGCAAGAGAAAAAGAGGAGCAAGAAACGACATCATCTAAGTAGGTCACCCCTTCATTTTCATTAACTTTGTACGAAGTAGTAACAGGGATTCATTCAAGCATTGTTCAGTTTTTCGCTTCTGATTGTTATTAATTGTGTGCAGCAGCTATGTAACTCATAAAAGCAGTTCTTATTAAGCTACAGGACCTTCAGGTTTATATTAAAATGGCTTTATAGCTTTATATCTTATAATAGGTCCTGTCATCAAAACCTGAAATAAAAATAATTGTCAGACTTCTTGTGACTGATTTCATACAACAGAGCTGCTTTTCAAAAAGATAAGTTTTCATTCCTGTTAGCTGAACAAAAACCTGCATGTGTGCATATCTAAATCACTACTGTGAAGGACACAGGTAATGGAATTCTCTGTGAAAGGTTCTCAGTCTGACTCTGCTCATGCTACTGACATTCTGGAAGTTATTCATGTGAATAGAATTCTGCTGTTCAAGGAAGAGGCCTGCTTTCTTTTTCATCTACACATGGCAGCCCAAAGGCCCGTCTCCTAGAACTTCAGAGGATTCTGTCATAGGTTCACAGAGTTACTAAGTTTGGGAAAGATGTCCAGGATCGAATCCAAGCTGTGCCCAGAGCACTGAGAGCCACGTCCAGGCCTTCTTTGGACACCTCCAGGGATGGGGACTCCAACACCTCCCTGGGCAGCCCCTTCCAATGCTTAACAACCCCTTCTGTGAAAAAATTCTTCCTGATGTCCAACTGGCACAGCCTGAGGCAGTTTCCTCTCATCCTGTCCCTTGTTCCCAGCGAGCAGAGCCTGACCTCCCCTGGCTGCCCCCTCCTGTCAGGGAGTTGTGCAGAGCCAGAAAGTCCCCCCTGAGCCTCCTTTTCTTCAGGCTGAGCCCCTTTCCCAGCTTCCTCAGTGGCTCCTGGTGCTCCAGCCCCTTCCCCAGCTCCGTTCCCTTTCCTGGACACGCTCCAGCCCCTCACTGTCCTTCTAGAAGGAAGGGGCCTGGAGCACCTGGATGTGCCTCTGTGATGTTGCTGAAGGCAGCTGTTGTTGTTTCAGGATCTCTGAGCTCCAGAGCCAGCTGGATGAGGCTCTCAGTGAGCTGCAGCAGCTGCGGGAGTCGCGGCAGCGCCAGCTGCAACTCGTGGAGTCCATCGTCCGCCAGCGGGACATGTACCGCATCCTGCTCACCCAGACCACGGGGGCCATCATTCCTCTGCAAGGTACCCAGGCTGCAGGAGCTGTTAATATCTGCTGTGGCAAGCAGAAGTGTTGCTTTAAAACCCCCTTTACCTTTTTGTAGCTTCAGGTACGTTACCAGAGGAGATCTGTCTTACATCTACTCCAAAGCGCCCGAATTTACCTCAGTCCATGGCGACTCCTGCTCCAGTGTCCATGAGTGAGTCCGTGGAGACTGTGGAGGCCAAGGCTGCTCTTAAGCAGGTACATTTTTCAGCAGACACTGCACAAAGCTGTCCCTATTTCTTTTTTACACTTGGTAAGCACTTTTATGTTTGTTCTTTGTTGCAGTTGCAGGAAGTTTTTGAGAACTATAAAAAAGAAAAGGCAGAGAACGACAAGCTGCTGAATGAACAGAATGAAAAGCTTCAGCAGCAGGTCACAGACTTGAGGTCACAAAATGCCAAGATATCCACACAGCTGGAATTTGCCTCCAAACGGTAATTCAGCTATGTAATATCATTGCCTTACATGTTCTCTGGCTGCTTGATATTGTTTGCTCAGTTAAACATTGATACTGTCAATTCTGTGTAAGAACATGAAGGAAATAGTGCAGGTGGGATCAAGAATGGAAGCTGCAGTTGAGTGAGGCACGTATGTGCAAACTGAGGCATTAAACCATGAAACACACAGCTGTGTGCATGCCCCTGGTGAGCTGGACAGTGCAATGTGGCAGACTGGCTTTCCTGTGTTCCCTGGAAGGTATGAGATGCTGCAGGACAATGTGGAAGCCTATCGCCGGGAGATCACCTCCCTGCACGAGAGAACCCAGAAGCTCACAGCAACCACTCAGAAGCAGGAGCAGATCATTAACACCATGACTCAGGACCTGAGGGGAGCAAACGAAAAACTGGCAGTGGCTGAGGTCAGTAACAGTGTGTGGCACTGTGGGGTATTCCAAGGTAGCACGAGAGTTTTCCTTATGATTATCCGAAATGTCTCAAGTGAAGAGTGGAGACATAAAAACATTCCGAGGTGTTTCAGTTTGCAGGGAAAGCGGAATGTCCAGTAGTGCTGTTCTTACTGTTCTTGGCTCAATTCACATGGATTTTAAAATAATACTAAATTTAAGGGTTGGACTTGGGATTGGCAACAAAGTTCTTATTATTTGCTGTCTTAAAGGTGAGAGTAGAAAACTTGAAAAAAGAGAAGGATATCCTGAAGATGTCAGACATGCGTCTGACACAGCAACGTGACTCTCTGCTGGTTGAACAAAGAGGACAGAACTTGCTGCTCACAAATTTGAGAACAATTCAGGTATGTGGTGCTATTCTTATGCCCGGGTTGGGTCTGTCTGTCAGGCTTTTCTATAAATACCCATGAAAATCAAATAAAAGAGTCATGGTCTTGACTGGGATTTTTAAGTGGTTACAAGTCAACGTGACATAAAATACTTCAGCAACTTGTTTCAGCAAGTTTGGGGTTCCTGTCCTACATTACGATACTCTGTTATTTACCTGGGCAATGTCCTGAGATTTCTGAGTTGATGAGAGAGGTTTTCACAATGAAATGGTAGCAACACACATGAAACAATGTGAAAGGAAAGAATTTGTCATGTTAATTTTTATGATAGCAAAATTTACCAGTGCCTGCCTTGGTAGTTTATTTTGCTGTTATGTTATATTTACTTTTCTACATTTATCTAATTTATTATAAGGTATATTGACACTTAGAGTGTATTTAAGGATGCCCATTTTATCATGTGACTGACTTCTATTTCTCTAGTAGATCTTTTGGAGGTTTTTAAATCCATAGCATTTAGACTGGATAATAGATTTTCTTCTAATAATATCTATTGTATCAACATTATTAAAAAAACCTTCAAAGCTAAGTCAAACATTTTAAGTGCTATTTTTCATCATTTTCTGTATCTGCCTATTCTTTAATTTTTTTTTTTGATGGGAGAAGTATTGTGACAACTTTGTATGAAGCGCTGCAGCAATTCAGAAGAAAATTACTGAGGTGTGTTGTAAGCAAAGTGCATTGTGCTCTTTTCTCAGGGAATACTGGAGCGATCTGAGACAGAAACAAAGCAGAGACTCAATAATCAGATAGAAAAGCTGGAGCGTGAGATATCTCAGCTGGAGAAGAAACTGGAAAGTGAGGTGGAACAAAGGCATTCCCTTACCAAGAATCAAGAGGTGAGTGGAAACTGCTGCACTCGTTTGGAGGAAAACAAAGCCCCAGGTGCTTCTGCCAGAGTGCAGTGTGCTCTTCTCCATGCCTGACATGCATGCAGAACCACACTCGGCCTCTGTGCCATTTGGGAATCATTGCAAGCTAAAGAACCTTGTGCTTGCAGGTTCATATCCTGGACCTGAAGAGGCAGCTGGAGACGGAGACCAACCGTCACATCAACACAAAGGAGCTCCTGAAGAACACCCAGAAGGAAAACGCCATGCTGAAACAGCAGCTGAACAACACTGAGGCCCAGCTCACATCCCAGTCCTCACAGAGGCCTCCGGGGAAGGGTAAGATCTTCCCCCACAGTTAATTTCTCTTTATGCTAAGCATTGCCATCTGCAAAATGGTAAAATTCAAAGTCCATAATAGTTAGAATTGGGACAACAGTACACTAAATAATAAACTTCTTTGTAACTGCAATCACATACTGAGACAAATCATAACCAGCATGATTTGCTAATGTAAGATTCACATCCAAGCAGTCTTTGACAAAGGGGAAAAATAAAGGAAAGCTTCTTAAAGGATTCCTTTTATTTTTATTTGAAGGAGCTTACATGTATTAGGTTACATAGTTTTAAATAGTCAACAATGTTTATTGTAAGCCATTATTTTAGTGAGGGGTTACAGTTTTATTTAGGGAAGCTTTGTGAAAATAATTGTTTTTATCATGTTATTATCCTAAAATTACTTCACTTTTCAAGAGAGCAGTGGTTTTAAAACTAAGTTAAATTTCAGTTAATGAATGTGTTCTACTATTGCAGGTCAGCCTAGTACAAATGAAGATGTGGATGACCTTGTAAGTCGGCTGAGACAAGCTGAGGAACAAGTCAATGACCTGAGAGAGAGGCTCAAGACTAGTTCCAGTAATGTGGAGCAGTACAGGGCCATGGTTCTTAGCCTGGAAGAATCCCTCAATAAGGAAAAAGAAGTAAGTCGTTAATTACTTATTTTTATTTACTTTAATTGTTTGTTAGAGCAAAACTTCATTGCAGTTTGTGATTCTCCACAATTTCAGTGTTGTTGTTCTAAATTAGATGCTGAGAATACCTAATCTGGCTTTAAATTGTTAATAAAATTCCAGTTTTTTATCAGAATAATGTATTTAATGGGATAAAAAATGGATCTCATGATGGATTTTAATGAAGGTGACAGAGGAAGTTCGTACAACAGTTGAAGCTCGTCTGAAGGAGTCTTCGGAATATCAGGCACAGCTGGAAAAGAAGCTGATGGAGTCAGAAAAAGAGAAACAAGAACTGCAGGAGGAGAAGCGTAAAGCTGTGGAGAACATGGAACAACAGGTATGTACTGACCCCCACCTTAGACCCCCTGGTAGAGAGTCCCCAGGAATGGGCTTTCACAAAGCTTCCTCAGCTTCACTTGGGTTTCACAGTACAGCAGTGCCCTGAACCAGATCTTTCAGAGTGTACACAGGGTACCTGAATTTGTGAGAGGTTTCCAAACTTGGGCAGTACATTAAGGGTGTCACTTCAGTGGAGTGATTGTGTTTTTAAAGCTGTCACTCTCAGTGTGAGCTTTGAGCAGGAAAACATAAGTAACAGCCTTTGTGAGAGGTTTCAGAAGGATACAAAATGACTGTAACTAGAATTACTGCAGGTCCAACTCTGAAAGTAAAGGATTATATTTTTACTGGGAAAGAGCTCTGTATATTAATAATTCAAAATGTAGAAAGTAGTTGTCTCTTTTAATACTAACTTTAATCAATAAATAATAATCACCATTATGAATGTGTTCAGTACTCTGCCAAATACTTTGCCACTTAGTCCTGTGTTTGTCCTTACTTTGTTTTGTTGTTCCCCTGTCACTGCAGCTTTCAGAACTGAAGAAGAGTCTGTCAGCTGTGCAGTCAGAAGTTCAGGAAGCTCTTCAGAGAGCCAGCACAGCTCTGAATAATGAACAACAGGCCAGGAGGGACTGCCAGGAACAGGTATGTTTGTGGTGTTTGCCTGTTTTAGCCAGGGACAGCAAAATTTGTGTTAACTTTCAGCTGAACTCTAAACTGTTACTCAGGGACTGCTGGAGGCAGGAAAAGTGCTGGGAGAGCACATTCTCTATTTTGGGAGCAGCTGCTTATCGAATGCAATAGATTTCTGTCTCTAAGGTCCGTTTCATTATGTAAAAAGATTCGTTTGGGACTGTAATTAGCTGGTTTTAATTAATTACTGCCTCCATGTCCTGAAGAGGGAGCAGAAAATGCTCCCCCTAAGACAGTGGGGAAAGTATTTTTCTAACCCAAAACATAATTGTCATCTTTTGCAGCTGTGGGGCAATGTGATATTTACCAGCAGCTGATAAGATTATTGCCTTGTTGCCAACTGTTTTTTAAAGGGAATTTACTTTTCTGCAGATGAGCATTTCAGCAGCATTAATTGGTGTCAAGGATGTTGAAAAACTTCTGTTGAAAAACTTTCTGTTGAAAAACCCCAAATACAGTAGATGGGCATTTCCATGTTTCCTATCCTTGAGAATAGCAGAGGTTTTGAACAGTGGTTTTCTTTTTGCTTTGTG
This sequence comes from Coloeus monedula, assembly GCF_965178545.1. Taxonomy (NCBI): domain Eukaryota; kingdom Metazoa; phylum Chordata; class Aves; order Passeriformes; family Corvidae; genus Coloeus; species Coloeus monedula. Next base: position 4,121,165 of record NC_138789.1, read on the forward strand.
GTCACTGATTTTGTCTCTTTGTACATGTCAAACGTACAAAGTAAAGGTAGCAGAGTTTATTTATTCTGGTTTTGTGCAGGCAATGATGGCTTCTGAAGCTCAGAACAAATATGAGCGGGAATTGATGCTTCATGCTGCTGATGTGGAGGCACTACAGGCCATCAAAGAACAAGTCGCCAAGAACGCAGCGGTGAGGCAGCAGCTGGAGGAGGCCGCTCGGAAAGTGGAGTCTGAGCTCTTGGAATCCAAAGCCTCCTGGGAAGAGAGAGAGAGAATGATCAAGGTGTGATGAGCTTTGCTGTGTCAGTGGGTTTTTTCAGTTAATAGAAATTCAGCCACAGAAATCACAGTCAGTGAATGATTTTGTTGTAGGATGAGGCTTCAAAACTTGCATCCCGCTGTGAGGATCTGGAAAAACAAAATCGATTATTACATGAGCAGCTGGAGAGCATGAGCAATAAGATGGTGACTTCCATGAAAGAAGCCATCCCAAGTGCAGCAAATGTTTCTCTTAATGAGGAAGGCAAATCCCAGGAACAAATCTTGGAGATTCTTAGGTAACCTTAGCTCTGGGTTCCTTCTCCTGGGGGTTATAAATTAGATTTGAGCTTAAATAGTTCTGTATTACTTCATACTTGAAGGATAATATTAAAAATTCAAGTGCTTTTTTGCTAGGTAGGAGGTGGTTGCACTACATGAGAACATTTTCCTGGTGTGATGTGGTGTTGAACTCCTCCCTGCAGGTTCATCCGTCGGGAGAAGGAGATTGCTGAGACGAGGTTCGAGGTGGCGCAGGTGGAGAGCCTGCGGTACCGCCAGAGAGTGGAGCACCTGGAGAGGGAGCTCCAGGAGCTGCAGGACAGCCTCAATGCTGAGAGGGAGAAGGTGCAGGTATGGCTGGGGGTTAGTGCTTGTGATTTCAATGAGTACAGGGCTGTTCTGGGGCTGCCTGTGCCCAGAAATGAATTTTTAAAAGAATTTGGGGGTTTTTAGACGGGGATTCCTTATAACGAAATGGAGTGTCTTGTTCTGAGTCTTGTGAGAAAGCGTGGCAATTCCAAAATCTCCTAATTAGGGAAAAGATCATTTATCTTTTTTTCCCCCCCATCTCCTGCTTCTTAAGTCGTACTTACTTGTTTTGAATGTACATGTGAGATAACAAATGCCGTGATCGCTTCCCAAGGTGGCGTTATACCAGATCCAGGTGGAGTAGATGTGCACGTGCAAGCAAAACAAATGACTGAGTTGAATCTTTCCACAGGTAACAGCAAAAACTATTGCACAGCATGAAGAATTGATGAAGAAAACTGAGACCATGAACATACTCATAGAAACCAACAAGATGTTAAGGGAGGAGAAGGAGAGGCTGGAGCAAGAGCTACAGCAGATACAAGCAAAGGTTAGTACTGAGCTTCACATAAACCTGTCAGATATTCAGTGTATGAGTTAAATGTCTGGATATACCATTGCTAGTTACGGTAAATACATGATTTAGATTTTAATTATTCCTTGAAGTCATACACTAATGAGGAAACTTTCTAGTTTGAATTTTAAAAGACATTGGAAAGCTGGAAGTTCAGTTCCATTTACATGAACCTGAAAGTCAGTGTTTATCCGTGGCTAGAGGTGTAGCAGGAACAAGGATATTATCAGCAATTAAACTAAAAATGGCACAAGAATACATACAAAACAGACCACAGCTTTATTAAGGGTTTAAAAGGGAGATGGTGCTTATTTTAATGGAATCCAGTGCCTTGGATTTTAACATTAATAATCTCTCCTGTACCAAAGTGAGAGTGAGCATCTAAGATTGGGAAGTTGTACCAATCTTTTTTTCTCTGCAAGATCATCCCCTGCTGTTGTCCTTGTCCTTTTCTCTTCCTCTAGCTGGCCACTGGAAGGCAGAGAGTTGGGAAATAAGCTCTGTCATGACTTTTTCCTGAAGGATTCCTTCTGTTTCCTGAGATGCAGAGTGTAAGCCCTTTCTTTGCTTTCCCAGGTACGCAAGCTCGAGGCAGACATCCTGCCCCTGCAAGAGTCGAATGCTGAGCTCAGTGAGAAGAGTGGGATGCTGCAGGCAGAGAAAAAGCTCTTGGAAGAGGATGTTAAACGCTGGAAAGCCCGGACTCAGGTGGGGGAATGCCTCCTTTCAAAGAACATTGTGTGGAAAAAAAGGCCCCATCAGTCAAACAACTTAAAAAAAGTGCTACATTTCCTTATGCAGAATAAAAAACTTAGAAATATGTTTGAATGTTAAAGCTTTGTTCATGCAGCTTCAAAGTTGGCTATTCCATATCAAAACGCGAAAGCAGTGGCTCTAATTCAAAGAGATTTTCTGGCTATAACTGTGTAATCATTTTACAAAAATGCCCATTTTCTCCCTCTTTCAGCACTTACTGAGCCAGCAGAAGGACACCGATCTCGAAGAGTATCGAAAGCTGCTCTCCGAGAAGGAGGCAAATGCCAAGCGTGTCCAACAGATGAGTGAAGAAACAGGCAGGCTTAAAGCAGAAGTTGCCAGGTGTGGTATTAGTCAATTTGTAAAAGGTTTTGTGCAAAGCAAAATATTCTAATTATAGCTGTATGTGGAAGTGTAATTTCTTGTCTCCATGTAACTGTGAAACCTTTGGTATTCTTTCTGTGGCTTGATAACAAGCAGGTAAGGTGAAATGAGAGTTGTTTTGCAAGCTGTCTATTAGCTGCAATCATTCCAAAGTAATATATTGTAGAATGATTTCTATTCTGTATTGCAAAATCCTAGAAAACATAATCCACTACAGATAATGCCTGTGATGTTGCATAAATAAGTGATATTGAAACATAGATACGTTTTCAAGCATCTTGTTTGCATCTCCCTCTGATCTCTTGTCATTTAGAACGAATGCATCCTTGACTACAAGCCAGAATCTTGTTCAGAGCCTGAAGGATGAAGTAACTAAAATAAGAACAGAAAAGGACACTTTGCAGAAAGAACTGGATGCTAAAGTAGCCGACATACAGGAGAAAGTGAAAACTATAACACAGGTCAAGAAAATTGGTCGCAGGTACAAGACTCAGTATGAGGAGCTGAAAGCACAGCATGATAAGGTAGATAGAACTGAAATGGAGCATTCCTTAGAGTTCTGGGGTTTGCCCAGAACTTTTAAACTGGTCACTTGGCACGCAAAAGCATCTTGTGAAAGTAATGACGTTGTGATTAGATAGTCCCCTTCAGCCTGGTACCCCTTGATGCCTTTCAGATGGTTGCTGAAGCGTCAACTCAGCCTTTGGCAGAACAACAAGAAGACCAAGTTTCTGCCCAGGAAGTACAAGAGCTAAAAGACACTCTCAGTCAAGCTGAAGTGAAGACAAAGAATTTGGAGACTCAGGTTGAAAGCTTACAAAAGGTAAGAACAGCGAGTAATTTTGGAGTACTGTTCTCCACTGCAGCCCTAAGTGTGTAACAGTGAATGACACTGACAGTGCCTTAATTACACCTCCCCTGATGGGGGAGAATTTTAGAGTCTTTGCCAGGAGTCTGAGAGATGAACAGGACTTTCAGCCTTCTCTGCTTTCAGATAGTTGTTTATTAAGTCTTATCAGAGAAACAGAGGGCCACTTAACATGACCCAGACATAGCACAGAGCAGAGAATGCAGGAGAATGCCAAATTATCAAGATTACACAGCCTTTTTAAAGGTAAATCAACCAATGGTCACTAAAAGCATACATTATTTTTACTTTTCCACCAGTGTGTAATAATCATCTAGTCACGTAGACAGGAACTGTGGAATTCTTTATCCAATCATCCCAAACTACTTCTACTGCAGAATATGGAGCAGTAGAAGAAGACGGTCTGGAGAACAACAACAATCCTCCCTTTTGATGTTTTTTGCTTTTATCTATTTACTATATTAACAAACCCAAATCCTCTAAATTTTTCACCCTGTGACAATCTTACCTAGTATTCTATAACCTAGTTCACACCAGTGTAGATTCTAATTCTTCCCAGAGGGTAGGCAATTTTCTCCAAGGACAAAGGTCAAAGCCAGTGTTGTCCAGGGGGGTAGAACCCTTCAAAACAGGCAGAGAAATATTCTCTGCATTCTGGGTTCCTACAAGTGAAGAATGGGAGGGTGTTTTAATGCATGTCACAGAAGTATGGGAAGTGGCCTCTACGTTCTTGGGAAAGAGGGATCTTAAGCCTGCTTGAAATCCTGGGTCTAGTGTGTCTCACATTATTTCCTGGAATAAGTGGGAAGAGAATGCTGTTCTTCAGCTCTTGCGTTCAGAGAGGACTGAACTCCTGTTCTTGATAAGAAGCCTTTTAACCTTAATGCAGTGGCCAGCTAATACCAGCTCCTTGGAACTTGGGCTCTGTATTTGCCAAAGTTGTTGGTTGTGGCCAACAATTGCAATCTTTCTCTCTCCCTAGACAGTAACAGAAAAGGAAACTGAAGTTAGAAATCTCCAGGAGCAGATAATGCAGCTACAGGCAGAACTGGCCCGTTTCCATCAAGATCTACAAGAGAAGACTACTCAAGAAGAACAGCTCAGGCAACAGATCACCGAGAAGGAAGAGAAAACTAGGAAGACCTTGCTTGCAGCTAAGCAGAAAATTGCACAGTTAGCTGGTATTATAATTGTTTTTTCTGTCCTTAGAGATTTTTGATTATTTCTATGGAAAAACCTTTAGCCAGGATGCTTGTGAAATATGGCCTGCTTCATATTTTACTGAAAAGTGTTTTCTAGACTAGATGCTGCAGGAATTGTTCTAAAGTTTGAAATTTAATTCCTCCAGGGATGCTAGAAGTACATAACTAGCTGTGTACACTGGACATAGAAAAAGTTTTGCTTACTTTTGGCCAGCCAACAGGATAACCCCCATTTTTGATCCTTCTGTTGATTAGAGCAGATTGGCCCTACTAACAGCTTGGGTAATTCTCCCCTTCCCTAAATGTACAGGTGCAAAACACATTGTCTCCTCTGTTTTTAAATGTCACTGAGAGGAATGATGGTGTAAGAGCTTGCTGAAAACATCTTGTTCTTTTGGGACTACTTGTTTAAGTTTTTTATTTATCTATATTTAATATATGTTTTTCTACCTTTAGTTTCTTTTTATTTAATTGCAATTAAATAGAAAAATGGCATAATTGCCTCCCAGATTTCCTCTTGTAACTTAACATTTTTAGGAGTTCAGAACACTTCAGTCACCTGGTAAAACACCCAGGCATTCAGTGTGCAGATTCAGCGAGGCTGAGCCCTTTCCTGTTCCACCAGGTACTAAGGAACAGCTCACAAAGGAAAATGAGGAGTGGAAGCAGAAGAGCAGCTCCTTGGAGGAGCAGAAGACGGAGCTGGAGGTGCGGATGAGCGCCCTGAAGTCCCAGTACGAGGGGCGGATCTGCCGCCTGGAGAGGGAGCTCCGGGAGCAGCAGGAGCGGCACCACGAGCAGCGGGACGAGCCCCCGGAGTCCACAAACAAGGTACAAAAAGTCCTGCCAGGCAGCCCTGGGACAGCAGCCAGGCCACCAGTGCCTAGCCTGGACTCAGGTGCCACCGTGCCCTGCTCTTGGAAATACACAGGCTGGTTTCAGGAAGGGTTCAGAACTTAATTTAAATTCCCTGCCCTAATCAGAATTCCCAGTGCCAACAAGCAGGCAGTTCTGTCATTCGCTATGAATCAGCCAAGGAGCTGTTCACACTCTGCCCTCTATCTTTTGTGTTTTACCGATGCATTCAGTATAACAGGTTCATGTCTCAAAGCTTCAGAAAATACCCAAGCAATTATGAAATTGTATTCCAGCCTTGGTATGGCTAGTATGATTTGGTTTGGGGAATTTGCCATAATTATGGAGTCTGCTCAGGTACATGCCCAGCAAGCATTTCTCTCACAGACTTGTTAGCAAAGTGCTGAAGTGTTTTCCTTGTTGCCTGCTCTGTTTCATGTGTACATGACATGATCTTTCTGTTCCTTACCTAATAGGTCCCAGAACAGCAGAGGCAAATCTCACTCAAGTCTACTCCAGCTTCAGGTGAAAGAGGAATGTGAGTTCAAGGGCTTTGCAGAGTTTCTGTGGTTGATATTTCTTGGGTTTATCACAACTGGGAAGATACTGATTGACATAATACATTCCTCCTGTTTTCTCAGCTGCATGTAATCAATAGAGTTTTCAAGCTGTAAACTGCTGTATTAACCACCAGGAACATGGTATCTGGGAAACATGGAAGATTTTTTAAAATGTTTTCAGATTTCAAGATTTTTGAAGTTGATTGTTAACTTTGATAATATAGTTTTGATTGTTAACGTTAACCTTTTTGGTTTTGGGAAGGATCTTCCTTGTGCAAGAATGAGAAATGGACTGAACAGATAACTCTAATGATGGATAAAATAGTCAAATGCCTAAGCTCTGAAATGGGAAATATTGCCGTGAGTTATGATAACAAACTCCCTCTCAGCTGTTAAAACTGCATCCTTTAGACAGCAAGGCTTTCAAAAATGTCTCCAAAAATTTGGCTGCCCCTTGTCTCAGCCAAGAGATGCTGTTGCTCTGTATTGAGTGAATCAGTTTTGACGTAAGGTGTGTTACTCACTGTAATAAAAGTCCCAGCACAGCCAACAGTACGAACATTTTGATCTAGATCCCTACTTGATTACCTTGGAAGAAATCTGTCAGTCCTCCAAGATGGATAAAATGCTATTAATGGCATAGTATGTCTCTCTTCTTTCAACTATAAAAAGTTTGGAAGACAATTCCTTATGCTGTTGTCAGGCTTTTAAATGTAAAAGCTTTAAAAAAGAGTTTCTGGCTATGAGAATATATTTGTTATTTTTAAAAGCTGCTTTCTGTACCATGATGAAACCAATCTCCTGTTTTTCAGTGCCAGCACTTCAGATCCCCCAACAGCAAACATTAAACCAACTCCTGTTGTGTCAACTCCCAGTAAAGTGACTGCTGCTGCCATAGCTGGGAATAAGTCTACTCCAAGGGCCAGCATCCGTCCAATGGTGACTCCTGCCACAGTCACCAATCCCACCACTACCCCCACAGCCACAGTTATGCCAACAACACAGGTGGAGACTCAGGAAGGTGAGCTTTTGATTGTAGCACAAGGATCCTCAGTATTCAAAAGTGCTACCTGTGCCTTGAAATGGTGGTGGCAGTCAGTTTGGAAGGGCCTCCCAGTGTCATTGTCCCTGCATGTCTTGGAGTGTTGCACTTGCATGACCCTTCTACTTGCAGCAAAGTTGGTGGTTCCTCAGCTGGAGACGTGCATAACATTAATTCATCTGCAAAGCACTGCTTGTGCTTGTTGAGGGCAGCCTGAGAGGGAGAATGTGAGCCGTGCTGGATGAGTGAAGACCCTGACTGTGCTGCTGTTTGCCTTCCAGCCATGCAGTCGGAGGGACCCGTGGAGCACGTCGCAGTGTTTGGGAGCGCCAGTGGCTCCGTGCGCTCCACCAGCCCCAACGTGCAGACTTCCCTGGCCCAGCCCATCCTGACTGTGCAGCAGCAGACACAGGCCACTGCATTTGTGCAGCCCACCCAGCAAAGCCACGCTCAGATGGAGCCTGCAGCTCAGGAGCCAGCCGCTGCCATCCTGGAGGTGGTGCAGAGCTCCCAGATCGAGAGGCCCTCCACCTCCACAGCCGTGTTTGGCACAGGTTGGTGTCATTTGGTAGGCCTGCTTTGCTCAACAGTTCCCTGTAAGTAGCTCCAGTTAGACCCTTGGCAAAGCAGGCCTCACTTCGGTTTGTGCCTTTTCTCCCTCCCTTAGTTTACTGCACGTTTTAAGAGCTTTGGAAGTTAGGCTTCCTTCCTGAACTGTCAGAAATGGTGCCTCTGAAATGCTGTTGGCACTGCATTCCTTAAGGTAGAAAGAAAATGAAACTTTGTGTTTGTCTTATTCAGAGCAGCTTTAGAGTTTAGTACATGAAACCTTGCTGGCTCTCTTTCCATGGCGCTGTGAGCAAGGTTCATTTTAGGAGCCATGAGTAAGCTACTTAAGCTTGAATTTAAAATAGAGGAGGTACTCTAAAGCTACTCGCTGTATTTCACTGTTGCACATCTGTTTGTCCTACGCAGTGTAAATAGAATATTTGTTCCCCAAAAAACCCATTTCTGCAAACTGTTGGGGTTTTCTGTTTCCATCTGAAACTCTGTTAAATGTTTAGGTGTACTTGTCCAAAGCAAAGATGTTGGAAGAAATAGTTGAGTTGTACCCTGAGGCTTATAGTTAGGGTCAGTTAAGTTGTGAAGAAAGGCCTGAGAGCTTAAGACTTGTAACTAAAGGGGTTGATGTTTTCATGGCCTAGGAAACAGCTCACTGTGATTTTGATTGTTGTCATTCAGTGCAGAAATAGAGGTGGTCTTCAGAGGAAAATACCAAAGCTTTTGATTTCTGGTTTGTACATGTGTTGTTCCGAAAATAACTGAGAGGCTTTGAAGTTTCAGCTACCCCCAGTTCCTCACTGTCTAAACGCTCCCGAGAGGAAGAGGAGGACAACACCGTGGAGAACTCGGACCAGATCTCTGAGGAAGCAGTGGATGCACCAACTTCAAAGAAACTGAGAATCATGCAGAGAGTTGGACCTGAGGTTTGCACAAACATGAAGTTCTACTACTTCATCTATCCCTTTGTAGGATTTTAATGGGAAGAGCAAATGTGTTACTTCAGAGCAAATCAGTGAATTCTTAATTGACTTTCTAATCTCTTGGGGAGGAAACAGTTATATTTGGGTATCTAAAAAGGCAGAGGTTAAACCAGTTAGAATGAATGACGTAAATCTTAACCTGTAGGATGGAAGAGAGAGGGCCATATCCTAGGATTGAGGAGGAAGAAGTTCAAACTTCTTTCAGTGTGGTTTGGAAGATCTTTATCCACAGTAATTCTGGACAAACAGTGTATTTGAGGAGATGGGAAGCAAAGATGAGTTGCTAGAAAAGCCTACAGAAGATGCATGTGAATGCTGGTGTGAGGGATTTGGGATGTGCTATGAAAAAGGGATGAAATTGAGATAGAACCTCACAGCAGGTCACTCATGAACAGCGTTAAGGAAGCCAAAGATGTTTTATTAACTCTGTGCCAGAGGGATGTTCATAACAGAAACAGGGCAGGATTGTATAAGAACATTATCACTTAAGAATCTGGGAGGCTGGAGGTAGAATGGGAAACTTTGATGATTCATTTCTTGTCCTGAAAAAATTGCGGGATGCTGAGGTCCAGTGGACTGGGGAAGTTGTATTTCTCCAGGGCAGGGAAGTGAGGTTCTTGATAAAAGCATTGCTAAGGAAGGGGGAGAAAATGCTGCCCATAATCTTTGTGGGAAAAGATAATTTTTTTTTTTTTTTTTATAACAAGTAAAATAAAATCTCAAACATGTTTAGGGCTAATGATGTGTTTTAAATGAGAAAAATATTTGTTCTTCCAGGAGGAAGTGACAGCAGAAGAGAGCACTGATGGAGAGGTGGAGGCACAAACATACAATCAAGACTCACAAGACTCCATTGGAGAAGTAAGCGTATTTGAAAAGCCCAAATCTTCAGCAGAAATAGCCATCTGCCCCCCAAACTCTCAGTATATTTGGAAGTGAAATCGCAAATGGAATCCTGCAAGTTTAAGTGGTCTCCTCCATGGAAACCACTTAAAATGTTTTAAAGTTTAGACTTGCACTGTTCAGTCACTAAGTCACCTATCACATTCTCTCTTGTCCTTTCCTCTGGTCAGTTGTTGAGGAACAGCAATAACTGTTTGTCCTCTGAGCATCAGAGTTGGGTTCTCTTGCTGTTGTACATGGTGCATTTAATTTTGTTTGTTCTGGTGATTGCCTTTGGTCTTTGGCAGGGTGTGACCCAGGGGGAGTATGCTGCCATGGAGGACAGCGAGGAGACTTCCCAGTCTATCCCAATAGATCTTGGATCCCTTCAGTCAGACCAACAAAACACCACTTCATCTCAGGATGGCCAGTCCAAGAGAGATGATGTCATTGTAATTGATAGTGACGATGAAGATGATGATGAAGAAAACGAAGGGGAGCAGGAAGTATGTATATCATGGAATTCCTTTATGATTTTGCCTTTCATCAACTGTAAAACTCACCAGGCAGGACTAATTTAATCAAACTATTTCTGACTGTGTAAGTGGTCTGTATTTACGTTGCCTGAATCTGCAGTGTTTTAAAGCTACCTGCTAATTCACCTTTAATTTTTCTTTTATTTTCCTTTATCTGAACCCTCAGGCTTTTCCATCTTCTTTCCTACCCTTGTCCTGTTGAAGAGGGAGATAGGGAGTGTCTGGGTGGGTGTTGATCTGTGCACTACATCCAGCCTATTTCACTCCCCTTTCTGCACTTCCCTAAGGTTCTTTTGTTGTCTCATCACAGGATTATGATGATGAGGAAGAGGAGGACGAGGATGATGATGAAGACACGGGGATGGGAGATGAAGGTGACGACAGCAATGAAGGAACTGGTAGTGCTGATGGCAATGATGGATATGAAGCAGACGATGCTGAGGTGAGATTTGTACCTTTCTTTTATAGCCTGTTAAATTTCTTGCAACAAATTGGTGCTGTAATGCACAGATGTGAATGCTTGGAAGAGAAAATCTTGGTGTGAATTCATCCCCAAAAGTGGAGACTGCTACTGGGTGATGGTAATTTCTTATAACTGGTGTTTTCACAAGAAAAATCAACTTGGAATTTTTAAGAGGGCTGAATGAAAATACAAAGCACAGCAGCCAGCAGCAAATACTGTAGTTGCAAAGCTGGTGACGCTTTTCAAGAGCTGGTTATTTCACTGTCTGTTGTTATTAAATGATGGTGGCTACATTGTTCAGGTTTGTGTATGCACAGGTACTCAAAACTTCTGAAATCTCATACAGTTGAGAATATGTTTACCTAATGCTATAGATATGTACAGAAATCTTTTAAGATTGTCATATATTTGACTTTGTTTACTTTCTGAATACTTTTGTACTGCTTTTATATTCTCTTTACAACTGATAATTTGTTTAGTCATACCCTGTTTATGTGGGGTTTTAGGGTGCTGATGGTACAGATCCTGGAACAGAGACTGAGGAGAGCATGGGAGGAGCTGAAAGCAACCAAAGGGCAGCAGATTCCCAGAACAGTGGTATAGTTATTCCATGTTTTTTCACAGTCTGTGTACGTAGGGGGAGGGAAGTGTAGAAGCTATTTTCCATGTGTAAAAATCTCCACTTAGAAGTAAAATTATAAGTGAAATACTAAAGGCCATTTCAACCTGCAATGTGGATTCTTTTGAAATGTTCTTTTCTGGATTTATTCTAAATTCCATTGAAAATCCTGCAAGCTGTGGTTGCTGTGGAAGCTGAATGGCTCCATGGATTAATCTGTCTCTAAATCAGCACCTTAATAGTTAATGCTTGGTTTCAGTGCTGCTGTTGTAGCTGACCTAAGTCCTCTTTAAGTGGTTTTAAATAACTATACTGGGCTGTCCCCAGGCTTGCAGGGGAAGAAAGGTGTTAATTCGTGGCAGAATTGGAAGATTTGCCTTCATGTTTTCAAGGTGGTTCCTAAGGTTTCCCCCTGTGTATTTGTGTTGTAGGAGAAGGTAGCACAAGTGCTGCAGAGTCCACGTTTCCCCACGAGAGCCCGAGGGAGCAGCAGCCGTCATCGGCATCCGAGCGCCAGGGCCCGAGGCCCCCGCAGTCCCCAAGGAGGCCACCGCACCCTCTGCCCCCACGGCTCACCATCCACGCCCCTCCCCAGGAGCTGGGGCCCCCAGTGCAGGTACAAACCAGCTCCAACACCTCAGAAGACTTTGAAAAAAATTACTGTATGGTTTCTTATAAATAAAATCCATTGGGGAAAAAAGTTGCCAGCTGTTCAGCATCCTAGAAATGGTAGCTGAGCAAAGTGACTTAATGTCTGGACAGGGAACATATAAATCCATCCCAAGTGCCTCACTGCTTCTTATCTTGGAATTCTTACTATATTATACCAGTGCTACGTCAGTCAGGGGCTGATGATATTTTCACTAAAAAAGCTTTTCTTGACCAGGTTGTAGCTCACATTGGAAGGTTTTTATGAGTCTCTTCCCCAATGTAGATGGGGCAAAGGAATGCTGCCATTTATTTTCCAAGTTAAACCTTTCACAGCCAGTGCCTGACCCATGATTATGCTTTGTTGAAGAGCTGTAAATTTTGTAAATTAAAACATCACAACAGCAATTCTTCAAACATATCCTGACTGAAACGATCCTTTACCATTAACTTGGGCTGAGACTTGGGATCACAATATTTCTGTGTGCAAGTTTTCTGTATTCGGTAGAGACTTGAGTAAAATGTTACTGTCACTTGCCCAGAATATACACATGGTACCCCAGAGGGTGGTGGGGCACTGAACAGGCTCCCCAGGGAGCCTGCTCATGGCCCCAAGACTGCCAGAGCTCCAGGAGTGTTTGGACAGCGCTCTCAGGCTCTTTCTGGATTTCTTGGGGCTGTCCTGCGTGCAGGGGTTGTTCTTGATGATCCTTGTGGGTCCCTTCCAGCGCAGGATATTGTGATTTCATGATGATTGCTATATTTGCTCAATTAGCTGCTGCCCTTGGCTCTGACTGAACGCTTGTATGTTGTTAGAATTCTGGGACCACATTTACACTACTTCCCTCTTTTTTTTCCCATAAAGAGAATCCAGATGACTCGAAGACAGTCAGTGGGGCGAGGACTTCAGCTGACCCCTGGGATAGGTGGAATGGTGAGTGTATCAAAATCTACTACTAAAGACCTGCTTTGAGGGAACATTCCTTATTCTTGGGGTTTATTTTGGTTGTTAAAGAAGCCTGACTGCTGATTTCAGGGGGGGATGGTTTCTGTAGTCTTGCAGAAAATATCCTACTCCTGTTAATTCCTGTGTTAATGGAAGGCAAGGACTAGAAAACTCCCAGGAAGTAAAAGACTTCAAAAGAGGCTCAATTGGTTTTGTCTAAGGTGGTTTTACTTGTTTTTAGAGTCAGTCACAGTGGCTATGTTGCTGGAAAAAGTCATGCTGGGTTCAGGCTCATCCTAAAGGAGCAAGGCTAGTTTATGCTGTCCCATCAGCTAATTTTGAACCCTTTATTCAGTTGTATTTGGCAGAACAAATGCAGGTTCAGTGAGAGAAAAGAGACTGACTGACTAAAGTACCTTTTGTGACATCAAAGGCATCAGCTTTTCATGTCGGAAATTAAACAAGAATTTTTTTAGAGCTAAATCTGTCTTTGTTTTGCTGGACTGTGTGGAAAAATCAGCCTGTATCTCAGCTGGTAAAAACTGGAAATACATTGTAGGCTCTCATATCAGTCTCTTTTTTTCCAGCAGCAGCACTTCTTTGATGATGAGGACAGAACAGTTCCAAGCACACCAACTCTTGTAGTTCCACATCGTACAGATGGATTTGCAGAAGCCATTCAGTAAGTAGTGTGAAAAGAAAAAGGAAAAAAAAAAGGCTCTTCTCTATTCTTTATTTGTTTTCTTTCTATTTTTCAGTGGAATGAAAATAAATTTACATTAAATGAACTTGTGATTGGAGTAACATGCTAGGTAGTAGGATGGATAGCTGCATGTGCAGATAAGTAATTATTGTTTGAATTGTGTGTCATATAACTGATCAGCAAATTAGGAAGTGAATAATCTCCAGTGTATTGTAACTTGGTGATCTAAGAAGACATTAAACAAACAAAAAAAAGTTCTATCTGATTTCCTTCCTCATTCTTCCTCTCTCCCCATTAATACTGCCAATAAAAGTAGGAAAAGTTAGCTCCATTTTTGCTTTGGGATGTTCTGGACATGTCCAGCAATCCACTTAAAATTCTGAGAGTATTTTTATGGTCAGTATTAGTTCATTTTGTCTCATGCATGATTTGTTCTCTTGGTCAGAAAGTTCTTCCCCCCTGTCCCCATCTTTGGGGAATTTGCAGAATTCCTTAAATCTGTATTTTGCCAGTTCCCCCCAGGTAGCTGGAGTTCCTCGGTTCAGATTTGGGCCCCCTGAAGATATGCCACAAACCAGCTCCAGTCACTCTGATCTTGGGCAGCTGGCATCACAAGGAGGTAAAGTAGTTCTGGGCTCTCTTTTCCATGGGTCTTTGAGTGAAAAAGAGATAATTCAGTCAACAAAACACAATTCTGCTTCAGGAAATTGTTGAAGTGTGGAAACCTGCAACTCATAAATAATTGTCAGCAGAGAAAGAATAACAGAAAGTGAGAAGGTGTTTTCTTCAAACTGCTACATTTCTAGTTGTGTTAGGATTTTGAAATTGAATGAAATATTGAAGGAATGGTTTTTAACTTCAATTTTACTGTTGGTTGTAGCTTCCCTGTAGTGAAACAATAGGGGAAAACAGCAAATGCAAAGAAATCTTTGGGCTGTATCCTTACCTGCTCAGAGATGGCCAAGCTGTTGTGCTTGTTGTTGGTCTGAATCGGTCCCTTTCCCCGGCATCCCTGTTGGCATGGAACACAGGCTGTACTCTGGAGACAGCTCACAGCAAAATAATGGCATAAGGCAAGGATGAAAGTTAAAAAACAAGCAGTAATATTTTCATCAAGGTTTTACCTTCCAATAAATTACGACCAGCTCTGACAGTAAGTCAAAACAAAATAACAAAAATCTGCTTAAATACAAGTGGCTGGATTTCATCAAGTGTTCAGAGGGAAGACATCAGTTAATCCTTTTTTTTTAGCTGCTTATTTGGATAGATTGTCACTGGAACTTTGTGTTGCAGGTTTAGGGATGTATGAAACCCCACTGTTCCTTGCCCACGAGGAGGAATCGGGGGGTCGTAGTGTCCCCACAACACCATTACAAGTAGCAGCACCAGGTAAGAGGCAGGGGTTTGCAGAGCAAAGCAGGGAGTAATTCCCCATGATTATGCCTCAGGAGCGCAGGGCAGCCTGTCCCCGAGCTGCCTGTGCTGGGCAGGGGCTCTGTGGGCAGGGGCTGAGGCTGCCTGTGCTCCCCGCAGTGACGGTGTTCACAGAGAGCGCCTCGGCCGACGCCTCGGAGCACGCGTCCCAGTCCGTGCCCATGGTCACCACCTCCACTGGCAGCCTGTCCACCACCACTGAGCCCGGCGCCGGCGACGATGCCGACGAGGTCTTCGCAGAGGCGGAGTCTGAAGGGTAAAGCACCACTGTTTTGGTTTTGGTAGCGCTTCTGGCATGTTCATTGTCACCCAGGGGCAGCTCAGACAGCGTTTGGTAATGGTGTTTTCTGCTGATTTTCTCCTTGGGATTTAACAAAGTTAATAAAAAGTCACAAAAAAAAAATTATATTTTTTAAGAATGCAGAGGAGTCTGCAGTAGTCAAATACTGATGGCAAGACATGGGTTGAAGGATCAGTTTGCAGAATAAAGACTAAGGTACTCCTGTGTAATACAGAAAATCACGCTTCATGCAAAGCACACATATATGGCTAAGTCACCCAGTCAAAACAGTGCATGTACAAAAGATGAAGCATCGGGGTGGAATAAGGAGTTCTTACTGAATTTTGTAGACAAATAATTTTGTCTTTTGCTTTACAAGTGCAACTTTTAATATTTATAATAATTGCTGTATGTTGAATTATGATGAAGTAAAGATCCAAAAGGGGATAGTTTATAATTTTATGCTGTATTTTACTTTTGATTTTCACTGAATCTCTATGTTCCAAGACGGGTTTTTTTCCTGAGCTTTTTGAAACTATGTAAATACACTTTCCATGCTTCTCCTCCCACTCCTTCCCTTCTAGCATTACTTCAGAAGCAGGTCTAGAAATCGATAGCCAGCAAGAAGAAGAATCTGTTCAAGCATCTGATGAGTCAGATCTTCCTTCAACTAGTCAGGATCCTCCTTCAAGTTCATCTGCAGGTACAGGATAATCAGCAAAAGCAGTTCATACCTTTCCATTAAGAGTGGGAATTCCTTTGTCTAGCATCATGGCTGGTAGCCAGGATATACAAAATAAGATAAAACTGTTAAAATCACAGACTCATAGAATGGTTTGGGGTGGAAGGGACCTCAAAGCCCATCCAATCCCACCCCTGCCATGGGCAGGGACACTTTCCACTAGCCCAGGGTGCTCCAAGCCCTGCACGGCCTGGCTTTCGACACTTCCAGGGATCCAGGGGCAGCCACAGCTTTGGGCACCCTGTGCCAGGGCCTTTCCACTCTCTCAGGGAGCAATTCCTTCCCAATATCCCATCTAACCCTGCCCTCTGGCAGTGGGAAGCCATTCCCCCTTCTCCTGTCCTTACAGGCCATTGTCCCAAGTCCCTCTCCAGTTCTCCTGTAGCCCCTTTAGTTACTGGAAGGGGCTCTGAGGTCTCCCCAGATTCTCTTAGAGCAAGGTCATATTTTGATGCTTATAAATCCTTTGGTACTTCAGCAAACCATTTTTCCTTGGACTACAGTAACAGGAGTAGGCCAAGTGAAATAACGCTTCAGGGAGCAAATGTTACTGATACTTTAGTGATTTATCCACTGGCATATTTGATGTTAGCTTTAAAAATATTTTTAATTAAATTGTGAAACAACAATAAGTTAATCTCTATGGAGTTATCAATTGACCCCCTTGTATAGGTAGCAAAAGAAGTCCCAAACTTACTTGTTTTGAAGCTTTTATTTATATTAGAGGAGAGGTCGATGAAATAATGAGGCACCTTCATCATTCTAAAGTAAAGAAAGCACAACACATACGAAAACATGGAAAGATGAAGAGTGAGAATCTGGCAGACACAGCCACCCTTTCTGTCTCTCCCCACAGACACGAGCAGCACTCAGCCCAAGTCCCTTCGCCGTGTCCGGCTGCAGCCCCCGACGCTGAGGACAGGCGTGCGTGGCCGCCAGTTCAACAGGCAGAGGGGTAAGTGCTCCCGGCTGCTCCCAGCCAGCCTGCTGCAGACACGGCTCCAGCACCCCTCCTGTGGCCACCACCTCTGAAGCTGGCCTTGCTGGCAGACGTGGAGTGACACAGCAGCCCTGCCCTCGAGTTTGGCGTGTGAGCCTAAGAGCTCTAGTTTGGGTTTAGTGTGTTAGGTTGAACAGGTTTCACACAGGAAAACTTCCTTCTGCAGTGGCACCTGGCTCTTACCAGTAGAGAGAAAGTAAAGGGCATTAGATCTTATACTTCAAAGTTTTAAAAGAAGGTTTTAAAAATCCTGTTAGGACAGCAGTTTATAAACTTCTGATTTTGGCATTAGAGCAATTTCCATTTGGTATATTAAAAGGTTCCAGTTATATCAATGTGTACTCATTGAAAAAAAGCTTTATTGGAAGTATTACAGTTTTTTTAGTGCAATAGAGTTAAACCATGACAAGAAATAGTTGTTTGCAACTTCTGTATTAAGAAAAAGCCTTAGATGGATTTTATTCTGTTTTGCATTATTTTAACATTGTAGATGACTCAATATTAGCATTGAAATATAGGTCAGCTGGTATTTTAAGGGGAAAAAAATAAGGAGGTGGGACTAGGATAGATTTTCTTCCATGTGTCACCATTTTTTTTAATAACAAAAAGGCAGGACTAACTGATTTCAGGTGTGGTAGGAATCCTCTGCTCATTGGTTTGGCTCAGGATCACAAGTCACCCCCAGCCTTTTGCATGACCCAGGTGACATGTACATGTGTCACCAGGCTTAGGGGAGAGAGAGGAGCTTGAACTGTGTCAGAAAGGAACCATTCCACTGCCCTGACAATTCCTTAGGGAAGGATGAAGTATCATATGTTTACACTAATGCACTTGTTTTCTTTCCCTGCACAGGTGTAACTCATGCCATGGGAGGCAGAGGAGGCCTGAACAGAGGAAACATTAGTTAAATTAATTGTAAAGTACTTCCAGCTGTGTATACAAAGTGCCAGTTTGCCTGTGGTTGCTTAGTGTAATGAAGTCAGAGCTTGAAGCAGCATTTCATACTTAGAGCTGTGTGCACACATTTCAATGTCTTTTATTAATAAAATTAGAAAAAATGTTGACATTCAAATGGCATCTTTTTTTAAACTCCTCTGCTGTGCATCACTTGCTGGGACAGTTGTACCAGTCTTTGGATACAGTCTTTCCTGTGAGAGCAGTAACAGGTCGTGCCATTCTTTTGCCAATATCCAAACTGTAGTACCGATCTGAAAGGAAGAGAGGTCAGGATTAAATTCCAGAAACTACATTTAATACATGAGAAGAATCCAGAAATTCAAGCCTGCATTTTAATGTTATTTAGGCCTGAACAACAGATTTTCCATTCCGTATAGGGAGCTGAGAGGCTCCAACAATAAGTTTCTGTCATTAGCTTTATTTTTCACGTCCTGGGTTGCATTAAGTTTTATAGCACTGCTAATAATTAAATCTGTCCCAGGAGCAGTGTTCTTGTATTGCTAGAACACAAAAACAGTCTTAAGAATTTGGAAATCAAACAATCTAAATTCACAGCAATCTTGCACTCACTACAGAAGTGGGAAGTCCATGGTCTCTGAGTGTAAATGGGTCTGTGAGGCCGATTCCTCCAACATGAGGAATTGGATCTTACTGACAGGGACTTTAATATCCTGTATTTGGGTATGGTTTGTTCTTAGAGCTTTTTTTTTTCAGAAAAATCTGAGGAACGCTTATATGGGATCCTGGCTGGGGGAATGAGTCTACTTAATCTGGGATCATAAAAATAATTCTTTTTATCTAAGTCAAGTGGTTCATGTCCCTCCTTTTTGTGTTTTGTCAGAAACATAGTTCCATAGAAGCCAGTGAAAAACTATTGCTATGTAGTGATCCAAGGACTTCAGTCTATCATTAACATAATTCTTCACTTAAGTCACGTCACAAGGCTGAACTCCCTGGCAATCCATTCCCCAACTGGCTGCTTTGAACCTTCGTATTTCGGGGCTGCACATTGTCCTGTAACTACTGACTTTTAACAGAAACATCTCTTGATTATGGGCAACATTTTAATTCTCAGGACTTTTTCGTAGCGCTGAAAGTAGTACCACAAGCGATAACAGGAGCTTTTTTCTTCTCCACCCGTGTCTTTTGAGATCCAGTGATGTGCTTTAGCTTTACTTACTGTAAGAGAAGGCGTAGTAATCGTAACCATCGGGCTTGCTCTGGTTGGGCACGGAGAGAGTTGAGTGGACAACTTTGGGGAGCCCTCTCCAGTATGTTGTCATTTGGATTTCCTTGCGCAGAATGCCTGCAAGCAAAAGGAACCCTCCGTGAGGAGCTGTGGCACTGCTGCAGCTGTCATGGGACTGTGTCACCTACAGCCATTAAAACCTTTAAAAGTACTGTATTTAAAGAAACCAAACAATGTTGTGTCAGAACCTACAGAGGTGAAAGCAGCTGTCTAGGAGAACCTTAGTGACCACATTACCAGAGGGATGGGGGTGGATCCTGACAGTGCGGATGACGGTTGGCATGCGCACGGCGCGCTGGAAGCGCCGCCTGATGACAACTCTGGGGACAAAGGCTGGGTATCTGATGGTGACCTGCGCCCTTCTTTGACACTTCTTGGCTGGTTCTTGTCTGTACACATACTGCTGGATGTTCCCATCTAAAACACATGTTTGGTTAGTTAGCTTAAAGAAAATAAATCAATAAACCAAACCCCCCCCCCAAAAACACCCAACCACCAGCTTGATCAGGTATGAAAATGTCACTATATTCATATCACACACTGGAAATCAGTAACAAATAACATTCTTGTAAGATAAGGAAATTACTTTAAAATAGAAATCAGAAATAGAGAAGGAAATTTCCATACATAGTTACGAACCAGCAAGATTAAAGCCTTCCCTAATTGAGACTGAAATAGCTTTACCACCAGATAAAACTTATTTCAATGTTTAGCTACTACAGTGCTGGATTCCTGGATTCTCACCCATACAGACCTGGTTTAAAATGCATTGAAAGACTTCCAAGTACTAACACAAATTTTTTTAAGCTTCAGGCTATTTTTGAGCACCTGGAGCACTGACATCACTTATGTTTCTCAGTTTGAAAGAAATAGGTCTTTGGGTCAAGAGAAACAGTCTTTTAGTCCTGACCAAGGCAATTCAAGCACCTTTTGATGTTCCCTGAACTTCAGGAATACGAGACATACCTCTTTTGATAAAATAAACAGATTCTGGTCTGTTGTTGTATCTTGCCACAGGGAGGGTTGCTACTATTCTCCCACTTAACCCTGCAAATCCAGTTGCTAGAGGTTTGGGATAGCCTTTATCCATAACACCATTAGTGAAGCGCCAGTACAGGGGACCCTGAGCAGTTAAGGGAAAAAAAAAAAGAGCTTTAGAGGAAGCTAACTCTTGGTTATTGAACTGCAACACAAACATGAAGAATAATTCATAAATAAACACTCGCACTTTGATAGCTACATTGAAAATCTGACTGGAATCACTCCTACGTCCATTTCAAATGGAATAAAACTACTACAACTTCATAAAATACCATCTGCAATCTTTTAACCTTTGAGTTGGGCTAGAGTATCTTAGAAGCTAATTTTTAAGAGGGGTTACTGAACAAAGGGGTTTGCTTTCTAATCTCTTAAATTTGCATAGATATAACAAGCAGTTTGAATTCCAGGCTTGAATGATTTATTGGGGAATTACTATGTAACAGCTTTAATGAGGCATGGGCACTTCATTATAATTTTTATTGCAGGTTGGGAAGCATACTGGGAATAAGTTTAGGCAATTTTTTCCCTGATATCCAATCTAAGCCTCCCCTGGCACAGCTTGAGGCCGTTCCCTCTCCTCCTGTCCCTCTTCCCTGCGAGCAGAGCCCGAACCCCCCGGCTGCCCCCTCATGTTAGGGAGTTGTGCAGAGCCAGAAGGTCCCCCCTGAGCCTCCTTTTCTCCAGGCTGAGCCTCTCCAGCTGCTCCTCATCAGCCTCTCCCCATCCCGCCGGCCGGGACCGCTCCCACCTTGATGAAGAAGGTTTTCCCATCGCAGTTGCACCTGGAGAAGACGGAATCGATGGGTGAGGGGATGCCCCAGCCGTCGCTGATCCGGCGGGGGTTGGTGGTCGGCGGGGCCCGGCCGTTCAGCAGCCAGTAATAGTGACCTGCGGGGAAAAGGCGTGAGGGGCGCCGGAGACAGCACGTCCTGCCCCGGGGATAGCGACGGGACAGCGCCGTCCTGCCTCGGGGACGCGGCTGAGCCGAGCCCGTGAGAGATCTGGCGGGGCGGGCTCTGGGCTCGGGAGAGTTTCGTGAGGGGTGAGGGCACCGAGGCGAGTGAGGGAGGAAAAAGGAGGAAGAGCGATGGGGCAGGTGAGGGAGAAGGAGGAGGTGAGGAGGGGAGCAAGGGTGGGTGAGAAAGAAGGAGAAAGTAAGAGAGGGGGGCAGAGCAGGTGAGGGAGGAGAAGGAGGCCGGGGCAGGTGAGGGTGAAGGACTGGGTCCGGGAAAGGTGAGGGAGGAGGAGGGGGAGGCAGCGGTGGCGGTCAGGTCAGGGTGAAGGACTGGGTCCGAGAAAGGCGAGGGAGGAAGAGGAGGCGGCCAGGGCAGGTGAGGGTGAAGGACAGGATCCGGGAGAGGGGAGGGAGGAGGGCAGGGGCCAGGGCCGGAGCCAGAGCCGGGGCAGGTGGAGGATGTTTGTAACAGTCTCACCTCGGAAGACGGCCAGGGTGCCATTGGGCAGAGCGACCATGCCGTCCGCTGGCTTCCCGCTGCACAGGTCCTTCTCGTCTTTCCTCTCTGCAAAACATAGCCAGGTGGGTTTGTTCAATGTTCCACAAGAACGGCCTTAGCTTTCCCCCTCGCCCCCGCCGGTGGGCCAGGGATTAATCCTTTGCCGGGGATGCGTTCTCGGGAAGTTCGGCTCTGGTGCTGTGGCCCCAGCAGTGCCGAGTGACCAGGTGTGGGTGTATTTGCTTATTGCCACCTAGGCACCTGTAATTGAGGAAAACACCTACAAACACCTCGTATGCTACATCCCTCATAGACTTACTCCATGCTCTAGGATTTTATTTTTCCTTTAAGCTGCTTTAGTGGCTTCTCTTCCCTCTCATTATTTCTTAAAAAAAAAAAGCACTTACACTTTCTTTCAGTTAAATGTATATATGCAGTTAAATATAAAGGAAGGATTAATCTCTTTTACACTGAAATTCAAGTATTTTGCATCTAAACCACTAATTTATCCCCCCAAAATATCTTTCAGTATACAATTGAAAAATTGCCCAAGAACCTGCAGGCTATATCTGATTAAAATAAATAGAGGGCATGAAAAATGCTGTGGCAAAAATCACAAACAAGAGACTTCTTGTCTCTCTTATATGACATTTTTAGTAGGTGGCTACAAAACACCAGGTTGGATACCATGAGTGAGGGTGGATATGCAGCCTGACTTCTAGCAAATTTTTCATGGAATTTAGAAATTTGTCATCTTCTTCCCTTGACTTTTTGTCTGTTTGCATCTTCTACAGTACTTACAGCAAATAATTTTCAGTAGGACCAATTACTGAAACTAATTAATTTAGATCATGTTCTAAACTACCTGGAGGATTTAACTAACCCCACAGCTGAGAACTGAGGTTTCAATGTTAAGGACACTGGCAGCTGTGGTGCTGTGGTTGTGGCTGCCCATGGGATACTGCCGTGTTCCCACGAGTTATTGGTGCTTTTGTACCTGCTGGAATGCACTTACCTTGTGTTTCTCCAGGGAACATTGGCAGGTCCCCAACCTGTATTAAAGGCTTGTTTATCTCGGGCTCTTCTTTTGCTGGCAGAGTTTCGGGTTCGGTTGGGTGAGGCTCTTCTCTGGCCTCAATGACCTCCTGGAAATGTATTGTTGGCTTGGATGTCCCATTAGACAAAAGATACATTTCTTCTATCGTGTCCTTTTTATCCCTTGTTGTGGTTTCTTTGGTAACTGTAGTTACCTCTTCTTTGTCAATACTAGGGGCCTTTTCAGTGACATCTTCCATTTCTTTTTCAGGTGTAGTGCCCATTTCTTTGATGGTTGTTACCTCTTTTTTACCAGCTGTTGTCATCTCCACAATAACACAAGCAGCACCTGGGCTATCTTTGTCTGCTGCTGGCCCAGCCTGCTCAGTTTCTGTAGTTGCCTCTTTTTCATTTAGTGTTACAGCCTCACTGGGTTGAGGAGTTGAATCTTCTTTGATGGTTGTTACCAGCACAGTGGGATTGGGCAAGGGAGCTGTGGCTGCTGTTGTTGAAGTCTTGGTGTCTGTAGAAGTTGTTTCTGATTCAGCTGCTGCAGTGGCAGGTTGCTTGGCCATAGGAGTTGTGTTTGGAATGTCATCCATACCTTTAGGAGAGTCACCTGGTTTAGCTGTTGTCATCATAGCTGTGAAAATGTCTTTAAGCAGAGTAGTTCTGTCTTTCTTGGGTGTTGTTGTCTCCTTGTTCTCAGTTGTGGTATCTGAAAGCATCGTGCCTACCCCAGCTGTGGCGGAGTCGTTACCAGTTGTTGTGGCGGCAGCATTGCCAGGAGCATCTGTGACTTTACTGGCAGTGCTATCGGCCTCAGGGGCTGCAGGGCTGGTCAGAGAGTCTGCATCTTCGGTTTTAGGGGTTGTAGGAGAGTCTGCCATCGTTGTAGGTTCTTCTGGGGTTGTCTCTTCAGGTTTTGGGGCGATAGGAGAGTCAACCAAGGTCGCTGGTTTGTCTCGGGTTGTCACCTCTGGTTTGGGTGTTGTTGGCTCCACTGGCGTTGTCTCTTCTGGTTTGGGAGTTGTCACCTCCTCTGGGGTTTTCTCCTCTGGTTTGGGTGTTGTTGGCTCCTCTGGGGTTGTCTCCTCAGGTGTGGGTGCTGTCGGCTCCTCTGGGGTTGTCTCCTCTGGTCTGGGTGTTGTCGGCTCCTCTGGGGTTGTCTCTTCTGGTCTGGGTGTTGTCGGCTCCTCTGGGGTTATCTCTTCTGGTTTGGGTGTTGTTGGCTCCTCTGGGGATGTTTCTTCTGGCGTGGGTGTTGTTGGCTCCTCTGGGGTTGTCTCCTTCGGTTTGGGAGTTGTTGGCCCCTCTGGGGTTGTCTCTTCTCGTTTGGGGGTTGTAGGCTCCTCTAGGGACGTCTCCTCTTCTGGTTTGGGTGTTGTCTCTTCTGGTGTGGGGGTCATTGTCTCCTCTGGGGTTGTTTCCTCTGGTGTGGGAGTTGTCGGCTCCTCTGGGGTTGTCTCTTCTGGTGTGGGGGTGGTTGGCTCCTCTGCGGTTGTCCCCTCAGGTGTGGGTGCTGTGGGCTCTTCTGGGGTTTTCCCCTCTGGTTTGGGTGTTGTCGGCTCCTCTGGGGTTGTCTCTTCTGGTTTGGGAGTTGTCGGCTCCTCTGGGGTTGTCTCCTCAGGTGTGGGTGTGGTCGGCTCCTCTGGGGTTGTCTCCTCAGGTGTGGGTGTTGTCTCCTCAGGTGTGGGGGTGGTCAGCTCTTCTGGGGTTGTCTCTTCTGGTTTGGGTGTTGTAGGCTCTTCTGGGGTTGTCCCCTCTGGTATGGGAGTCGTCGGCTCCTCTGGGGTTGTCTCCTCAGGTGTGAGTGTTGTCGGCTCCTCTGGGGTTGTCTCCTCAGGTGTGGGTGTTGTCGGCTCCTCTGGGGTTGTCTCCTCAGGTCTGGGTGTTGTCGGCTCCTCTGGGGTTGTCTCCTCTGGTTTGGGAGTTGTCGGCTCTTCTGGGGTTGTCTCCTCTGGTTTGGGAGTTGTCGGCTCTTCTGGGGTTGTCTCTTCTGGTTTGGGAGTTGTCGGCTCTTCTGGGGTTGTCTCTTCTGGTTTGGGAGTTGTCGGCTCCTCTGGGGTTGTCTCTTCTGGTTTGGGTGTTGTCGGCTCCTCTGGGGTTGTCTCCTCTGGTTTGGGAGTTGTCGGCTCCTCTGGGGTCGTCTCCTCAGGTGTGGGAGTCGTCGGCTCCTCTGGGGTCGTCTCTTCTGGTTTGGGTGTTGTTGGCTCCTCTGGGGTTGTCTCCTCAGGTGTGGGTGTTGTCGGCTCCTCTGCGGTTGTTTCTTCTGGTGTGGGTGTTGTCGGCTCCTCTGGGGTCGTCTCTTCTGGTTTGGGAGTTGTCGGCTCCTCTGGGGTTGTCTCCTCAGGTGTGGGGGTGGTTGGCTCCTCTGGGGTTGTTTCTTCTGGTGTGGGTGTTGTGGGCTCCTCTGGGGTTGTCTCCTCAGGTGTGGCTGTTGTCGGCTCCTCTGGGGTTGTCTCCTCAGGTGTGGGTGTTGTCGGCTCCTCTGGGGTTGTCTCCTCTGGTGTGGGTGTTGTCGGCTCCTCTGGGGTTGTCTCCTCTGGTTTGGGAGTCGTCGGCTCCTCTGGGGTTGTCTCTTCTGGTGTGGGTGTTGTCGGCTCCTCTGGGGTTGTCTCTTCTGGTTTGGGTGTTGTCGGCTCCTCTGCGGTTGTTTCTTCTGGTGTGGGTGTTGTCAGCTCTTCTGGGGTCGTCTCTTCTGGTTTGGGAGTTGTCGGCTCCTCTGGGGTTGTCTCCTCAGGTGTGGGGGTGGTTGGCTCCTCTGGGGTTGTTTCTTCTGGTGTGGGTGTTGTGGGCTCTTCTGGGGTTGTCTCCTCAGGTGTGGCTGTTGTCGGCTCCTCTGGGGTTGTCTCCTCAGGTGTGGGTGTTGTCGGCTCCTCTGGGGTTGTCTCCTCAGGTGTGGGTGTTGTCGGCTCCTCTGGGGTCGTTTCTTCTGGTTTGGGTGTTGTTGGCTCCTCTGGGGTTGTCTCCTCAGGTGTGACTGTTGTCGGCTCCTCTGGGGTTGTCTCCTCTGGTTTGGGAGTTGTCGGCTCTTCTGGGGTTGTCTCCTCAGGTGTGGGGGTTGTCGGCTCCTCTGGGGTTGTCTCTTCTGGTTTGGGAGTTGTCGGCTCCTCTGGGGTTGTCTCCTCAGGTGTGGCTGTTGTGGGCTCCTCTGGGGTTGTCTCCTCTGGTTTGGGAGTTGTCGGCTCCTCTGGGGTTGTCTCCTCAGGTGTGGCTGTTGTGGGCTCCTCTGGGGTTGTCTCCTCTGGTTTGGGAGTTGTCGGCTCTTCTGGGGTTGTCTCCTCAGGTGTGGGTGTTGTCGGCTCCTCTGGGGTCGTTTCTTCTGGTTTGGGTGTTGTTGGCTCCTCTGGGGTTGTCTCTTCTGGTTTGGGAGTTGTCGGCTCTTCTGGGGTTGTCTCCTCAGGTGTGGGTGTTGTTGGCTCCTCTGGCGTTGTCTCCTCAGGTGTGGGTGTTGTCGGCTCCTCTGGGGTTGTCTCTTCTGGTGTGGGGGTTGTCGGCTCCTCTGGGGTTGTCTCCTCAGGTGTGGCTGTTGTGGGCTCCTCTGGGGTTGTCTCCTCAGGTGTGGCTGTTGTGGGCTCCTCTGGGGTTGTCTCCTCTGGTTTGGGAGTTGTCGGCTCTTCTGGGGTTGTCTCCTCAGGTGTGGGTGTTGTCGGCTCCTCTGGGGTCGTTTCTTCTGGTTTGGGTGTTGTTGGCTCCTCTGGGGTTGTCTCTTCTGGTTTGGGAGTTGTCGGCTCTTCTGGGGTTGTCTCCTCAGGTGTGGGTGTTGTTGGCTCCTCTGGCGTTGTCTCCTCAGGTGTGGGTGTTGTCGGCTCCTCTGGGGTTGTCTCTTCTGGTGTGGGGGTTGTCGGCTCCTCTGGGGTTGTCTCCTCAGGTGTGGCTGTTGTGGGCTCCTCTGGGGTTGTCTCCTCTGGTTTGGGAGTTGTGGGCTCCTCTGGGGTTGTCTCCTCAGGTTTGGGAGTTGTCGGCTCCTCTGGGGTTGTCTCCTCAGGTGTGGCTGTTGTCGGCTCTTCTGGGGTTGTCTCCTCAGGTGTGGCTGTTGTCGGCTCCTCTGGGGTTGTCTCCTCAGGTGTGGCTGTTGTCGGCTCCTCTGGGGTTGTCTCCTCAGGTGTGGGTGTTGTGGGCTCCTCTGGGGTTGTCTCCTCAGGTGTGGGTGTTGTTGGCTCCTCTGGGGTTGTTTCTTCTGGTGTGGGTGTTGTTGGCTCTTCTGGGGTTGTTTCTTCTGGTGTGGGTGTTGTTGGCTCTTCTGGGGTTGTTTCTTCTGGTGTGGGTGTTGTCAGCTCCTCTGGGGTTGTCTCCTCCGGTGTGTTGGTGGTGGGCTCCTCTGGGGTTGTTTCCTCCGATGTGCGGCTGGTGGGTGGTTCCGTCTCAGTTGCTGGTGCCTCAGTGGCATCAGGGGTTGGGGCTTGCGTTGGGGGGATGTCGGTGGTATCCACTTCAGTCACTGGTTCCTCTGTGGCATCAGGGGTCACATCTTCTGCTGCATCTGTGGTGGGAGCGTCGTCTTCGGTCGCTGGCTCCTCTGTGGCCTCAGGAGTTGTATCCTCTACCTTTGGGGTTGTGGGAGTGTCTTCCTTGGTAGGTGGTTCCTCTGTGGCTCCAAGGGTTGTCTGTGCAGGTTCTGTAGTTGGAGCAGGAGTGGTCACTTGGATTTCAGGGTCTACAAAACAAATACAAATTTGGTTCAGCCATTGGAACTGCCATGCATGTAGCTATTGCCTATAAATGTATTATACCCGTTAGCTATAGGTACTTCTTTTGGAATAGCAATGCCTTTTTTTGATGGGCCAAACTAACCTGGACCAGGTGAAATGGGAGTTCTTTTTGTCTGCATGGGGCTTTGCAGCAGCTCAGCACAGTCTTTGGTGATCCCTTTTGGCCAGCCTGGCGCTGCCCCAGGTGCAGGGCTTAGTTTGGTGTTTGTAGGTGGGGCTGCCTGGGGTTCCCTGCCTTTTTCATGGAAGGGAATCCACACTATAAAATAGTCCTTCTAACAAAACACTTCCCTTCTCTGTCTCTATTTTGATTTATTCCACTGCCCTGCATCATAACTTAGCCTACACCAACAACCTGGAATTGGAGGAGGGAGGTAGGCAAACAGGAGGAAAATAATTCCTGAACACAGAGCCCTGACTGCATCTCCTCCTGTATCTTTATACCTTGGGTTGTTTACCTCATTGTGATCTATGCATTTAAGGCTCTCTTTACGTGTATTTATAGTTACATTGATTAGAGTGAAATTGTTGATATTCAGCAAAAAGAACAGTAAATGCTTCTGCATTTTGATCTCTCCCTAAGTACTCTCTCGCTGAGATTTTGCAGTTTAGTTCTGCCTTCACAAAGGTTCTGTGTTTCTTATGAGCAGAGTATTGCAGAATAGGTTTCACTCCCATCCCATGTGTCTGAAATAACAGAAGCCAGCTGGGATCCTGTTAATGGTTATTTGAATTTCCTTAATTTTCTTTCATTTAACCCACTATATTGTTGGTTTGAACTTTTCTGTAATAGGAAATTGAAACAGCAGAAAATTAGTACTGCAAATCTAAAACAAAAAGAGGGGGAGAGGATTAAAATATTGACTGACTTCTAGTCTCTTTTCATTTGTGTTTCAAGTTCAAACCGACCTCCTGAGTTATCACTTCAAATGTTGGAACATAATAACAAAGAACACAGGAAAGCAGCATATTTTCCAGTCAGAGCAAATAAATCATGTGTTCTCTGAAGCCGTGTAAGGCCTCGCTTGATTAAAGCTAGACGAACCTGCTAGGATGTTTTCCTGTGTTGGTGCTGCCAGATCACCACTGTCCCACCCTTCCTGTTCCAGCCGTGGACGCTGTCCAAGACTGACAATGGTCTGTACCGTGTTTTGGAGGATATGTGTGAAAAGCCAATAGAGACACAGGAGACATCACCACTCTGCGCTGAGTGAACTCTCCGAAGTCCTGAGGGCTCAGTGAGGTAATCAGTTTATAAACCGAGTGCTTCCAAGCTTGGTAACTGTCTGGTAATGTCTAGGATCAGCTTTCTATTTCCAGAGCAGGGAAATGGTCTTTAATGTTCCTTCAGGTAACACCCATCCTGGTGCATCCATGTACTTGCCTACCTTCCACAGCTTCATCTGGCAGCTCTTCCTCATCTGTGGAGGACCTTTTAGATGTTGATTTGTTTTCTGGAGGAATCTCTGGGGTTGGCTTTGCTGTGTGTGCTGAAAGAGAGAACGGCTCCCATTAACAGATTATTTTATCTTTATAGGTGCTTGAAGTCAACTGTGTAAGAGTGATTACAAAATTTCATTGACCATCTTCCATTTGAAACAAAGTTTCTTTTTATCTATAGGATTCTTTACACTATTATTTGTGTGAAAAAAAGAGCAAAAATGCCCTTTGGATCCTGAAGTGTTTCATCACAGATGTGAGCAATACTTTTTCCAGAAGTTTGAGGTGAGGCATTATTAGCTAATGGCAATTTTGAGGTGGGAAAAGAGATGAATTCTGAGTGGAGCTCAATGTTTTGAAAATTTGTCTTTTTTTTTTTTACTACGGATGACTTGGGACTAACTCACTCTAGAGGATATAGGAGAGCTGCCATATTAGCCAAGAATTTACTTCTATAATCCCCTTGTAGTTTTTCAGATGTGATAATTCTACACAAGTGATTGTTTTGGAGAGACGTTTTAAAAGAAATGGTTTCCTTGAAGGAGACAGGAGCTACAAAGCAGGCATGGACCAAGGAAGCAACCCAGGTGTCAAGCTAACTTCTACTAGGCTGGGTTTTAGGAGAAATAGGAGGTTGTGTTCAAATTTTCCAGCTCTGAAGAGTGGATGGGATCTCAGTTGCATCCAGTAAGAGCCAGATAATATTTTGTAATTAACTGTTGGTCAAATTGTACGCTTGGAAATGAGGTACTAGCATAGCCTTGTAGAAGGAACTTGTTAGTTGTGAAGGAAATGTGATGGAGCTTGGGAACTGGCCAAATTATTTTGATCCAACCAAGAGGCCTGGTAACTGCCAGAGGTGTGTGTAATCAGCTTTTTACAAAAGGAATGGGATTTTTGTCTCTAAGGGAGGACCACGCTGTCAAAAGATTTACTTTCACAGCAAGCTGCTGCTCAAAGCAAGGAAGGTTGGGTATTGCACTATATCCTGAAACCTTTATTGAGGAAGAGAGAGAAATTGTCATTGAATAAAATCACTCTAGAAGCTTGAATGACTCCTGTGAAAGCCAATTGTTGGGGAGGGAAATGCTTTGGTTATGTCTGTACATATATTCAGGGAATAAGGAGCTTCTGGAGGAGAGGGAAAATAAGAGTGAGCTCTGGATATACATCGTACACTTGGCTTTACTGTACAGAAAAAAATGTTCACAGGATGCTGAAACAGTAGGTTTATTCCAAGAGGTTTAACGGTTTCTCAGTTATTCACACATAGTATAAATAGTAAAATACTGAGTACAGTAGTTTGGGGGATTTCTGCTGGATTTTTTGACAAAAATTGATAGTAAAGATTAGTAAAATACAGAAGGAACTCTTTAAGATTAGGAACAGTTGATTAGTTCTTCATTATATTTTAACTGAAGAAGTGAAATAGATTAACAGTGTTTTGTGAATGTTTGGGTGTGATAAACTCAGCAGAAAGAGGGAAATATTAAGCAGCCTCAGAAGAAGCAAATTCACCTCAATATGCTTCCAAGACACTTAAAATGCTGAATACAGACTCTCCTTCAGTTTCAATTACTGTGCAACTGTGTGGCAAAGCCAAGCCACTATCCCAACACTTGGGGACCACTTGGGTGAGGAGAACCAAATGATAATTGTGACTGATGTTGCGTGTTACACTGCAGGCTGTGGGAACCGGCTGCCTTGGAGGTGGGATGCTCTGTGGATGCAGCAACCCGGTGGCAAGTCCTATTTGCCAAGTGTGTTGACAGAAATTAAATTAGCTCTGTAGGTACCAGAAAGTTTAAGGACATGATGAAATTTAACATATTCTGTTGTTGTTTTCTAGAGTTCATTTGCTGGTGTCCTTAAAGCTACATGAGGGTGGGACTGCACCTCCAGATCTGTGCCTTTGTGCTCAGCTGAAACCCCACCAGGCTCTGTAGAAAAGGACAGAACAAACAGAAGTGACTGCAGGTCAGTTTGATTCTGCCCTGGACTGAACTTGCAGCCTGAAGGTTAAATGTGTGTTTTCTTAAAATTTTTCTTGCTACAGTGTGAACATGTAACATCCAGTTCCTCCCTCTTGCCCCACAGGATGGGTTTCTGTGCTGGGCTGCTCTTCCCACGTTGGATTGGAGATGGGAGAATCTAGGATGTGCATCTCTAATATGCTGCCAGTGACTGTGGTGACCCCAAGCAAGTGGTCTGGAGGTCCAGGTAGTGCTATCCCAAGGCATGGAGTAGCCATTCCCCACTTTTGAATGGGTGGGGATTTTAAGGGAGTTGAACCTTCCATAAAGTGGAACCTTCCACCTTGTTTTTATAAGATGAACTCAGAGTTTTACTGCAGTTCATTTTTTCATCTGCCCAGTGGTAAAGGCCCTGGGGGTGCTGATGACAACGGCTGAGTGTGAACCAGGTGTGCCCAGGTGGATCAGAGGCCAGTGGCTCCTGGGATGTCCCAGCCCTGCTGTGGCCACAGCCCCAGGGCAGTGCCTGTCCCCTGTGCTGGCACTGCTGAGGCCCCTCGAGTGCTGTGTCCAGTTCTGGGCCCTCATGGCCAGAGAGACCTTGAGGAGTTGGAACGTGTCCAGGAAAGGGAACAGGGCTGGGGAAGGGGCTGGAGCACCAGGAGTGGCTGAGGGAGCTGGGGGAGCTCAGCCTGGAGAAAAGGAGGCTCAGGGGGAACCTTCTGGTTCTGCACAACTCCCTGACAGGAGAGGGCAGCCAGGGGGGTCGGGCTCTGCTCCCAGGGAACAAGGGACAGGACAAGAGGAAATGACCCCTAGGAGCACCAGCGGAGGTTTAGATTACCAGGCTGCCCAGGGTAGGGGTGGAGTCCCCATCCCTGGAGGGATTTAAAAGCTGTGTAAACATGACACTTGGGGACATGTTTTGGTGGTGGCCTTGGCAGTGCTGGGGAAATGGTTGGATACAGTGATCTCAAAAGGTCTTTTCCGAACAAAACTGTTCTGATTCCCCAGCATCTCTCACTGAATTCTATTATTGATGTGCAGAACTTGTCCTTACATCTGGTATTCTGAGCAATGGCTCTGATAGTTAATTAGAGCATGGCTAGTGCCAAAAGAGCCTAATGCAAAATGCAACTTTATCCTCAGAATTCACATCTTGTTGATGGCTTCCAGGATATCTACCTCTATGTGCCCATAAAGTGTTCATGCTTGAGAAATTGGACCATTTGATTGTGAAATTAGATTTTGTTATTTTTGTTCTGTTTTCTTTTGTCCAGTTGTTACCGAAGCCCACACAGTTTTGTTTATGGTAAAGCAAAGCACCTCAGTTTAAATACATCTTTGAAAAACAGTGATGGAGAAATGTCTTACCCTCTTTGCAATGCTTGGTGTAGTCTGGGCAGCATTTGCCATATCGCTCACAGTCAGCATCGCAGTCACACTCCCTTCCCCTCTCGAAGGATTCAAAGCAGCGTCCCTCGCAGGAGACGGCTGTGGGAGGCAGAGCAGCACAGTCAGACTTTGGGCCAGCTCATGTGGAACGCTGGGACCTCTCTATAGTGAAGTCATTTGCTCGAGCTGGCGCCAGGAGCAGCTCCATAAAATCAGGTGCTTGTCCTGGGCTGATCCAGGATTTGTCTGTAATTGTGGGGTTTGGATCAGACAGTGCCGCCAGAAGGGCCCTGTGCCATGGCAGAGCATCGAGACCACTGGATTGACAGGGCAATAAAATGTGACCTCCACGTTCACTGTAGCCAGGTCCCACCGTAGGAGGCTTCCACTTCCCCAACCACAGGGCAGTGATCTCAAGAGCAGTATTTAAATTCTGGGCTGGGTTTGCAGGAAGGTGTTCACCAGGGTATCCCTTTGCAACAAGAAAGATGTGTCTACCAAAGCATTATTGAAAAATAATTGGCCTAATTGGGTCACAACTGAGTCTATCTGGTGTGTCCAGGCAAACACTGCAACCTAATTGTGTGAACGAGTTAACCAAGTTACCCCAAGAGACCAGTTTGGAACTGTTTAATACGGTTCTTAAATTATTAGTACTAAAGGAGTATCTACCATGTTTTGACAAGATTAATAACCACATGATTTTAACATTTCATTTTCGGTTAACTTCTGAAAACTTCACTGACCAAACTGCTATTTCATATCAAATAATGACCACATTCTGTTAGAAAGAATGTGCACAGCTATTACAGACTTCAGGAAAAGCACTTCCTCTGCCTAAGTCTCTACTGAAGTTGTTGTCTCTGTGGCACACAAGGCATGAAATTGTTTTACAGTAAAATCACTATCTATTAAAATTAGGATTACTGTATAGGCAGATTCTGAACATCTTTGGATTAGTGTAGTTGTGGAATCAATCTGTTGATGCCAGTGGATCTATCCCACATGCACAGGTGAGAACTATTTTTATTATCTTAGGGAAATTTTTATTCATAAATAATGTCTGGCATTTCTGTCATTTAGTCAGCATTGATCCCACACTAACTAGACAACAGTCCTTAGCCAGACTGCCTGCATCCTTTCAGGATGGCACCTACTGTGCTTGCCTGGACTCACTGATTTAGAGTAGAACAGAGAAGACTTCCTCCACCCTTAATTTTTGATTAAGTGTTGTGTAGATGCCTTTAGAATGCCTTTAGAATCTGACCCACAATGCATAAATAGCCTACATAATTAAAATGCCTCAGTCTGCACCTTCAGCTGTGAGGAATGCTGATGTACCCCCACAAAGCAAAGTGAGGATGGGGAAGACTGAAGGGCAAAATGTCCCCAGTGTGTGTCAGGGCAGCAGAACTGGAATTTTAGGGAGTGCTAGGTCTGCATTTTGAACAGCACTCAGTGGTGTTGCTGGATCTGAGAAGTATTTGTTACCCCTGTAATCCTACTGGAACCACAGTGTAGTGTGACAAACTGCAGTTATCCAAATCACTGACATTTCTGACATTGGTGATTCCTAAGAAAATGTTTTTAATGCTCAGTAAATCACTTCGAAAAACCTGTGTTTATTTACATTGTACAGTTTTGCCTATAAATAAAACATAAAGTCATACTTCTCCAACCATCTTTTCCAGCAGACTCTGGATGTGGTTCTGATTCAGAGTCAATTTCCGTCCATGGAAGGACACCCTGGCTTTGGATTAGACCCCACAGCATCCACACTTCTTAAATTTGAGTTGAAATATGTCAGAATTTCTTTCTGCAAAACTCTGAATTGGCTTTTACCACTTTTTTTCTTTGTATAAGAGACAGACACATACAGTACAAATGCACCAAGTAATAGAAAACAAACAGTAAACTGTTTTTGCCCATCTTGCCTCGTTCTGCTTTTGTAAAAAGCAAAATTCTTTGTCTGGCAATAACCTGTGGATTGCAAGAGGTTATCCTGAGTTTTTGAGGGGGACAATAATACATGTAAGAGAGGGAACAAAGACAAGCGAACCAACCGACATTTAAGCATTCAGAGAGGAGATACTGGTGTGGGAGGGAGCTGGGAGGGGAATTTTGAGGAGAGGAACTGGCTGTGTTTGGGAACTTACCCACAGTGCAGACTTTCCTGAAGTCAGGGCAGCACTCCATGTAGTGATGACAGTTAAAATCACACTGGCAGTCATGCTCTCTAGAGTACCCTGCCCCACATCTCCCTGTACAGCTCGATACATCTAAAATCACACAACACTGGTGTAAGTGTTGCCAGATCACAACGGTCCTTAAGGAAATGCTGAATGGAAAAGTAGTAAAGCTTCTCTTTTTCTCCCTAAAGAATGTAGTTTCTTCACTCAATACTGCAGAAGCTGAGGGCCTGGTGTGACCCCTCCTAAAGGTGAGGGGAGCAGAGGTTTACTCTGAGCCAGCCTGAGGACCAGCAGCAGCACATGTTCAGATTAGAGGGGTCTTCCACTGAGCTAACTTACCCCATTTCTTCTGAAAACTAAGGAATCCTTGAGGATTGGTTCCGTAGTATGACCACAGGCATCCAAACTAGCCCCTTAGGCAGTATATCAGCTTTGCTGACTTATTCTCCAATTTGATTCACCCTCTGCATGGTTATAGGTATGCTTCTGCACACCCATACCTGACAGACCCCTTAGGTGTCTGATTTTTACTGTTGGTAATGCTGTTCCTAATAACCCATCTAATCGGGTTAGCTTGCAAAATGGAGAGAACTGTCGTAACAAATACAGCTCCCTGAAGCCATTTTTGTTGGAAGTTTCAAAATCTGCCTACTCCCTACACTATATTTTTTTCCCCTGATGTTAGGGAAGAATTTGGTATCAGCTCTAAGGTTAAGAACAGTTGTATAAAATACAGTTTGTTAATTAGAAAATTACTTACTAGCAGGCTAACAGAAAAGCTCATCCCACGATAGCTCTACTCCCAGACTGCTGGGAAACGTTGGAGGATAAGAAATGGTGTAGATAACAGGTGGTAAAGCAAGATATCAGGAGGTGTCTTGCTTTAACCTGTGAGCATTCCAGCTTGGCAGTGCCTTGCTACCTCCTGCTGCCAGATCAGATATTCACCCTGCAACCCTCCCCTTCCTCTGTGAAATCTCTGCTAACAAAACCAGCTAACAGCTTCTTCTGGAAATGAAACATGCAGGACCACAAGTGAAGCGTCCCTAAATGCAAACAAAGAAGCTGAACAATCAGCAAGCTCAAACAGATAATCAGCTGAAACACTGAGGAACAACAAGGAAATAACATGTAACACAACACAACACCAAAGACAATTTCTAACCGCACACACGCCACGTGTGTGTGTGAAGGAAGACCATGGGATAACAAATACTACATCTATTACATATACTGTGATTTTCAGCAAGTACTTGTAGTGCTTGTTACCACTTTGCTACAAATAGAAAACTGGAAGTAAGGGATAACTGGAGACATTAATGGACTTGAGTTACTGGGCTATTAATACAGTAGCTGAAAAGACAAGATGGACATCTTCCTTTATGGATATATGCCCAATATATTGAACCCTTCTTCCTTTATGGAAAAAAAATAAGTCCAATAGTTATATAGTTAATAGTCCAATAATTACGCCTCTTCATTCATTTGTTTCTTTTAAGTTTATGACCTGTAAGTTATGGAGTTACTTGTAAGGAAAATGCCTGAATGGCCCTGGTTGCTGTTGGCAAAAGTCTTGATTTTTGCTGAAACTGGTGGGAAGGCATCAGTTATCAAAGGGTCAGTGCAAGGTCACATCTGGCATGGGGTGTGTCCTGAGGAGCTGCTCGGATACACGACATTGCGCCTTCTGTTATCAAGTAGTAATAAATCATTTTCCACCAGCAAGTAATACCCAGTGTTATCCCCCTGAAAATTTGGGAGCTAACTGCAATAGCACAGGATTTGCCAGGTGGCATGTTCTGCTTCACCATAACAGTGCTATTTTAGTTAGGAATCAATTACAGAGCTTGGAGAGTAAATAAAATTTGTATCATTAGACAAACAATTCTCCAAATTTGCCTCAGTGGTGTAATAATGGTGCATTTAATGGCAAAGCACTTAGTGAGGTAGAGATATTCCTATCCCTGAGCTTACTGAAATATTTCTAACCAACCTTTGTGGATATTGTCATGTTAGATTCTTCCTAAATTCAACTGCAAATCACTCGGGCTAAATACGTCAGTATGAGGGCAAGAGGCTCTGTAGACAATGTCTACAGAAAAAGTAGTAGGTTCATATACATTTTGCATTACATTTATATTTTTTATGTTATTCCTCAAAAAAAGAGGACCATGCTACACCAAAATTTATGTATGAAAATATTCAGTGATTATAAGACTGAATCATATTTCCTGTTTGAATAAAGTTCTAGAACTTAGTGTTTTTATGAAGATGCATTTGAAACATTCTTAATGTGTGTCAGACACACACTCCTAGACACCCTCCATAGGCTTTGTGTGTTACAGTACCTTGAGAAGACACTTCTGGAATCAAGGACAGTGAAAGGACCACCAGGGATAAGCAAAGTATGTTCCATATGATCATAACTTTCAGGTACGACATCATTCCTAAAAAGAAATAATCTCACATCACTATCTGCAATTCAATTAATTCATAATTTTAAAAAAAGCAGTGCATATCTTTATATATAAGACTAGTTTGATAAAAATATGAAAGAAATAATAAAACTGTTCAAGGACAAATTGCTAATTTAGACTCCATAAATTCCCTCTTGATTATTAGTCAATTAGCTGTTAAATTTTGTAGTAAGACTATAGAAATTCCTTATTAACAAGTAATAGAAATAATTTTTTGCAGAATTCTATTACATGAAGACTATAGTCAGTTGTCTTCTAACATGGGTACACTTCAGCACAACAGTGTTTAAAGTTATAATAAAAAATAAATTAAAATCTATAATAAAACCAAATACTGACAGAATACTAGTTATTCAGCAACATAATTTTATAAATCATAACTTAGCATTGAAATATGTCAAGTGGAAATGTAGGCTAAAAGTAAATCTTCTTTCAAAAGGAAAACTTTGGGTTTTCTGTACTCATTCCTTGTTTTCCTTTTGAAGAAGAGCTCTGGGTAGAGACAGGTGTAGCACTTACCTAGAAGAGAGTGTGCCTGCTTCCAGGGCTGTTCCAGAATCCTTATATATTGCTTCAGAACTGTGCTGGGGTCAGGTAATTAGGCAGCTTGTTAAACACATCACCAACGACAGCTCATGACAGCAAACTTTCCACAGGGCTTGGAAGAGGGCCCGGATGACTAGACTAACACAACATCTGGAAAATACTCCCATTAAGAGAAACGTTTACAGAAAAACTAAATACGGACTTACTAGTCAAAACACATTTTGATTGCTGAGAGAAATGAACAAATTGTCCTCAATGCAGCTGGAAGGCATTAGAGAGTATTGCAGAGCAATAAAAAATCATCATAGGCAAATGCTGAGTGTATTTTCC
Organism: Coloeus monedula; assembly: GCF_965178545.1. Classification (NCBI taxonomy): domain Eukaryota; kingdom Metazoa; phylum Chordata; class Aves; order Passeriformes; family Corvidae; genus Coloeus; species Coloeus monedula. The sequence continues at coordinate 4,158,856 of NC_138789.1, forward strand.
TTCCTGTCAAATGGAGCTTAGGTGACAGTAGCCTGAAATTATGCAGTTTTATCTGCTACTGATGGTGTATCTTCTCCAAAAAGTAGTGAGAGCTAATTCATACAGACATAAGTAATTCACCAGTTGCACTGAATATTTTGTACTTTTCCCTGAACTGGATGGAAATGCTGCCAAGGCATTGGCCAGAAATCAAAGAATTGAGTCAAATCTCAAAGTTATTGAACATATGATATGTAAGACATTCAAAATGAATGAAAGAGTCCGTAATTGTTTTAATGGTCTTGGTGTTCATTGGTTCCAGATTCAGGATACTGGAAATGGTCATTGGTAACTCTTAGAGCTAAAGGGGGTTTTAACTGAAACTTTTAATAGTCCTGACTCTTGGGGTTTGGGAGGGATTTTTTATTCAGAAATTACCCTAAAGGCCAGGGAACTTCAATACTTCTCTTTTATGATATTACTTGAGTCCCAAAGTAGTACTGTTAACCCAAAATAATAAATATGGTATAGTACACATTGATCCCAGTTGAGGAAAGGACTTCAAATGAGAATGAGTCTCTTAAAGAAAATAATGCAGAACAGGAGTGGGTTTAAACGTGTTTGAATGTTTCCCTCACTTGGTTCATTGATTGTACAGCTTTAGTATTTTTATGCTAGAATTTCTAATTTCTGTATTATCACAATAGAGAGATCTTCATTCAGTCTTTCTGCATTGTGTGCAGATGGAATAGCTATTTAATTAAATGGAGTAACTATTACTCTAATTTGTGGAAAAGGGGAGACTGAGTTGTTATGGGGTTTATTCAAGGTCATACACAGAAGGAAATGTGTATTACATGTCTTTTAATAAGAGTTTCAGGGCTGTCTTTAGTGGACTATAAGCTTGATAAAGTAACCCTGTCTTGGGTAGAATGGTGCCTTTTTATGATTATTTAAAGCCTGAGGAAGAAGTACTTGTTAGAGTAGCCAAATAGGATCAACATGATGAGAGGTTTCCTCAAAAAGTACTGACATCCTTATACCTTAATTAATTTATAATTTGATCAAGCAAAACACTTAAGGCTAAATTATTGAGTGTATCCTTACTTTGAGATCCATGATATGGAGGAGATTTGTTTTCTTTTCCATCAGTTCACAGCTGGTGCATCTGTGAGTCCCAGTTAATACTGGCTGGCTACCTGAGGTGAATATATGTTTGTATGTGTGTCTGTATATATATATATATATATATATATATATATATATATATATATATATATGACTCAATAAAAAGAAACAGAAGATCAAAATTATTATAATTTTTCTGTTAACATGCCAGGGCTCAACTGAGTCATACAAGGACAATTAGGTACACTTGAAATATGGGTAGTCATGACTGGCTGCTACATGGTGTTATGGATGCTCCTTTTGGTAGGATTGCACTGCTTCGTTTCTCTTCTGAATTAAAGTTTTGGGTTGTTAGAAGTCACATGGGGTTGCAAAGTTTGAGTGAAAAGAATTTCGTAAGTGGATCGACAGGCTGTGAAGAGCACTGAAGACACCTTTAAGTTGTAGTGTCACTGTGGCATTAAGATGGGTGGTCAGACAACACTTAGGTGGGAGCTGATCCTGACCAGCTTTTGCTGGTTTTCCTTTTGTTTTTGGGCATGGATTTTGAAATCCTGCTTTAATTATTGTTATGAATTCTGGGAGGTGGCAAGAAAAGTGCTCAGGGCACACATGCTGGGCAGAGTGTGTTCCTGCTGCTGTGCTGCACTTGGAGTGTCAGGGAGAAAGGTCTGGAGAGGAGGGGGAGGTGCGTCCCAAACAGATATAACATACAGAAAGTACAAAATGTTCTATTTCCTTCTTTTGATTTCAGCTGCCTTTAGGGAAACGACTCATTACACTCCCGATGAGTAAATGAGGATGCATGGCTTCACCAGCATTTTAATTTGTCTTAAAGCAGCCCATGGGAGTTAATATTGCGGTTAGTCACCTCAATCAAAAAGAGAGAACCTTATTTTTTATCTGATTTTCATAGCTTCACTTAGTTAACAACTGGGCAGTCATTTCATTTGGCAAGGCTTTCAGGTAGCGTAAACCCTTCATCAAACCTTGGCATGTGTATCCAAAATCTTATCTGTACTTCCAACTTCACTAGTAGATTGCATTTTTTAAAAAAAGAGGTTAAAAAAAAAAGCCTTTCCTTACAAACCCTGCTTTGCCTATGTACTGAGATGATCCGAGTTACAGCACTATTGCTGTTATTTTTTTATTTCTGGATGAACAGATTCCTTATGCTGATGCCTATGACCCAGCAGTACCTTTTCAGGCCTTGGCTTTTCCACAAGCTCCTCAATCAGACACATTTATGATAGTGGTTTGGGGATGTGATCATATCCACTGGGATCACATGGAAAATATAAGACAGTGAAATCCCAGACAAGAGTTGTTGAGATGATCTGGGCCTGGTCTGACAGAAGCCTTACTGCTTTTTCAGTCGCATCATTGATCCCCTTTGTAAACCCATCAGGATCCTCAAAATATGCTGTGATTTTCAGATGAACAATAAGTTACCTTGGGTGCTCTGAGTCCCTGTGAGGACTCAGGAAGAGCTGCTGGGGGATCCCAGCAGAAGTGATTCAGAGAAACTGAGCTGAGCAAGAGGAAAGCGAAAAGGTATTTGGAGGAGTGTTGGCCTGTTAAATATTCACTGATTAATGAACCCTTATTTCCCTTTTATTATAAAAGGAATCATAGAAGGAATGTAATTGCAAGTTAATTGAGAGTGCTGGATGTCTCACTAAAGTTACTAAGAAAAATTATGAAGAATCACAGAAACCTTTTGGTCTTGCCAGAAGGACTGACAGACTTTCTGGGTTGTAGTCTTGGTGGGGCAAGGAAGGAGAATGGTATAGAGGAGGCAGAAGCCTTCATGTGGGAAGGGTCTGGGATTACAATTCTTTCTTCCATGCACAACTGGCTACCTTTCACTGGCATATTTTAGCTGATTGTGAAGAAAAAAAAAAGAAAGAAAAAGTTAATTCGAAAGAGCACCTCTGGCTTTTAAGACAGAGGAATATTAACACCCTTGCTTTTCTGTGGTTTATGAGTAGCAGTAGTACTACAATGAATTCTTCTGTACCAAGGCTCAAAATGCTCACATACATCATCCAGCTAATGTAAATATAGATTTATTGTATTTCCAATTCTGAAAAAGGTGAGAATATTTTTTTTTAAAGTAAGAAGTAGAGAGGAAAATATGACTTAGAAATGATATTTGTCCTCACAGAGATCTCAGCTGAGCCCATAATGATAGGTGGAAGAGGGACAGAATCTGCAGGTTTGTGTTATTTTTATAATACTACCAATATCAGTAGCAGAAATCTTTTTATTCCAGAAGAGCCTTTAAACTCAGTATAGCTGCAGACATTACTGAACATCTCAAAGAGCAGGAGGAGGAGAAGCAGATTTGCTGGCTGGTTACATCTATGGATGTAACTGGACTTCTCTGGAGCCTTGGCTGTAAAAACACCACTTTATCACTGTCATAATATTTCGCAGTGGGTCCTCACAAGTTTCCCTGAAATAATTTTAAAGATTTTTATCCCGAAGCTAGAGCATGGAATTATTTGAGCTAGTCTGGAATCTCATTTTATGTGGAATCTGTGCTCTGATTCATACAACAGGTCAGATTTTAGTGGCAGAAAATTACTGGGAAAAATCTTTTGGGGAATGTCTGGCAGAACAGGATCTCATTAAATAAGAAATACTCAACTTCTCTTTCTTCCCCCCTACAGGAATTATTCCTCTCTGAACCTGGGCCTAGTGAAATGCTTATAGCTTTGAATACTGACAGCTGATAAAAGTGAGTACTGTTTCATAAAAAATGTCTCACAAAATGAAATATATTTCATATTGTTTGTTCTTTTTTATTCATATAGTGTATGGACTAATTCTACTGAATCATAGGCACAAGAAAACAAGAGATTTAACTATAGGAAGAAAAAAAAGTCAAGCAACATTTGAATGATGTAAAGAATGGCCCAGGATAAGAAGAATGAAGAAAATTAACATGAGAAAGGTAAATGTAGGAGAGCAAGAAGTTATATATATGTCTGCCTGTAATGTAAGAAATTATGTTTATCAGTTAAACTGGAATTCTCAGTTCAACAGTAGGAGCTGAATTAGCACTGGCTCCTGGGGATCTTGGGAATGAAAGATGCAGACAATTCTTTCATTTTAGTTATGTCATTACCCCTTTAGGACAGTTAATAGAGGCTCCCAGAAATAGCCACCACTTTTCATATGGCTGACAAATAACACCCTCAGTTTAGCAAAAGAGCAATGAAAAGGCGTCAGACAGGGTTTTTCAGACTTGGTATGAAGTAATTTTCTTGTAACACGAAGAATCATCTTTCTTAGACATCACACTCAGGCTACCATAAATAATTCTTTTAACACATTTTCAAAGCTTTCACTTCTTATGTACTCAAGCAAAAAAGATCTGTTTGAATGTGTATATGCAAGGGGGGAAATCTTCCTGGATCAGCATAATAGTACAGAAGAGTGACGAGTAGACCTTAATGTATACTGCTCTGAGAAGAGGTTTTTTTTCTTTTTCAGAACTTTTCTGCTGTTGCTCGGCTTCAGAGTGAGAACTGAATAGTAACTTCTGATGTACATTCAACAGGAAGGTCTCAAAGGTCAAACAACAAGCTCCTATACAAAAAACTCCTGGCAGTATTGAATACTCTATATTAATGGTAGTGGAGAAAGCTTTGGTTAAAACTGCCAGAGGCTTGTGGAACCTGCTTTCTTTCTTACTGCAAACATTGTTTTAAAATAATCTGAATTATTCCTCTGAAACGTTAAGTCCTTCTGTCTATTCAGATTCTGTTGTTTAAAGACACCTACAGTGAACAAATGTTGCCTGGGTGTTTGGCAGAGTGAATTGTCTCAGCATGATAAATCCCCTTTTCTTTGGCAGAGGTAAAGGTATTTAAAACACGAGAAAATGTTCATTTCCCCTTCAGTTTCAATGACCTCTGGAATTGCTGTATTCATTTCAAATGCTTTCAACATGAATTCTGCCTCTAAAAAATCAGTTTTCTTCTCAGACCTCCTGTGAGAGTTGCACAAGCACAGCATAATTGCAGCAGCTCCAAGCAGGGCACTGAGGCTCAGAAGCTCTGAGTTTGTACTTCAAATATAACAGGAATTTTCTGTCTAAAAATGAAACGATGGCAAATATGTAAATTATTCAGCAAGGCTATGTTATATCAGAGGTTGTGCAGTGCTGAGCTGAAGCGGGAATAATCTGCAGCAAAGGCAAAATCCTTGACCTGATTTTATGAGGGAAAATAAAATTTAAAAAAAAACCCAAGCTGTAGTTGTTATCCAAATATCTTTCTGATATATCAGGAAATTTCTAGGCATTGGCTTCTGTTTGCCTATAATTAAGTCTGGGGTTAGAACTGAGTATTATATTTTAGAAATCTGAAACTGAAAGTGCATGTAATTACCTGTTCCTCAAGGGCACCAGCATGGGTGGTAAGAGCTCCCTTCTGGCAGGGAGTTTCTTACCTCTCCTAAACAGTTCTCCTTCACAGCATGGACTGCCAGCACTCACAGCTATTAGGGCTGGGGATCTGAACTAGTCCCCATAGGGAGGGCTGACTATGTTGGAGGCTGGGGTCAAGGTCAAGCTTTGGAAAGATGAGCCTCTGTGGATTTTAAAAGCCCAAGGACTTAGAAGAGGTGCTGGCAGCTTTTCTGTTTAAATGACTCATCCCCCTTCTAAACTTCAATTTAATTTTATGGTTTGAATTAAAGTTAGATTATAAGTCAGTGATTCAACTCTGTTGTGTTCAGTTTTAGGGAGGTACCTGGCATGGCCCTTCTGCCTTCATTTACTGTAGGGATTGATCAATATACTGATATTACTAAGCATTTATTTGGGCTCAAAGTCAGGGTTTCTGGTGTTGGAGCACTGGCACTAAGAGGTTAAAAAGAAGGGCTGAGGATTGACAAAGGTCTTACCTTCTGCATTATCACAGGAATTGATCAATTGATCTCCACAGTAAAACTCAGCTGGGGTCTTCACGATATTAAGATTTATGTTTAACATTCAGCATATGCTTAGCAATAGCCTTTCAGTGTATTTTATTAAAGTTCAATTTATATATTTCAGTTTCAGTCTAAATTTTCAGAGATTTGTGTGTTTCAGTTGCTTTGCATGTTACTGTAGGGATTGGCCTTATTATTGAGGTTAGCCTAAGGGTGTGGGCTGGAGTCAATATTTAGTCTTCTACAGCCCAAAAAACCCACAGCCATGTTTTTTACTTTTATAGAGGGACTAATCAGCACAGTAATATATACATTATCTGGGGATTGCAGAGATAGGATTAGAGTTAGGAGAAATCTAATCTGGTACTTAAAATCAGGGTGAGAGGCTATAAATAAGGATTATGAAGTTTGGAGACCTCTGTGGTATAGGTTTTTGGCAGTTGACGTGTCTCGGTTTTAATTGGGGATTGCCTTTGTGTTTAGAGTCTGGAGTCCCAGGACTGGTTTTCTGGTGTACTTTACAGAGCTCTAATTTATACTGATGTCAATCTTTGGCTGTAAATATGTGATATTTAAATACGTAATAGTATTTTTTACTGCATAGGTGGGTATGTTATATTGTGGTTTAACATTAGGAAACTTCAGTGTCAGAAACCCATTTTATTGACTGCTGTTATTGGTATTACTTATCCTACCAGGGCTTAGACTAAACCCATCACAAGCTGTAGCCTTAGTAACAGCCAGGGAGAAAACCTTTGAATGTTCCCAGAAAGAGAAAACAGAAGCATCTCTCCATCACAGCTCACTCATGCCCTTATAGAATATATGGACATGATTCATGTCTAGGAAAAGAATGTGGGCTATCAACTGCTGTGCTCTGGGACCTGTTTAATTAACAGTCAGCAACAAGGCACGGCATGGGAGTGCAGGTGCATCTGACAGGCTTTTGCACCTTGGTTGGCATCACTGTCAAGGGAAAAGGAACACCAAAGTCTGGCAACATTTTCCTGTATTTTCTGTAACTGACACCTGAGAATGAGTCGGTGTCACCAAACACGGTCTGCTCTGTTTCTGCCACAGTGTTCTCTGTGCTGATGGCTCTTTAACTCAACTTTTTGAGGGACTCTGAGCTGTAATGAGGACTGTGAGGAAAAGAAAATCTCTCCAGTAGAGAATCGAGCAGTTTGCATCACTCTCTGATGGGCTGACAGGTTTATAGATAACACCTGCCTGCAATAAAAGCCTAGTTTGAAGAAAGACTATTTCCCTTGGCTGGACTGTGAAGATTCCCTTTCTAGCATAGACAGTGGGAAGGAATCTCTCTTTTTTTCTTTTTTTTTTTTTTTCTTCTTCCTCTTCTTCTTATCCCAAAAGATTAGAGCAGGCTTTGGATGCTAGATTCTGACTTGAGGAGGGAGGTGCAGGTGCATTTGTAAGGGACGTGCCAGGAGAAGGTGTTTAAGGGAAGTAGCAGGTCATCCTTATAAGCTTCTCTTCTTCCAAAGGAAAAGGAAGGTGTTTTTCAGACCAAACAACAAAAAGTCCTTTCCCTCTGCACCTAACAATCTTCAGTACATCATCAGGGACTTCTTACAGGCAGCCTTCTTTTATTCACTTCAGAATGAGTCATATGTTTTTGTGACCAAAGCAGTTGGTTTGAAGATGAAAATTATAAATAATGCACCACCCTTAAGACAATTCTATTCCTGAAAGATTGAGCTCAGGGAATTGGCAACATCCTTTGCTCAAAGTTAGTTTTCAGAAAATAAGAGAAAATCCTAGGGATGCTGGTAAAGAATATGGGTTGATATAGGCATATTCTTACAAGAAAACATCATTTATCCTGTGTTTATGAGTGCTGTGCCTGAGAAACAAATGTCATAAAGGCTCAATCAGACTGGAAAGAAAAGAATTTGCATAACTATAATAATATACAATAACTGCTGCTTAAAATCATGGCCTTCCTGAAATCCTGTCAGTAACAAAATGACATTGCTAATTACTTCCTTTTCTGCTGAGGAGTGAAAACTTTGAGCATGGAGTGGAGGTGCATGTGCTAAAATACAATGAACATTAGAACCCCTGCTCTGCCTGTGCTTCAGTAAATGATTCAGCCCGATTCTTGCTGCTGTTAAATGCAGGATGTGAGAAATGAGCAGGATGGACAGACACAATTTATGGGAAAGCTCAGTGTAACAGTATGCCAAAGCCAATCCCACAGGAGCTTAGTGACTACACAGCGATGTGAAATAGCAGTGAAAATGAACTCTCAGATGAGTGTGGGGGCCACGTGAGGAAGAACAGCCCAAAGAAAGATCCTACAATGGTCCTCTCCTGGTACCTGATCATGGGTTCTTGGTTGTCCTGAATACACTGAAAGGAAAAGGAGCTGGAAAGGGAAGCGTCTTGCTGAGCCTTTCATGCCAAGCTCAGTGGAAATTCAGATCTCTCGATGTTTTAATTAATCTTTTTTTCCTTAATTCTTCAAGAGTATCTAAGAATATAGCATACATTTCAACTAAGGATATGCTCCAAACTCACCAGTGTGTTCAGGAGAACGGCAAGTCCTTCTAAGTGTTTAGCTTAACTTTCAAATTAAAGTAATTTGATGTAACAGTGATATGAACACCACATTTTCAAAATGATCCTTAGAATCCATAAAGTTGACATCTGCTAGAGGAAGAATTGCTGGAAAAGGTGTAAGGATGGAGAAGCTAAAGCAGTGGGACTGCAGCCTGTCTGTTAAATTCTAGGAAATTAATTTCAGAACACCCAAAAAGATGCAGCTTTTATTTGCAGATAAAGAGTTCCTGCGAAGGCACTGTATCTTAATAAACCTGTTCTCGTGTGAAAGTATGAGATGAGCTTAAATTAGAAAGATCTAAATTATAAATAGAGACAAGGTGCTTCTCCTTGTGTTTTGGGCTTTTTAGTTGGGTTAATGTGCTACATACTCTCATCTGTTTCTATGAATATTTTTTAGCTCCCTTTAGCCTAGAGAAGGATAAATTTGTGACTTTGGCTTGAGTAAAATTAGTTTTTTAAGCAAAGTGTTTCAGATATCAGACATAAGTATTTAAATTCCAAATCCATTTGATGCTCACTTTTAATGCATTACAGTGATTTTTAAATACAAATACTAGAGCTGTGAGCATAGGCTAGGTTAAAGGGGTTTATTTCTGAAATAGAACAGAAATAGTATAGGATATTTTTCCAAGCTTATATGAAGCTCTGATGAAGCTTGAATATTAATTGTGCCTATTTGCCCAGAGTGAAGACCAAAGAGGAAAACTCAGTTATTTGTAGTACTTTATAAATGTGATGATAAATATCTCCTTTAGGACCTTGCAACAAGTAGTTACTTAAATAATCCTAAGAAAGGATCATTTAACTAGGAAAATTTCCTAAATTAGTTATTTATGTCAGTAAAATATATACATAAAATAATAGATGTTATTGGAATGTATTCCAGCCTATTACCTCTAAGTTAAAAGCCACAAAACATCCAAGCATTTTTTTTTCCATCTGTGTATAACAAATTTTAAACCTTAGGATGCTTTTAAATTCCCAGGAGTTTCACAGTGGTTTCAGAATATGTACAAATCTGGAATATTGTCTTGAGGCTTTTCTGAGATGGTTGTGGTGTTTCTTTGCAGTATTCCTGATGTGGAAAACATGAAGGACAGACTGGCACTGTTATCAGACTATCCTGGTTTGTAGCTGGTGTCCATGTGGGACGAGCCCTTCTGTTTCACCTCAGGTTTACTGAAATACAAGTGACTAGAGGGTGCATTGTGCTGGGGGTGGCCTTGTGTTTTAACCAGCTGCATTACTAGATCCAGTGAGAAATGGGGCCAGTTCAGGTGAATTTTAAATATGGCATTAACGAGAACTTAGCAGGAGGCAAGTTCAACCTGGGCAGTGAAGGTCAAGGAGATGCTGGAAGGCGTAAGCAGAGACTGAGAGGCCCTGGGCGCTCAATGACTCCCTCAGTGCTGGTGGAGATGATGTGCTGGTTTGTTTGGCAAGCGGGGCATTGATGGGAATGGGCTGGGCTGTAGACACAGGACATGAGAGCAGAAGGAGGATTTGGCATCAGTGAGCAGCTACCAGGCCGTGGGCAGCAGGCACTGCCTGGAATACTCACTCATGGAGGGGCCGGGAACAGCCCTCCCTACCAGCAGATAGGCTTAAGTGTTTTTGTCTTTGGGAATCCTGGGGGGTGGGGGAGATTGCTGTGGAATTTGCAAGGATTGCAGAAGTTTGGCACTATTTTCGGGGTGATGTTATATCCATAACATCCTGTTCCAGGGCTCCGGCTGGGGCTGATGACTCTGTTTTACCTCATGGCAACGCCCTGGTGCTCTGCTCCTGAGGGCTCGGGTTACTCAGTGAACTTCACTGTGTGGCCAGATAAAACTGTCCCGTTATTGTGACAGGCTGTTGAAACTCTTCTGGTGACATTTCGACCAGCACAGATCAGAAATTAGGGGCCTGGATTCAGTGAAAGCAGACCATGGGGCTTGGTTAATACTTTTAGACTGATATGGGATACTGTGAGCAGCTTTGGTTGCCTGAGCACAAGGTACTGAAAGTAAGACGAATGAGAAGAGGCTGCAATAATAAATAAAGTAATGGAAAGATGCGAGAGTAAAGCACAGAGGAGTTTGTTAATTCTAGCAAAGAAGGTCTTTGATTTCTGTGCGTAAATACCTCCAGGCAATAACAATCTGAGGGACTAAGAGGAAGAGAATTATTTGAGCCTTTAGTTTAATAAAACCTTTAGCAACAGCAGCCAAATCCAATCATTTTAAGCAGTTTGTAAGAAAGTTTGCAGGAAATTAGAAGGTTCTTAAGCATTATATCACCGAGGCATGGGAACAGCCTTCTGACCAAATGAGTTTTAAGAGGGAGTTGGATGCATTTTTGAACAAGGTGGGAGAAGGATCTCGGTGGCAGGAGTTCCTCCCCTGTGTCCCTCCCTGGCTGCCCTCTCAGTCTGCATTGCTGTAAGAGCACAGTGAAGCTGAGGTCGTAGCAGGAACCTGAGGTGATTTTGGAAGGCTCTTGCTGTAAGACAGTAGAGCAGGGACAGTTATTTTGGAGACGTTACTTCACTGTAAACGGATCTGATGTATTTCCATTTACTAAGTCGTGTATCACAGCTGTCTGTTGGAGTCTTCTTTGGGCAGCCAGTAAAACCTTGCCACTTCATAATTAATGGAGAGGCAAAACCACTCATTTCCCAGCTTCCTGGTGCTGCAGAGCAACTGCCAATGGGCCCAATATTTTACTTCAGTCCCTCTTCTGTAGGGGTAATTTCAGCTTTCTCAGTGGCTTGGAGTGAGAGGGGAGAATGCCTCAGTCACCCCCTTGAAATTTGTCCTCCCACTTCTGAGCTCTGTCATTCAGTTATTGGTTTCTCTTGCTAACGGTGAAATTTAAGCAAATTTTGATGAGAATAAGAGTCAGAAAAGCTACCCCAGTAGTTGTAAAAGATAAGGTGTGTAGCATCTGCAGCTTTCTGTGTACAAAACTGTAAAAAATATTTATTCCTGCTGCTCAACAGAGTTTCCCAACCAAAAAACCAACCAGTGCTTTGTTGTTTTGGGTGGTTTTAGTTTCAGAAGCAATGTTTAAGTAGGTAATTGTAGTTGCTGTTAGAGCATTTCAATCACAGTACTAGTTTGCCTTTTAACCCAGTTTTGAAACCAAAGCTAAAATTTAAACCTATATCTCAATGACAAAGATGATCTCTCTGAAACACTGCTTGAGGTTAATACAACATAATTTAAAAGCAACTTGCCTAGTTTATAGCAAAATCACATAATTAAATACTGAAGAGTGAGAAAGTATAGATATTTGCCATTAGTTCCTCCTTATAATTTATGTCCTAGTGAAAGGAAATATTGATGTTGGCCTAATGATAAATAAGATCATGCTGATGTTCTTTTGAAGTCCATTCCAACCTTGCATTTGTTAATGAAAGCAGTTTAATTCAAAAGTGTCACCCTTAACAGTCTCAGTCAATCTATGAACACTTCCCCTGGACAATGAAGTTGTCCATAGAACATGATAATCTGTAGGTTTTGCTCAATTTTTCTCTTTACTTTTCTTCCCTTGTGAACATCATGCATGTTCCCCTTCTGAGACCTTTGGGTCCTGCCAGGACAGTAGTTTGCTTTGTGATTCATATGTGAACTTCAGAAAATACAGACACTTGGTGATGATTTCAGGGATTTGATGCTACTCCCATCCTTTTAGGCTTTTTACATTTTTATAATCACTTTATCTGGCATAATATTAAAGAGCATTGCAAATAACATTTATTTGGAGCGATACTCTTGCACAAGACTGTCTGGCAGATTGCAGGCGTTTCCAGATGTTCTGATTTACAAGTACTGTTGCTCATCTTATTAAAGTAAATGTATCTAATGCAGGACCAAAACAGCTTAAAAATAAACAACCACTGCATAATAGGTAAATGCAAACAAAGGTTGTCTTTATTTACAAAATATGTCTGTGGAAAACTGGAGTAGAAAATTGACTGAATAACTAACATATCAGTGCTGCTACAGACACAGAAATTATAATTCTTAAAATATTTGATTTTTTTGTTGTTAAAACAAAACAGACTTAATCTAAAATCTCAGTCTTCTGAGGACATCCATCAATAGAAGAGGGCTATCTAACCTGTGACCATTCAGACAACAGCAATGGCTGTTTTTCATGTCAGTCTCTCTCAAAGGGCATCTACAGCTCACTTGGAACATGGGGACACGGGATACAATACTCCCGGTGAAATTGTATAATAACTAATAAAAAATAAGAATGCATGGCATGTATGCAATGCTTTGTTCAGGTATCCATAGGGAGCTTTTTCCATCTCCGTGTGAGAACATGAACTCTCATTTGATATATGTAATTAATATAACCTGACTTCTGCTGACAGTCTTATAAACACAAGAAGTACATATTCCTTTTGTGCTGGACAAAATTCTGAAAAAAATAGAATTTCATCCCAGAAGTTCAGAACTGAGCTCAAACCTGTAACTGCAGGCTTGCTTGCTAAGTAGCAGAGGTTTTTCATGCTCTGTGTTCTGATATCTTAAGAAAAATCAAAACAAAAGAATGAAATCCCAATTATATTTACAAGAAATACCTGTCCACCGTATCAGCAAATATGGACTTAAATTCTAGTTTCTGATTTGAAGTTGTCCCAGTGTGCTGTGGGTTTGTGGACGCACTGATAAGTGCTCATGTACTCTTAAGTAGCTGCTCAGGATGTTCAGGAATTAGTGACAACTCCCACTTGAAGTAAATCCATAAATCCATGGTGTAAAGTAAACATGACCCAGTGTTTTTGCGTGCCCTGATGCCCTTTCTGATTTAAATGTACCACACGTCTGTCTGTGATTCCTGGGGGTTTGGTACTGCTGAGTCCCTCATGTTCATGGATATCTCTGACCTATGGAATTTTTGTCTCTGTGACCAGCATTTGAGACCTGCAAGTGCAAGTGGCAGCATCTGATATTTGATGGCAAAGTCTCATTGGGCCACCTGCAGCCCAAGATTTCTGATGTTAGTGGGTCCTTCCTTCGGCACCACTACTCTGTCACTGTCCCTTCCCGTGGAGCAACAAGGCCTCCTCCAGTCAATCCTGTCAGATAAAACTCCAGCTTGTTGGTAGCAGTGTTCATGTTCAAGAATACTTCTCCATCACGGGTTTTGGTGTGGTATCAGTGGGCAAACGTCAGTGCAGCACTCGTAAGATACTTTATAAGACTGTGAGCCAGAGGAACCCCCTGCCCCTCCCCCAGGAGCACATTGCGGAACAGGTCCTAAAATCCATGCACACACACCTTTGTCTGTAATGGAATGGAGTCCAGAGACTGTAGATACAGAGTTTGTAAAATTGGGAAAAACAGCCCAATAACCAACCCTCTTGTAAGGGAAATCATTATGAAAGTGTTGTTTACCAACATGGTGTTACACTGGGAGGTGTTTAATAGCTTCCAAAATGAATTTTTTAGATAACTTGTATAGAAAATGGTGCTGGACTCCTTTCAACATTTCATTTCAACATTTCATTTCAACTCCAAGGCATTTCACTATCTTCATTGTATTTATCTCTAATGACACCCCAGCAGAGGAGTACTCTGGAGAAAGAGTTGAAAGAATAAAATGAAGTGGTTCTGTGCAAGGAGCAAACTCCTGCCAAGTGAAAAAAAGGCCAATTTGAGAGGAAGAGCAAACAGATCTGGAAGTCTAGTGAGGCTGATTCCTGGCAGTAAAGAAGGGCTGTAGAGGACTTGAAGGGAAAGAAGTAGATGCTTGTTAGTAGACTAAGATCAAGATCTTCATAGCAGTACTCAGAGTTATTGTGAGTGTGGGGGAAAGGATTTGCTGCGGTCAGAGGAAAGGTTATTGCTGTCACTGAGAGGTGGCTGAGAAGCTGATGCTCAGGTACATAAAGCTCAGACTTTGACTTCAGTCTACCTGGGACCAAATATCTAATTTGAAGATGTTGTCTGGATGTGTATCTGAGTATCAGAAGCATTTGTTGAAAGACACAAATGATCACAGAAAAGTGGGCGAGTTTGGAGTTTGCCAGGTGGAACAAACATCCATCGTGTTTTTCTAAGCTCAGCTTTAGGTGGTCAAAGGACTTTACTGCAAAAACTTGTGAAAATGGGCAATTTACTCACATGGCTCTAAATTATGAAAATGTCACAGACTTTAGCATGACTTGTTTAAATTCCAGTTTCAGGCTGGAGATTCAGTGATTGTTATTTTGTATTAATTCCTTTCTAGTGCACAAGGTCTGAGCAAAACCAGTGCTGTGTGATTTATTTAGATAACCAGCAGGGCTTTGTAAATAAACAGGCTAATCTTGCAGTGCTGAGCTTCACTGTTGGACCTGACTGCCCAAAACCAGCTTTACTTCTCCAAAAAGCTGTTTCTCAGCTAAATTCAGCCTGTTTCCATTCGCTGCTCTGCAGGTGCATTTTTACATGCTGTGGTAATTCGTTCTGCAATGGCCCTTCTGTCCTGTTTGTAATTTTCAGATCTGTATCAGGACCATTCGAGTTACATCAGCTCTAAGTAAAACCTAGTTTTTGCTATTACTTGTAGTATCTGCTGAGAACTTTTCTATGATTAAGAGAGATTTTGATTAGCTGAGGTGTACAATTTGAAGGCAGTTGGGGTTTTTAGCAAGGCTGTGACTGGCTTTCATTAGATGTGGCACATTGGTAATTGCTGATGGCTCTTTGCTTGTCTGTAGTAAAGCTACTACAGGTGGTAAAAACACCATGATATGACCTTGCTGTGCATTTGGGCTGGTGAACACAAACCACTTCTGTGTTAGAGCCTTGTCTATTAAAGGACAACATTGTTTATGCATCCAAAAAATTTTCAAAACACGAGCTGTGAAATGTTAGCGGTAATATTTTGGCAAAGGCTTTGCAGGGTTACACCCAACTTGAGGTTCTCTATCAGCCTCTGCATCACTGAGAGCATTGCAGAGCAACCAGTAGGAAAACCACCAATATTCCCTTTTCAACAAGGCCACAGCAGCTGAGAATAGCAGACTGGTCTGAAGGGTTGGTAAATAGTGAATAGTGGTGAGCTAATTCTGCTTGCAGACAGATGAGGAAGGATGAGACAGATGGGGAAGGATGAATAAATTTGATGCAATCAGAGTTATTTACAAGGCTTATATTCAAAGTCCAGTTCTTTTAAGTAGAAGAGAAATTGAAGAAGTGATGGTTATGTTGCAGATTTTTTCAGCCCATCTCCGTCCCATAAGCTCTCGAGTATGGGAGCTGCTAGGACATCTCAACAGAAACTCTCTGGTTCTGGTGCAAGGAAGCTTTGTCTTCCCCTGCTTATCACTGGGGCTTCTGTCATCCCTTCAGTGTGTGTTTTAATATCATTTTCAGGTGTTATTTTTGCTTCTTCCATTTCAGTCAGTCATGCAGTGGCACCCAAGAACTCTGCATTCTCCTCTCCGGACTATTTATTTGCCCGCTTTATGTGAAGAACTGGCACACTCCAGTTTTTCCGATGGTATTTGGGAACTCATTCTTCTCACAGATTTGCAAACCTCATTTTTTAATCTACAGCAGCAGATTCCAGAGACAATACAGCTAAAATCCTGCGAAGGAACCTTAATGTTGTTTGGAACTGGGCTTTTTTATGCGCCACTGTGTTTATCAGGGACAGTGGTAATGGGGAACAGTCATGAGATTCTTTTCTTCAGGGATGCTGGTGGGTTTTGCCTCTGAAGCTGGAGACCCCAAATTAGATACATTCCTTTTCTGAAGCTTTTACATACAACTTCGTGTTTGCCAGTGGCTCTGTTACAGTTTTGCATAGCAAGTTTGGCCTTGCTTGAATTATGGGCTGTGCAGTGCAGATCTCTTGATACCTCTCAGGTGTTCTCTGTGAAAGGGGTCCTTGAAACACTTGTTGTGATCAAGCAGGAGGGCAGGACTTGATTTGTGTGACTGCTGTGCAGTAAGCTGTTAAAAGGTGTGGAGGGGAGCTTGTCTCAGGCCTTAGCAATGGGAAGTTAATAATAAGGAAGCCAGCTGCATCTCACTGCCTTGCAAGACCACTTAAGCTATCAAGAACCACAGGAGATGTGCAGTGCTTACATACAGTGAAAAATAGGTTCTATTGTCATTGCACAGCATTACTTCAGCATACCTCTTAACCTTTGCTCTGTATTCTGAACAGCCCCTTGGCTTGGTGATGTTTGTGATGCCCCCATCATTTAGCTATTCATAAACTGTAATTTGTTAGTACTAAAGAGCACCTTTTTTGTCCATATGCCTTTATCTGGAAGCAAGTCTCCTTTGCTTCCTTTCTAACACTAAACTTACCAAAGCAGAAGAATCTGGCACCAGCTGTGCACTGAAGATGTGAACACTGAACCCAGTGATCTGAGAAGTGACTGGTGGTAAGTGCATCCCGACATGCAAACGTGTTTATAAAAATCTGCAGCCAGCTGGGATCACATTTAACCTTATTCAGAGGGCCTGGCTGGATGCACTGCTGGGATGTTGAGATGATTAGTGCAGTGCTGCTGAAGTGTGATGCCTAAGGTCCCATCAGCTGGCACTCTCTGGTGTTTCCCTGCTATTCCAGCTCATACCCAGAGGCCTGTGCCTCTCAGTCTGCCCAGGGTTATAAGGGGCAAATAAAGTAATTCACTAAGAGTTCTTGTAGTCCCTGTGGAGCAGCAGCTCTGCATGACTGGGGAACTTCTGCATGTGAAAGAGCTAAAAACGTCTCAGGAAATACAGTTGCACTTAAGCCATTCAGACTCTCCAGCATTACTGGATGTTGGTGAAGAAGGTGCTTTAAGTGTCCAGACTTCAGGGTGGTGCTGAGTGATGGCAATGAGATCCATCTGGTTTTGGGCTGAATCAAAGCCCTCCGCTGGAGCAAAGAAGCCAAAGCCCACAGGGCCGGAAGAGTCTTATCCACCCGCAGGATTCTCTGCAGAAACAAAGCGTGGCACTGCCCAGCAACCCTCGCCCACCCATACATTTGTACGTCCCATATCCTGACAAGGGTAACTGGAAATGTGCCAGGTGCCTTCTCTGCACCCGTGCTGGGGGGATTCCACAGCTGGTGTTCTGTGTCCTGCTCCCACCCGTATGCAACAGTGGGGCGGGCGCTGGGATTCCTGCCTCATAAGATAATCCATGGATTTCAACTGTTGCACTGTGCCAAGTTTTTATTGGCAGCAGCCTTGGATTTGAGCTGCCAGAACTAGAAATACCTCTGAAGTCAAAGGGCACCGGAACTCCCCCTTGGACCCCAGAGCAGAGTCCTGCCTGTAAAGTGTCCCGCCGATGTGAGCGATGACGGCTGCGTTACTCAGCATCTGGCTTGATTTCACACCCACTGTCTGGTGCGAAATCTGACTTGGAAGTGGACATTTCCCAGCCAGGCATTGCTGCTCTGGTCTTCACTGAGTATCCATCTCACCTGATGACATGTTTTCCCTTTAGCCCACAGTGCTGTGCATCCAGCACAGGCTCATTAGGGTACCCATGCACTAGTATTTTACTTCAGCCAGTGTGTGAAGGAAAACAAAACCCCAGTGGATTGATTTCCTCTCTCCAGGGGCTGGCAAGCTGGATCTCTGTGGAAGGTGTGACGGGCATTCCTTATCTGCCTCTGGTTCCTGAACACCTGCCTTGTATGGTGGGTATGAGGTACAGAAACCTGATGCTGTGGTGGGGCTGGTAGTAGGGTATCAGTCACCTTTTAAAGGTGGTGGTTGTGAATTTTCCATCCTTTCTGGCCCCAGTTGGCCCTGTTTTCATCCCTAAACTCCCTGCCTTAATCCTCTCCTAGAATTTAGATTTGAAAGGAATCACACAGGGGTTTTGCGAAGGGCTGTATTTAACATGTAGTTTCCCTTAGGCTTTACCAAGAAAGGACTATTTTTGGGAGAAAGAGTAAGTCTGGTTGTGCTCTGGCAAAGGCTGAGATGTAGCAGATGTTTTCCTGGAATACAGACATGGGCTGAGTGCTCTGGGTACTGCTGCAGCAAGCAGGTGGCTGGGATCCAAGGTGCGCCCAACGGGAGGTGAGCCTAGGAAACTTGTGTGCCCAGCTGCTGGGATGCCACCAGATGTCACCCTGAAGCCACCCCTGTGTACAAATTCATCCCTATAGGAGATAAATCCTCTTTTGCCACCTTTCATGGGGTGTGTTTGATCCTGGTAGCATAGTTAATGAAATGTTGCTATGTTTACACAGAGTTGAGGCCCAGGAACAGAGGAGGAGCCCATGGCACAGGACAGTGTTTCAGGGATAACTGGGCCAGGAGAAAATGCTGCTCCAGAAAATCTAGCAAGCAGTGGGAAAAGTAGGCTCATGCAGAAGGAAGGTAGCACAGGCCCGAGGTAGCAGTGGAGCATTAACTATTGTTCACTAATTGTTCTCCCTAAGACCTACCTTTATTTTTTAAACATTATTTTTCCGGTGGTGTGGTGTCTTTTAATAAGAACGTAACATTCTCACATTTTGCTCTTAGGATGCTGTTATTAGAAAGTTAGTTGTTTGTGACAGAAGGGCATTTGCAAACTGTTTTGTGACAAATGATGTGGTGACTGTATCAGCCTTTTATGGGATAGCAGTGAACTTTTAACAGTGCAAATATTGCTGCAGACTAACAGAGGGGCTTGGATCAAGTGACTGTACAGCCCTCAGACACTGGAAATTGCATCTAAGGTTTGGGCAGCCTTATCCAAAGTGGTAATAAACACAGCAGAATATTTGTTGCATTTAAAATGCAGATTTATGAAAGCAGGGTTTTTAATCTTTAGGAAATACCCAAGTTCATGTGGGCACATAAACATGTACTAACCTGCCCCTCACTTCTCAAGTTAGACCAGGAAAACTAATGATAACCCAGCAGCTTTTCCAGCCTGTCAGCAACAGGGCCAGGGAGCTCGTGGAGGTAGAGCTGCAGTAGGTGCAGTTGCTCTGAGATCTAATTTAACATATTTGCAATCTTTTTAATAGAACAGAGGAGGAATTTGTAACACAGCTCAAGATGTCCAAATAAGAGAAGGGCATGGCACAAGTTCTCCTTTATTCAGCACCTCCCTTCAACCAGTCCCTGAATGAAAACCACCATGCTCACAGTGACCCACGTCTCACTGGTCCCTCAGTCCTGTGGCACCATCTCAGGGTAAGGAACACCTTCCACACGGACAAGCAACTCCTCCTTGAGCTGGCTCCTGGAAAGCCTGGATGAGAAAGCAAACTTGGAGCCATGGCTGTGGCAGTGATCAAGTGGCTTCCATCTGGTGACTATTACTTCTTTTAGGGTCAGATTTGCCTCTAAAGGCTGTCAACTCTTGTTGAGTTTTTTCCCCTTCTCACAAAATATATCAGAATGGAAATTTGTGTTCTGGGAGTGGAGTTAAGATTCCCTTAAGGACATCACTTTCAATCTGATTCTCATCCTTAAAAGACATTGAGGGAATTACATGTACCTCTCATTTCTCCTTCCCTCATATCTTTTTAATGGAGTTTATCTTCTTTGAGCTTTTATTTTTCAAGTCATGTTTCTGAGAAGCAAACCTGTTCAGTTTGAAGTTTGTCACTCATAAATCTGTATAAAGTGCAAAGTAATTTTAAGTCATCCTTGTTTTGCAGGACTATTTCACTTGGTGCACTGGAAAGGGAAGAAAAAAGGCACAGCAAGTGGGGATGTCTAAAGTTACTTAACAATATACAAGAATAGAGACAAAATACCATTGGGCAATTTGTCCCTGTGGCTGAAAATATACTTTAAAGCTGGTGATAATCTCTTACTACCCCAGAGTGCCAGAAAGAGGGAAAAGAGCTGGAGTTGCTCCCTGGTTCTGCATTGTCCCCTCACACTTAGGGCAAGAGCTTCAGAAATGGAAAATAATTTTTTTAAAGATAAAACTCCCCGCAGTCTCAAAGGTGATGGGAACCTTTATTTTTGATTATTTTCATTGTATTGACATTGTCCTTTTATGCAAACTTAACTGTAAAACACTCTTGAGATATTGCATAGAAAATGCACATAGGAAAAACCACATATATACACGTCCATAAAAATAGAATACATCTTGGCAAAATTACTTGTGTACAGTGTATTGACATTATTGAACCAAACTTACATCACCTTTGGAGAAAAATGTTCCATGTGTGTAAAAGCCCAGACCATTTACTGAGCTGGGAGTATGGCAGTGGATATGGGTTTGGGTTAAATATTCTGGTATGGCAGAGTAAAAACAAACTTATAAAATATCTGGTCTATAAAGTAGAAGTAGCCACGTTGTTTTTTTCTTCCAAAAAATAGCAACATCTCTACACTTGCATGGAAACCAAAGGTACCAGTTCCAAATTCTCCTGTAGATTTGTTAGCTGCAAACAAACTATAATGTCATTTGTTTCAGCATTTGCAACCCTTTGGCATGGTGGCATTTGGTGGGTTTGAGCACACAACATAGTATAGCACAGCCTTAATTCTATTGGATAATTGATAAGGAAAAAAAATCTAATAGATACAAAATTTAAAACACTTAGCAACCTTAATATGTAGACCGCTTGAAATTACGGGTTTAGTTTCTTCAGTTACTTTCAGTGGAGGCTGCTCCTTGCTTACTGCTTTGATTACATGGATTTCTCTGCTAGTTTTCAGAACATACCGTGGAAAATTACTACTCCAGTGTAATAAATAAAGCAAGTGGTAAGAGGTCCTCAAAGCCATGGATCTTTCTCTTGAATTGGATCAATAGAACTGGAGAGGCAGCCTCGGGGAAGGAAGGGAAGAAAGAAGAGCATAGCACCCTTGGAAGTGCCGTGGTTCCCCCTGTGGCGCAGGCAGCAGTCAGGCTGAAGTGGTAGCACCCCCTGGCCCTGGGGAACGTGGTTCGGCCGCGGGCTCGCTGTCGGGGACGGCGCTCAGTAGGGGAAGGCGGACACGGCGATGTAGACAATGAAGGTGGTGCGGTACTCGACGCTGCCGTCGGCGCTGTAGGACAGAGCCCGCACGCCCATGCGGTACGTCCGGGGCTCGCGCAGCGCCCGCGTGGTGAACACCACCCCCTTCCAGTTCTCGTCCCTCAGGGCAAACGGCACGGCAGGGTCCTCGTCTGCCATCAGGAAGGTGGTCCTGGGGTGCATGACTTGGTCGTGAGTGTAGGCCACCAGCCGGATCAGGTCCTGCCCCGCAGCAATGCCGAAGGGCAGCGACAGCAGCTTGTACTCCAGGGCGTAGGTGCTCAGGTCACACTCCAGGTCGTTGGCCGGGCAGCTTTTGAGACAGAACCTAGGAAGAAGCAGAAGACTTTAGCCCAGGGAGAAGGCACAGTATCTTAAGTGCTGGGATAGGTTTTAGAGGAGAAATTCTTCCTGTTTAGCCTGTTGCAGATTAAAACTTCTCTACAAGTGCTTATGCACTCTTCCATTTGTTTCTCCTTTAGGGCTGCAGCCCATTTAATGTCCCTTTTTGCCTCACAGGATCATCTCAGAAAGATGCTGGCTACACTGATGTAATTAGCCCATTGGGTAAGTTTTACTGACCGTGCTCTTAAACACTAAAATAGGAAGACCTAGTTTAAAATGTTCTGGGCAGCTCCATTTGAGGTATCTGTCTGTTAGGTCATAAAGAATTTGGAATGAAGGACAGAATAAAATTTACTTCTATTAATCAAAAGTTAAAACAGGAGATCTTTGCTAGTGCAGTTTGCCAGTGCTAATGGAGGTCAAAGGACATGACCCATGTCAGCGTAAACATCATTGCAGTTGAGTTTGATCCCAGAACATGGTTTCTGACTATGAAACAACCTGTTTTTCCTTTGAGTATTTGAAAGATTAAAAGAAATCAAAATGGTTTTTTTTCCCAGAACAGGGAAATAACAAAGCTTAACAGAAACTGTAGCATTATTTTCATGACTAAAAAGATGCTTCAAAGATGCTTTGAAGCTGATGGCAAGTCAGGCCATTACCGAGATTTAGATTAAATGTTAGGAAGGAATTCTTCCCTGGCAGTTGAGGCAGTGGCACAGGTTACCCAGGGCAGCTGTGGCTGCCCCATCCCTGGAAGTGTCCAAGGACAGGGCTTGGAGCACCCTGGGTAGTGAAAGGTGTCCCTACCCATGGCAGAGGGTGGCACTGGATGTTCTGCTAAGGTCCTTTCCAACTCAGACCATCCCAAGACTCTGTTGACTCTATGATCTCTTATGTCAATGCCTTACCTTTAGCTACTGTGAGCTCTACTGGTGTCAGGCAAACTCAAGTTTTCTTCTTTAACAAGCACAGGTTAAGGAGCTGAGCTTGGAGCAGGTGAGAAGGGGCTGAGAAAAAAACATACCCAGAATGTGGCTCTCGCTGGTAGTTGGGTGGACAAGGAGTGTCTATGCACTGGTAGCTTCCTCTCATGTTGAAACACATCTGATTTGCTCCACAATTTATGTTCTCTTCAAAACACTCATCAATATCTGGATGGAAAAACATGCAAGGGATCAGCTGCTAGTAGAAGAATTAAAGGGTGAAAACTGAAGTGGGTAAAGTCTGAGCAGAGCCCAGAATGTGCCTCTGTTTGACCCTAGAGCTTGGAGCTCAATGTGTAATAGGTCACAGAATTAGAAGTTGCAACTGTCTAGGTTGCTGATGTTTTATGAAACATTGAAGCGTGAAATATAAAAACTTCTGAAACTTGACATTTTGAATGCTGACTCTCACATAACCAATTCAGAGAGGTAGGTGGCTTAGCCATGTCCCGGGCCTGGTTTGTGTCTGGTTTCTTTGCAGCCCTCCCCCTGAGCACTGCAGGGATGGCTCTCCGTACCTTGGCAGGTTTTGCCGTTGGGCATGAGGCGGTATCCCGAGGGACAGGCACACTGGAAGCTGCCCAGGCTGTTCCTGCACTCGTGCTGACACGTGTCTCTGCTCTCACACTCATCGATGTCTGCAGAGAGAAGCACCAACACCTCAGCATTCCCTGAGCCTGCCATGAACACAGGTACTTTTCCCCTATTTCTGTACTGCAAGTGTATGGACAGAGCTGGTGGGAGTTGTCCAGATCTTTTTTTCTGATGGGGTTGAACATCTAAGACTAGAGTGTCCTCTCCCCCTACCTGTGCCATTCCATGTAACTCTGCAGGCACTAAAGTCAGCTTTGAGGGGCTTCTCCCCTCGGTGAAGAGCAGCTGTGACAGATCCCAGCTGAGGAGAGCAGTACCGAGACAGAGCTCTGGGAGAAAGGGGGATGTGCCACCTGTGTCCACTGCCGGGGTCACACAAACACAGTCCTGCCCCCAAAGCCATTTGAGCTGTCTGATCATCAGGTGTTAAGCAAACATGCTTAGGGAACACCCAGACTCGCTACCTCGCCAGAAGAAGCCTTGTCACTGGGGGAGTCTTCCTTACAGCCACTCCCTCCTCAGGCAACGCTGTTTCCCTTTTAAACTGACCTCGCCCATGCCAGAGGGATGAATTAGGCTCGGTAGCTGGGATGACTGTCACTAAATGCTCTTCTTTTTTTTTTTTTTTTTTTTTTTTTTTTAAATCTCCCTCTCAAATACAGACCACATTATGTAAAGTTTTCAAAGCACATTAGTGTGATTTAGACACAGACAATTTATAATTATAATAGCTTTTTGAAACATCTGCCTAGTTCAGGACAGCAGTAAAGTAGTTCAGACTTGCATGGTTAAATCAGTGAAGTAAGGTCTTTGCTTCCCCTCTGACTGACAGGGGTTGCATTAGATCAAAATGCAAACAGAAAAGAGAAACAGATGTGACTACAAACCCCTGTGCTGTTAGCAAATCCTGATGGTTGTCTATTGAAAAAATTTTCTTTAACAAAAGCATAATTTGGAGGTATTTTTCATATTACACAGTAATTTTAAAATTTAGATATTTAGTCAATGAAATAAAAGTTTCATGGAATAATAATATTATTAACATTCATGGAATATTAACTAATTCCAACTGGAAGCTGGAATGAAGATCCAAAATTGAGCCTAACCCTTCCTTCCCTCAGTGACAGTGTATTCCTGGGCCTCTCAATTAAACTCCTGTACCATAACAATCCAGATGGATATGACTACTGAAACCTCTTCGTAGCTTAAATACAAGCTTTAATGTCTGCCCATCCTTAATTTTTATTAATTAAAAGCCTATCCATGTTTTTCACCATTACACCTTGCTGCGTCATCCCAGCAGTACTGGTTGCTAGAACCTTGCTGTAGATCACTGTTTACCTGAAAAGATGTCATGCCTACTGGGAAGTGTCATTTGCTTGAGATACTCAAAACACGAGTTAACTTGGCAAAGTCTGCCTTAAGAAAAGCATATTTCCAATAATTAATTCATTTTTAACATCCCTCCAAAAACCAGGGGTGGAGCTTCCCAGTTCCCATAACTGCCCATCTCCTCCTCAGGAGAGAAGTGCCTGTGCTGTCACTGCCAAACCCGTGATGAACCCGTTTGTTTGAGGGACCAAATTACATTGCAACCCCTTTTCTTACTTAATAATAATTTAAAAGCTTCTGTGCCTGTTGCCCGTGTGACAGTGACTGACCGTCCTATGGCACTGCTGGCACTGGGCCCAGTGTGCTCGCTTCTAAAATGTTTATTGCAAACCTTTCTGACACAGATTACTGCTGCCAGTGGGAGTCTGACAGAAGCACTGTGACTAGACTGGGGCTGCTGGTGGTTTTTGGAGTGTGAGAAGATTCACCAAGGTGAGCTAGTGTGGCCAGGAGAAGGAGAGTAGCACAGGGAAATACTTTGCAAACAGGTAATAAACCACACAATTAAAACCAGAGGTTACAAGGAGGTTTGAGAACATTTTTGCTGCAATGTGAGCCAAGACAGCAGAGACCAGAACATGCAGAACCCTCTGAATATTGACCAGGGTAATAGAAAACACAACCCCAGCACCACAAACCCTCAGCCCTTGGTATGTATCATACAGTAACCTAAGAGTAAGGCCCAAAACAGAGTTGCAAAGATAGGACTGACATTTACCTACACATCTGGCATTTCTTGCCTCATAGCCTTCAGGACAAGTTTCTCTAAGGTTCCTTCTAGTCCTGGAGAAAGGTATTCTGCTGTTCCTATACTCTGAGAAGGAGCTGTAGAGATTTGAGGAGTGCCTGTAATAGTGCTGCAGTTGCTGGTTGTCTCTCCCAGGGGAGAATTGAGCATAGTTATAGCTACTGTAATAGGCACCCGAATTTGGCACCCTCTCCAATCCGGCGCAAGATTTCCCATCACCCAGTAACTGTTGCCCAGGTGGACAGAAACACTTGAAGCTGCCAGGGGTGTTGGTGCAGTGAAGTGCACAGGGTTTAGGCACTTGTTCACATTCATTAATGTCTGCTCATGTGACATGATCCAGAGCCCCAAACCATGTGGAAAGGAGAGAAAACAAACAAACAACAACACATAACTATACATTTATATACACACAGATACATATCTCAGTCTCAGGAACAAGATGAAGACATAAAAGTGAGATTTGGAGGCAGTAAAACATGGAGAACACTATGCCAAGCAGGCAGGATCCACTGCCCTGGACTGTAAGAGACCTTCATTCTCCCACAGGCTGATGCCACTGTGCTCACCAGGACAGGAGCCCTGCTGAAGCCTTGTTTCAGCCTCAGCTGCTCCATACTCTCTTTGAAATTGGGGTTTTTCCTTAAGTGCTCCACAGATGAGTGGGAGAAGCTGCTGGGCCCTTCTTTAAAAGAGGATGCTTAACACAGAGCATTCCAGAGAAGTTCAGTGCTAGAAATTCCCTACACCCCACACCGATGGAAGCACAACAGGCTCCAATGTGGTTATTGTGCCTCATGTTGGGCAGTTCATAAAATCATGCAATGCTTTGGGTCGGAGGGACCTTACAGCTCAGCCAGTCACACCCCCTGCCATGGGCAGGGACACTTCCCACTATCCCAGGTGGCTCCCAGCCCAGCCCCGCCCAGCCTGGCCTTGGACATTTCCAGGGATCCAGGGGGTTGGGCACGTTCTAACTTTTCATGTTGTTACTGGTCATTCCAGCTGTGATAGGTTGGAGACTTTACATATTAATTCACTTTTGGACAATTAAAAAATAGAATTATTTTTGTTTTCCTAAGCAATGCTTTTTTCTTTATAGTTGTTTAAATTGCAATCCAAAGTTATTTGAGCCACCCCAGCAGTAAATATCCATCCTTAAATCAAATCTGAGTGCTGAGCATACAAAGTATGGCAAAGGCCTTGCGGGTACAACATGCTGAGTGTCCTTCCCTCCAAGTAACTATGAGTGTTCTTGGGACTGCAGGACCTTCTCCCACAGTCTCTCTGATACCACCAGAAAGAAATTTTCTATAGTTTTTATCAAGTCACTTCAGGCTCAGCTGGAAATTTGACACGCACTGTATTTCTTCTCAAACTTAATATTTCTTCACCAGAAAAAGACAAAAATCTGCTAATTCCAAACAACTCTGCAATGACCAGAAATAAAAAACGTGCTAATAACATACATCACAACATATCTAAAATTGACATATATTATAAACATTTTCCTACTAGAAATTAAAGATGATCTTAATGGCGACTCAACAACAGTTTAATTATTTTGTAGTAGTGTGTATTCTTTTAATTACTGTTGTTAAAATGCCATTAATCCAGTGTTGTTACAGTTTCATTTGGATCCCCTCTGAACAGAGGCTTTTGAGCACAGTTTATACTCTCCAAGCCACAAATTCACGAGAATAGTATTTAAAAGTCAATATTGTCAGAAACATAGTAGAACATTAGACTGCATTTTTATGAAGTTGTTAATATTTGATATGTTTAAGGGGATATTAATAATTAAATGCTTTAAGAGCTGGAAATCCAGAAGTAGAAATTGCAGAGTGTTTAAATATTTTCCAACTGTTATTTGGCAAACATACAACTGAAACTTCAAGTATTCGTGGAATTATCCTTAGGGTGCAATTTTCAGGTGTTACAAACAAGAATTTCACTTTAAGTATGGCAACAACTAATTTGAATTTTAAGTGCATTAATCTCAGGATGTGCTTAAGATGAAAAATTTATTCTTCATATACATGTAAAAGAAAACAAACTCATCATTTCCTTAGCACTCAAGTGCTGACTTTTACATCATTTACCTGCCTAAAATAAATTAACACTGATGTCTTTATGACAACCAATGTTCTTGGAACAAGTTGTGGATAAGCAATAGAAGATTAGCATATAAATTATGAAGACAACAGGTGAAAATTTGAACAATTTCTTTTGCAAGAGCAGCCTGTGCAATACAAGCAGAACTGACTGCACAGAGTCACCAGCGTCGGTTCCAGGGCTGCCCCTGTGAGAAGAGGCCACTGAGGCATGGGAACCCTAATATTTACAAGAACGGGCAAAATTACTTTGAAACTGAAATAGCTACATTTTCAGACTTTCTTTAATTTGAAAAACAATACCTGATTGTATATTCTAGATAGCCTTGCATGTATTATTTGCATTATAGCAGCTTTTAGCAAAGCCCTTCCACCTATGTGGAAAGGAGAGAAAACAACACAGCTCCCAGAAATGCTGTAATTCAGGTAAATGGGCACACAGAGATCTGTGGGGGTCACAAAGGAGCATCTTATCCCCGTCCAACAAACAAAACAGGGAATGGTGGCACAAGGGACTTTAGCCAGGGTAAAAATGGGACTGGCAGGAGCAAAGTTCACTTCTTCTATTTCAGTCTGGGCCCTACTTACTTTTCAACTCCTCCCTGTGCTCACTGTCAACAGTGACAATAAAAACTGGATTTTATTAACAAAACTAATACTTTGGATGAATCTATATTTTAAATATATTTTTAGGAACGTAAAAATTCAAAGGATAAAAACACTTTAGGAGAGAGGTTTCAGTGGCCCTTGGTCAGAAGGCAGCTTTTAAGGCTGCTGGTGTTTTGTGAAAACCTACAGTCCCAGACTTTATCTGGCTTTTTCCTGTCAGAAGTTTAAATGGCTTAAATATAAGTTAAAAGTCTGGGATTGGTTTTATTTCAGCACAGAGGCAGATGGCAGAAGTAATATCTTGGTCTACAGCCAAACACCACTTAGTGCAATTTAATCTCTCTTAAAAAAATCCCAAACATTCCTGGCTTTTGACAGTCCAAAATCTTAGGTTGTTAAAAAAAAAAAAAAGAAAATAACTATTTATCACTTAGGAGAGCTAACCTTGAAGAAGTCAACAGGGAGGAATGCTTTTCTGACATGATACCTTACAGCAACCGAAACCAACCTCACGAAAGTGTCACATACCCACATTCAGAAATCCTCATTATCAGGGTAGGTCAGCTCTTATACTTTGAATATTTGACATAAATGTAGTAAAGATGATTCTAAATGATCCTACTGCCTTCCTGAAGTCTCTTAAATGCCAAGGGAATTTGCTTATCCACTTGCACTGGCCCCACACATTAAACTCTCTTGCTCCCCATGTCCAAGCTCCAGAGCCTCCCATGGCATGGGAGAAAACCCTGTGTGGCTTTATGCCAAGATGGCACAGGGAGTGACTGCGTGGCTGGCATTCCTGTGAGTGTCAGGAGTCCTATTTCTTCCCTGCTGGGAGTCACTCATGCCAGGAAGGGAGCACTGTGCTCTACCTGCTGAGGAACCCCCCTGGCAGTCCTGGTGGGGGAATAGGTGTGTTTGGGATGTTCAGGAGCCAAACTCAGTTCTGGGTCTGCCAGGCCTCTTGCAGCTCCTTGGGGTGTGCTCCCTAGGGGCACCCACATGACTCTCTGTGTGACTGCCTTCCAGGGAGAGCCAGGGCAGGCCAAGGCACAGCCAGGCACATCAACAAACCCCATCTCATTTTTATAACTGAAGGCTCCTGTGGAGTGGTCTCTTGCCACATCCATCCACCAGTGCTCTGAGACCCTCTTACAATTTGTTTTCAAAGTACGGCCCCAAACCAATCTCTGTTTGGAACCATTTAGCTCTGACTGTTTGTTTAGAATGGAACACTTTGTTTTGGATGGGCAGTTTGGAACTGCAGAGCAAACTTGTCTCTACAGCATGGTCTTCCACAGGGATAGCACTGCTGGTGTGTTGCAGCAGAAAGCCAGGCAAAAGCAGCAGCGAAGGTGTGAGAGGACTGAGTGGCAGCTTACCCACGCAGGGCCTGGCCGTGCCCTGGGCGCGGAATCCTCGCGGGCACACGCAGCGGTAGCTGCCGCGGGTGTTCTCACACAGCTGGTTGTAGCGGCACTGGTGCGACCCCGACCGGCACTCGTCAACATCTGCAGCACACGGCAAGGGAACGGTCACAGCTCTGCACAATCCTTACTGGGGGAGGAAGCTGTGGCTGCTCCATCCCTGCAAGTGTCCAAGGACAGGCTGGATGGGGCTTGGAGCAACCCGGGATAGTGGAAGGTGTCCCTGCCCGTGGCAAGGGGGAGAAATAGGTGATTTTTAAGGTTCCTTCCAGCCCAAATCATTCCATGACCCTGCTGGAACAAAAGCTTTGGTACCATCTACAACATCCACTGTGCTTAAAACCCTCCCTGATAAGCAGCAGGGACCTGTGATCTTGATTGAGAGCTCCTGAGCCCAACTCTCAAGAAATCATGCAGACACAGGGCAAAACATTTCAGTCAATGAATAACTGAGAGAAATCAAGGTGCCAACACAGAAAAGACACCAAGGAAAATCTTACTGTTCTTGCTTGAGAACAATGGAAAACTAGAGGTGGCAAGGATACTACTGCTTTTTAATTAAAAAAAAAGGTAAATACAGATGTTCCCATAAGCAAAAACAAGTTGGTGCTTTAATATGTGCAGATATTAGTAAGTGGAGATGGACAATCTTCAGGATTATTTAAAAAACTAAACCTCATCATTGTCCCCGTGTTTCCCATCAGCACACAGTGCATTAATGCTTCTACTCACCAATGCAAGTCCCATTCTCTGCTTTGGTCATTCCACTGGGACACAGATCAATGCACTTATAGCCACCACGGGTGTTCTTGCAGAGCTGATCAGGCCTGCACACATTCTGCCGGCACTCATTGACATCTTATTCAAACAAAAGCCAAAAAAAAAGCAGGATTGCACTCAATTATGTAATGAAATTACCCTGTGTCTACACACTGAATAATTTCATGCACGTGGATCAGTCAGCCCAATTCTTGCTGCCTCTGGCTTTAGTACTGCTTGACAAATTCCAAAATATACATCAAGTGTATCATCCATAGCAGGATTTTCTTTCATAAATAAATAGAGCAACAAATACATGTTGAACTCTGTCTGTTGGAAGGGGGGAATGGACATTCAGAACTTCATCCCTACCCACGCATTTTCTGCCCTTCAGCTGGAATCCTGGGTCACAGCCACAGTGGAAACTTCCTATGGAATTGAAGCAACGCTGATGGCAGGAGTTGGACTCTTGACACTCATTAATGTCTGTGGAACAACACAAATCCTTGACACCAGGGCTCGGAATTGCCCCATGGGCATTACCTGAGCAGGGTTTGGCCGAGTTCTGCTCAGCAGTGTTTGCTGCTCTCCCATCTTTGTACAAGAAAATGCACACAGGGCACAAACCCAAGAATGCTAAGCTCTTCTCTGATGGGATTTTAAATTTACTTCTAAAGATGGAAGAAGCAAAAGATTAAAAACCAAAACAAACCTATAGAAAAACCCACGCCCCAAAAATCCACAACCTTAAGAATCAAAATTGATAGACAGATGCTTGGAGACGCCCTCTGAAGTGAGTTTCAGTTGCTGGAGAGCAGCATTTCCAGCTGATGGCCGCGAGCGCAGCCCGTGCGTACCTCGGCAGCTGGAGCCGTCGGGCGCCCTGCGGAAGCCGCTCCCGCAGCGCAGCACGCAGCGGAAGGAGCCAGGCAGGTTCTCGCAGTCCTGCCCCGCGTGGCAGCTGTGGCCCTCCAGCGCACACTCGTCGATGTCTGCAATGGAAACGAGCTGCACACCCCGCACAGCGGACACACACTCACCAGTGCCTTCAGCACCAGCAACTAGAAACACCTGACTGCAAATACATTCAGCTGTGAAATAATTAGAATACCACCAATAAATTGTATTCTTATAATGAGAAAATGGCCCAAATAAAACCTCTCCTTAGCAATTTAAGTGCCTTTTAAGGTATTTTAAAGCCTAAAATTATCTAAGGGGCATTTGTATCCAAGCCGTCCCCAGCAGCACCTCTCTTACCCTGACATGTTCTGCCATCAGCAGAGATGGTGAGGCCTTTGGGACAGGAGCAGTAGTAGGATCCCACAGCATTGTGACAGGTGTGGGAACAAGGATTTCCCACAGCACATTCGTCTTCATCTGGAACAAGAAAATATTTGAAAAACCAGTGAGACTTCAGAAGAAACTACTCCAATCTGATCCTTCCTCAGAGGGGTGCGACTGGAAAAGCCCACAGGACAAAACCAGATCCAGCAATTCCCTTCAATTGCAACCTTTCAAGAGGTAATGAAGTAAGTCCACAAAATCATTTCAGATGATTTCTCCCTAAAATAACCCTGACTCTAGAGAGACAGCCAGCTTGTGTACTTCTCTCCACCTCCATCCCCCGAGCGGGAACATGTGGGCTCTTGTCTGAGGTGCCAACACTCATCCTTTCCTCCACACAGGTCACCCAAGTCCTTTGTTGCTCTGCAGGCTCAGCAGAGCCTGAGGCTTTGTGTCCTCTAAGTGTACCTGAGGTACTGATGTAAAAGCTGTCTGGGCACTACTCATACTGTAGGTGAAGACAGAAGTAAAGTCTTCAACTACCCTTGGATCCACACCCTTTTAGCAAGGATAACTCACACTTTTTGAAGTACATACTTTGAACTCTAAATAAAAGGGATGTAGGTTCTGGTAGTTTAATAATGTGTCTAGCTCTGGAGCCACAAGCACAAGGTGGACATGGACCTCTTAGAGCAGGTCCAGAGGAGGCTATGGAGCCCCTCTGCTCTGGAGCCAGCCTGGGAGAGCTGGGGGTGTTCACCTGGAGAAGGGAAGGCTTAATGGATACTTTAGAGCCCCTTCCAGTGCCTAAAGGGGTTCCAAGAGAGTTGGAGAGGGACTTGTCACAAGGACCTGGAGGGATAGGACACAGGAAATGTCCTCCCACTGCCAGAGTGCAGGGATAGATGGGATATTGGGAAGGAATTGTTCCCTGTGAGGGTAAGGAGGCTGTTGGGGTCTCCTCCCCCGCCGTGCAGCCCTGGCAGAGGGGCCCTGAGGGCACAGACACGAGGTTTCCCTGCCCCTGCTCAGCCTTGTTCCCACTGGTTGGTTTGTGTTCCCTGCGCGGGCAAAGGAGCCTTGGTCCGGTGACTGGAACAGTTCCTGGGCAGAGCCCCGGCCATGCGGCTGGAGAAATAAACATCTCTCTGAAACATCTATCAAGAATCCGTCCATATATATTTCTTTTCCACAGGACTCCTTGTTTGATATGCGTGTTACAGTATCCCCGCTGTAACATAATGGTGGAGAATTGTGAGCAGAACTATCCCTGATCCCTAAGCGACTGATTTGTGTGAGTAACTCTGGATTCCTCTTCTTGGTTTTGTTTGCTATTCCATATCTAAACTATGGAAGAACCGTGGGAAGACTCTTGGCTCTCAGAGCCGCATATGGACATTCATCTTAAAATGATTCTTGAACAACGATTTGTAAATTTTAGCTTGATTCAAGCTCAAAAAGAACTGAAACACTTCCTGGCATGGTTGTTTAAGAACTTTTTCTATGTTTCTTGGGATTTAATTCTTACCAAGGAGTTTTGGAAGGCCGTTTGGACACAGTTAATATTGGAGTCAAAATATATGCCGATGGAAGAATATTTTCATGAATATTATTTAATTTCCGAGACTGTTGAGCAATGTCAGCTGTGTCCTGGTGAAGGGAAGCCTGGCTCAGGTGCGGCCCCGGCCATGTGCACCGAGAGCTCTGCGAGCAGCAGCGAGGCAGGTCCCGCGCACGGGCAGAGCCACGCGAGCCGCAGTGTTGGTGGCGGAGCGAGGCGCGGTGGGAGCGGCGGGACCCAGCGGTGCCCACCCGGCCGCGTGCAGCGCGTGGTGGAGCGAGCCCCGGGAACGCCTGACCGAGAGGGGCGGTGCGCGGGTGGTGGCGGTGGAGCGGAGCCGCGCCCGGCCGAAACGTGCACTGGAGCAGGGCACGGGGGAGTCGTCGCTCAGGGGCCTGGCCGAGACGTGGGTGCAGCGCCTGGCAGCGGCAGCGAAGCTGCGACCAGAGGAGGCGACGCACAGAGAACTGAGCGGCGCGGCCCGGCCCGGCCCGCACAGCCCCGAACGCGACCCCGGGAAGAGCGAGCAGGCACCAGCAGCTCCGACAATTCCAACACGGGAGCGACCGAAAGAGAGAGCAAAGACGCAGCAAGACAGAAAACAGCAGCCACTCGGAAAAAGGAAAAAATCATAGTAGCTAAGATCTTAGGAATAGTGAAATGGTATAATGTTAAGCAAAATTATGGTTTTATAACAAGGTGTGACAACCAGCAAGACATATTCGTGCATAGAACTGCTATTAAAAAGAATAACCCTGAAAAATGCATCCCAAGTTTGGGAGATGGAGAGGTGGTGGAATTCAAAATTATACAAGGTAGAAAAGGGTTACAAGCATTGCAGGTCACTGGGCCTGATGGTGTTCCTGTAAAAGGCAGTATATATGCAAAAAATCGTAGTCATGTTAGACAATATCTCCATTGTAAACCCCCCCTACAGTCTTCCTTTCCTAATCCCACCTTTCCCTTTTACCCTATGTCCTATTAACCCCAGTGTATTCCCAATCCGCTTTTTCATCCATGGTTTCCCTCACAAAACCATGCTTTTGCCAATTGTTTCCCCAAAAATCCCTTTCCAATGCCAAGTGGGGGATGAAAAGGGGGAGGGAAGAAATTAAACTCTCTCCTGCCTCAGTTTCCCCACAAATCATGCTCAGAGAGTTCTGTCTCCCTCCTGTCAGCCCTAAGATGTTCCACAGAATCTGTTTGGACATTTAAAGACTCAGGAGGGTGGCTTGTTTTGTTTTGAAACTGTTCTTGTTATGTTTATCCAGTTGTTTTCATTCTCCTTTTATTAAAATAAAACGGGTGAGGTGTTGGGGTCCCTCCCCCGCCGTGCAGCCCTGGCAGAGGGGCCCTGAGGGCACAGACACGGGGTTTCCCTGCCCCTGCTCAGCCTCGTTCCCGTTGGTTGGTTTGTGTTCCCTGCGCGGGCAAAGGAGCCTTGGTCCGGTGACTGGAACAGTTCCTGAGCACAGCCCCGGCCATGCGGCTGGAGAAATAAACATCTCTGAAACAGCTATCAAGAATCCGTCCATATGTATTTCCTTTCCACGGGACTCCTTGTTTGATCTATGCGTGTTACAGTATCCCCACTGCAACAGGAGGCCCTGGCACAGGGTGCCCAGAGAAGCTGTGGCTGCCCCTGGATCCCTGGAAGTGTCCAAAGGCCAGGTTGGATGGGGCTTGGGGCAACCTGGGCTAGTGGAAGGTGTCCCTGCCCATGGCAGGGGGTGGAAATAGGGGATCTTTAAGGCCCTTTCCCACCCAAACCACTCCAGGACTCCATGGTTACACCCACCAGTGTCAGTCAGTACCTGAGCAATAAGGCCCAGACGAGTCCAAAGCAAACCCTGCAGGGCACTGGTTGCTCCGGTCCCCTGTACGATAAAGGAAGCACATGTCACTTGTGGATAAAAATATGGCCAGTTCATTACTTTAACATTAAGAATTGCAGCCCAGCAATTTGACAATATTTATTATATTTCACCACAAAACAGAAACTTTTAAATCCAGCCTTTAGTGATTTTTCTGCTTGGTCACTAAAAGCCAGTATTACATGGCTTGAGCCGGTTTGAATAACACTGAACAGGTTGGGGGCTCCCTCAGAGTGAGCTGCAAGTTCCATCCCAGCCTAATGCATCCTGCAAAGTTTCTTATTGAAAGAATAAAGACCATTCAGTTTGACTTCACATAAAAGGAGGACAACAGACCCAAACCAAACAAACCAGCACGTCACAAATCTTAGGAGGTCACTGTAGAAGAACACAAGTGTGTACTATGAACTGCAATGGAAAACTGAGGGAGAGACTCCTCAAAGGCCAGAGGGATTTGGCTGCTTGAAAACTGAAATTGAAAAAATTAAATTAAAAAAAATCCCAAACACCAGTATCTTAATTGTTGGAGGAAATAAATCCAAGTTCAGTAAAGGCTTAGCCAGATCTAATCACAAGAATATCTTGACCTGGAGACTTCCTTTTATCAGATCTCTTTTTAAATTAAAAAAAAATGTACTTGGTTTTCAAATTGTACAATGAGTCCCTAATCTGGCAAGTGGGAATAACCTTATTTTACTTAATTTAGAATGTTGTTACTGAAAAGAAAGACTGAGACAGGCAGGCAACCCCACTGTTTCATTTACTTCCAAACCAGAGTAATTTCCCTACACTGTAAAAAAAAAAAAAAAAGCCCAAATAGTGTTAAAAAAAAGTAACAAGCCAGTTTGCTCATTAATTAGGGCTTCTCAAAGGAAAATCTGCTCACACAAATCCATGCCCATCCCTTTGGTCACTCAGGTTCATAAAAGCCAGCAGTTAGCAATGCTAACTAATAATTAATTTATGGGTACATCAACAAGATTTGTAGGTCCTGCGATCTACACTAAAGCTACCCAAGTTTCACAGAATTTCTTTTTGAGACTACAGGTGACTCAAAGAATTCTAAGAAGAGAAGACACTCTTTTTCCATTGTTTGATTTCTGGAAAAGACCAGAACAATACCTTTTGCAATGGAAGCCTGGATTTTGAAAGCCACGGCCTCCTCCAGCGGGTTGTACTCGGTTGTGATGGAGGCAGCGCGCAGTGTTTGCACCAGGAAGGGCATCTTGCCCTTGGTGGAGTCGTAGGTGATGGTGTGGTTCCACGTGTAGGGAACGCTGACTCCGTCTGCTGTGAAGAGGCGCGTGGAGTGCGCGTGCAGCTGCCCAGGGCCCGTCTGGATGTAGTCCTCTGTGTAATCCTGCAACAGAACCCTGGCCTTCAGCTGCTCCCACACCAGCACTACCTGGGCCTGTACTTCAGAGCTGTGAGATGTGTTCAGAGAAAAGGGGCTTATCTTAACCACGGAGCACAGGGTACTGCACACACGGGTCCTTTTCACTCCTATTTTAGCTGTTGAATCTTAACACTGCCTGGTCTATTACTTTAAAAAAGATACAGACTGATGTACCAAGGATCCTGATGATGGAGACCACAGCAGAGCATTTCTAAAAAATATCTTACTCCTCAATAACAATCTTTTGAGGTCTAAATATTTGGCTTTTATTCTAAGTCAGATGCTGACAAATGTGCTAAATAAAAAATCGGTAGAGACGAATTCTGCCATTGAGAGGGGCATAAATATTGGACATACAACATGTTGCAGTTTACCAAAGTATCAACAACTTCAGGTGTATTTATTGCATGGTGGGATTAATATAGTAAAATACTGGTTACCTCCTACTAATCACTAAGTCAGAGAGGTTAAAGATGCACCTTTCTGGCTCTGCCCAAAGCAACACTGACAAGCCAGCCATCAGTAATTGCCCTGAAGACCCTCCTCAACACTACCTGCCAACATCTCACACTCTTGAGAGACCAACACCTCATGAGAACTTTCTGCTTTCAAAGGCAACATCAGCATCATCAGTTAAACCAGGCACAAAAGAAGTCAAGTACAGTACAGCAGGTTTCAGGACTCAGTGTTTCCTGCTTTCCTCTGGGTGAGAGGAGTACAGATGCACAAGAGCAGGGGTGGTACCTGGAGCAGCTTTACCTTGACACTGACATCAGCCACCGACTGGAGCTGCAGCACGTGGCCACTCACAACAACATCCAGCAGCAGGGCCCCGTCCGCGTCCAGGCCGCGGGCAACGTGCGTCATGCGCAGGATCTCACCTGGCAGTTTAACAGCACGCTGATTTATCAAACATCCCAAACACAGACTCCCAATAACCACACGGGATCTGGAGTCCCTTGACTAGTTATTTATACTTACATTTTGTAAGGTGTACCATGCCCATGAGAAAAAACACAACACATTTCAAACTACAGCTCTAAAAGCTGGAATAAAGCCTCAGAAGGCCACAGTCAGTCTGAAAATACTGGTGTAAGCACAAGACCCAAATTTCAGCAATGGTCCCCTGCTGTCTTTTCAGAAATGCAACATCTATCTGGCTTACTGGACACAGAAAGAGCTGGTATATCCCAGGGAACTCACCAGTTGCGAACTCCACCTGAGTTTCTCTCTTGAAGACAGCATCAGTGAGTGTAAACCCATTCATTGCTTCCCCAATTTCTTTGGCAGTTGTCCAATAAACCGGGCTGAGTATGGAAATGAGCTTTCTCATCGCTGGGCCTGAAGAAAACACCACAGAACATCAGGGAGCTTTGATCTCAATACGGACCCATATGCACAGGAGCTAAATATGAAGACCTAGAACTAGTGTAACCCTTCAGATTTAAACCAGAAGACCACAGGTGTTGGTGTATTTAGAGAAAAAACTGAAAAAAGTCAAAGAGGCCTACCAAGGGTCCGAGGGACATTGGTGATCTTTGCCTGTATCACTCTGGTGTCAGAGTCCGGGCTGTCCATTACCGTGGCGTTCAGGAAAGCAATCCCAAATTCCACATCATTGATATTGCCAATGATGCTGCCCTTGGCACGTGCAGGCCCACCTGTGCAGGGGAGCAGGGAGAGGCAAAACACAACCCCATGTGATACACGCTGTTGGGTATTTTAGGGGAGAGAGACTTGAGCTTAAGTTGCAGAGCACATTTAAGCCCAAAATATTAAGTTACCCAGTCAACTTGCCAAGATGAGAGAGAGCACCAGCGAAATCGGAAGTGCCACAGGCTTTCACCACACTGTCACTGCAAGCAGGCTGTAAATACTCACCAGGACACGCTTGGGTGTTGCACCTGGATATCTGGGAGGAGTCCCCAGGGCAAGGACGGCCATGATTTAATGGTGCTGGGCTGCTGCACAGGCGCACCCGGGTCTGCTCTCCTCCTCCACAGGAAGCAGAGCACTGGCTCCATGATTGCCACTGCCCCCAGTTTCCATCCACTGCAGAATAAAGAATGAAGAAAGCAATTTTTCAGTTTAAATGTTTCAGGCTGCATCGGTTATACTGAAGTCAATTCCTTCATGGAGGAACCAAGGTTCTAAAGGAATAGCTCAAAGGGCGACTAAACCATCTTAATGGGCAGGTGTGAACACTCCTGCCCTCAGAAACACAGAATCCCAGAATGGTTTGGGTTGCAAGGGACCTCAAAGCTCATCTGGTCCCACCCCCTGCCACAGGCAGGCACACCTTCCACTGTCCCAGGTTGCTCCAAGCCCTGTCCAACCTGGCCTTGGACACTTCCACAGATGGTCAACATTCCTTATGTGACATATACCCTGCTGCCTTGCAGAGAAAGCTGCATTCCCACTGCTGTTGTGAGCACTGACCTGGGCACAGGTCCGTGCTGCACCTCTGGATCTGCACATCAGCCCCAGCACAGGCCCTGCCGCCGCTGGCTGGGCGTGGGTTGTCGCAGCTCCGGTACCGCCTCGCCTGGCCCCCATTGCACGTCCGACTGCAAGTTCCCCAACTGCTCCAGGGGCCCCAGTTGCCATGAACTGCAAGAATAAGTCAGATTTGATCTTCCTCTGGGATTTAAAACCAGACAGTCAAGCTAAGAAAATACTTTTGTTGGAGAGTGCCTTCTTATTTTTTTTTTCCCAAAAGGAAAGAACCAAACCCAGCGAGTAGGCAAAAAGCCCAACCCAAAGCACTTACCTGGGCAAGGATCACTGTTGCAAAAATCCATTTGTATGTCACTTCCCTCACACTTGTGTCCCCCAAACTGCGGGGCTGGGTCGGAGCAGTGGCGCGTCCTCTGCCTGCTGCCTCCCCCACAGGACACGCTGCAGGCGCTCCAGCTGCTCCACGGGGACCACTTCCCATCCACTGCGGAGAGAGGCATGGCAGCTACAGCCTCTGACTCCAGGAGTAACACAGCACAGCAGTGCTGCATCAGGGAAAACTGAACATGGATGTCACTGGCTCTCTACAGCATCTTGGCTACTCAGGGATTTCTCCCCGGGGACCTGGGGCTGCTGGTGGGTGAGAGCTGGACCAGCCCTGGCCATGTGAGGTGGGACCAGAACTCCCCATGCCCTGGGCTGATCCCCCAGTGTGGGCAGCAGGGGAGGAGGGATTCTGCCCCTCTGCCCTGCTCAGGTGAGAGCCCACCTGCAGAGCTGCCCCAGCCCTGGGGCCCAGCACAGGGAGGACCTGGAGCTGCTGGAGAGAGTCCAGAGAAGGCCCCGGAGCTGCTCCCAAGACTGGAGCCCCTCTGCTCTGGAGACAGGCTGGGAGAGCTGGGGGTGTTCACCTGGACAAGAGAAGGCTCCAGGGACACCTTAGAGCCCCTTCCAGTAACTAAAGGGGCCCCAAGAGAGCTGGAGAGAGACTTGGGACAAGGATCTGGAGGGATAGGACAAGGGAATGGCTTCCCACTGCCAGAGTGCAGGGTTAGATGGATATTGGGAAGGAATTGTTCCCTGTGAGGGTGGTGAGGCCCTGGCACAGGGTGCCCAGAGAAGCTGTGGCTGCCCCTGGATCCCTGGCAGTGTCCAAGGCCAGGCTGCAAGGGACTTGGAGCACCCTGGGCTAGGGGAAAGTGTCCCTGCCCATGGCAGTGGTGGCACTGGATGGGCTTTGAGGTCCACCATCACAAGGTCATTCTCCCTTCTACCACTTCCTGGTCACGGCAAGGACTCAGTGTAAGATCTGGCAGGATGGAGCACGAAGCCAGAAGGCTCACTCTGACATGTTCCAAATCCATGGAATTTCCCTCCGTTATCCCTGCACTCAGCCAAATATAAAAGTCCTATTTCAGGATTGTGATTTTTCCTATCCACTCATTGAAATGTGGAAGAAAAGGATAAATGAATAACAGAACACAGAAAATTTTTAAAACAAATATTTAGGAAACCTATCATTTAACTGTCAATAATTGAAAACGCAGCTTCTGTAAAGTAAAGCAACAAGGATAGGGAAAGAAATCCCATTTGCAGGGTCTGTAGCAGATGCTAAGTAGTGACAGAGTCAGTGACAATAAAAAGCTTGAAGGGGAGTTTTTTCAGGAATTAGACTTTTAGAACCAGAAAGTGTTAACCACACCCGAAGCAGACGCGGGGATGGGAAGGGAAGAAGTTTGGTCTCACCTGGGCAGCGCCGGCGGTGGCAGAGCTGGAGCTGCGTGTCGGGGCCCCGGCAGGCGGGGCCGCCGTGCGCCGGGGCCGGGCTGGCGCAGAGCCGCAGCCGCGTCTGGGTGCCCTTCCCGCACGTGGCGCTGCACGGCCCCCACGGCCCCCAGGGGCTCCACTCGCCCGGCACTGCAACGGCACCGCAGCTCGGCACGGCCCAGGACACACACCCGGCATATCCCGGATCCCCCCACACTGCCCCCAGGACAGACACACACCCGGCATATCCCGGATCCCCCCACACTGCCCCCAGGACAGACACACACCCGGCATATCCCGGATCCCCCCACACTGCCCCCAGGACAGACACACACCCGGCATATCCCGGATCCCCCCACACTGCCCAGGACACACACCCGGCATATCCCGGATCCCCCCACACTGCCCAGGACACACACCCGGCATATCCCGGATCCCCCCACACTGCCCCCAGGACAGACACACAGCCGGCATATCCCGGATCCCCCCACACTGCCCAGGACACACACCCGGCATATCCCGGATCCCCCCACACTGCCCAGGACACACACCTGGCATATCCTGGATCCCCCCACACTGCCCAGGACAGACACACACCTGGCATATCCCAGATCCCCCATGAAATGCCGTGAGCAGTGGCCCAAACAATCAGCACTTTGCCAAGCAGAGATTGACTCTTTCCTTTCTGTTTTCTGACTACATCACCTCACCACCATTATGGAACATCAGAACTGAACGCTTTATCAAATCTGCATTTTCCCAATCCCCTGGGTAGGATGGGGGCCTGAGCGGGGCTGAGGCAGCCTGGCTAAAAGCTGCCAAAGAACAGCAACAAGAGCTGATTTTCCTGCCAAAACCTAGAGAAGTGAGTCTCAAGCCCATGGATGAGCATTTTGCATCACGGTGGGAGCAGAACCAGGGAAAAATGGAAAAATCAAACATTGCAATTGTACAGAAGGGAACACGTCAGTGGTGAAGGCTCTGAATAAACAACAACCTGTCAAATGTGGGAAATACTCATGTGACAGGAAGGAAACCTGAACATTCAGGTAGTTGGGAGCAAAATGTGGCTAAAAATTGTAACAACAGAGGAAAACATACAGATAAAGTCTTAAATTATTAACAATCACTTTAACATAGCTTTTAAATAAGTGGTGGTTTGGGTTTGGTTCTTTACTTATTTTAACTGGCTTTGCAAGACAGGTTTAGAGAAGAGAGAATTTACACTGTGAGGATGTGGGTAACAAGTGCTGGAAAACATTAAAATACAAAATTAATATTTTTACTGGTGTAAAAAAAGAAAAAAAAAGCAATTGTTGAGATTTCTTACACTTACATTTGTGATTCCTGTTTCCAAGAGCTAGAGCCATTCAATTAAAAAAAAAGTAACGAACAACTAAAAATAAGCTCAGATAATTTGGGTTTGGGGAAACAAAGAGACCAGTATGTGACGCCCCTCATGCAAATAAGGTTAAATTACTCTTCTCTTACCTGGGCAAGGCCTGAGATTGCACATGACTGACTCCAGAGCACTGCCCTCACAGGGCTTCCCTCCGTGCTGAGCCAGGGGGTTACTGCAGGTCCTGCTCCTTGTCCTGTTCCCTTGGCCACAGCTCCTTGAACACTCTTCCCACAGCCCCCACTCCGACCAGCTCCCATCCACTAAGGACCAGAAAAGCCCAGTTTTCATTAAACAGTATTTCTGCAGTATTTACTGAAATATCCTCTTTCCACAAAATCCAAAATTAATTACAACTACTTTGAAAAATTAATCTGCCATGAAGATCCATAGTGATAAAAGTTCATTGTTTGGGCACTTAATACAAGGCACATTAAAAGCATTGGTTCATTGTGGCTTTTCAGTACTTAAAACAGGGTTTACAAAATAGAGGGAGAAAGACTTAGATGGGCAGACAGTGATAGGACACGGGGAAAAGTTTTAAACTAAAAGATGAGAGATTTCGATCAGGTATTTGGAAGAATTCTTCCCTGTGAGGGTGGGGAGGCCCTGGCACAGGGTGCCCAGAGAAGCTGTGGCTGCCCCTGGATCCCTGGAAGTGTCCAAGGCCAGGCTGGACAGGGCTTGGAGCACCCTGGGCTAGGGGAAAGTGTCCCTGCCCATGGCAGGGGATGGCACTGGATGAGCTTTGAGGTCCCTCCCACCCAGACCCGTGTGGGATTGTGCGATGCAACGGTACCTGGGCAGGGCTGGCGCTGGCAGCTGCGCAGGTCGGTGTGGGGCCCCTGGCAGCCGCGGCCCCCGTTGGCTGGCACGGGGCTGTCGCACTGCCGGACACGCTCCTGCACACCCTGGCCACAGGTGACGCTGCACGCCCGCCATTCCAGCCAGCTGGAGAACCCGCCATGCACTGCAAGGGGAGCAGGGATGCTGCTGGCACTGCTGGTGCCTACAGCTCTCTTAGGCTGACAGAGACAAGTGAAAACTGAACCTCCTGACCCTTGGAAATCCAACTCACTTCATGTCATTTCTGTGCAAAAATCTCTTACCGTAGTTCAAAGACAATTACTGCGTATGCTCCTAAGTGCTTTTCTTTAGAGGCACAGTTCAGTTATGATGTGTTCTGAGGATGGGATCTTGTTCAAAACCCTTTCATTATTATTTTTGTCTCTTACCCTTCACAGCCTCTGTCTCTCCCAGCTGAATGAGCATAATGGAATAAAATTTAATGAAAGAGAATCCCACTGACACTTCACACTAGGCTTACCTTAGACCTAATGCTTA
Organism: Coloeus monedula; assembly: GCF_965178545.1. Classification (NCBI taxonomy): domain Eukaryota; kingdom Metazoa; phylum Chordata; class Aves; order Passeriformes; family Corvidae; genus Coloeus; species Coloeus monedula. The sequence continues at coordinate 4,202,473 of NC_138789.1, forward strand.
TAAAGAAGGTAAGATCAAACATCTCAACCGTAAATGTGGGCGAGATGTACCTTGACCACATTTGATCCAGATTAATGCTGTCATCTACCAGCTTCAAAGTCACTCTTTGATGTTTTGTGCACCTACCCTGCACAGTCAGGGGGGCTGTGACGAGGACAGATCCCAGGAGATTCCTGGCTACACACTCGTACTCCGAGGTGTCCTCCCTCTGCAGCACGGCGATGCGCAGGGAGCCGTTGGGCAGCAGGGTCACTCTGTCATCACCCAGCACAGGCTGTCCCTGGCGGGACCAGCTGATGGTGGGAGGGGGCTCTCCTCTGGCCTGGCAGTCCAGCAGTGCTGTGGCACCGGCTTCCAGCACGGTCCCCACGGGTTCAGCAGTGATCACTGGGGGGCCTGGAAGATAAAGGGTTCTTTGGGCAACAGCACATGGGCACAGGTTTGATTGATTTAGTATTAAAGCGAGCGCAGAGAAATCCTAAATCAGTTTACTTTGACTAAAATTATTATTGCTGACCCCCCACTGGCAAAACAGAAACACAGAATCCTTAAGGATGGAAAAGACCTTTCAGATCACCAAGTCCAACCATCAACCCAGCACCACCATTGATGTTCACCATGAAACCACATTCCCAAGTGCCACCAAACAGACACACGTTACAACACCAGCAATAGGCTGGTTTGAATATGCAGCAATCTGAGCACTGAAGTGGAGATTAAGGCCCAGCTACATGAGCACATGCTCTTCTTTATTGCCAAAATGGGTTGTTTTTCATAAAACCCACAGGAAAATGTTATTAATCATGTCAAGAGACAACTGAGGGGTAAAGAACAGACCCACACTGCTTGAGGCTATAGTAGGAAGGGCATGTTTAGAAATTCTCCTACTAGCAAAGAAAAATTCTAACATTATTTTTGCAAAAAATAAAATATTGTCAGTGAGAATTAGGATTCACCTCATGTAACCTGCTTAATTGATAGGTTGGGAGTCTAGTTTATTCCAGCTGTATTGAGTGAACTAAGAGAAACAGGCCCTTTCAGAGAGTGATTCAGCCCATTCCACACTGGTTTCTAAGGCTCAACCGCCCTTTACATTCCTCTCTTCTTTGACCTCAATCACAGCTTAGACCAGACTCTCAAATATTCATGATGAAAGATGCCCAGAGAAGCTCTGGCTGCCCCAGCCCTGGAAGTGTTCAAGGAGCAACCAGCTCTAGTGCAGGGTGTCCCTGCCCACAGCAGGTGATCTTTAAGGGCCCTTCCAACCCAAGCCATTCTACAATCCCATGGAAGAGGAGATGAGTCCAAACCTCCAGGGCAGTGCCCAACCTGCAACACTCTCCCAGGAGCTGCCTGCACCTCCCCACAGGCAGGTTTTCACTCCCATAAGGGGCATTAAGTCTCCCTTTGAGCCTTACTCTGTAGGGTCAGTGTCAGGCTGCGCTCCACCACGCCCGCCTCGTTGGTTGCCACACACTTGTAGTCACCAGCATCTTCATTCTGAGGAACAAAACAGGGGCTCAGTCCACAGGACCCCACCTGGCAGGGAATCTTAACCCCAATTCGAAATGCAGACACGAGTTCATGGAGAAAAATAGGGATCTTGTTGTTCAGGTTAGGAAACTAGATTTGGAATAAGAGATTTGCACATGGAGAATGCAATTGCTTTTCAGCTGACCCGTAGAACACAGCTCTCTTAAGGTCAAGAGCAAAGGTCCCATTTAACTGGTCATGACCAGGATCTCACACACCAACAGTTAGTATGTAAATTCAGTCCTTCTGACAAGCAGGGAGAACTCTGACCCCCTGGGGGTTTTTGCCTCAATAATTTGAATCTAATTCTAGTCTGAATGAAAACATTTGTTAAAGGTAAAAGCAAAAAAGGATAAATGGCTAGCCTGACTCTTTCAAACCAATGTGATCAGCAATATCAGTATCAAGTTCAAGGCAGACACTCAGTATCAGGGCAGGACTCACCACGGTGCCGTAGATAGCGAGGGAACCATTCACAAGCTGTCGGATTCTGTTGCTAATCTGAACTCCCACTCCTTTTTTGCTCCACTGGATGGTTGGAGGGGGATCTCCCCTGACTTCACAATTCAACATGGCATTGCCACCCAAGGGCTCGATTCGGCTGGAGTGGTAATCCCCTTTGAAGACTGGAGGCTCTGAAAAAACAAGGGATGGCAGAGAAATAGTAGAGCCAAAATAAAATGTCCTTAATGATAACCGCTGGCAGGGATCACTCACCTCTGACTTTCTGAAGGGGGAATTTCAACCTGTTCGGATTTTTCCCATTTAGCCATCGGCAAGGTATTAAATACTAGGGGGAATGGCTTTAAACTGACAGCAGGAAGGTTCAAATTGGATATTATGGAGAAATTGTTCCCAGGGAGGGTGAGGAGGCCCTGGCACAGGGTGCCCAGAGAAGCTGTGGCTGCCCCTGGATCCCTGGAAGTGTCCAAGCTCAGGTTGGGTGGGGCTTGGAGCAGCCTGGGCTAGTGGAAGGTGTCCCTGCCCATGGCAGGAGGTGGCACTGGATGAGTTTTAAGGTCCCTTCCCACTCATCCCATTCTGACTCCACCATCCAAACCCAATGGTTACATTGCCCAGCAATGACCACAGCTGCTGAATTTCACCTACCTTTGACGTACACGAAGCCAATGGCCTTGATGGAGCCCACTGTGTTCTCTGCAGAGCACACGTAGGTCCCGGAGTCCTCCTTGGACACCCTCTCGATGAGCAGCTCACTGTGCCCATTGACATCGTCATACTGCGCTGCAGGCAGAGCAGGGAAAGGGTCATTCCAGGGATTGAAACAGACACAGCTCACAGGAGCATTTGAATCTGTGCACTGCTCAGCAGCACAGCTCAGAGGCCCTCCAGGAATGCACAGAAAGCCCCTGCAGTGACACGTGCCCACAAGCACCCATTCACTTCAGCTGCCCCTTAATTTTGAGCATCAGTGGCTGGATGCTGAGTAAATACCATCAGATATGAATGTTTTTAATGTGTTCCATTACTGGCAACAGAAGAGGGATGATTTCTTAATTACCTTCCTTATAGCTTTGTCTCAGAGGCAGTTTAAGTACATGATTGCATAACACTAAAGATACTCCTCACACAATCACTAACAGTTTATTCCAGCTAGAGTTTTCTTATTCCCTGCCCTAAGCTGCAATGCTGCACAGGGGAAAACAACTCTGCAGCCAAATGACCATCAGGGACCCACCTGGAATGATGTTATTGTTAAAGGTCCACGTTATTCTGGGGACAGGTATCCCAGTTGCTTTGCAGGTTAACCTGAGCTGTTCTCCTTTGGTCAAGGCTACATCTCCAGGCAGTTCAGTGAAAGCTGGGAGCACGTGGACTGTCAGGGTGACCGTGTGCGTGTCCTCCCCAGCAGCGTTGGTGGCAATACAGGTGTAACTGCCAGAGTCTTCAGGCTGGAAGGAAACATGATGGGGGAATTTCAGCTGGGATATATCCTACAGCTGGGATATATCCTTCAGCACACACCACTTGTATCAGTAAGAGAATCCTGAAAGGTTTGGAACAAGCATTCAACAGAAATGCTCAGCTGAGCTCTTCCACTTCCCTAAATTTGAAGGATGACCAACACTTCTTTTTACCCTTTCTGGGGATTTACCACTACAAATTCTTCATAGAGTTTACTCCCCAGTGGAAAATGAAACTTTTAAAATTTTTTTGGAACACTAAGAACAAGAAATCAAAATAAAACAATGACTAACCCAGAAGCGGATCTTATGACTGCCAAATGTGTCCAGTAATAGCTTAGCTTTAGGGAACTTACAACAACATTGTCCAAAATGAGGTCTCCACCAGGCACAGTCTGGTATTTTCCCACTGTCTCTCTTAACAGCATGTTGTCCTTCCTCCAGTTAATTGCTGGTGTTGGGATCCCCTCAGCCACACAGGACAGAACAGCCTGGGAGCTCTCCGTGACCGTGTACTGCGTATCTGTGCTGTGGATCCTGGGTGGAACTGTGGGGAGGACATTAGAAACATTTCCTCTGGGTATTATCCAAGCACAACACTGGATTGAAAAAAACCCTGTCTGGACCTTCTGGATTGTCCATGTCCATCAATGACCATGTGCTGAAATTCAAGCAACTGGCCGATATTACAACTCAGTAACATTCCCCTATATTAAGTAGCACAGTTTTTCTGAACTCCTCCCTGGACATCCCTAGCTCCGTACTCTCTGTGGGGTCACGCTGATACACATTGTTTCCCTACAGTCCCACTTATCACAGAATAACAGGATGGTTTGGGCTGGAAGGGACCTTAGAGCCCATCTCATTCCAACCTCCTGCCATGCACAGAGACACCTTCCACTAGCCAGGTTGCTCCAAGCCCCGTCCAACCTGGCCTTGGACACTTCCAGGGGTGGGGAGTCCTCAGCCTGTCTGGACCAGCCGCTGCAGTGCCCCCCACCCTCCCAGAAGAGTTCCTCACTGTGCACGGTGAGCTCCGTGCTGGAGGTGCTGGATCCCGCGGGATTTGCCGCTGTGCAGGTGTAGCGGCCGCCGTCCCCGGGCTGCACAAACAGGATCTGCAGAGCTCCCGTGCTCAGGATCCTCCTTCGCATGGACTCTGTTATCTGCTGCCCATCCTTATGCCAGCTGATCTCTGGCCCAGGGTAGCCTTCAGCCTCACACTGCAGAGTGACAGACTGATCAACAGCAATGACGTATTCCTTCACGTGGGACTTGATAACCGGAGGAACTGGAAGGAACAAAGACAATTATTAAAAGAAGTAGATGCTGTAAGAAGCATGGAACACTTTATATCTTAGTGAAAATAATTCTAAAAGCATATCCTAAAGCAGACATCAAACTAAAAGAAATAAACCTGCTGGGCTCTGTTCAGCATCACATCAAACAGGAAAGCACTTAGGTCCCTTTCTATTGCTCAGAATTGTGTTTGGACCAAGAGAAGGCATTGAAAAAGTGATTTACCTTGAACTTTCAGCTTGATCTTCCCCAGAGCAGTGCCAGCTGGATTCTGAGCAACGCACATGTATGTGCCACCATCTTCCACAGCTGCTCTGGCAATCTGCAAACTGCCACTCGGCTGGATGATGTAACTGTTCCCTAAAGCAAATATAATTGAAGTATGCCACTTCTGGTTTGATGTTTGGTTTTAAATGAATGGAGAGGAGGAACCCAAGTTTCAGAAAAGAAAATGGGTGTCTGTGTCATGGGAGCAGGCGGGGTCCCAGGCTTTGGGAGGATACCTGTGGTGATGATGTTGATGCCCTCCTTCTGCCATGTGATCACAGGCTGAGGAGTGCCTGTGGCCTCACAGGGCAGCACAATGGGATTGTTCACAATGACATCCAATGCCCCCGGCTGGGCCTGTATAACGGGCGCCTCTGTGGAATGAAAGAAAAAGGAAAAGCAGAACATTCAAGGCTAGGAAAATACAGAAGAGCACTAAAATTGCACAACCTGAGCAGGCTGAAGTAGCAATGCTGGCTGCCAGAACAGCCTTGCTCTTCAGCCTCCATCTTACCATGCACATGCAGAGTGACATGCCTGTGGGCAGAGCCCGCGGCGTTCCGGGCCACGCAGGTGTACCTGCCCCCGTGGGCCAGCTGGGCAGAGGGGATCTCCACAGCTCCTGGGGCAGAGAGAGCACCACAACATGCAGAGTATCCTCGAGACACAGGTGCTCCCTTGCAGCATCCCTCATTTCATTCCAAGCCATCGGAGAGGGAATCTTTGGGGGATTGTTTGCATTTCTGTAATTCATTACTTACAGATGTGCCTGACTGCACTGATTTCCTGCAGCACATTACCTGAAGAGAGAATTCTGTAGCCATCTCCTCTAGGAAGCAACTTGATGCCATTTTTGGTCCAATGAACTGAGGGGATGGGAACTCCAGAGGCGGTGCAGGAAACCACAACTGGAGACAGCTTTGTTACCAGGAGCTCTGTGGCTTCATCTGCTATGGATGGGGGCACTGAAAATGAAGAGCAGGGCAAAGGTTATTTGCCCATGTTCACTTGTTATAAATCCTTGGAAATACCAGAGACTTATGGATATCAGTATCAAAGAGGAATGAAATAAAAATCTCAACATTGGAACACCTCAAGGAAGTTCTGGGTGCCACACACATGTAATAGCAATATCCCCTGTACCTTGAACAGTGAGCTCAACTGCTCTTTGATCTTCTCCTGCATCATTTGACACAGAGCACTCATAGACAGCAGTGTCATCCACAGTGGGAGAAATGATTACTAAGGAACCTGAAGACAGAAGTCTGAACAAAGGAAAAAGAAAGTAAAAGCCATTAAAATACGTCTTTCCTTCTCAGGTAATCAGCCCACTGAATTTGCTAGCTAGACAAGGTAGTGTTTAAGCACAGCTAGATTTTTCAAGTGCCAAAATCATCCCTGAAAACTTGAAACCCAGAGTGAAACAGAAAACACCTCTCACCTGTATGTATTCTGGTTCTGGTCAACACTAAGCAGATGCCCATTCTTTTTCCAGCTAATTGCTGGTCTGGGAATTCCAGTGGCTTCACAAGGCAAAGTGGTTTGCACATTTACAGTAACTGTGATATTCGTCTGCCCAGGAGCAATAGCTGGAGGAACTAAGGACAAACAAAGCCTAATTATTTAGAACAATTACACACACACACACACACACACACACACATATATATGCACACCCACACATTTCTCTCATACCTAAATATGTTGAGCTGAACTGTCTGAACACATTGACTTAATTTTTATAAAGACTGATTTGACAGCAGTAAACCAATTAACACAGAGCACGGGGTGCGTCAAGTCTTCCTAGTTCAGAATAAGGAATAAATAGTTCATTCTCAGGAATACTTGGGATGTATTCCTAAGACTGTACATTTCTCCCTTTTTTTTTTTTTTACCAGAGCAGCTAAGAAGGGGCTAAACTGAAACTGCCTCTGGCAGAAGAAACCTGCTGTCAGCAGCTTCAGCCCCAAGCTTTACCAAGGACGTGCAGGTCGACGCGCTGGCGCTCGCTGCCCACAGCGTTGGTGGCCATGCACACGTATCTGCCCGAGTCAGCCACCTGTGCCCAGGGGATGTGCAGGGACCCATCCTCCAACACGGAATACCTGCAACAGAGCAAATGGTGCTGCCCACCATCCATCCACAGGGCCATGGGCTGCCCTGGCAGCGCAGAGCAAGAGATGACTCAGGAGACGCAACCAACGGCCTGAAAGTGCCATGCGTTCATCGGGGCGCAGAGTTTTCTCACATATTTCACTCTTTCCCAGCACATCCATTTCCCAAAGAAATGATGAAATCTGGCTGACATGGTGATTTCACATAAATTATACTGGATTTACAGAAAACAGCCAACCCCCTTTTTTATGGTTTCTCATTTAACCTTAAAAACCCTAATTAATGCCTGTACTTTTTCTTTGCAATATAACAGAATTCCTTAGCATTTGCTCAGTTCTAGAAAATACCAAACTACTTCCCTATAAAACAGTCAGAAGACAGAAACCATTCACTGTAATAAAAGTTGGTACTAGAACATGTATAAAAAGTTTCATGTATTAGAAAGTACAGAATAGCTTTTGGTCTGCGTGAATTGCTTGGCTTCATCCTGAAAGTCCGTGTACATATAAAAATCTAAAGATCTTTCACATTTACTGCTCAAAATCTCTAATGTCAGAATAATTATTATTATATTTGGTTGCCAAAGGAGTTTTTTTATCCTTCTTAACAGCAAAAGGGTGAAACCTTTGGTGCTGCTACTTTTCTGTAGAACAATTTCATGTCTAATTAAGTTTCTGTAATAAATATGTTCTTAAATAGCAATGAAGAATATTTATGCTGACTTCTGGACAATACCTGGAATTGTTTCCAGTAAAAACAGCCCCATCCTTCCTCCAGGTGATCCTGGGGGCTGGGACTCCTTCTGCAGCACACTCCAGCAGGGCAGAGGCATTGATGTGCACCACAGCAGTCTGGGGGCTGCTCCGGATCGTGGGAGCCACTGCAAGGGAGAATTGCTGATAATACAAAGGAAGTAATTCTACATTGCCATGATTGAAACTGAACACATGAAAAGAGGTGCAGCAGCAGGTTTGGGGTCACTGGAAAGACAGGAACAAATTTCTTACCATTCTGGGCGATGGTAATTGCCAAGGTGCAGCAGGGAAGGAGAAAGAAAGTTTGGCTGAAGTGCACTGCAAAGGTCAGCTCTGCAAGTTAGTGCAAAGGGCATCACAGCTAAAACAGTGGGAGTTCAGCACATGGAATTCAGCAAGCTAAGTTAGTGGGGATACCCTTGCTTCCTGATTACTCTCTGACAAAAAAGGACTTCAGCTGGACCAGGTAAGGCAAATCATTGGGAGCAGAGTGTAAGGCAGGGCCCATGTGACTGGGCTGGGAACAGAACAGAAAAAGGGAAAAAGTTCCCTCCAGTCACCTGACTGTGAGAGTAGAACAGCTTCTCATCAGACTAGAGGTGAGAAAATAAAAAGGTTTAAAATGGAGCTCAGGGCTATGGTAGCACAGGACAAGTATCGAGCATAAGGTCTCTCAAGCCCTGTCCTCTCCAGGTGCAGAGAAGCTGCCACAGCTCTCAAGTAACCTGCCAAAGTGGTGGCCAAGCCAGCTGTGAAACCTTGTTCCCTAGGTGCCAGTCAAATGCTTCTAACAATTGCTCTGGGTTTGTCCAAGAGTGTTTGTCAGTCCTGGACATGGGTGTTCGCTCTGGATGTATCCTGACTCCATGTCAGATGATGGCTAGATGCAGCCCCTGCTCACAGAAGCACAGATGGATGGAGAGTGAGCCATGGGGAGTGCCCAGCAGGTCCCTTAGTCTGGGGGCCAGCTGTGGACTCAGCAGTGGGACACGAGGCCGTGCACATGGCCCCACAGTTTGGGCATGGCCTGAGTGGCCAACACGTGCCTGGAAAGCAACCACAAATGCTCAGTCCCTGCTGCCTGAGCTCCTGCAGAAACGCCATGCAAAGCCCAAGCTGCCTGAGGCTGCTCCATGACGTTACCGTGCACTGCCAGCAGGAACTCCCTGGTGGTTTCCCCTGCCACGTTCCTGGCCACGCAGGTGTATCTGGCGCTGTCACCCAGCTCGGCGTTGTTGATCTGCAGGTACCTCCCGCTGGACAGGATCCGCAGCCGGGGGCCTCCCTGTGGGCACACAGACACAGGCAGGGGTTTAGAGCTTCACTGCTGGCCTCTCGTGAGCACTGAACATCCTTCCACTGCACAGCAATAAAAGCCAGGAGAGAAGGGCACCGATAAACCAGGGACCAAACTCATTGCTGCCTTTACATCCCTGAAGAGAAGAGGGTAGTTTTCAAAACTTATCACTGCTTACTGGCTCTCCATTGAAACCCCTGCTGGGGCTTGTGCCTGAAGGAGGCAGCTGTTACAGAGCCAAAGGGCTCTGGAGTTTTAATGGAAGGGGAAGCTAATAGCACATGATTAATTTAATATCTTTATGATCTATGCACTCCACAGGCAGAAGGAATAGAAGTTTCTCTACACTGTTCTTCCAGCATCACAGACTGGCTCAGGTGGGAAGCAGCACAGGCTTAGCCAGCTCAGTTTACCAGCCAGGAGTTCACCAGCCAGCAGTTCTGGGCACAGGCTGCCCCTCTTCCCAGCGCTACAGTGACTCCACAGCCCCTGCCAGGAGCCAGTTCAGTGAGAGCACTGTTACCATACCCAGCCTGTGTCGTGCCTGCATCAATCACTGACAGCAACATCAGCTACGAGTGCTCAGAGACCTGACTGGATAAAAACCAGCAGGAAAAAGAGCACAAACTCAGTTCTTCCAGTATGTGCCACCCTCTGGATAGAATTGAAAGCTGACATTCCCATCTACTCTTCCGGTTAGAGAGTCTGAGAAGGGCATCCCAGAGAAGTGAAACTCCTCTGGTTCTGCAGTAGCACGCTGGTAGCCTGCTTCACACCAGGCACCAGCTCCAAGGCTGCAGTGCAGGGCTGGAGCTCTCAGGTGACCCAATTCACTAGCAGGGGGGGTTATTGACAGATTTTGGGCAATCACTGGCCTTTCCTGTTGAGAACACAACCTGTGTGATGGTTTCTAAACACAGAAACCTAGAGATGACATAAGACAGGGGATGAAGCTGTAACTTAATCCTTAGGCTCTACTCAAAGTAATCCAGAAAACCGACTTCGGAAAAAAAATACAAATTCAGCAAGTCTTGAAGTATCTGAAAAAAGACAGGTTAGGCCAGGAGGCTCCTATCTACTTCTTTTCTTAACCCTCAAAGTGCATTTCCAAAATCCCTGAAGAGTGCCAGAACTCCAAAGCTGCTGGAGGCCAGATCTTTCCATAGTTCTGCTGCCAGAGAAGGTGGTGCTGCACAATTCCATCACTCAGGATACAGAGATGGACTAGGGCAGGCCTGACACCTCAAAATCTGCTCACTGGAAGACAACAAAAGCAGGAGGAATGACACCCCCCACAACAAGGCTGCTTCACAAAACCAGTGATACTTAAATTGAAATAACACTGCAGGCCGAGAACCTGCCTTTCTCCAGCCCTCTCGTCACTGTGACACCTTCACTTTTCCAGGCAAAGGGGATGATTTGCCAAGGAGCTCCTCACCTCTCTTCCCACACCCAAGGACACCCATTTCCAGATGCTCAGGATTAGTCAGCTGTTACATTTCTTTGGGGTTGAGAAAGCAACCAGGCATTGGGGAGGACACTGATTTCTCCTGATGTCTAGAATATCAGCTCATGGGTGGGGAGGCTCTGGCACACGGTGCCCAGAGAAGCTGTGGCTGCCCCTGGATCCCTGGAAGGTTGGATGGGGCTTGGAGCATCCTGGGCTAGTGGAAGGTGTCCCTGCCCATGGCAGGGGGTGGAACTGGATGGGCTTTAAGGTCCCAAGAAGCCTCAGTCCTCACATTCTGACAAGAATTCACAAGGCAGGAGGAGAACCAGCAGTGCAAAGATAATTTCCAGGTTACTGGCTGAGCACCTCAGTATTTCCTCTACTTTCGTTTCCTGGTGAATATTTTTAACAGCAGCTGCTTTTCATGGTTTATGTTCGCTAAGCATTGCTTTTAAAACACAAGCTTTCCAATGAAGGCTAAGGCAAAAAGCATTCATATATTTTATTTCCATGCCTTGTTCATCCTTGTTTTCATTAAAAAACCCCACTACCCAATTAAAGAATTAACTGTCCAGGAGTAGAACGTTCCTGTTAAATTTGTTTCCAGCTGGTTCCTGGGCTACATTAAGATCATGGTCCCTAGCAGCACTTTGTAAGACATGTTCACCCACCACATCCTTCTTCCAGTAATATTTAATTCTTCTAAATCTACCACAGAGAAAGAGCCTGAGGAATGGCATGTCAGAGGAAAGGAAACAAGCGGAAACTTGGGTGAAGGTTTAGTGATGAATCACAGTTAAGGGAGACGATTCATAATCTGTATTTGTTTCCTCTTTATTGATGAATAAAGGTTGAGAGAAAACTTTAATGAAGTTCAATTAATAACTGAACTTCAATATTTAGTTGAAAAGCACCTGTGAGTGATCCCAAGGATGGGAAGGAAAAAAATTCTTTCTGTATAAACCATCCTCATCTTGCTAATTGTCTCTCAACCAGCAAAGACTCTCTGCCTTGCCAGCGTCTTGGCACTATGGAATTCTGAGTGGGAAGGATGCACTTGGTACAAAATCTGGTGATTAGCAACCCATTTTCTTTTAAAGAATTTCAGTTCCTTTCTAAATGCTGCTAGAGTAGGAGGATGCATAATATAGCCAAAGGAAACACAGAGTGCAGTCTTGTCTCAGCTACCTTTCCTTGGAAGCCATTCAGGAGTTTACCGAAGGCTTCTAGCATTGCTCAGAGGATCCAGGAGGAGCAAGGGATCCCCCTAAAGGAAAAAAGAACAAGTAACAGCGGGATGGCCACTTCACATGCCTGCTGGCTCTGGGGGCTCAGTTGGGGCTGACTGCAGTGGCACTGGGGCTACCCAGCTGCTGTGAGTTCCGGGCACGTAACTCGGGCTGAGGGGAGAGAGAGCGGAGCAAGAGACCTCGAGCACTGCTGTGACAAGTGCAGGGAGCAAAAGGCCAGCACGAAGGCTGGAGCCTCAGTACCTCCAGCAGCTCTCCGTCCTTCAGCCAGGAGATGGTGGGAGGAGGCACAGCGTCCGACCTGCACTCCAGAATGACCTGGCTGTTCTGCAGCACTGCCACCTCCTGGGGCCCTCCGGCACCAGCGATGTTGGGGGGGACTGGCACAAAGACAGAGAACAAAATCAACACCACACATATGAACCATCAGGAGGACTACTTATTGAAAACTTCCAATTTATCTCAAGTTTAAAATAAATGCAAAGCTGTGGTATCATTAATTAGTTCTTCCTCTCAATACCTATGTTAAATACATCAGTATATTCCACATCTCTATAGAGTGAGCACAAGAAACTTGATCCAGCCAAATACTGACATCTGTGAGCTTCCTGGATATTCAAAATAAGACTTGGAATTGTAACAGAAATCAGGTGGAACTTCCCTGCTAATTGTATATCACATTCAGAATAACCATCCTTAACCAGAAACATTAATTATGACTATATGGTGTAATATCACAGAGTATTTCATCTTTAGGAATATGTGTTTGTTAAATGAGATGCTGACATGTACCTTAGCAGTTTACACTTTGAAGAAATTTTTTTTTTCCCCCAAGTTAAACTTACCATGCACTCGTACCAAATATTCCTTATCATCATCCCCTGCCAGGCTAGATGCCAAACACATGTATCTTCCTGTGTCCTCCACCTGGAAACACAGGGACAACTTCAGCAGAAACCTCAGATTATGGGAAAAATTCAGCAAAACCAAGAAATACAAACACAGTAACAACATACAACAGGCAGCACCTGAACACAAGCACAGGCGATACAGAATTCCTGGAAAGAAAGTGATGAAGTTCTTGAATACTTCTTTATTTTACTGTGATGGGGTTACTCAGAGATGGCTCAGGAGTTGCAGGACTCCATAAGATCTCTCTGGATAATGTGTCTCCAGCACTAAAGATGGAACTGGCTGTAGCGATCCATCTAAGGAAGGCTCAGGTTTGGGCACTGGGGAAATCCTTTTGTGCACAGTGTCATTAACATCTTGATGGTTTCTCCTTCCTATAAACTCCTCGTTCTACAGCCCAGAAGTGTTGGTCTTACAAACAAAACAAGCAGCAATCAATCCCAAGCCCTATCCCACTTCTGTCTGGGGAACTTCACCTGGGCATCCACAGCTGGATCCAACCTTAGTTTATTGATTCAGGTTTTTAAAGCTTGTTTGCCCTGGACCCTTCTCTAACCACCAATGCAGGTGGGTGAATTTTAGGGATTTTTAGGACACCTCTGAGGATGGTCCTAAGGCAGGAACCATTTTAGAGATTGCAGAACTGAGCCTGTTTTGAAACAAACACTACCTGAGCACTGGTTATTCGGAGGGCTTCTCCTAGCACGTGAATATTGTCAGTCTGCAGCAGTGGGCGCCCATCCTTCATCCATGAGATTTTGGGCACTGGGATGCCAGAGGAGATGCAGAGAAGCTCAAGTGCGTTGTTAACAATGACAGAGAGCTCTTCTGGTTCATCTGAACCATTAATACGAGGTGGCTCTGTGGAAGGAAAAACATTCTAGTTCTTTATGGACTCAAAACACCTCTAAAAACCAACTGAAAACATGATCTTGTGGGTAGAGTCTGTAGAATTAGTCTACATTAAATTATTTCTGTGTATCATGAACTCACTGAGGAAGTCAGGTAATTTCTATCTGAATCTGCCTATTAATTTTATGATTTAGTATTACTAGTTGGAAAATGTTTTCAAAAACACAGGTAAAACATATATAATTTCAGCAAATATATTTATCAGCCTTTTAACTGTTGTGCTTTCAGCTGCGCATCTTCCTGTCAAACTGAATTTCTGCTAAGCAAAGATACTAATTTATAGCATATGGTTATATTAATTATAGCACATTTCAGTACTTGGGAAATACATACTGCATTGCACATTCACACATCTTTAGGTATCTTTCATTTCCTTATTTCTCTCATTTATCATTTATTGAAACGACCAGGCTGGACAGGGCTTGGAGCAACCTGGGATAGTGGAAAGTGTCCCTGCCCATGGCAGGGGGTGAAACTGGATAGGCTTTAAGGTGCCTCCCAACCCAAATCATGCTGGCATACTGTGAGCCTATGAAATACTCCTTATCCCTGAAGCTGTTTTAAGTGTCACGTCACTGCTCACGCTGTGAGGTGACCACTCACCCAGCACCTTCAGGACGAAGTGCTTGCTGCTCTGTCCGGCGGCATTGGAGGCCACGCAGGTGTATCCGCCCGTGTCCGCAGGCTCCGCCCTCAGCACCTGCAGCACCATCCCGTGCCTGCTGGAGCTCAGGCGAGCCCCGAGGTGCAGGGCCAGCCCGTCCTTGAGCCACGACACGCTGGGGACAGGGGAGCCATCGCTCACACAGCCCAGGGTGGCCGCGCCGCCCCGCAGCACCAACACCTCCTCCGTGCCCCCCGCGTTGTCCAGGCTGGGCGGCACTGCGGGGACAGAGCTCTGTCACACACAGCTCAGGGACACGGGACAGAGCTCTGTCACACACAGCTCAGGGACACGGGGACAGAGCTCTGTCACACACAGCTCAGGGACACAGGGACAGAGTTCTGTCACACACAGCACAGGGACACAGGGACAGAGTTCTGTCACACACAGCACAGGGACAGGGGGACAGAGCTCTGTCACACACAGCACAGGGACAGGGGGACAGAGCTCTGTCACACACAGCACAGGGACACAGGGACAGAGCTCTGTCACACACAGCTCAGGGACACAGGGACAGAGTTCTGTCACACACAGCACAGGGACAGGGGGACAGAGCTCTGTCACACACAGCACAGGGACACAGGGACAGAGCTCTGTCACACACAGCACAGGGACACAGGGTCAGAGCTCTGTCACACACAGCACAGGGACACGGGGACAGAGCTCTGTCACACACAGCTCAGGGACACAGGGACAGAGTTCTGTCACACACAGCACAGGGACAGGGGGACAGAGCTCTGTCACACACAGCATAGGGACACAGGGACAGAGCTGTGACAGCTCAGGGACACAGGGACAGAGCTCTGTCACACACAGCACAGGGACACAGGGACAGAGTTCTGTCACACACAGCTCAGGGACACAGGGACAGAGCTCTGTCACACACAGCTCAGGGACACAGGGACAGAGCTCTGTCACACACAGCAAAGGGACACAGGGACAGAGCTCTGTCACACACAGCTCAGGGGTATTCTGGGCACAGAACAGCAGGAACAGGTGCCCTTCCACACTTCCCCACTTAAATTCCTGTGCTATACTTCACTTAGAAATTAAATATTATTCTTTCTAAAAAACCTGTGACACATTATGGGAGTTGTAACTAGATGAGCTTTAAGGTTCCATCCAGCCCAAACCACTCCATGATTTTATGACTATGGGTGGTAATTCTGGTAAGGACTTTCTAGGGTTAAAATACTTTCCACTTTAAAAAAAATCCCCAACACTTAAAAAAGTTAGTATTTCCCCAGTGATTACCTCCAAGATATACTTGTGGGTGGCTGTGACAAGGTGTTGGTGAGAAAGAAAGCTGAAGAGCAGGTTTAAGAAATTTAGAACTAAGACTATTTACATAAGGCATTTCAGAGACACTCACCCAAAACTCTCAGGTTGTAGTGTTTGTTGTGCACTCCAGCCCTGTTAGATGCTACACAAGTGTACACTCCAGTATCAGATATCTGCACTCGGGCAAGCCTAAGGAAAAAAGCAATTTAAGCAAGCTGTAAATGGAATACATGGAACACGTTACCTTTATTATGGCATGGTTTGGATCAAATTTTACTCTTGCTTCCAAAAATAGAGCAGAATTATGCTGATACCGCAAAAGAGAACAGAAAGTGAGCTAGTTAAAAGAAACGAGAACCAACCTGAGGATCTGCCCAGCTGAGAGCAGCCTTATCTGGGAGGAGACAGACAGAGGGAGGCCGTTCTTCAGCCAGTGGAGCTGTGGTGGGGGGGTCCCAGCAGCAGCACATTCAATATTTAGGGAGGTGTCCAAAAGGGCAGTGAGCTCCTCTGCTTCGTCTTTACTATTGGCTATCGTTGGAGGAACTGCATTTTGTAAATGACGGAAAGGAATGTATTAAAACAGGCTCTTGAAACCATTCCACCTTGCAGGAAATCCTGCCCCTAATGCCCCACTGGTAATTCAATGAGAAGATCCCATTTTTTGTACAGTAAATCCTGAGACAATAACATTGAGCACTAAAAGCCATCCATTTACATATTTCAAATCAGAGGCACTGTACAATGACAGTAGAATGATCTTTGATTTGCCAGCCTGTGGCAAAAAAGGCAGAGCTCAGGGCCTGAAGCTCCTGGGGAGAGGACAGTGCAGGAAGGGATGGGCTGAACCCAGAGCCAGAAGGAACCACTCAAACTCATATCCTTAAATAAATCTTAAATACAGAGTAATCACAGAGGAGGAAAGTTAGTTTATTGATGTCTGGATGCATCTTCTGACTTCATTCTTAAACAGAGGAAGTTCAAAATGCCTAGGTAAGTATTCTGGCTGATTACACTCACTGCTGCCTTGGGGCTCCTTGGGGTCACAGGTTAGTTTGAAAGCCATGCCCTTGGGGGTTCACTACACAAAGAAGCCCAGCCAGGTGCAGCTCCAGGCTCTGGCTCAGTTAGGATCCCATCACTCACTGTCACAGTGACACCAACAAGATCTTTAAGTTGGTTATTGCTTGAACTTCAACCATTACAAACTGAGCACAAACTCCCTGTTGTTGTGCAGAGCCATTCTGTCCCTAAAAGATGTGCTGTGGTCATTCAGGCCTGTTATTTATGATACCAAAGGTCATCCCTTGTTGCTCTACTCGTGCCTGTGTTCCCACTGACTCTGAGTCTGTGTAAGTGGGACAGACACCCACCCTGCTGTGAGATCCTGCCTGGGCAGAACTCTCCCCTCTCCCCTCCACTGTACTTAATGAGCACATTTTTCACATAAAATACCCACTCTCTGTGCTGCTAAAGGGTTACACTCACTATCTACTGGGTGTCAAACTGTGCAATTTCCTCCAACACTCCCTCATTTTTAAACCCTCGGGACCTTTAACTATCAGTTCTCTGCTCTGAGCTGATGTGCTTTGATTGGAATTAGGGAAGACAATACAACAAAACAGCAGTGTCCTAGGAAATCAGCCCCAATATATTTTTTCCCACAAGAAATAAAAATTCATTACAAGCAGAATCCCTCTATTACGAAATCCACCAAAGGAATTAATTCCTGTTTATCCCAAAACACATTTACCAGCAATTTCAACCCTTTTGTCATTGACAGAGCATCCTGTGTAATATCTGCAGCACAGGCAATTGGAAACACGTGCATGCAGGATTCCACTGCAGACAGGCACTCCTCTTTGGGCTCTCCCTTGGGAATGCTCCCAAGGATGGGATTATGGAGCAGACCTTGGGTTTCACATCTGGCAGAACTCACCATATACATTCAGGTTGAAAATCCTGTCCTCCTCTCCTGCAGGATTAGTAGCCACACAAGTGTATTTCCCTGTGTCTGAGGTGAGAGCTCTGGAGATGTTTAATGTGCTGCCATCTGGACTCACTCTACGAGGAGCATCACAAAGCACAGGGAGTTTGTTTAGTGTTCCTCTGACCTGGCAAATCAACAGTCTGGTCTGGACATTTCAGTAACTGCCTCTATGCTTCTGGGAGCTTGGTGAGAGAACCATTGTGTTTTGCAAAATGTTATTGTTAGAGATAGGCTAGGAAGTTTTTCCTAGAGATGTCCTGTTTAACTTTGTTTTAAAATTCAACTCCAGCCAGGCTTTTGAAGGGCCCATAATGAAAAGCATCAAGTAAAATGTTTCCATGGCTCAGATCTTTCCCCTCCAAAGGAACTTAATGACCTTAACAAACTTTGATGAAGCTGATGAACTTTTATGGAATTTATTAACTGAGAAAGATATCAATATCATATACTTATCTCTGTTAAGAAAACAAAATTTTAAAAAACTGAAGTACTAACAAATTATACCTGATTTATAGAAGCTAAGGAGGGAGATGTTCTTAACCTGGCTAAGCTCCAGTTCAACTCTCCTCACACTCCCTCCTTAGGGCCCTCTGAGCTTTAAAATTATAAAAGAGAATGCAGTGTCTGCTTATTTTTCTTGCCTTATTCTTTGCAAATCATCGCTGGCAATTGTTTTTCCATCCTTCAGCCACTGCACGTCTGGGGTGGGCACTCCACTGGCACTGCAGAGCAGCTGGACACTCTGTCCCAGGAGGACACTGACCTCACTCGGCATCTCAGAGCCAGCAATGCTGGGAGGAACTGGAAATGCACCATGAAGGAAAGAGATTCAGCAGCAAGAAACGTAACCTGAACTAGAAACAGCCACACTGCAGTAGCTTGTGAGCACCAGCATTTAGTGCAGCACCTGGGGCAGGTTCTCAGCAGCTGTGGCTGCCCCTGGATCCCTGGAAGTGTCCAAGGCCTCGTTGGATGGGACTTGGAGCACCCTGGCCTAGTGGAAGGTGTCCCTGCCCATGGCAGGGGTTGGCACTGGATAGGCTTTAAGGTCCCTTCCAGCCCAAACCAGTCTGCAATTCTGTGACCAACATCATCATAGTCCTGTGAACGGCCACACTAATTACATCCTAATCAAAGTCATTTCCAGCCTGTATTCCCAAGGAACAAGGCTGACAGTCCTGATATCCATGAAGTCAAGACTGTCAGTCCCACTAACAAGTTTTGAGCATTTCAAGCAATTTCAGACACATTTGATCAAACAACCACCTTGACATTCCATTCCCAGACTCCGGGAAAAACTGGCAGGCAGGGGTACACCAGTGCAATTAGTGGGGATGAGTCATTAGGAACAGAGGAAAACACAACAGTTGCAGACCAAGGGTGACGCACAGCAAGGCAGGAGACAATTCCATAACAAATAAGGATTTGTCATTTGAGGTGCAGTGTTCCTAAGGAAATTCTGGCAGTAGGTCTTTGCTAACTCCTCCCGTGGCACAACAGGTACCACTGCTCCCAAATCCATCTCCGTGTGCTGCTCCACAGCCAACTAAGGCAGCTCCAGTGCTCAGCAGGAGGAAGGATGTGACCAGCAACAGACACACACAACTTGCACAACTCTGTTCAAGCTCCACAGTCCGGGCTTAAGGATATTCTTTTCCATGCAAATTTTGGACCAGAAGTACTGAATTCTCCAACCACTCTCACCTCTGGTTACAAAAACAACAGTCCAAATTCTCCACTTTTCTACATGGTTATGTGATCTCAGTGTCTCCAGCACAGCGTCACATTCACCCGATGTTCAACCAGTTCTGCTCCCTGCATCCTCCCCATTCCTTACCTTGGATGGAAAGCACATAGGTTTTCTGAGCTTTTCCCTCTGGATTGGAGGCAATACACGTGTAGGTGCCACTGTCCAGGAGCTGAGAGCGAGCGATCTGAAGCTTGCTTCCACCAGATAAAATATGAACTTCAAGAGAATCCAAGTTTTCTGAAAGACATAAACAAGTCATCATTCCAAACCAGACCACAGGGAGCAAACATCTCTTTTGGGAGAAACTGTTCCATCAAAGTTTCAAAACAAAAATTCCAATCAGTTCTCATAGGAGTCTGTCTAGAGACAGATGAAGAAGAAACACAAACCAGACAGCAAACAGCAAAGTGGGGCCTCAAAGCGGGGAAAAAGGGGAGTGAAAAGCACGAGAGAATGTTACCTATTGTTTTTCCATTCTTAAGCCACACTAATGTGGGTGGAGGAATTCCAGTAGCATCACACACAAAAGTGACAGGATTACTGATGGATTCACTGACCAACTCTTGCTCAGGGCCGTCTATACTTGGAGGCACTGTGAATTGAATTGAAGCAGGAAGAATGTTATGTAAACTGATTTTGAATTGCCTAACCTGCAAAGTCTATGTTATTACAGTAATTATTGAAGATGATACAGAAGGTGCTCACCATAAACATTGAGATGGAAATTTTTATCATCTCGTCCTGCAATATTTATGGCTTTGCACACATACTGGCCCGTGTCAGAAACCTAAAATAAAAGCAAGTTTTAAGAGAAATCATCATGGAGTCTTACTTTAAAGCTACAGTTTAGAGACATTAACAGCCTGTGCCTCTGCTGACTCAAGGTGTTTCTCACAGGACGAGAAGCCTCCAGCAAACACATCTCCTGTGTGCAGCAAGTAAAATACACCACTACAGACTGAAAGAATTGCTTGGCACTGGCAGATGCAGCCTCCCCGCAGCCTGGCCCACCTCTGCAGCCTTGATCCGCAGGGTCTGCCCGTCTGCCAGGACCTCCATGGCGGAAGAGTCGGGAATGATGTGGCTGTTCTTGTACCAGGTGATGACCGGGGCTGGGATGGCATTGGACTCGCAGTCCAGGGTCACTGGGGTGCCCACTCGCACGTTCAGCACTGTCACTGATGCTCCCCCCTGGGCCTTGATGCTCGGGGGCACTGGGGAAGGAGCTCAGTTAGTTCTGCATTTGTTTTGTTGAAACAACCCAATAAAGCAGATAAACCTCCCCATATTTTCCAAGCCATAGATATTATTTCAGAAAATGGTAATACACAAACCAAGGACAGTTAGGAAGCTCTTCTTCTGACTTTCCCCAGCTTGGTTCCTGGCAGTACAAGTGTATTCTCCAGCATCTGACAGCTTGGCTCGGGGAATCTGCAGTGTCCGAGCACCTGGAGCGAGGAGAGAAGGCTGGAGATTTGTTCTGTGGTGATTGTGTCAATCCCAAAGGCTGGTTTAGAACTGCAGGCTGAGCACAGACACTGTGTCCCATGAAGAGTGGCAATGGGCCCTATCAAGACAAATCAGACAGAAGCTGAGCCTGAAAGCTGCAGAATAGCTGAGATTCCTCACCAGGCACAATGAAAGTGTTGGAATTTGAATTGACAGGCTTTCCATTCTTGAGCCAGCTGAGATCAGGAGGTGGAAAGCCCATGACCTCACAAGTCAGAGAGATGAAATTATTCACCACCACGGTCAGATTCTCAGGGTTAGTCCCAACAACACTTGGAGGAACTGTGGAGAGAAAAATACATTAATACCATCTATCACTGCATCAGCAAAGGATACCCCACAAGACCCCGATTTACTACAATAAAGCTGAGTTGCTGCATTTTGCCAAAGGGATAGGTTGCAAAAATCTTTCACATCCTATGAATGGACCAACTGCTTTTTGGATCCATCTGGAAATATGACAAACCAATCTAATGGTCATTCCTGCTCCTGTACTTCACAACAACATCAATTATTTCATTTGCAGTCCTTCTGTGCTGGAGGTTTGGGAGGGCTAATGAACCTACCCAAGATCCTGAGGATGCACTGCCAATTTTGTAACACTGGTCATTTGCTGTGTGAGGCAGGACAGAGCAAATTCCCATTGGCAGGATATGTAGGATGACTATCACTTCTTCCTGATTTCTTGCTGCTCCATTTCTCTCTGGAACAGTCCATTTTCTGCCCACAGAGACCCCAAACTGATTCCTTCTGACACAGTTCAGAGTTGTTCTGTCAACCAGACAAACCTGTTGCTTAGCAGTGAGCTAAGCACTGGAAAATCCTGGCACACATCATTGCTCCAGGGGGTGCATTCCTTAAGCTTACAAGTCCCAGGATTTTTAAATCAAGAATAGTTTGACATGTGACCTTTCTACAAGAACGATTTAGAATGAAAGAACTGTAAATCTCTTCCTTTTAATAACCCCCAAGCTTTAGCTGCCATGCTTTTGCAGTGGGGATATATAAAACACTTAAGAGGAAAGCAAAAGCATGTTCTTGGCTCTGTTGGGTGGAAAAATCATTTCAAAGAACACATGGAATCCTCCTCTTCAAAGACAGAAATGTTGAAGTATTTTGGCCCATCTCCTCCCGAAAGGCTCCAGCTGTTTGCTGTCACTTGAGCGACACAAACCAGTCATTAAGGCAAGTTTATGGCTCCTCTGGGCACTGCACAAACAAGGGGAGTCCACGTAAATGGGGAATTTGGTCCATATTTTTCAGCTTGGAATAACTGAAGGATATTTCCCTGATAAAGAGGATAAAATGGTTCACTAGAGCAAGTGGAGGATTCTCATCTAATGACATTTGATAGCTTTTTATATTTATTTACTTTTACAGTTCCTTTCCCACAGATGTGATTATCGGCAGTGGGTAATTTAATGTACAGGGCCAAATTTCAGCTGTCTTAAATGAAATCTGCTTAAACTGTGTCAGTGGCGGATTTCAATTTCTGCAGCAAAAGACACCCACAAATGCACCACAGACAATCTGCACATGCAAATGTATCTGTATGTGCATAAGGACACCATCATGGGCTCAAATATAGCACTCAGCATGAAAATTACCTATTATTTCCCTATTTAAATCTGGGTGCTTATTTCCTATGTTTTAAAAGGTGTTATATTAGTTTTATTTACTCACCTTGGAGACCAGAAGTTAATTTTTCAACTTAATAAAGAGCATCATCTTCAATATTTTATTTAAATTTATGAGAGCACTTCTATTAGAAACACATAAAAATGCTGGGAAATAGCCTTTTTTTTGGACACTGACAAAACACAGATCCTGCTGCTTACTGATAATGCATTTTCCTTAGTGCTTCACCCTGTGTGGTCTTTTCCTGAACAGCTACACTCTAATTTTTCAAATTAAACTGCATTAAGAAAAATAGACTTAAGTTGGTAATACCATTGAGTTAGAACTGAAGTTTCATGCAAATATTTCTTTTAAGGGGACAGTATTAAGCCATAGTCACTAAAACCAAATATTTTGAAGACAGAAGTTTAAATTTAAACACAAATGTCAGGAAAAGTGAAATATTTTGATTTAAAAGCAGAACTCACACATCAGGAAATCTGGACAGACTCCACTGAAAGAAAATAACTTCTCCGAGAACAACTCCAGGGCAAATGCTTCCCATGACAACACTATTTTTGGCTAAATGCATTGCTGAGTGGCAAAAAGTGCTATAAATCTGTGCCACGTAGTAGGTAAATTTGCTGCGTGTGTGATAGAGGAAAAATGCAATTATTCTGTGTGCAATAAGCTGATTCCTCACATTCCTGGTACTGTCTTTAGGTGGGACAAAGGACAGCCCTTGTTTTCTGTCAGATAAAGCAGATAAAGATGTAGCTGCCAGTATTCCTTGGCAGGCTGAAACATGGAATGGTGCAGAGGGAATTGGTGGGAATGACGCTTCTTTGCTCTTCAGGATGGAAAGCTGGAAGTGGGCAGAAATAGAAGGGGAAGTTTGGGTTTACTCTGAAATGTTACTTAGAAATGTCCTGATTTTCTGAAATTATCAGGAGAGGGAAGGGAAGGTGGTGGAGACTGTTCTATGAAAAATGTCTTGATTGTATTTGGTTTAGACTTCTGATGCTTAAGGCCAACATTTGTTTTAAACCTATTGTAACCCCACAAGAAAACCAAAAATAGAGAACAGACAGGAACCTCAAAGGGCACATTTCTAAAAGCCAAGCATTTACAAGCTGTGTATCTTCGTTTAACATTTTCTATCTTTAATTTCTTTGAAAAATGCATTTTCTGAATGTATCAAAACAGACTATAATCCAACCTGCTCATAATTCATGATTCCAGGGCTCAGCAACCCTTACCAGGGAGAACGCAGCCACCACACCAGGCTGCCTCAATAACAAATCCCACCTTCCTGGAACACGCCTGAGGAGCTAAAGCCACATGTTATCAAGAGCCATGTGTTGTCAAGGTACTTTAAACAGATATTTGAGTTCTGTTCTGTCAGAATCTCCATCACACCCAGTAGGATTCACATGAATGAAGCTGAGCAGGTCTCAGCACTCTGCTAAAAATAACACAGCCAAGCTAAACCAGCATTTGACAAAGACAGAAGTTATGGATGACTGTACTTACTGTGAACATTGAGGTTAAAATACTTCTTGGCACTTCCAGCTATGTTTTCTGCGATGCAGATATACCTGCCAGTATCTGTTATTTGGGAATTCAAAATCTAAGGCAAAAAAAGACAAAATATGGCTGTGGAGCTAATATATAGACAACTCACTGCCAAAGAAGCAAGTGGAGAGGATTAAGTCCAGCTCTCTGCTTTCACAGTTTTATTCAATTTCATTCATCAGTGGGAAGGGAAGTTCTTCAGAACTATTTTCACTATTTTCTCAAAAAAAGTCAATAATATTTTAAAGCAAGTGATTTCACTGATGTGGTTCACAGCATCATCCCACAAATGGCTGGATCTGAGGAAACTACATGGGAGTGAGAAGCAGCAGGTGAGGGACAGGAACAAGGGACAAAACTCCTTATGTTTGCAGCACCTTGTAGGAGAAAGAAAATACCTCGTACTCAGCAGAACCAGACAGTTTTTTCCTGCCAAAAACCAGTTTTTCACTATGAACTACCTGTAACTTCCTTCCATTGGACAGAAACATGTGTTTGTCATCCTCTGCCAGGAGCTGGCCATCCTTCTGCCAGGTGATCCTTGGGGAAGGGCTCCCGCTGGGAATGCAGTCCATGGCTGCCTCCTTGCTCACCAGCACAGTCACCTCCTCAGGCAGGTCCCCGTCGGCCCCACTGATGGATGGGGGAACTGCAGGGAGCAAAGGTGAGGAGAACACTCCCTCAGCACCTCTCAGGTGGTTGTGAGATTAGACTGGGTTTGCAGGAGGAAGGAGTGAAATCTCCAGTGAATCCAGTGAAAGATAAAGCCATCCCATGAGTAGTTCAGCTGGAACAACTCAGTATAACTCCAAGGACTGCAGCAGAACTACACTTATTCACAGCACACAGAGAGAAGGAGAGGTGAAAACCCATCTTCCAGTTATTCTACCGTGTTCTTTGCCATCAAAATAAAAGATGATTTCCAAGGCAGGACCCCTTTGCAACAATAAATCAGTATTTCAGTGGTATAACACAGTCATATAGGTAAAGAAGTAAGTATTTCCCAAGGCTAAAACATTGAGTACATCCACAGACACAAAAAGTCATCAAAATGGTTGGGCAGGCATTCATTAATCTAAATCCTCAATTCCCTTCAGGCTTTGGGAGTTCTGCAGGTATTGTGGAAAATGATGGCCAAAATAAGGAAAGAGAGAGGAAAGTCTCAATGGAAAGCTGAAGAGAGAACAAGAGATACCAAGATAAAAGCTGGATTTTTACATATGCTTTTCCTTCTGGTGAATGGTGAGAGGTGTAACACAACTGAGTTCCTATAATAATGACCTACACACATTCAACTTACAACAGCAACACTCGGATCACACAGCTCTGTACAGCTGTACAGCTCTAGCATCCTAAACACATTAACGCCTAGTTTACAAATAAACATTAAAAACACTAAGGACTCCTGCAGTAATGGTTGGTTACTTTACAGAAGCCTTTTTTAGCACTCAGAGGAGAAGGGAAGCTCACAGAGCACTCGGACGTCGTAGTGGATGGAGTCCTGCCCCGCCTCGTTGACTGCCACACACGCGTATCTGCCAGCGTCCCCCGCCCGTGCCCGCGCAATCTGCAGCACCCGGCCTCCTGCAAGCAAAAGTCCAAGACAGCATCAAGCACTCTCCATCATCTCCACACCACATCCCACCAGAGACCTGAGCAAGCGAATTTATGAATGGTCAGCATTTGGTCTGAATCATAAGTAACTAAAGGGTTTCATTTCCTAGCTACTTTTTTCACCAGCAGATAGTTGGGAGTGCAGCCATGCTCATACTGAAATTCTAGAAAAGAGCAATTAATTCCACATAAAGGAAGAACATGCTGCAGCAGTATGCAGCCAGGCATTATTCTTCTATCAAAAATAAAAACATTTCTCAGTAAGATGGCACAGAACTAACAGGCAAAAGGAAATATAAGCACAGAATATTCCGTTCCAAACTGAAAAGATTCACTTCTGAGGCTTTTAGAGGTACTTTTCACTCTATTCCTCATTAAAGCATAGCCATATAAACACCTTCAGAAGGAGAGGACATCTTAGGAATACACTTTGGGAGTGTTTGTCATTGCTCTCTCAAGAGATGAACAAGATGGACAAGCAGGTGTTATGCTTTTACCACTGCCCTTTAAACACTCCATCCCAAACCACCTCTGCATAGCAACACTCATGACTGTAGGCAGCTCTTTCCCTTCCCCACATGAGCTTAAGTAGGAGATCATGGCCATTTTTCTGCTGCAAACATGTTTTCCATGCCTCACTCCTTGGTTAAGAGGCTTTTCTACTCCAATTATCTTTTTGTCAAAGCAAATTTAGTGAGGAAATAAATCAGGAACACATCAGAGAGAAGGTATCATTGTATTTCATTTTGCAACACATGGAAGTGTCCAAGGCCAGGCTGAACAAGGCTTGGAGCAACCTGGGATAGTGGAACATGTCCCTGCCTGTGGCAGGGGGTGGAATGAGATGGGCCTTGTGATTCCTTCAAACCAAATCCTTCTGCAATTCCATGATTCACTGTGGGAGTTCAGTGGTGACATTCACACCATTTTAGCAACTATTTCTTAAAGAAAACAATTTAAGCCTAAGGACTGGAGAGAAACCAGCCAACGAAGTCTGAGAAGAACATTAAAGAAGGGTTCTGAAGGGGAGGAGTGTGTCATTACTACACAAATACCAGCACTAAGGCCATTTCTTAGTCACAGAATCATAGAATGGTTTGGGTTGGAAGGGACCTTATAGACCATCCAGTGCCACCCCCTGCCATGGCAGGGACACCTTCCACTAGCCCAGCTTGCTCCAAGCCCTGTCCAGCCTGGTCTTGGACGCTTCCAGGGCAGCCACAGCTTCTCTGGGCAGGGCCTCCCCACCCTCATAGCCAAAAATTGCTTCCCAATATCCAATATAAACCCACCCTCTTTTGAATCCATTCCCCCTTGTCCTGTCCCTCCACCCCTTGTAAAAATTGTCTCTCTCCATCTTTCCTGTTGGCCCCTTCAGGCACTGCAAGGCCACAATGAGGTCACCCTGAAGCTTCTCTTCTCCAGGCCGAACAATTCCAACTCTCCCAGCCTTTCCTCCCAGGAGAGGAGAGGAGCTCCATCCCTCTGATCACCTCGATGTAGGGCCAGAGAGTGCCAGCTGAACACCCACCTGGCAGAATGAGCACTCTGTCACTGGAGCTCAGAGGATGCCCATCCTTAAACCACGTGAGCACAGGGGGAGGAACAGCGTTGGTCTCACAGTACAGTGAGAGGGGGTTGTTGACAATCACATCTTTACTTTCTCCACCTCCTTCTGCATCCACCATGTTCCCAGCTTCCCATTCCCTGTAAGGCTTTTGGAAGCTAGGAGGAACTACAACAAAGAAGAGGAAAAATGTTAGCATTTTGCAAAGAAATAGCTGGTTTTAAAGTCAAGAAATGAGAAGGTATTCTAATGTTCAATAGCAACAATAAAAATAAAACGTATTCAGTCAATCCCTCCCCCCACTTAAAGTTACCCAGGAAAAATCTAGTTCTTCTAGAATGAACAATTGAGCAATTTACTGAGTATTTTCTGAAGAGTAATAAATAACAGTGTAAGATGACCTGGTAACAAACACAGAGGGTATTCATCAACAAAAATACTTAAACAATGAGGTATCTGGTTTCACTCAAGCTCTCATTTTGTCTAAATTTTCAGAAATTACTCATGATTGTTTTCTTGTATTTACACACAGTAGGCCAACAAGATATTTATGTCTGGGGCCTCTAAATACTACTCAAAACAGAAAAATAAAATATATCTTAGTTTAAAATAAATTCAAATTTTTCATGGCATTTAGAGGAAGATCAGAGTTGCTACGTCATAGCACTGACTTCAGAAACACAACATATAAAAGAATAATCAAATACTGCATGTCAGTGACAAGCAAAATAACCCTGAAATCAAAGTCACACAAAACACAAAAGCATTGGGTTTGACCACACAAGCATAAAGGGCATAAAATTACTAATTCCAACATCCCAGAATACTAGAAAAGCAGGCTACCAAGAGAGTTTTGTTACCCTTTTACCTTGTATATTTACATCAAACTCCAGCTCATCCTCTCCAGCAATGTTGGAGGCCAGACAAGTGTAGCGCCCTGTGTCTGACACCTGGGCCTCCTTGATGTGCAGGGTGTGGCCGCTGCCCTGGATCAGGACATGCTCATCTCCCTGCAGTGGCTGCAATGTCAATTCAAATGAAAATTAATACTCAGCAAAACACACACTAGAAATAGCCAGATTCGTGGGAGTAATATGAGTAAACTCAATCAAGCTCCAAGTTCCTGGAGACAATTTTATTTTCACGGTTGTCAGAAACTCTGCATCTTCATCCTTCTGATTGTGGTGGCTGGTCTCCTCAAGGATGTGATTTTCCATCACTCCTAGCCCCAGGATGCTGCTGAGGGGAGCAATGCCATCCCCATCGGGCCAGGGCTCTTGTGACATTGGATCCACTCAGGCTGATTCAATCCTTGAACTCACTGGCCAAGCTTCCAGTACACGGAAAACCACCAGCTTTCCGTGAGGTGAACAAATGTACCTAACCCAACCTACAGATCTGCTGCCCAGCAAGGACATAGTGTGAACACAGAATGGACAGAGCAGCAGCACAGGATTAGACGTTCCTGTGCCAGAATGTGGCTCACATGTGACAGCAGAGGCTGCAGTGACACAGCCTGTGTGTCAGCAGCGAATCCAGAAATCCAGAACACATTAGATGTGCTCATGTACATCAGCAGCCTGGTCTAGTGGGAGGTGTCCCTGCCCATGGCAGGGGTGGAACTGGATGGGTTTTGATAACCCAAACCATGCCATGAGCCCATGCTTCCATGATTTGGGAGTCAGCACTGAACTTCCGGCCTGCAGGGGACAATTAATTTAGTCCATGGACAGGAATGAGAGCCTTTCACCCAGGGCAGCCTAAGGAGCAGCAGCTGTTGTGCCAGTGGCAGCCAGCTGTGCACAACCACTGCCTTTGGGGACCTCTTAACTCCCCAAATTGAGTTTTTCTTTGGCAATAGAACCAGGACTCCCAGGGATCCCAGAGCAGCAGGGCACACTTGAAACAGCCAGAGGCTGATCATCCAGGTTATTCCTGCACGCTCATTAAATCCAGGAAGAGCTGTTCCATGATGAGTGCCCTACCAGGAACAGCTCAAGCAAGAGATAACACATCTCCTTTCTTACAGAAGAGTACCACAGCTCCTTTTTTATTCATTCCTTGTGCTGTGTGTTCCCGTGGCCCTGCCCTTCCCGAGCTCTCCAGACAGATCCATGGAGCGCTGTGTGTGGCAGGACTCACGCCTCACCCCCCCGGAGCAGCCAGATGCTCTTGTGGCTTTGTGAGCTCTGCCAGGACCGAGGGGGAGGCTCTGCAACTTCTGCAAGGGAAGCACTTGAGGGGACCATCTGTAAAAGGGCCTTTGAGGGCTTTACACAACAGCCACAGGCCCTGTGGTCACACCATGGGATGCTCCTGCCAGGAAGGGCACACCCTCTCACAGCACAGGCCAGTGCCAGGCTTGGAAGCTCCAGCTCTGGCCTCTCACGCACTGCCAAGCACCCACCAAAAGCCAGGATGTCGATTTGCAGAGGTCTGGGTGCCAGCAAACACCCCAAGTTGCTGGTGGGTGATGCTGCCAGCAGCAGGGAGTGAGGGTGACTCCTGCTGCCCTGCACAGATGCTATTTCCAGGAACAGGGAACACAGAGCTGTCCCTGTCCCACATCCCCTAAGAGGAAGGAACTGAGTTTGTGACTGGCCTGTCCATCCTTGTGCCAGCTGATGGAAGCAGCAGGAATGGCGTGAGCTTCACACTCCAGGGTCAGGCTGTGGTTCACTTTGATCTTCACCTCCTTAGGGGACAGCCCCGTCCCTGAGACATCCCCTTTGGCAATGGTGGGTGGAACTGCACACAGACAAAGGCAGAGAGGGGAGAGACTGTCATGGCTTACTGCCTGCTGCAGCATTTCAACCTTAGCTGGAAAAAAGGAGATCCTGGATGATAATGTCAGGGAAAGCAAGTGCATTCCCCCAATAAACTGCCTCTTGCCCACAGCCAAATTATTACTTTTTTATATGTATGTGTATTTTTAGCCATTTCTAGTACAGTTATTATGTACAAAAATATACAAAACTGTGTTCAAGACTTTTAAACATGCAAACCGGACTACAGCCCTACCTAACTACAGCACTTCATTATTACACGCCTGGCTTCAATTCTATAAAGTTCAGGGTATTGTAGTCATTAAAGAACATTTTAATGGAAACAAATATTCCCAGAAACATATGTTTGATCCCAAGTCCACACTCAGAGTAGCTGGTCAAAACTCAACATTTCCACCCCACTGAAATCCCAGTGTTGCAAAATCCTGTTTCTTTCTGAATCAGAAGGAAAATAGAATGTTTCAAAATTCTTCAGCTACCCCCCTGCTCGGTCTCACAATATTTTTGAAATTATGTAAAATGCTTTCAGAGCATTTTCCATGCTGTTTTTCCACTGGGAATTTTTTAATTCTCCCCTAATACTAATGGTATCCTAATAACTGACAGTTGCAATGGCACTGGGGGGTGGAGGACGTTAGGTTCCCACATAGCCACACATCAGTAATGAACTCTTTAGATATCTTCTCGTTATTCCAAATCCAGTGGGGCCTTATTTAGGGATTTAGTGTAATTAAATAACAGTGTGATTGCTGTAAGGGAGCAAACCAATTCCAAATCAGACTGGGAAATTCAAAAAAAAGGTAAAAATCATGCTTGATTGAGCCCATAATGAAGAGTTTGAGCATTAAAATTGAGTATTTAGGTACAGATGCTCAAATGACAATGTGCTGTTGGAAAGACTTGAATGGGAAAACATTTGTGCATATGGAATTTTATGGAAGGATATAAAAATAGTATCCTCCTGTTTTACCTTCCTCAAGAAAGTGTCCCACTAGATGTTAGAGGCCCCCTCCTGTTTTTCTAAAGTGGTTTCTGTGCTCAAGAGATTCTCTGCTCACATCTCCCCTTGTCAGTCAAATGCTGCATTCATTTGACTTGAAAATCAGCACCAAAAGAAGGATTTCAGAGGAAACTGGACTTCAGTGTTTCTAAAATGTCCTCCCCTGGGTGATAGGAAGACTTTTAGCACAACTGTAGCATTGCAAAGGATGCAACAATCAACTTTCCTGGTGTCTTTCCTCCACCAATGCCAAGAGCCAATGCAGATGTTTGCTCAGCAAAGCCATTAATAGGAAACCTTGTATTCACCAGGACAGACAACACTGCAATGGGGAAATGGAAGAATGCAAAATAAAAACAAATTTCAAAGACTGAAAGCATTGCCATACTGTAGACTTTCACTTCATAGTGCCTCAGAGCCCTCCCAGCCTCGTTTGTGGCTATGCAGGTGTATCTTCCAGCGCTGTCCTGCTGGGCATTCAGGATCTGCAGGGTCCGCCCACCTGCCAAAGACACCAACCTTTAATAGCACCCACACCATACTCTTGCTTCCCAGTTATTTAAATACTTCCTGCAGCATATTTCCAACTCTTTGGTCCAGAATCTGCCCTGAGAAGAACAGAAAACCTGACTGCTTACTACCACATGTAACAAATGAGTGCACGATTCATGGCAGTGCTGTGGATCACAACTCCTGTTGCTTATGGATTCTTGGTAAATTTGTTAAGAAATTTCATCAAGAAATTTGTGCAGGGAGTTTCTTGAAGATATTTAGCCAGGATTTATTTTTTCTCTGAACGCTTGCAGTTAACAAGGCAAGGTACTTGTACATCTACAGTACTCCAGTGTTCGCTCTGAAGCTTGTTCCCATTTCCCTAGTACCTGTGGAGGTGGAAAAAGTTATTCTACTAACTAAAAACAGCAAACTTCTAATGACCTAGAAAAATCCCACATCATTCTCTTTCCTAATTTATCTCTCTCTCCATCTAATTGCCACAATTAATTGCAAGTAATTTATATTCATCATTAACTCACATGAATTTTCCCATCACATTGCTTGATGGTACAAAAGGATAAATACATAATAAAACATAAATCAACAATCAGTTAATTGTGAAGCACTTAAAAATATTGGAATGGGAAGTGCTAGAGAAGTACAGAGAATGCCAGGATGGCTTGGGTTGAAAGGAACTTAAAGCCCATGAAGGGCCAACCCCCTGCCATGGGCAGGGACACCTTCCACTAGCCCAGGTTGCTCCAAGCCCCATCCAGCCTGGCCTTGGACACTTCCAGGGATCCAGGGGCAGCCACAGCTTCTCTGGGCACCCTGTGCCAGTGCATTGCACTTAACAGAAATATATCCTTTGATTTTTTTAAAGAAGTCTGTAACAGAAAAATATGCAATGAAAGAATTAGGTGTTATATCTCAATAAGAGCAGAGTTTACCTGGCAGAATGCGGATGTTTCTGCTGGACTCTAAGGGAATCCCATCTTTCAGCCAGGTGATGGTGGCTGGGGGGTAGGAATAAGCTTCACAGACCAGCGAGGTGGGGCTGTTGAGGATAACGGTGACATCCTCTGCATTCCCTTGGCTGTCTGCTCCCACAATGCTTGGAGCCACTGGGAACAACAAAATCAGTAACCACAGGGAGGAAAGTCCCTCTCTGAAAAGCCTATTTTCTGGTCCCTGTTCAGTCTAGGAATCTGGCTGCAGCATCAGCTAGCTGGGAGGCATTCCTACAAGGAGCACCCAAACGCAGACCCAGACAACATTCAGCTGGTCTTATGTTTTGTTCTGAAGTCAGCAGTGATCCCAAATCAGTGGAATTCACTCCCACCCAAGCCTTTGTCAAGCACAGGTTCCCAGGAATCCAGCCACCACTCCTTGAGCAGAGCTGCTGCTTGATGGTCCTGGAAGATGAGCCTAGGAAACAAGGCTGTGGAAAACAAACTCGCCATTGTTTGCACTTCATTGTGCAATAACCCTCATGGAAAATTAAACAGAACAAAATGAGAAGTGCAGATGGTTTCAGCTTTTCTGAAGAGATCACAATCTGAAATGCTCTTCAGATGCTCCCTCCTTGAATCACAATAAAATAAAGTGCTGTCCCACCCATTCCATAAGGACGACATCCCGTTATGGTTCCCTGTGTTCCAGCTCTGTTGTCTAAAGCACAGCACTGGTGTTTCTATTAAACCGCTATCACTTATCAATTACTAAGAGGTAACATTCTAATCATAGGCAACTTGTGCCTTGCTGTCAATAAAGCCCTACAGAATTCCAGCAGGACTCCCTTTTTCCCCAAACTGCCTGTTCCTCTGGCAGAGGCAGCCCAGCTGCTCACCAAGCACATTGAGGCTGTAGGTTTTGCTCCTGTCCCCAGCAGCATTGGACGCCAGACACGTGTACCGGCCCGTGTCTGGGAGCTGCGCCTCGGAGATCTGCAGGGATCGCCCGCTGGACATGATCCTGGGATCCTCAGCCTCAGCCAGAGCCTGCCCATCCTTCAGCCACGTGACCTGCGGCACAGGGTTCCCTTGATGGAGTCGGGAAAATGGCAAACATGAGCTGGTGCATAACCTCTAGGATATATCAAGATTTCTGAGAAACGAAAATACAGCTTCGGGTGTGCTTTTCAAGTACATCCTGTGCGGGGAGGTTTTGGAATATGCATTCTGAAGTCTCTGAACCTCCTGAAGTGATGTACACCTCCTCTGAAATTCCACAGGCCTTTGGAGAAGAAATATCACAGCAACATCCCTCTTGGTTCATCTCATCCAACCTTTACAAGGAGTGCTCAGTCCTGCTCTAAGCACCACAGTTAAATCTTAAGAGTTAAAAATCCCACTGAACTGAAATCCCATTAAAAACACTCTGTGCGGCACAAGTAGTGATCTCACCATGGCTTTGATGAGCAAAAGTAAATCATAAACTGTTCTTTTACCTGTCACCTCACACGTCAGGGTAACTCCATGCTTCTCTTTCACCTTCACATCTTCCAGTGTATTTTCCCCCACAATCCCTGGAGGCACTGCAACAGGCAAGGAGAAAACATCAGCATGGATTCCTTGCAACACTGAAATAAAACAGGCTGCTTGATGATCCTGCTAGGAGGGATGAGCCCAGGAACACAGGATTAGGAAAACAAACTCGCCATTGTTTGTGTTTGGTTACACAGTAACTGCCATTAAAAACCAAGAGCAATACAACAGATTCCCAACAAGTGGATGCTGTGCCATGGTCTGTCAGTGTTCTCTGCAAATACAGCTAATTCCATATGGGAATGAACACACCACATAGGTCTAAAGGCACCTTGCTGTGGTACAAACTACATTTCTCTAGGGAAATACAAGATAAAACCCGTAAAATACCTATCTCATGCCCCAGACAGCCAACCCAACGCAAGGAAACTCCTACTGTATGGCTGACATGACTGACATATTTCCAAATAATCCTGGTCAACTTGTGCTTTTGGATGAGGAGGGCAGGTTATGAGGGTGCTGGGGAGTAGCTGTGGTGGTTAAGAGCTGTGATCCATTATTTCTTTCAAAGTAGAGGCATTTGTAGATCGGGCCAAAAGAAACTGGCACTACAAGTCAAAGCAGGCATGGAGTGCAACAGGCTGAAAAGGAGACCTGTAGTTATCAGAAAGCAGCTCCATCTCCAGGAGATACAGGAAGTTTTGTAACAAAAATGTCAGAGTAAGGAGCCAGATTTATGCTTTAATAATCCTGCAAAATGCAAACTTTCAGCCTAGATAAAAGACCTCAGAAGAAAGGAATTAAAATATATTTAGCAGCTTATTTGCAATCTAGCTCACTGCTGGAAGCAAACGTTTTATAAAAGTAAGAATCACAGAAATAGGCAGAATTCATTGTCAACAGTGACAAGAATGTTACATCAGATTTGTGGTAACTAATGAAGGGTTCAAACTGGAGTGAAGGAAACAGATGGGGGGAAACAAAACTTAAAATCATAAAGTTCAGGACTTAAGTCAGGCCAAAAGTTACTACTATTCATAAACAAAGACAGCAACTCATCACTTTGACCCCAAAATAGTACAGTAAGTTGTCAACACATCTTAATTTCAAAAATATGGCAAAGCCACACCAAACCCTTTTCAAATACATAAATACATAAATATTGTGCTTATTACACCAAGCTCTGCCTGCAAACTGCTGTGCCTCCTACAATAACCCAGAGAAACCCTGGCATGTCTGTGTACAGTTCCCACTGACAGTGACTGGTGAGGATTCTGTGCCACTGTCAGGCCCCATTCCAGCAACTTTCCTCTAGAAAGACAAAGAAATTACTGGGGGGAGGGAAGAGAAGACTGAACAATGGAATTTTTCACTTGAAATCAGCTTCATTGAGCATTTTTCTTCAGGGCAAACAAAGCCTATGCAACAGAGATTCCCAGAACTCTCAAGAACACCCTGCTACTAAAGCCCTCCAAAGAAAACAGTCAGACAATGAATGCTTTCCAGTGTTTATCCATCTCTTCCATTCTACCACACTCACACTTCCATGAGCTCATCAAATAAACATGAACTGACTTGAACGGGAGTTATCACTTACAGGCTGAATATGCCCAAGTCAGCTGAAGACAAGGGAGGATGAGGGTGCTCAGCACCTCAGAGAAAGGAAACTTAGAACAAAATTCTACACAGAAATGCTGTGAGAAATCCTGCACTGTGCCAGGCCTGACAGTTATTGATAAAAATGACAGTTACTAAACTGAAAAGTAGTGTTTTCTGGGGAGAATACCGGTTTGCAAAACTAAGCAATGTAATAAAAGAATATATTAATGGTTCCAAGTAGCATCTAAAGAGCCTGCTAGACAACTTCTGGTGTAAGTACATCAGCAGGATCACCCCCTTCCACACTGGTTTATATCCTTTATCATACCAAAGGCTCTGCTGACTGAAGGTTTCCACTGTATTGAAGTTTGGATTGCTGATCCTGGAGAAGAGAAAGCTCTGAGGAGACTTTGAAGCCCCTTCCAGCACCTAAACAGGCTCCAAGAGAGCTGGGAGGGACTTTGGACAAGGGCCTGGAGGGACAGAACAAGGGGGAATCGCTTCCTACTGCCAGAGGCCAGAGATAGATGGGATATTGGGAAGGAATCCTTCCCTGTGAGGGTGGGGAGGCCCTGGCACAGGGTGCCATCCCTAAAAGTGCCCAAGGCCAGGCTTGGACCAACCTGGGATAGTGGTGCCCATGGTGGGGGGTAGAATGAGATGGGCTTTAAGGTCCCTTCCAAATTAAGCCCTTCCAGGTTTCTATGATTCCGTGTAGAAGAAGCTTCTCTTTACAACCTGATTTTTTGTGGTATCAAATTCACTTATTTTTTTCCCCTAAGGACGTATGTTTCAGCATAATATTTTTTTTAAATACCAGCAAAGTATACAGAATGCCCTCCCCCTTACTGTCCAAACCCCTCTCTTGTGCTGCCCCAAACCCGAGCAGGTACTCACCCAGGACAGAGAGGTGGAAGTCCTTCCTGGCCTCCCCTGCGGCGTTGGTCACCACACATGTGTAATGTCCCTCGTGTGCCGCACCCGCGGGGCTGAGGCGCAGCGTCCGGCCCCCTGAGACAGCCAAAACAGCATCAGAGTCCTGCTCTGACCAGCACTATCCCAGGGCTGGGCAGGGCACACACACCCTGCTCCCCTGCATGGGATTCATGGATCAGCACTTGGGATGTGGCAGAAACATTGTGCTTGCAACGCACACTTCTGGGCAGGAAACTGGGACAGCACACAGTGCCTCAGACAGCAGGATTTTCACTCACAAAGAGTGCTTTGCTATACTGAGATTCTAGATGAATATTCAGGAAAATTAATAATGCCTCATCAGTGCTTTTTATGTGTGTACACATCTACACACAAAAATAAGCTTAGTTTTATAAACATGCTGTTTATAAGTACCCTTAAGGTATTTTCACATGTATAGATAAGGAATAAAATTCCACTTCTCCCTTTTAGCATTTGCATTAATTGTGCCATCAATAATAGTTACAGCTGATAACAGCACTGGTTTACATGCAATGGTTTCAAAGAACAGATTCCTCTAAACTCTGTAGTTGTCAGGTCACCTTTGCACAGACACGTTCATTTAGAAGGAAGATTTGCAAGTATGTGTGACCAAAGACCAGGAATGTCCCTGCTGTGCCATAGCAGAGTAACTTCTCTTTCCTTGCTGTTTGGCAGAGGAACAGCAGAAATGACATCAGGGAGCATTTGAATGTGAAACCAGGCAGCCAGCCTGCAGCTTTTCCTAGTTTCTGGTTAGCAGCTCTCCCATCAGTAACCATTCCCTAACGCACACCACATCTGCCCTGGGCAGCTCCTGCCTGTGGCTATCGTTGTTGGGACATAGCCCAGAAAGTGATGATCCTGGTCATGCACTTGGAGGAACAAAGTGCTGAGCTGGTTACTGGATGTGCCTCTGCCCACGGAATCCCGCCTGCTGGAGGGAGCACTGGGAGACTGAGGGAGGCTCAGGTCTTCCAGCCTCGTGTCTCCCTGATCCCTTCTCCCATCCACCCCTGCACAAGGCCAAAGCAGAAGCAGAAACCTGCCTGCCGAACACTGTGACCTTCCCTGGCATCACACACCAGCGCACACCCAGGCCTCCAGTGCTGAGGCAGGACAGATCTTCTACATTTGGCTAAACAAAAGCTCTTCTCCTTCCTAAAGCCAATGTGCAGCTTCGGGCACAGGTTGCATGGGAAGCAAGTGGGGTACACTGGATTTTTTTTATTTTTCCTAGAAGATATGCAGGAAGGATCATCAAAAGCAAACATCAGTATCTGGACAATGCTCTCAGGCACTGGGTGGGGTTGTTGGGGTGTCCTGTGCAGGGCCAGGAGTTGGACTGGATGGTCCTTGTGGGTCCCTTCCAGCTCAGGACATTCTGTGATTCCAGGATCTGAATTAACTGACTAAAAGCTGCCAGCAGTGTGTCCACACACTGAAATTATCTGCAATGGCAAGTATGTTTTCAATCAACAGAACCAAAATTTTGCTTTGGCAAAGTATTAAACTCCAAAATTAGAGGAGGATTGTTGTTGTTGTTGTTTTTTACAGCTGTACAAGCACAAATAAAGGTCCAAGTGCCATGTTGGTTACAGTTCACTACCACAATGTGTAGCTTTCTGAAGCACAAAGTTTGGGGAAAAACGAAGCCCCAAGTCCAGGCATGTGTCTCCTCCCACACAGCCAACATCCAGAGACAATAAACATCTTTTTGTCTCTTCCTTCCCAACTCAGCGATCCGGGAGGTGAGATTAGTGTGGGCGTAGAAAGAAATAGACAGGACAGAAACCATCAAGCCCAGAAGATGTTATTTTTGTTGATGCCAGCTTGACACAGAAAGGAACGCACAGCAGCTCCAAGAGCCAGGTTCATATTGGGAAATAATCACACACCCACTCCTTTTTCCACGCACTATACGCAAAAATGGGAAAGCAGAGGACAGGACTATCTGTAACATTAAAAGCTGCACTGATTAAAATATCCTGAAGCTTATCAGCTTCAAATGCAGTCTTAGCTGAGCTCTTAAACATCTTCCAGCTCTTTACCTGTGTCACTGTTTTATGCTTGTTAGGCAGCAAACACCACAAACTATCACACCTGTCTGATAGTTTTCCTAAGTTCATGATGCAGGCTTTACACGGTGGCTATCACAGAGTATTAGAAACTCTGTCATAACTCACTGTCACGAGATTTCTATTTGCTAGTGGCAAACCCAAGGTCAAAGAAACAACACAGCCAGAAATGCTTTACATGCACTCATCTCTGAGGCTCCCTTTGGTTTCATATACAGACCCACAGAAATTGAAGAGATGCTTTGGTTTTTGTCATTTGTTCTTTCAAAGATTTTTCCTCTTTAAATGGTAAAACAACTGTGAATAGGAAGAGGTGGAGAAAAATAAATAGGAGAGCTAACGGAGTGTATTTCTGGGCATGACAAAATGAGATGTTGCCATCTGCTCTCCAGCTTCTGTACCTGAGAGGATTCGCACCGAGCTGTTCAAGGTGATGGGCAACCCATTCTTGAGCCACGTTATTGCTGGCAAGGGGATTCCTGAGGCTTCACAAACCAGGGAGATGGGATTCTTCTCCACAATGCTGATGTTTTCAGGCAGCTGCAGGTAACCACCAATACTTGGGGGAACTACAGCAAAGAGTAAGGAAAAGCCATACTTCAGGGCAAATACAAATGCATTTTGCTCATAAAACATTGTGTCACTCAAATATTAGTTTACTGAGGGCGAGTAGCGGGTGTCTTGGTTAAACCTTAATTTCTCTCTCCAACAACACAGTATTTCCCACCATGACACTCACCCCAATATCATGTAAAATTGTACCATATCCCGGTTGTCTCGGGCGATGAAGCAACTGCGAGTGGGTTGATATTAACAGAGAGGTATGATTTTAAAATATTCAGGAGTTATAAACTTGGACTTGAACTTTCCTAACACTGCAACTGCAGCTGCCATCCCCTGCAGCAGACCCAGGAGGTGGACTGAGCTCCACACCATTGCTTGGCCACCCAGGGGTGAATTTCCGCATGCCCCAGGTGGTCCCCACTCACCATGGACGCTGAGGTCGTATTTCCTGTCAGCCAGCCCGGCGGTGTTGGTGGCCACGCAGACGTAGCGGCCAGTGTCAGACACCTGGACACGCTCCAGCCGCAGGACACGGCCCCCGGCCAGCACCGCCACGTCCCTGCCACCGCCCAGCGCCCGCCCGTCCTTCAGCCACGTCACTGCCGGCTCGGGAATGCCCTGAGCCTCGCACTCCAGGGACATTTCGCTTCCCTGAGTGACAACGACCTCTGACGGGTGGGGACCGCTGTTGGATATAGTTGGTCGAGCTAGGGAAGAACAAGGGACACAGCGTAGGAGTCAACTGGAAGCTGCACTTCAGAATCTTCACCCGCTGCTGAGCAGAGTAACAGTCAACTTTCCAGAGCAGCAGGGCCAGCAAAAGACCAAGCAACTCCTTTCCCCCTCCCCCACTGCATAAAGTAAAAATGTTTTTTAAAATGTGAACTTACATGCAATTTTTAAAATGCACACAAGAGAAAAAATTAAAGAAGACTGCCCCAACACTGTCAATCCCTACAGATTTTGGAAGATTTTCTTCTCTGTGGGATTGTTTGAAAATATCTCCGTTTATTCCTGACAAAAATACAGTAAAGTCTAAGGGAATGAAGGGAAATCTGGGTTCAGTCTGTTGTCATCACTACTGCAGTTTGGGGACAAGACTAAAGGGGTTACATCCCTGGATTGTGCACTTTCAACAGGGATATGCAATGTCTTGGTCAGCTACAAGTCCAAACTGCCAGAATTTTAATGACTTAACACTCTCCTTGAACTACCTCTAAATTGTCCTCCAGCCATCACTCCATCTCTGGAGATCCTGGAGCCCAACATCACTGCCCTGCTCACACTCCCATAACATTACTGAAGAACTGGTGAACTGTGATCAGAGTTTTTCTGGCACTTACTGTACACTTGCAGGCTGTACTCTTTGGTGGCACTCCCAGCCACGTTTGAAGCAATACAGGTGTAAGATGCAGCATCAGACCTGTCAGCAACTGCAACCTGGAGCTGTCTGCCTCCAGACAGCACCCGCACCCTTCCCGATGGCTCTGGCACCACAGGAGAGCCTGCAAGAGACCTTCTGTCAGATAAAACCACACAAGTGGCCAGGAGCAAATGAAAATCACGTGGTCTGAAGTCCACTGGCTCATTCCAAAGGACTGAGTTGCACAATTGCCCATTTTAGAAGTGCTCTGTCAGTCTTCCGAGAAAGCAGGAACTTGGCACAAGCAGATCCTGAGGACTTTCTGTATTAACCACTGACTTCATGGGATACCCTGAGCTAAAGCACACTGACTCTCCCTCACATCCATCCAGAGTTTGGGACACCTCTGCTGAGCAGAAAGCTCAGCACTTTCAGTAAAATGTGACTCATTTTTCAGTGTATAATTGTCTCACCCAGCACAGCCAGTGCTTAGAAATGTATGATTTAGCCTTCACACCATGTGAAAGCTAAATCATACATCTGTGTGTCACAGGCTTCTGCTCAGGAAATCCTCAGCAGAAACATGACAGCAAACTCCCACTGCATTCTCTGACCAGATTCTTCAGTCTTGGAGACCTCAGATTATCCATCTTCATCTTTCCAAACTGCTGGGAGGCTTTGTGACAGAAGGAATGCAGCTGCCATGGCAGGTTTCCCTCTTGTGCATTTAAAGTCCTCTCTATAAAGTGCACCAAATGTCAAACATGCTGCAGAATCTACTCCTCTTCCTTTCTAACTGCTTTTCTAGACTTTCCTTCCTTCCTGCCATTAAGTGTACACACATTAGCCTTGCAGTGCACTTACATGTCACACAAGGCCTTTTTAGCTTCCAAGAGACAGGGTTTAAAAACAACTTGATAAATTTCCTGTTCTCTGAAAATGTGATGCATTAGAAAAAGTGTTTTGTAATTAAAACCTGCTCTTTCCATGAGCCAAAATTAATTAACGCAAGTACATACCATATTGAATTGTGCTGCCTAGAAAAACACAATTATAGGTAAGATTGATTAATAACACAAGAATTACCACACTGGAGGAGTAAACTATCTTATTTTGTCTTATATTCTGTCTCCAACAGCGTCAATGCTTAAAAGAAGGTGCTGAAAATAGCTGGCTTTGTCTGCCAATTCCTAAAAAGGTGTTTGGCAATGTAACTTTAACCCCTAAAGCAAAAGGTGTGCAGACTACTCTTGAATAAGATGGGATGAGAGAAAGGGTTTGGTGAATCCCAAAAGCAATTACTACAACTACATGAATCTTCACCACTTGGCAGGATGCAGATTTAGAACCAGCTCAGAGAATCTGTGTTATGCAGTGGATCAGAGGGCAGAGACTCAACTCCACACCACGGGACTCTCAGTGACCCTAGCCCTGATACCTGGGATCCACAAACAAGTCTTACAATCCCAGAATGGTTTGGGTTGGAAGGGACCTCAAAGATCATCTCATTCCAACCCCCTACCACGGGCAGGGACCTCTTCTGGTGCCTTAGGAGGCATCACTTCCACTTGCTATAATACATCTACCCTGGTCTGGAACACTTCCAGGGATGGGGCACTGTGCTGCTGTCCTGCTGCCCCGTGGTAAATAAAAATATTATGTGCTCCACAGTTCATTTTTGTCAGCTGAGCAATCTCAGCACTGCACTTCTCCTGCACCTTTAGGAACAGTGACACCTAATCCAAGCAGAGGTGAGACAGAGAGAAGGGAATAATCTGCTCCTGGAGTTCATTTTACTCAATGTCAGGGCTGCATGCAGATATCTGCATGCTTGAGCTCCTCAGAACACACCATCCAAAATGTAAACAAGATGAAAAGAAAACCCAGCAGGTCAGAATTATCCCATTTGCTTTATAAAACAGACAATGGGCAGTTACCCACCATTCTTTTTCCAGGTGAGACTGGGTGGTGGGATGCCACTGGACTCACAGATCAGACTAATCAAGCTCCCTTCAGTGACTGTCAGCTGAGAGCTGCCATCCGAGCCAGAAATACTTGGTGACACTGCAAAGAAAAGCCAAATAAGTGCAGCCTTTGAAACAACACATTATCAGCCAGCAGTAAACCCCAAATGACCCTCACGCAAAATCTCCCCCATTCAGCTCTGAAGCACTTGCAAGGATTGTTTCCTCAATGCTAACCAGGCCCTGGGTAGGAAACAATACACTTGGGAATAACTGCATCCATCCTTCTGGGCTTGGAGGGCTGCTGCATGCACAGGCTTTATTTTGGGCTGCCTTTGAATGGACTTCACCGCACAAAGCTGGTTTGGGGAACTTCGTCAACTGCCTCCAACTCTAAGAGCCTGCCTCATTCATGGCCTCAGCTAATAAACCCACAGGGATCATCATCATCATCAGTGACTTTAAAAATTCAGCCTACATTTTTCCTTTGAATTTTTCCGGCATCAGCACACTGGCTGCCATATCCAAGGCTATGGATCCCACCCCTCTGATCACCCTCCCACAACAGAGGGATCTTTGTTTTACAGCTCTGTGACTCTACACCAGCTGCAGACAAAAGGGACCAGTATTTTACTCTGATTCTTAAAGCCTTAAAGCACTTTGGTTCAATCCCTAGGGAAGGGCTAATTGCCTATTAGGAATCAGGGAACCATTTCCATCAGATGAAAATAGCATAGGTAGGGAGCAAAAAAAAGCAGAGGAGAATGTAGGTTGAACCTGGCAAATAAAACCTCCCTGGTGGACAACTTACACAGCACATTTTTAATGCATGTGACAGTAGCCAGCTTCTCCTTCTGACACCTCCAGCTCTACAGCAGCAACTAGATGTGTGGGGTTTGAAACAACACTGCCAAGAGCCTTACGGTACTGTCTGATTTACTCTTGATTTGCCCTGCTTCCAGTCAGGACAAGCCTGTGCCATTCTCTTAATTTAGCTCATGGGCTGGCTCCTGGATCCACACTTAGCTCTCAGGATCTCACCAACCCTCAGAAGGATACATTTCCTGGATTTAAAACTTTGAAATATGGCAAGGAGGACTTTGGGTGCTGGGGCGTAAATGAAAACTGTAATTCCAAACAATTATCCACAGATGGCTTTCACAGGCAGCCTGTGGTTTCTATCAAGCTTATCCCATCAAAGCTGCTAACTAGCAAAGAATTATGCCTCCACTCAAATCCTACTGGAATGGTCTTACTGCACAAAGGAACAAATCCAAATCCCTCCAGCAAAGGTCCTGTGCAAATATCTGGGAGGGAGAGA
This sequence comes from Coloeus monedula, assembly GCF_965178545.1. NCBI lineage: Eukaryota > Metazoa > Chordata > Aves > Passeriformes > Corvidae > Coloeus > Coloeus monedula. The sequence continues at coordinate 4,246,365 of NC_138789.1, forward strand.
GGAGAGCAGAGCAGAGGCTGACCTGCACAGTATTTGCCTCAGCATGGGAAAATGGCATGGTACTGCAACACCCACCTCTGACTTAAATGCCATGAACGGGTCTTTTAATAATGACAGACTTGAAACCTGTACTAAAAAAATGTAATTTCAGTGTCACAAACCCTGGTAGGTAATTCTAGTCTTGAGACTCCAAAGCAGGAAATGGATTTATAATAGCGAAACAAGGACATTTCAATTTGTATATGGGAAGAAAATGATGGTGCAGAAAACCCCTTAAAAGCGATTATTAAAATAATGTCCTAAGCCACGTTCATTATAGAGCCACAGAAAAAAATTATTAAAGCTGTTTTTATGATTCAGCAACAACAAGTTTGTAGAGCAAATAAAGCTAGGTAAGGCAGCTTTTTTAAATCTTAATTTTCAATGCTTCAGCATTTAAGTAAGTGGAAAGTTGGAATGCTACTTTAAATGGCATTAAAGCTATGGATCCAAACCCAGATATTTATCACAGATTCATACATCACAGAATGGTGTGGGCTGGAAGGGACCTTAAAGACCATCTCATTCCAACCCTCTGCCATGAGCAGGGATGCCACTCTGTAGTTATAGCTCTAATTACTCTCATTCCTGCAAGCCCAACATAGGCCTGTGGAATAACTGGTGTTAATTTAGAACTAAATTAAAACAATCTGAAAAATGTGTGCACTGTCTTGGGCCTGTTCAAGTACAGCAAATACAACAACATCTCCCTGCACGAATACCTCAGCAACCAAGTGTTGATGAACTACAGAGTATTTCAGTGTCTCACATCATAATTCAGCTCTGAGCTTCATTCCCCTTCCTGGAATAAGCTTAATAAATCTTACCCCAAATATTGACATTATAGTTCTTCTCAGTTTTCCCAGCAACATTTGTCGCTTCACAAGTGTAGCGTCCAGTGTCCTGCACTTGAGCTCCTTCAATCTGGGGACAAAAGGAAAACCTGAGTTTCTTCTTCCTACATAATTATTCATGAAACATGCAGGGAGAGGGGGCTCAGGTTTCAATTTTATTTTTACATATGTCTCTCTGAATATTAATAATAGAGCATGCATCCAGCAAGCTCTGTACCCATACAGCTGGGGTTCTCCGACATTTCTCCCTCCTCGCCCACTACTCTCTGCTGCCCTAATACCTCAAAGTGGCTACCTGAAAACAGAAGCTAGACAAGATTAGAGAATGAAAACAGGTATTTATTTTAAGGGCCTTCAAAGGTACACCCTGGGCAGTCAAAAGCCTCCAAGGGGCTCCACCCAAGATGGATGCTGGGTCATAGGTTTTTCACACTTTTATAAATTTGGTCCATTTGCATATCAGGGTTAATTCTCCAATTATAATTTCAGGTAGTGATGTAATTACCCCAAGTTTGCTCCTCCTGTCAGAGGCTTTAGTTCACATATTTTGGGGCCTGGGACAACAAGGTGTCCTTGAGTTCAGGCCCAGAGAGGGTTTGGTATGTCGAACCAGGATGAGAGAACAGTAGCAAACAGGCTGTATGGAGTTTCAGAGTTATACACTAAGCAGTATAGGATTTGAAAAATATAGAAGTTAAAACCTAAGGCATCAGCCCCAGAGAGCCCAATGCTGTCCCACCTCCACGGAGGGGGTAACTCCTCAGGAAGGAACCCCAGCATGCCATGCCTGCCCAGTTTACCTTCAGCACACTCCCATCTCCAGAGATGCTCAGGCCTGGCTTCTCCAGCAAGGGCCGCCCGTCCCTGAGCCAGGTGAGGCGGGGCGGGGGCACAGCGCTGCCGTGGCACCGCAGCTCCAGCGCCTGGCCCAGCAGCACCGACACGTTCTGCTCCTCACCCACGATGTCAGGGGGAACTGCACCAACGCAATCACACACTTGGGTTACCTTGGAAAAGCCTCTGAGACCGTCGAGTCCAACCATTCCCCAGCACTGTCCCCAGGGGCAACACCCACAGGTCTTAAATCCCTCCAGGAATGGGGACTCCACCTCTGCCCTGGGCAGCTGTGCCAGTGCCTGACCACCCTTCCTACAGAGAAATTTTCCTAATATCCAACCTGAACCTCCCCCAGAACAACCTGAGGCTGTTTCCTCTTGTCCTATTGCTCAAACTAAGGGACCTTTCGGCACTGAAGACTTCCCAGAGCAAACATAATGTGGAGTTAAGGGACTTCACTTAGCAAAGATAAAATGACACTTTACATCTTTCTGACACACAACTTCAGTCTTCTTTATACCACAAAAACCACAATAATAATTTTTGTTACTTATCTTCCACACAAAATACACCCTAGTGAGGTATCAGCTACAGAGAAATCATAAGGATAAGCCAAGACGAGCAAAAAACTCCCTTGAAACGTAGCTAGAAAGGTAAATGCCCAGTATATAAAAATGGAGGAATGCATTCCTGCTAAAAAGAAAAAGAGCTGCTAAGTCAAAAAGCTCACGAGATAATAATCAGCCCTAGAAGCCGAAAATGTCTTAAGCTGTTCCAGACAGTGCCAAGAAGGATACTTGGCTTTAAGAAAAACTCTGACTTACAGAGAATTTGTCCAGAGATGGCCAAATACAGCTGAGAGAATGAGAACTTACACAGTTGGCAAGTGAGTCAATGGGTTAATGACTTAATCAACAAATCATAATCTACAATTAGCTCATGTATCAGGCTTGTGTGGGACCTACTAATTACTGCAGTTGTTGGCACTGAGCACTGTATTTACATTTGTCCTGCAGTTCAGTGATAACCTCATTATACACTATTACTTCCAAATCAGACAGTAGAAAAATCTGCTCTTGGAAGGAAAGTTTTCTGTGTAGAAATAAAAAAACCCAAGACTGGACACTTCAATTGAAACCTATTAGCTGTTCTTGAACAGTGTCAGGATTTAAGGAGACACATTTTTTCTGCCTGTTTTTAAATTTTGTGTTTCCACAATCAGAAGAACAAAAGTAACTGAAAAGGCAACTGAGAACCAAACCTTGGAACACAGCAAGTCAGCAATTTTCCATGGGGGAAGTGTTCATGGCTGGAGTCAAAAAGAACATGGAGGAAATACTGCCCCCCAAGAAGTTGACCAGGATCAAATATAAGAACCTTTGTTGTCACATTTCCTTTGCCCTTTAGTTTTGGAAACCATTACCCCAGACACTGAGGGTCTGAGTGCACAGAACCTTGGGGTGAGAAGGGAGGCAGTGGGACTGTCTGTGAGAAAAGGGACACTGGGTTAATCACATATGGGAGACCAGAACACATCCCAAAGTGGCACTCAGGGGACAGCAAGACAGCTCTTGAGGTGGCTTGAAAAGACCAGGAACAATCAAGCTTTGTGTTTCTTGCCCAGGAAGTACAGAGCAGAGCTGCTGATTTCACAGTTTGGAAATAATTTAGGGAAAAGCCTGGTCCCTGTGGATAAGAAATATAGTAAGTGGAAAAAAAAAAAAAAATTGTTTATCTTTTTTTCTTTCTAGAACTCACAAAGGCCCAGATTCTTTATGAGTATTGTGGAACTGAAAATTGGAAGCTGATCCATTCCTGCAGAAAGCAAATTCATTTCCAAAGACTTTTCCACCAATTACTCTTCCTCTCGGCTAAATGAATTGAAATGTGCTCAAAAGGAAACTGAGTTTACGACACAGAGACGGACATTAAAGCATTTATTTCTGAAGGAACTGGGTTTAAAATTAATCTAATTATGCTCATAGTAACTGTAAGTAACCAAGCTTGTTCCAACTCCTGGCTCAGTGCAGATTTCCAACCAACCCAGGTCCAACTGTACTCCAAGTTATTTTTCTCCTGTGGCTTCTTAATTAGATTGCCCTTATGAGGCAAGTCTGAAGAGCAGTATTACTTTGTGGTGACAGTCTCACTCAAGCTGGTCCTGCAGCTGAGCTCAACCCTGGCCAGCTTCTAATACAACACTAATTTTAAACATACACAACTCCTAACTAACTCTCTTCATTTCCTTCAGCTAAAATGGACAGAGATTACAAAAAATAAAAGAGGAATAATAAATATATCTATGTCACATTATACAGACATACACACCCGTCCCCAAACTCCAAAGGAGACCCTGACATTCCTTGCTCTAGAAATAAAATATTCCAACTTATGTTAACCCAGGCTCACTTGCCACAGCAGAGTAGATTTCTGAACTGCCCCTTTCAGATGCAAAAGACACCAGGACTTCAGTCAGGGGTACCCTAACCAAGGGAGGCAATTCTGAAAGCCAAACTCAGGAACAAATAACCTGGCCAGCTGTCCCTGCTCAGAACCCATCCCGACTCCTAACTTTTCTTGCAAGGTTTTCCACTTGGGATTGCCATAATGCTGGAAACTGGCAGAGTCCAACCAGTGACCTACTGAAAGCAGAAGCAAAACCCAAAGGTGCCTCAATTCCAAATGCCTCTCTACACATCTGGTACCGTAACATTTCTAAAACAAACGACAGATTATTTTTCATCCTCATTTCACATACTGTTCATCCTCAGCAGAGCTGGATGGGGAACTCCCAGTGATTTCTTCCAGTGCAGTAAAGACAACAGAGCACTGGCCCCAAGAATATCTCTCACCTGGCAGATCTACGTGGTTTTACACAAACTCATATTTTCTTTTATCATTTATAAATGAGCATTTATGCATTAAACTTATGAATTCAGTTACAGTTACATTTCAGTTGTTGCAGTTACACTTCTTCAAGGATACATAGAAGGACACACCTACATGCTTTAGTAAATGAGGGTAGATATGCACATATATATACATATATATATATACACACGCATATATATATAAATATATATATGTATTTTAACTTCCATACACAAAGCCCTCCTCCTCACCTGGCCTTCCGTTACAGGTTGGGACTGGTTTTACTCAGTGCTGCTCAGGGTCTGGGCCCAGTGTGTTAAATTAAAGCTCCAAGAACAGCTCTCAGGACCAAAACAAAGACATCTGTCACTCACCATAAACGCGGAGGTCGATGTCCCTCTGGCTCTCCCCCGCAGCGTTGACTGCCACACACGTGTATGTCCCCGTGTCACTGAGCTGGGCACTGGGCAGTGCCAGCACCCGGCCCCCGGACAGGACCTGCAACGGGAGCACAGCACCTTCAGACACACCCCAGTGTCAAACACAGGCAGGGGGAGCTCTTACGGTTCATTTCAAAGTGAAACGCTTGTTTCGCCACTGCTTTCCACCGTCCCCCTGCTCCCCGTGTTCTCTTCTAGTCCAGACTTGCAAAAGCAGAACTCTAACTTCATGCCAGTCCATAGGGAACTCCTGGCATTCTCAAGACTTCGCAGGATCTGGACGCCCCTCCCTCCCACCAGCTTCAAACATGCTGTCACACCTTTCATCTGTGCCCTGAGCTGTCCCTACAGAACACAAATTTCCTCTCTTTCCTTTCAGATAGTAAAATCAGCTTACAAAAACCAACCATGGCCTCTCATTTTACCTCTGAAATATCTCCTTACATCAGAGGTTGGTTTTCTTTTCTGAATTACTGTTGTATGTAATGAGCTCTCCAGATCACTTCAGCAGAGGAATTTGGTCCAATTTCCTCTTCTTCCCAGCAAGTGGAAAACATGTTGATGCAAACTTACTCAGTATGACATCAGCTGAAAGGACCACTTTATTTCAATGCATCTCTATCTTCCACTTCACACAGCAATTACTGGAGCTAAACTCACACAAATAACCCAGAGCAAAAGGCCTTATATTTTTATTATAAATCCTCCGACTTACTCTCTTCCATTAAACTGCATTGACTTAAAAGCCTCCTCCCACAACAGGGAACACCACAGATAGAGCAGACCTGACCATGGTACCTGGAGTCCGTTGTTGATGCTGTACACAGGGCTCCCATCCTTCAGCCATGTCAGGATAGGGGCAGGGATGCCTCTGGCTTCACACTCCAGCCTCACTGGATTATTGACCACCACTGTCACCATGTCACTGCTGCCAGAGATGGACGGAGGGACTGAAAATAAACACACAGAAAAAGGGCTGTAACAGCTACATAAGAGTATTAATCACAACGAAATTAAATAGGCTGCCTAGTTTTGGATGTTATTTCTCTTTTCTCATGTTACTCCTACTGAACTCTTGTCACATCTTTGCTCTCTGCCAGATCCTCCTCTTCCCTTGCACGAGCAGGCAGATAACTGCAGTGAAACTACTATGAGCAATGTATGTGGGACTGGGCTCACAGCCCAGAGGACAACTGTGAAACCCAGGAACCACACCATAAAACCAGAAAATATCCCCTCAAACTTTTCTACTATTCCATTTAGACTTTGTTAAAGGCTTTAGGAGTGGTGGGGATTAAAGGAGTTTACCATATAAACCACATAAAGCAAATCCATACACAGAGTGATAAATTGGCCTGGCACAGCATACAGAAACATTTATCAGATTAGACTGGAAAACATCTGCCTGTGTGATGACAAAAAACATTGTAATGGAACGTCTAAAACACTTACTCTAGGCACACAGTCTAGCAAAAGTTGTAGGGCTCAGATAGAAAGGGAGACAAGAATCATTAAAAAAGGAAGATGTTTCATGTACTAGGAGAATCAAAACTATTCTATTTGCTCCTACCACTAATAACTTTATCACTAAGTTTGGAAGTCAGTATCAGATGAAAACGTAATGCTTGAAGTCACTCCTGCAAAGAGATGAGAATGGTGTGAGCTACTCATACATATGCCCCTGTGTGAGGGGAGAAAACTTGCATAAATTCTGCACTCAAAATAAGATTCATTAATGAATTTAGCAACCTCTAAGAGCCTGTAACTCAGGTTGTGGCTGCCCCACCTCTGAAAGTGTCCAAGGCCAGGCTGGACGGGGCTTGGAGCATGCTGGCATAGTGGAAGGTGTCCCTGCCCACGGCAGGGGGTGGAACCGGATGGGCTTTAAGGTCCCTTCCAACCCAAACCATTCCATGATTCTGTGATTCTCCTCACTCTTACATCTATTTCAGTAATAGCAGTAAGGGCAGAAAAAAGGCACAGGATTTTATAATTTTATAATTTTTTCCCTACACACAGAGTTCCTCCTATTGCAGTGCAATGGCATTCATTGTTCTCAAATTCCTGAGAAAGCTACAGTGGGGAGAAAGAAGGGAAAAAAATGAGTATGCAATGAAATCCTATGAATATACTAAACTGGAATTCCACCTGCTTCCTTCAGTTGGCCTCCCTCGTTCCATTCAGTGTTAAGCCTGCACTATCAAGGATTGTTTTTAATGCCAAAAAGATCTGGTAACACTATTAACAACAGAAACTGGTGAATAAGACCAGTAGCTGACCAAGGCAGGTGCTCATGGAAATCTAGAGCAGCCATTCCATAAATGCAGCACAACTTTCAATACTTGGCATTTGAGCCTGCTCTCTATTAAGGAGTCATTGCTTCCACTGGTAAAGAGGGCAAAACCCTCAAGTTTTGTCTTCTCAAGCTCATAAACTCTAAGGACAGTGGATGATAAACCTGTGGATGATGAATTCCAGCAGCTCTCCACTGTCAGCCTGGAGAGACACGAGCTGAATGAAGCAGGTTCATGGACAGGAGGTTTGATTCAATTAGTTCCTTTGATGCAATTAGCTGTGGCTGCAACTGCACGTACTCTGTTCTAGAAGGGGAAGCTCTGTGTTTCAGTAAGAAAGTTTTAGCTCCCTAGAAAACTTTGGACGTGTTCACTGAAATTCCACCACCCCTAAAAAGACGCACATGTACTGAGGGGTTATGTTTCATTTAACTAGAATAATGACCTTTGCTCTGAGGATTTCATGGGAATTCATCACTGGGTGGGGTTAATTGCCTTTGACTGTGTCTTGTGCCATCAGTTTTTCCCATGACGGTCATTAAATCCATGGAAATGCACCGCCCAAGTCATTAATTAACATTAATAGGAACTATATACTCTGTGTGCATCTCAGCTGGGGACACTGTGCCAAATTTGGGCCACACTTTTGCATGGAAGACTCCCACAGAAAACCAGCTACATGCACATGCATGAATCAAAGATAAGAATTTAGATTATGGCCACATCCAAAAGCCACTGAAATCACTGGAAAAGCTCCAATTTGGCTTTTGCTCAGGTGTCTCATGTCAGCAAACACCCACACTTCCACTTCACCTTACTAGACACAGCACATTTTTCTTTAAAACTCCTGAATTATGAAAGAGAATTTGACCTGTGTTCTTTGTCTACTGTGAGCTTCAAAGTCACCTAAAACAAACCCCAGCAACTGCCAGGGCCCTCCAAATTGCTCCAATGATCCCTTAAACAAAATATCTCTTCCACAAATTCATTCTTCCTAGAAATGCCTTCCCTTGGCACATTTTCTGCATTCAAAACACCTATTCTAGTGTCACTGAGAAAACAAAAGAGTGAAGAGCATGGAGTGCCAGGACAAGGGGGAATGGCTTCCCACTGCCAGAGGGCAGGGTTACATGGGATATTGGAAAGGAATTCCTGGCTGTGAGGGTGGTGAAGGCCCTGAAATGGAATCCCCAGAGAATCTGTGATTGCCCCGTGATCCCTGGAAGTGTCCAAGGCCAGGCTGGATGGGGTTTGAAGCAACCTGGGATAGCAGAAGGTGTCCCTGCCCATGGCAGAGGGTGGCACTGGATGGGGTTTAAGGTCCCTTCCAACCCAAACCATCCTGGGATTCTGTGATCATGTGACAAGTGACACCAAGTCTGTTTAGCAGACTGGAAAAGGAGGAAAGCAAAGGTGGAGCTTGCAAGTGTTATTCCTAAAGTGTCACAATACAGGGCAAAAGGAAACAGCCTCAAGTCGTGCTGGAGGTGGGGAGGTTAATTTGGATATTAGGACAAATTTCTTCATGGATAGGGTAGTCAGACACTGGCACAGCTGCCCAGGGCAGTGGTGGAGTCCCCATCCCTGGAGGGATTTAAAAGCCATGTGGACGTGGCACTTGGGGACATGGGTCAGTGGTGGCCTTGGTGGCACTGGGGGAACGGTTGGACTCGATGCTCTCAGAGGTGTTTTCCCAAGCTCCAGGAGTGACAGTTCCATGGTTCAGTGACACTTTACTGTGCCATAAATCAAGTCCCTCCGGATGGGAGAGAATTTGCTGAAAGTCCTTGCAAGGAGTTTCAAAGATAAACTGAGACTTTTCCTTGAGTTTCAATGCTTCCAGATAGTTGTTTATTAAGTCTTATCAGAGGAACAGAGCCACTAGCGTGACCCAGGTACAGCATAGAGCACAGAAAAGCAGGAGTGAGCCCTCTCTATCAAGATTTACACAGCCTTTTAAAGATATTTTAACCAATAGTTACTAAAAATGTACATTATTTTCACTTTCCTACCAATTATTCAGTAACACGACTAAGAACTGTGGAATTCTCTATCCAATCATTCCAAACTACTTTTACTGCAGAATATGGAGTAGGAGAAGAAAGAGAAGAAGGTTTAGAGAACAACAACAATCCTCCATTTTGATATTTTTTACTCTTATTTACTTACTACAAAGAGAAGCCCAAAATATCTAAATTTTTCACCCTGTGACAATCTTACATAGTAGTCTATCACCTAATTCACACCACTGTATTTTCTAGTTCTTGTCTGACCGTTGGTAATTTTTTCCGAGGTTTGAGGCTAAAACAGTGTTGTTCAGGGGGGTAAGAACCCTTAAAAACAGGCAGAGAAATATTCTCAGCACTCTGGATTCCTACAGTTCAGCACTCACCATGGACCTGGAGGCTGTAGAGCAGCTCGGCGGTGCCCGCGGCGTTGGCAGCCAGGCACCTGTAGAGGCCGGAGTCGGCCACCTGTGCGCCCTCGATGTGCAGCACCTGCCCCCTGTCACCCAGCGCTCGCCCGTCCTTGGACCACGAGATGGCTGCGGGGGAGGAACGGGGACAAGTCACCAACAACCCCGACAAACACAGCAGCATGGAGCCATCACCCCGGCCACCTCAGCTTTCACACACAATGCCCACCTTTAACAGTCAATGGCAGTGTTAACCGTGATTAAGAATAATAAAATGCAACAGAAAATTAGGAAATTGGAAGATTTGTACAAAATACTGACTATGCTCCAGAATTCAACAGCAAATTGGACACTATCATCCACACCCCCCCTAGATATTTATGGAAAAGTGTTCTGAAATTGAAAAATTATCACGCAAAGCAAATTACAGGAAATTTACTTATCTTATACCAAGGTAAAGAGCAGCTGTTTAAAACCACACAAAAATATGAAGGTGTCCCTGCCCATGGCAGGGGGATGGAAGGAGATGAGCTTTGAGGTCCCTTCCAACCCAAACCATCCAGGGATTCTATAATATGTATCAAATTTTTTTACCTTTTACCCTAAATTGTCACTACATGAAACTGAACTACCTGGGACAAAGAATCAAAACATAAGCAACCAAATCAAAGTGCAACTGGCAGGTTACAAAATGAAAATAAAGAGCAGAAAACTGGTGTTACTGCAGAAGAAAATTTTATAGGAAGCTGACAACCAAGAAAATCTGTGGATTTTGCATCTCAGCCAAAAGATGGCACCATCCATCAGGAGAATGGGTCACTGAGGCTTTGCTGGCACCACTTCACTACTCAGATGAAACTACTACTCATGGAATGATTACCTGTAATACACAAGGGGTTTTGGGGAAAGACTCACAGCCACAAAGCGCTCTGGCCTGACTGACAGACAAGACTTGCACACAGCTTCTCTCTTTTCCAGTGGGATGCTGTGCTCTCACTTTCCTGACTAATGTTATATCTTGACAATAGGATGGGCCATCACATCATACGAGGGGTGACCAAACTGTTCTTATTGCATAAAATGATCTAAAATCCATCATTTTAACTGTTCTAAAATAACTGAAAATTTGGAGGAAAAAGGGAGAAAAAAAATTTAAATTAGTGTAAAAAAGATATAAAATTCTTATGCTTTTGTAACATTTTAGTTCCTCAATATTTTAATTTTTTAATGTAAGTATAAATTATTCTAGAAAATAATACTTTGCTGTGAATTAATTACTGAAAAGGCAGAAAAGGAGAAGCTGGATGCACATCTGAAATTAGTAACATCCTTCTTCTGAAAGTGTTGCCATAATCAGCGCAAGAATAATTTGCTATATTAGATGTAAGCTCTTAGTAACTATTCCCCCTCTTTTGCTCTACAATAATTGATACAGCAAATTGCTCTCATAATAACATGCCTTTTTATATCTTATCAGGTAACAAAAACCACACATTAGAAAAATCCCAGACATGGGCACACTTGACAGGCACACTCAATCCATGAAGTATTTTAGATCTGCCTTACACTAACAAATACTGACCTGACAGGAGATAAAAGTGGATGTCTTTAAAGCTCATTCAGTAGAAATCCAACAGTGCTCCTGCCTGTGGACAGGGCATCACAAGGGAATAGATTATCCTTGTGATGTGTTTTCACTCATGTATCAGTGGGGATCACTGAATTCCTCAGTCCTTCCTCCATGTCAGCCCATACATTGACATTTCCCATCACACAGTTTCTAGCTGGTTTAAAACCACACAATTAGCTCCACGTTCAGCACATCCATTACTTTCCAAAGACACATGAAAGTGAAACCCTTTATGAGATGTTCCCTGAGGTGCACATGGATACCTGGCAGAGGGTTCCCAGACGCTCTGCATTCAAGATGGATTGGATTATTCACCACCACGGTTTCATTTAATGTTTTTCCTGCATCTTCCAGACTGGGTGGTTCTGGGAAAAGACAAAGGCAGCAGGTTTTCATTAATTCAGCCACCCAGCTAGCAGAGCATCCAATCACAAAGTCATCTACCCTTGGAGAAACTTTGGGCAGTGAGTTGCACAAGTTTCAACTGCTAGATGACCAAGGAATTTCTTCAGAAAGTTCATCTCTGAAATGGGAATACTCTCTAATTATATAATCTCATTAGTTGTAAGAAGAATAAAACATTATTTTTGTTAATGTTAATTTTTTTCAGGAAGAATGGAACTTAAAGTATATTTGCAAGTAATGGGTACACAACACAGAACAGCAATTCTTTCTTGTGGCAAGCTCCTCTCACTTCACCTGGTGAGAGTAAACTGAGTGGTGTAGACAGCTTTAACCTTCCTGAAGTTCAGAAATCTGAAACATGACAGAAACACCAGATAATGACACTTTGAACATGAAGACTGACAGCAAAGGAGAGCTTTATGAGCAAGGGACTGACACTGAAATTAGTTGTGATGCAACTATCACAGTCTGAGTGTGGCTTCTCTAAGTCTCATCCACGGAGACTCTGCAACCTCTCCTCGCTTCAGTTTAACATTTTCCAGTTACTGGCTTGGTTTGGCAATAAAAGTCAACAGAGCCATACTCTGTGAGAATATTGCCACAGACTATTCCTGCACCTCCTGAGGATTCCCACACCTCCTTTGAGGACTGGGTCACATCAGCAATGCACAACACTTCGTGACCATTTCTGAGCCAAATATACATAAATCACGGTGAGAGCGTTTTTTAAATTCACATGCAAACAACAACTTCTCAAGTTTCCCTGATTCTTTTTACACTGTTTTTAGCTGCAAAAGAAAATTCCTTTTAAACAGGATAAATCCCCTTGCAAGAAAATGTTCCTTTCTCAGTAAAGTTATTCCTGTAAAAATTTTCCATTGCAGGGTCACGGGGAATACCAATATCCACAAAAAGCTTGGATGGAATTAGTAATGCCAGTGGTGGTATATCACACATTGATTCAAAGAGTACCCTTCTGAGGGGTGGGTTAGTAGGAATATGTTTGACTTTTTGGGGTACCTCTGAGCAGCAGAGGTACCTGCTCCTTTCTGTGTCCTCTGGTATCACAGGCAAGAGGCTGAACTCTACAAAAGCCAGTTTTGCCTTACTAATGGAGTGGGACAGAGAAGGAGAACCAAGAGGTGGATGTGCAGAGCCAGGAGAAAAGCCAGAGCAAAGTGAGCCCAGCTGCAAGAGCTGTGGGACAGCCCCGTTGGGCCACATTACCGTGCACGTGGAGCCGGGTGTGCTGCTGGGCCTCCCCCGCGGCATTGGTGGCCACGCAGGTGTAGCGGGCGGCGTCTCCAGGCAGGGCCTTGCCAAGCTGCAGAACACGGCCCGAGGCCTCCAGCTGTTCCCAAACACAGAGAGGAGCCATGTGACACCACTGTCCCCGGCACAGCCGCTCGGCAAGAGGGCAAATGGACACAGCCAGGCTCATCCCCTCCCAACCCGGCTCATGGAAAGAGGATACAGCTGGGTCAGAGATGCCAGTGGCCCTGGGACAGCAGCATCAGGAGCTGTACAGGTGTGAGGAGATCCAGCTGACGAGGTGCAGGCAGTCAGAGGAGACTGCAGGCAAGATGCCAAAAACTGCTCCAGCCATGGGAAATCGAAGTCATTGCAAGCACTCACCCTAGGAACATGGATGCCCTCGGGAGGGCTCTTCATGGAAAGGTAGGATCTCATCAGGAGAAGGGAATTACAGGTAGATGCTGCAGTGATTACAGAACAGCTCAGCTAATCCCACCTCACAGGGACGACTGGCTAGAGCCACCTCACAATCAGCAGATAACCACTTGACCTTGAAGGGCAAAATACCACTGGAAGGAGACAGATTCTGAATTTCCAGTCATGGACTCTGCTGATACGAGGTGTCTAGTGGGATTCGGTCGGCTAAACACTGCTATTACCTGAGACACCACCCTAGGCAGGTAAAAAGCCCCTCACTCTGCAAGATGGATCTTAAGCACTTTCGTATTACAGGGTGAGGGAAGCAAAAGGAAAAGAAGCACTAACATGTATAACTTACTGCAATTATCTTCCATGGTCTGGACCCCATAAAAGAATCATGCTTACTCTGATATTTCCCCTGGCTGTGTTTACTGGCTGTCCATCTTTTAACCAGGTTATGGAAGGGCTGGGGATGCCACTGGCTATGCACTGCAGCGTCACAGGCTTGTGGAGCACAACTGCTCTCTCAGAAGGCCCAGCTGATTTAATGGTTGGAGGAACTGCAAAAAGCACCAGAAACAAAAATGATGCATCATTTAAACATGTACATTTAAATATATAGAAGCCATAATCCAGAGGTAAGTGCAGCTTTACTTCTACTTCCAGATTTAGTGGAAGGTGCCCCTGCCACAGCTGGTGTCCAACCCAAACCATTCTATGATTCTATTTCATCTAATCCCCTCTCCAGTTTTTCAACCTGCTAATGCAAACAAACATTTATAGAAAGTTTGAGCACCTTCTTGCCACAGATTTGAAATAAAAGCAGTCTGCTGCTTCCTGTCCACCTTGAGTAACCTACCGTGCACTGTAACATCAAATTCCTTTGCATGTTCTCCCGCCTTGTTTGCAGCCACACACTTATAGCGGCCGCTGTCTGACACTTGAGCTTGAGAGATTACAAGTTTCTGTCCATTTAATAAGACCTTGTGTCTAGCCTCCTCTCCAACTGGTTGACCATCTTTGAACCACCTACCAAAAAGAAAGTTCCATCTCAGATGTCTGTGAAAGTAAGATCAATGACACTCCTAAAATATGCACAATTCTATTAAACAGAATGCCTCAGTAACTCTGCATTTCTAGGGAAGTCTGCAGGTGCCAGGTTGTATTCCCCTTGTCTGAGTGCCATGGATTGCAGGGTCTATCAGAAAGGGAGTATTGGGGAACAGCCACTGAAGACAATGTCAGAAAGGTGACAACACATACCTCCAGAGGCAGAGAGGAACCTCCAAAGCAAAAGCAGTCATGGGTGGCAGAAGAAAAGGGCACATTAAGTTGTGTTAGCAAAGAACTTACAGTTTTGTCTGCTCTTGTTTTCTATCCTAATCTCCAGGACATGGACATTGGCACAACAAACAAAACTACTTTAAAATTAAAATCCTGATGTTGCCAAGTGAGTGCCTGATGGTGTTATCAGCAGAGCCAGGAGTTTGTCCTCTACTCATTAACCACCAACTGATTAACACAGGTGGCTCATAAAGCTCACCTAACGAACCAGCAGATTTATTTGTATTTTTTCTACTGTCGTATCAGTGCCCTTACGTGATAGTTGGTGAGGGTGTCCCTCTTGCTGAACAATCCAGCTCTAAAGGGTTATGGAGGATCACAATGTAGCCCAAGAGCTCATCCCCACCTTCCACAAATGGTGGCACTGTGAGAGAAAAATCCACCAACAGAAACATTTACACATCACAAACATCAAACAAGTCTCTCTCAAATAGCACTGTCAAACATACCCTGATTCATTATGAACCACTGTTCCTTTTTGAAGGGAAACATCTGCCCAGTGACATTTTGTGGCTTCAAATCACTGTTCACACTTTTTTACTGTTTCTTGTTTGGTTGTGTTTTCCAGATTCTGTCAGAAGAACCTTGTGAATGGGTGGGAAGGGGGGGCCTTTTAGCACCCTCTGCCAGCAGAAGGAGAAAACAAAGGTGCAGAGGATACTCTTCCAGGTCCTCTTCACCCTGTCTCATCCTCTCTGGGAAGGAAGCACTGCCACACTGCTCATCCATTATCAAGATCAGTGACATTTACCTGCTGAAGCAGAAGGGATGCTCTACATCTGCATTCAGTATTATGTTCAAGTGAGCAAAACCTAAAATTCAGTTCTTTACAGTTCTCTTCCATGTCAGGAGAAGGTGATTCACATTTTTTTCACAATGTGAATTCACAATTCACAATGTGAATTCACATTCACATTCATTTACCTCAAGACATTCAGAAGGGACTGCTGAGATACAGACTGTGGTAATGGATTCAAGGGATATAGAAGAAAAAGAATTTTTTTCAGTATAAGATTCAAAACTCGCACAACTCAAATTCAGAGAAAGATGTCCTCTCCCAGAGGCAACTACTCAGCAATATTTTTTATGGATTTCTGTGATTTTCTTCTCTGAAGACAAGTAAGAAGAATTTTAGAGGTTACTGAGAATAGTATTTACCTACCACACACACAAAAAACCTTCAAGAACTAACCTGAAAGTACAAGTCTTCAACTGTCTTGTAGCCCTGGACAGAAAAGTTGTGCAGTGCCCAGGTCTAGCTAGATACAGAGCGTGACTAACTGATCTTAATATATTGATACCAACAGAAATAAAACCATAGGTTTTATGGAACTTTTCCATCTTAGGTTTAAAGGAATCTGATAAATCCGCAGCTCACACACCTAAGATTTCAACATCATACTTGATTTCTTGTTCTCCAGCTATGCTTGTGGCCACACACCAGTACTGGCCCCGGTCAGCCTCAACGGTGTTCAGGATCTCCAGCTGCTTCCCTCCAGCCAGGATACGGAGCTTGTCACTTGCTTTCACTGGAACCCTATCTTTTAACCAGGTCAGGAGAGGGGGAGGGTTGCCAGCAGCCTTACACTCCAACGTCAGGGAATTACCAGCAACCACCTTCCTGCTCTGGGCTGCGTCAGCATTGCCTTCAATTACTGGAGGAACTGCAGGAAGGAAAAAATATATTGCAAGCCATTAATTCTGTAGCCAGAAAATGTATTAAGAGAAAATGGGTTCGTTCCACCCACTCTGGCTCCATCTGCCATCATGTCAGGCACAATTTCATGTGAGAATTTGCTGCTGGGGCAAGGCAAGGCAGAGAAGTCAAATGATGTAGTTCAGAACTGACCAGCTGTATAAAACAGAGGATATGCAGGACTCTGAGAGGGAAGAACTAGACAAGAAGGACTTAAAAGAGTACACTAAAGATCCCACCCAGAGTGGGTCTTTCAAGTAAGTATTGTTTAGCATGGAGATGTGAGATAGAGAATGATATACATGGAAAAGAAATAGTTGAGTAGAAGAAAGCATGGTACCAAGGCTGGTGAAGGGAGGGCAGGGTTAGATGGGGTATCAGGAAGCAATGGTTCCCTGTGAGGGTGGGGAGGCCCTGGCACAGGGTGCCCAGAGAAGCTGTGGCTGCCCCTGGATCCCTGTGAGTGTCCAAGGCCAGGATGGACGGAGCTTAAAGCAAATCTGGGATGGTCGAAGATGGGGGGCATGGGGTGGGGGGCGGCACTGGATGGGCTTTAAGATCCCTTTCAACCCACACCATTCTATGATTCCATGAAGTCATGAGCTGTTGGAGAGCCCCATAAAGCAGAGGGTCTAAATCTCCCTCTACGCAGCCCTGCCAACAGAGGCCAGAGTTTAATCACAGCCACTGCCAGGCTGCAGAGGCTGAAAATGTCTCCCACAGCTGTTCTGCAGGAGCAATTAAGCAGTCCAGGAGCTGTCCCTCACCATAGACATCCACGTGGAACAGCTTCTCTGCAGTCCCCGCAGCGCTGCTCACACGACACGAGTACTGCGCAGAGTCTGACACCTGCGCCCGCGGGATCTGCAGGAACTGCCCTCTGTCCACATACAGAGCCTGGGGGCTGGAAATCACACGCTGCCCATCCTTGTACCAGGCGATGGTGGGCACAGGGATTCCCTTGGTTTCACATTCCAGATTTATCAGGTTGTTGAGGAGCACCGATACCTCTGTGGTAGTGTTTCCTCCCTTAATACTAGGGGGGACTAGTTCAAAAGACAAAACAGCAACATTAAAGCCTTAGGCTACAAGTACGTGCAGATTTAAACAAAACATTAAAATGCTGTAAGAATAAAATATCTTCATCAGCCTTCCAACCCTTCCTGCTGTGTTTTGTTTAGTTCTTTGCCCAGCAGCGCTGATCTATCACCTGTACAGTTCTCCAAGGCACACAGCGTTGAAATCATGAAGAGAACAGAACAAAAAGGCCACCAGGTTCCAACGTGTGCCAGGTTAGGACAGCTAGGCCTCCGTGCCTCCTGCAATGCATTTGGGCAGCCCTCTTCCCTATCTCCAAAGAAAGAGCAATCCCTGGATACCTAGGGAGGTGCATCCTCCCAGGAAGCGTCCTTCTATTGAAAATACCAAACACACCCAAGAGCCTCCACAACGGCAGTGGGAACTGCTCCATGCTCCAAACTTCTGAGGGTGAAGTCACTTACTTTGAGACTAAGTATGAGCTTAACAGTCTTGCTTTATACTCCTATTTTTGAAGCTTTTTGGCCCATAGTCATTTCCCTCGCTCTCTAGGCAGCAGGACTCGGATTTTTCTAGCAAGCAAGCTCTTGTGTAAATCAGCCAATATAAAGAGTCCGTAAATCTCTATAGAAGCAATAAAAACACAGTGCAATTGGCAACGACTAAATTTATGGCTGCTGAAAGTACCAGACACATCTGGCAGACACATTGACTCCTCTGCTGCCAAACATGCTCAGTACATCCACGGATTCCTCTAACTTCCATAGTGGTCATTGAAAACACCACTGCAGAAATGTAAAGCAAAGTGTCTGTGAATGGATGAATCCCCATCTGAGACAGGTCCTGCATTAACAAACTACAATGAAATATTTACTAATTAAACATTATTTTGTATCAAAACCCCCAAATCCACCGAATCTGCCAAAACACACCCAGTTCAAAGGCAAATGCATTTCTCTATCAGAGATGAGGAATGGTTTTAATATGGTGTTTTGGAAAACTATCACAGCCAAAAGCAGGGCTAAACAGCTGAAACAAAGTAAGAACTAGCAGGAATTAGCATTGAGGTTCCTCACTTACTCTGTGGGCTTCTGTTTGTCCAGACAGGACTAATGAGAAAAATAAAAATAAAGAGAAGTTCCATTCTGCTGTCATAAATTCATCTTTCCTGAAGAATCTGAAATAAATCGACTCATCTACGAGGATTTTATCTGGTGGGGGAGGAGGGGAGCCATTTTATTCCTCTAATCTCAGAACAGTCACAATCCCCTGCAAGTCTTTCCAGCATTCTTTTTTCATGATAGAAAAAAGTTTCACCATGACTGGTGTACAGCCACATTCCTGTGCCTGTGGGTGCTCTGTGCTGCAGAAATGTCCCAGATGAGAGAAATAATGCACATTAAGTTCACAGAATCACACACAACATTCAGGAACAAATCTATAGCAAGTGAGGACTTGAGAGCTCGAAGACTCAAATCCCTACCCCTCACACTCCAGGCACAAGAATTTCTGAGTCCCATAAGGCACAGGGTGTATCCTAGGACCAGGTTAAGTAAAATAAGACCAAATGCATGTTAAAATCAAAATCTTACTAATTTTCTCCTCCTTAAGACAGATCAAAGCAATAAAGCCAATGTGATAATAAAATAATTCAGTTGAAACTAATAGCAGAATTTGAGAATGCCCTTCAAGATTTCTGGCTTTCACTAATCAGAAAAAAAAAAAATCATATAAACAACACTTCAAGGTGTTTTTCCAAGCCTGCAAAGACTACATCCATACTTAACTTCATACATACAAATACTCCAAAAGGTAATTTTGCGAACACATGACTATTAAATTAAGTTTACACACAAATTTTGTAGCATCAGAGACTTAATTTGTATTTGCCTGAGTATAAAAGAAACCTTATGAGTAGAACAAGAGGATCTTCTGGGACCAGGCGTTCCATAAACTTACCATGGACAATGAGCCTGACCTCCTTCACCTGTTTGCCAGCAGTGTTGGTGGCACTGCACTGGTAGCGACCCTTGTCAACCCTGCGAGCACTCCTGATGTGGAGAACTTGGTTCCTGTCCAGGAGCTCAACATTGGGATCACCCAAAAACAAGGGCCTGAAACAGAGACCATTTGGCTTCACAGAACTGTGCCCCCACCCTTTCAGCATTAATTTAAACTGCCAATAAGAAGAAGAGGCCCTTTGGTGGCAGTAATTGTACCATTCAAGAGTGCCATTTAGCACTAAATTAATGGCTTTAATCACAAGAACCACCATGCAGTGACAAGCTATTATGATTAACTCTACTCTTAGCTTCTAAAAGAAACCTAACCACAGAAAGTACTTTTCTCAGACCTCCAGGATGCCAGCATCAGAGCCAGAGTCCCATGTCTTACCTCAGCTCCTTTTCCTAATTTATTTAGTCATGCCAGGCTTTTGCCAATAACAAAATGTCAACTATTACACAGGAACTACATATCCATAGCAAGGAGTAAGGAATTGCCACAGCAGAATACCTGTGAGTCCTGACCAATGCCTACACTGAACTACATTGTTAAAACACGAAAAACACCCAGCCCAGCTGGGTTTTCAGCTAATATTTAAGCCATCAAGAATTCTTCTCCTGGTGTGCTTTCCTGGAAGATGAGATGAGGAATGGAAACATGCAGGCTATAAATGTTTTCAAATCTTTACTGTGTGTATGTATACAAACCTTTGTATACACCTATATGTATTTCAAACCTTTAATGTATATATGCAGAACTGCACAAGGCACTAGCCACCAAAATGTTTGATACGAGTTCTGTCTACCAGTGAAAAAATCATCTCAGCTAAACAACTGCATTTTAACTAATGATGTGTTTAAAATAATTCAGGTAGAATAACTCACAGAATAAACCCAAAGAAATGGTTCTGCTTATCTTGCTTCACCATCACCTTGCACCAAAAACCCAAAATCTGCTCTACAAGTGCCAATAATGGGTGAGTTCAGAAAGAAAAGTGGGATGTTAAGTTTTGATTAAAGAATTTACCACCTCACACCACCCCAAATGCTGATGGCACTGAATTAACACTACGTAGTTAAACACTGAACCTCCTCCCTCTTTGTTCTAGGGGAGGATGAGCCTGACACAAACCACAAAAGCTGCAATATACTCACTTGCCATCCTTGAACCAGTGAATGTCAGGAACAGGGAAGCCTTTGGCTCTACATTCCAGACGGATTTCCTGGTTGAGGATGACTGCCACTTCACCAGCGGTATCGCCACCTATTATGCTTGGTGGAACTTTAAAAAGACAAACGTTAAGGAAGGACTGGTATTTAGCCAGGGAAGCTGCGCCCTGTGACTGAAGGGAATGCAGCAGTGGATCTGGCTGTTCCCTTGAAACACCTTTCATGTTCACTGCAGAGGGAATTCCGCAGATCACAACAGCCTGTCTATCGTGACAAGCACCTCCACACCTGCACTGGTGAACTGTACTGGGAAACACCTCTATGTCACACTGCACACCCCAAATACAAAACAAGGCACCACAGCCCAGAAATCAAAAGCAGCATTTTGTCTGGGTTGCTACAAGAATGGCAAAGTTTAAGCACTCAGTGCTTCAGCAGCAAATAGTTCATCATCAGTGAGTGGAAGAATCTATTCATAATGACTTGAAATTTATTGGCTTCTTAAATGTCAACCGTTTTTCCAGTCACCAACTAAAACCCAAACCAAACAAAAATCAACCCCAAAGCCATGGAACTAACCGAGTATATGGAGGTTAAACAGCTTCTCAGAACTTCCTGCTACATTTATGGCTTTGCATGAATATTGTCCAGCGTCCTCAGTAGTAGCTTTCAGGAGCTTCAGTATCTTCCCGTTGTGCAAAATCTGGAGAGCACTGCTTTCCACAACCTTAGAGGAACCCGAGACATTAGCCTTATGTGATCCAAGCTACAGCAGCCAAGTATCACAGCTGGATTTTTATAAGAAAATGGTAGTTTTAGTGGAAGGATAATCTGTTTCCCCTTTCAGTTTCAGCACTAATCTCCTGCCCTGCTGCAATTTATTCAATATGGTTTGTAGCTCAGCCTAGGGCAGAGAGTGGGGAAACTCCATCCAGCAGCAATGGGCAGTCCCACGAGTGCATAAAGGGACCTCTCCTCATCTTAAACTGTGACTTAATCAGCCACAACAGAGGACTCAAGGATAATCCTGAGGAAGTCCATTCACCTCTGAAGGTTCTTATTTTGCCACCCATAGAACGAAAAAAATGGCAATATTGGTCCCCTCTGCATGGACTGGCACCTACAAGACAGGGAGATTTCTAAGGCAAATTCGTAAGGGAATATTGAAAATAAAGAGTTTACATTTGACTTACAGAATTAATGGATGAGCCATATTTAGCTGCCTTCCTGTGGGGGTGTTCTTAGAGCACTTAAATATACATAAAGGCATGTACATGTATTTATTTTGAATGAGTTCTCATGTCAAGCCCTCAAAAATCCGCAGTTAGATTAATCCCACATACCTGGATATCATCCTTATACCAGGAGATGACTGGGAAGGGGTTACCAGTTACTTCACAGAAGAGACTTACAGGGTGATGAACAACCACAGATGTATTTGTCACCTTATCTTGATCCCTAATTTCAGGAGGAACTGCAAGAAAGCTCAACATCAGGATCTAAGTCTTCCATTCCAGTGACTCCCCCCTTCCTCCTTTCCATCCCAGTCAAGGACCACTACAGATCAAAATTTCTCAAACCCTTCTCATTCCCTTCCCAACATTTCCATTTCTTTCAGCTCTGGACATATGTCCCTGCATCCTTTCTTCTCTTTGCCAAAAAACAGTCTTCTCTTGTCCAATAACAGACTCCCAGGGAAACTCACTCAAACACAAGCACCATCAACATTTTAAGAGAATAATCTTTAAATTCATCTGAAATTTAAACTTGAAATCTCGTGTTATTTGCTTAGGATATGAAGGAAGCATATTCCAGATTCATCCTTCCTCTTCACTGGTCCAGTCATGCCCAAGAACCCCATCTATCTTTTGTCCCACTATGAATGCAAAGAGAATGGCCGTAAGTGGTGGATTAGAAAGTTCCAACGCCACTGATAAGCCCTGCTGGCATGAGATGGGATTCCTGCTTTTCTCAAAACAATCCTGCTAAGGCATTAGAACTAACTATCATGGGAAGTGAACAAGGCTGAAACAAAAGTAGCTTGTAGGGTTTCTATTTTCTAACTAGGATTCTGAAAGAAAAAGAGTATTAGCAACTAGAAATCTCCTAGTCTGTGTTTATTCTGATAACTCTTCTCTTATTTGAAATGCAGATCTAGCCCTCCATCTGTAATTTCTACAGTACAAAGCTTCACTTGTTATTTGCATTAAAATTTTCAAGTGTAACTGGAGTTTCTACCAATAAGATGTACCTGGATCCTTGAGCAAAACAAAGATGATAAAGTCATGGAGAACAGAAACAACAGGGGAAAAGAAAAACTATAGAGAGTGTCAGAAAAATAGAAAGTTCTCAGATGAAATTTTATAATTTAACAGCACAAGGGCAGATTTGGGCCATGCAATTTCCAACAAGAAAATAGAAGACACTTCTCCAAGCCAGCTCCCCAAGGGCTATACTGTATTATTTACCATGGACTTTCAGGCTGTATCTCCTCTGTGTGCTCCCAGCCTCGTTGGCTGCCACGCAGACATAGTCCCCATTGTCCAAGGGCGTGAGGGCAGCTATGACCAGCAGGGTCCCATCCTCCAGCACCGAGAGCCCCGGCTCAGCCCCGGTCAGCTCCCGCCCGTTCCGCAGCCATTTGATGGCTGGCTTGGGAATACCTGCAAGGAAAAGGGGAAATGGCCACAAACGCTTCATTCAGCTCGGAACAAGATTGATTCAAACAACTCCTGCAGCTTGCTGGAAGTCTTGCTGGAAGGACAACACATGGGAGGCCAGGAGCTTCCAAGAGGAAGCCCCAGCTATTACAGGATGATTTTAACATTAAAAATCTTCATCCTATACATTGTAAAATCCTTGTTGGCTAGCAATGACTTTCCACAGGACTTCCACACACAGTGGTTATTTAAATTGCTGTTAGCTTGATTTTTTCCATATAAAGCAGACATGGAAAATACAGTGTGGATTGGACAGTTTAACAGCAGCTCTGTAATTTGCAATGGTCAGCAGAAAAAGATCCTTTTGTCACTACAAGGGGTAACCAAGACACTCACCTTTTGCAGGGCACGGGAACACGATGCGCTGGTTGGCCACTCTTTCTTGGAAGGGGCTGTTGAATGGAGGGTCCGGGTCCTCGATAGTGGGAGACTCTGAAAGAAAATTAGACCCAAAAAACTGCTTGATCTCTGCTCCAAATGTAAAAATACAGTTTAACAACACATAATACTGTCTCTCATTTACACAAGGTCACATTCCAATAACCCTCTTTACATTGACTGGAATGGGTACTATACAAGGAGTCTCCATTTCAGCGGGAATATTTAGGAAGTAAGCAGCACAAAGAGGCTTTCAAACTCGACAGAAAATAGTTCTCTTTAAATCTTGCTATATTTATTTTGAAGGCAATGTTTCTGCATAATCTGAAAAATACTATTTTAACTGTTTTTTCCCCACACCACATATTTTAGTGCTACTGCCATCCTTTGTTCTCAAGTCTCATTTTAAACTTGTGTGCAGCCTGAGACTATACAATGAATACTCTCTACAATTACATAAAGCTACTGAGAGTTCTTTGTTGTCTGTAAGAAGTGCTTCTCAGCACCTCTAATCCACAGGGATCAGAATGTTGCCTTTAGACTTTTGCAAAGAAGAAATAGTTCCTGCTTAGCTTAAGTCAGTCATGCTCCATTGACATCTGTCAGCCCCTCAGGTGAGGAGTTACACTACATAATTAAATTGGCACATTGACCACTTACCCTTTCACTATTCCAACATCATTTTTTAATTTAAATATACATATAGAGAGAGAGCGCAAGAGCATGTGCTTTTTTTTTATTTCTGCAACCTCTCCAAAGACTATTTGCTCATTCTAATTCTCCCCAATTACCATCAGAACATAACATCTAAACCAGATGTGGCTTTTGCATCACGTAACAGTGGGCGGCAGAGAGCCCTGCCCTGCAAAGCCCCAGCCCCACGGCACTGGCAGGGAGTCCCTGCCAGCCCGGGCCAGGGCAGAAGCGTGGCCCCAAGCAGCTACCTTGCACTTGTACTGTGACCTCCGCCATGTCACTGCCCACATCATTGGTGGCCACACAGGTGTAGACGCCAGCGTCAGGGAGCTGGACGCTGCTGATGCCCAGAGCTCCGTCCGGGCTCTGCAGGAACTGCCCCCCGTCTGTGGGCACCGCACTTCTGCCTCGGAACCAAGAGACCGACGGGGCAGGGACGCCCTGAGCACTGCAGGGAAGCTCCACTCGCTGCCCAGCCTGCACTTTCAGAACTCGAGGCCCACGCTGGATCCTTGGAGGAACTGAAGAAGACAAGTTTAGTCTACAGAAATGTGGAAGAAACAATGTACAGGACCATTCCTAAGGCTGGGAGAGCTGGCGATGTTCAGCCTGGAGAAGAGAAGGTTCCAGGGAGACCACAGAGCACCTTCCAGTGCCCAAAGGGGCTCCAGGAGAGCTGGAGAGGGACTTGGAACAACGGCCTGGAGGGACAGGACAAGGGGGAAGTATTTTAAACTAAGAGAGGGGAGACACAGACCAGATACAAGGAAGAAATTTTTTATCGTGAGGGTGGGGAAGCCCTGGCACAGGGTGCCCAGAGAAGCTGTGGCTGCCCCTGGATCCCTGGAAGTGTTCAAGGCCAGGTTGGACGGGGCCTGTGCGGCACCCTGGGCTAGTGGAAGGTGTCTCTGCCCATGGCAGGGGGTGGCACTGGGTGACATTTAAAAGTCTCTTTCCACTCAAATCATTTTATGATCCTATGAAATTCTTCTATAATTTTAGAAAATGTTCCTTATTCACTGAAACCAAACACCCTCAGGTGTGGAAGGTATCACTCAGGTGACTAAAAAAGCAGCCCTGCATGTTCTCTGCACAAAATAGGATGGGAAATACCCTGGTGCTGAATTTATTTGAACAAGCCACATTTCAAACTCTACTGCACAACTCCCATGAGCACTGTCATATTCTGAGCACACTGGAAGAGCTGTGGGTACTGGCTCCTCATAACACAAAACAATTCAAAAAGCTTTTATGATAAAGTTAATCACATTTTCCTTTTGGCATTTTAATTTCCTTTCCCTAATCCCTGATCTTTGTAGACTTCCAAACACAAGTTCAGACAGGAAGATAAAATATGACTGGAGGTGATTTTGCTGGTCCTAAAGAATAATATAAATGCACCATAAGTCTTTTGCCACAATATTTTTTTTCCTAAGGATTGTTGGCAATAAAAAGACTTTAAAAAAATGCCTGAAACATTAACAAGGGATATTTTTCCAGACGTGATATTGTGTGAGTGGTTAAGAAACAGTGGTTGAGCCCCAGTATGGGGAGAGCAGGAGAGAGACAAGGGAGTGACATGGGATAAAGGTAAGGAGGGGGACACAGGTCCTGGAGTGGCCGGAGCCACTAGGCACCTTTACACATATCTATGTATTAGTGTGTGTTTTTACAGCATTTCCGTTCCACAAAATCAGTAACTCACATATGAAGAGAATATGACCTGAAAGAACCACAGTTGAGACGATTTATTGTCAGTCAGGAAAAACATTTGAAAACCTCTTCAAGATGCTCAGTTCCACGTGGAAACTTGCAGATGATGAACCCTGAAGTTCCAACTCACCATATACACTGAGCTTCACTGACTGAGTCACGTTCCCAGCAATGTTTGTGGCGACACACATATACATTCCACTGTCTGAGACTTGGGTCTCAGTGATCTTCATTGACCCTGAGGGGAGGAAAGTGTGTCTGGAAAAAGAAGAAGCAGATAAACCGCATAAACATGTATGGAAAGATGAATGACCTCTCCTTACACGCTGCTAATGATTGCTATGAGCTAAAATAACACCACTCTGACCATATTACTCAACTATGACTTATATTTACTCTGTTTTTTTCCTAACTCTTTATGGAGCCCCTATATTCAGAATACACAGCAAATATCTAAAATTTAAGATCCAAATTACAAAATTTGGTTCTAGCTATTTATAGGACTTATTAAAATGTGATAGCGGCAGAGAAATGGAGCTCTTCATCCTCCTGTTAAAAATTTTTGCTCAACTCAGGTCAGTAGGGTCAAAAAGTTAAAACTTTTAATACTGCTTCATCCTGCCAAAAAATGATGTTACATTGATCCAAGATGGAAGACAGGATTTTGATTCAAAACTGCCAGTTCTGGTATTTACAGGAATTGTCATTATTCCCCAGTAAATAATTAACTACACAGCATTAAGTTCTCCCACAGTTCTGGTCACAGATCTCTAACACCAGAAGCTACACTGGCCAGATAAGCCAAAATCTTCTGTAGGAGTCAAAGGTAATAGAGAGAGAAAATAAGTGAGGAGGGAAGAAAAAATGACAGCTAAGGACTGACAAGAAGAAATTAAAGCCTGGCACTCAAGGTAACACCCAGAATTGGTGGGAATCGGTGGGATCATCTGTCTTCCTTTCTCTGGCACTAATTGGGACAACATTATCATAAGGACATAAATGGTGAATCTGGGGATTGCAATGGCTGGAGAGATGAAGGGAAGGAAAGTGAAATGTATTTTCTTCAGTGTAAAATCTGTCTGATACTACAATTCCTCCTCTGCTGCCTGTATCTTTCCAAACTTCTTCGTACTTTTTTTATAAGCCCAAAAGACAAAATTTCTGAGGCAACTTCTCCTCCTTGATTTTGTCCAGTAATTACGTTTGCTTTCTGATAAAAGTTCCCTCATATCTGATTTCCCTCTCCCTTTGTTTACTGTTCACATTTCTAACAAGATCTTTGGGTGGTCTCAAACAATTCTGTTTGGACTAATCTGTAACTTTTGCTGACATCTGTAAACAATTTTATGGAAAGGGCTGAGCTGGACTTCTATTCCTCTGGACAACTTGGATCTCACCACAACAGCCATGAGCAAGTAGCCTAATTTATCAGTGTCTCCTGAGGTAAAACGAGGACAAGTAAGAGACGAAGAATGCAGATTTGTTAGTGCATGCAACATGCTCACAGGAAACAGCAGAAAATTCCACATGGATTACTGAGAACAAGCCAACTCCCTGCACACGAGCCTCCTTCAGCAGACATGGTGGCCAAAGAGCTGCTGAGGCTGTCACAAGCTCCCTGGAACGGCTCCAAGGTGCAGGTTTGGCCACAGGGGAAAGAGTATCTCCGGTACAATTCCTTAACTCAGCTCAGACACTGGCTGATTCTGTCCATGGGATCACTGGGAGACACCAGCAAGCACAGTGTGCCTGTGGCCAGCCTTGCCATCCTCTGTTTCATGGACATAGCTGGCCTTTCTGAGGGACCCCGAGGAGCAGAAAGCAGCAGCAGAACCTGTGACCGTACCTGGCACTCCAGTGGGGAACATCCAGGGAATAGTCACCAGCTCATCTCCCCTATTGTTCTGTGGCACATTAAATAAAAAGGGAGAACTCCCTGTCCAACACAGTCCCCAGCTCTTCGTTCTCTAAGGCTGTCAGCTCAACATTTTACAAGTATTTAACTCTGCTTTCACATGTTCAAGAGTCTCTGGTGAGTTTTTGCATCCAAAACACAGCAAGCAACGCGCCCTTGTCAGCACACCCAAACATTTATCACCATCATCTGTATCCTACTGGCAGTCCAGGCTTTGTGCAAATCACAGACAGTACTCCCCTGAGCATAAATGTGAAGTACGTAAGAAAAGAAGCACAGTTTTTAAACAATTATAATCATGCACATATTATGAGGGTCTCTGGGCACCACCACAGTACAAATAGCCAGGATCTCTTTCCTCCTAGCCTCCTGAGATTGGATATAAGCACATGCTGGAACTGGAGCTGTGCAACCATGCACAGGCTTAGCAGTCTTGGGAAATAGAGTTTCACCAGCCAGTACAACAGGTCAGTCAGGACAAAGTAACACCTTCTGAGCAATCCTGTGGTAATCAGAAATCACATATCCTTCCAAAATCTTGAAAGCTTAAGAGGCAATTTCACTTCTTTTATTTTCATCAGACACTGTTACCTTGGAGAGAATGGAGATATGAGCTGCATTTCTTTGGCCCAGGTAATTATGGGGGGTGGCAAGCTCCTCACTTCACATGGAAGTGTGACATCTTCCCCTGCAATTACTGAGACCTCTATGGGTTTATCATGTGCATTTCCTTGCTGGTCTCCAGGCCTGGACACTCTAGGTTTCACTGTAACATGGAACACGTTAAGAAGCTGCAATGAATATACATATTTGTACAAATGTAACACCAGACAACATCTCTTTTTTCATCAGGTATAAAACATCACAATCCTATTTTAATGACCTCTCTGCAATAGAGATAAATCACTGCCATGCTGATGCAGTGATGCAGTGCCTGTAGCTCAGACATGGGCCCACATGGAACACCACAAATACCAGAAAGCCTGGACTACCCATTCAGAAAGATGGACAGAACAGATGGCTGTAATTCCTGCATGTTCTGAGCTCTGTATGGCACAGGTAGTTTGCAACCACTCCCTGAACTGTTACACTACAGCCCCAGTAACTCCAAGCCATAAAAGCCTTGCAAAGAACACCTACACCTAAACCTAAACCAAATTTTAATAACATTGGACTGATGATGACAGGAAGGCTTGGGACTGGTGGGGTTAATGGATCTTCAGTCTTGTATCAGTAGGAAATTCTACTCCTGTACAGATGCTTCCTATCCACTTCCACACAGCTGAAATTATGCTCAGCCCAAGGTCCATGAACTCAAGGTAAGAGGGATCAGGAGGCTTTAAGGGAATTATAATGGCTGAATGACAGGCCTTTGGGATCAGCCATGTACAAAACTGCCTGGTTTGGGGATCCAAAAGCACTAATTAGAGAGGAGTTCCCATCCCATGTGCTCTGGGTGTGTCTAGTTCCCAATGCACTGTATGGATGGCAGGGACACTGCAGCTGAGATGAGGTGACACCCACCATAGACAGTCAGCTGCACCTTCCTGGTGGCATAGCCAGCAGCATTGGTGGCAGTGCACACGTATTCCCCGCTCTCTTCTCCCCCTGGGGACACCACATGCAGGCTTCCATCCGACCCTGCTGAGAATCTCACATTGCTGGGAAGGATTACCTCTCCTTTCTGTGAAAAGAAAAATAATAAAAGTCCACAGTGCCTGGGTTTTCCAAAATAAACCAAATTACAATTATTTCATTCAATAAAAGCTGCTTTTATTCTTTTTGAGGCTGAGATCGACAGAATGTTTTATATTAGCTTAGAAACTTGGCCCTAAAATTCCGTTTATACAAACTAATTAACTACAATTAACTTTTCACAGTCCTTGAGTATCACTTTCTAAGCAGTAACAAGCACAGGGATTCTTACGCAGAAAATTTGCTACATTTTACAGACCCAAAGTCTTAAAAAAATTTTAAAAATAATAGTCAAGAATAATAATCAAGATTTCAACTGAGTTAATTTTGACATTGATTGCCGATGTCAAAATGAATCTTATATATATTACACAAACTTGTTCTTAGTCAGCTGACTCCCCCTTGTCTGTATTGAATAAGTGATAATTAAGAAAAAGAAATCCTCCCATGTTCTCTTCCCTACCAAACCAACAGTTAACCAAGTTCTATTCCTTCTTTGAAACAAAGCTGTTCCCAACGTCCCAATCAGTTACATCTGCACAACTTCTGAGGCCCAGAAGTGCCTTCACACCATGTCATGTGAGCTGTAACATACCCCAAATAACTGTTACTAGCAGAAATCATCCTGTTCAAGGAGGAAAAAAAAGCCCTGACTTTAAGACAAATTCCCTCAAAGGCTGAGGTTCTCCTCAGTGAACATCTTGTCACGGCCATGACTGAAAAGTCATGGATTAACCCCACAGTGCCATTATTTAATACACTTTCCTCAGAGAAAAAAGTCAGAGCTCCACAAGAACAATGAACTCTCAGTCTGTGGCAGGCTGCCTAAACTCAAATTATCAACTCACAACAGGAACAGAAACAATTTCTAAAGTGTAAAACCCATAAAGATACAGCGATAACCTAAACCCTGCCAAAGAATAGAACATTGAGCTGTGGCAGGACCACAGCCAGAAGTTCTGCTCTAACAAACAAAAGCAGCTCTGAACAAACAGAGATTTCCAGGTCCCTCATAACTGGAGCTTTGGGCCATGTTCTCCGAATACAGTTTTTATAACAACTAAATTATGTGTTCAGCCCATCTTTCAGCATGACCAGCTCGAAGGTGAGGGATTACCTTGGACCAGACAATGGACGGCTTGGGAACTCCACTCGCTTTGCAGGGCAGTGTCACTGGGATTCCTTCAATGGTGCTGAATATCTGCTGTCCATGCTGAATGACAGGCAGGACTACAAATACATGCAAATGTTAAAGACAGGCAGAACACATTTTAACATGGCACAACTATTATGATAAAATCCTTATATTCAATTACGATTTCCTACAGGCAAGCAGGGTTTGGGACCTTTCAGCCTCTTCTCCAACCCTAACATGGAAAAGGAGCCACTTTCCAGCCTTTCAGGACAGAATAAATCCCTGTTCACTACAGAGTTTGCCATCCATAAGCTCATCCCTGCATTATGTACATACGGTTTTAAACTAACTGCAGGTATTTCACCGACTGAAATTATTTCAGAAAGGCTTTGTCACATTATCCTCGGCTTTGCTTCTCAAAATCAGTAACAGGAGATAACAAAGACCCCAATTCCCTCACTCATCTGAGCCACCTTTGAATTAATAGAAAAATAAGGTAAGATTTAAGGCTTCAATACCAAAACCTAGATATTTCTAAACACACACAAAGACACTCCTTTTTGTTCTCACGCTCTGAAACATTCCAAAAAACTAGTGTTGACATGGAAGATCTTATGAGTACTTGCCTGTATTGAAAATTTACAGTCATTCTTTATATAAAAGGAGGTTTCAGCATCTTTGATGAAGCTTAAAATAAATCTCCCATTATGAATTTAACACGTGAGAAAATTTAACATGTGAGAAACCATGAAGTGATTGTGGCCTCACAGAGTTAACACAAATATGTTCAGCTGAAACACAGATGGGTCACCAGAGTGCTAACACTTTATCTTGCTGTCAGTGCAGCTTTTGGTATGCTTTAATTAAAAAGAAAAAATAAGTGGAAGGAGAATGGGGATGACACCAAAAACAACAAACAAATTATGACTTCTACCAAACTCGTAATTCATTTTCTTTCATTCTAATTCTTCCATGAGCTGTGCTTCCTTATCCCAGTTATGAAACATTCAGACAGCACTTCTCATGGTTTCCCAGCAAACTCCCACTTGCACCTGTTTGTTAATTAAGCCAGATGAAGATTGCACAGCCCAGCCTTTGAATGAGGATCTTTTGTGAACACGAAATAGTTTTATTTGATTTTACTTGAAAAGCAGTCTTGACCACTGTTGGGGTTTTAGTTTAGTCTTAGTTTTTTTTCTGTTAAAGGAATTTTCTCCCATATGCATGTTGCTAGGGGACAAATAGCTGTACTTAAGAAAGACAAAAAAGGGAGTGGGGCGGGCCTGGCTACTCCTTTTGTCTACACCTGGGTGTGGGGTCAGTTCGCTCTCAGCGTCCGGAGAGAGAAGCTGCAGAGAAAGGAGCTGCTGTTTCTTTCTTTTTGGCCGTTCTTCTCTTCCTGCTGGAAACAATGCCGGGACCCCAAAAGCCGCTTTCCCTGCCCTGCTGGAGGCCGAGCTGTGGCTGCCCTGCAACACTGCTGTGTTTTCGCTACGCTGTAGCCCTGCTCACCCTGCCTGCCTGGGCATCCGTGGGGTTCTCCCATCTGGATACATCTCACCTGCCACCCGGGATTTGCATTCGTCCCTGCCGCTCTAGCCTGCCGCTCTAGCCTGCTGCTCCCGCCTGCCGTTCCAGCCTGCTGTTCCTGAGAGTCCGGGATCAGCTGCCCAGGGGTTTGTGAAGCTTTTTTGTTCCTTCCCTTCCCGGGATCCCAGGGCACCGGTGCCGCGTGCTCCCCGAGCTCGCTCCGGAGCGCCCCCTGCAGCCGCGGGGGAACCATCGCACCTGCCCTGCTCACCGGGAGCCGCCAGCGCCCCTGCCGGCTGCGAGCGGAACTGCACCCGAGGGGAAAGGGCCTGACAGCCGAGAAGGCTGGCACTGGGTTTGTGTGTGCTGTTACTGCCATAGTTATTGTTGTTTGTTTGACTGGTTATATACATATACATATATATATATATATATATATATAGTAAAGAACTGTTATTCCTATTTCCCACATCTTTGCCTAAAGGCCCTTGATTTCAACATATAATAACTTGGAGGGAAAAGGGGTTATATCTGCCACTTCAAGGGGGGCTTCTGCCTTCCTTAGCAGACACCTGTCTTTCAAAACCGAGACAGATCTTGGCGCCCAACGTGGGGCCTGAGGGCATTAAGAGAGAGAGGTGAAAAAAAAGGAATAACAGTTCTTGGATAACTTTATTTTGTGTGCCAGATATAGGAACCTTGTTAGGCTGCACTATGTGGTCTAGTTTACCCTGGTTCGGGTGGCATGTGGCCGTGGCTATATTCTTCCCCTTTGCAGCTCCTTACTTGAATATGGGTCCTCTGACTACCATTGCTGTTATCCAGCTTGTGTTATGGGTCGAGAAGGTGAGGAATTCATGGGTTTTTAGCTTCCTCCGGAATGTGGGCACATGGATAAACGGCTATCACACACTGAGCACATGTTTTTGGGGTTATGTTAACAATGGTACCTTCTGTGAGGAAATGACACCAGGGGAAGTTTTCCCCCAACCCCTCAACCAGTTCTTCGGGCCCACCCCATCAATTTTCGAACGGTTTAAATTCCCTCTGAATATTAACCATCTGCTGCTGATAGGCCTACTCTATTTAGCACTCAAGGATGAGTTGAGATTGGCTTGGATATCTACCCAGACACCAGCCCCAGAGACTAGAGATCCTGCCCCAGAACCTGACATGGCCCCAGAGAGTAGAGTTCCTACCCCAGAGCCTGATCCTGCCCCAGAACCTGACACGGCCCCAGACACTAGAGATCCTACCCCAGAGCCTGACGCAGCCCCAGACACTAGAGACCCCGCCCCACAGACTGATACCGCCCAACAGTCCACCTCAGAAATGGACTACCCAAACTGGGTGGGGGTACTGGCAAAAGGAATGCAGGAGATGTGCCAAGAGATGGGTCAGGTGCGCCAGGGGATATGCCAGGAGATGGGCCAGGTGCGCCAGGAGATGTGCCAGGAGATGGGCCAGGTGCGCAAGGAGATGTGCCAAGAGATGGGCCAGGTGCGCCAGGAGATATGCCAATTGCTAAGGGAATACACCTCCTCAGCTAGTGAAAAACCCTCTCCCTGCCCCAAAGAGGGTGAGTCCGATGGTGCAGCAGTAGAACCCACGGATGTTACAACCGTCCAGGCTTCAGCTGAACCACAAGGACAACCACAGCCAGCAGCAGTCGCCCCTGTGCAAAGGAGGAAGTGTAAGACCAAATCAGTATGACCAGTTAATGATGATGGGCAACCAGGGCCCTCACAACCAGCAGGAGAGCCAGAGCCAGAAATCATCACTGAGTCCCTGTCGCATGACAGTCTCCGCGCTATGCGAAACGACATTGTGCGAAAGGGGCGTGAGCCTTATACCACCTGGCTGCTTCGGGTTTGGGATCTTATGGGCACAAGTGTGCAACTGGATAGTGGTGAGGCAAGGTATCTGGGATCATTAACCCGGGACCCAGGTGTGGACCAGATATTTGTGAGGGAGCCAGGGCCCCTTTCTCTCTGGGAGCGGCTCTTAACGAGTGTGAGAGAAAGGTTCATTCACAAAGAAAGAATGCAGGAGTATCATCATAGAATGCAGTGGAAGACACTCAAGCAAGAGATCCAACAGCTAAGAGAGGTGGCAATATTAGAGGTACTCTTTGGGAGGGATGGACAGCATGATAATGACCCCGATAAGGTCAGGTGCACAGGACAGATGATGTGGAACCTGGCAAGGCTAGGGCCATCGCAATACACCACCTTCATTGCAACGACTGATGCTGACAATACCCGAGAAACCGTGGGCTCTGTTGCCAGCAAGCTCAGGCATTATGACAGCATGATCAATGGCCCGCTGAAAGCTCATGTCTCTGCTGTGGTCCAGGACCTCAAAGAGGAGATGAAGGAGATGAGGAAGGAAATGAGGGAGGAGATGAGGGAGGAGATGAGAAGGGTCAGTGTGGCACCAGTGCGAGTCACAGGCCCCCAAGTCAGAGCCCGTCCTCCCCCTGCTAGAGAGAGAGGGTACACCCCACGAGCTGAGCTGTGGTTTTTCCTGTGTGAGCATGGGGAAGACATG
Source organism: Coloeus monedula (assembly GCF_965178545.1). Classification (NCBI taxonomy): domain Eukaryota; kingdom Metazoa; phylum Chordata; class Aves; order Passeriformes; family Corvidae; genus Coloeus; species Coloeus monedula. The sequence continues at coordinate 4,281,408 of NC_138789.1, forward strand.
AGAAGGTGGGATGGGAAACCCACCTCTGTCCTGGCAGCGCGGGTGCGTGAACTCAAGGAGGGAGGCACTAACCGAGGGGGTTCCGCTAAGGTGAAGGTAGCCTCAGCCTCCCGTGACCGAGCTGCCAGGTATTACAGAAGGGAGGATGATATGTCGGATCCCCTTGAAGGTACCTCGAGCATGTACACCCAGGGAAAGAATGATAACCAGGGCTAGAGGGGCCCTGCCTCTAGCCAGGAAGAGGCACGGGAGAACTGAGTTTTCTGGACGGTGTGGATCCGATGGCCTGGCACATCAGAGCCACAAAAATATGATGCATTGGTTGATACTGGGGCACAGTGTACTTTAATGCCATCGGGACATGTGGGGGCAGAACCTGTATCCATTGCTGGGGTGACCGGGGGATCACAGCAGTTGACCCTTTTGGAAGCTGAGGTGAGCCTGACTGGGAAGGAGTGGCAAAAGCATCCGATTGTGACCGGCCCAGAGGCCCCGTGTATTCTGGGCGTAGACTTCCTCCGGAATGGCTATTACAAAGACCCAAAAGGACTCAGGTGGGCATTTGGTATTGCTGCTGTGGAGGCAGAGGGCATTAGGCAATTGAACACCCTGTCTGGACTATCTGAAAATCCTTCTGCAGTTGGGCTCCTGAAAGTGGAAGAGCAACGAGTGCCAATTGCCACCTCGACAGTGCACCGCCGGCAGTATCGGACAAATCGAGATGCTGTGATCCCCATCCACAAGATGATCCGCGAGCTGGAGAGCCAAGGGGTGGTCAGCAAGACCCACTCACCCTTCAACAGCCCCATCTGGCCTGTGCGCAAGTCTGATGGGGAATGGAGACTGACTGTGGACTATCGTGCCCTGAATGAAGTGACTCCACCGCTGAGCGCTGCCGTGCCGGACATGTTGGAGCTCCAGTACGAGCTGGAGTCCAAAGCAGCGAAGTGGTACGCCACTATTGACATTGCCAATGCATTCTTCTCTATTCCTCTGGCAGCAGAGTGCAGGCCTCAGTTTGCCTTCACCTGGAGGGGCGTGCAGTACACCTGGAACTGACTGCCCCAGGGGTGGAAGCACAGCCCCACCATCTGTCATGGACTGATCCAGACTGCACTAGAAAAGGGTGAGGCTCCAGAACATCTGCAGTACATTGATGATATCATTGTGTGGGGGAACACCGCGACCAAAGTGTTTGAGAAAGGAGAGAGAATAATTCAAATTCTCCTGCGAGCTGGTTTTGCCATCAAGAAGAGCAAGGTCAAGGGACCTGCCCGAGAGACCCAGTTCCTGGGAGTAAAGTGGCAAGATGGACAGCGTCAGATTCCCACTGAGGTCATCAATAAGATCACAGCAATGTCTCCACCGACCAACAAGAAGGAAACACAAGCTTTCCTAGGCGCTATAGGTTTCTGGAGGATGCACATTCCTGAGTACAGCCAGATCGTGAGTCCTCTCTACCTGGTTACCCGCAAGAAGAATGATTTCCACTGGGGCCCTGAACAGCAGCAAGCCTTCGCCCAGATCAAACAGGAAATTGCTCACGCTGTAGCCCTTGGCCCAGTCAGGACAGGACCAGAAGTGAAGAACGTGCTCTACTCTGCAGCCGGGAACAATGGTCTGTCCTGGAGCCTCTGGCAGAAGGTGCCTGGTGAGACTCGGGGCCGACCACTGGGATTCTGGAGCCAAAGCTACAGAGGGTCTGAAGCCAACTACACTCCCACAGAGAAGGAAATCCTGGCAGCTTTATGAAGGAGTCCAGGCTGCCTCAGAAGTAATCGGCACAGAGGCACAACTCCTCCTGGCACCCCGACTACCGGTGCTGGGGTGGATGTTCAAAGGAAAGGTTCCCTCCACGCATCACGCCACCGACGCTACTTGGAGCAAATGGATTGCCCTCATCACGCAGCGCGCCCAAATTGGAAACCCAAGTCACCCTGGGATCTTGGAAATAATTACGAACTGGCCGGAAGGTGAGACTTTTGGGTTATCTTCTGAAGAAGAAGAGGAGCAGGTGACACGTGCTGAAGAAGCCCCACCATATAACAAGCTACAAGAGAGTGAAAGACAATACGCCCTCTTCACTGATGGTTCCTGCCGAATTGTAGGCGCTAGCCGGAAATGGAAAGCCGCTGTATGGAGCCCCACACAACAAGTTGCACAGGCTACTAAAGGAGAAGGTGGATCGAGCCAATTTGCTGAGCTCAAAGCTGTCCAATTAGCTCTGGACATAGCTGAAAGAGAGAAGTGGCCAAAGCTCTACCTCTACACTGATTCATGGATGGTAGCCAATGCTCTGTGGGGTTGGCTGGAAAGGTGGAATAAGGCAAACTGGCAGCGCAGAGGAAAACCAATCTGGGCTGCTGAAGAGTGGAAAGACATTGCCACTCGGGTAGAGAAGCTATCCGTGAAGGTCCCTCATGTAGATGCTCACATCCCCAAGAGCCGGGCTAATGAAGAACATCGTAACAACAAACAGGTAGATCAGGCTGCGAAAATAGAGGTGTCCCAGATAGACTTAGATTGGCAACATAAAGGAGAACTGTTCCTAGCTCGATGGGCCCATGATGCCTCAGGTCATCAGGGCAGAGATGCCACCTATAAGTGGGCACGAGACCGAGGGGTGGATCTAACCATGGACAGTATCTCCCAGGTGATCCATGACTGTGAGACATGCGCTGCGATCAAGCAGGCCAAGCGGGTGAAGCCTCTGTGGTATGGTGGGCGATGGTCCAAATACAAGTATGGGGAGGCCTGGCAGATTGATTACATCACACTGCCTCAAACCCGCCAAGGCAAGTGCTATGTGCTCACAATGGTAGAAGCCACCACTGGATGGCTGGAGACCTATCCTGTGCCTCACGCTACTGCCCGGAACACCATCCTGGGCCTGGAAAAGCAAGTCCTTTGGAGGCATGGTACCCCTGAGAGAATCGAGTCTGACAATGGGACTCATTTCAAGAACAGCCTTATAAACACCTGGGCTAGAGAACATGGCATAGAGTGGGTGTACCACATTCCCTACCATGCACCAGCAGCTGGGAAGGTTGAGCGGTGTAATGGACTGCTTAAAACCACCTTGAAGGCACTGGGTGGGGGGACTTTCAAAAACTGGGAGATGCATTTAGCAAGAGCCACCTGGTTAGTTAACACCCGAGGCTCCACCAGCCGAGCAGACCCTGCCCAATCCGAACCCCTACAAACAACAGACGGGGATAAGGTTCCAGTGGTATGCTTGGAAAAACTGTTTGGGTAAAGTCTGCCTTGAGCAAAGACAAACCCATCCGTGGGGTTGTTTTTGCTCAGGGACCAGGTTGCACCTGGTGGGTGATGCAAAAGGATGGAGAGACCCGATGCTTACCTCAAGGGGACCTTGTTTTAGGGTGAACTACCCATGGCTCTGTACTTGTATCACTATCAGCATGTATATTTGTATATAATTTGGGTAATGCATAGATTTATATGGTTAAGAAAAAAAGTTAAGTTTCATGTAACATGTTAGTATGGGAAAAATTCGGGGTGGATAATGTTGGGGTTTTAGTTTAGTCTTAGTTTTTTTTCTGTTAAAGGAATTTTCTCCCATATGCATGTTGCTAGGGGACAAATAGCTGTACTTAAGAAAGACAAAAAAGGGAGTGGGGCGGGCCTGGCTACTCCTTTTGTCTACACCTGGGTGTGGGGTCAGTTCGCTCTCAGCGTCCGGAGAGAGAAGCTGCAGAGAAAGGAGCTGCTGTTTCTTTCTTTTTGGCCGTTCTTCTCTTCCTGCTGGAAACAACGCCGGGACCCCAAAAGCCGCTTTCCCTGCCCTGCTGGAGGCCGAGCTGTGGCTGCCCTGCAACACTGCTGTGTTTTCGCTACATTGTAGCCCTGCTCACCCTGCCTGCCTGGGCATCCGTGGGGTTCTCCCATCTGGATACATCTCACCTGCCACCCGGGATTTGCGTTCGTCCCTGCCGCTCTAGCCTGCCGCTCTAGCCTGCTGCTCCCGCCTGCCGTTCCAGCCTGCTGTTCCTGAGAGTCCGGGATCAGCTGCCCAGGGGTTTGTGAAGCTTTTTTGTTCCTTCCCTTCCCGGGATCCCAGGGCACCGGTGCCGCGTGCTCCCCGAGCTCGCTCCGGAGCGCCCCCTGCAGCCGCGGGGGAACCATCGCACCTGCCCTGCTCACCGGGAGCCGCCAGCGCCCCTGCCGGCTGCGAGCGGAACTGCACCCGAGGGGAAAGGGCCTGACAGCCGAGAAGGCTGGCACTGGGTTTGTGTGTGCTGTTACTGCCATAGTTGTTGTTGTTTTGTTTGACTGGTTATATACATATACATATACATATATATACAGTAAAGAACTGTTATTCCTATTTCCCACATCTTTGCCTAAAGGCCCTTGATTTCAACATATAATAACTTGGAGGGAAAAGGGGTTATATCTGCCACTTCAAGGGGGGCTTCTGCCTTCCTTAGCAGACACCTGTCTTTCAAAACCGAGACAATCACTCAGCTCCTCCCTGCGCAGTGGATCCAATCTTCCCCCGTGTTACTTTACCAAGGAGCATCATGACAAAAGAGGAAATGTGGGAAGTTGGTGTAAGTGCAGCAAAGCAGTGAAAGCTGCTGTGGTCAGTGCTGCCCCTCGCTCGCCCCCGAGCACGAGGGCCAGGCCTGTTGCTCACCAAACACGTGGACAGTGGTGGTGCTGTTGCTGGTGCCCGCCACGCTGCTGGCCATGCAGGTGTAATCCCCTCCGTCCTGCAGCCGAACCCGCTCCAGGTGCAGGCTCCCATCACTGCGCATGCTCACGTAGGGACTGGGAACCAGCTGCCAAAGGAGAGACGGAACCTTTCACTGGGAAAATACTCCCTGACAGTGTTCATTTTGGGATGCGGTGTGGCTTTACTTGACTATGTCACATTGTTAAAAATTATGTGTTCCTGGAGAATCTTACTAGAGCTTTTCCTACTTTCCATCTTTCATGCAAAGCTAATTTTACTTCAGAGTTTTAGTAGCACCTCATATTTACTGCTGGAGTGAGATTAAAATCTGCAAGAGCCACTCTGCTCTGCCACAGCACATTCTGCTCCTGCTTTTAATGAAGCAAACCCAAATTTAGCTCAATTATTTCACTGCATTTTTATTGGTTATTCCAGTAATTGATGAGTGCAATGACTTGTTCTTCTTCCACAAGTAGACTATTTTCCTTTACAGTTATCAAAACCTTCTAACTTCCATATCCATCAAATAGATCAGCTCTGAAGCAAACCATTGTGAAAGAGAATTGTAACTTTCACCAAGGAGTAACCCTTGAAGAGTTACATATCCTACAGCAACATCAAACACCCTGAGCTTGGCAGCACAGCCCTCCCTCATAAAGGGTTGTTAGAAAGCAAATCTGTTCCAGTCACACTCAGAAGCAGCTGAATTCTTCTCTAAATATAACTTACTCCAACACTTTCCTTGGAGCGCAGATTTTCCCAGCAGTTTACAATGACAGGAAACCAGCACTACTGGAGAGAGGAATTAGCAACTCAACAAGGAGGATCCTGCCAGTATTTCTCTCAGAGCTTACAGCCTGTGCTCCTTGCACAGCCTAAGGAAAAGCCAGTGGTTCCCAGAAACACCTAAATTGAGCAGGAAACCTGAACAGGGGTCAGGTAGTACCAGGTTCTACTTTGTGACAATAAATTAGGCATTTTGCTACAATATTTTCATTCCAGCTGTGCAGAAAGGGCTTTAGGGAGAAATTAGCAACAAAGATAAAAAAGCAGCTTCATAGGGTAAAGTCAGAAATTTTAGTATTAAAGAATTGAAGTTTCATTCACACAACCAACCCAGGTGTGGTGTCTACAGTGCCCTTCCAGAATCTCCAAGTGGTTTGGGTTGGAAGGGACCTTAAAGGCCACCTAGTTGTGTCTGCAGGAGGTATAAACTGGCAATGGTATGTTCCCAGGGGGGAAAGAAAACACACTCCTTCATCCTCTGAGTAGACCACCACCAGGAAAGGAAGATATGGAACAGGGATACTGGTATTTACCTCAGCCCATCAGCAACAGGAAAAGACAAGATGTTGAAACATCCTAAATCTACAGAAATTTTCTGGTACCTTTATTTAAAAAAACCCTCTTTTGTCATTCTAGTAGGTACATTCCACTAGCATTCCCATATTCGGAGTCCACAGCTGAAGTTCATGAACAAAAATGCATAAAACCCCTTCGAAAGCAAGCAAAATAGAAGATAAAATGATAATTCGCAAATATTTTGGTTCCAAGTTCTTTTCTAGACCTCCACATCCCCCACTGCCATCTCATATTCCCTCCTTTGTGCTTCAGGGTCAGAAATTCCCTGGCATGGACAGTGATCACATTAACTTTTGTAAATTAAACCAAGCTGTTATCATGCCTTGAGATGTCAGTTGTAGCTTTCCTCTGCCAATAAATCTCGCAGGAAACAAAGCAGTCTTACCACCACACTGTTTTTAATCCACCTCCTTTCTGGAATGGGGTTCCCAGCAAGCAGAACACAAGGCAAAGTGAGCTGCTGGCCCTCAATGACATTGGCTGTGGCCGGGCTTGCTCCAATCAGAGGAGTGACTTGAACAAAAGGAAGAGCAAGAAGAGATTATTAGGAATTTTTATATATTCATGTAAAGTATTAAATTAAATTAGTATTAAATTGAAGACATGAAAAAAAGAGAAACACATGTAAGGGTGGGGTAGCACAGGAGAGATAGGGAGCTGGGGAAATACATGACCAGTGCTCCTCAGCCTAAGGAATAGCAGCAAATGGAAGATGCTGTCCAGCGGAAACTGGATCCAATCAAGGGTTTCCCTCGGAACTCATGTTCCCCTGGCACCAAGTTGATGTATCATTTTTCCTTACTTGGGCAAAATACTGAAGAACAGTAGTACTGGGTTTGGAGAGGACAAAAAGTGAGCTGTAATTTCCACTGGGCATGAAATTGGGAAGGATCAGAAGAGAGGTCACAGCCCAGCAGAAAATCTGCACATTCTGTGAAAAGCCAACAGCAAGCACGCCTGGGCACACATCTGGGAAATTAAATTAAGTACTGGGCATTAAATAATACTTTTAAACAGGTAAAACCATGTCTATCGAACACTATCAGTATTACTGGCCCTTGCAATATATCTGAAGTTAACAAGTGGTTTCTTTGATGGCAGAGAGACTCTGTTCTTATCCTCATGCAAATGTACATATTCCATTGCATTATTTTTCCTTTTATTGCCAGTTGTCCAACTAAGATAACAACCAAGCCCTTAACAGCATGGATATTTGAAAGAGAGCAGGGTTAGATGAGATATTGGGAAGAAATTCTTCCCTGTGATGTTGGTGAGCTCCTGGCACAGGGTGCCCAGAGAAGCTGTGGCTGCCCCTGGATCCCTGGAAGTGTCCAAGGCCAGGCTGCAAGGGACTTGGAGCAACCTGGGATAGTGGAAGGTGTCCCCGCCCATGGCAGGGGGTGGAATGAGATGGGCTTTAAGGTCCTTTCAAACCCAAACCCTTCTGGGATTCTGTGGTCAAGGCCAGACATTTATTGTCTTCTTGATTCCTTCCCACTTATCTCAACACTGACACAACCACGTTCATTGCTTGCTGCCTTTTTTTTTTTGTAAGATTAATTAAATGGCAGGAACCCCATCATTAGCATTGATCATTACGGTGATTTTTCATTCCTCAACAGATTTACTTAGGAATAAAAAAACCCCACAGGATAAATTACTTCTTTAAGGTCCATGTTTAAAGTGCAGGTGGACCTAATTCCAGTTAGTGCAGCCAGTCAAAAAAGTGTTCTAACAAGCAAAATCCACTGAAATCAATTACAATATTCCATGTAAACATTTTCTAATTCAGTTTGTATGGATGACCCCTAACTACAGCACACAGATAGGTCAGCATGTATGGACATAACCCCCAGGCATCCTGCCTGCTGCCCAAACACCAGCAGCTCCCACAGCCATGCACTGCTCTTACCCAGTCCTGTCACTGTGACCATGGCTGGCCGGGACTGAATCCTTCCAAACTGGTTCTCAGCTTCACAGATATAAGTCCCTTCATCACTGACCCACAGATCTACAGGGGGAGAAAAGAGAGCTGACCGTAGCATCTGAAATGATACCTGGACAGCCTGACCCTCCCTCCCCACATGGACACCGTGTCCTTGCCTCTGCCACCTTCAAACACTCAGTTTGAAACAGAGCATTCCTTTCCACCAGTCACCAAGTACAGAAAAAATGACAGTATAGAGAGGAATTAAAAACTAATCAAGAAAACAGAGTAATATCACTTAGCATAAGGGTAACTGAAATGCTCCAAAATAATCAGAATCACAAACCTACTTGCAGAGTTTTTAATTATTACCCAAATTAGGACAGATCTAAAATAGTGAGTTTAGAACCAATTTGCTACAAAAACCAAAACAACCAAACAAACAAAACCCAAAACAAACAAAAAAAAATCCAAAACAAACAAAACCAAACCAACCAACCAAAAATAAAAACCACAAAAAACCAAACCAAAAATGAAAAATGAAAATTCATGGCTCCTCAGTACCAGAGACCACAGCTCATGTGTATTTCAACAAAGATACAATCATTTGCATGAAGAAGAGTGAAGCCAATGACCAAACACAACTGAATTCACAAGCTCACAGCAAACTGAACTGCATGTCAACTGCAATGATGTCAGTATCAGAACCCCAATCTGTGATAAAAATCCAGTCTTTTTACACAGCTAATTTAATAGAGTCATGTAGTAACTTAAATGCCTTGTAAATTTAAGGCATTTAAATTAGTTCCCTGCAGAATTCTGTTCTTTTAAAGTTGAGTCTACCTACTCTGGATGGCCAGTGCTCCTGTCCTGAGCTGGCTGCTGGAGCTGAGTGTGAAGGGCCGGGAGAAGAGGGGAGCTCCATCCAGCCTCCTCCACATGACCCTGGGCTCAGGGTAGCCCTGCACGTAGCACGGCAGTGTCACGTTGGAGCCCAGATCCGCGGATTCGTCACCCGGCTCCTGCGTGAAAACGGGGGGAGCTGGGGAAAGAGTACACACCCAAAGTGAGCATTGCAACACAGCCATCCCATTCTCTTACACCACTGATGACCTCAATTTATGTCCCACTGTGCACAGTTTTTCTTCTAACATTCCCAACTCTAGAAACACCTTAAGTATCAGCGTTGCTAAATTCCTTGTCTTCTGCAAAGAGCGCCACTTGTTCAGAAAGTGGATGTGCCTGACAGGAACATTTAACAGGATGTGATATGTCAGGCCACAGGCAGATGGAAAGAATTAGGAAAAGAGGAAAGGGAGGCCTAAATTACAATAACCTCACATAGTAACTCAAGTTTGTGTAACTAATTCTCTATTTGAGAATTTTTTTAGGTTGAGATTTGAACAGCTTCCTCCTCCTGTGCCTCTCTCTTCCTCCCCATAACTTTTACACTTTGCAAGAGAAGTAAGCCTGGGCTGGAAACAAATGGGCTTTAAGGTCCCTTCCAACCCAAACCATTTTGTGATTCCAAGCTGGAGTCCAAGTGGGACAAGGAAACTGCTTATCCAACAGCACCAAAAGGTGTTCCCAGCACACACAGAGATTTGTTAGAAACGTTGGGGAGCCAAGGCACCACCCCCTGACCAGTACAGAAACTCTGTAACCTGAGTGTACCCCATGCAGGTTTTAACTCTTACAGCCAACATCCAGAGTTATCTTGCCAGCAGCTCTCCCTGCCTCGTTGGTGGCCACGCATGTGTAGTCACCAGCATCCAGCTCTTGTGTTTCCTGGATCTTCAAAAGACCCCGGTGAGTATCAATAATGAGAAATGCTGATGCCCTCAACTCTAAGTCACCTAAGTCCAGATAGAAAAAGGCAATATAACTGTTTACATCAAGTATGATAAATACCTATATTTATCAAAATTATCCCAACAAAACAGTGTCCAAGTTTGAGTTAGTTCACAACATAGCTCTATGAATTCAGCAGATGAGAACTCTGACTCCCACTCAACTGAAAGGAAAAATTCATTACTGCATTAAATGTATCCTTTTTATTTACTGGTTCCACAGGGCAAACACAAACCCAAGTACCTCTGGACAGAGATCAGCATTACGGCAGTGTGTCAGGCTGTATTTCTCCTTCCCTAATTAGAGGCTACATGAAAACAGGACAAAAAAGGCTAGAGAGAAATGTTTTGTGATTTCTGTAGCATAAAGGTGAACTTTTTCTGACAGAAGAACGAACTTTATTTACGTAGGCAGGAGGCTCAGCTTGCTTTTACTATTATTATTAATTATGCTACAGTGTGTTAATTCACCATTTTTAAATAGTGAATGCGCTAGAGGTCAATGCCATTTCTTCTAGATTTAGAAAATTTCACGGGCCTGTCACTGGTTGAATACAACATAAAGCTCTTGAGAGAAATGAAGTCACTTCCAGATCATTGTTCTAAATATTGCTGCTAAATAAACAACTCAGTCACCAAGCAATGAGCACACCTTTAAACCATGTCACTTGGGGGCTTGGGATTCCAGTTGTTTTACACTCCATAACAGTCGTGTCTCCAAGACCAACCAGAATTTCACTCTGAACTACGGTCAATGTTGGGCCCTCTAAAAAGAAACAGGACAGAAAAAAATGAGCTCTTCGCCCAAAGCATAGATCACTTTTAAGATATAAACCATGAAAGACCCTAATTTTCTCTTGTTATATGGAAGAATGTTTGCATTAAAAGTCAAACAGACTTAAAAGTGAAAGATAAATACTGGGAAACAAGGAAAAGTAAAGTCCGGTCCAGAGCACCTGAATCATATGCAGAATGGACAGGAAATAGAAGGACAAAATCAGAAACATTTCACCATGTAGGAAGTACAAACATGAAGAGTCATTCTCCTCCTCCAGCCAGATGTCGGTCATAAAACAGTTCAATACTCTCTATCAATATTTTAACACAGTATTTTGATACAGAAACACAATTTCTTTTCCAAAGACCCACTTTTACTGTGGTCTACACCACAGTAAGACCCAATTTTGGGGTTTTTTTTTAACCTAAAAAGGTTTTTTAACCTAAAAAGCTTTTCAGAAAGAACATCAAGCTCCAGAGAGCATCTAAAAATACTACTCAGGTTTGAACAGAAAACAAAAAGGACATTTGTGAGCTGTTCAACATCTCTTCTGAGGTTTTTGAAATTTCTACCAGTTATGCTCTGCAGAGTTCTACTCATTTTAACAGCTCCTCTTCCCTGATAATGAATTAGTTTATTTTTTTAATTTCAGTATATTGTTTTTCTCACTTACCGATGTATGTGAGCGTGGATGTCTGTTTCTCTGTCCCAGCTGAGTTACTTGCCAAACAGCCATAAACTCCTGCATCTTTGGGAATTGCCTTTCTTATGATTAAGGTGCCTTCTGGGGTCATTCTGTACCTGGGAACACACAGGGGACCATCCAAAATTATTAGAAAGAGCAATGGTTGTATCCACACTCCAGGCACGCATAGCAGCACAAGCAGATGGTTTATAAATAGGTGTTTCTGGGGGTTTTTTCCTCACGATAAACACTATTAGTACTATTTTATCTAGCACTACATTTTGTGAAAAGTACATAAATTAATCTTGTAAAAAATCCTGGAGAAGAAAGCTAAAGTGTTTCTCTGTTAGAGATGAGGTAATTGCACTTAAAGACTTATGAAAGTAAAGATTGAAGTACTGTTTACAAAACTCACAGACTCCTGTGGAAGTAGTAGAATATTTTAGCACTATTCAAACCTTATTTTTCATATATGACATTAAAATAAATGGAGACAACTCCAAGTCCCACCTGCTGGAGCCAGTGATAAACATATCATTGTGTGTCCATACAACTGTTGGCTTTGGGTGCCCCGTGGCAGAACACCTGATGGACACTTCAGAGCCTTCTCTAAAAGTCTGGTTCTCGGGTGAAATGACAAGCCTCGGGGGTTCTAACAAAATAAATTAAAAACAGCAATTAAAAATGTCTTGCTAGAAAAGAGAGCTTACAACAAGCATTTCATTCTCATTTTCAAATAGCTCCATGGTGAGAAAGCAACCCAATGAAGGTCAGAGCCCGCTTGTTTCCACTGGCACAGTCAACCAAATCTCAGCATAAACCACCTTTATAACAGGCATTAGGTCAGGATTCAGGTATTGGCCTACCTGAGATGGGGTTAAAAAAGCAGCAACAGAGCCAATTTTGACAAATACTAGACAATGAGCAACCTGGAAAGTGTCCCTGCCCATGGCAGGGGGCAGAACAAAATGAGCTTTAAGGTCCCTTCCAACACACACCACTCTGTGATTCTATGAAATTTATTCAGACTGCTGGACACTAAAGCCCGCAAACCTTCAGGTAGGTCAATTGTCAGAATGCAAACTGAGGGATAAGAATGAAAGTCACACTCTGTGTGCAGACAGATGTGGTGCAGTGTTAACAATTGCAAAGGATGTTATGGATTTTAGGAGTGTTTTCACTAGAAAAGTAAATGGTGAACTCAACAGAATCCATTCATTTTTAACACAGAAACGCTGTGGACTCCCCATCCCTGGAAGTGTCCAAGGCCAGGTTGGATGGGGCTTGGAGTAACCTGGGCTAGTGGAAGGTGTCCCTGTCCATAGCAGGGGGTGGGACAGGATAGGCTTTAAGGTGTCTCCAGCATAAACCACTCCATGATTCCATAATCCTTAGACAGATTCCCTCAATTAAAAATGACCACCAAAGCAGTTCACTTTGGCAAGAGACACTTTTTATGGTATGTATGACTTTTGTCTTACAGTGACAAGAAGAAGATCCACACCCACGGATAAAGTTGAGATGTGAAACAAGCTGCTACAAAATGAGCACCAGCAATCTTCATCTTTGGAGCTTTGCCTTTTGCTTCCCACTCTCTGTATTGATACGAATTCCTCTGTGCCTACTCATTCCTGGAGAAACCACAGGACAAAAGCCTAAGCCCAATTCTCCCATTTGTGAGAGTCCAAGAGACTGAACACATGGAACGCAGAGGTACCTCACATCTCAGGCTGCTCTGCACAGCCCTTTTTTCTTGGCTCCGGTGGGAATTACCCCATCCCACTGGCCCAGGTGACACTGGAAATGTTTCAGTGGCTGCTAACGAGCAGTGTAAGAGCCAGCACGCAGCACCTACTTATGTGTGGTGTAACCCATCCAGGACAAGGTGAGGGTCATGCTACACAGTGTCCAGGTGAACAGCATCAGCCTTTCCAGTTCAGGGTGTCATATATGGGAACACAACACCACCATACAGCCCTTTCTGGAAGAATTAATACCATGCTCTTTTTCTTATCATTGCTGGGAGGAAGATAACACTGTCCAAATCCTGTGTTGTAACATCATTTGATTAAAAAGCTGCTCAATAAAAACCACAGTGTTCTGGCCTGGACAGAGAATCTCCCTGCAGAAGACTGTGCTGCTCCTAGGAGAGAGCCAAGGGAAATTCTCCCTTCTTGCAGGGCAGAGACAATGTGGGGTTCAGGCAGCAGGTTTAAAGCAAATGGCATTAAAACACAAATCTTGGAAAACAATCTTCCCCATGATCTCAGCACAGAGAGGAGGATTAGTGACTGATAGAAGGTGAGATAATGAGTTATTAAATGGTTTTTCAAATGTTCAAACACCAAATTAAGACCACAGAAAAGGACAGCAGGAAATCTTTTCCCCTCTTACAGGGAAAGGTGTATCAGAAGCAGCGCAAGTTTGTGAAATACAGGTTGGCAAGTCTGTGGGCATTTTCAGCTGAGCCACTCTGCTGCCCCAACATGTCTGTGCCTCTGCAGATCCAGCCTCACTTGCTGATAGGGACTAATTGCACCACATTGCAGCTGCAAGGTAGGGAATCACAAACACTGTGACTATGGAAGGATCTGTTCCGTAGTACATCTTGCTCAACAGGAGACCGAGACGCCAATGGAAAATATTAGTCCTGAAATGCAGTTGTACCATCAGAATACAAGTCCCGAACTTAGCTGCACCACATTTTGTGTTAGAGCTTTGTGACTAATTCACAGCTGGTACTGTCTCATGCAAACTTACCTGCATGCCACTATTAAGCACATAAACCCTCTACTTTGCAAAGAAATACAATGTTTGGAGGACTCTTTGCTGCATTGTGGCACCTGGGGAGCTCAGGGGAGCAGAAAGGTGATTGCCAGGATGGGAGGCCTCTGTTTTCCGGCATTAACTAAACATGTGAGCTTAATAAGGGGTTTCTGGACCAGTAACAGTGTACGCTACACTGCCAAGGAAGGAAGAAACTCAGTAATGAACTGCAGCCACTTCGCACACAGTTGCAAAATCATAAACACAAATACAGATAATGCCTTATCATTTAATTTCTTAAATCTATGCCCATTAATCTTCCCCAAGGTCATTAGTTATTCACTTCTAAATTTAATAAAAACTGCAGGGTCCTGAAAAGTCTCTACAATGTTGTGTAACAGTTCTGAAGCCTCTGAGTTCCTGGAGGAAAGGCACCAGAGCAGGGCAGAGGCACAGTTCCAGAAGTACCAGGACTGAACCCAGATACAAGCAGGCAGGAAGGGGCCAGAAATGGCTCCACGTTACAGAACTGTCCTCAAGTGATTCATGATGTGCACAGCTGGCTCAGCTGTTTTTATTTCGTTTGAAAACCTGCCAAGAGATGCTGGGGGTATTCTGCATGCTCTGGTCACAGAAAGCTCTCCTCTCCTGTTGGGATTAGGAAACTGGCTCTGATGGCAACTACACATCATGCTTTGGCAACACACCACCGTCCATGCCAGTATTTTTGTACAATATTATCAGGTGAGCAGAAGATGAAAGAAATTTTAATTTGTGTTATATTTGTAATAAAATTATTAGAAAAAAGTCAATATACACAGCTGTAATAATCAAGATATTGACTAAAATCAGCGAGGCCCCATTTGCCACCAATTAATCATCTTGTTTTCTTGCCCAAACACCAGGGACCAGGCAGGCACACAAAGGGGCTTTCTTGTATGTTAGGTCCATTTAATTTCCTTTGCTTTGTTCTCTGTATCTCAGAGGTGAAGATTCGTAGATGAAAGGAGAAGCACAAGCTCCTTACAGTGCCCATCTCATTCAAGGCTGCAGAATGAAACGTGTTAAACAACACAGATTGTGTGTAAAGCTTCTCAAGAGACCCCACCTGCAGAGCTGCCTCCTGCTCTGAGCCTCCAACATCAGAAGGATGTGGAGCTGCTGGAGAGGGCCCAGATGAGGCCCCAGAGCTGCTCCCAGGGCTGGATCCCCTCTACTCTGGAGCCAGGCAGGGAGAGGTGGGGATGTTCACCTGGACAAGAGAAGGGTCCAGGGAGACCTCACACCCCCTTCCAGAGCCTAAAGAGGCTTCCAGGAGAGCTGGAGTGGGACTTGGGACAAGGGCTTGGAGAGACAGGACAAGGGGCATGGCTTCCCACTGCCAGAGGGCAGGGATGGATGGGATATTGGGAAGGAATTGTTCCCTGGGAGGGTGGGAAGGCCCTGGCACAGGGTGCCCAGAGAAGCTGTGGCTGCCCCTGGATCCCCAGAAGTGTCCAAAGCCAGGCTGGACAGGCTTGGAGCAACCTGGGATAGTGGAAGGTGTCCCTGCCCGTGGAATGAGATGGGCTTTATGGTCCATTCTAGGATTCGATGAATTAATATTCTATTCAATTTTATGCTTTTATTCACAAGCCAAATGAAAGAAGTGCAGAAGAAAAATTGCACAAACAGAAAAGCTGTGACAAAGGTTCCTGTTTAGACAGCAAGCTGAGACCAGAGCTGTACAGCATAAAGACAGATCAAAACATTCAAGAGGGATAAACAGAAAGAAGCCTTCAGCATCAATCAGCCAGTCACATTCATCTGTTCTTTTGGCATCAACTAAGTGAACCTAATTAAAAAGTAATATCATCTTCACACATGATTTTGCCTTATTCACTTGCCAGTTGCCTTACTTAGCTACCAAATGCCCAGTGATCCCCTTCCCAATCCCCTCTCAACCCCGCCAAGGCGCAGGGTGTGCTGTCCTGCAGCATCCCCTGTCCTGGTACGCTGCAGAGGGGCACCCACATGCTGCAAGTAAAGAAACAGAATCCCAGAATCCCAGAATGGTTTGGGTTGGAAGGGACCTTAAAGATCGTTTACTCTACCCCTTGCCATGTGCAGGCACACCTTCCACTAGACCAAGTTGCTCCAAGCCTCAGATAGCTCCAAAGAACAGTCTAGAAAGAAGCACAAAAGACCCTGAACTGCTTGTCATTCTTTAGCACAGACACCTTGCATTTAATTAACTTTAAATCTGAAGTAGCAACGGAAGCAATAATATTCAGTTTTATTCCCTTCCCCATTTTCTCAGTGTTTAAAGACTGCAGAGCATATAATTAGTTCCTCTCTGTCCATTATCACAGCGTGCATCCACAGATCTAAGTGAACAATATTCACACCATCAGTTACAGAGAGATCTGAAAGACCAGGATATTTATTTCTGTATTGTATCTTTTCAGAGAAAAGAGCAGAAAAAATTCAGAATTATGCCAAGGAGGTAATTCATCCACCTGGGCAGTCTCTTCCCTGGAATTCTTCCAGATATTAGTACATTGATGCTGAAAGCCCCACTGTTTCTGAAAACAGACCTGGTTTCTGCTCCTGCCTGGGAGGTACCTGAGTATCAGCACTGCTTTGTTGAGCCAAGTCACACGTGCTGTCTCCTGGGCTATTTTTTTATTTTCAAGTGTATTCAAGTTCTGGGCACTGGGAAGTGCCCCCAGCAGTCCCTCAGGTGAATGCCCCCCCCCCCCCCCAGGCAGCACAGGGACCCACTTTCCCCCACTGCACACCTAAGGCAGCTGTTCAGAGAGCAGGACAGCACTACTGCCACCCCTTGGCTTGACCAAACAGCACTTGCACAACTCTTACTACAGCAATGACAACTCTTCAATGCCCAAAGGCAAACAGACACTTGATTCCTCACGTGGCCAGGTGGAACACATAATAAATCTGCTTATTTCCTGCAGGTGTGGCTGGACACTGCATTGTTTAAAAGTGCTCCCTGCGAGCAAGTGCTGAGAATGCCTTTCAGCTGTGATGGTGATACCAGACAGGCACTTGAACATTTTTAAATAATAAGGTGAAGGAAACCCACCACATCCATGGTGTGGACAAAACAGTAACTACAGCAGGTATGATTTTATTCCATCTATACATTCAGCTAAAGAGATACACCTGAGCAGGTTGCTGACTTCACTGCTTCTTAACCCAATAATGGAATTCATCATGTGGCCAGATTAGTAACTCAAAACATCTCTACTAATCCCAACCTAAACACAAGCCACAGCTGGAAAGTCTCCCCCCGTTACACAGCTGTGTTGTAGAGGGAAAAGAAAGTTGCAATAATCAAGATAATCCCTTCCTTGTCTGCTCTTACACCAGAACACATGAAAAACCACGAGTACCATAAAACCACATTTAGCATCACCCAAATTTCTGGGGTTTAATGGTGTAGTTGAAATTTCTGGAGGGGAAGGAAACAAAAAAAGCCACCGCAAATCGATCTCCTCAGCACGCACACTGTTTCAATTTAAAAAAAGCCCAAATTCCTATATTTCCTCCCCAAATCAATATTACTGATATATTTAAATGAAAACACCACAAACAAACATCAAGCTACCACAATATGCCATATTAATCGAACCTAACAAATATGCAAATAGCAAACTTACATTTCACCCACAAGGCTGTAACAAAACCAGAAAGAAAAGGTTTCAATGTTCATGGAATTTCAGTCATCAGTGAGAAACATATCGAAAAATACATAGGATCACCAATGTTTCACACTCCTGGCCCATCTCCAGCCTCACACAGCTGCAATATACTCCTCTAGGCACCTGAAAAAGCAAGGAATCCCCTCATAAATTCATTTATGTTTCCATAAAAGACCAATCTGATGGGATGAACTTGAGCAACTCACACTACATAGCCACTATTTCACAACTCCAAATTGAGCACATACTTTGAGTTAGTCCTAGCACTCAGTGAGCATCAATACTCCTTGGGATTTATCAAACAGTCTTGCAGGACCTTCCAGAGTGCTCTGGGCAGTACCCCTGCCCATAGAGAGGCCCAGGTTTCACACAGGGCCATGCCCCACCTGTGTCCCTGTCATGGGGAGCAGTGAGTGGCTGGGGACAGTGCGTTCTCCCGAGCACAGAGCACACAGCTGGGGCACAAAGTCAGCCCCACAAAGATTCCAGGCTGTATTTGCACAGCTGCTGGCACAGGAGTCACATGAATGTTCCCTTTCAGAAACAGCAGCATCAAACCCAACGCTTTCAAAACAAGGGTTTACTACAACCCACTTCAGCAGGGAAAGCAGATGCTGGGTTATTTTTAGAGCCACCAGCATTTGTTCTCTGCCTTTACTCCCCCCACCAAGAGAAAACGGGGATGAAAGCAGTGTTTATTCTCTTATGATCCAAAATTCAGAGATCTAAATGGAGCTGGTCCAACAATAATAAAGGGCTTCAGGACAAATTTAACTTGATGTTCTGAATTACTTACAACTACACAAAGCACGGACTCATCTCCATCAATTAACAAGACTTCAAATTTCCCTCTTCAGCATGTTAATAATGACAAGCCCATAAAGCTTTAGCTCTTTCATCTGGCCACCCTTTACTCTTTGCTGTCAAATAAAAACTGTTTTTTGAAAACTACTCCAGGCCCTAACAAGCACTGCAAGTTGTACATGACAATCACACACTAAGTATTCCCAGAAATCTGATGGAAATCATTTTGTCTGGGTAAATTAAAATGATCACAAGTAACAGTGCTTGCAAACCCTTCAGATACCATTCAGCTCCTGCATGCAGCCATTGGGGAGGCTGGCAGTAGGTTACTTTTTCCAAACAAAAAGAGACAGGCACTACTGCAGAAAGCTGAAATCAGCTGCAGCTAAGTGTTTCCCACCTATTTATTCTGTTCTAAGCATCCTTCACAAGAAATAAAGAACACTCAAATCAGACTCTCAGCTAAGGCTGTCTGAACTGCCCAAGAGGGTTCTCTCAGACATGTTTGAAAGCTGTTAGCACTACCAGGACCAGCCAAAATGTAATTTCCAACTATTTTATATAATCACTCTACATATATAAGTGATTTGAAACTCAATATTCTGCTGTGGCAACAGTAAAACTTCTTTAGCTTTACTAGGTAAAAACCACCAGAAGCAATTTGGTCATTGTGTTAAAGCTCCCAGATGAGCTACAGACATTAGGGAAGAAAATCTAAATCCCAGGAAGAGATGAACAAGGGAGAGAGGCACTTCTCTTGATGCCCTTGACATGCTTGAATGAGTGTCTTGATGGAAAAATTCTGTACAATTCAAAACTAGGTTTTCCAAATGCATGGTGGTTGAGGTTTTTTCATTACTTCTTTCCTTTCAGCTTTGTTAAAAATTTAAGTTGGAGAAATCTAAGTTAATTAGAAATCAAGTTATAACTCTGCTGCAGCAATCTAAAGGTAATTCAGATTTTGAAAGGTAATAACAGATTTTGAAAAAACCACTTCCTTCTGCTGTATTTTGTACTAGGTCCTAAACAACTGCTTCCACACCTATGTGTTCCACCCTGGTAACCAATACAGGCAAAACTACATCCCATTAATAAGCATTATAACTCCACTTTCAACCTCTGTTTTGGAGCACCTTAGGTCAAGCTTATTCCATTCAGTATCTCTTTTTCCCATAATTCTAAGTTTTTGATCAACTAACTAAAGTACTAGAATTAGAGCAGCAAAGTTGCTGAATTAATGAAGGTACCCCCTCTGCACAGAACATAACCCAGCAGCATCACGAGCAGAAATCTGTTGGAATCACCTACAAGTGACAGAATAATTTTCCTTCTACAGGTTTTTTGAGTTCTGTCTCTCCTCACCCATAGACAGGCAGCAAAGACCCAAGGTTCAAACCTACATACAATCAAGGCAAATATGAAAAAAAAAAATCCCGCAGTACTTCAAAATTTTGAAAGTATTTGCTCCAATACCAATTACTGCATTTATACTTTTTTTTTTTTTTTTCATTTGTTCCTGGTATGCAGCAACAGCCCAGACCTAGATTTGTTTGGTCTCACTCCTGCTGTCTTTTTTAGTCCTGACTGATTTTTCATGAAATCACACAACGGTTTTGGTTGGAAGGGACACTAAAGCCCCTCTCGTTCCACCCCCTGCCATGGGCTGGGACACCTTCCACTGTCCCAGGTTGCTCCAAACCCCGTCCAGGCTTGGACACTTTCAGGCATGGGCCTGTCCAAGGCTGTGGGCAGCCTGTTCCCAACACGAGCCGCGGGCACGGTGTCCGGTCGTTACCTTGCACGGTGAGGAAGACAGAAGCCGTGGCAGATCCGCCCTCGTTGGCGGCGGTGCAGCTGTAGCTGCCCGCGTCCGACAGCCGGGCCGGCCTCACCTCCAGGGACAGGTTGGCCAGGAGCCGGAGCCGCAGCGGGTCCTGCAGGCGCGCGTCGTGCCCGTGCCGCTGCCAGGACAGGTTGTAGCGCCCCGCGCTCAGCACCAGGCAGCTCAGCACCGCCCCGGCCCCGGGCACCGCCGTCACGTTAGCGGGCACCTGCAGCACGGGCGGGGGCTCTGCGGCAGCCGAGAACAAAGGCGTCAGACACACATTTGGCAACCTTTCAGCATCTGTGCATTCCTGATAAACAACGTTAGGCACACTACAGAACAACAGCATTGGCAATACTTTAATATTTAATTATTTATCTAATAGTTTAGGGGTTAAATATTAAATTTAATGAATTGAGTTATTTAATAATTCAGGTTTAATATTTGGTTTCATTTCCCTTTCTGAAGCCATAAACAGAACCCAGGGCAGCAGCCTCATTCTCTGATGCTGACCTACCTGCCAGGAGCTGATATCAAATGGACACACCTGGTCTAGATCCAAACTACCACATCCTGTAGGATGAAAAATCACACCCTGTATGAAAAGAGGCAGCTCTGTGTTCTTTGAGCACAGCCAACAAGGGATCAGTGTCACAGACCTCTGAGCCTGATCTCTGCCCCAGGTGTGACCCCACCTGGTGGCATCTGAGCTATGCACTGGATTTTGACAGGTTGTATATGGAAAAAAACATGTTCGTAGGAATTTCTTCTAGCAGCAACAATGGAACCAAGTTAACACCATTAGTGAGTTCTTTTCATGATGGATTCTGAAAGAAAATGTGGAAGAAGAAAGCATCTGTGCTCTTATTTAAGGACCTCATGAAATAGGGTAAGAAAAGGGGAGGTAATAAACACAGTATGCAAACAGCCCTGGCAGACAGACAGCAGACACAATGCCAACAGCCACTCCTCCTCATGGTGACTGAAGGGCACCAAAAGTTACCAGCACCACTGCACAGAGGGGCTAACCTGGACTGTGCAGCTGGTAAGGACACAAACCTTGGTGGGGGTGAGGGGCAGCTGGCAAACTCATGAAGGAATATGCTGGGAAGTGAATCAGAGAGGAGAAAAGGGAGGAATAGGCAGGAAGGGGCATAAAAGGGGCCTGTCCCCTGTAAAGCACCACCAGTCAAGTGCCTTGTCTGCCTCAGCCCCGGCCCGATCAGCAGAGTTTGTCCTCTCTCATTAGTAAATCCCTTCTTTAAGTCTTTCTGGATAACCTCAGCCCTGGAGCCCACAGCAACCTCGGGCACTCCTGCGCTGCTGCACGCCGGGTGTCCCTGGGTACATGGGATGAGCTCTGGCAGCCAGGCAGGAGGAACTCCTAGGCTGGAGCTGCTCCAGACAGCAGCTATGTACAACATCCTTCAATTCTCACTTCCACTCAAATCTCTGGGAATTTCATTATCTTTTCCTGTACATATTTTATGTTGTAACTCCCAGTATCTGTTGTTATCTGCTTTCCACCCGACCCATCTGTACACTTCTACCATGCTCCCAGAAGAAAGCAGATGTAATAATTTTCTACTGAAATTAAACTTCAAAACCAGAGATGCTTAAAATAGCAGCAATCATCCTGCTCCTCCTTGGGATATTACAGATCAAGGAGGCAACATTTCAAGAAAGAAAATAAATTATGTATGACTTTATGCATTCCCATTAAAAATATCATACATATTCCATTTGGTTTTCCCCAGACTGGTTCTTGAACAAAGAAATTCCATAATACTTTGAGAAGGATGATTGTGCAGAAATGAGACAGCTGTAAGAGCAAGACCAAATCTTCATCAGTACACACTAAAACACAGCTATCCTAAGAAAAGCAAGGATAACAGTGAATAGAAAAATCTGTATTTATTAAGGGTTAAAGTTACTCCTAAGCTCAGAACCAGCCATAAATCCTCCTCCTCAAGGTCTCCTGGGAGGTCTCAGATGAGGTTCACAAGCTCCATGCTGGATCCCTGCACAGCACTGTGTGCTGGGTATGCAGCTCTGCCTCCCTGCAAACACAGTCCCAACAGCAATCGCCCCCATTGCCAAATCCACGGACTTTAACCCATGCAGAGGAGTCAGGGAAAGCTACACTTGCTTACTGAATGGAGTTTCTCCCCTGTACTTTTAGGTTTGGAATGTTTGGGAGAAACAACAAATATTCTAATGCTTTCCACAGGCTTATCACCAAATATGTTACCTAAACTCAGGAAAGACAGAGATGAGGCCAGTACAGGACCCGAATCCCCATCTTTTGACTGCCAGACTAGTGGGACAACACAAGTTTTGGACTACCCCAGCCTCTGCCCATAGCAGTGTTCACACTCAGCCATCTCCCAGCACTTTACTGGCCCTTCAGTTAGGGTGCTGCACAAGCTAACGAGCCATTTGACATTTTAAAGATTTAATAGGAACAAAACAAAGCCAAACTCAAGTGTTTGCTTTCTGTGAAATCAGAAAATGTTGGCACAGCTCCAACATCTTTCACACAGCAGTTGCCAGAACGGATTATCTGTGATATACTGTCAGCTGGGGAACACTTGAAAAGATTGTTTACTTTGCTTCAAGAAGAAATTTCAAGTAATTTTCTTGCAAATATTTGTACACAAGGATTTCAAAGCATCTCCCTCCCATTAATCCTCTGCAGGGCTCTGAACAGAACAAATTGTCATGTTTACACAGTGACTCAGTCCCAGGCCATCTCTCATGCTCTGTAAATGAGGGGATATGGGAGTTTTTCCACTTATTACTCTTGACTTTGAAGAGCTACCAACATCACAAGAAAAAGGTCAGGATTCTCTTTCAGGTGTCTCTTTGGTGAGGAGAATGGTTGCAACTTCCAGACTGAGAATGTTTATGTCCACAACTGCTTGCCCTCCAAGCCATGGTTTGGAACAAGCATCTGGGAATATCCTTTCTGCTTAAAAGATTTTTGTGGCCAAAATATAAATCAGTGCTCTAGAACCAGGACTTGGGTAAACCCAGATGCTACTGTTCAGTTCTACTCACTACTTTGTGTGAATAAAAGGATGTTGCTCTCCTCAAATTCACCCCTTGGTCCAAGAGGGCTCTTTCTCTACAAACTTTGCCTTGCATAAAATCAATGATCTCACACTGGTTTCTTTGAATTTGCTCATAGTGCAATGAAAGGAACATCTTTGCCTGGAAAAGGGAAGGTGAAGGATTATTGAGCCACTCTCTTCAGCTACTGAGAGGGCTGTTTTAGGGAATACACAATTAGAGTCTTCTCAGGGCACGGGAGAGGAAAGAAAAAAAAAAAAAAAAAAGGATGAGAGTCTTGGTTCATAACATGCAGCAGGGGAAATTCTGACCAGACATACAAAATATTTTCCTAGTGGGGGTAGTTAAGCACTGAAGGCTGCCCATGAACTTGTGAAATCTCCACCCTTGGGGACATTCAAAAATTGATTGGACAAGCTCCTGAAAAACATAATCAAGCTTGGAAGCTAGTTCTCTTTGAGCTGTGAGTTGGACTAGATGACTTCCAAAGGTCCTTCCAGCCCAAATTGTTTTGTGATTCTGTGATTCATAATCCAGGTTAATTTACCTGGAGTAGCTACTGCAGGAGATAAGAGGCAAGACAACTTCAATTTCAAGCCCTTACATGAAACCCTGAGTTGAAAATGTTTTGAGTTCTCCCATCCTTCCTGTCACAGAAAATTAACTGCTCCAGTGTTTCTCCAGCTCACCAGCAACAGCTTTCACTTGCTCCAAGACTTGTATCTGATCAACACCAACACAAGGCTGTACAGAATGGATCTTTGTTACAAACCAGAAATTATTTTTCCCCTCCCACTCTGGTTGCATTGCAACTGTGAAAAATTAAGTGACAAAATTTGCTGTAGTATGGGCAGGGGTTTCATACACCCACCCACAGACAGAAATAAGCCTACTGTTTACTCAAAATTATCTTTGTGATTAGCCCTATTTTTAGCTCATTCATTTTACTTCCTCACCTTTGTCACTATTTTTAAGAAATTCAAGGTAAGGGATGAGATTTCTAACAATTTACTGAGTTTTGTATTGTAAAAAAGCAGAAATTTGAATACCATTTTTGTACTTCCTTGTCTATCTGATAACACATACATGCAATCAAGCCAACATATAATTGCTACCAATTGAAATAAAAATGAGAACAATTGAAATCTGAGATTTACGTTTCGGATTCTACAGGTCAGACCTATTCTGCACGTCCAACTGATAGCAGGAACTAAAACCAAACCAACACTGATATTTAAAACAGGTTTGTTGAATAAACCTCAGCTCACTTGTGGACATGAGTGAGGAAAAAACACAGTAATTAAAAATACACTTAAAAGTGGGAAGGCATTTTATTGGCCCCAAGTGCTGTCTCAAGTGTTTGAGCCCAAGTAATTCGCCCCAGAAGGGCGGCTGGGACCCACCTGACACATCGAGGAATGTCTGCGCGCGTCCCGTCCCCACGGTGCTGGTGGCCACGCACTCGTAAAAGCCCTCGTCGGACACGGACACCTGGGCAATGTCCCAGCTCATGCTGGATGATTCTCTGCAGGAGAAAAGGGCACTCATTGAATCCCTCAAGGCACCAAGAGTTACACCTGCTTCGTTTCCTGACTGCAGACACAGGAGAGTATCACAATCATTAAGAGGCAAGACAAACCCTCTGCTGAGTCAAACTGGATGTCACTTTATGGATGATACTTTCTCCTAAGATTTTGCAGAATGTCCCACTTGCACATCATAATATAAACCTTTAACAAGCCAACAGTTGTCACACAATACCCAAAGGTAGTGTATTTGCTGTCATTCCCTCAGCTGCTTGTGCTCTGTTGTATTTACCACCTGGGAAGACACATTCCTTGAAAGCAGCAAGTTTCTGTGCAGAGCCAATATGTGGTACCAAACCCATGGCTCTTAGCAGCAAAGGCAACAAGGGCTCGTCCTCCCACCTGAGCTTCCCAAACTCACAGGAATCAGGAGAACCACCATAGGTTTTCTCTAGATCCCAGCAAGGCCAAGGCTGCTGGGCAGTGACACCATGTTAGTATCACACACAATGTGAAAGCAAGAAGGAAATAAAAGTGTAGCTACATAGGCTGGTTACGCATGCTTCAAAACAAACATTCTCGGTTTCTCGTGATTCAAAACCACATTTTATAAATTCCTGGTGCTACAGACACACAGAGGACAACATAAATGAGCAAACCAGTGGTTCTGCCGTGTCCCAGTGCTCCCCATGGCCTGTTGCTATGGTACATAAACAAAACTGATAAGCACCAAAATATCTGTGAGAGCTTTGGCAAGTCATTGCCACATTACAGGAAAACACTACATTAATGACCCCTTTGTTTGTCTGAATAGATTGATTTATCAGCCCTTAAAGGATACAGAAGGAAAAAGAGACTTGGAATATGCATGGCAGTTCAATGCTGTAGCACCCATGAGACAGACAATCCAACCCCACAACAAATGAAAACAGTGTACGGTGACCTTAAATGGCTTCCTACTTGTTCCTTCTTACTTCATACTTACTCTAGATAACCTAGTATCTCATGCATCAAATCTATAACACTTCCCAGTGCAATGCTGGCACATGGCAGCAACTGCCAGCACTAAAGAATAAGGTGGTGTTTCTTCCAAACGACGAGTGAGAAACTCCTCTATTGATAAGATTGACAGCCAGACTGACAGTCTCACAGAGTCAGACCTGAAACCAGTCAGAATCTACCCGTGAGAATATTACAGTGAAATTCTGCAGCTTCAGTAAAACCCACAGAGAAGGCCAAGAAGATAATCAATAAGAGAAGATGTTCTGGACACAAAAGGAGGATGTTCTTGTTATGGGACATTGAGAGCGTACAAGAAAGAACTTGTGGATAATATGTAGCAACTATACTTTTGCTTGTATAGCTGATTGTTTTATGGGCTGAATGGTCACTGTTTGTTAGACAGCCTTGTCATTGTTTGCTAAGCAGCCAATCTTAAATTAGGCTACAGCCATTGTGAAGAGGTATAAGAATAGCAGTAGAGAAAATAAAAAAATCTTTCTACCTTTCGACTATGGATTATGACTAGTGTGGCTTTTATGTCTGCCTCGACTACAGCCACATGTGGTGACCCCAAGACATGATTCAAAGAGCCTGCCTGGAGGGCAGGTAGCCTGTGCGGAGAACAGGGGAGACGGGAAGAAGAGTAGCGAGGAGAGAGTGAGCAACCTTTTAAAGGTGAGCCCATTGATAACAAAATGGGAGCAAATACATCCCAGGAGGAAAATTCAATGATTAATATATGGATGTTAATGTTAAAACGACATGGTGTAAAATATGATAAGCTGATATTGCAAAGACTGCTACTTTGGTGCAAAAGTCAAGGGATTGAGATGACACATGTCAACACTTCTAGTATCCAAACTTGGGAAGCAGTAGGATGGCATATTCTCGACCTTACTTCCAGAGGAGATGATACTGTTAAAGAATTTATGATGACATGGAGGTTAGTTTTAGACACTTTGAAAGAACTGAAAAAAGAGCAAGTCATTGCAGCTGCCCTGGCAGAGGGAACAAACACAGATAATGCTGGTGGGACTGGAAACACTGCAGTGGGAGGGGGTGGCAGGGCACAGGCTGGTGAAGAAAGACCTGTATTGTTTCCAATACCCAAGCTGTGGAGGGCTTTGCCTCCTCTCTTTTCAGATCCTGTTTCTCACTCCACTTCTCCCCCCTGTCCCTACAGACCCCTTTGATCTACCTTTACCACCTGCAGCAGGGGTGACAGTGATGAAAAAGGTGAAAATGAGAGCGTGCCATCAGCACCCCCACTGCCTGCTGCTGCACCCCCGCTGTCTGCTGCTACTAATCCTTTTGTACAAGGCGCAAAGGAATCTGTGCCAGGGGCTCAAAATGATAGCTTGCTTTATAGAGATACCTTAACTTTGCAACCCTTATCTGAAACTCAGGGCATGTGAGATCCTGCTGCTGTTTGGAGAGATATCAGGCTCACAGCTTTGTCTCATAAAAATTTTGAAGCCGCAAAAAAACTTAAGATCATTAAGCAATCACCAGAGTCAAAAGAGCCACAAGACTGTAATTTCTGCTTTCCCGGTTATCAGAGGCAGGGGTCAAGCTCCTGATCAGCATGTTCCATTTAACTGGCAAGTATTATCTGAGCTACGCCAACTTGCTACCAATTCCTAATTTCAGCATTTTTGTCCCTGCTGTGACAAAAATGCTGAAATTCATAACAAGTGAAGAGTTAGCTCCCTGTGATTTAAAGCAGACTGCTAGATTGCTTTGCATGCCAGTTCAGTATACTGTGTTTGAGACTGAGTGGAGAGCTTTTTGTAAGGAGACTGCTCTAAATAATATGCGATTGCCAATGGCTGATCCTTCGTTTGGTGCAGGTTTGCCTCAATTAATGGGGTTGCACCCCTTGGACGAGCCTCAGCTGCAGGCTTGCCTGCACCCTTTGATCCTAGCACAATCCCATGGTCAGGCTTTGCAGGCTCTGTTTAAAATAGCGAGCATGTCAGCTCCTGGGAAAAGCTACACAACTATCAAACAGCCCTAATGAGACTTTTAAAGCCATTTAGACCGCCTTCAGGATGCGATAGAAAAACAAATAGTAGATGCAGACGTAAAAGAAGCTTTAATTTTGCAAATGGCACAAGAAAATGCAAATGAGGAATGTAGGAAAGCTATTGATTTGGTACCTATGAAAAAGCCCTCATTGCATGATATGATTAATGCATGTACAAAAATAGGGACTGCACAACATCAAATGGCTATGCTGTCTGAGTCTGTTACTACAGCTGTTGCTGAAGCTATTAAAATGGCACATAACTGCTACAGCTGTGGACAGCCTGGTCATTTTAAATCTCAGTGCCCTCACAGAACTCTGTCCTCCAGAGCAACTAACAAAGTTGCCAATAACAAAGTAGCTCCGAGAGCAGTTCTGTGGAATCAATGTGCTAAACCAGGACATTATGCGAAACAATGTCGATCCTGTTTCCACGCCAACGGGCAGCCTCTCAAAAATCAGGGAAAACTGCTGACTGAATGTGAGGGGACAGCGTGTTCAAACATAAATGCTTCCCCAAGAACCGCTGAGCCCAGCACAGGTTTATGTGACAAGCTTGCTGGTGGAACAGAAGGCTCAGCAGGGATGGATGGTTGCACCACTGACCCAGTAATCATAGACTCTACTGCAGTTCATGAAGTGCCTTTGGATGCACATGGACCTATAAGACAAAATTTAGATGCTTTGCTAATAGGAAGATCCAGTGCTACTTTGCAAGGGATTTTTGTGCATCCAAGAGTAATTGATGCAGACTTTACAGGACAAATATGTGCAATGGTTTCTACACCCACTCCTTCTGCAGTCATACCTGCTCATACTCGAATTGCTCAACTTGTACCTTTCAAGTCTTGTGTTCCCAGGACCGGACTTAAAGAGAGAGGGGACCAAGGCTTTGGTTCTACCGGCATGCCTCAGGTTTTTTGGACTCAACAACTTTCCGAGCAGAGACCACAACTGATTTGCGAGCTAACACTGAAGGGGCCACAGCCACAGACTGTTGAGATCAAAGGGTTGATTGATATGGGAGCAGATGTCACAGTGATTTCACATCACGACTGGCCAAACTCCTGGCTGGTCACTGCAGTGGGAAATTCAATTGTGGGTCTTGGGGGAATGACACAAAGTTATTTAAGTACATATTTTGTGCTCATAAAAAGTCCAGACAACCGGGTTGCTACAGTTGGCCCACATGTGACTGCTGCGCCTCTAAATTTATGGGGACGTGACATTTTAGCCACTTGGGAGTTGCAATTGGCACCAATTTTTAATAGGGGTCATTGTGCAGAAGGGCGGTTGCCAGCCAGTAACACCTCTACGATGGTTAACTGACCATCACGTGCAGCAAGGACAGTGGCCTCTAACACAACAGAAACTCGCCACCCCGAAAAATTTAGTTGATGAGCAGGTATCGCAAGGGCACATAGAGCAATCTGTCAGCCCTTGGAATACTCCTGTATTTGTGATTCTAAAGAAATCAGGCAAATGGAGATTGGTGCATGATCTGAGACGCATTAATGCAGTCATGGAAAGTATGGGTGCACTGCAACCAGGCATGCCATGTCCTACTATGATTCCTGCAACATGGGACATTTTAGTTGTTGATTTGAAAGATTGCTTCTTTACGATTCCCTTACATCCAGATGACAGACCAAAATTTGCATTTTCAGTACCAGCTGTTAACAGTGCTGCACCTGTAAAATGATATCAATGGAAAGTTTTACCACAAGGTATGAAAAACAGTCCAACTATTTGTCAAATGTATGTGGCCCAAGCTCTATCGCCTATTAGAGAACAATTCCCTAACAGTTATTGCTATCACTATATGGATGACATACTGATAGCATCTCCTTGCAAACAGGATTTGCAAAACATACAGCCAGAGCTTTTAAAGGCTCTTCACAAATATGGATTGCAGATTGCACCTGAAAAAATCCAAACAGAAGCACCCTGCAAATATTTGGGATTAAAAATACCTGAACGTACCATATGCCCTCAAACTGCTCAATTTGACACTACAGTGCACACTCTAAATGATGCACAGAAATTGTTAGGAACCATTAATTGGCTGTGTCCCTATTTAAGACTCACCACTGCACAACTTTCTCCTTTGTTTAATATATTAGCAGGAGATTCAGATTTAAACTCACCAAGATTATCCCTGAAGCTCAACAAGCCTTAGATAAGGTGCAACAAACTATTTCCAGTCACCATGTGTACCGTGTGGACCCTGACATTGATATCGTTGTTTTTGTTGTAATTCCAGAATTTCATCCAACAGATATTATTACACAATGGTCTGATCATTGGTCCCCTGACCCATTGCATATTCTAGAATGGATGTTTTTATCTCACAAACCTAAAAACACAGTCACTACAATTTTTTCATTTATTGCTCAGTTAATTATTAAGTGTAGATACTGATGCCTGCAAATTGCTGCCAAAGATCCTGCTGAATTTACTATTCCTATTCAGCAAGATTATTTTGAGTGGTCCTTGGCCAATAGTTCTGCACTGCAGAACGCGCTGCAGAGCTGCACAGAACAAATGGATTACCATTTTCCCAGTCATAAGTTACTACAATCACTGAATACCACCCCATTATCAGCAAAACCTAAATTAAGTCATATTCCTGTAGATGGGTCAGGAAAAACAGGAACAGCAATTGTCACCTGGAAAAATGAGGAGGGATGGCAGACTTTGCAGGGTCAGGGTACTGGATCCGCAAAATTGGTTGAATTAAAAGCACTTACTGTGGCCTTTCATCATTTTAATGAACCTTTTAACCTAATTGTTGACTCAGCTTATGTTGCAGATGTTGTACAACGAGTAAATTGTTCCCTTTTAAAAGAAGTTAATAATGCTGATTTGTTTCTTTTGTTAAAGGCTTTATGGACAGCTGTTTTGCAACGCATGTATCCTTTTTATGTTTTGCGTATTAGAAGCCATACAAACCTACCAGGATTTCTTGCAGAAGGTAATGCTCATGCTGATGCATTAGCTAATCCTGTTTGGGCAGTTCCTCAGACAGATAAACTAGCCCAGGCTAAAGCATCTCATGCCTTTTTTCATCAAAATGCGCGCACATTGTATAAACAGTTTTCTATAACACCTACAGAAGCTCGTGCTATTGTTAGTGCTTGCCCAGACTGTCATAACTTTAATGGACCTTTACCCTTTGGAGTAAATCCCCGTGGCCTTTTGGCCCTACAGCTTTGGCAGACTGTTGTTACACACATTTCAGATTTTGGTCGTTTTAAATATGTACATGTATCCATTGACACCCTTTCTTCTGTTATATGGGCTTCTGCCCATGCTGGAGAAAAGGCCCATGATGTAATTTTGCACTGGGAGCAAGCTTTGGCTGCTTTAGGCATACCTGCCTGTGTGAAAACTGACAATGGGCCAGCCTACGCCTCTCAGAAAGTTAGGAATTTTTTACATCAGGCATCTCTCACAAATTTGGTATTCCTCATTCTCCCACTGGTCAGGCTGCCGTTGAACGTGCTCATCACACACTTAAAACTGTTCTAGAAAAACAAAAAGGGAGAATGCAAGGGGAAACCCCACAGTCCAGACTTTTGAAAGCTGTATATTATTACAGCTGGTGGTGGGGTCCAAGGCTGTGACCCAGGAAGAGATGACCGGTCCGGGGAGATGGTCCCGAAAGGAATCGCCTTCCCGGGGTCCGGTGTCTTCCTCTCAGCTGCTGGCAGAGGAGCCCTTGCAGAGGCTGTCAGCTCTTTAGTGATTATCAGCTCGTGATTCCAGCTCAGCTCTGCAGGGCTGCCTCTAGGCCAAACCAGACCAGAGAGAGAGACGAGAGGGCCCGTGTGGCTGGTTCCGCACGAAGGTAGCTTTATTGTGGGTCCCCTCCAGCGAAGGGAGGCCAGGGACGAGCTCTCTCTCGAGGGGCTCGAGGGAGCTTGCCTTTATAGTGATACAGGGGATCAGCAAGGGGACCAATGGATTACAGAGGGTCTGGGACAGACCAATGGGTTACAGAATGATCTGCATAGGGTCTCCCAAAGGATTGTGGGTCTACTTTTCCTCACCATGACTCAAAAGTAGTCGCCTTTCCAGGGAGTCCTGCTGGGCGATTGCAAAATCTTTTATCTCAGCAGACATCCCTCCAGGGCAGTGGCTGGGCATATCCCACAGTATATACCATAAATCACTTGACCATACTGGCTCATTCAAACAATCCCTCAATTTTAAATCGGTTTTATTCCTTGCAGTGCACCAGTGAAACACATTTGCCTTGAGCTAAAGTATGGGTAAGGAATTTGCTTACCAGTGAGTGGGAAGGCCCCTGGGACCTTGTCACTTGGGGACGTAGATAAGCTTGTGTTTCCACAGATACTGGACCACAGTGGGTGCCAGCAAGGTGTGTGCGTCCTGATTTGCGGCAGAATATCCCACCGCCTGTTCGGCCAAATCCTGAGGATAACAGCAACACAGGGATGACCTTGGCAGCATAGTTCGAGCTACCTCTGACCAGAGAAAGCGTCTAGCACCGGTGACCAAGGAGGACTGAATCGCACTGTATATCCTTGTGATCAAGGGGTATTGGCTTGCATTGAGATGTACTGGAGTGCAAATGGCAATGAATAACAGAAAAATGCAGGTGCCAATATGGTACTTGTCAGTTTTGCTGAGCTTAGTGCCTGCTATTTCTGCTTGGCCTGTTAGTCAGCCGAGAACCAATGTGTGGGTTACCCTAGCCAATGCAACGGGGCAACATACTCTGTGCTTAGCCACTGCTACTCCTGACAATCCTTTTCCTACCTGCCTTGTTGGCTTGCCAATAGATGACTGGCCAAAGCCTAGGACAGTTAGCAAGCTTTTACAATCACGCAATCACGCTGACGCTTGGGATCAATGGGTTTCATACCTTCCCTGTGCAACTCTTGAGCTGCAAGAAATAGAGCTTTTAGGATCTGTGAAAATAGGCCTTTGTGTTAAGTTTAATTACTCTGATCAGTCCAAAGTATGGGATGTTTCTCCTAACCAACCCATATTTGCAAATTAAAGTGCCTGGTGCAATTATACTTCACCACATATTTCACACTCTACTACTGTTCCTCTAGCTTTGCCACCAGGGGTGCTTTTTATTTGCGGAGACTGAACATGGGCTGTGATTCCATCACACATCAAGGGAGGTCCATGCAGCTTAGGATGATTCTCACTGTTAACACCTAACACATCTATGATTTTACAGCATAAACCACAGAGGGGAAAACGTAGCATCCATGCGTTTGCCCCTGATTGTGATGACAACACCAAATTTTGGCCATCAGGTACTCGATAGGCTGTTTCCTTCTTTTCTCCACAAGTAACAGCTGCTAAAGCATTGGGACTGTTAAACAAGTTAGGATGTTGGTTAGCTTGGCAAACTAACGCCACTTCGCTTGCTTTAGCTGGATTATTAACAGATGTTGGTTCAGTAAGGCACGCTACACTGCAAAACAGAGCTGCTATTGATACTCTGTTGCTAGCACATGGACATAGATGTGAAGATTTTG
The DNA here is from genome assembly GCF_965178545.1 of Coloeus monedula. Classification (NCBI taxonomy): domain Eukaryota; kingdom Metazoa; phylum Chordata; class Aves; order Passeriformes; family Corvidae; genus Coloeus; species Coloeus monedula. Next base: position 4,314,956 of record NC_138789.1, read on the forward strand.
ATGAAATGTGTTGTATGAATTTGTCTGATCATTCAAAAATCTATTCATGCCCACATTAAGGAATTGCAAACTACTGTGTCAAAATTGCGTGAAGAATCAGAATCTGATTGGTTCAACAGTTTGTTTGGCAATTGGCAAATTGCAAGATGGGTCAAAAATCTGCTCAAAATCTGATACCTGATCCTATTGGTTATTTTTTGCGTCCTGCTCATTGTGCCATGTCTATTTGTCTTTTTTGCAAAGGGCCCTGCAAAAGTCAATAACCACTGCCTTTGTAATACAAAAACAAAGAGGGGGATCTGATGAGATTGACAGCCAGACTGACAGTCTCACAGAGTCAGACCTGAAACCAGTCAGAATTTACCCGTGAGAGTATTACAGTGAAATTCTGCAGCTTCAGTAAAACCCACAGAGAAGGCCAAGAAGATAATCAATAAGAGAAGATGTTCTGGACATAAAAGGAGGATGTTCTTGTTAAGGGACATTGAGAGCGTACAAGGAAGAACTTGTGGATAATATGTAGCAACTATACTTTTGCTTGTATAGCTGATTGTTTTATGGGCTGAATGGTCACTGTTTGTTAGACAGCCTTGTCATTGTTTGCTAAACAGCCAATCTTAAATTAGGCCACAGCTATTGTGAAGAGGTATAAGAATAGCAGTAGAGAAAATAAAGAATCTTTCTACTTTTCTCGACTATGGATTATGACTAGTGTGGCTTTTATGTCTGCCCTGACAACAGCCACACTCTATTTCATGGAAAGTATGTTAAAACTGAGGTTAGGGAATCCTGTTCTGCTTCCTTCTTGACTCGTGCTATACACCAGATGTCAAACATGGAAGCCTTGAGAACAGAAGCACAAAGGGAAACATGTCCAGGGGTGGAACAGCTCAGCAAAACAAAGACCGGTGGTGGGCTCTCAAAAAAAAAATTTAAAAATCAAACCAACACTGGCAGCAAGGACTAACACACAGCTTGGGGCATCTGCTGCACACGTGGGCACTGGGTGAGGAGGTGTAACTGCACACAAGTCACAGCACGTGTCATGGGATAACTCAGCACCTTCCAGCACCACCATTACCTACCAAATTCATTCTACTGCACATGCAATCTGCTGATTGGGCTCTTTGTCTGGGCACCTGGGGAACTATAATCATTGAAACTCCAAAGCCCAGATGACCCCCTGGTTCTCAGTCACTGCAGACCTCACGGTGGTGCTCGGGTTGTATCTGACCTCACCTCCTGGACACTCCCCACCACCCTGCTCAAGAACCAGCTGGGAACTCACCAGCACCTCACTGTGGCTCACAGGGAGAAATGAAACCTATAATTTCACTTTTTAGCACATGGTTTGGAGGGATATATTCTGCATGGTTTACTGGACTTGAATACCAACCACAAACATCAGTGGATTATGAATGATTTTTTAAATTATCATGATTGTTATTTTGATTAACTACAGGAATTGCCTTTCTTGTCAGAATTTCATGTCTTATTTTTGCTAATTCTAATCCTGCAGGATTGGCAGGATCAGCTATTTATAGTACAGAATGGATTGTAAAGACACTTTAGTGCTCCCTTCCCACTGATTCCCCACTGGAATGAGGTGCTCAACTACTTCTCTTGTCCTGCTATATCAGACTGGTCAAAAATGCACTGGGATATTAAGCAAAATCCAAATTTTCTTACTACACTACTATAGGATGCAGAAAGGTAGAAAAAAAGCTGTTACCATTCTACAAAAATTTCTTTTTCCTAACATGTTACTCTTTTAAAATTAGGAATTATTATTGCAGCTGATAGTACCTCTGGAACCAAAGTAAAAACAATATTTGAATTTCAAAGTCTCTTCTCCTCAGGAACCCTGAACCTGTAGTATTCTAAGGGTATTTTCACAGACAACTGTCACAATAGAAATATGATATTCAACTCATAAACCATTTAGGTTTTGAAATAAATATTAAAACAGTTGAGTAAAGACATCTCAACACCAAAACAAAACTCATTCAGTGCAGAGGAATACTAGAGCTCAAACCTGCACTGAACTACTAAGCTGGACAAACCCTGCCTGGAACTTCACTGCAAATAAGAGGCAAACAAGCCAAGCTGAATTAGATCCTCTTTAACTGTGACTAACAATATCTGGCTTGAGACAGTTTTGTTAAATTAACTTGGATGATGAGTTCATTCATCTGCTCTGTAACAGGAAAAAGAAAAATGCAGCGAATCAGCGGTGCTGGATGTGTGAAGAACAAGGAGAAGCGTGGGGTTTGATACCTAAGGAATGGAAAACATTACACAGCAGCCCAAGTAGGTGCTGTGCTGGGGCTGACAATGTCTCAGTGGCACCTCATTAAAAACCAAACCACACCAAAGCTGCAGCACTTCACACTGCCAGCAGTGCACAAGGGAGCTGCAGGATGCAGTCACTTGGGTATGCTGTACCTGCTGGGGAATGCAGAGTTCAGTCTTCAGTTTGCTCCTGAGGTGCTTTGGGCTGCACAGGAGGCTGCTGACACTGTTTACTAGTATACACTTCCCTTTTGATTTTGACAAACAGAATTAAAAGGGGCACTTTATGAGTATTTTAACTAATTGACCTTTTTTTAAATTATTCTTCTCTCACCCTACACAGAAAGAGCACACAATTCTTTTTCTATACAGAAATGTGAAGAACCATCTGGTATATCCCACATAAATTTTCCTATTTTGAGAGATTTTCTGAAGATGAAAGTTTCTAGGGCAGGTCATAGGACATACTTCTAGGGCATCCAGGAAAGGCATTAAAAATCAAACAAATTAATGTATGCCCCATCCTCTATGTATCCCTGGGGCCAGAGTGAGGGGTGCATTTCATAAACAAAGCTAGTTACCAATTTTGCGTAATTTTTAACAACATAAATTAAAACCATTTGCCTTCTAGACTTTTAGTTTATCATAATTTCAGAGTACACAGCTGAAGGGAATTTTAGCCAGAACCTTATAAATCCCATCACATGTACAGAGTGTACACCCTCCTCAATATATCATATAGATATATCTATATATATTATCAATATCTCCATAAAATACAGCCTCTCTTATGAATAGCACCAAAAATAACAGACTGGAAGTAGCAGGATGTAGGCAGCACATACCAGTAAATAATAACAGAAATCATGAGCTATAAACAGGAAATAAAGCAGCATTGTGAAAAAAGGTCACTACTTACTTGAAGAACTGATCTACTCCCAGTTTTACACCATCTTTAGTAAAACGCTGAGTAAAAGGTATAAGGCTTTCGACATGGCAAGGAACAGAGCCTGGCTGTAAATAATATCCTGGAGTCTTCATGGGCATTGTAACTTTGGGGGCATCTGAAGAAAGGAAACATTCCCCAGAAAGTATATTAACAGCTACTAACACACATCTTATCCTTTTCTTTTATTAAAGGGAAGCTAAATTTCTGATAAAGCTCCACTTAGTAGGTATTGACCATCATGAACTAGAGAAAGAACTTTGGAAGGAAACAGCACAGGAAGTATTTGCATAAGTTACAAAAGAATACAAGATCTCAATTTTAATTGATTCAGATGAGACAAATGCACAATCAATTCAAGTTAAAGTCTCTTACCAGGAATAATACTGGAAAACGAAACACTTGAAACTCTCTGAAAAAGATAACCATCCTTGTCATAGCCTGTTATTTTAACAAAAAAAGCTTCATCTGGTGGAATGAAGTCAGAAATATTCCATAGTCCATAGGGCTTTCTATCAGGATAGTATTTCACAGGCAAGGTCTTAAGGAGTTCCCCTGTAATACTCAGAAGTTCCAGTCGGTCTACTCTAGCTGGAAGCAGGATCCCTGTGGTATTCAGCAGCACGAAGGTAGGAATCCCTAGAAAAACAAAACCACACTATTTTAAGTGCTAAAGAAAACAGATAATTAAAACATGAAAGATTAAATTCCATCTGCATGGCTCACTATCCCATGAATACAGCATTCAGCTCCAGCCCTTACCTACTGAGTAGGGAAAGGCTAAATTGTGCTGAGCTGTGTTCTGCTTATTAGCTGTGAGTAGACGCAGCTGGGGAGTTTAAATTACTGATTTCCAAAAGGTGTTTCTAAAATAGCAGCTTCCTTACTAACTCCTCACCATGCCCCAGGGCTAAGGCCTTTTTCTGATGCTCCAAAAATAACAGAAACAGCACTGCAATTTTGAAGCATAGTTAAAAATATCTATATTTATGTCACACAGATACAAAGCCCCCCCAGGAACAAACCCACAGCATCCCTGGAGTTACCACAAAGCTCATCATAGAGCTCTACTCAATTTTGGAGGCTAGAAGCTATTTAACATGGACTAAAGTGGAAACAAACCTTGCACTGGCCTGCTGGATGTTTTTTTAAAGTCTAAGGTGGGCTTCCTGGAGAAGCCAGCTCGGAAGTCGATGGTGCTGAGTCCCGTGATGCGCACAGAATGCCTCCCGCTGCTCGAGGTCTGCAAAACAGCCAGCACATGGAATCAGCAGTGCAGGGACCGCACAGAGTGTGAGCCAGCCACTGAGCTCAGGGACAGACTCCAACATGGCTAACAGCAGCACATAGAGGAGCCTCATGGCTAAAGTTCTAAGGAAAAGCACCTTGAATAAAGCTTTGCTTACACGTCCTGGGCCCTAAAATTGTCGTGTCAGCAAAGAGAGCCAGTTTGTCCTGGAAGTAAATCACAACACCAACAAATCAACAACTCCTTGCCACGTGCTAGTGCCTGCAAAGGCAGTGATCTGGCAGTTAGGACCTTACTGTTACAAATTCTACTAGAAAATGGTGAGTGAATCAGAACTCAACAGAAAAATCTATGCATTAAAAGTGCTTCTCTTCCCCAGCCAAAGGCACAGCTGGAAAGCAGAGGGTGCACAGGTACCTCTCCCCTCTGGTCTGTACCTTTGTACCCCCACCTTGTCATTCTGCTTCAACCACCAAAAAACAAATCAGAACCACCCCCACCCATCCATCACCCTTGAACAGCCTGAGCTTCAGGTTCTGGAGAGTACAGCTGCTTTGGTCTTTCATCTTAAAGAAGATAAAGTAATTATAAGTTACTTTCTATGTTTCTATGCAGAGAAAGAAAGGTCAACTGCTACTTCCCAAAGGTGCAGAGGAACCCATGGCTTTTCCTCCTCACCTACTTCCACACCCTTCTGGTGTCTGGAAGGTTCCACTGAACTTTCCCTGGAGTTTTACCTGGTCCATTCTCAAATTCCTGCAGCTCTCTGGAAGAGAGGTTACTCCAGAGAACCCTTCTGCCACCGCTGCATGAGAGTATCAAATTAAACAGTTGTTTCTTATAACTAACAGCCTTGGGACAGGCATTAGACACCATGACAAATCGATGCCTATCTGATTAAAACAACGTATTTCCTTCTATTTGGTTAACCTTTCACTCCAGAAATAGCACCACTAAAGCCTTTTTTACATAATCCAGCTGTTAACAATACAAAGAAATATTTAATTGTGCCAAATAACTCAAGGTATCAAGCCTTAATTGGCAGTTAAAATTTCATTAGACAAACTCAGTGATAAAGTTCTGTTTTTATAGCTTGGTGCATCTGTATAAGGAGCTTATGGTGTGAATAAAATTTTCACAAAGCTTAAGTCATAAAATCTTTGTGTTAAATAAGCCAAGCCAGTGACTAAAGCCAAGTAAACAATCCACAGAAAAATATACCGGGAAATCATTTCTCTTTATGAAGTACTCAGACCTTTGGATATTTGTGAGTTTTAAGGCCAAAATAACCTTATAAAATTTTACCATTTCCTAATATAAATAAATACATCTCTCACTGTCGTGTCTAGGATCTGGGGGTCTCTAGGCAAACACCAGGAATTAGCCTTATCACACAGGACTGCTTTCCAACTGTTATCTTTAGGTCTCTTCTCATTATTTCTAGTTGAACATGGATTACAGAGACTGTACATTAGTGTTTCGCCTCCCAGGCTGGATGAGTATCATCAAAAGAGCAAATACAGATTTGTGACAGATGCTTTCCTGTCTTGCAAACAACATCAAAAAACTGCCCAAAATACAGGTATCATGAAGAACTGCATGACCTGGCTTACTCATAAAAGTTAGATTAAAATATTTCAACTACATATTCAAGAGATGTTCTTCATTTTTAACTACATCAATTTGAATGTGTTATTCATGCTCTCCACAGAGCTGAAGACAGCATTATTCTGAGCTTAGAAAAAAAGCCAAAAAACCCTCCCAACCCCCCCAAAAACTCCCAGGCCCTGCCTGCAGGAGCAGCCTGATGGCTTGGCAGGGCTGCTGTCCTGCTGCCAGGAGTGCATGCCACCAGTGGCAGCCTGGGCATGGGGGACTGTTGGCTCTCCTCCCCAGCAGTTCCTGCAGCCCAGCACTCAGGTGCTGGCCCACACCAGTGGCTCAGCTCACATCACACAGCCAGGAGCACACAGGGCTCTTCCTGCACTGTCCTTCTGGGCTGCAGGGCACTGCATGTTTGTTGCACTGATCCCTCACTCTAAAAGTCTCCAACAAGTGCCAGAAGTGAATCCTAAGGCACTGACCGTAGGAAAAGGTCTCAGGACCCAGTGTGGCTCATGTTACCATATCCAGCAGGACCCAAACATTTTTCTTTTTCATTTTTAACAGCCTACCAGGTTGTCTCTGTACTGGAGTTTTCAGCACTTTTGGTGATAGGATCATGGAATTGGAAGGAACATTAAAAGGTCACCCAGTGCCAACCCCTGCCATGGGCAGGGACACCTTCCACTATCCCAGGTTGCTCCAAGACCTGTCCAGCCTGGCCTTGGACACTTCAGAGGCAGCCACAGCTTCTCTTGGCACCCTGTGCCAGGGCCTCCCCACCCTCACAGGGGACAATTCCTTCCCACAAGCCCCATCCAGCCCTGCCCTCTGGCAGTTTAAAACCTTTCCCTCTTGTCCCATCACTATCTGCCCATATAAAAAGTCCCTGTCCCTCTTTTTGATAAGCCCCCCGTCCTAGGCAGACATTCAAACAATTCTCCCCAGAGCTGCTGAGCTCAACATGCTTTTGTAGCTGCAGTTCTGCAGCAGGATCAACAGCTTCCCCCAGGGCTGTATGTGAATTAATGATCCTTTTCAAAACACCTCTGTGCTTAGGGTAGGGACAATGCACAGCAGGATCCATTCAGCACTGCCTATAAAGTGCCTCACCCGGGTGCCTTCCCCTCCAAAAATGACTGTAGAGTATTTACACTGCTACCATAGAACAGTTCAGTCAGAAGGGATCCACACCAGTAGGCTTGTTTCCACATCTATTTAGGAAAGCTGGGATCATACAGCTTTACCTACATAAAGAGGTATACAACAATATTAAATACAAGATCACAGGACATTTACTGTAACACAGTAAAACAGCTGTGAGTATCTATGATAAATAACATAGTAAATCATTATACAACCCCCTTATATGCTACAGGACAATCATACATGGGTTCTGCAATAACTTTACCTTGATTGTCCATGTTCCAGGCTCTGGATCTTTGACATTTACTACCTTCGCAGAGTTGTGGATATTTAGCAATTCATTCAGTCCTGATCCCTTACTGAGCTGCTTGCCTGAAAAAACAGAAACAGGAAGTAAATACAGGATGGAGTAAACACAGTATTGCTTAAAAAAAACAGAGAGTAAATACAATGTTGTTGTTTTGTACCAATGTATTTCTGATACTTGACTTACTACTTAGCAGTCAATGACATTTACAACAGCCAAAATTCCCTACAATTCTTTGACAGAATACTGAAAACTTTCATTTATATGTGGATGGTTGTGTGCAGGAATTGGGTCTCTAGAGAGGGATTTTGCGTCCTCAAGGCTGACCCTGAAGAACCATCAGCCCTAAAACCCAGCTGGCTCTTTCACAGCACTAAAGGGAAAGATGAAGTGGAGACTGGGATGTCCCAGTGCCCATTTTCAAAACCTATTAGACATGCCTTGAGTAATTGCAGTGAAACCCCGTGGATTTAGATGCATGGAGCTGATCTATGAGAAAGGGGTCACAGCTTCAGCAAAGCCTGACACTTGCACCCAGGACTGTGTGTTGGCATGGCTGGAATACAGACACTGATCAAATCTCTTTCCTGTAAACAAGAATGCCTCAGTGCAGGACAGACCAGACCACATTGCAGGGAACCCATCCTGGGCATAAAATATTTCCAAGATATTAAAACTTAAGCTACATCCTCAGGCAAAAGGCATTCAGAGAATACAAAATATGATTTGAATTTATTTCTGGAGTGCTGTTCCAAGTTCCTAAGGCATCAACATAGTAATAAACAATAGATTTGTTTAAAATAGCTTCAATTACAAATTAGCTCCAAACCTGTCATTGCATTTCCCATCACACACTGCTCAGCTGGAGATGGGCAGAGGAGACAGGTTTGGTTCTGAATGTTCTCACAGCTCAAAAAAGCCAGACCATGGTTGAACTCTCCTCACATAAAACCATCGTGTACAACCCTTAAATGATGGTTCAGGGAATACATAAAGAGATGAAAGGCAAAAGTGCCCAGCAATTCGGAATGCAAGGACAAACAGTAACAAAGAAGATGGAGGTGAGATGAAGTGGACAGAATAAGGAAGTTTTCCAGTGTCCTCCAAGTGAAAAAAAACATAGAATATTGGGGGAAAAAATGAAATATCAGAAGAGATTTTTCCTTCTCGTTTTTCACTATCACAAAAGAAAGTAAAAAGTACTTCACCTAAAGGATTATGAATCTCAATTGCTGGTGAAGGACCACTCAAGGACACTGTAACTTCCTTCAGACTGGGATCAAAAGGGATCTGCCAAGTATTTACAGCCATGGACAGATGGTCTGTAGACAAGAGATGCACTTTGGAGGCTTGAACTGCTTCTTCAACCCATTTTAACACCTAGAAGAGAAAAGAACAGTTGTTACTATACTGTCAGCAGTACTGGCTGTTGAAACAGTTTCTGATAAAATGCTTGTCTCTACTGTCTTGTAGAGATTCTGTATTAATTTATTTTTAAAATGTGAATACTTAAAGGAAATGAAATTTTGACAGAAGACACTGGCAAAGCCATGGTCAGCATGGTGTTTAAAGGAGTACACTAGCACACCTGGATACATCTCTACACAACAACCACAGGTCCTTTAAAAAGGAATTAGGGATACAAACCTATGGACATTTCTAGTCATCAAGTTTGAGTTGCATGAAGCAACAAGGAAAATTTCCTCATCCAGATGTACCAAGTAATTGCTATCTGTGGACTTTTCCAGGGTTTTTTTCCCCCTACAACACCTAATACAAATTACTGTTAGGCACAGCACAGAGGTGGGACTAGAGGGGAACACGGCTTTGGAAGGTATGTCCCTGCAGGACATGGAGGCTCCCAGGCCAGGGACAGGACAGCAGCCCATGGGAGAGACCACAGTGAAGGAGAGGAAAGGTGTGAGGAGGAAGAGCAGCCAAGAGAAACCCTTGTGTACTGACCACAATTCCTGGTGGCACTGGAGAAGGGAGGAGGAACTGTGGGAGAAGTTGAGGTGGGCAAGTGGAGGCAAAGGTGTTCCTACTTGTCTTTGCTTCCCACTGCCTGAAGGAATAATTAAATATCTATTTTAATTGGCAACAAATTAATTTCCCTTAAGTCAACTTAGTCTTGCCCTCAACAACAACTGGTGATTTCCCTGTTTTTATCTCAACCCAGAAGCTTCCTCAACCCATTCCTCCTCTGCATGGGGTAAGTGGCTGAGAGGGAGCTCGACAATCAGCCAAGAGAAACCCACCACAACCAATCCAACCTCCCCAGAAACATACCTGGTTTGTCAAACTATATGATTTTGCATCACCTCTGTACATCACAGAGCTGCAGCATATTTTTTAAATCCTACTGAAGCAATATTGGGTTTGTATAACACTGTGAATGTGACTCTCAGTAATACTGAACCGTGATCTTAAGTTGCAGTTGACTACGGTGGCATTGAGAAACATCTTGTAAAGGAGAACCATCTTCTGATTATGTCAGTTCAAAACTTGGAAACCAACAATAAACTAACCTGGATGTGTTACCCATCAGTACTGGGGGTCTCTGGGGCAAGTCCTTCAACCTAGGACCCAATTCAACACACTGCTCAAAAGAACCTCATTCCCCTGGTTTATTGGGCATAACTTACCTACTTTATCCATGAAAAAATGGAAATATGCTATAGGTTTGTGTGTGAGATGACTTTGTGATAGAAACTAGATTCCAGTGTACTTGTTCTCATACCTCACAGTATTAATGCCCAGCAACCTTTGTGCTAAGATGAAATAAGTTTAAATAAGTGAAGGGTGTCATTGAAAACACATTTGAAATGGTCGAGGCAGGTTTTCATCAATGATTCCCCCTCCACTCTAAGGAATGCCCCACCTGAGTCGTGCTGAGTGCTCCCAGCACAGGGTGAGACCGCACTGACCAGGTGTCCCCTCCCCAAGGGTGTGCACGAACGAGGTGCTTGGGCGTGTTTGCAAAAGAACATACCCAAAAAATCACAGTAAAATTGCCTGTGCTGCTCAAAGCCCTGCAGTAACGTGGCCCAAGAGAGAACTGGGGTTTGTGCAACAGCTGGTGACACCAGCTAGGGAGCAACTTGTGTTTGCTTTAGACAAGCCTGGAACAGGAATCACAAGGCTTCAAAAAGATCCAACTCATTTAAGTTCTACTTTACAAATTACACATCTGGGTCCAAATATGCTTCCAAAGAAATTTCAATGTTCTACTCAGAGTGAGATGAGCATGACACTTTTTTGTATGACGTATATGGCAAAGTTCCCATTTAATTCTACGATCTCACCTCCACAGGTAAGTTTTTAAATGGATTGTAAAATTCAATGAACCCATATGAACTTCAGTTTCTGAGTTTTTCAAGATCAAAACTGAAAATGGAAGGAACAGAGTGACCCAGCTGTCTGCAGTCTGGCAGCAGCTTGCTTGTATAAGTTCAATAGGCAATTCTGGGAGATCCATTTCCCAACCCTGTCATTCCAAAGAGGTTTGCAATACTGCTGTAACACTGGTTTCGAAGTAGGTTTTTTCTCCTCTGGGACCTTTACAGAAAGCCCCCCAAACAACAGCAGCTTTTGTTGTTCTGCCAAAATGTGACGTGACAAATATTATTAGAGGGGGAAGGGCAAATACAGCAATGATTTATAACATTTCCCCGGAAAATTTGCTCTTGCAACCTGCCCTGATGTCAGGTCATTTCTTGGAATGCATACTGAAACCTGGAAAATCTGTGGAGCATGGTCTCTATTCCCATTTGTTTATTCTGGGACTCAAGAGTATTTCTCAAGCAGTCAAAGCAACAGGATTTCAAGTTAACTGTTTCATTGCTTGAGTAAATTTGGGTTCATACTTACACCCAAAGAGGAAAAATATTCTAGTAATGTTTTTAAATGCACATCAAAAAATGTAACTGAGACAGTGCATGAGAAAATAATACTGTAAAAATAAAACAAATTATATATGTAACTATAATATGTATGAAAACCACACGACTGAAGTTCTGGTGTTGGATCTCAAGCTCTTCAAAGTTAGGAACCACAAGAACTAAGCCTGCCTGCTTTCAACTGCCTTTCAAAAGCCTTTCTGCAGTTGCTTTATGACAGACCTTAGATACATGATCATGGTTTATTTTTTCCAGAGATTCCAAATTCCATAGAAAACAGAGAAAGACCAGCTGTAACTATTTGTTTTTCCCTGCTTTGTTTGGCATTCACTATACATTATGTATCTTCAGAATAGAAGCATTCAGCCGCCTTTCCCATGAAACCTCTCCTCCTTTTTCTATGAAAATGGATAATGCCTGCCTGGGACGAGGGAGAACAGAAGGCAAGAGACAGGGATGTGCAAGAAACCTTCATTTTAAACTGCAATTTTGAACTTTTGACTTTGTCACCTGCATTGTATCCTTGAAAAGACGTGAAGGGGCCTTTTACATCTTTAACTGAGCGAAACAAGATTTCAAATTGCTTTCTCTGCAGCATCATCCAAGTACACACTGGTCACACACAGCAGGGACCTGTAACACCAACCTGAGCTGTGCTGGCGTAACCCTTGGGTTGCCATCCCCTGGGAGGACTAAGAGCCAGCAGAAATGGGATGCTCTCCAGTGGGTTTTAGGGACCTCTGTTCACAGCAGAGCACTCTTGAGTGAACACCACCAGACCCTTTCCCTGTGATCTTACAGACACTACCCTTCAGCACCTTGCCCACAACAACCCCTTTTGCACCATCCCCTCTAAATGTTCTGCCACCAGTCTTGTCTTCAGTCCCCCCTCAATATCGTCTCATTCACTGCATCACGTTCATTCACAGGCTTCTCACCCAATCCCAAACTCTTTTTTTTCCCCATATACGTTCATCCAGCTTTCAAGTCACTCAACAACGCCCCCTTCTTCCATCAAAGTCAAAGCTGTGCCTCTACATCATTCTCAGTTCTCCTCCCATCAATGTTCTGTACACGGAAGATCCATTTCTACTTATTTTAAAAATCAGGAAGAAAGATGTATTTTTAAGGAGTCTAAGGATAATTTTCCCTTCTTACAGAAAGGTCAGAATAAGAAAAATCAAGTGCTCCAACACTAAAAGAAATGGAAAAAGACCACTCACCAGCTCAGTCCTTGTGAACTCCCAGCTCTATCCACACTGATCAGTCCAGTTCATCAGACACAGGAATGACTCATTTTTGCCACAATCAATCAAAATGACCTGGAGACATAACCTGAACTGCCAGTGACTAATAAATCTCCACTATTTTCCACAGCACCACATTCACACTCTGCTGATCATCACAGTTCATCTCAACACCCACTCTGGCATCAGTACAAACCTGTGGGCATCACAACCCTTTAGAGGATTTTCCTTACAGTAGGGTAATTAGGTGTGGTGTAATGTAACTCCAGTTCAAGTCAAAATTAGTACCTTCTGGAAATTGGACACAGTTATGAAAATAGAGAATCTGCTCCTAACAGGGAATTTAACTCATGTTTGATGCATATTCTCGATGCCATGAGAATAGAACCTGAGGGAGCGGCTGGAGCTGGGTCAGGGAGGGTCAGGCTGGAGATCAAGGAAAAGGTTCTTCCCCCAGCGGGTGCTGGGGCACTGCCCAGGCTCTCCAGGGAATGGGCACGGCCCCGAGGCTGCCAGAGCTCCAGGAGTGTTTGGACACCGCTCCCAGGGATGCACAGGGTGGGACTGCCGGGGTGCCTGTGCAGGGCCAGGGGTTGGACTCAATCCTTGCAGCTCCCCTCCAGCTCAGGATATTCTGTGATTCATTTAAATTTCAAGCAATTATTGCAAATTAAGCCCTGAGTCTACAAAAGCAACCAGAGAAATCTCACCCTAAAGAAACACATTTCAAAACCAGGACTTCAGCGCTTTGATAAAGCACTTTGATAAAGGCTTTCCAAGACACTGGGGACAAAGTTTCAGAATATTACAACCTTATAATGGTTTGTGTTGGAAGGTACATTAAAACCCATCTTGTCTCACACCCCTGCCATAGGCAGGAACACCTTCACTAGTCCAGGTTGTTCAGAGCCCCAACACAGGCCTTGAACACTCCCAGGGATGGGGCCTTGATACCCTAACTACATAAATGCTCTCATTTATCTAATGCACAGTAATCACAGTGAGTTTATAAAAATAGGACCTTCACCCCAGACTCTTTGATGAGCTACCTTCAGCAGGTAAGTGGAGATACTTACGTATTTCATGCTTTGCTGGACTGAACCCAACACAACTCTGTCAAGCACCAATAATTTTGTGCAAGTTAATTGTAGTATTTGAAATCAGAAGATGTTTTTCCCAAGTAAAAAAAAAGGCATAAAATTTTCATAGTGTTCCCCGTACACAAGCAGTGGATGTGTATCAAGTACTGTTTTGCTGTGTTTCCTTGTATCTAGCTTAGAATATTGCTTCATTCTGCACTTAATGCTCAAAGGGCAAGAACAAGAGGTATAGTTTGAAACTTTATACACTAAAAATAGCTTTGTTTGGGTTTTTGGGGGGTAGAATAATCAAAATGTTTTAACAAAACAAGCCATTGATTTGGCAGGGTACTCGGCAGGGACTTTGTAGCTGTTCCCTAATCCCCAATCCAGCACTGGCTGTCTCTGGGCCCACAACGGTGAGTGTGCTTCAGCATTTATAAACTGCATTCTTTACACATCATCGACTCCTCAGAGAAAAAGGAGGGCAAGTGTGATTGTTTGATTGCTGCTGAATCCTGCCTGAGGGCTATCCCATAAACAGCTGATCAGATCTCTTCGAGATGTCCTGTTTGTTGGCATCCACCCACTGGTGGAAGTGCTTCTTGGAGTCATTGCTGATCCAGAACTGAAACCGCAGAGAAGGTTTTATTGGGGATGGCAGCAATTTGGTCAACTCATTTTCATAGTCACTTGGCCCAGACACAGATTTATGTAAGGTCAATAGTCACTAAAATTGCAGAGTCTTTTGGGTTCGGTTTTAACACAAATTGTTCCCCAGTTATTGTGGAAGACTTCTGAGAGTGATTTAGGGTTTGGTTTTTTTCCACCTTAGGCAATCTCTCACACTGCTTAAGCATCTCTTTCCAGTGGCCACAGGCTGTATTTTTCCCTCCCTCTCAGAAAAACCCTGCAAAAATATCACCTATTGATTTTGCCCTCGGCTCTTGTGCAGAGGTGAGGCCCTGGTACAGGCTGACTAGAGAGGCTGTGGCTTCCCTATCCCTGGAAGTGTCCAAGGCCAGGTTGAACAGGGCTTGGAGCAACCTGGGATAGTGGAATGTGCCCCTGCCCATGGCAGGGGATGGGGAATGAGATGATCTTCAAGATATCTTGCAACCCAGGAGTCATTTTATGACTCTACAATTTTATGATTATTTACTCAAAAGAAATGTTGAGATAAAGCTGGGAGGGGGTGAAAGTGGCTACTGAAACCCCCTGCTTAAAACCTTACCCAAAATTCCAAGACAGTCTATCCTTTCTGGCAGAAGATGGCGTTCTTAGAAACAGGGAAGTGCCAAGTTCAGAAAGCAGCAGCAGGCAGCCAGGAGAGCAACTTGTGCCAGCTCCACTCCAGAACATGGTGCTGCCTAGAACCTACAAATGGTTTTATTTGCTCACTTCTACCTCCCAAAGGCAGGAGAAAACAAAGTCACAACAATCAAACCAAAACTTTATCCTAAAACTCCATCCTGGCAAAGAGCATTTCCCACTGGCAGTATCAGAGGGTCACAGAATGGGTTGGGTTGGAAGGGCCCTTAAAGACCATCTCATTTCATGATGATACCTTCTGTACAAAGGGGTTTCATGGAGTGTCACAGAGAAGTTTTACCCTTCATACATAATAGAAAAATGCAGGCCAGGATCTGCACAGAACAAGCAGGTAATTTCTCTTCCTCCAAATTTTAACCCAACTTTTGGAGGATAAATCTTCTGGGAAGTTTCTCCTTTTGATCACCTTCACATCACTGGCAACAGCTTCTATCATTCCCAATGAGAACTTCAATTTTTATAAGCAACAGCTGTAGAAAAATGCAGTTTATGTCCAACATTTATCATTGTCCAAATTTTAGGACAGAAAGAAGGAACAAACGAGTAAATTTTTATTTTAAAACCTCAGCTAGTTATTGCCTATACTGGGGATTCAAAGGGGAATGTTTACAACATTTATAAACAACTCCAGCTCTCCAGATAAATACCATGTGATTTCACCTCTCTCCAAACTGTTTTCTCACGCACTTCTGCAGTTTCATTTCTGTCTGAGACTCACCGGCATTCCCAAAGGAAATAGTCGTTCATGGCTGTGGGTGAGGAGCCACAGCTACCAGGAGGGCAGCAGAGGTGGCAAAAGTATTGCAATGATAACCTCAATTAAAAAGTTACTTCCATGACTCTGTGAACAATGGAAACCTGAGAGTTCACACTATCTATCCTACGTGGGGAACATTTTTGTCCAGGCTAAGTAGCAGCTCACCAAACGCTCATTTAAAGCTGATACTGGGCTCTTGTTCTGAGCAGAAAGGCCACAGGGCTACGCAGAGCCCAGAACTGCTCTTTTTTTAAACACTCTTCTCCTGGAAGCCTTTTGGCACAGGCAGAGGGAAGCTGGGGAGGTTCTGGTGAGATGCGGCCCTTCACACTTCCCTAATGTCAACAAAAGTCACAGAATTGCATCGTGATCTAGAAGATGGAGAAAGGAAGGGAGGGAAAGCTGGAACAGAGTCCACATACTAAAAGCAGAACATTTAGAAGTTCCCCCTTCTGCTCCCTAACCCACCATCAGGTCCCTTTAAAGATTTAGAGTATAACTCTTGCCTTGTTTTCTTTATCTACTGCAAAACTCAAGCAAAGTTACCTCATTAACTTGTTTTTTGTCCAAGTGAAAAACTTGACCAGAACTTGTTGAGGCAATTTCTTCATAGACCTTGTAACCGATATGATCCCTGTCATCACAGTCTCCAGTCAGCACAAATACCACCTGGATTAAAGAAAAATCAGTAAATCATTGGGCACATGTGCACAGGTGAGGAAAGCATTGCCAAGGCAGCATTAAGGCAAGACAACAGAAGAACGCGTCTCTTGGGATGGGTTTGTTACTTTGCATGGATAGAGTCATTGCACTCAGTACTGACAGAAAAAGCAAAGCAGAAGAAAAGGAACAGACAAAAATCCCTTTAAAAATCAATCAGCCCTGTTATTTACACAATACTTCTTTTAGAGCAACATTAAAAAAATCTACATAAGTGATAAGCTGGCCAAAACCACATCTACTGGTAGAAGATTCAGTTGCATTATTTAATTCACAATAATAAAAGGAATATTCCACTCAGTTTTTCCTTAACCAGATCAGTTAACTCTACAAAAATTTTAAAAATCCTTAGAATGCAGTATTATGGTCCCTTCTGTAAAAAGACTTCACCGAGTGTCACACAGGAGAATTCTATCCTTTGTCATTGAGCAAAGCAGAGCATTAAACACACAACCCAGCTGGGAAATGCAAATCCCCTCGTTACCTGTGACTGCTTCTGTTGGATGAGTTGAAGCACTTCATGGGTCAGTCTGTAATCCTTGGATCGGGCATCAGTAAATACATAGATGAAAGAGCCAGGCAGGGAAATTTCTAGAGCAATCTTTATTGCCCCAATGCTCATCTCTGGACAGTCTCCACCACCCTATTCACAAGTAGAAAGAAAACATAACTGGTTTGTTTTTTTTTTTTTTACTGAAGAAAACATACCAAATAAGTTACTTTCTTTTGGGACCTTCAAGACAGATGCTTCCTCAGCCTCTGATCATTTATTCACCTTTTCCACCCTAAGGATTTTATGGTTTCTGCAGAGTACTGTCACACACTCACAAGCAGCAACTGCAACAATTCCAAAGGGAAAATAAAGTGAAAGGAAGAGCCCTGACGTTGGCTGGTGTCATGCTCACTCTCATCCATGTTGTGCTCAGCTCCAGCTCTTGTGACAGCCCTGTTTCCCACACTCACATGCTCTGTTCCTGGCTGACAACTCCTCTGCTCTGGTAGCACACAGCAGTCACTGGAGGTCAGGGGCACAGATGGGAAATGATTCCAGACAGGCAGTGCCGAGCTCCAGGAGCATCTCTGGACACCAGAGCAGCAAAATCCTGTCCTGGACTCCACCCTGGGACAGGGAGCTCAGCAGAGGGCACAGGTGCTGTGCTCCCACAGCTCTGCACTGCAGCAGCTGCAGAGCTGGAGGTTTTTCAGACCCTGTGTTCAATCAAAATGCTTCCAAGTATGATTTTATCTTTATAGGAAGGGATTAGTTCCTCTCCCTAAATTAAGAATTTGGGAGAAATACTGTTTAAATAAAAGCTCACTAACTTACATAAAAATTAACTTGGCATATTGAAGACAGAACTTTCCAAAGAGCTGATACAAACTGTAAAACCTGCCCCATCATCTACAACAGATCTCTGCACATTCAATATTAAATATAAAATTTATTTCTGTTATTTTTACAATCAACATGCCTTCACACATATGTATATACAAATCTACCCATGCTGAGAAAGAAGAAGGTAAAAAGAGAGCAGTCCTTCATACTCAAGAATTATGTTTGTCCTCAGTGAAATGTTCATGTTGGGAACAAATTTCATCTATCAGTATCCTTAATCCAATTTCAAAGCAAGAATATATCAATAAGTTTCTCACCTATGCTAAAGAACAAGCACATGGTCACTGTTCTTTCTGTAAGTCATATAAGAACCATTGTTCTTTTTCAAAGTCAGTTCTCCTAAATGTAGCCTTACTTTTATGGGAAAAGCAGGTGGTAGACTCCAGACAGCCTAAAATTCAAGAGAGAACTCTCCAAGAAGATTTTTGACACACAGAACTTTATCTTGGCAATGCCTATACAGTCCAGTGGGACACATCAGTATATCCAAGTTCTTTCAGCAGAAGACTCTTCCACATAAAGCTTTAATTTGTGGGCAAAGTCAAAATAATAGCTAATTTCTACAGACACCTACTTGGAACAGGAAAATTTCTATTCCCACTTCAAGTCTACTTGATTATCATCTCATAATATTCTATATGGCAGCATCTGTTTTCTGCATAGAACATGAAAAGCACTACTGATCTAAATGGTTGTTCTGAGAACAAGCATGGACTTTTTTATTCCCATAATGTAGAATAATACTCTTAAAAGGCAGCTGGTAGAACAACAAAACATCATCATCATGAAATGGTTTGGATTGGAAGGACCTTAAAGCTCATCCAGTGCCAACCTCTGCCATGGGCAGGGACACCTTCCACTAGCCCAGGGTGCTCCAAGCCCCATCCAACCTGGCCTTGGACACTTCCAGGGATCCAGGGGCAGCCACAGCTTCTCTGGGCACCCTGTGCCAGGGCCTCCCCACCCTCACAGGCAGAATTGCTTCCTAACATTTAACATTTAGTATTGCCCTTACTCAAAGAAAAAAAGTAGAAAAATTTCCATTCAGTATTTCCTGCCTTTCTCTCCAAATTGAAATTAAATACAACTACCTAGTTGGTAGCTGGAAAAGCTGAGGTGAGTCAAGCTCAGGAAGCTTCATTTTCCCTTCAGTTTAAACAGGCCCACAGAAACACACACACACCCCCCCACCCCAAAAAAAAAAAAAAAAAAAAAAAAAAAAAAAAAAAAAAAAGACATTAAGGAGCCATTGCTGCCCAAGTGCCCAAGTCCACGTTCTTATCACGCTGTCCACAAGAATGATTCACAGTTAATTACCGATGAAATATAGGTGATACCTCCTAAGCTGATCCTGTATCCAAGCAATATGTCCTTTATCACTCTGAATGTAAAAAGAACAGGGCCCAGTTTCTGCAGTGAAATGTACACAGTCCAATTTCTACCCGATGTCAAATGCCAGCCAAGTGACCCTCCAACTATTCCATGACATGAATGGAAAACAAGGGCTGGGCTTACCCTGACATTTAGGGAGGACAAGTTGAGCATATTTTGATATAATATGTTTTATATGTCAGATGCTTTGAAATAATTTCTCTTCACCTTCATTTTAGCTTTATTCATTAATAAGAATATTTAGTCCATGCCCTTTCTCAAAATGAACCCAGCTCAAAAGTTCCTCTACCTCCACAACATTCACTCTTGCATCTTTTCTCAGTCTTTTTGGAAAAATACTGGTAACAAACCTGTAGAAAGTGTTCACATTTTCTCTACTGAAAGATGACCTATTGGTCCTGTTCTAATCATTTTCTGATTTCTATTTTGGCCCTTCACCAATACAATGGATGAATACAAGTCAGTGTCAGCCTTCATACAGCAGAATGAGCACATCTTGAAAGTAATTATGAAATATGCGATCAGCCAGCATTAAAGAAAGAAATCTAAAATTCACTAGACAGAAACTTTTAATTGATTAGAAATGAAGAGTCTGAAATTCCCAAAAGCTTCACCTAAATCACCCACCTTTTAGAAACAGCTGCAATTACCGTCCAGTATAACTATGGAGGAAACAAAACATGAAAACTGGGTGGAGTTTTGAAGTTTAAATTTCCCCATGAAGGAGAAAACTGCAATAGCTATTGTTTTCTCTTGATTTCAAACCTTCTGCCAACTTTTAAAGTAATCTTCAAGCAATCTGTTCTTACATGGATTACACCATGTGCTAGTTTCTGAGGGAGAGCCTGTCTGGCACTACTGACTCCAGCAAGGTTCACCACAGGTCAGAAGCATTTTCCTTGGTTAAAGATAAGACAATAGCAACATATGTTCTGTCAGTAAGGATAACTCCATTCCCATACCTCCCCTTTTCTTTACATTACCTGAGGGAGCAGCTGGAGCTGGGTCAGGGAGGGTCAGGCTGGAGATCAGGGAAAGGTTCTTCCCCCAGAGGGTGCTGGGCACTGCCCAGGCTCCCCAGGGAATGGGCACAGCCCCAAGGCTGCCAGAGCTCCAGGAGTGTTTGGACACCGCTCCCAGGGATGCACAGGGTGGGATTGTTGGGGTGCCTGTGCAGGGACAGGGGCTGGGCTGGATGGTCCCTGTGGGTCCTTTCCAGCTCAGGATATTCTGTGATTCTAAGAAGCCTTTGAATCAGTAAGTGCCAAGTAATGCACGGCAGGGAAGGCAGTGCCTATGGAAAACCTGACAGGTCTTACAGTCCTCTTGTTTGAATGGTGTTCATGGAATATAATTTCCAGAACACAGTAAAAGTCCATAAAAGTATCTGTGGACAAGTGGCAGGACTAATGAAAATGCCAACTAAATGTTAACATTACCTAACTATTCCTTCTTGTGTCATCGAACCGTGTCTCCACACGATGTAAACTAAAACAATGGAATGAAGCATAATCCCAAATTAGAATGAGCAGGAAGATGACAGTTTGTGCAGGCAAAATGACAGAGGTAAGTGATCTACCTCCTCATGAATGCTTGCAGCAGGAATACCAGCACAAGAGGAAAGATTAGCATGAGGAAACAGTCTTTGCTAGAACCCCATAAGAAACAAGTTACTCACCTGAACATAAAGTTCCCTAAGTTCAAACTGAAATTTCTTGGGATCTGTGGTTATTGTCACTGGACCAATTTCTAGAATGAAACATGAAGAAAACACAGAGTTATCAAAAGACATATGGTAGTAAAAAAATGAAACTAAAAGCATCAAACAGAAAGAAATAGTAGGGAATTATATCCCCAGTACTGAAACCTATGATTTCAAATCTGGTAACTTTAATATCATTCCAGTATTACCAATCTCTGTGTCTTAAACATTTATAGGCACATAAAGCCTTTCACCTTTGATTTTGATCAAACATTTAATTGTTCTTAGTAATAAAAAGCAAACAAAAATTCCCAGAACAAATGTTGCTGGACCAAGAAATAATGTATTTTTCCAGAAAGAGGCTCTTCAGACTGGAGAAAAAGAGACTTTGGGAAAACCTTATAGCAGCCTTCCAGAGCCTAAAGGGGCTCCAAGAGAGTTGGAGAGGGGCGTTGAACAAGGGCCTGGAGAGACAGGACAAGGGGGAACAGCTTCAAACTTAAGGAGATCAGATACTGGGGAAGCAATTCTTCCCTGTGAGGGCGGGCAGGCCCTGGCACAGGGTGCCCAGAGAAGCTGGATCCTGGAAGTGTCCAAGGCCAGGCTGGATGGGGCTTGGAGCAACCTGGGCTAGTGGAAGGTGTCCCTGCCCATGGCACTGGATGGGCTTTAAGGTCCCTTCCAACCCAAAGCATGCCATGATTTTGTGTTTCTAGGTAAACATAAAGAGGCCTCTCTGGACAGAACACACATATGTGGCTTTGCAATTTTACTCATGTAAAAAAAAAGAAAGAGAAAAAAAGATATGTGCCAGAACTCTTCCCTGAAAAAAAACCCATACCTCTGGAAAAATCCCAGTGTGAGCCCTATCCCCAATCCCAGGCCATCTAGCAGGAGCTGCCAGAAAAAACCAAAGCAGAAAGAAACAGCTTTACTCATGGCATTTGCCATGTCTGTCCATTGAGGAAGGGCAGGATGTCCAAGTGAAATTGCCTGGGGTATGTAACAGCGGCCCATATGTGAGCATTTCTCAGTGCCACGGAGCTGTCCCTCTGCCTCTCACACAGCTGCCTTCCCGATTGGTATCAAACGTGATTCCAGTCAGCTGGTTCCTGTGCCGTGATTTCCTGCCTGCTCACCTCAATCTGCCTTGGCACCGGTGCCCTTCATTCTTTGCCTGGCCCGGGCAGGCATTGCTGCCTTGGCCATGGGCACTCGCCCAGCTCAGAGAGAGCAGTCAGAGTGCTCTGCCAAAAATCAATAAATAAACACACTCACACACAAAAATGAAGAGATTTCTACCAGTTGAGTGCTCCAAAGCACTCAAAGAGATCAGCTGAGTCCCAACAGATCAAATGGGGCACAATTCTGCTGTCAGGGTAAAAGCCAAGCATGAAACTGCAGCAGTGCCAATTTAATACAGCTGCAGCTCACAGGGAAGTGCTGCCTCAGCAGACCTCACAGCACTTTCCAAGCTCTATAAAAGTTAATATGCACTTATCTTCCATATAATACAGACAGTTTTCTTTCTTAAACAGTCCAAAGTTTTATTTCACTGGAGTTACAACAGCCATCGCTAAGGTCTACTCTAATCACACCAGTATTTGCTGGGCAGGCTCTATTTATGAGTGTCTTTAGGTTTAATTTGTTTCAAAGTCACCCACGAGATCACACAAAACCTTTCCTAGACTATTAAACTGTCCTTAGGGGTTTTTTGTATGGCTGTGAGTCATTTATCTGTGAATGCCATGTACTAAAATGCTGCACTATCATTAAAAGAGCCATTATAAGGACTCACTGTTCCTTCACATACCTCATCCCGCTGTGCTCCCACTCCTCCCACTCCACCTGGCACCATTCTCCTTTGGGTGTCCTTTAAAGCAAACACCTGCAATAAAGCTACCTCCAAATTGTTTTGCTTCCAAGCTCCCCCTTGCCAAGCACTGTTCTAAAGCACGTCACTGACTGGGGTTTATCCATACAGTAACCCCATTAGCTCCATTATTCCCATCCCTCTGAGGGATTCAGTGTTTCAGTCTAGGGCAGTAAATCCTTTGGAAAGGCTTTCTTACCCTATAAAATAAAGATCTGAAAAGCAACACTCCTTCGGCTAAGCTAAAACAGCCCATCAGGTCAGATGGGCGGAGAACTTGGCCTCGTTCCTCTGCAGGCAGCACAGGCTGGCTCCAGCAGCGCCGATGCCAAGCGCAGCCCGGCCAGCTTCCTGCAGGAGCACGGCTGCGGCCGCCCTCTGCTGAGAGCTCAACAAAGAGCTCAGCTGGGAAACGGCACTCGGGCCACGAGTCAGAAACACAGTGTGGCACAGTCAGCATCAAGTGCTGTGGGCAGGACAGAGCAGAGAACCCCGCAGGAGCCATGCAGGGGCAGATGTCCCCAGCTGATTCCACAACTAAGGCCACGTCTGAATGGTGATGGGGCTCTTCCTCACCACCTGAACACTTACCAGCTTGTCCCAAAAAAACTCAGCAGCTGTCCTTCACATGCTGTTGTGTCACCAGCTTATGTGACCTGCCTGTCAGAAAAGCTAGCCAGCTTTAGTTTCTTTCATCCTCATTCTGTGACCTCCAAGTGCAGCCCAAGTAAGGCTGTTTCACCAACACAGGTAAACACAGGCCTTCAAAGTGTCCAGAATATTAAAAAGTGAGAGGGCATTATGAGAAGTGCTTTGAATTTACTTATCAAGCATAGTTTAAACCTATCATTCCAAACACAGAATATTTACTCAGAAACTACACTCTGTAAACATACCAAGCAGAAGAAAAGCATACATTTTTTAGCTTCATTAGTTCTTTAGGTGAAGCTTGACACATGGAACACTCTAACAGAATACAGAATCACAGGGTGGTTTGGGTTGGAAGGGAAAAGCCCATCCAGTCCCACCCTCTGCCATGGGCAGGAACACCTTCCACTAGCTCAGGCTGCTCCAAGCTTCGTCCAACCTGGCCTTGGACACTTCCAGGGATGAGGAAGTATGGTTTTCCATTCTCATGCTGCAATCTGAATCGATTTTTAGGGACCAATATGGGAATATTTGGGACTGGTTTCTTGTAGGGGTCTCTCCATTGCTCACTACTCCAAAACTTTCCTGGTCACCCAGAGGGAGCTGTGCAAACGTGGAAAAGCTGACACAGCCCCAGAATGGCAGCGAGGCACCAACTCAACCCTCAGGCCTCACAAGTACCACGTAAATGTCAGCTCTTCCAGACTGACTCAGGAATCCAAGAATCAAATGCTGCAGACACAAAAACCAGTAACAGCGGAAATGAAATGTTTTAAAGGAATGGCTGCACATCCCTGAGCAAAGCCTGGACTTCCAAAACTGAAATCACAAAACTCAATGTAGCCACCATGGTATCTGAGCTTGTACCTAAGCAATTAAACAACTACGACAACATAAAACTGAATAACACAGAGATCAAGGATTTTGATACTTCCTTTCTGGGGCAAGTCTTGTAAAAACCACCTCATTGGTAAATAAAGAGAAAAGCCCACAGCAACCTGAGAAACTGGCCATTCCAAAAGGCCCTGCTGTTTTTCCATGGCTTTCTGCCACACCTCAAATGGCCACGTGTTTATGTGAGCATTAAGCTGAGCAGCAAGCACATTGGGAAAACCACAGATTTCCCCATGACACACAATCACACATAATTACCGCTGATGGTGATTGCAAATTTGGCACTCCCCTACAGAGTCCTGACCACAGAACATATCTGCACCAAATGTCTGCTTTGGACAGCTGGGTGCTTCAGGAGATCTAGCAAAGGAATATGGAAGCCATTTGCCTACCTCTCATCAACTCAGAACACTGGATTTGTTTGTTCCAGAAGGAATAAAAAAGCTCTAAATGATACTTGGTAGCTGAAGGAATTTTGGCAGAGATGCTAAACCTTGTGGAGTGCTCTCACCCACAGAATTCCTTCTTCTAATTCACAACAAGGATGTTTTGCTAATGTAAAGCCATATCCAGGATTAAAACCAACTTACTAAATAAATAAAGCGAAGATATCCCCCCAAAAAGCCTCCACACCACTGAATACTTCCAAGGAAATAAAGATTTCAAAACTATGACTTAGGGACCCATGTGGAAATATTTGGGACTGGTTTGTTGTGGGGGTCTCTCCATTGCTCACTACTCCAAAACCTTCCTGGTCACCCAGAGGGAGCTGTGCAAAGGTGAAAAATGAAAAAGAAAAATAGAAAAAGAAAAAACCCCAAACCTACCACAGAATAGTGACAAATCTCTGATATCCCAATAACAACAATAATTATTATTATATTATATATAATAATACCATAATAATTACACTATATGTTATATTATACAACTACATTACTTATATACTAATAAAAACTAGTATTATAGTTATTAGTATATTTAATTATCTCTTCATTACACAGTACACACAGTAAAAGCCTGGGTGACAATTATCTTCCACATTCTTTTTTATTTATGAGTGGACTAACAAGTCTAGCACTGGGCTATGGCAATTCAGACAGTTTTTGAGATCAGAGGACTAATATGAGTTTCACATATCCATATATATAAATCCTCACCTACTCATTTATATATATGTGTGTGTGTGTACATGCATATCCAATAATTTTCACCACAAATGAAGAGATGCTGAAGGATTAGGAGTAATCAGATAGGACAGCTGAAATGCCTAAAGCAAGATCCCTGCCAAAAGAAGCTGGTGTACAATTATCCCCTAAGAGCCATTTACTAAGGGTGCTGAACACTGAGGTTTATCTGATTTAACGCTCTTCTCAGAGAAAGACGAGAACTGCATCCAGTCCATTGCAAAGCTCTGCTTACAGTTCCTCTGAATGCCTTTAGAAGCAGCCACTGCCAAGAGTTAAGAGAATAAGAACATTGGTAGAGCTACTCCCAGCCAGGCTCCAGCCAGCTGTCCATCCTGAGGGCACAGAAGCAGAAACCTGCAATTTCCCAACAGCAAATTGGGTCCTGCACACTCTTCCCACTCAGATCCCTCACGAGCTGCCACTGGAAGTGCTTCACAGAGCTCTCCTTCCCCTTGAGGGAGGGTCAACACAGAGGTGAGACTACATAAAAGAAAACCACTTGTAACTGCCATCTCAAATGATAGTCAATAGTTTTGTTCCTCACACAGCTGACAAATACATGCACACAGGATCAGAAGCTGTTTTATAGCATTATGTTTTAATGCACCTAAAAAAATGCTGCTCCATTTTAACTGATTGCAAATTTCTGCTGTAGACTACCAAACCAAGCAGCCAACTCTGAAAATATAAGCTAGAAAAATATCACTAATCCCCACCTAGTAAAGAAAGACCAAACTTAAAGCCTTGTGCTTCATCCTCTGAAGTGAAGGGTACCCTCAGCTCCCATTCAGATGATGGGAGCTGTGTGGATAAACACCTTGATGAATTCTTCCAGGAGCACAGACAGCACTGGAGATGCTGCCTACAGTCATGAGCCCCCCGTGGCTAACACACATCCCACTGGAAAGACCCTCCCAGTGGATTCAGGGAGTGCTGAGTAAGCCAAGATCTTTAGCACTAGAACATGTAATAAGCTATTTAAAGTTTCTCCCTAAATGATATTCCCTCATGACTCAGCTGCTTTCAGATTCTAACCTGGCTATAATTAATTTTTTGAAGAGCCCAAAAACTGCAGTTAGCAACTTTTACCAGATTCTTAACCAGAGAGAAAGGAGCCAAACCAGCCCAGCAAGCTCACGTTTCCTTAACACACTCATTGTTTTTATTTTTTAAATGGTTTTTCAGCCTCATGACTTATGACTATTAAGTCTAACAGCAGACAGGAAGGAGTCAGACTGCTCACAGTTTTTCACCCAGTTTTTCATGAGTTGGCTCTTCACAGACAAACCAGATAGATTATCCTGGGAATTGCAGAGCCCTGCTACGCAGCCCAATCCAGTGCCAGTGGAGCTGGTAAAGCTCCATCCTCACAGATGGCAAGGGCCACCACCCTCATGCATCAAACTCTTCACCTCAGGACAGTGGCCAAAGCCTGGCTGAAATTCAGTGACCAAATATCTAACACAAGCTTTACTAACAATGTGCCTCAGTAAGTGCCACGTTTGTGTTGCTATTTCCCATTGTTGTAACAGTTATGAGCTCATGACTTTTTTTTTTTTTTAAGGAAACTAACAATGACAAAAAAGAAGCATTATAAATGCTTCATTTCTTGGAAAAGAAAAGCTCACTTGGAGACCCACAGTGGATAAAATCTAATATTCTCATCTTTTGTCTGTTGCAACAAGCACTAAGTTTAGCTTATGGGCTTCAAGTGCAGTTGTCTAAAAGTTACTAATCATATGCAGTAAGAAACAATAAAAATCAGGGACAGATTTGCCCAGCACAGTAAACCCATGTTTGCTACAAATGCTCTCTTAAATGGGTGATGTACAAAACAGTCTTGGAGATCCTCAAGCCCTGTGCATGGGTGGTACATCACACTAACCATGGAATCCTGATTAAAAAAACTACTCCCTTAGGCTGGAAATGAGAAAAAGCAAGCTTGAATTAACTAGAAACACAGGTTGATTATTGTTCTGAGGAAGTAAGCCACCTGAACATCTCCTCTAGCTCCATTGCAAGGCCAGAAGGTTTTGTCTATTGCTGGTGCACAACTACGGGCAAAGAGACCAGAAAACTTGAGTCCATGTGGTTCAAATTTAAAGTAATGACTTTAGTGGCTATTAAATGTCCCAGAAAGAAGGCACAAAGCAAGGTTTTTTTCCTTTCTGGGGACAAGCAAACATAATGAATGCTGAAATCTGGAGCAGCCCCACCTTCCTCCTCCCTGCCCCAGTCTTTTGCATAGCACCGGAGGTCTGTTCCCAGTAGGGCCACAGCACTGTGTCTGAGCTGACTCTGCTGCCTCTGGCCAGCCCTCCGTGGATGATTGCCCAACTCCCAACACACAGCCATGGCTGGCAACTTGGCTGACAGGCCCTGAGAGAGGCCAAGGCCTGAGCGAGCCACGGAGATTATGGGAAGCTCTTACAACTAGGTGGTCCCTGACATCCAAGCCTTGAGCTTGAGCTCCATCCCAGCACTGAGTACATCCAGGACTGCAGTCTGCGCTCTCCTGCATCTCCTGTGGGCCCAGAGCTTTGGGGTTTGTGCTTGCCCGTCCAGCACTGCCACTATTGCAGACATCATGGGGCTGCTTTGCTTTTCCAACAACAAAAGGCACCAGTAGACAAAAGGGGAAAAGGCTTTGAGCAATTTGCTTTGCTCAGCCTACAGTAAAGGACAAACAGCTGATAAGGACTGCAGCCACAGCTTCCTTACTGTCCAGCCTGGGAGCAGCGCCGGATCCCGGGGCTGGCCCACGCTCCCAGCTCCCACTGAACATCTGAGAAGGTCATCAGCTCACTTTCTGTTTGTGTTTATTTCCCCTTGTTAACAACAGGCTGAACAGAGTAAAACTCAGTTCATAATGCTCTTTAAATTCTTTCTCCAGACTGAACTCCAGTTCAGTCCAGGTCTATTTCTGTCTCATCTCTGGGTCTGTGTATTTTGGCACTGCTCCTTCTACACTTGTAACGGCACTGGATAAGGAACGTGCACTGAGGAATTGGGCAGGAATGAATACTACCCATTTCACAGTGCTGCTTTGTGATTAATTACCATGCTGAAGTCAAATCAAGAAAGATTTAAAACCCAATTTTTAATTCACAATTTATACTTAATATTGCATTACAAAACGAACTTATTTACTGTGACATCTAGCATGATTGATTTTGAGCTGCTGCCCACACCGCTGCTGGCCGGGAATATCTGAGCTCCACCATCAGGAGCCTCCTTGCACTGCAGGGTACCACAGCCTCATCCGTAAAGCTCCTTCTTCTTCATGGAACTTGGGCTCCCACCATGTCCCCAAATGTACCTCGCCATAAGAGGGGTCCAGAGGCTGACTGGCAAAAAAAGTCACAGCTTCTTTTATTTTTGGGATAGATGAATTCAATTACAATGGCTAATTAAAAGCTTCTGCTGCTTGGAAGATTATAATCAAAGAGATTTGGGAGATACTTAGAGAGAGCTACCTTACTGAAGCCAAGTCAGCTTTTTGATCTTGAGACATCAGCAAACTGAAAAAGCAACTGGCTCTTTCCTGCTGAAAGTGCAGCTGCATTGCTTTCCCAAAGGATATGGAATTACTAATGCACTCAGCGCCCACAGCTACACAAAAGCAGACCCTGTACACAAATAAAGTCACCACCAGCAACCTGAGCATCCTGGGAGCAGGATAACCCAGTACTGCTCAGTCTGGGATGAGGAGAAACATTCTACATCCCCATTATGTAACACACACCAAAGTCCCAAGGCAGGAATGGTACTTAACAGGGATAAATACCCCCCAGTTATTAATAAAGCAGCAGCCAGTGTTTTCTTCAAGAAGCCGTTCTCCTAACAAGCTTTATGGAGACCATGGCACTAAATCCATCAGTGCTTAAAACTTCCAAGAGATCATGGGAACACAAGGACTTCCCACAGTATGTTCCTGTATTAACCCTATCCTGCTCTGTAACAAGCTTATGTTGTGGGTTTGCTCTCACGTGATAAAAGATAATTTTATTTTAAATCATCATAGAATCACAGGCTTAGGTGGGATCTTAAAGTTCATCTAGTTCTATCACTTGGGCAGGGACACCTTCCACTATCTCAGGTTCCTCCAAGACCTGTCCAACCTGGCCTTGGACACTTCCAGGGATCCAGGGGCAGCCACAGCTTCTCTGGGCACCCTGTGCCAGGGCCTCACCACCCTCACAGGGAACAATTCCTTCCTAACATTTAATCAACCCTGCCCTCTGGGAAGGGGCCATTCCCTTTTGTCCTGTCCCTCCATCCCTTGTAAACAGTCTCTCTCCATCTTTCCTGTAGGCTCCCCTCAGGTACTGCAAGGCCACAATTAGGTCACCCCAAAGCTTCTCATCTCCAGCCTGACCAATCCCAATGCTCTCAGCCTTTCCCCATAGCAGAGGTGTTCCACCCCTCTGATCCCCTTGGGAGCTCTCCGTCTAATCATAGATGCACTATGGTGTATTAGGTTCAAATGGATCTCAGGAGGTTTCTTTGGCTGGAGGGAGTTACATGGCCTGGGACAAAACACCACTGTTGGATATGAAGCTCAAACAAGCGTGGTAAGTTTTAGGTATTTTTCCCTAAAAGAAACACAAAAAAGTAAAGACTGAGCTAAAATTCCTTCCGATGCCAGACACAATCCTTGAAACATGAATTAAATTTTGTTCAGTGAAGTATCAGCAAACCACATAATTATTCAATTAGCCCTAAACAGAGGGAAAAGATAGTGAGACACTAACCACAGACCTACCTACACTTGCATAATTCAAACGCTACTAAATAGTCTCCTCAGTTTTCATACCAAGCTACCTGTCTCTCAATAGAACACAAGGAAGAAAGAAAAAAGTTTCATTTTGAAAATTCCAGGAGAATAAAACCAAGGTTCTAGGAGATGACCTGTGTGTGCCTACACACATACATACATGTGCATGAACATCATCATTTCAATACTATAAAAGGCTTTAGGATATATCCAGCTGCCATCCTTTGAGAATGCAGATTTCCAAACATAACAAAAATCAAGTAATCTGAGGCCAGCTGCTGGGAGAAGGAAGTGTCACATTCAGTACAAAATTCAGATATTCTGCATGAGGTTACTCTGTACCTAAAATACTTTTTCCTTTTTACTCCTAAAAATGCACCAGCTTTCTTTTCAAGTAATTGACAGAGTTTTTATTGATTTCAGTTAGAATGCGCTCCAGCTCCCCTCCAAGTATTCCACTATAATGTGAATTGCTAAAGGATTACCAGTGTAAAACCATTAGAAACCCCAACCATGCCCTTTCAGGCATTACAACTGTAAATTCAATCTCTGCATCATTCCAGCTAAGTCTCCACTTCACAGAACTAATCCATGTGCAGCTGACAGAACATGGAATGTTACAGCAGATAACAGTCTGTATACACCAATTATTCACTCCAACAATATCCAGTTGGGAATATTATCCCAAGGGCTCTAACAAGGGTCCAGTGATGCCTCAAATACCGCCGTGAATAAAGAGGCATCGATTAGCTGAAGTTAAAACATCCATTTAAGGATGTTCAAAGAAGGGCTGTTACTGGTGTTCCAGGTTAAGGTGAACTTTTTGGTCCTTTTAAAAATCTACTACTAATTCAAACAGTGAAGACTCTAAATAATTCACTTTCTATTTCTACCTATCAGACATATTTCTTACTCCTGGTGAGGCTCTGTTTGAGAAGTTGGACCAGATGATTTTTTCAAGGTCCCTTCTAACCTGGGCTGTTGCAGGACTCTATTGTATAAGAAGGCAGTGGGACAGAGATGTAGAAAATAAGACTGCAAAATAGCTTATCTGACAGAGCCAACCCAGGCAGAAGAGGATACTGAAACATTTTAGTTATATTTTTAAGAATATGTGGTTTGGATTGAAATGCCAATTTGAAAAGAAAGATACAGCAAGTTTTTCATGGCCAGATAAGCCTCTCAAAAGCTTCATTAGAGCACTGTTTACTTTGGTAACTGGTGAGTCAGCTGGAAGCAGCTCTCTCCCATCACTTCACTTTTGCCTGTATCATTTGTAATTGTGTCATTTTCTAAAAGGCACCAAGAAAAACATTTTTAAGCAGAAATCATTCAAGTAAGGGATAAACTTCTTGCAGAAGTCTAAAGAACCAAGGCTGAGAAACTGGAATGCTCACCGCAACCTGGGAGAAGGGGAAAGGAGTCGGGCCAGGCTGAGCAGTGTCTCCAAACTGCCAGAATAGCTCGGTGGTGACAGTGGTCTCACGTGTCTCCTTGCCTTCCATGGGCCACAGCAGTGGGAATGCCTTGCCTCTGGTTCTTCCCAGCTCTGAGCCCAGCCCAGCAGCGCACACAGGGCTCCCTGGCAGCTCTCCTCCCTAAGACAGGCTGCAGCCCCCCGAAGCTGGGCTGCTGGGAGCCATCTACACAGCACCACAGAGGCTCTTCTCCCCCCTCTGCAGCACTGTTCTCACTTCATGGTTTTAATCTGCTGGGAGAACCAAAAACCAGAACTTGTCCCCACAGTAGTCACACAACCCCTGAGAATGACTATTTGTTAAATGAATCCTGTTGCACAGAAGTCTCCCACTCAGTGCTGCTGAGGTTCTGGATGCAAGACACACATGTTTACTTGTCACTTTGGAAAGGGAATCTGCACATTCACTGACTTACATAAACTCTGTGGTATGTAAACAATCCCCCAATCCATTTCTAAGCATAATTTCTGCCCACAGTCATTTGTCATCATATAAAATAGACATCTCAGTCAGATAGCAAAACACCTTATAATAGAGAATCATGGAATCATTTAGGATGGAAAAGCCCTCTAAGATCATTGAGTCAAACCATTTCCCCAGCACTGCCAAGGCCACCACCAACCACATCCACAAGTGACACATCCACACAGCTCTTAAATCCCTCCAAGGATGGTGACACTTCCCTGGGCAGCCTGTTCCAATGCTTGTCAACCCTTTGAGGGAAGAAATTTTCTTAATATCAATTTAAAGCTCTCCTGAAGCAACTTGAGGCTGTTTCCTCCTGTCCTATATAATAATATAGCTTTAAATGTCAACTGAGAAAAGACCAAAAGAGGCCCAAAGCTGGAAGAGCCATGCACTTCTTCAGGAAGAGTTTCAGGTTGCTTTTCCAGCTGTGAAACAGCAGCTCTGGGGGTTCATCACCAGCAGCTCAGCCAGAACTCAGAGCACGTCACTGTCTCAGTGTGACCTGCATCCATGCAGGACTCAGAATCCTAAAAGCTCATCAGGCCCTTTCATCATCCTTCAGAGTCTACCTAAACCCTCAAGGGTATGAGAAGTTTTCAAAGCAGATGAGCTGCCCTAGCAAGCTGAAGGACTTGCCCTGAGAGGCTGTGGTTGCCCCATTCCTGAAAGTGTCCAAGGCCAGGCTGGATGAGGCCTGGAGCAACCTGGGATAGTGGAAGGTGTCCCTGCCCATGGCAGGGAGTGGAATGAGATGGGCTTTAAGGTCCCTTCCAACACTAACTGTTCTGGGAATCTATGTTCTGGGAATCTACGACATTTCTGATGTCTGCATAGAAAAGATGCAAACAGAAGGATTTGATAAATTGCATGGATTAAAGCCAAAGAGACCATCAGCACTTTGGACTCCACAGCAAAATACCAACCAGGCTTTCAGCTGTAGCTGTTACCCCGTCCCACCCTGTGAGCAGGTAGGGCAAGAGCCTTCGCTGACCACCACCAGTACCACAGTGCCATGTCTTTACTCCCTATGGGTTTGGCTCAGGACAAATTCAAAGTTAAGCCTCTGGAAGTGTTTTACAAAAAACTAATTTCAAGGGCAAATTTGAGTTGCTGCAGCTGGCAGCCAAGCACAGTAACTGAGGATGTCACCAGTGAACATTGTGGAATGCTTTGGTTTGGAAAAGACCTTAAAGATCACCTCGTTCCAACCCCCTGCCATGGGCAGAGACACCTTCCACTAGACCAGGCTGCCCAGTTAACAAAAACAGCACAGGTACATGTGTGTCACAGGGCCTGGCCTGGCACTTGCCCCGCAGCCATGCCCAGATGCCACTGGTGAGTCCCACAAATGGCATTTGTTCCCTGTGCGCCAGCAGCTCCCTTACAACCACAATGCCTTTTGCCAACTCTTCTACGCAAGCAAGAACTCTGGGCAGCTCATTATAGCAGGATCCACAAAAGCTTAACTGGGGAGCTGCTAATCCAAGCAGCTTTGCCCAGCCTTGTCTGCCCAGCAACTGAATCCCAGCCGTGCAGATCTCTATCACCTCCCCACACAGGCCCAGTGCCCCGGCACTGACCCACAGACATGGCACAGCCCATGGGAGAGCCGGGACGCCTCAGCACAATGGGAGCTCAGTAGCTAGAGGAAAGCTGTTCCATGGCTTTGGAAGAAGAAAAAAAAAAAAAAAGGCATGAGAATATTTCTGCTCTTGATGCAGGTTTCAGTGCTCAGTAGTTTTTAGGAAGCTGTGGAAGAGAGGGAAACATTAAATATTATCTGTGGGTTATAAAATTCCAGTGAGTTTTACTAGTGTAAAAATGCAAGCACGCTCCAAACTAACTCAAAAAGCAGATGTGAGCAGGGAGGGAGGAGGGAAAGAGGATGAAAACATTAACTTTTTTGCCCTAATCAGCTAAACAGGAATACATTAGGCAAAACCTTGTTTTCCGTTCACTCATCTTGTAAAATTTGTTTGAAATAATGCCACTATTTATGTTTAGACAGAAATTAATTTAGACTAACTCATTTGTCTTGAACCTTGTATTTCCCAGTTTCACCTTCCATCTGGCCTAGTCCAAATAGACTGAAATGTACTCAGCTGAAAACTACAAAAACATGGAAGTCTCACATGGAAATGAAATAATCGATCGCTAAATAATTACCATAGTTACTCTAAAAGAATGATTACAGTTTAAAAACAGAAGCATTTACCATGATGATTGTTTTCACTAAACTGTTCAGCCTGTTTATGCAACACAGAGCACAAAGATATCTTCTCTAGGGAATTCGGATTTGTGACCATAAAGCTATCAAGCTCCAAAAATCAGTGTTACCACCTGACGTGCACTGTTTGCGTAGGTCAATCTAAAGCATATTTTCTCAGGGTCTGCATTGTGTCTGGAAGAAAACCCACTCTATGTACGTGCAGGTCCTTGCAAATACAGTCTGACAGCTCACACTGGATATTTGAAGTGGTCAGGTCACCACTCCCCTCATGAGTCAATACGAGCGAAGGGCGAGTGCTAATTCCTGAGCTGCTGCAGCCAAGTACAGTCACTGACAATGCCACCAGTGAATGGCATGGAATCATGGAATGGTGTGGGCTTGGAAGGGACCTTAAAGCTCATCTCCTTCCACCCAGCCGTGGGCAGGGACACCTTCCACTAGGGTGTTCCAAGCCCCTCCAGCCTGGCCTTGGATACTTCCAGGGATCCAGGGGCAGCCGCAGCTTCTCTGGGAAACTGTGCCAGGGCCTCACCTCCCTCACAGGGAACAATTTCTCCCCAGTATCCCATTTAACCCTGTCCTCTGGCAGTGGGAAGCCATTCCTTGGGTCCTGTCCCTCCAGGCCCTTGTCCCAACTCCCTCTCCAGCTCTCTTGGATCCCTTTAGGCACTGGAAGGGGCTCTCAGGTCTCTCCAGAAACCTCTCTTCTCCAGGTGAACACCCCCAGCTCTCCCAGCCAGTCTTCAATCCTGCCCTTGGAGACTGGTCCTGTCTTTGCCCTGCTGTGCTGCTCAGTGCTCCAGCTGCACACTCTCCCTGGCCCAGCCTCCGGGGCCTTAAATATGTCACAAACCAACAAGGAATTCCTGCACACATTGAGAGTCAAGGTAATTTTCCTGAACATGAATGCCAAGGAACAAAGATTGTGAGGGCATCACTAATTCTTTACACAACAGCTTGTTGGGCACCATTCAAGGCACCATTTTTTGTACCAACTGTCCACTGGAAAAGTCACAGTAAAGACTGCCATTTCATGGAATTCAGAAGCCATTCAGGTACAGACATGGATAGTGGTCCAGCCTCTCTTGAAGCTCTTGTCCAGGTGTCTGCAGTACAAAATGGTATCTGAATGATTAAGGCAGGATGGCTCAGGTTTAAATCACCAGTTCTGCCAAACATCCCCTTTGCTGCCAGAGGCAAATCTTCAGGCCTCACTCAGGAAAACACTCAAGGATATGTGAAAAGGGTATCAAAATCAACAGAATACATATAAAAACATTCCAAAGCATTTTGCTTAATTACAGAGTTTGTGCCTGAGGTCTCTGACCTGAAGGAGGTGACATTTCCCATGTCCTATCCCTTCTTTATCCCTAGAGCTGGGGCTGGATATCCTGGGCAAGATTATTTATCATCACATGAATGTAGCAATACTGTACCAGCATAAGCCCAACTGTAAAAACATTAAGACAAATGTTACGGATTAATTTCTGGAATGATTATGAGACCCAAGACCCCAGTGTCCAGCTAAACTACAAAAACACAGATAAAACTGTCCAAACTGCAAACCTGAATAATAAACC
This sequence comes from Coloeus monedula, assembly GCF_965178545.1. NCBI lineage: Eukaryota > Metazoa > Chordata > Aves > Passeriformes > Corvidae > Coloeus > Coloeus monedula. Next base: position 4,351,160 of record NC_138789.1, read on the forward strand.
AAATTTAACTAACCGAATAGCCTAGATGAAATTCCAGATGTCTCTCACACATGGCAAATTAAAATACTCTGTACGAAAGTTCAGTGTACACGTCTACAAAGGAACTATCAATAAAACCAGGAAAAATATAATTCATTTCATTCTCCGAAGTCACATCTCACATTTACTGAGCCCTTCCAGACACTTTACGTTGCTGATTAGCAGTAATGCCTTAAGGCACTCTTTTTTCCAATCTCTGGAGTTAAAAATTGCTTTGAAACATCACTGAGACACATAATTCTTACTGAACGATAATGTCGGGGAGCACCCTGTAATTTAAAACACCGCACTTCTAATGGACAAAATTGAGCCAAGTAGGAAAAGCAGGATGGATCTAGATCCCAGCCTGAGCACAGTCAGACTTCAAACAGGGCTGAAAAAATGAAAACCAGCTGAGCTAATAAAAACCAGACCCTGCTTAAATAATCTTTCATCAAGTAAACTTCACCTATGTTGTTACTCTTGGAATTTGGTAAAGTAGGAGGAGCCAGCAAGGTCTGAAGACGAGATGAAAAAGGATATTTGGGAAGGATGTAATATTTAGCAAATTAAGATGGCAGACAACCAAAGCCAGACTCTGAGCTCAGTTATACTGGTGTAAATCCAAACTAACATCACTGACTGTAATGGAATTACTCTGGATTTACTCCATGTTAACTGAGATCAAAACCTGATCAGAGACAGAATATCAAACTGGGAAAAAAGGCTTTTATATCTACACAATGGGACATTTCATTGCAAGTAACTAAGTGTTTAATGCTACGTAGCTACAACACAAGGTGAGATGGGCTTGAGTCATCCCATAAATACCCACAGCCAAAATTCTCTACAGAGTGAAAGGTTTTATGTACTTCAAATCTACCTCTAAGCAAGATTTATGCAAATTAATGAGTTAATTCAAAACATGCTTCACTTAGTCAGGGCTTTTCTTATTGCTTGCTTTATAAAAAGGACAGTTTGAGATCAACCAAGACTCATCCCCACAAAGCAGGAATGCAACAGCATCTCTTCAGTTGCTTCCCTTGTGTCCTTTCCAGAAAGGAATTCAGAGTCTAACCATTTGCTAAGCTGCAGCTCCAGCCCCATACCGTACCATAAACCTCTAGACTGGGGAGTATTTCTGTCCCTTCCCTCTAAACAAAGTCCCAGCCATGGGTATGCATAATATCAGTGGCTGTGCCGAACCACCAAGGCATTAAAAGATTTGCTTCATGTGGTAAAATTGCCAATTCTTCAAAATGCCATTTAGCTAACAGTCATTATTTTCATCTCCCTGTACCATGGCTCATTTGGGTAACAAAATGACATTCAAATCAACTTTAGAAGGTAGAGAAAAGGCCAACATTATACAGCAATGACATGATCCCCACTTTTCACACCCTAAGCATAAGCCACAGCAGGAATATTGAGAACAAAGCTTGACACACAAACCAGCCACATTTTTCCCCCATTGTCAGCATTCACAGAGACTATCCAGATTCTCCTCACACACAGATCCCATGTATCTCAATTCTTCCTTCACTACCACTAGGGATGCTCTCTCCCTGCCCACTGCAGCTCTGCCAGCTGAGCCCATTGCCAGCCCTGCAGGCCAGAACCACCACAACACAAGCCAAGCCATCACCTTCTCTGCTCAGTCCCAGGGTGGCTCATGCACTCTAACCAAGCTCCCAAACTAAAGAACTTCTGCAGCCTCTGCTAACCTGGACTCTTTGGGAATGAATCTGGGATTGCCAAACTCATGGCTGGGGATCAGAAAAAGCCATGACTTTAAAGAAGACGGAAGCAGAACAAAGTGCAGAAGAATAACTCTTTTGTTCACTACAGTTACAACTTTAAGAAAGTGTAATTCAACAGATTCAGCACAATTTCAGAGAACAAAGTATCAAGATCAGTTGGCCCAATTTCGACCCAGAACAAACTCTACAAACATATTCACTTCCATGGCCAACATGGGAAGTGGGTACAAGATGTGTCCTTGCTATCAGCCTCATTCAGGCTGAGGCAAACATCACCCAGCAGGTCGAGAGAGGGGATTCTCCCCTCGACTCTGCTCTGGTGAGACTCCACCCTCAGCACAGAAATACATGGACCTGCTGGAGAGAGTCCAGAGGAGGCCATGGAGATGCTCCCAGGGCTGGAACCCTTCTGCTCTGGAGTCAGGCTGGGAGAGCTGGGGATGTTCACCTGGGGAAGAGGAGGTTCCAGGGAGACCTTAGAGCCCCTTCCAGGACCTAAAGGGGCTCCAGGAGAGCTGGAGAGGGACTTGGGACAAGGGCTTGGAGTGACAGAATAAGGGGGGGCTTTGAGCAATCTGAACCAGTGCAGAGTGTCCCTGCTCACGGCAGAGAGCTGGAACTAGGTGGTCTTTGAAGTCCCTTATAACCCAACCCATTTCATGATTCTGTGTTCTCTTGCACAAACCTTTTTGTGGGTAACACAGCATCTCTTTCAGAGCAAGAATATATTGTCTTTAGCACCAGCACATTTCACCACCAGGGTCCAGTGTGTATATGCAAAAGCTACTCCAGACTGCCAAGAAATCTTGAGATATAGGAGGGGAATGCTGAGAAGGGACACTGGACCTCTGAGGGAAAAGGGTCAATGGAAATTTTGAGGAAAGGATGGGCTAAATGCGTAGACAAAGAAGATAAAAAGATGAGGAGTCAGACAGACTAAGAAAGAAATGAAAAGAAGGAATAAACATTGCATGGAGAAAATGTGATTTGTGGGTTTGTGGTTAACACAGAGAACTGTGACTCAGGGGTAGGTCACATGAATTCCCTGTGCTTTGATTCAGCTTACGTAAAATTTAAAAACAGAAAGACATAACCAGAACAAAACAAACAATAAACCCAAGACACAAAAAAAAAAAAAAAAAAAAAAAAAAAAAAGCCAACCACAGAGACCTCTGAAATGTCCTAATACACTAAGATGTAAGGGGTTTAAGCAGTGTGTTGTTAAATCAGGAGTAAACAACCCTGGCCAAGCACCACTGCCTAAGCACCTTGTAATGTTCTCCAAATGCTGTAGGAGAGCAGCCAGAATGTTACCCCAACCACTGCACACCATGTCTTATTTCAACAAAGTACCATGGCATCACCAGGGACTTGGCCTGGCCCATGCCACACTCCGGGTTCTTTTTGTACTTCTGGTACTCAGACTCTGGTACATGACAGTCATTAGTGTGCACAGGGATGCTAAACATCTCTAATTAAAATTACACCACTATTGTGTTGGTGTAAGTAACAGAATACAGGGAAGGATCTGCCCAAAGATGGGCAGAATCACAGGTTCTCTGCCTGGGTGCTTCAGCTATTGCTCTTTTACCTACAACCATGTGCTTGTCCAAACATTTCCCCTATTCACAGCCCAAAAACCTGGCTCTGACACAGTAGCTTGAAGTCACAATCTCATGAAGATTTTAGTAAACAGAATACAAATTAATATGGGGGCATAAAAGAAACTACAGTTCTCCTGGCTGTCCTAAGACAGAGCCCTTCATTTTTTCTGCACAGCTTTCCTCCTCTTCTTGTTTCTCAGTAAGTTCCAACAGTAAAAGCATACTACTCCAGTGAACTAACTAAGACCTCACTAACTAAACAAAAAGCTCCATCCTTTGGAAAACAGACTCGGACATACCATTGCAGAGCTTAAGAGAACTCAGGAAATGTTTCAGAGATATTCAGCATCCCCAGAGACACTTCACTTCAGCTCATGAAAATACACTGGTGTCCAAGGCATGAAAATTACAATGGCTTCCTGCTGACCACCCCAGCCCCCAGGGTAGGAATCTAATTTAAACAAGCTGGCAGGAGTCCAGCAGTAACCTACAGTCACAGCTCAGAGCTGCTATCCCAAGCAAACAGCCCAGACGTTTAGCAGGGACTACAGCAACACAAGACATTCCTTCATTTCCATTCCATGCTGCAAACCCACCCCCACTCACTCCACTTCAGCAGCATTTTTCCAGGCTGAGAACTGGGGTCCCGTTCTGCTTTGGTTACCTCTCATTGCTGAGCAAGCTCTGCTGGTTGTAATTTATCTTATAAAGTTGATATTGGGAATTTGGCTCTACTATGTATCAGGCTACATGAAATTGGCTTTTAAAGCTGTATAATATTCATTCATTGTATCTGTATCACACACTTACTGGCGTATTCCCAAGAGCAAATGGTAAGGAAGCCACTATTCCAGAGAGAATGGATGAGCCTGCTAATAGGGGCACATCACTGAAAATAAATTCAACCCTTTCAGTTCTCTCTGGTTGTTTGCGATGTTTGCCACGTGCTGGCTCACTGTCTGGGAATATGTCATTTGCAAAAATGCATGTATCTTACCAGTAATGCCTTGCAGACTGAAATCTGTGGCTAGGAATCTGTGGCTTCTCCTTTAGGAGAAGGGCTATGACTTGGCAAAGTGCAGAGAGTGAAGAGTACCAAAGGTGCCAAAGCAAATCAAGATGGAGGAGCACAGGGATAGAGAACAGTCCGTTAACATCGCTGCATGAACACACACAGCCTGTTTACATTTGCAGTACACAGCACAAGGCACATCCCAGCTCCAGCTTGAGGATTGTCCCACGGGACTATCGGCCTTGGAGCTGCCAGTGTTACTTCTTTAGCTGACACAGAAGGGGTCTCTGAACACCCAAGGTTCAAACCCTGCCAATAATCTGTGGAGAGGGCAAAGGAGGTGCACGAGCTGCTGAGTAGCCCCATGATCAGACATTCCCCAAGGCCCTTGGCAAAGCAGGTTCACAGGAGCCCTCAGGGTGTGCTGGGGCTGCCCAACCAGGGACCTTCTTAGCTGCTGATGGGAGCTAGGGAATCACTGTGTGGGAATAACTTATTCGCCCCTGAGAGCTTATCCATGTGGTAGGATGAAAACCTAGGTGTGAAACAAACTTCAGGGACTATTATGTGGACAGTCAGCCCAGTGCAGAATGTCAGAAAGCCTCTCAATTAACTTCATACATTCTAAATTCAGGGCTTTGACTGAAGTAACCTTTGCTTCCCCTACATCCAGTGAAAGCAAATGAGATCTCCAAAGAGTATTTAAAAATTTGCAGGGGATTAATGCTCTTTAAGGGTCCCAGTTTCATTTTGTGATTTACAGAAAGAGCCTTTGGGTCACCAGCCTCTCAGGTCACCTCCCTCACTTAAAAGCCTGAAGTGAAATGGGATTAATCCTGTCCTCAGTGCCATGGCTTCATGCACCTTGACATAACATGACTCCATCCAAATGCTTCAGGAACATGAAGTCATTGTGCTTCTCCTCCGGCAAAACCAGTTACCAAAGACTAGGTTGCACATGTTCTTCAAAAGGCAACAAAAGGAGTTTAACCATACACCACAAGGGGATATGCCTGACCTAAACCACTATGATCCCCCTTAAAAATGCAACACCGCGAACTACCCCTTTGCAAAATGCAAATCTTGGACCCAGAGTTCACCCAACAACAACTGCACAGCATGAATTCACTGCCGGCATTACTGAAGGATCTCGTAAATCTGATCTCAGAGCAGCGCACCTCAAAAAGGAAATCCTAAACACCAGCAACAGTTATAAAAAACACATTATGTTCAACAGTGTAAGTGAGGGGTAAAACATTCTCCCTGGCTGGAGCAATGACGTACAAAAAGCAGCCAGCCCAGAGCACATTTCATTAAATCCATCCTATTTCTTCCAACAAAACTGCTGATTACCAAGGCATAGTGAGCTGATCAAGCAATGCCATCACTCTCTTTCAACAGAGAAACTGTTTTGCCATTTGCAAACTGAAAAACATGTGTTCTCAATATCTCCTCTGATGCGTCTCCTTCAAAACCAAAGCCACAGCATATGACAACAATCAAATCACTGACTGGAAAATACATACCAACTGGCATCTGAGGGCTCTCTGTCTAAAGGGTTCCTCCTGTCATGCTTTAAGCCATATTCAAAGTCCATTAACTAAATGAAATATCTGCTCCTTTTCCATAGTCCTTAATCTGGTTTATCCAGATCCTCCACTGACTGAGTGAAATCCACACTAGTATAAATTCCAAGCAGCCTCTGACACGCAATGGATAAAGTCAGAAAAAAGATGACAGAGACCCCAAATCACAGAATCACAGAATATCCTGAGTTGGTAGGGATCCACAAAGATCATCCAGTCCAACTCCTGGCCCCACACAGGACACCCCAACAATCCCATCCTGGGCCTGAGCGCATTGTCCAAAAGCTCCTGGAGCTCTGGCAGCCTTTGGGTCATGACCATTCCCTGTTTTCACAGTACAGCGGAAATAGCTCTAAGGTTTCTAACAAGTTGGTCCAGCAGGATGCAGAATGAACACTGCATGAGGCATTGAAGAAATCACCAACCAAATACAGACTCCTTTTGCTTCCCATTGTTTAAGAGAAGCTCAACCACAACTTGTACCAGCACAGGGAATCCCATCACTCCATGCCCCCTTTGCAGGACAGGTACTGTTCACCCTCTGCAGGTAACACACAGCCCACTTCTGCATCCACAATACTGAGCTTTCAAAAGGCACCTGGGCACTGCCTCATGCCTGATGCTAATCAAGTCAGTACTGCTGGACAGCAGTGCAGCACACAGAGCAAGGATTAAGGATCAGAGTCTCAGTTTCACCAGTTTTCAGGTCTTGGGTGGTTCTTTTCCTTCATTCTCCCCTGAGAACTCAACTTCACTCTCTTCAGCAAAGGCATTCACTATTAATTCACGTCCAGAGAAGGGAACGGAGCTGGGGAAGGGGCTGGAGGACCAGGAGTGGCTGAGGGAGCTGGGAAAGGGGCTCAGCCTGGAGAAGAGGAGGCTCAGGGGAACCTTCTGGTTCTGCACAACTCCCTGACAGGAGAGGGCAGCCAGGGGGAGTTGGGCTCTGCTCCCAGAGATCAAGGGACAGGATGAGAGGAAAACGCCTCAAGTTGCTCTTGGGGAGGTTAAGATTGAATATTGGGAAAAATGTCTTCACCAAACAGGTGGTGAGGCACTGGAACAGGCTTCCCAGGGCAGTGGAGGAGTCACCATCCCAGCAGGTGTCCAAAAGACATGTCAATATGGCACCTGGGGACATGCTTCAGTGGTGAACATGGTAGTGCTGGATTAAGGGTTGGACTCAAAGATCTTAGAGGTCTCATTCGACCTCTTAACAATTAACCTCTCTAACAATTCTGTGATACTAATTCCCCACCACAAACACGTTTTTTTCCTAGTTTTCCTCTAGGACTGGCACTTGAAAAGAGCAAGCTTGGCATTTCAAGAGGCAAATACTCTGACTGGCCTCCTTCTCAACTTTCCTCCCATATTTCTGTGACAATTCCATTTACAATGAACACTATTGCCTCAGTTAAAGTGAGATAAAGATGTATACAATATTCATGGCTCTTTATTCGCTTCATTACCATGCATTCTCAGAAAACAATTGTTTTCTCCAGATGAAAAAGGGACACTATATCAGTCTCAGGGAGGGACATCTTATTCATAGCTTAAAAACACTTGAGGATCTGCATCAAATATCTGCTTTTTATACAACAGTAGGAATTTGATTTGTGTGCATTTAAACCAATCCAGGAGATGCATGCGGCAGCAGAAATTGCTCTTTTCTTTCCATACCACAGAGCTCCCATCAAGACCCGTAGCTGGTGTAGCCTTGTGTTAAACAATTACTGCCATGAATAGGATTAACTGGGCTTCTCCATGTGATTGTGTGAAACACAAGCTGCTGTAACTCCTGGGAAATAAATTCAGAGTGCAGGAAAGAAGAGACAAAGGGGAATGGGAAAGTTTCTTTGTTTAAAAGTGGTTAAGAAACTGGGAGAAGATCTCTCTGTGAATTGTCACGTACCTAAAAGTTGAGTTTGCAAGGGCACTGTGACTTCTGCCTGGGACACAACAGGTGAAGTATCCTCTATACAAACTCCAGAAGCTCTAGGGAAAAGGTGCACACTGCTAACAGCAAGGCTCACCTGATAAACGACATCAGTAGTAATTATAGGGACAGGATAACACTGCAATACATTGCTAGTGAGCTGCAGAGGTTTCCTTGGAATTACAACCACTTGGAGCTGAGGAGAACAAAGCAAAATAGAACAAGTAGCTTCTAAGTTCTGTAGGCAACAATTTCAAACGTAACATGAAAAACAATTTGTAATTCAAAGCAGAAAAGAATTATGTATTTGAGGCATTATCATTTTTTTCCCATGGAAAAGAATCTCTACTGTATCTTCAAATAAAAACAGGGAGAATAATCCTTTTCCTTGCCAGAAGAATTCAAGAATCAGAGGAGAAATTTACCCTTGTGCACACCTTCTGGGCTGGACATGCAGAGTTAAGACAGCAGAAAAATAAGTTGTAAGTGATGCTCTAACAGGCTTTTGGATCATGTCACAACATTTTGGCTGCCTCACAGATTTTGGAGCTTCTGGCACTGGCAATACTTACTGTCTTCTGTAATCTGTACAAACAGCTACTTTTAGAGGGACCCCAGATAAATCCCTCTAGAGGAACAAGAAAACATCCATGCAATCACAGGGAATTCATTTTATAGATATCACAATGTCTCTGTTAAGGGTGACAATAAGGTTTCAAACACTCATTTCCTATATGGTCAGTACAGTTATCCCAGAAGCCTCAGAGATGGAAAATGTCTGTAGGTGCTTCAGACTTCCTCCTTACCAGCCCAGACATGTTCACTTATACAGTGTTGGTGACAGCCACTCATCTGGTGACAGCAACAATAACACTTAGTAGTAGTAACAACACAGAGCTGAGCTTTGAGTTATAGGGAAGCAGTATTTCCCATTGAAATTGTCACCAGGTCTATTATGCCCAGGTCTGCTTTTCATTTGCCCTCAGACATACCAAGACAGCACTGAACAGTTGTATCCTTACACTCCGTCTCCTAAAACATCAAGGAAAAAATCTGGACGTGCACTCATCATTGCTGTCACTATGTATCTAAGTCCAAAATAAACCAGCCTCAAAAAACCCCAAATCCTTACACATGCTTGAGTTGTTAAGATGGGATGTTCACAAATTTGAGGCCACCAAAAAGCACTGCTCTGACAGATTGGCTGTTAAAGTTTTAACCTGGTTTTCTGTGATCCATCAGAAGAACAGGGAGATGAGACTTCCTAAATTAGCATCTTTTTTTCCACTTTTGATTTTGGTAGCAATATAAAAGCCACTCAACTCTCAAATAAGACAACTACTTGAATTAAATGGAGAGCATAATGTTCTTGGCCTCTGACCTTACTCTTATCAAAGAGAATTGAGGCAATTCTTCTCTATCTATCCTGTAAAAACTATGGGATTTTGATACGTACCCAGTTTTCACAAAACAGTTGCCCTCATAAACTTCACTGGCAAGCAGTTTATTTCTTCTGGGCAACCTAATAATTTGTCTAGCTCAAATAGTAGACAGTTTTCAAACATTTTAAGTAATTTTACCTACTAAGGAAGGTAAGGAGACCCCCGGAATGTGGACAGAAACACAGAGTTGTATTCCTTTCCCTCTTTCAGCTGTCTCCCTTTTCATTACAATCATAGAATCACAGGCTGGTTTGTACTGGAAGGAATCTTAATGCCCATCCAGGTTCACCCCTGCCATGGGCAGGGACACCTTCCACTACCACAGGTTGCTCCAAGCCCCATCCAACCTGGCCTTGGACACTTCCAGGGATCCAGGGGCAGTCACAGCTTCTCTGACACCAAACTTTTCTCATGCTGCCCCCATCCCCTGTACAAGCACCACTTCTATGGTGTGGGCAAACTCAGATACCAGTACAGAATACCACGTCCCTTAAACTTGTTCTCCCTGTTTTGAAAGCCACTGCCACAGTAGTGTTTGTCCACAGCCATGTTCCCGTTCTTTAGTAAAACTAATACCAAGTCTTGAAGCACTTCTTCCCCCCCTCAAAGGAATGCTGAAGACAACGGGCAGCATGTGGGAGAAAGGCTATCAGGAGAGTTGGAAGTGAGAGGAAGAGGCAGTGACACCATCCATTGTACCATCTGTGATACCATCCAGCTGTGGGTACAGCAAGGACACAGGAGTGCCTTCCCCTCTCCCTTCATTATCCATCTGCATAACCACAGTACTTTTTCTGTCAGGAAGTATGAAAAACTTTAACTCCATTAATAGCATAATTTTAATTTCACAGAATTCCTCCTCTGGAAAAAACATTACTTCTTCATTATAACTTCTAAAAAAACCTATCAAACCTGCAAAACCCAAAGTTCCCAGCCTTTTCATATGACCTCCTGAACTTGATCCAAGCTAAAATGTGGCTCAGCAGCCTAACCATGTTACAGACACAGCGCTGCCAGTCTGTTAAAGAAAGGAGACTCCAGTTAAACCTAACTTTGTGCTTAACTATGTGTATAACTTCACTTCAAGATAGAAAAGAGCTTTACTCTCTCAAGAAAGAGGAGTAGGATCAAGGAAAAAAAATTGTATTCCTAGTTCTCCTACACACTTACTATGTGACTTAAGTTCAATACTGTTTTCCCATCTGAATTACACATTAATAATGTTGCCCCTTTTCTCACACAGTGTTTTCTATTTGATTTATAAGGAAAGGGTCAGAAGATGCTCAGACTTCTGTAGACATGCAGAGTATGAACAGGCAAACAGCATCCTCTGCCCTAAGAAGTCCAGAGGTTACATATTCCCTTCATTTTTGTCTTAATTAATTACTGGAGTTTGGTCTATAGAATAGCCATTCACACTAAAGGAATGCTTGATTAAATCACACAGAGTGAGTTATGACTTGTATAATTCCATTAGCTTTACAGAAAAATACTAGGGATGAATTCGTCCTCTCAGGCTTATTTTCCATTCCAAAATTCCTTAATGGCATAAAGAAAAAAAAGCAAAGCTGGCCACGGATGTTAAATAAAGACATTCCAAGTCCAATCCCATTTCCACAGGATAAAATGGGAGTTCGTAGGACATCAGGACCCACAACACGCAACTACAAAAGCATTTGCTGATCTTCAGCTTTAGCTCCAGTTCAAAATTTTCTTGTGCCAACTCTTCTTAAATTTGGGACAATTTTCCACCCCCCACACCAGTTTTTCCATTGAACACAAGTCTGGCAAGAGATTTCTTAGTCAACAGCCCTTTTCACTATCTACAAAACTTCTGTGATCACATTTAGGCATTGAAAATCCACAATAAAAAAATTCCCTGTAATCTGTTAAAGCACTGCACATACTTACTCACAAAGTAGAATCCAAAACAAAAGGTTTTTCCAAAATTGGACTCTCTGCATCCCACCAGATGGTACATGGTATAGGAATGTGAAACCCATGACAAATTTTTCTGTAGGCCATAATTCTGGGCCAAAAGCCTCAGGTTTGATACTAAAAATATACTAGTATTCCTGTTTTATCAAAATGCCACTGCAGTAGGGAAAACACTACATTTAAATCTACCATTACACACCACAGTGCATTGGCACATCACAATCAAGGAATCACAGAATCATTCAGGCTGGAAAAGATCTTTTACATCACCAAGTCCAACCATCAATCCTGCACCACCACCACTAAACCTTGTTCCCAAGTGCCACACGCACATGGTTTTTGAACACCTCCAGGGATGGGGACTCCACCACTGCCGGGGAAGTCTGTGTGAATGCTTTAGAGCCCTTTCCATGAAAAGACTTCCCTAATGTCCAACCTGAGCCTCCCCTGGCCCAGCCTGAGGCCGTTCCCTCTCCTCCTGTCCCTGTTCCCTACGAGCAGAGCCCGACCCCCCCCCGGCTGCCCCCTCCTGTCAGGGAGTTGTGCAGAGCCACAAGGTCCCCCCTGAGCCTCCTTTTCTCCAGGTTGAGCCCCTTTCCCAGCTGCCTCAGCCACTCCTGGTCCTCCAGCCCCTTGCCCAGCTCCATTCCGTTCCCTGGACAAGCACCAGTGCCTCAATGCAGCACTAATATGCAGCAGTTTGAGTTATTTAAAAATGCTCCCATATTCTGCTAGACTACATTTATACCAAGTTATTTATAATTCAGCTGTACCCTGTGGGATGTCAAGTGCACTCTGCAACATAAACTAGGAAAACACTGGAGTTCGAAACCAAATCCACACCCAATATAAATTGCAATTACCTATTAACAGTGTATCTGCATCAGGGCACCTTTATACAAAGAGAAGCTCCTTGGACCTGAGCCCCAACTGTATTTGTACACCTTGTAGAGTCCCATCTGCCCCAGGGACCACAGCACCTCACCAAAACATCCAGAAAATTTGCCTGTGAGGCAGCTTCATAAAACACTTTTTTTTTGGAAAAAAAAATTGAGTGAATAACAACACAACTTGTGAAAAAAAATAGCTTCATATTCATTAATTCAGTTGAGCAACCTTCAGAAAGAAAAACACTAGGTAAATGAATTGGATGCTGTGAATACTTGCCAAGCAATATTTTTATGAGGTTTTTGAGTAAAGTTTCTTCTCTATAGATTCAACAAAAAAAACGAGGTTGAAGTGGTCACAATAACATTTCTTGCATTTTCTTTTCAAGTGCCTCAGCTTGGTCATCATCAGATGTAAGATACAGATGACCAGCAGTCATCTGGACCTTACACATCCATAAAATTCAAGACATTGGACTGTGGTGCGTCTTTCTAACCCTAAGAAAGACCAAAGAAATAGTTTTCAGAAACTAGGACAAAATGAAGTTGAAAATTGTCCATCCTCCACTTTGAAAGAGCTCCCTGCCCTCACAAGTTATCCATCACGCTAAGAAGTAAGGCCCCCTCAGGGAAGTTGGACTTCCACACAGAGAGGTGTAACGGGATACTCTGAGGCACGTTTGCCAGCAGCTCTGTGCTGTACAGGTCAGCTCTCTGCAGGTTTAAGTTACAGTCACTCCACTGAATGAAGTCTAACATTTGCCAAGGAAAGGGATCTCCTGTGGAAAGAGAGGGAATGGGGGAGGAGGCAAGGAAGCAAGGAGTCAGTGAGTGGGAAAATGTGACTCAAGCCCAGGAAGGTGGAAGTGGATTTGCTGCTGGTGAGGTTTGTACAGAGCAAGGAGGGGTGGTACACCAAAGCGTGGTCAAAGGAGTCAGTCTGGAACACAAGCAAAGAATCTGGAGAGGCAGGGGAAGCAAGAACATGAGCAGGATGGAAAAAAGGACTGAAGAGGTGAAAATGTGCAGAAGAAAAACTGAATGAAAACGTAAGTGACGAGAAAGAAAACAGGAGCTATTGAAACAGAGGACGTGAAAGTGGTTTGTGATGGAAACTAAGCACAGGACTACCCGTGAGAGAAAGCTGGGACATCTTTCTACTGAGGATGCACAAGAACAAAGGACCACCACACAAACCTGTAAACTAAAAGTGCATCACACAAGATCTTCTTGCTCTTGTGGTTGGAATAGTTACCCGATCGTTCTGAAAAAGAGAACTATCAACTCCTAGACTGAATCCCTTTCTTCTCACTGAAGTGAAGATGTGCTATCATTGAGAGAAAATCAAACCAAAACACTCCCAACCAGTCCTCTTGATCCTCTGGCCACTTCATGGAAAAAGAGCTCCAAAGAGATCTATCCACTTGATTTTCCAGAAGGCTATAAAAGAGTTCTAGGTTCTACACTTGACCCAAATCTTTCCCTTCTTGTTTATTTCTGTGGCATGATGCTTTTTAAGTCCCATATAAGCTTGTTCCACAAAATAACCAAACAAAAAAAAAAAGGGGGGGGGGGGGCAGGAAGGAAGGGAAAACAAAAGGAAAATGACACCAAACATGGAAACAGTAAGGACCTTTTTGTGATAGAACACACTGGTATCACAATGAAGAACTCTTTGTAAGAAAAAAAAAAAAGAGAACCTATACAAGCTTAGAGATGGCAAAGCAGAAACATTTGCAAAGAAAAGTTTCCCTCTAATTTTCTAAGCTTTTGGTTTAAGGTATTTATACCAATAGCAAACACATATCTTGTAAGCAGAAGTATCTGGGGGGAAATAGAAAGGATGTCCATTTTTTTTTGCTGACATCCCTGCAAAAATGGAACTCTTAAGAATTGAGTTTGGGAATATCATATTCTGAGATACTCCATGGAAACTAGAGCCAAAAGGTAATTTTCAAGCACTTTTTCCCACTTTCTGATTTTTTTTTTTTTTTTTTTAAAGAGAGGTTTTTACTGCACAGTACAGCACACATCACCAGCCTGGGGCATCCTGTTCCTATTTCCTCTTCAAGTCAACAGAAGAATTTGACAAGGAAAGAGGAAGAAAGCCAGAGAAAATTGATAGGAAGGGAACAAAAAACAGATGCTGAAAGAGAGGAACGCACGATGTACAGCAGAAGGGGGGAAAAAAAGGTAAGATGAGGGAAAGAAGTAAGACCCCAAACCAAAAAAACACACCATGTAAAGCTTCTGAATCATTTCACTGCAAGTTTCTGAATGTAAACACGGGACAATAAGACAGGAGGAAAAGTGCAACTGCATTATGCATGATCTTAAGTGCGCTCCCATAGAAGGGCATTCAAAAAAAACTCAGTAGCAATGTTACTACTCCACGTGCAGCTCACTGAAGCTCCTTCAGCTCGTATCAGAACAACTAAGGGGAGTATTTAATCCCCTAAGATACTCTTTGGTGCACATAGCGCACCTAGAGCCCACTCCAGTCTATACCGAAGGCTTTGGGAAGCTTTGTAGAGAGATAGGGAGGTGGGGGGTCACAAAGTGTTACTCGCCCTTGGCAGAGAAACGCGTGCGGCAAGAAGGACTAAGATGGGACAGGAATACTTAGGCTCCAGTCTCTACAAGCGCAGGAAACCCTATCTTTTGCCAGCCCTCGGAAGCTCCTTGAGGCCTTTTCCAGCTCCCGCCCGCCCCGGCCTGGGTCCCGCTCAGCTCCCCGGGGGGAATGCCCTACCTGGGTCGTGGAACGGCACCAGCGCGAAGTTGTACAGCGGCCGCTTGGGTCTCTTCAGCGATGTCTCCAGGATCTTGGATGCGCCCTCGATAACTTGCACCAGGTCGTCGTACATAGAGCCGGTCACATCGAAGACGAAAGCCAGAGTGGAGGCTCCCTCGGGCACCGCCTCGGGCTCGGACACGGCGCGGGCGCTCAGGGCGAGCAGCAGCAGCAGCACCGTGCCCAGCGCCCCGGGGCTCCCACCGACAGCCATCGCGCCGGCACCCGCGGCGGCCGGGAAAGCCACCGGGAACAGTCGGGCCGGGGGACCAGGGACAGAACGCGGAAAGCGCGCGGACAGACCGGGACGGACCCGGGTCGGACCGGGTAGAGCACGGAGATAAACCGGGACGGACCGGGGAGAGCGCGGGGATAAACCGGGAAGAGCAGGGACAGATCGAGGGGAGCAAAGACCGAGCGGGGAGAGCGGAGCCCGTCGCCCACCGCCCGCTCCCCTCAGGCGCGGCGCAGGAAGCGCCGCCGCTTTTGTCTGCGCGCGGCTGCGGCCCCGCTCCGCCTTTCCAGGGCTGGGGCAGCGCCGCCCCGAGGGACAGGGCTGAGCCCCGGCCGTGCCGCGGGGCTGCTGCTGCCGGCCGGGGCTGGGGATGGAGTTGCGGCTGGCGCCCCAGGAGCACCGGCTGCGGATTGAGGCGGCGCCCGCCTCGGTCCCGCCTCCCGTGGCCCGCTGTGGCCCCTGCCCTCACCTCGGGGTCCCTCCCTCACCTGGGGTTCCCCCCGCAGTTCCCGTCGCCGTCCTTACCTCAGGGTCTCCGCCCTCACCAGGGGGTCCTTCCGTCACCCCGGGGTTCCGCCCTCACCTCAGGGTCTTTCTCTCACTTCAGACTCGCTGACCTCAGCCCGGGATCCCGCCCTCACCTGGAGTCCGTCCCTCCCTCACCCGGGGGTCCCGCCCTCACCTCAGCATCCACGCCTTCACCTAGGGGTCCCTCCCTCACTTTGGGGTCACTCCCTCACCTCGGGGTCTCTGCCCTCATTTCGGGTCTCTCCCTCACCTGAGGTCCTCTCGGCCCCAGCCCGGCCAGCCCCCCCAGCAGGACCTGTCCCTCACGGCCCGGGGTCTGTGCCCGCATATGCCGCAGGTGAGGGTGGCAGTGCCGGCTCGAGCTCATCCCAAAAGAGTAGGGTTAAGAGTGGGATATTGGGAAGGAATTGTTCCCTGTGAGGGTGGTGAGGCCCTGGCACAGGGTGCCCAGAGAAGCTGTGGCTGCCCCTGGATCCCTGGAAGCGTCCAAGGCCAGGTTGGACAGGTCTTGGAGCAAGCTGGGCTAGTGGAAGGTGTTCCTGCCCATGGCAGGGGATGGGACTGGATGAGGTTTATGGTCTCTTCCAACCCAAACCATTCTGGGATTCTGTAATTTTTAGTGTTTTATTACTGGAAACGTGATACAAGACTGAAATCACTCTGACATGCACTGCTGCCCTGGCTGTCCTTTGGCTTCAATTACACATCCACAACTACTACTGAAGCCCTCCTTAGTGTGCATGAATATATCCTTAAATTCAATAGTTTAAAGGGAGTAGGAAAGACTCCAGACTGTGACCAGGACCATGGCTCCAGGCACTGGCAGTTCCTAGTGCAAGAAAAAGCCTGGAAAACAAAGGAAAGTAAGCTACTAGAGTGGAGTTTTAACCCTGCTCGGGCGATGGAAGATACTAAACTCCTTCTTAGTTGTTTAGGGATGCAGCAATGTCCCAGCAGGCATCTGTGGAAAACTCAGTCCTGACCCAATGCCACACAGAAGGCCTCCGTACAGAGCCAGCAGCCAAATTCCCTTTGCTCCAGTTCACCTCAGTGCTGCTATGTAAGCCTCCTTTCCATGGGCTGCATCCTGCACTGCGGGGAGCAACAGGACATCATTTTAAACACCAAGTGGGAGGGAAATCCCAAGCCTTTGCACAGTGTTCAGTGCAGTTCAGAAAGGTAGACTGTGAAGCAGGATTTACCTCATTAGTTTCCATCCTTATTTTACTAATTTTCAAACTGCTGCTAAAACTGCACATTGTTGTGACTGGAAAATAAATCATGTAGAAACATTGCTTATCCTAATCAAGTTATAAGCCTGGAATTGAATTATAAAAAACAGATGTTTACATTCTTTCTCCCCTCAGCACTGATGTCATGAGAAGGAAGCACATAACCAGAGCTGTGCAAAGCATTCGCAATAAAACACCAAACCATGGAAAACTTGCCTCATCTGTAACTCTGCTAACAGAAAACTAGGACCAGGTTTGTCAAAAATACTCTCAAATCGTCTAAGGAGAGATGCACTCACACCTCTGCATAGGAATATGTATTTCCAACATCCTAAGGACTGGCAGCATTTGGATTTAAGGATTGCCTTCAGTCCTTTAGGAAGACAAATTCCTGTTATGTTTTTCATCATAAAGAAAGCTGTCATGTTCTTTCTGTCTCAAATTATTTCCCAAATTGCTGTGAACAAGAAAGAAAAAACCCAGTGCCTGTATGAAAAAATAACCCTCTGGGGTACCTACTTCTGTGTCCCAAAAAACATGTCCTTGAACATGGCTTTTAAGGTACAACATAAAATAAAATCTTTATTTTGTAACAGTGGAAACTGATATTTATTTTGGTTGCCTCACACTTTCCACTATAAAATAGCCTTGCAGCTTGGAAGCTCTGACACTATTATTCACAGCAGGCCTTTGAAATTTGCAGAAAGAAAGCCCTGTAGCTAGAGGAACAACTTTTTTTCTTCTTCTCCAATGAAATTATTTTCATAGTTTGCCAAAGATTCATCTATTGGAAAAAAAATCCCTGTGTTCCTTCTGACATGCTCTACAGTAAGGTTTTGACATGATGCCAGAATGAGAGCTAAGCACAGGCACTCCAAGGTCAGGCCGTGGCACTGTGGGAGTGCTCCGTGGCAGGAACACCTGGGGATTATCAGGGTGGGGGGCTGTGGGCAGGGCATGGAGGGGAGCAGGGTCAAGGAACCCCAGAGGGAGCAGCCCTGGCTTTACCATAGCGGGTGCCACCCTCACAAGGTCCACTGGAGTCTCCTTTGTACACACAGATATTTCAGTTGTATTCTCACTTCGTAATTCTGAGTGTTTCTGACTTCACCTTGATCATCTTTTTGTGCCTGTTTTGGGGCTGGAATTTAACATTTTTTTTATGCAATTTAGTAGCATGGAAGAATCCAACGGATGTGGTCTTAATAGGGTGTTAAGACCTTCCCACCACACTCCTGTACTGTCACACTGAGTGTGGGCAAAGTGTGGGCCAGCTGACCTTTGGAGGTCCCTTCCAACCCAAACAGTCCATGAGTCTTTCCCTATGTATTTATCCTGGACAGTTGTAAAGTATTAGCTGAGGTGGAGTAAAGAGTTAAGTTGTTTAATTCCTTTTTCTAGCTCATCTCAGTTAAAGTGAATAAAACTCGTATACTAGTTTAGAAAATTGGGAAGGAAATACTTTTCACCCTTTGTGCTTCTGTCTGAATCTGCCCCATTTTGTAATTTGCAGCTAAAAATTGTTACTGTCCGGGGGCTGCTAATGAGGAAAGAGCTGCCTGTTTCATCCTCATTTATAATAAACAAGACTCCACTTCAAAAACCCAAGTTTCCATCTGAAGGAGAACATCAAAATTATTGTTTTTAAAGCTGATGCTACTCTCTAATTACAGAGCAACTGCTGGTCCCAAAACAGATGCTCCTCCTGGGATCCCATGGACCACTCACAGCAGGCTGCATCCACCAGAGCTCTTTCTCACGACACCTCTCTCCTGACCAGCAAGTTCTGCACGTATCCCAGATACTCTGGGCCCCCTTGTCACAGACATTTGACAATATTTTGTTTCCTCTGGAACTCCATATGCATTTAAAGCTTTTACTCCCACTCCTCCTAAAAGTCCCATCCCTCCTTTTCTTCTTTTCTTTGTTTGAACTTGATTAATTGTGGAAAAGGAGGGAACGGTTGCTGTTTGTTTTGGGTAGGTGGCTTTGGCTCTCCCTGTGAGAAGTGTGCGTATTGCAGTGTGAGTTCTCTCCAGTTCACTAACACTGTTTTCTTAGCCAGCAACGGCTAAGTCCTGTCTTTGTATTTTATGTATGCAGACACTCTGGTCCTGCATTTAAGAGGTGCGAATTCATTGCTCTAAAATTAGAAATAACCTTTTTTATCTCAAATTGTTGCATGCAGGCAGAACCTATGCTGCTTTTGGGAAGGACAGGATTAAAGTGCCATCCCAGGACAGGAATGCTACAACAGGAATTAGCAGGTATGCCGAGGAGCCTGGAAGCAGGTAATGCAGCTCACTGCAGCTGCTGCTAACAGATCTGCAAGGAAAGATAAGCAAGGTGCAGAAAAGAGAAAGGACTGATAGATTAATCTGTGGTTATATTGTTATAATCTTCATATTTATCTACAGAGACCATGAAAAGACCTGCACAACTTCTGGGGGAGATTTTGTAATGTGAATGCCATGATATGATGAGGGTTCAGACTCTGAAGGGATCAAATAACTCCTGACCCTTTTCCAGCCTGTGCCCTGTGGTTTTCAGCTGTGCAGCTGCTTTCACATGTGGACAGTGTGTTTTTAGTACTCATCTCTCCGTTCTGTGACCAAGGCATTTCAATGGAGATGGTTAAAAGCTGTCCTGCAGACAGAACCAGAGAGCCTCCATACTGAACAATCTCAAGGCCTTTCAGTCACAGAGGATTCACAGTTCCCTGTGAGGTACCTTACCTTTGCCAACAATACAAAAACTGTGATTTAATATAAAAATGGGATGTATGTAACTTTTGTTCGACTTCTGCCTTCTGACTCTTCAGAAGGGTCATACATTGTGAGTTTTCTCCAGAATCCACATGACTAGAAAAAAACTGCTCTAGTTAAGGACACAAACCCTTGGATTCTAGCATGACTATCTGTGTAGGAATGAATATTTTTATTACATAATCCAGATGCTGAAGAACTGCAAGTTTCTGATCTCCACTTTCCCAAAAGGTCTGAGTCTGAAACCAAGCTACAGGCTATGTTCCCTGCTCCTACCCTACAGCTATAAAGAGATAAGCTGGGAACTGAAATCTGTTTTGAAATGTTCACACCTATAGTGTCTGGCTGAATTCTGGCCATCCTGTATTTTATGGTTCCTGCTTCCTTTTTAGACTCAGTCTGCTCTAATATTTTATGGCTGTGCCAATTAATGCTTTACAGCAGAATTAGGGGAGACAGGTGAATGGTAGCAATTCCCTGTGTTCTACAAACATTTCTGATGACAGATAGCTTTTCATGTAAAAGTTGTAAAAATGAGACATTTTAACATGCTGTGTTTTCTACATTGTGAAGAATCTAGAAGTCCTACAGAGATACTTCTGCCATTTTGAATCTTCTTTCTGTTTCACAGAAGTTTGCTTAAATATAAATGTCAGTTTGAGTCACAGTTCAACACATTTCAAACTCTCACATCCCAGTGAAAGAGTGAGACACAGGCGTAAGTAGCTGTAGCAACTGGAGTAGTTTGTTTAGCAAACCCCGTGCCTGAGCCAAGAGACCATTTCACCCTGCTGCAGCACTGAATCATCTCTCATCTGCAAGATGAAATCACTTTGCTTTTGGTTATAAAACATTTGTTTTATAAAACAGGCCATCCTGTGATCATGACATAGAAGTCAGGGGTCAAAAGTTTTGTTTCTGAACAGAAAAAAAAAATTTTGTTTTCTGCTCAGAAGCAGACTTGCTGCCTTCATTAATACAATTATGGTGCAAGACCAGGACCAAGCCAGGACCTGCTCTGCTGCTTACTTGGAAAAACAAAAAAGAAGATAAACTGGTAGATGGATATTTCAAGATATTAAATATCTAATGAGAAAAGTAATGTATTTCTTCATGAAAACACTGGCAACATTATCACACACTGAAAGCAAAAGAAGGACCATGCCATAAAGGTCATTTTTCAAGATCAGGTCCAATAAATCCTGTATTTAAATGTTTTAATTCTGCACACGGGGAATTCATGGTAATTATCCATGATTCCAAGCTATTTTACCTACAGCCTTGTCATCATGCTCTCCTTACTTGTGGTTGTTTATTAAATACAGTGCATGAGGCAGTGTGGGGTTCATTGGCCCTAAAATGTCAATATCTCCACTGACCATAGGTGTCCACATCCAGCCTGAACACCTGAATCTCCTTTTCCAGTCCATGAAGATCTCCCATTTGATTTCTCCAAGAAATCCCCATATATATGCATTAAATTGCATGCGTGGACTTTACAACAAATTATATTTATAGAGAACTAATTGTATAGATGTAACAAAACAAGGATGAGAGGAAATGGCCTCAAGATGCACCAGGGGAAATTTAGATTGGAGATATTTTGAAAAATTTCTTCATGGAAAGAGTGTTCAGGCATTGGAACAGATTGCCCAGGCAGTGGTGGAGTCCCCATCCCTGGAGGTGTTCAAATAATGTGAGGATGTGGCACTTGTGGACATGGGTCAGTGGTGGGGAACTGGACTCAGTGGTCTTGGATGGCTTTTCCAACCTAAACAATTGCATGATTCTATGAAAACAGATTAAATTACTACATTGTGAACTGCTTTCACCACTGGAGTAATTACCTGTTGCATATAGCAATCTTTTGAAAAAAAAATAAATAAGAAAAAGGTGTATTAAGATTTTATCCTTGACAAGGACTGTATTCTGGAGAATTTCTATTATTCTATTGGCCATGACAGGGTTATCAATACATTTACAATTAGGCAACCAGGCTGTGTTAGGAAAGCAAGGACATGATCTCCCTCTGCTGGTACATCACAACGAAATGTTGTGAGAAGGGATTACGGAAAGGATGGATTTTTACCCTTATTTTTAATAAAGTTAGAGAATATAAGATGAAATTGCTCTTTACACGTGAGGTTGAAAAAGACCTTAAAATAGCAGCTGAACACCACAGATACACAGAGACCCATCCCTATGTCCAAATGTTTTGTACATAATATTTACACAAGTCTTTTCTACAGGGAAGGTTTTCTGGAAAGTAAATGAAGTTGCACAGACAGATTCTAGTGATAGGAGAATTCAAAAAGCAAGAGTACTTTTTATATTTGGCGGGAAAATATATTTACTTGGAGTATATTTTTTCAAAACTGGTCTAATGATAGATTTGTTTAATAATTTGACCAGAGAAAATCTAGCATGTAATACCTTTATGTTGTCCCCTTAATAGTTCTGAATTACTTTAAATGAACTTTGACATTCAGAAAAATCTACAAAAGTTCCATCACATTACAGTCTATAACATGTAACAACAACTTTGGATTTGCAGAACTATTCTCAATTATTTTATTACTAAAGCAAGTCCTATACACTGCAGAAGGAGGTTAGATATTTGATGCAGTGCTAACAGAATTAGTCCAGAACATAGCTCTGCAATCCCTTATCTTCCAGGCAAGCAGCAATATTTCCTGTCTGACACCCAGAAACGGTTCTGACAGAAGAGGAAATTACTTCAAGTATCATAATCCTGTTACAAAGGACAGCTGCTTTGCCACTTGGCTCTACAGACTAAAGCTTGTTTTGGAGTCAATGACAGACACTCAAACCATAGATAACATCACAAAGCATCCCATTCCTCTCATACTGGGAGCTATCCTCTGGAATGCAGTTGACAGATGAGCTTAATTACTGCACCTCATGCCGTGGAATGAACTCTTCTGCTTTTAATTTCTCAGGAGGAGTGAGTTAGGGTTCAACATCAAATCAACACCCCATGACAGAAATTAGATAGAGCTGTCCTGTGGGTGTGTTCTGATGAAGCTGAAGTGAAAGAGATCTAGGCATCCTTCATCATAAATCATGAAATAAAACTACTTCATGGAACAGCAAACCATAGAATCCTAGAAAAGTTTGGGTTGGAAGGGATCTTAAAGCCCATCCCATTCCACCCCCTGCCATGAGCTGGGACACCTTCCTCTAGCCCAGGTTGCTCCAAGCCCCATCCAACCTGGCCTTGAACCCTTCCAGGAATGGGAATGAGTTTGGTGTTTGTGCCATTTGCATAGCAAAGAAGAAAATAAATGTTTAGCTCTCCAGAGTTGTAGCTTTGCTCTGTTTAAGCCTGTCAGAAAAGTATTTTGTTTTAAAACAAACACATGTCCAGATTCCAGGCACCTGTCTGTACAGGCTGAGACTCTGATGAAAATTGCCTGGCACTTCTCTCCCCACCTATCCTCATCCCCATTAAAGTGTTAGCTCACAGTTCCAATCTCAATATTATATTTTTGTGTGTGTGTCAACTTGGCTAATTTAAATATTTCTCACCTCATTAAAAATCCTGCTTTCGATTTCTTCAGCCACAGAGCACTAAATATCTTCGGGCATGTGAGGTGTGTTTTCCCGGCATTTGAAGAAACCAAGTTCACCCAATTTATGAGTTCATAATTTTTGAGTTATTTTTTTAGTCTGCAGTTTCAGTTTTTACATTCAAGCCAAAAAGACCAAAGCATCCTTTAAAATCCTGCCAGACTGTAAGTTAGCACCTCCCCAGTAGTTACCAAGGATAACTTTCCAAGACCTTTAGGTAGTGGAGAGCTAGTTTTACTACCAGCATGGACTGTATTCTCCACAGTCACACTCTTCTTGGCATAACAGAGGTGTTCTTAAAACTTGGAATGTTTTGCATATAATTTTTTTCATTATTGTCTGTTTCTCCTTCTATTGTGAAATGTAAACCTTCTGTCAGGCATAGCATTTTGATAGGATTAAAGGGATGAGTTCAATAAGAGTGGACTTGAGTCTTTATTCATAATAGGAATAAAAAGCCTTTCAGAGGGAAGGGCGATAAAAAAGGTTTCCCTTTACAAAACATACTTGTTAATGCACACCCACATGACAGACAGAAATGGCTAATTCATTATTTGGCATCAGGTTACCTGGCAGTTTCTATTCCAAACCTGCTTTCAGGACCTTATTGTTTTGTTAGACTCGTGGTCAGATTTGAAATTTTCCAGATAAAACATCTGCTCTGGGGTGATTTTGTTGGTTTCCACCAAAAGAACTCAGTTGCTTCCAAGAGCACTCACTGCCCTAGACAAGACCATCCGTACCCTTCTCTGCACTGGTTTTGCAAAGCACAGTGCAGGGAGCCAAATGGTGCCCAAAGTAGAAACCAGCGCTACCAGAAACTCTGCATCGAAGATGGAAGGAATCACAGAATCATGAATATTGGAAAAGACTTCCAAGATCATCAAGTCCAACCTTTGACCAAATCCCACCATGCCCTATAAACTATATCACGAAGTGCTATGTCTGCTCAGTTTTTGAACACCTGCAGGAATGGTGACTCCAGCACTGCCCTGGGCAGCCTGTGCCAGTGCTTCACTACCCTTTACATGAAGGAATTTTCCCTAATATCAAGCCTGAACATCCCCTGGCACTACTTGGGACCAAACTCCTGTGTCAGCATGGGTGAATCGACACTGCTCTGATTGTGGCGGCTCTTTGGTCACAGATAGAGAACCCAGCGCTGAGCAGGGCTCTGAGATGGGGCTGGGTGAGGTGCTGGTGCTCTGAGCCTGGTGCTGCTGGCAACACCCAGGCTGCGGCTATGAAAACTGGAGACCAGGAGCCACAGGTCTATGCTGCCAGGATTTCAAGCTCATTTTCTGAGACTTGAAAACATCTAATTGTTTGCACAAATACCCACAGCTATGGCTGCAGCTGGTCTGCACAGCCCTGGCAGGCTGTTCAGCTTTACCTTATAACACACGTACCAAAGCCAACCTGCTTGTCTGCAGCTCTAGTGAGTGTCAAATGAGGTCCTGAATGGACCTCAGGAGGTTGATGCAACAGCAGTGTGGGATAAAGCCAGCTGTAAGCAACAGAGGTCATTCCCCTGTGGTCACCAAATCCCTTGCTCATACTCCGAGCACAGCGCTGATTCCTGTCACTGCTCTAAGACCTCAGTCTAAAGTGAGCTTTTCCAGTGCCCTGGTGAAAGGCTGAACTTCTCTTAGAAAGCCTGACTTGCAAGAGAGAAACTTGGTTTGGAGCCAAGCGACAGCGGCATGTGAGACAAGCAAGCCCATTCTGCTCCAGCGCAGTGGAGCATCAAGTGACCCTCTGGTCACTGCGTGTGGTTTGTTTCTGCTCCAAAAGAGTGAGCATGAAGTGATTTCCCTCACTTCATGTAACTCAATGCCAAGCCCTTTCTGAAGAACCACAGTGAATCTTGGTAAATTCTCATCCCGAGTAACTGACATAAGCTGAGCTGGGAAAACGAATTGTTCCTGCAACTGCAGCGGCTGGCCTATGCACAGGGACAGTTCCTGTAAGGAATGATCACAGCTACACTTAAGAAGTCAAATTCCTATTTCAATGCTCCAGTCTTGGGTAGATATATCTCCTGCCTTCAGGCTCCTGGGTCTAAGCAAAGAGTTGTCTGTTATGCAGAAAGGTGTCAGAAACAATGTTGATTCCAGTTAAATACAAACAATAACACATTCCCGGCCTGAACTGCAGCTCTCTGAGGTGAATGGGCTCCTTCACTTCCAGCCATCTCTGGATCAGACCATTTGTGTTTATCCAGGCAATGTGCTCAGACCCAGAATAAGCTGCTCCTGCAGTATGAGAGGCCACACTCCAGACACAGGCAGCCTGATAAACTTTCCCATTTCTCCTATCTGTGTATTTCATTTCCATTGGGAGATTTTCTGAATCCAATGATTAGGGCACCATGTATATTAGCATGTATTCCAAAAATGCAGGGCCTAGACTAGCAGGACTGCTGCTGAAGCCCATGGGTCTGGTGGCAAAGCTCTGCATTTACTCCTTTCTACGCCTGTCTGTGCCCACTAATTAACATGTAACAACAGCAATAAACTAATTTTCATGAGTTTTAGAATAGTCAGTAAAATATAGAGAGACCTCTCCTTTCCATGGCTCGTAGATGAGCAGAAGGTGAGGGAAAGTGCCCTTTCCATGTCTGTCAGGCACAGAGGATCTCAAGTGGCTGCAAAAACACATATTGTCTTTGCCCAGCCTTCCTGAGCTGCTGTAAAGATTTTTAAGATCCTCACACTTTAATAACTTCAAATATAAACTTCAGTGTGTACAATAAAATCATTTACAGGAAGGTAATGCATCGGTTCTTTTCTGTTACACTTCTTGAATGCCAAGATGAAATTTATTCTTGCTTACTAACACCAGTGGCAGTATTGCAGGGTTTGGGAATGTTCTTGTGATCAAAGCATCTCTGCAGACTTCTTGGGATGCTTGTTACAGTCATTTAGTTGCTGTTGCTTGCAGTTACAGAGTTTTTATTGTATTTTTTGTTCTGGTTAAAGTATTTCTAAGTCCTCTCCTCAAAACCAGAATGAACAGAGAGAACTGCAATATTCAGCATCCAACTAACCTTTTCTGGTAGTGCCACTCTATGATGATCAGTGTGACTTTCCCAGCATAGGCTCAGGAACCCAAGGAGCAGGGGATGGACCTTCTTTGCAGATCAGTAAGTGTTAGTAGGCAATGTCCCAAATGTATTTTAGAAGCTCTGCTATAGATGGTCTCATCAAGGGACTGTTCTTGAGGGTATTCAATTAAAAAAAAAAACAACCCATCTGGAAGCAGAAGGTTTGCAACCTCTTGCAAAATAAAATATTATAAGGTTTCAGTAATTGATTTTAAACAGAGGAGTTTTATTTCACTGATGCCACAGTTGTTCTGCAGAAGGGGCCTACAAGAAAGCTGGGGAATGTCTCTGTACGAGGGCATGGAGTGACAGGACAAGGGGAAATGGCTTTGAGCTGAAAGAGAGTAGGTTTAGATGGGATATTCAGCAGAAACTCTTCCCTGGGAGGGTGGTGAGGGCACTGGCACAGGGTGCCCAGAGAAGCTGTGGCTGCCCCTGGATCCCTGGAAGTGTCCAAGGCCAGGCTGGACAGGTCTTGGAGCAACCTGGGATAGTGGAAGGTGGGATAGGGGATGGGACTGGATAGGCTTTGAAGTCCCTTCCAACCCAAACCATTCTGGGACTGTATGATTTTTAACTATTTAACTAACAAAACAGCCTTCAGAAAAAGGCAGGCAGTAAGATTTTGCTTTCAGGACAAGACATCAGATAGAAACTGCAGTGGTACCACTAAAACTTTTGGTTTAGTGCTTAGAGCTGGTTTCTCTGTATATTGAATGGAGTTTGGATGTACAGAGCTCTAGAGGTAAAACAATTGCCCTCTTCACAAGTATTTGTGTTATTTCACAGTATCCAGAATGGTTTGGATTGGAAGGGACCTTAAAGATCATCTCTTTCCACTCCCTGCCATGGGCAGGGATGCCACTTACTGAATCGGTTTGCTCAGGGCCCCATCCCACCTCCCTTGGTTCCCCTTCTGGGCTCAGAATAACCTGTTACCCACTATTCCAGTTTCAAATGTAATGATTACTGGCTCTCTAAAGTATTCATTTTTATTAATCAAGCAGAAGCTGCTGCCCCCACTGTTGCCCCCACAGCTCTGCTTTCGATGAAAGCTTATCTCCCGGTGCCAGGCCATGGTAACAAAGGCAGAGATTAGATTTGCTATCTCGGGCAGAGACATTTCCTGGAGCTCGTGGGCTGGAACAAAGCAGCATCTGCATAAACCCAAAGGCAAAACTCAGTTATTAAACTGCTGGGAATTCTCCTGAGCTTTGAAATGGGAACGGTGGGTTAAGAATGGGCTTTTACTGTCTTCAGACCAGGGCAATTTTGCCACAGAATTGAGAAAGAATTTGGAAAGAAAAATGAGTTATCTGTACAAAAAAATGAAAATAGTTCAATATCTAAGTTGTTTACATCCTCACTGGATTTGGGAGAAAGGCAATATTGAAACAAATACTTCGACCTGCTGAAGGATGGATAAAATCAAGAAGTGGTCCACTGTTTATTTTCAATTAACATTAGTAATTATAGAATTTAGATTTGTCACATTCTTTTAAAATTGATCTGGAAAAGAAAGAGGATCTGTTTGGGTTTGATCTTGTTAAATCCACTTAGAGTCTTGATGGAGCTTGTGGTTTTTCTTTCAGAGAGCAGGAAAAAGCATACGAGTGGAGAATATTCATGTGACATGGGTAGCTGGGACTTCCAAAGATCAATTTTATTTTACTTTTTAAACAAAACTCTCTTTTCAGAATATATTCAAAGACCTTATTAAGTGGGGAATGAGGATTAGTACAAACCTCAGCAGAACCCCAGCTCTCATGATCAAACAGAGATCTCTAAATCTCTGCAGAATACCAACCTTCAGGATCAAACAGCACTGTTTAAACCACAGCTGTGTACAGTCCTGGAGAAGCAGCTCATATTTCCTTGGAGGCAGGGGCCTGAGATGGAGGATGTGAGAAGGAAAGAACAAGTTACGTTTACAAGGGGTAGCCTAGTGCAGCACCACTGTGTTTGTCCCTCTTAGGAACAGCACATTTGGGGCCCGCCATCTCTGCCTCAGAAGGTCGGGCTGAGCAGGGTTGGGAAAGGAAGCAGGAATTCAACCATTCTCTGCCTCAGGCTGCTCTCTGTGTCACATGAGGTGGCCAGAATCTCAGTAAAGTACTGAGGAGAAGAGCAGAGGGCAAATCCCATCCTGGGGGCATCACACACAGCATGGTGTTCTGATCCAGAGAGGGGATGGTCCTGCTGGGCTCAGCATGCGCTCACCTGGAGCCCCGTGTGCAGAGCTGGCCCTAACACTGCGGAAGGATGTGAAGGTCCTTGGATGTGTCCAGAGGGGGGTGACAGGGCTGAGGGCAGGTCCTGGGAGAGGCAGCTGAGAGCTCTGAGCTTGTCTAGTTTGGAGAGAAGGAGGTTGAGGAGCAACCTGAGGGGGAATGTGGAAAGAGAGGTGCTGAGCTCTTCTCCCTGTGATCCAGGGTCAGGATGGGTAGGAATGGTTCAAAGCTGTGCCAGGGGCAGTTCAGACTGGATATTAGGAAGCATTTCTGTACTGAGCAGGTAGTCAGACACTAGAACAGGCTTCCCAGAGAGCTGGTGGATGCCCCAGGCCTGTCAGTGTTCAAGAGACAGTTGGACAATGCCCTTCACAACACGCTGTAGTTTCTGGTCAGCCCTGAGGTGCTCAGGCAGTTGGGCTGATGATTCTTGTGGTCCCTTCCATCTGAAATACTCTATTGTATTCTAAAACTTCTAAACTTGGCCAGCCATATCTAGTCAAAAGTTGCTGCCATCTGAGGTATTTCAGCTGCTTTTCCACTTACCGAACCAGAGAGCCACCTGTTCCACAGCCTGATCCAGTCCTGATCTGCACTTATGAGTTGCCTCATGGGGTACAGACACAGCATCACATAACACATGGGCATGGCCCGCCCAGACTGGTGTCTGCTTAAGGTCTGCTAGAGCTTAAACAGTGTGTGTGCAATATGGAAAGGAATACAAGCAGCATCCTCCTCTTTCTCTTTTCAACTTCCTTGAGAAACATCCAGAGGAGGGACATGAAGATGGTGAAGAGTCTGGAGGGGCTGTACAAGGAGCAACTGAGGGCACTTGGCTTGTTCAGCTGGAGGAGACTGAGGGCAGAGCTCACCAGGGGATGGCTGCAGCTCTTCCCGAGGGACAGCGCAGGGACAGCTCCGATCTCTGCTCCCTGTGACCAGGGACAGGACCCAGGGAATGGCTGGAGCTCAGCCAAGGCAGGGTCAGGCTGGAGATCAGGGAAAGGTTCTTCCCCCAGAGGGTGCTGGGCACTGCCCAGGCTCCCCAGGGAATGGGCACAGCCCCGAGGCTGCCAGAGCTCCAGGAGCGTTTGGACACCACTCCCAGGGATGCACAGGGTGGGATTGTTGGGGTGTCTGTGCAGGGCCAGGGGTTGGACTGGATGGTCCCTGTGGGTCCCTTCCTGCTCAGGATATTCTGTGACTCTGTGACCGGGTCAAAGGACAGCCCAGGACACCGCTGCTTTAACACCATCCCTCACATTCCTCTCACACGGTTTTAAGATTCCCAAAAGGCTCTTTAGGGAAGTAAGCAAAACGTGCAAAGCGTCCAGCCTGACTTTTAAGTTAAATTCCAGCCATATCTGGTGCTGCCGGCTCATTGCACTGCATAGCCACGAGGTGGAGGCCTTTACAACGCTTAGTCCAATTACAGCAATTAGCCCCAAAAGGCCATTTCCCCTGCCCGTAGAGCCTGGGGCTGGTCCGGCGGTGTGAGGGCACACGGGCCGGCGGTGTGAGGGGGACATCGGGCCGGCGGTGTCAGGGGAGACGGCCCGGTTGCCCCGGGGGCTGCGCTCTGCAGCCCCAGCCCCACACAGCACGCGGGCGGCGGCACAGCGGGGACACCGTGACCCGCAGGGCCGGGCAGTGACCCCCGGTCAGAACGGTGCCACAACCATCGCACCGGCAGGGCAGAACAGTGCATTTGTGCTCACAAACACAGCTGTGTGGATGGACACATTTGCACTTTTTTCCAGAGATTCTTAGACAGAGATTGATGTCTTGGGGCTGAAAGCTTTACTTATGAAGGCATAGAATGATAAAATGGTTTGGGTTGGAAGTGACTTCAAAGCCCATCCAGTCCCAACCCCTGCCATGGGCAGGGACATCTTCCACTAGCCCACGTTGCTCCAAGCCCCATCCAGCCTGGCCTTGGACACTTCCAGGGATCCAGGGGCAGCCACAGCTTCTCTGGGCAACTTGCACCAGTGTCCCACTATCCTCACCAGCCAAGAATTGTTTCCTAATAGCTGCTTTAAACCTGCCCTGCTTCAGCTTCAGGCCATTAACAAAAGCCTACATTCCATGAAACCCCTGACTGCATCAAGTCCATCTTTAGCCTGTAACTTTGCTGATGCTCTGCGCTCCCTTGGTCTAGAGCTGCCTGCCCTGGGACTCCTACCAGAATTGACACCAAGCAAACAGTCCACAAACGTTCTGGGTCACCTTTTTACCCTTTTAAACATTTTAAGTATATGGCAAACCTTCAAACCATTAGTGTTTTCCCCATTTTAAAAGGTAAAAACCTATAGTTCTGAGGAATTTCAGGTTATTGGTTAAATTAGAAACAGCTGAGCCAGCCTGAATTGTTTCAAACTTCCCCTACATTTTTGACTGTAGTTTGAACTACATTGCATTTTCGTCTTAAGCAGAAGAGTTTTACATGAAGGGCAGAAAACTAGATTTAATACTCTTGTGTTTGATTTTTTTGCTTTGGCATTGAAGCAGCTGTAATATCCCTAACTGGGATTATAAATAGTCTATATATAGGAAATAACAGGCCATGGATCTAATGCAGACTCAAGAATTAAGTATATAAATGTAGTGGGAAATAGGGTTTTTTTCCCAAATGCTGGAAAGGACTAAAGATCTTTGTGCCATAATCTGATTAAACACAGAAAGTCTCCTTCAGGAGGAATAATCTCTTTCAATATAAGTGGTTGACAAATTGGCAAACAAAATAGGCAACTCCTCCAAAGGCTATAAAATATATGGTATGTGTAATGCACAAAAGATTATTATTTATGCTACAACCCCCAGAAATCCTGCTGTGACTTCTTCAGGGCCATCACATCCATAAAGTCAATCTCCGTGCCCCATTCTTTTGGGAACAACCTACTGGCCCTCCTGACTAACCCCCACCACCATCTGCTGCTATTTAACCCCCCGGCAATGGCTGAGCAAACACTTACAGACTTCCCAAGTCTCTTTATGTTTTATAACTAGTTCCACATCTCAGATTTAGCTGATCACATAACAATAAAAACTTTCATAAATAAAAGGAGTCCAAACTGTGAAGACCTCCCACCTTGGGAGCATTCACATGCTTCCAAAAAAAGCCAGGCCAACAGAAAAGAAAGAAATGCAAAAAAGCAAATTTAAAACAGTTTTAACATATCTATGACTTACTTGTTTCCTGTGTACTTCCAGCTGATAAATCATGGGATGCAAATGCAGCCACTTGCTCTCCAAGACGGTCCTTCCAGCTTCTCCTGAAGGCACCTGCAGCAGAGGGCAATAGAGAAAGTTCATTTCCTTTCACTGCCTTTGATTCCCTGAGCAGGTAAGTCAAAGCCTGGAATGTCCACTTCTTAATCAATACAAGTATGCTGATGAAGAGCAGTTTTGAGAGTACAGTTTAATATTTAAAGCCTTGACCTAGTATTATAGTAATACACATATAATTGAGAGAAAATCTCCTGTGTCATTTAGAGGCACAAACCTTTCTGTAATGCTGAGTATTCTGATAAGAAGATATGCTTGAAACAGTTACTCAGCTCCTTACAGAAACTAGTTTAGATTTATGCCTAGTTTAAGTGTTTTCCAACACAAAATATTCATCCTTATGGGTCAGCTTTGTATTCACTGACCTTCAGTGAAGTGCAGGCCTAGACAGGGATATGAAAATAGTATTTTCACTTAAAATTCAACACAAAAACATGATGTCAGTAGGAAAAGCAAGTCATGGCCAGATTTGTTGCATTAACTTTTCTACTTAACCGTTCTACATTGCTATGTGATCAGTATAACCATTGCAAAGGATCAGGCTCTTCCCAGAAGTTCCATTACACCCATATTCCTGAATGCACAAATCCTGACCTACTCGCTATAGAGAGCAAGGACTGTTCCATGACTCCTTCATGAACAAGCAGAAAAGGAATCCATGAAATCCATTTATGAAGAGAAATGAACAGGTAAAGTGTTCATAAGGGAATAACAAGTGTCCACAAGCTGCTTGTGCCAGCAGGCCAGTGGGTGTCTGTGCTAAGCAAGGTGTACATATTTAATAAACCATGCTGGGTGTAGTTATTTAATAAACCAAAGACCAGCCTTGTCCCAGAAGAGCCTGTCTTGCACCAGCAGCAGGGCAGAGGTTTGCACACAACCAGTTCCTCTCCCTTTACTATCAGCTTTGTGTACAAGACACTTTGGTATTCTAAGCACACAGGGATCTTGCTCAATATCTTGTTCATGTTCACAGCACATATTGAAATCAGGAACTGATAAGGTGAGGAGCTTTGATATGTACAAGACTCAGGGTTTATTTAATCAAAGGAGCAAAATGCATTATATTGGCTGGAAGCAGAAAAGAAAAGGAATGGGAATAATAAACACCTCAGAGGCCAGAGGCATGGCAAAATACAAATTGCTTACATGCAAGGTTGAGTCACACTTTACAAGTGAAGTGAAAATGAAAGATTTTAAATTAAAAGGCATAAAAATCAACCAGTGAAAATATTGGCTAAAGGAAACACAGACCTGTTCTATCACTGTCCATTAGTGGTCCCCAGGATGCCAGCAAGTAATCTCCAAATGACTACACAGGAATACAAACTCAGGTACACTCCCACGCTTGTTAGCAAACTAACAAGCATTGCAGAGGAAAAGAAAACAGAACCATTCAAGCTAATTTTTAGCTGGTTGTAAATGAAAAAATGCAGCATAAAGTGCATTCATATGTTTGGGGTTTCCCCAAACAGGTTAAGTAATTCTTTCTAAAAGATTGAGAATCTCTATCATTCTGCAAGGATAGAACTGAGGTTAAATGTGATAAACACATATATAAATAGATATGCAGATATACAGACATACAGATATATAGGTATAGCCCCCAAGAACAAATGCAGATTTTGCCTCAGTTAGCAATAGAGTGATGACATAGGCAGAGCAAAGGTGCAGTAAATTTCTAGGACTGGGGAGGATCATGGTATTTCCAGAAAGAACTGGATTGCTCAGGATATTATAGTAGAAATTAAATGAGATTTCCCAATACAAAGTCATGCACACACTCTTGGGGGGCAGTTGCAAAATTTCCAGCTGGAAATAATAAATAAATTTTAAAACTAAAAAAATATAATTATTTCTGTTAATTTGGAAAAACAAAATATGTCTGTAAGTTGCTAATGTGCTGCTCTGAAAAAATACACATGTAAATCCAAACGTTGGCATGTTGGTAGCAGCTTTCCATTAAGACTGTGGAAGTATTCATATTAGTAACTGACAATGTGAGATTTTATTTGTATATCATTTTGATCATATAAACTTCTAAAATTTTCCAGATGAAAGGAAGACCAGAAAAAGCCTCAAGAAAGATCATAAAAGAAGTCAGCTTGTTTACACTGAAAAAATTAGTAAAAAATTAGTAAAAAAACCTGAACAATCCAACCTAAACATGCAGGAAGCCAACCAGCTGGTCCCAGTTAAGTACAAACAGGTACTGAACTTGACTGAGCTGGTCACTCAGTGGGCAGATGGACTTTTTAGCTCTGCAGGTAATTTCTAGAATAATTTTGGGAAGTTTATGCCCTAACTTGTAAGAAACAGGTGAATCTGAACAACAGAAAA
Source organism: Coloeus monedula (assembly GCF_965178545.1). Taxonomy (NCBI): domain Eukaryota; kingdom Metazoa; phylum Chordata; class Aves; order Passeriformes; family Corvidae; genus Coloeus; species Coloeus monedula. The sequence goes on from NC_138789.1 coordinate 4,385,453, forward strand.
TCTACCGTTTGCTCTCACATACTGCCAGGTGCAGAAGTACTGGACTGAAGGAGAGAAATCCTTCTGTAGGGTACAGGGTATGAAGAATACTGATGGGTAATGAAGGCAGTCAAGAAAGGATCCACTTAAAAGTGAGCTGGCATGGATATGGATGTGGATATGGATATGTTTAGGACTAAAACAGAAAGGGACATTTGAATCCTTTCTGACTCATGGATTATGAATATTAGCACAGTACCCAAGCTTCAGATTTGTTTCATCCCTTGTGAAATGCCTTTCAAAACAATTCCATATAACCTGCTAAGACAAGTGTCCCATATTCTGGACAGCTGGACTGGAAGGCAAGGCACAAACACACAGCTGAAGCCTGTGAACTTCAGGCATTCCAGCAAGAGGAGAATTTCTACAGCAGAGGCTTTACCCAGTGCACATGAGAAGCCAGGAGAAGATAGCCCCCACCCCTTCAGAACCAAGGCCAGGAGACCACATCCAGGTAGGCGTTTCCCTGGCACAGACACTAAGCCACAAACACCAGCAAAAAATAACTGAATTTTTGTTCTCTGTTCTCCCTTTCTAGGTTCTGCCAGTTAGAACATGTCAGGCATTTTCAGCTTCATGCAAGAAGCAGGAACACTTGGTCTCTCATCATGAATTTCTCAGGTTAAATACAAGGGGCACAGAGTAAAACAGCTTTCCCTTTGCCAAAGAAATGCTTTTATTCTCCATTACAATAGACAGCAATTTTTTTTAGGAGCTACCTTGAAGTTTCCCACTGCAAGAGTTAAATAACCTGGCAAGAGGCCCGCCATAAACACCACTGGGACCAGCTATTCAGTGTGGATAATGACAACTGTAGAACTTCATTCTTTAGTAACAGATATCTCCCCAATGCAACCCAAATCTCACACATCTGAAAGCAGCTGTTCATACCCATATGCTGTGCTTTAACCCCAGTGCCGAGTAACGCCATAGATCCAACCTTAGTAATTCCATCAGAGCTGCCGTTTGTTCCTCTGCTCTATCACTCCTCCCATTTCAATACCCAGAGAGGCTGTTAAGCCTATAAAGCTTTTGATTTTTGTGTCTCTCATCTTGTGACAAAAGCTCATCACACACCCTGGCAGATCTGCCCACTGGCCAAGGACAGACACATTGCTGCTGTGCCAAGGCAGGAGCATCCAGCTGCTCCAGCCAAAGGACATGTTGGAGTTACAAAGGTACCTTTGCAACTTCGCTTAAGGAAGATTATTTTCTTTGCAAAGCATTAGCATGTGATTTACTGTTAACTTTACCAATTTACAGAGTTTTCTTTTTGGTAAGGACAGACCTAAACACTGGTCCGCACTGTAAAAACCAGTCACCACTTTGATTTTCCTAGGACAGACTACAGGGCAGAGGCTGAAATTCAGGATTTTTGCATCCTGGCCTCAGCCCTGGCCCCTGGGCAAGATGTTTAACTCCTTTGTGACCCAGGTTGCTTTGCTGGAGATGACCAAAACCACTTCAAATGTAATTAGCATTTTCAAGGTACCTCAAAACCAAAGTCTAGAGTCCTATATCTCTGAGCAAATGCCAATGAAGTGACTCAGCACTGAGTCTCCAGGCAGCACCTTCCCCTGCCAGAACCCAGGACACTGGGGGGAGAGGTGGAACCTATTAGATTTGTTTGGAGAGGACAAAGGGGAGATCTACAACCACCTCAGGGGAAAGTGTAGAGAGGATCAAGCCAGACTTTCTTGGAAGTCCACAGTGATAGGCAAGAGGCATAGACACAAGTGGGACATGGAAAATTCCAGTTATGTACCAGTTCTGTACTGTTATTTCACCATGAAGCTTGTCAGAAATGTCCAGAGTGTGGACACTTCAGATAATCAGACTGAGACTGGACAAGGCCTGGAAGAACCAGACCTAACTAAATCTTCCTTGAGCAGGAGGTTGGAACTCGATGGTCTCCAGAGGTCCCTTCCAGTCTAAATTATTCTGGAATTCAATGACAATTATTCCTTCATTCTTAGATTATTCCAGTACTCAGAACAGAAAAAGGTAATTTGTGCAAAATCCCACCTCTCTCCTGCTCCCAGGCCTTTTTCCTATATTTTTGCCCAATGCCAAACTCAACTTTCTCTGGGAACACCTTCAACTTTTCTATTTTAGCTGTGATTAATTCATTCCCTGTTGAATAGCATAGTTTCTTTTCCCACTTCATATTGCCAGTGGATATTACGTTGTGGAAATCCAGACATTTTGCAAACAGCCCAAAAATCCAGTCCCAAGGATGTTTGTACTCTGCCAGTCCCCAGACACAGCACTAAACTCTGTGAGCTGTGTGGTTTTGGGTTCTTGCGTTGGAATTAGGCTGCTTTCTGGCAAGAAGTCCATTTTTAGTGTATGGGTTCAGGTGTAATTTACCAGCAGAGGTGTTTCAATTACCTTTCAAAGGTGGTTAAATAATAATGAAAATAACAATGAATAATAGGCACTTCATTAAATAGGCTTGTTAATCGGCTTGGATTAAGGTGCACTGGTCATTTAATTTATTGCTTCACTGCTTTCAGATCATACTTTTAGATTAAAATAGTCTCCATTGTCTCTCTCTTTCCAGAACTTTTATCTATGATGGAACATTTTTCATTTAGGGATCTAATTTTTTCCATGAAGATACTGAACAAAAAATGCAGCCAAAGGGCTTGCAGGAGTCACAATTTGCAGTTCATTGTTAAAACAGAACCTGTACATCCAATTCCCTGCTCCTCGGCCCACTCCTCCTCTTATACAGGCACCTGCCTCAACAGTCGGGAAAACTTTGGGATGGCTGCTGATGTGGAGGGCAAGAAGGGGGATAGGGACAAACCCTCCCAGGGCACAGAGAGTCCTGCGGCTTTCCAGGAAATGTTAATGTTATTCCATTAGTGGAGCAGCTTTGCTCCTGCTTTTCTTCCTTAGAAGTGTTCCTGCCATCTCTGCTCATCTGCAGGCAGAATGTTTCCCCAAGCCCTCCCTGGGGATGTTCCCTTCCCAGCCTGCCTACATCACTCAAGCTGCTAAGGTCAGAATTTAGTTGGTATCTCTTTCCAGCAGTAAAGAGTTTTCTGTCCACTGAAAAATGCTGCACATCGGGAAATGTTGTGAAGTAGCAAATAGTTCTTGCTTAAACAAAGAGAAGGTCAATGAAATTCAAATTATTTTGAAAACAAAGAACCCATCACCAGCAGCTAATACAGATTATCTGCACTTCTATATTCAAAGCTGCATTACAAGTATTAAGGAAGAGAAAGAACTGGGAATGTTCCCAAAGTTGACTAAATCCTTTGCATTCCAGAAAGAGATAAATTTCTCATTCATATCTCCATCGTGAGCTCTGTATACAGAGAAGACACAGCTCTGCTTTCCATGAGCATCAACATGCCTCATATATATTTTCTCCCCACTTGTGCCAAGTCACTAAAATGCGAGACAAGAAACAGTGAGCACAAAATGGTTGGGGGATTAACAGAGACATTTCCTCTCTCCAGTTTCTGTTTGTGCCTTGCCTTCCTTTCAGACTCACACTGCTGTTGGAGTTATTTTGCCTGAGGTTTGATGATATTTGAATAATTTAGCTTAGTCTTGTAGGAAGGTGGACTCAATTTAGTGACATTTCTTTCCCCTGCTTTAATGGCTCCAGAGCTCCTGCTAAAAGGTAGGACCTTTCCCTTTACTGGCCCGTAAAAAGCTGTACTTCCACCACTGGGAGGAAGCCAGAGGGGAACCTGGCTGCTGTGCTTCCAGCTCTTCCCCAGGTGAGGAGGTGGTAAGAGGAGGGAATGCAGGCTGTCAAAACATGGGAACAGGTCAGCCCTCAGTCCTAACAGAGAATGTTTGCACCAGAGTCCAATCCCCCCCCCATCCCCATGCCCAGTGATGAATTTGTCCAATTAAACAGGTCAGAAATATCTCCCTGACTCCACCTAGGGATGAGGTTGGAAGCAGAGGAATCTATAACTCTTCACTTCTTGCCGGATAACTGCAAAGTAACTTATGGAATAGTTTCCTGCCATGTAGAAAACAATGCCCTGGCAGCAGGGATGTGTGTGAGTGCTCTGCAGGGAGAGCATTGTCTGGTGTGTCAGTGTGTTTGTGTACACAAATATTAATGAAACAGAGGCCAAACAGGAACTGAACTCTCTCTGGGAACTGCTCCTCCATGGCATACCCAGGGAAGCAGGGAATGAAACATTCGGCAACTGTGCACAAACTGCTGGAAAACAAACACCACTATCTTCTATTGTGTCTATCTTTTGGGGAAAATCACTCTGAGAAACTCCACAACTGTGTTTATGCCACTCTCAAGTGGGGTTTTGTGTTATTTTGTGTCATTGCAAACTCTAACATGATTGAAGGCCACATGAAATGTTTTGTAATTTGCTTTGGATAATTGTTGGAGGCTCAGGTGACTAAATTCTACATGCTGTGGGCAGCCACAGCTTCTCTGGGCAACCTGTGCCAGGTCTCACAGGGAAGAATTTGTTTCCAATATCCCATCTAACCCTGCCTCTGGTAGCCTAAAGCTGCCATTCCCCCTTGTCCTGTCCCTCCAGGCCTTTGTCCAAAGTCCCTCTCCATCATTCCTGTAGGCTCCCCTCAGGCACTGGAAGGCCTCCCTTCTCAAACATTTACACCAGAACATCAAGCACACAGATGATGTTTTTATTTAAGAGAAGCTCCATTTCCCCTACTTCATACAGGAAAAATGTGCTTTCTAGGGATGAAAATAAGTAATTTCTTTTAAAAAACTTCCTAAAGGGAAAGTGGGTTCCATGGTTATTGTTTTATTGTAAAACTGATCAAGTGCCAGGCACTGGTTTTGAGAGCCGATGTGCTGAGTGTGAGGCCCTTTTGGAGGTTTCTGGAAGGAGCCACTTTTAAAAAATCTTACTTTAATTCTTGCTGTGATTAGAAATTCTGTAGCTATGACAGCAGTGTGCCATCTGTATAACAGGACCCTGTTAGAGTATCCATCTGGTAAGGAAAGGATTACTTCATCAAATCTTACAGTTTAAAATCCTCATGAGTGGGCAACGTATTTACCCTGGGTGCTGTGAAGGGAGGGACACAAGGCAGCAGAAGAGCTGGAAATTTCCCTGCCCAAATGACCAGACCATCAGCATCCACTAAGGTTTTGAGGCGGTTTAAATGATTAAAAATGAACCAATACCTCATTTTTCTATTACATTACGACCTCCTTCTGGAGAGACCCACCTCTGCCAACAGCATAATGCAAGGCTGGGGTTTCAAAGAGCTCACAAGCAACACCTAAAGGAGTGACAAAGCAGCTGCAGGAAAACCTTGCTTTAAAGATGATGTTATTTCATATTTCATATGAAATACAGAAACCTGAACTCTGGCTTTGTCAGTTTTTTCTGTTCCCATTTATTGCTTGAAAGATCAGGCTAATACTTACACAAAGGATTCATTAGTGACTTTTACAGGAGAATGAAAACACCCAGGAAAAGTATTTATTGTGCTTTGAAAAGAAAGTCATGGGGAGAGGAAGAGAAGCAGAGAGAAAGGGAGAGTAATGGGGATTTAAAGAGAGGCAATCCAGTGACTTTTGAATAATTAAAATTAATTTTTAATCTTTCTCAAAGGAAAATGAGATGGGCTCTATCCAAGCAGCAGGAAGGCTTAAATATACCCTGTATTGGACTAGTAGTTCAGTTTTAGTAGGAGGGAAAAAGTGTGAACATCTCTGAGAGCGGAAAAGGCAAATAAGCCAAGAAAGAATGAAAAAAAACCTGTACAAACCTTTCAGAGAACGTCATAGAGAAACCATAGCACTGAACCAACATCAACACCTCCCAAGGCTTATAGACAAGCCAGGATCAGCAAAGAGTCCTGGCTGGGGCACACAAAAGGGAGAGGGCCAAAAGCAGCCTATGACAGTGGAGCTGTCTGTAATGCTTGGTGAGCTTCCCAGCCAACTGCTTCAGGACTCCAGTCCAAATTCACCTGAAAGTTCATGCTTGATTGAACTTCAGAATTCAACAGGTTGATTCTACATCAAATGCATAGGTTGGAAAAAAACATTTCTACTAGCCAAGCTGCTTGAGTTATGCTTGAGTTATGCTCTCACCAGGTGGCACACACTTACCACATTGTATTCCATTACTGACTTTATTAGAAATGGTTTTTATCAAGATATAGTATCAGAAATCTCCATTTTAACAAGAAGGAAAGAAATCTATTCCATTCATAATTAAAATGTCTTTGGTATATCCTGCCTCAACAATAATTTTGTTCTCAAGGATATTATAAATGGAACATCTTCCATGTAGAAGTAGTTCTGCCCACCTGCTGTTCTTCGTAAAGTGAAAGAGAGGAATAAAAAAATTGCCTGACCTGTGAACACCTTTGGATAAAGCTTTCTGGCACAAAAATCATGGTGCCAAAGGCAGGATCTCCACTGCTCCCTGGCGCAGGAGCTGATGAGTCAGTGCCCTAGGAGCAGAAATGATGGAGTGTGACTTCCAAGGCAGGCTCAGGACCCTCCTCACAGGCAAATTCTGCACTCCAGGTACACTATTTCCCATTTCCACACACAGATGTTAAACTGAGGGGCAAACAGGAGAAGTCAGTAAGTACAGCCTTCTCAAAGTTTGCTGGTAGGAGGAATCCTATCAGTTCTGTGGGATACAGCATTTGCAGTAATATTGAAAAATAATGCCTTGGTTTCACAGAACCATAAAGGTTGGAAAAGACCCCCAAGATCATCAAGTGCATCCTTCAAATCCCACAGTGCTCACTAAACCATATCATGAAGTGCCACATCTACTCATTTCCTGAACTCTTCCAGGGAATGGTTGAAAGGGAAAGGGATTTCTTTACAACTCACCTCTTGATCAAGAAAGGCATAAAAATAAGGCTTGCTTGGCATGAATTAGCAGTGGTTGCTGTGCATTATAACATTTAATCTCATACACTGACCCACAGGTAACTCTCATCTCTGGGCTGTTGTCTGAAGGCCCTGACTTCTCCCCAAGTGTCCCTTCCTTTCTCGTCCATCCCAAACCTGAAGAGAGGGATTTGTACCCAGGATTTCAGAAGGAAGGGAAGGGAAGGGAAGGGAAGGGAAGGGAAGGGAAGGGAAGGGAAGGGAAGGGAAGGGAAGGGAAGGGAAGGGAAGGGAAGGGAAGGGAAGGGAAGGGAAGGGAAGGGAAGGGAAGGGAAGGGAAGGGAAGGGAAGGGAAGGGAAGGGAAGGGAAGGGAAGGGAAGGGAAGGGAAGGGAAGGGAAGGGAAGGGAAGGGAAGGGAAGGGAAGGGAAGGGAAGGGAAGGGAAGGGAAGGGAAGGGAAGGGAAGGGAAGGGAAGGGAAGGGAAGGGAAGGGAAGGGAAGGGAAGGGAAGGGAAGGGAAGGGAAGGGAAGGGAAGGGAAGGGAAGGGAAGGGAAGGGAAGGGAAGGGAAGGGAAGGGAAGGGAAGGGAAGGGAAGGGAAGGGAAGGGAAGGGAAGGGAAGGGAAGGGAAGGGAAGGGAAGGGAAGGGAAGGGAAGGGAAGGGAAGGGAAGGGAAGGGAAGGGAAGGGAAGGGAAGGGAAGGGAAGGGAAGGGAAGGGAAGGGAAGGGAAGGGAAGGGAAGGGAAGGGAAGGGAAGGGAAGGGAAGGGAAGGGAAGGGAAGGGAAGGCTCTCCCACAGCTGGCCTTGAGCAGTTCACTTCAGTGTCAGGGAAGGAGATAGCTCTGTTTACGTTCCTGTTCCCTGGAGATCATGAGATTATTTAGATGACATCTGGACAGTGCTCTAAACATGCAGAAGAGCCACATAAAGCTCAGCATTATGAGGAATAGTCTTCCCTTTCTTTTTAATACTCTAATTTCCAACTACATACAGGCAGCCAAAATGCAGAGCTGAGTATGCCAGCAATGTTGGGTAAATCCCTGGCGTCACACATCAATCTGCTCTTTCATGTGAAATTAAAGTGTCCTCTCTGACCAGAGTGGAAACAAAAGGCGGGCACGGAACAGTCAAAGGAAAAACAGAGACTGGGGAGAGAGGGATTGGAACAAATTGGGCTGAGTTAACCTGTCTGCTCAACTCTAACCAGAGGGCAGATAAAACCATTTTCTGCCCAGCTGCTGTCACATGAGCCACATACATCCCAAGAGGCTCCCCAGCAGGCCCTCACCAACCACATGCCATGTCCAATGCTCTTCATTCCCTGCACGCAGCTTCCATAGGGTGTCTCCCACCTAAAAATCCTGTGTTACAAGGTTCTGCGTCTCACCCTTACACAGCTCTCCTGGAGTGATCTGGGAAAAATCACCCCTTTTTCTGCACTCCCCATACACAAACCCAGATAAAATACAATTTACATTCTGAGTCTTGCAATATTTAAGTCAGTTTGGATGGTAAAGCAGCCTGAAATGTTGAATTAAAAGGTATTACAGAAACATTATCAATTTTAAAGTGAAATACTCAATTTATTATTTGATTTAATGAAATATTGTCCTGAATTTTCACCCATTAACATGCAAACCACATTGAGTGTGGTGCTGTTTCCAGTTACAACAGCTGATTTATCCTGGATGGAGGTTAGAGGCATGATAACACTTTCACTTGGCTTAACAACCCACCCATTTCACAGAGTCAATGAAGTGCTGCTCCTCCTCAGTTACACTCTAGTTCTATAGCTGTGTTCCTGCAACTATAGAAGGAAATTAAGAGGAAGTTAAGCTGGAAATGGACTCAGTTACACTCTAGTTCTATAGCTGTGTTCCTGCAACTATAGAAGGAAATTAAGAGGAAGTTAAGCTGGAAATGGACCTCCCTGTTCATCAAATTTAGTCTCCAGCTGGCACAATCAGTGTTTCTGTACCATTATGATATAATCCCTTTCTTAATGAACCAAGTTCCCTCCTCCTCCTCCCAGGAAATCTTCTTAGAACCTCATTACTGCTTGGAAGCCTTCATGCAGTTTCCACCTTATGCTTGGACAATTCATATACTTTTGTCCTTGTGACAACCTCACCTCCAGCTTCCCAGCTTTTCCCCTGCTGGCACAGGCCCCCAGCTCTCTCCTTAAACAGGAGTGATCCCATGTACTCCCACAGGTCCCAGCTTGCTCCAGCTGAAAGTACCACAAAGGAAACCCACAGACCAATCCAGGCAAGAGCAGGGAAAGCCCAGTTTTGCTGGATGGGCACCTGGGACCTGCCAGTGCCATGGCACTGAGCAAAATTCACTTGGCCCTGCTGTGTCTCCTCAGTACTGAATCTGCCTGAACTCCTCAAGGCCTTTTCTCCCTTTCCTGCCAGGGTTATCCAGGCAGAAGGAAGCCCCTTCCTACTGCTGCTGCCACCTGTGCCTGGGAAGGGGGGTGTGCAGGGTGGCTGATGCTGTCCACACTCCCACAGCCCTTCACCAGAACACTGATGGGTCCCTGCCAGCAGCAGCAATTCTGTCCTCAAAATAGCACAGCATGTGCTGGCTGCATCTTGGGAATCTTCTGGCAGCCTGTCAGGCCTCAAGGTGAGAAAAGGTGAACATTTTCAGGACAAACAGCAACATAACTCTGTGCTGGGGCTTGGGGTGGAGGCTATTTCCCACACGTTTGAAGAAAACAATCCCAGAGGATTAAAAGAATTTCACAACTTTTTTTTTTTTCTTCACAAAATCTACAATAAAAACAGACCACATTAAGCAGAAATGAGCCTACCAGAACTTATGAATAACTTGCATTCTTCCACTGGAGCCCAGCCAGCTACCCTTGGAAAAAAATCCTGTTTACTTTGTAGTGAATGTGAGAGACATGCAGTCTGCTAGAAGCTGCTACGACAGTAAAAACGCAGCCAGGGGCTGTCACAAATAGGGAAATCACAGAGAAAGTTAACTTTTTAACTTCAAGGACTAAGATTAAAATAATATATATTTGGTTAAAAGTTATTTACTTTATCACACAGAAGACTTAAGTTGCCTTTACATGAAAGCCGTTCTAGTTCAAAGGCAAATTTCAGCTGCTTCTTCAATAGTTAGCTTGGTTTTTAACATTTTTATTAGATTTACAAAGGAAATGTCTTTTCTTGTTGTTGTCAATTGAGCTAAAATTAAGATTTTGCCCTACAACTGCATCTTTCTTTCCCCAAGCCTCAGGCAGAATGGTTGCACTAGGAATTCCTGCCAGTGTCCTTGCTCAAGGCGCTTCCTAGATCCTTGGGGGATGATTAGACATGCTTGACCTAGTGGCTCCTCAGCAGTTTGATCCTAGGCTGATTCCTACATAAATCCTGCTGGAAGATGTAGGTCTGTGATTTCAGAAATTGCAGAAAACATATTCCCAGTACCCCCAAGCCTGAATACTGAGGCCTGATTAAGTGACAAACTCTTTGAGAGGAAAAAGAGGGTAATAAGTAGACTCAGAGCTCCTGTGTTTTGTGCTGTAAGTTGGAATTTCTTTCTTCCTGATCTTCAACAAAGCTGGATGGATTTTTTTATATTTCCACTCCTTCATGTACATTGTGTTCCTTCTGTCTTGGCAAAACTTAATGTAACCCTAAATTGAACATGAAGGCACTTTCTCCTGTTCATTTATGTTCTTAATTCATCTTTTCATTTATCTTACCTTTCATAAGCAACTTTCCTTTTGTCCCACAAAGCAGTCAAAGGCCCATGGTCTGCAGATGTCTGTCCTCCCACAGCAGCCCCTGCACCCCTGCTGTCACAATCTCTCGCTGTCTCTGATAAATTTTCCCACTGTCCCTCTCATCCCTTTAAAGCCCATTTTCTAGGCTTTGTTGTTTTGCTTTATACTTGAGACCAAGAACATGTTTAAGTCTCTTCCTGCACCCGAATCCAAGAATGGATGACCTGATAACCCCACAGCAGCAGTGAAAACAGGAGACAAATGTCACCTCAAAGGGACACTTGAGCATATCTGGCCCTGTCAGGAGCAGGAAATACCAAGAGTCTTACGTCAAAGATTTCTAACCTAAATCTGCAGACCCAAAGGGGCTGGAATGGCTTGAATACGGTCCAGATAAACATCCAGACTTTGTGATGATTATCCAAACTCTTTGGGAATGTGGAAGTTGTGAGGTTCACCCGTCAGCCGTACCTTGAGCGCATCCTGCACCTTGAGGACAGCCCTGATAAGGCTGTTTGTCGGAAGCCAACTGCAGCAGCATTAATTAGATCATGTTGGTAGGAAGCTGTGAACCAAGGGATGCTGGAGACATTGCCAAGTGGCTCAGGAGAAATAAATCAGAGTTGTCCAAAACACAGCCCTATACCAGCCACTGGAAAGAAAATTAACTCTGCCCTGGCCAAAACCAGCACAAGAGACTATAAGTATCTTCAGAGCAAGAATAGTGGGAATTGTTCACGGTCCTAGAAAAGCAGGATCTTCAAGACAACAGAGAAAATGTTTTGAGCACCTCCTTATAGAAATTCAGGAGTCAAGTAACTTTAATTTGACCCTGGAAACTAAGTCAGCTATATCAAATTAAAGCCAGATTAATTCTGATTATGCTTAATAACCCAGAGGCTTAATACAGTTTGATTAATACATGTTTAAATCACATTTTTAGTTTATTTAGATTATTGCTTAAGTGTTCCTGCAAAGGTGAGTCCTAAATCTCAACTATATTAATCAGCCAAAAGAAAGGAGGCCTTGCATTTAACTGGTCTTTCTCCATTTGTTTCATAACATCTTCAGCATAGTGCGTTAAAATCTGCTCAGCATAGTGCGTTAAAAAACCTGCCGGGCTGCAATGGGCAAAAACCTGTTAGTTTGGTTAAATTACTCAAGAGAATAAAAGGGACAGGTATTTTCAGAGTGGTTGGTAAACACACCCGGTTCAAGGATTTCTGCAGGCAGCTTGAGAATTTAGTCGCGGTTACACACAGATGGACTAATTCATAGAACCTTAGGATGAAAAGGGGACCTTGGGGATCATCTGGTTCCAACTCCCCATTAATTATTCATTATTAATTATGATTTGCAATAACAGTGTGAAGGAAAATTCACTGTCTCCAGCTTCTTAAAGAAAAGGAAAAAACACCTGAATTTCCATTGAGTCTCAACAGCCAATTTCCATAGATTTGGGTATTAAGTTTAGTGGGCAAAAGTCTAGACAGATACAAACTCCAGGCTCCCTCAGGGTGACTCTGTTAGCAAGGGATTCCCACAATGTCTGAGAAGCTGCTCTTCCCTTCCTGCTTCCAGCAGCAACTCCTAACCCTGATGCACACACCAACCCATCGACTCACTCCCCCTTATTCCCTGGCCTTTTGCAGGCCTTTAGCATCACCCAGGTATTGTTTACAGGTGTAAACTGTCCAATCTGAATCAAAATTGCTCAATCTGGAGCACCTCTTGCCAATTAATGCCTTTAGGGAGCTAAAAGCCATGAGCAGAGCTGCCTCATCACACCTCCAGAAGAGTGCGGCTTACCCAACCTTTGGCTATTATTCTCCAGTTACAGTAGTTGGTCTCCTAGAGGATATCGACTCTCCCTTCACACCTTGCTTGCTTTTCCTAACAGGCAGCACTGCTGCTAAATCGTGAACACAGACAGCAATTGCCAAAGGGCTGGTGCTCCCCTTTCCTCCTGCTGGGACTCTCACAGTTACTCAAAACGTGCAGAACTGTCACAACACAGCACCTCTCAGTCCCACAGAGCAGTGACCACCCTAAATAACCCTAATTACTGATTATGTCCCTTGAGAGAAAGAAACAGATTTATCACAGAATCCCAGACTGGCTTGGGTTGAAAGGAACCTGAAAGCCCATCTTGTTCCACCCCTGCCATGGGCAGGGACACCTTCCACTAGGCCAGCTTGCTCCAAACCCCATGCAGTCTGGCCTTGGACACTTCCAGGGATCCAGGGGCAGCCACATCTTCCCTGGGCACCCTGTGCCAGGGCCTCACCTCCCTCATGGGGAACAATTCCTTCCCAATATCCCATTCATCCCTACTCTCTGGCAGTGGGAAGCCATTCCCTGTGTCCTGTCCCTCCATCCCTTGTCCCAAGTCCCTCTCCAGCTCTCCTGGAGCCCCCTTAGGCACTGGAAAGGTCTCTGAGGTCTCCCTGAAGCCCTCTCTTCTCCAGGTGAACATCCCCAGCTCTTTCAGTCTGGCTCCAGGGCATCTATATTTATCATCATCATTTGTAGTTCTCACCAGGTCAGGATTTTATATGCCAGCCCTGCTGGATTCAATATTTTTGTAGAGATGATTGAGAGAAATAAGGCACTATTTATAGAAAAATTCCCAACAGGGTCCTACCAGGCTCTCATGGAAAGCCATTGTTTTGCTTTCTTATTTGTAGTCCCTGTGGAACTGTAACCCACTGCTCCAGATTATCCACCCCTGTCTATTCCTATGCAGCAATGAATGTCAAGACACCCCAGACTGGCTGCTGGTGCCAAAATGCTGTAAGGACATTTACTGCCATTTGGAATATTTTTACTTCAAAGGAAAGGATTAATGAAGATTATGGAAATGATCATCAATCTCCACGATTCCACTGACCTGCTTTTCCCCAGATACCATATAATGATTTGTTAAACGATGTGTCAGTCACATGAGAGAAATGTTCAGTGCAATGCAAGTGGGAAGTGCAATATTCCAGATGTACACACCACTTTCAAGGTAAAATGCTTTTGAAGCACAGCCAAACAGTGCTGGCACTCAGAGACAGTGTCCTGGAGTGGTGTAGCACTGTCAGACAATCTAAGCTCCCCCATCCCCAATAAATGTGTATCAGCTCCAACACAGCTCAAGTACCAGCACTGCAGCTGCACCACTCGAGCCTTGCACTCTCCTCACTCCTGGCTGCTCCCCGAGCTGCAGATCCACCATGAATCCATCCTGTGACTGCTTTGTATAACCGTGGGATAGTGGAAAGGAACAGACAGAAAACAAGATCAGGTACTATGATAACATGTGAGAGATGGACAATTTATCAGATCAAAGACAATATTACAATATGCAAATTTTTTAATCTTATTTCAGTTCTTAATAGTATCTTGGAGTTTTGTGCCACATTATCTATATTGATGCTATCATTCCACCTATCCATACTGACCTCACTTTGACCTTTATTACCATAACTTTTGTTTAAAGACATGAAGAAAGTGTCAAATCCCAATTACTTGCAGTGTCTTGTCACTCTTGAGAGTAGTCAAACAGTGGCACAAGTCACCTGGAGAGGTTGTGGAGTGTCCATGCTTGCAGGTACTAAGAACTCAGCTGAATTTTAGCTCATATCTCCTGATGACCTCCAGAGATCCTTCCAATTTGTAATTTTCATAGGATCATTCAGGTTGGAAGGGATCTCAGTATGTCTCTGGTCCAGGCTCCCATTCAATTTCAGCTCTGAGGTTAAACCACACAGGTCTTGGAAATGTCAAAGGCGGGAGATTGCACAACCTCCAAGGTTTGATTTTCCTCATGCAAGAAAAGTCACTCCTTGTATCCAGCCTGATCCTCTCAGGTGTAAGTTCTGCTCCTCCCACTCTGCACTACAGTGAGGAACTCCAACTTCCCAATAACCCCCTCACAGGTACTGGAGGCTGCTGTGACCTTACCCCCAAAGTGGACTCTTCTCCAGGCTGAGCAACCTCCCTCTCCTCAGCTTCTGACAGAGCAAGTGTCCCAGCCCTGAGCACCTTGGTGTTCTCCACTGAACTCCCTTCAGTTTAGCCTTTCCTGTACCAGGAGCCCCAAGCCTGGCACAGATTTGGGATGTGATCTCCTGGGTGCTGAGCAGAGCAGGTACCCCCGATGTGCTGGCCCTGCCCCTACTGGTGCTGCCCAGGGTGCTGCCAGGGCACTGTGGGCTCCCTCGCTTGGTGCCCCAGCCTGGTCCCTTTCTGGAGCTGTGCCCAGGCAGGCAGGCAGACTCAGGCTGGGTCTCTGGCAGGTTTTCCCAGGGGCTTAGCTTTGCCCTGAGCTCCCTTTAAGCTTCACCTCAGCCCACCCCTCCAGGCCGGGTAGCTGGCTCCCATGGCAGCTCTGCCCTCAGTTCAATGCCGTTTGCAAAGATGATGAGGCTTTTCTTCATATCTTCCGCCAGGACTCTGATAAAGATGTTAAGCAGAACAGATATCTGTGGTACTCCATTTTTTATTTGCCTCCAGGTAGAGAACCAGCTCTGAACCATGTTTCTGTGATCATGATTATTTAAGTAGTTTTTCAGATTATAGATAACCTGATAGGTAGATGTAACTCCTGTTCTGTGTTTGAATGAACAATTTGCTCCTTCATGTAACACAAAAACTGGTTTTAGTTTCCTTTTTCAATGTATTCTGGAAGACAAAGGATGTCACGGGATGTTGGAATCATTCAGAAGTGCACATGTCCTCAATATGCCCATTCACTGAAGTCGGAAGTCTCAGTACTGATTTCAACACAGTACTTAACACAATTAATGCAGCCCATTTTATCACTGTGCTAGTATGGAAGAATTCAAGACATTATGATGAAAAATCATTTGCCTGGGAAAATAATTTGTAACTAGGTCTTGGAGGACATTTTTATTTGTTTGATTGATTAGTTGGTTTGGTTTTTTTTGTTTGTTTGTTTGTTTGTTTGGGGTTTTCTTTAAGATCAGCTGCAAATAGAGCAAGCAGTGCCAGCACAATTGGTGGAAACCTAAAGAACAAGGTTGTGGGAAAGTCTGTCAGGACTGCCACATACTTTGGTGGATAACCAGTCTCTCAGATATGCTAAACTGTGAAGGAAAAGGGTAGAAAATGTTCCATCAGTCATTTCCCCCAGGGCCTGTTTATTTCCCTCACAATGCCAGACTTGACAAACCAGCCTGTTTGGCTGCCCCACTCAGGCAGCAGCCCTGGGCATGCACTGTGCAGAGGGAAATGCCCCCTTCCCTCAGGCAGAGCCCTGAGTGTGCTCTGTGCAGAGGGAAATGCCCCCTTCCCTCAGGCAGAGCCCTGAGTGTGCTCTGTGCAGAGGGAAATGCCCCCTTCCCTCACTTCATTAGGAATATCTTCTGTGAGACAAACACAGCAGGGCATATCCCAACATATTTGATGTAACACTGTAAAATACGGATAATGCACCTCACTTCCAAAGGAGCAGAACTGGGGTGTTGTGGATGTTCCTGGTGCACTCTTTGAAGAGCTGTTTCCCTTCCTTAAGCAAACTAACGATCCTTAGATAGCTAAGTTAGGTGCAAGTCATCTCATCCTTAAACCCAAAGTTTCTAACTCAGTAAATGAGGTTTCCCAGGTTGCTGGGGGGACACTTGGGCTCTGTCCTGTTTAAGTGGAGATGCATTTGCATTTTAAAACAAGGAAAAAGACCCATCTGTAGGGGTATGTGAATAGCTGTACAGCTGGTTTGGGGCACAACTATTGGAAGGTGAGGATTCCATCAGCTGCATCACCAGAGCTCCTTGAGAGGGCTCTGTGCCAGCTGGGGAACTTGGAGCTTGGTGCTGCCCCAGAGTTGTGCCATCACAAATTTCATACACAAAGGCAAGCTGGCTTTTAATTTTTGATAAATAGGAAATGGAATGAGCAGCTTTTTTTGCCCCTGCCAATCAAGTTTTATGTGCCCTGCAATTACCATTGACAACAGATGGAAAATTGCAGTGACTAAACCCCAGAAGCTGGTGTTTTTCTATTTTTAAATTAGTAGTTTAGTAGATTAAGGTAAAATATTTTCCTATTGCTGGATCACCCTGAAAGTATGTTAAAACACTGAGTTAGGGAACAAGGCTGTGAGTAGCCAAGGAAACACAAAATCTGGAACTAAACCTCTATTTGCAGGTACCAAGAGATCAGAGAAACACAAACAAAGTTCCTATACCCACAGAGGAGCTGCTCTGTGTTTTGTTACAAGTACCATGTGAGAATATGCAAAATAAAGTGCTAGTGAATAATGCAAACCCAGCCCAAGCTGAAGGGCTGACTTTTGATCTCCAGGAGCAGAGCTCTGTGCAATGTCTCCATCCCTGCAGGCCTTGGAGCCACACTGCCAGATTTGCCTTGGTTCCTGCTGGGGGTTCTTTCTGTTTCCTTTGCTGGAATCCTTTTTTTCCACCACAGAATCTTAATAGGAAACTGCGCTTTGGTAATCAATGGCTTAGGAATGGCTCTGTTTCCACCATAAGATGGGAAGAGCAAGGTGGTATGGAAAACCAAAAGGAAATACTTAGACCTGGACTGCAGATCCTGCTGCCAGGAATGCTTATAAAAGCAGAGGCAGATCCTGCCCTACATGCTCCACTCCTTTCCTTCCACTGCAACAACAAAATCACCAGCAAGGCCACAGCAATCCTTCTGCTGCCTTAAACCATGAAATGCTTTTCCAGTGGTAGTTTTCAGTGGTAGTGGGGAGACAAAAGCCACACAGTTCTGAGGATGGTGTTACGTTCCATGTTCTTTGGTTTGACATCTCCTGCAGCCTAAGGAGGAAGGCATCCAATCCAAAGCCCTTCCTCAGCACACTGGCAGCCACCACATGCCAGGGACAGCAAACATCCTCAGTTCCACAGCACCAGGATTAAGAGCAAGCACAGTTCAGAGAGCACCTCTCCATTTGCATTGTAAATCTATTCCTTTCCAATATGTTAAAGCTGTCAATACTGTAATTAACATGTCAGTGCTCCAATTAATACTTTCTCTGCCCCCTGTTCACCCCACTCTGCTAGGGCAGAGCAGAATCCATGGCTGTTTGTTACTTAGAACAAGGAGACTTGGGAGAAGCTACCAGGAGCTGCAGCAGGACTGAGAAGCAGGAGCACATCTGCTGCCTGGCTGCCTTCAGAACAGAGGGAAAGAGGAAAACCTCTTGGGTCAGGTTGAAGAGAGAACTGAGGCTACAGGAGGCAGAGGAAGCAACAAAGTGACACAGGCAATGCAAGTCTAAACCTTTGAGTTTAAGGGCTTTCGTAATTCATATCATCATGAATTCTTCTGTTTTGCATGACTCTTAGCTGGATTTACAGGATCCAAGAGTGAAGTGTTGGGGAGGAGACAACCCAAGCTATAAATAACTCAAGAGAAAAGTAACAGGAGATTTCAAGGCTTTGCTGATTCAACAAGAAGGCACAAAATTCTTCTCTTTCACTATTTAAACAGTTACTCAAAATAGAACTCTTAAAAATAAGGGTATCAGGATATTATTGTCAGCAGGGTATGCTGACAGCCCTCATATTCTCATTCAGTCCTTATGAAGTGTAGGAACAGGAATGCACAAACTATAAATTGCAAAGGCAGCATCTGCAAGCCTTCATTCAAGGTTCCTAATTGCTCTGTGATTCAACCAGACATGTGGCTCTTTTTATTTATTATTTGTGCGTATTCAGGCAAACTGGCTGGTATTAGCACATGCCTGGGGAATGGCCTTTTTCAGGGAGGTGTTGGCATATTTCCATTTTGTTTTTAGGAGGTCAGTGGTTTGGGACTGGACTGAAACATTCCAAAGCCAGCATAAACATTTCTTTCAGATTATCCTCAGGGAAAAATAACAGTCTGGCCCTTGCAGCTTTAAGAGATACAGCCTTACTCCTGCCAGCACTTTCATCTCTGGCTTACACCAACACCAGTACAATTCCACAGCCCTCCAGGTGCACTTGACCCCTCAAAAGGATCAGAGATTAATTCAGAGCTCCAAGACCAGAGGCAGATGCTGTTTGAGAGCATGTACATGTAATACAAGGTGGACAGTCAGTGCTACAGAAAGTCCTCAGAGCCTGTAGATTCATTTTCAAGAGTACAGTAATGCTCCAGGTCACTGGCTTTATATCCAAGGATGGGCTGTGTTTTAATTCCACAGCCTGTGGTAAGCATCTACCCAACACTCCCTGGGAAGACACTGCAAGCACAAAACCAAAACAGGGTGAACCCCTGGTTTCAGTTCTCTCCTAAGCCAAAGAGATATACATTGTCATGAGAAGATGCACTAAATAGCCTAGACCTTCCAAAAATACATATCCAGGTATCCACCTCAAGAAAACAATACCCTAAAACATGAAAAATGGGACTCATTTCCCCTGTGTTACAAATGAAGTCTGTAATTCGTGCTGTTATGTATAAAAATGAACTGTAATAAAACTATACAGAGCCAGAGTTTCAAACTCCCCCCCACCACCAGCCTAGCTGAGAGGAAAATTTTACAACACTAGAGCAGTTGAAAAGGAAGTTCTTTCAGCAAAGAAGTAATCAATAGGTGAGGATTCCACCCCAGATGGGGTTGGATCTTATCACTGGGACATTAACACTATCATGACTTGATCACTATCTTCTGATATCTACATCTCAGCTGATAAGGAATTGGACATTCCGGGAACTCCATTGAGAGTTCCAGGAATAGAAGACAGACAAATCCGTCACCAAAGATGGACAATTCATCAGACCCAGGAAATGCTTTGTGCAGTCCAACTTCGGGACAAGAAAACATCATGAATATGCTAAATTGTGAGAAGAATAGAATTAATTCAGACTCTGCCCAAGAACTGTATAAGAAGGAACCAGCCGAAGCAACATCTGTGACCTTGGGGATCTGACATGATAGAGGTCAGATCTGTGTTCACCAGAACTGATCCCGGGCTCGGTGCTGACCTTTTTCTGATCGTGGCTTTCTGTGTGACCGATCTTTTGGCCGTGGAATAAAATCTATTTCTTTATTAAATTTAATTTGGCTGAATTTCTTTACCTCACCTGGGCAAGAAACATACACCTCTCTGGTGGAAGGTGTCCCTGCCCATAGCAGGGGGTCGGAATGAGATGATCTTCAGGGTTCCTTAGAGCTCAGAGCAGTCTCCCATTCTGTGATTTTATTAACAATGCACATGTAACCTCAAAGGACACTGAGCTCAGGGACCCTGAGCTCTGACTTAGGCTGCCTCCTTCCATTTCTGCTAAAAGGCTTTATTATGAACACTGGGATAATAAAATCCTTTTGAGTTATCTCAAAAAATCTCCTAATTTGTTATTAGGTCACTGTCTTGGTTTGAAAGACAGGTGTCTGCCAAGGAAGGCAGGAACATCCCCTGGAATGGAAAATATGACCCCCTTCCCTCCGAATTTCTATAATTTTGAAATTAAGGGGCTTTCGGGCAAAGAAATGGGAAAAGGAATAACAGTTCTTTACTATTATATATGCACAACAAGGCAAACAAACAGCAACAATGGTAACAACAACAAACAAGGCAGACAAACAACAACAACGGCAGCAGCACCAAACAGAACCAGAAAACCCAGTGAACGGTCTCCTGCCGCTCTTTAGGCCCTTTCCCCCCGGTGCAGTTGCGGTCGCGGCCACCAGGGGCGCTGGTGGCTCCCGGCCGGGCAGGGTGGGTGCGGTGACCCCCCCATCGCCTGCAGGGGGCGCTGTGGGGCGGGGCCGGCCGTCCCTCCACGCGGTGATGGCGGACGCAGCCGGCGAACAGGGATGGAAAGGGGGCTCTCTTTACGGACCCCCAGGGGCAGCCGATCCCGGTGCGCCCTCTGGATAGCAAAGAGAGCTGCGGCAGGGACCTCGGAGGCAGCAAGCCGGAACGGCAGGGCGAGCTCACCCGGGGCAGCAAGCAAGAGGCAGCAGAAACTCGGCGGCTGTAGCTGGAACTGCGAGGTGTTCCGGCAGGCAGGGGCTGCAGACTACGGTGTAGCGAATAACCCGGAACAGTGGCAGAGGAACGGCGGGAGGAGGGCGGGGTGGGCAGCAGCAGCCCAGATCCTGAACATGGCAGAGAGAAAGACTCCCTCGGAGGGGGAAGGGGCTCGGGGATCCAGGGGTTTCCCCTGAGACACCTGAGCAGATGGTGAAAGGGTCCTTTGTTTGGTGAGGTAGGGTAACAAGGTCCCAGTGTAACGGCTGGCTGCTCTGACGGGCAGAGCTCCACTCACGGTAGAAGAAAGGCAGCAGGAGACGGGAACCCCGCAGTGGTGACAAATTCTCCCCACAGCAACCGCAGCCTCTCTCCTCTGAATGCTGAGAGCACAAGAGAGCTAGGAGCTGCCCCAGCCCCTTTTTTCCCAGCCCAGTTCTCACAGTATCTCTGCTCCTCCGAGAGAAACCTTCAGATAAGAGAAGTACAGCCAGGTGCCCTCCTCCCCTGAGCATGGCAACTTCTTTTGTCTCTTTCAATACCTGGTTGTTATTGCCTCCTAGCAACATATGGGAGAAAAATCCCTAAGAGAAAGAAACAAAAGGAAGAATCTTAACCCCAACAGTCACTAAAAGGAGAGAATTAGACCACTGGGATCTTACTTACCTTAACTGATACCCAAGCAACTAACTCAAGAGACAAATTATTTCATAGATGGGTGGAGAATGGCTTTAGGTCACCTGAAAGCCAAGTTTGCAAACTTGTCCTGCACTCCCCCCCACTAACACCGTGCCAACACCCAAGGGCTCAAAGCTGTGCCTCAAGCCATCCTTACTCAGCCCTTGGCTCAGGAGACAGTGGCAGAACAGAGGGAATTTCTCCAGACAAGTACTGGGGTGTAGTACGGAAGGGCATCTCCCAAGGGTTTCTGTATTTCCCACAGGCAGCAGTTTTGCAGTTACTATTTTGTAAAAGCATTCAGGTTTTTAACCTGAGTGCTGAGCTCTTTATCTAACATCCTTTCTACAGCCAGAATACAGAGAGCCACAGAGCAGAAGTTTTTACCCTGGCAGTGCTGCTCAGCAGTGCTGGCTGTACTACACACCAGGCCTCTGTCTCTTGCTCTCAGCAAGATCAAGTCTGTCTCTTCCCCTTGAGTGTCTCAACATCCTCCTCCTCACACGCTACAAACAGTATTACAACACTCCAGGGTTACTACACCTTCCAGCTGCTGCAGACTTTCTTGCTTTTCACTTGTTCCCAGCTTTCGAACACAGAATCTCTATTTTCATTGAAAAAGAAAAAGCCAACTGTAGCCACATTGTTGAAGACTTGAGGTTGAAAATAAGAAGATACAGGACAGTTAGTAGGCAGCAGCCAGCTCATATTAACCATCAGCAATAGGCTGCAGAAGTCCTTCTCCTCCATGCAGGGAATTGGTGATTGCACCTGCAAGGAGACATTTTGCTACGGTCATCCACCTGCAAGGAGACATTTTGCTACGGTCATCCTTTAAAAAGAGTGACAGTGAGAATAGGTGTGGTAATTATAAATGGCTTAAGCCACTTTCAGTTCTGGGCTGCAAAAAAAGGCATGTACCCACGTATAACAATTCCTGCCCTCAGAGCAGGCCCAACTCAGTAGATCCACCTGCCAATTACCACAGAAAAACAATAAATAGTTTTCCAGCCAGATTAACTCCCTCACCTGACTGGCAGTGCTGCTGACTCAAGGAGGGGCATAACCAGCAACTTTAGAGAGAACAGATCTAGTAAGATAATTGAAGGTGAGGCTCTTACTGTGCTTGAGCTTTGCTTGCAGAGTCCAGAAAGAAACCCCTGTGAAAAATGAGGTTCACTCTCCTGTGAAAATCTAAAAGTTTAATAAAAGGACAGTAAGAGACACATAAAATAAAGCAAAGAGGTAACGGCCGGGTGCCTTGGCGCTCTGCTCAGAGCACACCTGATGCTCGAGGTGAGTCCTTTTTATACCATTTTTACTGTCTGTTCGCTATGCATATTCAAACTTTTCCTGGAGCTGTTCTGCATGGCCACTCCTTGGTCCCGCCTTTTTAGAGCATGCATATTTTTCTGCCTTGTGGTTTTATTTCTTTTGATTCTTGGGCCTGGGCTCGCTAGGTGAGAGTTGATAGAGTGGGCCTCTTAATTTCCCCAGACAGTCAGGGTTGATAGCAGCTTTGGGCCTCTTTGCCCCCCGGGCAGAGTGGTGATAGTAGCTCTTGGGCCCCTTTGTTCTCCGGGCAGAGTGTTGATTAGCTGCTTTGGGCCTCATCCTCTGTTCACTTGGAAGTTATCTTACTCGCTCACACTTGCTAAATTCTTGCTAAAAAGAAAGAAAACTACATCCACACAGCAAAAGCATTTCTAACATTATATAATATTCACCTTAATACTTGCGAGAAGCCGATATTACGATATGCGTTTATAACACCCCTGATCTCCCTCCCTTGAAGAGGAACCCAGAAAATCACAATACGTATTACCAGCATTGATGTTTAGGTATTCTATATGTCACTTGGAGATACAGAGCCAGGGAGTAGCTGGAATTAAGAAACTAAATATGACATGAACTAGAGAGAGAAGTGGGTGGATGGCCAAAGGCACAAAAGACCAATAAAGAGTATGCCAAGAGAGAAAAACATCTTAAATTGGGTGCAGCAAAGACACTGGTTAGAAAAGTGCTGTCCATGTAAGAGTATACTCCACCTCTCCTAAATTATTTACTTACTGCTTGAGAACACCTCATTCAATTTGAAACTGGCCTTTACCTTTCTTGGACTGAAATTATCCACTCAAGCAACCAAAACATTTCATATTTTATACAATTCTATTTGTATTCTATAACATGTCTTGGACCTCTCACAGACCCCTTATAGAAGCCCAGATTTCAGAAACGCGCAAGCGCAGCCTGAATCCTAAAAAACCAAATTAACAATATTTTCCAGCATATTCAGTGAATATTATTGCCAGTCCTTCAGAGTCTGCTTTCTGCAACTTAAAAAAAAAACCCAACAGGCACAACATAAAATAGGAAGAAACAAAGGAAAGCATAATTACACATAAACAGCCTGAACTTCCTCCTCCTTCCTCAGCAAAAGGGCTTTGTTTTTTCCCCCTCACAGCTGTTCAGATGTTAGGAGAGGTCACCTGAGTGCTCAGGCAGCTGAGGGTGATGAAACTCATTGCTCCTCTTTGTGTTAGGGAGCAGGGAACTCCTTTTTCAAACTGAGTTTCACAAACCACAAAAATCAGGTGCTGAGAGCCTAAAGAGCTCTAGACATGGTCCTGCGGGTGTCAGGAGAGAACCTGCATCTGGTTTCACTGGAGAAAGGTTGTACCCAGAACAGTTTCACATTCGCACCAGCCTTTCCTTGCACGAGCGATGGCTTGGCTCAAAGCTGCCTCGTCCTCAGGAAGGGTGCCAGAGCCCATGGGCACAGCTGAGTGAAGAAAACAGAACTCCTTGGGGGTGAGCAGGAAGGGGAGAAACAATTACTTTGAAGTAACAGAGTAGGCAGGGAGAAGGAAGTCCAGCGTATGATCTGTGCAGCCGTGGTCACGTCCGTGTGATTGGTAGCACAGACCCCACATTTGACTGACAGGAGCTGTGGTTGTTCTTCTCCTTCCCTTTTGTTATGTGTGCACACAGTAAATCCAGCTCAGGAGCAAAAATGAAAAAGAGTGCTACTGTATTTCAAAACAGTTTAATAACAGGCAACACCATAAGCAAAAGATAGTGGTAAACCTGGAACAAATCCAGCTCTCTGTTGGAAAAGATTCCAAGCTCTTTCCAGGCTGGCATGTGTAACACTTGTCCTTCTCTTACCATCAGTGCAAGACACCCATAAATACTTGTGCAGGAGCAGCTGGGGGAAATAAATGACGGAAAGCCCTGCAGGGCCGTATGAGTCTGTTTGGGAATGTGAAGCTTGGGGATGAGCTTTGCTGGGGACATGGATACAGGTGTGCAAATCCAGAACCATGTCACATACCTGTTGTGTGCAAGGCTGGGACGTACGTGACAGAAGGAAGGGACTGGGGAAGAAAAGCTTTGGGAATGAGGAGCTGAAGCCTTACACAAGCACAGGACTGCCTGCAGTGTGACCTGAACAAGTGGCTGAATGGTGAGTTATGCATCAGTAAGACCAGCTGAAAGAAAAAACAAGCCAAGAAAATGATCCTCCAGCACTCTGGAATATGGGATTTTTATATACCTGGATGCAGCCTTGCTAGTTCATAATACAAGAATACAAAATACGTGATACTTGCTGGCCCATTGTACGTGATTTTATCACAAATCTCTGTAGACACATCTGCTAATCTGCAGGACCCCACGCTCTGTTGCTCATGCACCCTCTGCTGTATCACTTCTATCTGTAGGACATGAAGCATTGCAAACACCAGTATGGGTGCAGTGATATGGGTAGAAACATTTGGCTGATTCTTCAGAGCCTGGTGCTTTCACTGCTTGTAGAAGTTCTTATCATGCTAAAAATACTGAATGCTTCACCTGCTTGTACAGAAACACTTGCTCCAGGTAAATTAATCAGCAGCAGGTGGGCAACAGTTTGATTTCATCAACACAACCCTCATCAAATCATGGAGCTCTTGACCTGGGAAGCTATATGGACTTAGCTAGGCCTGACGCCCAGCTGCAGAGGATGGATATATGCCCCAATAAAAACCAAGCCTATGTGTTAGATGATTCCATCATTTTTTTAGAATGAACAGAAACCTTTCAACACATTATGAACCAATATTTCTAATTTTGCATCGGAACAATGGGGGACTGAGTTTGCCTGCAGCAACTGATGATCCCCAGAGATTCCTGTGTGTGCAGAGCCTGTTCTTGCATTGTCCAAACACAGAAAATAGTCTGATGTGATTCCAGCCCCCTGCCCCTTTCATCCCCAACCTAGAGCTCTTGTGTATCCAAAGGAAGAACACACAATGTGCACTCAACCAGACAGAGCTGAACTGCCTGGAGCCAAAATACAAAAGATTGGATATCTAATTTTTTTTTGGTAGTATAATCATTCTGTCATGTATAATGGATGCACAGGCAGAGTTTGGGCTTTTGCAAACCTAGAGCAAAGCTTTACTTTATTCCTGTAAATCTCATGGGCTTCAAATTGCAGCATTCTCTTCTGTCAGCAGCACAATGCTTAGCAATGAAATTCCATGGCTCCAATAGGACTCTGAGGCTTTAATTACATTTGGAAAATAGAGTGCTACCAATGGGTTTGCTATTTTGATGGCATATGAGATGAGAGCCTTAATATAGCTGCAAACCCACCCATAAAGGGTGTGGAAAGGAAGGGACCAAACAGATTACCCCAAAATTCTGTTTTCTTCATTTAAGACTGAAGATTCCTGGAGGTCTGAGAGTGGAAGAAGCTAAAGGTTTTGGGGGTGTGGAGGGGAAGGGTCCAAACTATCTGGATGGGGAAGAAATTGGTGGATATATTCTCCAGCCCCAAGGAATTAATTAGGAATTAAAATCTTTATCAGTCTGCTCCAGGGAGAGAAGCAGTGAAAGGATGGAGAGTTCGGGCTTTTTGCTTAGTGGAGGTTGGAGAGGTAGGGGGACAGCACACAGGTTACAAGAAGGGATACTATGAACCCTCCCAACCAGAGCAAACAAAATAAATTAAGGTAATGAATAAGAAGAATAAGAATAAGAATAAGAAATTTTTTGTTTCTCTGACAAAGCTGTTAAGGGCTCATAATGCCAGATATCAAATTACCCCAGGTATGTTGTTCCATCTCTGGAAGTGTCCAAGGCCAGGTTGGACAGGGCTTGGAGCAGCCTGGTGTAGGGGAAGGTGTCCCTGCCCATGGCAGGGGGTGGAATGGGAGGGGCTTTAAGGTCCCTCCCAACCCAAACCATTCCATTATTCTATGATTTTATGTTTTCATTTTCCTCCCAGGACATCAGAAATGTGGTCAGCCTTGTTTTATAGAAGGAGAGAGCCAATGACATGCCTGGGGTCAGCCAGGGGCACAGGTGGGAACGGGGCACAGCCCCATCTTTTTTAGGTGACCTAACTGCAAGGTCACAGCTGCTTTCCTAAATGAAAATCAGATTTCCATAGTGATGAGTCTGAGCTGCAGAGTCCAAATCGTGATCAAAGTTTGGATGCCTGGCATGTAGGGCATTCAAGCCATTATTATGCAGTGTGACTCATGGCACTGGAAGAGGCTGGCCACAGCACTTGGATCCAGATTTTCTGGTTTTTATGTAGTCAGCACTGCAACGCTGGTTCTGACAGCCCCTGCTCAGGCTTGGTCAGGTGCCCTTTTTGTTACCATAACCTCCACACAACTGATAACAACCCACATGCTCGTGGCTGTGTCAGAACCCCCAGGAGCTCCCAGAGCCCCTATTTCTCAGTGTGCCTCCCTGCTCCTGTTTGGGACACCACAGTCCAGGAGCAGCACTGTAACTTCAGCCCTGCCGAGCTTTTAGGCCCAGGGAGGAAATTCCACCCGCACAAGCACTCCGAGCTATCCAGAAGAGGGAGTGCACACCATGCACACACAGACATCGGGGGCTGATGTGCTGTGTCCTCACTGGCCAGCACGGGGGCTCTGGGAATGTGCTGCCGCACGTGAGACTGCCACTCACTCAGGGAGCCCTCCCTGCAGAGCTTCTCCTGGACGTGTGTCTGCTGGAGATTTTTCGGGGGCGGAGGGGGCGGTAAAAGAAGTGTATTTTTGCTTTTGGATAAGCTTGCTTTACGTATCAGCTCTCTAGTCAAAATTAATTAAGCACATTTGGTTCCAAGTCCCTTGCTCCCTGATTTGATAAGTAACTTGTAGGCAATGTTGCAGAATGCAAACTCAGAGCTAATTTCTCAGACTTAGTCAAGAGTGAAGTTTAAAAATTCCCTTTCTGTGAGCAATAGAGGTTTTCCAAGTGGAACTTCCACTTGTGTTTATCTGGGTTTGCAGCAACAGCCCAAAACAGTGCCTGGACACTGCTGTAGGTGCCCTTGACAATTAAAAATGCAGTTGAGTACAGGAACAAAGCCACAGGCAACCACCATGTGCAGTGATTAACCAGTCAGACCCACATTATGAAAAGGAAGCAAGAAGTGGGCAGCAAGTTTATAAAGAAAACAATTCTGATAATGTTTCCATGTTTTTCTCCTTTCCCCACTGACACATCCTCCTCCTCCCCCAGCACATGCTGTTCACTCTCCTGCTGAATTACCTTCTTTTATACTGTCCTAAACCTCTGACCTTAGTTTGACTTTTTTCCACTTTGCTTATCTTTGTCCTTCACTCTAGTTAAGAAAAACCCCACAAGATTTAGCTTTGAAAGGTTTGAAAGGCAATATTAACTCTGTTTAGCTCCCAGTAATAGTGTAAACAGCAATAACACGATTCTTTAATGATTATTACCTGATTTAATGTGCCTTCCTTACCTAACCTTTCTTTCTTTTTTTTTGATGTCTCTTACAGATTATCAAGAGCTGGTATTCTGTTGACTTTTGTTATTCATTAAAAATGAAGTTCAAGGTCGACTGATAAATACATGTTGTTATTACAGTTTTGAAAACAACTTCCATTGCAATGCAGTGAGAAAGATTTTGAAAAGAAAAAAAAAATGGAAAGAAACTTCCTGCCTGTGCTGCATTATTACACAATTCTAAGTGGGTTAGAAAGAATTGCAGCGTTGTAATTTGAATTATCAGTACAATACACTCCTTTATCTTGCTCAGCTTGCCCCCTCTCTCTGCAGAAAAGTCAAAATAGCAAGTTCAGGTAATAACCTCTGGTTATCTCCAGCAAGGTAAATACCTGAGAAAGTAATTGGCATTAACTTGCAGTTTCTTAATAGTGGTTCAGCTCTGTTATCAAGCCCTGAAGAGGTTAAGGTCCAGGTGCAGCCCAGATTTGCCTGATCCCTGACTGTGTGAGGAGCAAAGGCAGCCTGAGGAAGGCACAGTTTGGGCAGCAGCACAGCAGAGGCACCCCCTGTAATGGTCCTCAGTGCAGGAGGCCAGGCTGGACAGGGCTTGGAGCACCCTGGTCCAGTGGAAGGTGTCCCTGCCCATGGCAGGGGGTGGCACTGAACGGGCTTGAAGTTCTCTCCCATCCCAACCCATTCCATGAGGAGGACAGCAATGGCTTCCCATCTCCCCCACGCTCTGTGCCCTGGGAGGGCTGCTGGCTGCACACGCTGCCACCCGAGCAAAGGCTCCCTGGGCACAGGGCAGGGAGCTGCCTGCCAGCTGGGAACCTGAAGGAGCTCTGGCTGCCAGAGGCCACAGGGCAATGGCCACAGCCTGGCACAGGTGAGCACCAAGGGATAAGGGATTGAACACCACACTAGGGTTATTTCACAGGCCCTGCAGGAACCCGCAGGATGTCCGTGGACACCTGGAGAGCAGGAGGTAAATGCCACTGTGTGCTTGTGTCCTTGCCCTTCAGCAGGCCTGAGGCAGGAGCACTGGGACCCTCCAAGGTGCCCTTTAGGAGCCAGACTGCAGCCATTCTGCTTGCTGGTACAATGGGCATTCTGCCTTCTTTCCACAAAACTCCCAAGGCTTTTCCAGCATAAGGATGACTGGGCACACACAACAACTTGCACTACAAGGCTTGGCAAAGACACCAGCTTTTGTTTAGCAGGGTGCAAAGGACTAATAAACCACTTAATTATTTGTATTCAGACACTGAACGGCATCATCGACAGCAGCAATCAGCGCTGGGGCTCCGGTAGCAGCTCAGCCCTCGGCTGGGCTGGGAGTTCAAAGCCTGGCTGCTAACAAGTCCTCCTTTATGTACATGTATAGTTATTGGAACAAAGGAAGGAATGGCAGCACATGACGCCAGTGAACAACCAGGATCAATAAGAACAGTCATGAGAGTGGAAAGTTATGGCAGAGTTTAACCCGAGTGGAACAGAGTGCAATGGATTACCCTCACCTGACTTTGGTTTCTTCCAACCATGAGGGTTTGTTGTTCCCTTCACTCCCCGTCCCAAGGATTGGTTGGTTAATTTTCTAGCAGCTGAACCTGTTTCCAAAAAGAAACAGTTGTTATTTTTATTTAGTGGTTGAGCTAAGGTTCAGCTGGAAAAAACATCCCAAACATAAAATCTGTGCCATGGTGGAATCCATTGCAAGCTTTTCTACAGGAGTAAAAAAATTATGAGAAAACAAACCGCTGTTTATTGATCACATTTCTGGACTGAAGTATAGGAAGAACAAAAATGCACAGAACATCTTCTTGGACAAACCAACCATTCTTAGCTTAACACAGGAGCTGAAGCTCTCTGTACAATCATTCTGGCCTCCTGACTTACCCAAAGCATCAACTTAGATACTTCTTCTACTGAGCCCAAAGGGTGTCTTTGTTCACAGGTTACAGCAATACCTTCCACAAGTCCTTATAAAATAGTTCTTTAGAACACCATGCAGTTCTGACCTCCTTTAGCTTTTGCAGGGATTTGCATAACCAAGCTGGGCTATTCACCTGCCTGATCTGATACGAAAACTCATTTCCTGCTAGAGTAGGAATTTTATTTATTTTTTTAAATATGAATGCAAGATGCTGGCAGAGTAGCCGTCAAAGATAAGGAAGTATCCAGAAGTTCTAGGCCTCTTAACCAGCAAGAAAACACTAAAACTGACAGTCTGTATCTGTTGTTTTTAAAGTTGTCTAATAAACTTAATGTTTTCAAAGAGTTTAACAGCATATCTGATGTCCTACAGGTTGTTCGAAAACAAAATTTCAATGTACCTTTCTTTCCCTTTATAGTCTCCAAATAAGCACTACACACAGGTTAAACCAAGACAGGGAAGGAAGAAAATCAACAGAAATTCTCATCATTTGCACAACTGCCATCTCACGTGTTTGGAAAGGCCACAAGTATTGGGTCAAATGAAGACAAGAGGAAGCACTACGAACTCTGGCAGCTTAAATGCAAAACACAAATTAAAAATAAAACATTAAGGCAGGCCACAAGAAAGGTCTGAAGAGCAATTTGTAAAGGGCAAAGAAGCAGTTATTGACAAAGACAGAAAAGAACTGGGACATGACACAAGGATCATGTTCCTCCACAGCCTGGGGGCAGATTCTGAAGAATTTCAGTGATCCACCCAGATCCAGTTAGAAGTCAGTGTAAGGCACAAGGTTCCTGTGGTCTCACTGCTCTCGTGGTTCCCCTCCAACATGGATGACTCTGGATTGGAACAGACAGGTTTGGTGTATTTTCCATGGGTTGCTCTCCTCTGCAGTTTTACAGCAGTACAGTCTTGATATGACACAGGCATAAATTACTCTGACTAGCTTGCTGGTCTCTGAAATAAAGAGTAATTTCTTCTTTCACTCATCCTGGCAGTGTTACAGGTATTGACTTCAGTGTTTGATTCTGGTGGCTTTAAGGTGACCACATACCAGAGCCATTCAGAGGGTTCATGTTTCTCCAGTTACTTTTAAATATGTGTTTATGGGTTTGTTCTCTTCTTTCAAGAATTAAGCTTCTTCAGTACTGACACATACATTCTGCCTCAGAACATTATTCAGAACTGGTTCTTCATGATTTGCTACTTGTAGAGCAACTAAATACCCTTAAAGAATCACATCCAATTTAGCCTGGTTGGAGTCTGTTTCCCATAAGTTATAAGGAAGCATGGGGTCTTGTTCTGCCCTTTCTTCCAGCCAGGGTAACTGTAATCACCCAGAGAAACATCCCAAATCAGCTCACACTGTTCCAGTGAAAGTATTCATCTGAGTGTTAGCAGCACAGCCTCAGACAGTGTCCCACAGGGATAAGGAATTCCTGGGACCAAGGCCACTCAATAGTTACGTTGCAACTGCACATGTACCCCCAGGCTGACAGAGGCTCAGTCTGTAAACCAGACTCCTGCACAACAGAGACTGATCCCACTTTAGCAAGGTCTTCTCTGGTCCCTGGTTTAAAATTCACACCAAAACTGGTCCACAAAGGTCTCTTTGTAATTTTCTCCTCCTTATAAGTAGATCTTGCATATCAAGATGAGATCACTCTCATTTATTCTGTCTAGTTACACTTGAGTTCTCTTGATTTCATATGGATGAACTGCAATTAGTTTTGAGATGGGGGAAAAAGGGCATAGAGTAGTTCAATAGAAGTTCAGTTTTGCTCCATCCAGGATGTTGAGAGCACTTGGAGCCGTTGTCCCTGTGACTGTGTGCTTTTATGGGATGGTTTTAACAGCTGTTATAATTACACAGAATGAAAATGCAACATAAATTTGTGTGCCACCATATGTACTTCACCTGCTACGTTGACCACAATGAGTGTGGAAGCAGAAATACAGGGGAAGTTACTCTTAATATATGAAAACAATAAAAAAAACAAAGCCAAAACAAAACAAAAAAACCCCAACCAAAACAGAGAGAGACTAATTAAAGTAAATGTACAAACCCTTAGCCCTGTGAGTAATCCTTTCCCCTGCAAATCATTCACTGATGTCAGGTGATGCTCCATGTGTGAGGCAGGATTATTTACATGTCCAAGGGCTTGCGGTATTAGGCCTGAACACTATTCCAGAAAGAGTCCTCAGAGGTCTCCAGCATTATCTTCACTATTCTGCCCTCTGTAAAGCAGCCATTCAACTGAAATTCCCTCTAATAAGTTCAATTTCTTCTCTAGGCTCTCTATTACCTTTATGTTGGGTTTTAGTTGTTCTCCTGCAGTCACAGTGACTGGAACAGTGACCTAAGGCTGAATTCAGCAATGTAAGGTAACGCTGTTGCAGGAATAGCTTAGGCTGGACTTCTGGTATAAAGTCTGGTTTTATGGAGAGTCAGAGTTCATACACTGATATATAAATATAATAGACACTGATACATACTCACTCTCTCACTGAGTTCAAGCAATGCTAGTACATCACTGTTTCCTTTGAACTGCTTGATACAAGATTCCAGTGTCAAATTATCTCATCATACATGCAGAAATCTGGGTGGTACAAAGCTTTAAAGCTTTTAATATATAAATGACAAAAAAGTCACCTTTGTCATTTCTTTTCAATTGTGTAACTCCATACTAAAAAAGATGGTCTATATTGTAGTACATATCAGTAATGTATCATCATAATAAAGTCACATATCAGATTCATCCCTGTTCTAGTGAATTTTTAGCCTTGCTCCAATCTCACACTCTTTTGAGTTATATAGCAGTATATTTGGAAGATCCTTGCCACCAGCTAAGCTCGGTAGTGTCTATGCTTCTTACTATGCATCACAAAAAAGAGACAACAAAAGAGTTTTTTAGTTCAGAAGCCATCTTCTTTGACACTTGTTGAAATTGAATTGGCCCTTAAAATTGAGTGTATTAAAACATTCATGTACCAGAATACTATCAGGGAGTGAATGATATTGTTTCTCTTGTGGCACTTTGAATCCCTTCTCTTAAGCAATACAGGGAGCTGGACATGTCTCTGTGTTCCCATCTGGACCTGGACATGGAACACATGGATGCGAGCACATTTGAACCCTGTGCTGAGTGCTCAGATGCACAAGTTTTCCCAGAAATGGGGCAGTTTTCAGTTCTGCCTCCTTCTGTAGTCCCAGCACTCAATGGAGTTCCCCACTGCTGGGTTCAAGATGAAGATAAAACAGGAGCTCCTGCTCTGTGAGAGAGCAGAAGTGTGAAGTGTTCCCAGAGCCAGCTTGAAAGCACAGAAACAGGAAGTTCTGCTCAGGTGGATCTTTAGAACACACCTCATGTGGCCTCAAAACAGAGAAGGCAGCAGAAGGTGGCCTTTAAGGGCCATTTTGGTTTAGCTTTGATACAAAAGTGTGCTCTGGCATGTCTCACCAATTAAGTCATCATCTGCTGTCCATTACCCGCCAGGGCCACACAAAAACTGTGGATCAAGTTTAGGATAATCACAACCCTGCCTGATTTCCAGAACAGCACCGACTGCAGGACTGATACAATTTGGGGTTGCAAGAGAGAAACTCAGACCAATCTGTGGGATAGATTTGAAGCCCAGATTTGCAGCTGGAAGTAATCTTGGTTATTAGGCCATACCTATCACTGTTTCTAGATTCAGCATGCACACAGAGGTTCAGGAAAATCCTGCTGTTGTGGGAGCATTATACTGAGGAGGACTCAGCCTCCAGAATTTTGTGGTGTCCATTTCAAAAGGACAGAATTTGATCTGCAGTTTTGGCCAATAGCCCATCAATCATTCCCACAAGGACTGAAAAAGCAATTGATGCTGCACAGTCCTACCCAAGGGCAAGAAGGGATGAGTAACAAGGCATGTAACATAATTTCTTTGTCTGAGGAATTTGAATCTAGAAGGAATTCATCTGGCACAAATCCTCATCACTACTAAAACAAGCTTATAAATGACAAGTTTCCACCATGGCAACTCTGGATCGTAGCCTCAGCACAAGAAGCAGGAAAACCCTTCTCAATTCAGAGTCCATTCCCATATCAGCTGGATTCCCTGTGCAGTTGCAGGTTTACTTGTTGCCCTTAAACCAGATGGGATCCATAGCTTGATGCAACAGCTAGTTACCGTCATGTTGTGATGCTCAGATCCTGATTCTAAGGATGTTTTTCAAAAAGATCCACTTTCTAAACACTGATTAGACTCTGTAACAGAGTTTCATGTACCCAAAGCCTACCCATTTGTGACTGATGAAACACTGGCCTTAGTAGTGAAACACGGGCCTTAGTAATAAAACTAAGATGTAGCTGTCCAAGTGAGGAAGATTCCCCTGGAAAATGCAGGGCTTTTTAACAGCTTAGAGGGGGAGAAGAAATTCCATCTTGCCCAGTACGCATCATGAAGGATCATGGCACAATTCATGGGCAGAGGATGGGGAGCAGGTGCAGAAGTCCTGCCCAACAAGCACCTCTGATCAGCCCAGTCACTCTGCTGCAGGACGTATTTCTCCCGAGAACAGCAAAGCACCACTGCACCACTACTGCCACCTTCCCCTGATGGGCTTCCCCTGAGAAATGGGCTGGAAGTGAGAGCTGCAGTCCTGCTGAAGCATCCAGAGCCACCTGCTTGCCAAGAAGTGCTTTTTTTCTCTTGGATTGCTATCACCCCCTTTTTCTCCAAAGGTGGATTTTAGTGATAAGACCATAAGCCATGACTCAGATTTACACAAACCACTGTGAACGCCAAAGGGAACACAGCCCTTTGGGAAATTTGATTGATGTCACAGAAAAAGCCTGCAAAGAAGCCAAAATTCAGGAGTATCACTTCCAATCCTAGTGGGACTCGATTTCATTTTTTAGAGAATCATAGAGTTATGGAATTGTTAAGGTTGAAAAAGACCTTTAAGATCACCAAGTCCAATCGCCAGCCAGCATCACCACCATGTCCACCACTAAACCTTGCCCCCAGGAGCCCCAGGGACATGGTTTTTGAACACCTCCAGGGATGTTTTGAACACCTCCACCACTCCCCTGGGCAGCCTGTGCTGGGCTTTATGGTGGGTTTTTTGTTTTGTCTTGGTTTTTAAAGTACTAAAAACTGTAATTCTGATCCAAATCACAGTACTCTACATGTGGATGAGAGGGGGGAAATCCCACCATGGGTTTAGGGACACTCACATCCATTCTGTAACACTGCTGGAGCAGCTGGCCAAATAACTGAGCTATTGCATTTTAGCATGAGTCACTTGTTTGTTGTCAGCTTTAGCAAATGAATCAGTGACCCTGTGTATCAAAGTCTCTAATGTTGATTTGTTTTGATATTTTCCTAAAATGTTAAATTGAGCCATCTATTCCATTTGCCAGGTAATCTTGCAAATTATTAACACTGCAATCCATAATAAAATAAATCATCAACAGCAAAACAGAAAGGTCTTACCAGGACAAAAGCAATCATTTAATAAAGCCCCAGGCTCTAAACACTAAATTATTTCTTTCTAATTTGAGTTGCTTGTATTTCTAGTTAGGAAAATGCAATCCCAAATGAAAAGCTCTCCCAGAAAAGATCAGCAGCAGCCTGCTCTCTAGCCAGCATCTTTAAAGTTGGAGCTTCTCTGGAAACTGCAAACTCTTACTGCAGGAGAAGAGCAGCGCAACAAATCTCCCCCAAATGTGTGCTCTGTATATCCTTCCAGCTCTAAGTAACTGATAGACAATGGATCACAATGTTCTTTGCCTTCCTCCCTCAATAACAGTGTTTAAATTCAACTAACATCACTTCAGAGAAACTGTTCATAGACAATTTTTCTGGACCTGTGCTTTAGCTGCACTAACAATTTCTCCCCAAAGCCAGCCTGGTTTATCAGCAGAGTAACCCCTTGAGAGATTGCAATCTCTTGTTCTAAGAGAAACCACCAGACTCCGAAAATACTTTCTTTCTGGGACCAACACAGTCATTTATATCAATATAACAAAGAAAACATTTACTGTGAGAAAAAGCCTTCACTATATTATGAACATAATAAATTAGGGCTGGTTGCTTGGAATTCTAGTTTCATTTAGGCCACTAAAATAAATCTGCAAACATTTGCCTGAGCTCTGTTTGCTCTTCCTCTGAGGACATTAGTGCTGTAAGATCTAAAACTCCCACACATATCTCTGTTTCTTTCTATTTACCCTTTAAAAGTAGAAAAGGTCTGATCAGGAGTGCCCCATGCTGGCCTTCCTCACTTTATCAAGCTCCTTAGGGACAGACAAAAATCCTAAAAAGTTAAGATAAGGCTGCACACAGGATTTAAGTCCATGGTGGTTTTGATACTGACCTCAGATCTACATCCAAGTCTCTTCCACCCGTTTTTTAAAAGTGCAGGCTTTTAAATGAGATTTTCATCTGCCTCTGCTCAAAGTACATGCACAAATGCCACATTGTGCCATTTCAGGGGCACTGCTGCCAGGCTTAGACTGAATTTTCAGGCTCAAGGAATGCAGGAGTGGGCTCCAAAACACTTCCCTTGTGTTCTGTGAGGATTCACTTCCAATGTGGCCATTTCCATCCCAAGCACTCTCTCTGCAGGAGAAGCCAGTTGGAATTGTCAGTGCCTTGACTCAAAGTGAGCTCCTGATAGGGGATCCTCACTCCAGCGCCAGCCCAGGGTTCATTACCAGCATCTCTGCAGGCTTAGAGCTGGGAAATAGGAAATAGCTGGCACTGAGAATGAGTAGGAGTCTTGGCAACAGGTCCCGAGGCTTTCAGGCCATCCTGCCTTACAAACCCCAAGGAAACACACACCAAGGCTGCTTTTCCATCTGTAGGGCCACTGGGTATCAGTTCCCACTGCCATGGGTTCGAACTCATGTCCATCTGTGTCTCAGAAAGTGAAACAGGGAAGAAAACCTTTCAATAGGTGTTGTTAACGTTGATTTACTATCATTGAATTTCCGTAACAGCTAAAACCAGCACCATGTTAAAGGCTCTATCTGCCAATTAAGGGATTTCCTCTGTAAGGCTTAGAGTACTTTAGATTTGTACTTACGTAGTAAAAGGAATATCTTTATATAACTAATTAGATTTATATTTTTGCAACTGTTCACTTCCCTTCACAGAAATGAAAAGTTTTCTGAGTTGCTTTTCTTTAACACAACAAATATTGCATTTCATCAGACTGAAAGCCCTGTGTATTTTGTCTGCCTGCCTTATCAGGCTTGTACACGTGGCCTATATAATATGTCATGCCTTTTACAAAAGTAAATTTTTAATCCACTGCAGTCTTGGTGACCTCCCTTGGAGCATTCAAAGTACAATACAGGCTTGGTTTACATATTGATAGTCACTCCAGAACAAGATCAGTGAGCCATGGAGGTGTTTCCACATGAACTATGCTGCCAAGAGTGGGTCACACTAAAAACCACCCTGAGCACACCTGGTAACAACTCCCTGTCCTGGCAGAGCCTGGCACAGACCTCTCTGGTGCAGACAGAGCCAGCTGTGCCTCACATGATTTTCTCTGTATTCAGGCTGACTCCAGTCCCCATTCCTCCTCAGAGGACTTTCAGGCATGTCCAAGAGCACTCTATAGATTATGTATGTAGAGTCAACTTTGGCTCCCAAAAACCAGGGGCTAAAACACCTCCACTGTACAGTTACAGACATGAAAATGCTACTGAGCTCTTCAGGCATCTGGCAGCAGGTGGTATCTTTGATCCCAGTAGAATTACTTTGTCATAGTAGAGTTACTGATGCACATGAGTTACATGTGAAAATGTTGGTGGAGAGGCCATCCTGAGAGGTAGGAAACACCAAGGAAGGGCAGTCAGGCTGTAGGACTGAAGGGAAGGAGGGCAGGCAGAGCACATTCCAGGCAGCACTGACACACAGCACCATTTCACAGCCCAGAGCAGCAGGAGGTTTCCACGACAGTTGGGAATTGTTTCTTTCTGGCAGCCTGGAAGCCAGAACTGAGCGGCCCTAAGAACACCCCACAGCTCTCAGTGGGGAAAGGCTGCTTGGTTTGTCCTTAGGGCCTTGTACCCTGGGAGAAATGGAGAAGAAGCCACACCTACAGAAAGCTTACAATAAACCCCATAAAAACACCTACATATTATAGCAAGCAGTGCTGTTAAATCAAGTGAATAAGCATAACAAAGACAAGGGGCAGTAGGAGAACAGACTCCTCAGAGGAAATCAGAAATTTGCTCTTTCTGAGCAGATAGATTATCCCTGTTGGAATACTTCTGTCTTGAATGTACACTGAGCAGAAATATGGTTTCTTCCGTTTATCGGAAGAACTTCCCCAAATCACTAGCCAGTTTATTTTATTTTATAGGAGTTTACATGAAGCTGCTCTCCGGCTAGGTGGAGAGATGGATGGAAATCTTACATTTCCATGTTTTTAGCCAGTTTGTTGTTAGCTACTTGCAAAGTGTCCCGAACAGCTGATGAATGGGAAAAATCTGGAGTACTAAATAAAATTGGATCTGCTTCAGTGCCAGTTACCCTGTGCCACCTACCACCACTTGTTTTGTATACAACAGATAAACAGCACCAAGAGTTTGGGGGAGTCACTAAGGGCTTGTTTCTGTGACCCTTCTCAAGGCTGCACAGTGTTCTCTCAGCCTCACACTTCACCTACTCCTTGTGCTAATATTGTGTTGATGTTTTTAACCACCTGAAATCAATTTGTTTGAATGACCCACATCCCAATGTCAACCTGACCACAAAATCAGCAAGTTCATAAAAAACTGCTTGGACAGAGAAAGTAGGAGTCCACGGACAGGAATTTCTATCTCACTGGCAGGTTTCCAGGGAGAGGTGGCTGTGTCTTGTTGACACAGGGCTGAGCAGACAACCCCTACCAAGGGGGACACCTGCCTGGGGACACAGGGCAGGCAGAGACCTGTCCTCTGGAACACGGTCAGGAGCACAGCCAAACACTGCCCCTCCTCCTCATGATTTGTTTTCAGTCTGAATGAGGATTGCACTCTTCAAAGTGCCAGATGCACTCCCAGGACATGTAAACACTCATATTTCCTTTTAAATACTTACAGCAGAGTTGTACATGAGTTTTACTGCCTTTGCCCCAAAAGTGTGCACAACCCCTGTGCAGTTACAACATTAGTGCAGTCTTGGACTCGCCTCCTTCCCATCCAGGACCTTTCTGAACCATTCCCTTATTTCACACAGCTCTCTTGATGGGCCCTCTCCAATCCAACCCAGTACAGTGTGTGTTGTGTCCCTTCAGGGATATGGGCTGTTTACCTAAGCTTGCTAAAACAGGATTTGACCTGCAGTGTGTTGAGGAAACACACCACTGTCTTTAAAAAGAAAAGGTAGGAGGAAATCTGAGGTAATGTATCCCTCAGCCAGCCTTTAATCCCTTGGAAACTCATGCACAAACAAATATGAGACAAGAAGGCACCAAGTTATGTCAAAGCCATGCACATTCTTGGTGGGGCGAGTGGCCCAGTGGCAGGAGGGGAAGCCACAGAGGTTTCTTCCCTTGCCTTGGTGAGGCACATTCCCACAGGACATTCTGAGAAGGACCTATCACCTGGAGTGTAGCTACCAAATCACGGGTGTGCAACTCGCTGAAAAAATTCCTCTCCAAATGTAGCCATCAGGAGAAGATTTACTGTCAGACCCCAGGGGTGTTGCAAGTGGGATTGTATCATTTCGGATGAGTCTAAAAGTGACATTTTAATGCAGTGACTGCCATGAGAACAGAGAAACTTCATTTATAAAATTTGCAAAGCAATTGCAGATACTCTGGAAGCCAGGATCAAAACTCAAAGTTGTCTTGACAAAATTAAAATAAGGTCAAAAAGCAAAGAAACAGGACCCTCAAGAGACTATCTGACCATAGGATCAGTTCTGTCAATACAATTGCTTCCAGTAGTTTGTCAAACTTACTCTTAAAATCCTCCAGTGGTATTCCACGTGCTCGCTCTGTGTTTTGGATTTTTTTCCCAAGGCATAAGTACATTTACTCCTTTTCCAAAAATCAACCCAAATCTCCCTTAATGTAATTAGAGTCTTTTTTTTTTTTTTTTTTTTGGTCTTGTCCACTCTGGATAGAGAGGACATACTGTTTCCTTTCTTTTTGCAGCAGCTCTTTAAGGCCTTCAGATTTATGTCCCACTCTCCTTCTTTCAGTTGCTTTTAAACTGGGAGAATTGGGGTTGTTTTAACCTTTCCCTGAGAACCATATTTCTTAGACCTCTGAGCACCGTCAGTGCTTCCCTCTCAGTGCTCTCCATGAATGTCTCTCCTGAAATGTAGCATGCAAACCTAGACCAGGTCCTACTAATGCTGAGTAGAGCAGAAACATTACACTTTTTCAAATAATGCTCCTCCTTGCACACCCTCACGTGACATTTATCTTCTCGACCCCAGCAGGCTATTACTGATTAGCACTCACTTGGTGACTCCCTCTCCCACCCTCAAATCCTTCTCTGCAGAACAGCTGCCTTGGGACACAGGGTCAAACTAAACCTCTTGGAATCAAACCAGAAGGTATAAGGGCTCCAAAGCCAGATATCCATGTCTCCATTTTTCCAGGGAAAGGCCAAATGATAGGGAAGGTTTAAGCATGGTTGGTGGCACAGTTTGGCTGTTCTACAGGATTGGCAAATGCTGTTGGGTTTTGGCTGCCAGGAGGCAGAACAAGTTTTGTGGTTTATGCACGTGGATTCATCACTGTGACATGGAGTTGATTTCCCAAAATACAGACAGCACAAGACCACCGAGATGCCCCCTCCTGGCACTTTCCTGTGAGTGACATTTCCTTCCAGCACCTGCACAAACCTGACTGATCCTGATCCTTTTGGAATCAAAGGGACACCCCGCTTCCCAAGGAACTCGATTCAATCCCAACATGTCACCTCACTGCAGTCCACAACCTGTTCCCTGGGGCTCTGCAGGGAGATCTTTGTGCAGGCAGTGCCTCCTTTGATCCCTAAGCTCTGGGCTCTGGCAAACCAGCTGCGTCACTGGGTCAGCTGAGATGATCTGAACCTTTAGATCTGTTCCTTTGCTGTTGTTTCCAAGAGCATTGTTTGGGAAGCTCCTTTTTAGGCACTGCACTACTGGCTGGGGCATTTCCTCCCTTTGCCCAAGCCCTGAGCAAGCAAGGAATACACAAGATGTTTCTCCCCGCTTTGTCTTCCTTTCCTATATTTCAGTTCCTCTTTTGTTCACACCCCCCCCCCCCAATCTCTTTCACTTTCTTCCTCTTTCTCTCTTCCTTCCTATACACAGAATAATAGAATGGTTTGGGTTGGAAGGGACCTTAAAGATAATCTCATTCCACCCCCTTCCCCTAGCTCAGCTTGCTCCAAGCTCCATCCAGCCTGGCTTTGGACACTTCCAGGGATCCAGGGGCAGCCACAGCTTCTCTGGGCACCCTGTGCCAGGGCTTCCCCACCCTCACAGGGAACAGTTCCTTCCTACACACCCTGCCCATTTCAGCATACATCCCAGCTACAGCTAACAGCCCTAAGCCTAGACCATTAAAGACTCAATTATTCAGATATTCTCCATGCACCACAGCAGGCCAGCATCCCAGTTCCTGTTTTCAGTGATGTCAGAAAGTCAATGCTTTAAAAGCCCACAGGCATTCTCAGCAAATACCATAATCCCATTACAGATGGGATTTCTATTTAATTGGAAATAAACAAGCAGGCAGAACAGCCAAACAGCTCTCCCCTACCCCCAAGCCAGGCTGTCACCCACCACTATTCCAGCTTAAAATCCATATGCATTATTAAAGACACTTGGTAAGTGTGACCACGCAATGCTCCAATCCTACATTTATCTATGGAAAGGTGACGTGTAGGAACAAAAGCTTTTCCTCATTGCCCTGTTACAGTCACAGGTAGAGGAGCAAGTCAACCCATGTCAGCTGCAGGTGACTGATCATTTGTCAGGGAGAGCACTAAAGGCAGTGCCAATCCTGCTGGAGAAGGAAGGCTGGGGTCAGCCACTCCCAGTAATCCTCAGTGAGCTCTGCTGGGCTGACGTCTGTCACACTAAGTCACTGATGGCCAAGGAGATGGAAATCATGCTGAAGCACTCATGGATGGGAACTCTCTCCAGCTGCCAGAGTGGAGAGAAAATAGGTGATGTAAACCACAGAAAGAGCTGCTTCAGCTGGAAGCTTTCCAACAGAAAAGCAGGATTCCAGACATTGTGAAATACACTAAGTTTTGTATCAAATAAGATTTTAGCAAATCTTCTATTTAAATCTTTTCTTGCCCTCAAAGATAATAAAAATGTCAGTTTTCCACTTTGTCATTTCCATCTCTTTCCCCAGAAAGTCCTTTTCCAGCTGTCTTTCCAATACTTTCTGCAAAAGTAATGATGTCAAAAGGAAAACATGCAAAGGAAAATATGTAAGAGATCTAAACATCATCCTGCAAGCCTCATCCAAAATAAAACAAAAAGAAAAATAGAGGGAAGGCAAGGAAAAATTCAAGAATGAAATAAATTTTTTTTTTAAGTCATTTATATGAATATAAGACACATAAGACAATCCAGTTCACTTTCAAACAGTTTTCATCATAAAAAGCCACACAGGAGAGTAAAAGCTCCCACCAGAAACACTTCACCCACACTTCTGAAGAAGATTTTTCAGAGACCCTTAGCCACAAGCTGCAATGCCCAAAAAGAGAGTACATATAATAAATCTTCTCATCTCACTCCATCAGAGACACTACAATTTTTTTTTTATTATTTTTAAAGTTTTTTTCTTAGAAGCTTCCAAATTGTGCAGTACTGCCATTGCTCAGGTTAGGTTACACAGTCTGAAACCACCAGCAGACTACCAGTCTGGTTTTCTTTATCTTCCTCTTCATTATAAGAAATCAGACAATAAATAGAGCCTATAAAAATCGAGCCAGGAGAATTCTGCAGTTCTGTTTCACCTGAAGAAAGTCAGGGGCATAGGCTCACAGAGCATCTCATAGAAAACTAAGGGAGAGTTGGCAGAGTAATCAGAAAGCACAAATCTAGAAGCAGTTTTATAGCGAACTTCTCACCAAATCTTCCACTTCTCCTTAAGTCTTTAGGCAACGGATCCTGTTTTCATCTATTTTATGATGCTCTTTTGGAACAGACCTAAATTTTTTAAGGAAAATGGGGACAGAAGCTGATTTTAGTCTAGGAACAGTCATTAAAATTCTAAAAATACTCTAGGAAAGGTTAAAAACTAACCAAAGGTTAAAATTAAACAAACAAAAATCATGAGATTATCTTAAAATACGGATCAGCAAGTCCTTGCCAGTGGTGAAATGCTTACAGGAGCTCCACTGCATCAATGGCAACACTTCTAGCAGCTTTTGTTATTTCTACTAAGTGATCAGGATTTGCAAACATATTCGTTTAAAGTATAAAAACTACATATATAAATGTGTGTGTGTGTATAAAAACAAAGTAAGTAGGACCCTTAGCAAGACCCTTATTACTGAGATGAGGAATAAGCAACAATAGAAAGATGCTCTTCCCCAAACTTTTGGTATTGCTTGTTTTAGTTAGATCCTAAAATACTGTGAACCTGTTGAAAGACAAATATTCTGGGCAGACATTTGAATTGTCTGTCTGTAATAAGAATGCACTCAAACAACAGAACTGGTATTCTGCCAAGTGCATCTAAACTCCCATGAGGACTCAGCTCTTGTTGTGGTAAATACAGGACACCTTCCTCTGTGCTGGAATCAAACTACCTAAGGAATGGTTAAGGGTGTCCACCTGGTAAATTATTTGTCTTACTTCAGAGTAACTTTCCCACCTAAGCTTCACTGTGTTTATTCTTCTCTGCATGGGTGGTTTCCATGGGGTCTGAAAAAATAACTGAATAAAAAAATATTTTATTTTATTGCTTGAGAATCTTTTGGATTTTGCTAGAGCAATTTTCCCCTTGAATACAATGAACTCATTTTCTAAGCATGGCAGCTACTCCTTTCCTTATCTGTGTTGCCTTGGAAACACAGGAAAAGATTAATTTTCTTAAGCAGGCCATTGATTTCCTCTCCTGTCTATACTTCCACTATATCACAGCTGCAAGACTTATGCTCCAGTGAAACTGAAAGCTTGCCTCAATGTCATCAAAATACTTGGTAGCAGTAGGTGCTACTGGTAGCATTCTTCCCTTCCTATGCTTCATCCATGCCTGGAATATTAGAACAGAAAAAAAGATCAATATACACATCCAAGTCTTTACAAATTCGGGGGAAAGAATGCAGCTGAAAGAATTCAACTGCTTGATCCAGCCAGCATTTGCTGTTTCATTTGCCTTTTGCACTGTCCTCTCCTTCCTCTAGATAACACTATGAACATGAAAAATAGAACAATCCAACATTTAAAATTAAACTCCACAGATTTTCATGCTGACTTGACTGAATTGGACACTGAATCTGACCCAGCACATGGAAGCAATTTGTGGATGACACTGACTGTATTTCTATTTGCAGCAGAAAGAGTGAAAGGCCTGGAAAAGGCCAATGTTTCTGGTTTCTCAAGTAGGTGCAAACTAAAGGTTCTCGTATGTTACCAGGTCAGCAATCTTGACTGAGCAACAGCAATTCAGAAACCCTGAAATCCATTGTCTGATTGCTGACAGTTGACCAGCTGAGGATTCCCAGGTTGTCTGCTCAGTGCAGGACAGAGAAAGGCTACAGAGAAAAACCTTTGTGAATAAGATGAGCATCTACATAAAACATCTGAACAACATCAGCATTTGTTGCTCCTCAGCCCTAGCACACCCAAGCCAGCAGAGTTAACCAAAAATTCACACTGAATATTTCCCAAAGATCACATCTTTAGTTTCACAGGGCTTGCAGCAACAAATCACCAAATCCGTTCATTGTCCATTCACAGTAAA
This sequence comes from Coloeus monedula, assembly GCF_965178545.1. Lineage (NCBI taxonomy): Eukaryota > Metazoa > Chordata > Aves > Passeriformes > Corvidae > Coloeus > Coloeus monedula. The sequence continues at coordinate 4,430,291 of NC_138789.1, forward strand.
TACTGGGGACTAAAGAGGAAAAAAGGCTCTAGGAAAATGACTGTGATTTAGCCCCTGAAGGGCCACAGAACACATGGGGTGCATGGAACCAAAATACAAACTTTGCTACTGATTTAGGGAGAGTAATATATAGCTGAGCATTTACGCCAAGACCTGTGGGTAACCTATGTCTCATCAGGGACACCTGCAAGAATGAAGAGAAGCAAGGCAAACAAACAAACCCCACTGCAAATCTAGGCCTATAATCTTGTAAAATGCAGGTTTAAGCCCATCAGTGGAGCTCAGCAAGTTCTAAGTCAGTTCACTATTTTTAACTGTCCAACATTAAACAGTAAGAGACAGCATTCCAAGGAAAGGTTTATCCATGTTAATCATTTCCCATGGAACCACTGACAATTTAGTAGGAAATAACAGTGCTGTAGATACCTACGTGTGCACTCATTGCTCACCAGTCTTGTATCTTAAGAGCCTTTCAGCAGGGACTCTACAGGAAGCAAGGCAACTGGGAAGTTGTTTAACCCGTCACTAGGAAATACTAATTTATCAGTAAATAAAAAATTGAACACCATTGTGACATTATTGAATTGAATCAATGATTCTGTGATTTTTAAAACATATAGAACTCTATGATTCTTGTGGGTCCCTTCCAACTCAGGATATTCTGTGATTCTGTGATTATAAAATCCTTATATTAATGTGATATCCATTTATTGGTGACTGGTGTTTAACTGTAATGGCACACAGGCAAACAGTGCTGCATTTTGGGCAAATAGGACTTCAATCATCCAAGGGAGATTTTTATGAATGGTATTAGGTACTTTGAGAATCAAGCTACTCCAGGTTGCTGTTCATCCCGTGACCACGCCCCGTGCTCTGTACCAGCTCCCAATGTAGTTCCTGACGTGACAGGATCTCCAAGGCCCACAACGTCCCAGGGAATGGGGACACAGAAAATACTGGCGTGTTTTTATTGACTTAGAGTCAGCAGTGGCGAACCAGCATTGACAGCTGGAGATAAATGTAACCTACATCTGGCGAGGGACATACCAGGAAAAACAGGAGAAGTGGGGCAACAAAAGGGCAATCTCAATTAGCTTTTACTGACCCTGTTGCATAAACAGCAGCCTCAGTGCAGAGGTCTAGATGCATTTTTTTTCCTTTGTTTGTTTTCCAAAACATCCAAGGATATTCCATCCTAACTACATGTGGAGCACAGCACGGAGCCAACCTTAACACTTTTGAACACAGAGCAGCACAGAGAGTAGCTGAGTAATAGTCTGGGCACAGGGTTGAGCAACTTCTGGGGAAAAATAACAACTACATACTTGCAAATTAAGTTCAGGAGAAAAGCTTTCATCAGTCCCACAATATTTTCAAAGGCAAATTCTATTTTTACCGTGTGTTCCCTTACTATGCTTACCACAGCGAGAGTCCACCACCAATTCCACTGGCAATAAAAAGGGCATTTCTAAGCAGTTCTGGGTGCTATAGGAGGTATTTTCTTTCAGAAGAGACTTGCAAAAAAAAAGGGTTTAAAAAGGCACTGAGAAGAGGCTGACATTCATAGAATCATAGAATCCTGGAATTGTGGAATGGTTTGGGTTGGAAAGAACCACCTTGTTCCACCCCCTGCCATGGGCAGGGACACCTTCCACGATGCCACGTTGTTCCAAGCCCCGTCCAGCTTGGCCTTGGACACTTCCAGGGATCGAGGGGCAGCCACAGCTTCTCTGGGCACCCTGTGCCAGGGCCTCCCCACTCTCCCAGGGAGCAATTCCTTCCCAATATCCCATCTAACCGTGCCCTCTGGCAGTGGGAAGCCGTCCCCCCTTGTCCTGCCCCTTCGGGCCCTTGTCCCAAGTCCCTCTCCAGCTTTCCTGGAGCCCCTCTAGGTACTGGAAGGCTACTAATTAAAGCACTCCTAATTAAAAATGGCCCAAGAGGAGATGCAAACAGTGACTGGATACTAAATTTATTATCTGAGGAACAAACTTCATGACCAGCACAGAGACACCATCAATTAATTTTATCTAGCAAGGGAATGTTCATTGATCAAAATTTATGCCAAATCTCATCTGGCCAGGTGTTAGTGAAAAGCCAAGAGGAGAAGGGGTGATGGTATTTACTGTTCTAAACAGTGTCTGTAACAGATATTAAAGAATAAATCTTAACATGGAGGCCAGTAAGTAGAGCTGGGAAGAGTCACTGCCACTGCCTACCAGACTTTCTGTTCCATGTCTGGAGACAGCAGCACCCTTCTCCTTGTCCACAAGTTCTTTGAGGAAGCTGAGTTTTGCTTTTTGATTTTTTTAAGCATTCTTTTCCTGACCTTCCCCTCATATTTCACAGTGTTTTCACCCTGCTGGTAGGAGGTGCCTTCTGAGGCACTGACGTCTGCATAGCTGACGTCTATTCTGACTCATCCACCCCTGACTGTTACAGCACTGGCCACATCTCAGCTCAGGCACAAAGCTTAAGGTGAGAGATGTCAAGTGTGCTGCAGCCTTTCCCAAGGAGAAACAGCATGGAATGAGCCATCCCTAATGTGCATATTAAAGGACACCTCTTTTTCCAGCCTGGCAAGGAATACTCTTTGAGGCAAAGTTTTAGAACAAACAAAGATAGATTTTAGCCATGTGACTATGGAAAATAAACATCTTTAGTTAACACACCTCACTGTTCTGAGTGCATTAAACATGCCAACCAGCCTTTAATGGAGCTGCAGCACTGTCAGAACTTTGCCTCAGACAAAAGCTGTCCAATTCTAATTCCTTAATCATCTTAACTGAGATACTTTAAGCCCGAAGCACTGATTTCTTGGCAATATTAGCATTTCCAGGTAATTACAGTACTGGGTATTTGTAAATCAAATACAGACTCACACTATATGGAAAGCAATCCTAGAGCCTGCTTCTGATGTTGTACCAATAAAAATTACTCTGGTAATAGCTCTTTAATGCTATTGACTGCTGGAGAACTATAAATGACTCACACAAAGGACAAGATCAGAATTTGAGTCGATGTCATGACCAGCCGTAAGAATATCACTTGTATGTAGCAGGCAGGTAACGTTTTGGCTCTCCGAAGTGCTTGACATACACATTAGATAACAAATACCATCATCCTGTAAGCAGTAGGAGCATTGTCCATCATATATTACAAGAAATATTGTAGAAAACCAGTGAAGCAGTAGAACCAAAGTTTACTCCGAATGAAGCACCACAGACAAGGCACAGTTCAGTCCCAGCCTCTGCAAACCAACCACTTTAACTGTGCCCTCAGCTGACAAACTCAGACAGGTTTAGGCCAGCAGGAGTAGGAAAACTCAGCATTTTTCTAGTTTTTGGTCCTACTATCAGGAAACAAAACTATATAATTATTGCCACTGAATCTCAAGTGCTGATCCTTGTACAGAAAGCAAGGTAAAACCTCAAAAAGCAAAATTGGGACAGGAGAAGGGAATCCAGTATTGGATATCTGTGATCATCTAACTCTGTAAGACACAGCTTTCCCAAATAAGGGCAATTATAGAAACTAAAAGGTGAAATAAGTACACAAAAGAAGAGGGGGTTCCTCACAAGTACTGTGGCCACCGTGGACCCACTTACACATTGGGAAATGCCTTCCTGGCTACCCCAGCTGCACAAACCCCAGAAGGATCCCAGGAAGAACTCTGTGGAACTTCCAGAGATTCTTACAGAATTGTCCTTTCTTCAGTATGCATTTCAGAGAAGGTTGTAGTAAGAACTGTATTTTTACATTCAGTGCAGCACAACACCAAATTAAGCTGAGCATGAGCTGTACATTGTTACAGCCAAACAGGAAGTGAGACTTGCTCCACACATTTTCTGCTGTGTGTCTCTGCCATAGCACTAGAGGGGCTCATTAAGAGCCCATTTAAAAGCACATCACTTTCCATTAAACTCCTTGATTCTCACAGGAGCTCAATTGTTTCATCCTTATTAAATTCTTGAGAACTTGTCCATGAGAGTATTCTAACAGAGGCTGACAAACTGTGAAGATTTCAAAGATATTCTAAGCATTAGATTATTTACATCCATAAGAACACTTTGCTCCAGACAGTGAAATTAATTTGAGCTGGCTTGCCCTAAATTTTTTTCCAGCTCCTCAAGAGATTTTGCTACTGGATTTAACAATATCAATCTGGCAAAGAACAAAGTACCACAAGATTTGTAGAACAATCTGTAAATCACATCTAGAATAAAAGTTCATGGAATTATATCTTTTTGAAATAAAGGAATTTTAATTCAAATAATAAAGTGGAAAAAAAGAGTGATATTCTTTCCACACAGTTAGTACTTAGTTAGTAGTTAGTTGGGTTTTTTTCTCTGTAAAATATCTTTCGAAACTATTATTTGACTACTTTTGCCAGCTACAGGTAGGGCTGGGAAGAATATAAAAAAGAACACTCATAACTCAAAATTGGATCAGCTTCACCCAGCACTTGCTATTGAAAGTCTGCAGAAGGGTGCCACAATATCAAATACATTTTAAACTTGCTCCTTTCTCACTAGGAAGAGCATATCAAAGCTCTTTGACAGTGAGAGCTTCTCCTGGAACAGCAGCAGAAGTTCTGGAGCCATCATTGTCCCTGCAAGGATGAACAGGGTGTTAGTTCCACTTCTGGGAGATGTGGGTGTTCCAGGTGTGCTGAGGTTCTTACTGCACTTCTAACTCTCCAGCTGCTGCCTGGCCTCATAACAGGAATAACAGACCTTTCTTTCCAGTCCTCTGTGGTGAAGACATGGCAGTTGTCCAGAAAATCTGCTGCAAACTCATTTTATCATGAAATTCACTATGGATTTCAAGGACAGGGAAGACAAGGTAGTATCTTTGTCTTTACCACAGGTTTTTGGTCCTTGAAAACTTAGGTTCTTCTTCAGTCTCCTTTTCCTTAAGCAACAGAATTCTCATGCTTTTCTTCACAGAAAGGGCTGTAAAACATGGGCACAGGCTGCCCAGAGCAGTGGTGCAGTCCCCATCCCTGGAGGTGTTCAAAACCCATGTGCATGTGGCACCTGGGTACAAGGTTTAGTGGTGGACATGGTGGGGGTGCTGGGCTGATGGTTGGACCTGGTGATCTTAAAGGTCTTTTCCACCCGTAACGATACCCTGATGCCTCAGACACCTTATTTTCCATATCCATGATAACTCCCACCACTCAGCTGGGGACTGTTGGCATCGGTCCACTTCCATCTCATTCTTGCAAGGCACATTTCAAACACTGAAAACTGAACAACTCCCTTGACTGAAGGCCTTGTCAAAGGCAAAAGCCCTTCCCTGAGACCACTAAGAAGGATTTTGCTATGTGAAAAAGAGACCCAGACCTTAGGTTAGTGCGGCTGAAGTAAAGGAATTATGGTCAATCCTATGGTGAGAGAATGACAAAAAAAGAAATGCTAATATTGCTTTTCAGCTGCAGATTTCAATGATTAGTTGTAATTGTATGAAGATGTTTTCAGTACTTGAAGGTACCTCATTGATTATCCCTTACAAAGCATGGGGAATTACAGATGGCACAGCTCTGTTTCACATATTGTGTTAGACAACCATGACTGGAGTGACCCCAAACTGCCATGACAAGGCATTTAACACTCATTTCAGGCCAAATGTAAAAAATATATTCAGATGACTAAAGATGCAGATTGAAACCACTCAAATGATTAAAGCTAATTAAATTCAGCATGCATATACAAGTATGATCTTGTACAGAGTTGTAATGAAAATAGTGTTCATTAGTTTGGGAATTATTAAATCAACATTTTGAACAGCTTCAGGAAAACAGACACAGCAAGAACTGGGCTTAGATGAAGACTTTCATAAAATCATCAACTTAGTGGTTGGCAGCTGTCAAAAAGTGAAGTCTCAGGAGCTGTTACAAAAGCAATACATCATGAAACAGGCAAGAAGAATAAACCATTACATACATTCATGGATCTTTCATATTGAGTACTCTGGGAAGCTTTGGTGAAACAGAAAACATGCAAAGTGGAAAAGGGTCAAAGGAGAGCAAAGACAATGATGAAATGTATGGACAGACTTCCATATGGGGATTGATTGAGTGGAAACCCTGCAGCACAGGAACGGTTTGATTTACAGGGGATATTTTAGAAGGTTATGTATTCTTGAATAGCCTGGAGGAGGTGAGTAAAAATCAACTATCCCTCTCATGCACCAGTTCTTGTGCTGGAAGAGGAAGGGAAGTTAGCAGAAGTTGGGTTCTGAACAAACCAAGGCTGTTGTTCTTTCCAAAGCACTTGTTCAGCTCTTTCAAAGTACTGTAAATTCTGTGTATCTACAACATCCTCTGGTGAAGAGTTGTACAGGTCTACCACAAGCTACAACTCCCTTTGAGTTTTGGCTGTGGAGTTCTGCCCAATCAAACCTCACATGGATGTTGTTCTGCACCTTTGTTGTCCTTTCCATTTGCTACCTTTTCCATTTTTAATAAGCAAGAAGCTTACACGAGCTCCCAAAGCAACTGGACAAACGCTTAGCAAGAGCTGCAGCTGGGATTATAAAAGTGACAAATCCCATCAGATCTGCCTAAAAAATGGCTGGGAGATCACATGGGATTAGGCAGAGGAAGAAAGGGAGAGGGAAAGGTACGATACACACTATTTTTGCTTTTTTCTTGGCACTCATCCCCTTCTGGCCACTGTCAGAGTCAAAGCAGTGACCAATTTTGTCCCAGTCAGCATGTCCGTTCCTATGCTGGCTAAAATCAGAGTGAAATTTAAAAAACCAAATGTTTTAATGGGCTCTTATCTAATAAAAAACCAAACAGTATTTGTTGTTCTGCCTTGAGCTGTTATATTTGGAGCACCATTAGCTAGGAATTAATTAATAATAATTGGAAAACCCTTACTGTGAATCTCGCTATAGAGTTTATGGTTTATCAAGATGTTTTGTGAAGATGCATTCTCATGACTCAGATGTGAGGATAATGTTTCCTTCAGGACAACTGCAGGTTCCCTGCCATGACTCAGTGTTGTTATTTTTTCTCCATGCTAAGGGCACAGCTGGTTTGCAAGAACAAGTGACCAGACTGATGGATTTTCATCATGACCAAAACCAGAGGGGATGGATGGCTTCAGCTTCTCACACAGTTTTAATGCTATCACACAAACTGGCCATAAACTGAGCTGAAAGACACAAACAAGTCACTCCAGAATTTGGAGTATGTCCAATATTCTGACACACAGATGTTGTGAAAACATCTTACTCCTTACCTTTGATAGGGCAGATGCCAGAAACCTGTGATTTTGTGTTGTAAAAAGCTGATAAGCACGCACAGATGCTTCCTGTTTGATACTGTAGGGTTCAGCAGAGCCCTTAGTATCAGCAGACATTGACGAACAAACTCTTTTATCTTTGCTGCTACTTTGAGTCCTTTGATCCTCTTATTTCAAATCTGGATCCAAAATTTCCCAATTTATCTTTATTTTAGGCTCCTGAGAGAGAAAACAATCCTTTAAAACCCATGAAACTCCTGAGTAGTAATGAAACCTTGTATTTTGAAAACATTTTTCAATCCCAGCAGCATTCTGAGGGCAAGGCTCAGGACTACTGTTTCTAAAGAAGAGGTGGTTCTCTATTGTATCAATACAGGCTCAAAGCTTGTTGACCTTTTTTGCCTCCTTCCCTGTACAGAAAAGGTTCACTTCAAGCACCAGGCAAGCCTTGGAGCTCTCCTGTTCACATTTACTCTGCCGTTTAAACACCAAAAATATCCACCTTCAAAAGAGTAGTGTGAACCAATGTTTCTGTGGTTTTCTATCAGGCACCCAAATAAAAGAAATCAGTGCTTATATTTGCAAAGCTATTTGCTACATGAGATTACAGGCCAAAATGCTGTATTTATAAATTCCTTTGCCTGGCAATATTTGGGGAGCAGCAGGAAGAAAACTTTCAGTAGACAAACAAGCTCTGTGTAATCAGGAAGTTAGTAAAACCCTGTTGTGGAACAGCAGCATAAGCTGCATAAACACTTTTACATTTCATGACTGGCAAACAAAAGAGAATTCCTAGATTTAAAAAGGGAACAACTAACAGATCAAAGTGAATTAAAAATGCATTTGCTGCCTGCCCTTTAGAAGTTCCCAGCCTGTGAGCCTGCAGGCACAGCCACTAGCAATCACCCACAGCCAGCCAGGTGCCACTACGGACCAGGCAGTGGCAGCACCTCAGAAAACAGGTAATTAAAACATTACAAGGCTTCATAGATCCCTTTATTCATAAGTAGACTAAAAGAACTAAACCAAGCCTTAAACCCATCAGCAGCAAGACCTTATTTCGAGCATAAATATCAGCGAGTGACATCACAGAGGAGAGACTTCACCTCCAATCCAATTTACATTGTCTGATCTGCTCGGGAGACAAACGCTCTTAATTCCTGCAGGGGTAACCTCGGAGCAGTTTCCCAGGCTGATCACCTTGCCTTTGTAGACCAGGCCAGCTCTGCTAGCCCCGGAGCTGTGACACTGACCTTAGCTGGGCATTTGGGTCACTCCTGGTTGGCCTCGCTGATTCCACACACAGGAGGCCCACAGCAGCTCTCTCACAGGAGGGGAGGAACTGTAAAGCACCTGTGAACAGCACTCAGCATTGAAGCTACAGAACAACGTAGGCTGCCAACAGAAAAGGCCTTAGCAGGAAAATACATTGGCTGGGTTGATGGGTTGAGATTTTTTTCACAGAATGCATGACTGGGGGTTGTTTGTTTGTTTGTTTGTTTGTTTTCTTCACAAGTGTTGTGTGCTATTATAGAAACGTAAAAGCTTAAATCTGATTTTTTCCTGAGCTGCAAACACAGTATTTCCCCACCCTCTTTATTCAAACCACTCTAATCAAAACTGTCGCTTGCTGTGGTCAGACACTTAGGAAACACAGCAGTTCCCAAAAGTCTGTGGAAAAGTTTATTTTTTTCTTTGCCTACGAGGACCGTATTTCCTTTTAGCCCTGTCATACTGCTCTTTCCACCAGATGGTTTGCTGGTTCCTATTCTAGCTAAGAGGGATTTAACCAGCTTGAATTAATCCTTACAGTTGTCATTGACTAAGTGTTAATGCTCTGACACTTTTAATCCTTAGGGATTTCTTTCCCCTCTGCCCCCACCCTGCCATGTGGAAAAGGAGGGAGGGAGGGAGGAGGGCACTCGGGGTGTTGAGCTGACAGAACACAACCCCCTGCTCCAGTTCAGCAACAAAGTTACAGGCACTCACCTGCGTAATCCGTCCCGGGACACTCACGTGGCAGATAAACGAGGGCCAAGGAGTTTCTATTACCGTAGGGAAAGGCAAAAATTTGAGTGATTACATGTGAAGCAGGAGCACATGTACGTATGTAAGATTTAGCTTGTCACTTTGTAGCTTACTCGGGGTATTTTGTGTCTTCCACACTGCCCAATTTTTAAAATTTTCCGATTTAATGTATTCCCTGGTTTCTGAAAAGTAGAATTTTATATAAAGTAGCTTTCACCCTGGGCTGCTTTCCTCCTAGAGTCCGTATTTCCTTGTTGTACTGTTGAGCTCATGAACCCAGCACACCTGGATGCCCTCTGTGTGCATTAGAAACACCTCCTGGAATCTGGGACATTAGATATCACTGATCTCCACAAACTCATTATCATGCACACGCCAGATTCACACTGACCTTTTTACCATGCTTGGAACTCAGCTGCACCACTGACAAACTCCCACCTTCCCTTCCCACTGTCCCTCAGGAAAGCATGGGTTACTGGGTGTTCTCAGGAGGTACGGGGATCACCTGGCAGGCATTTACCATTCAGGAAGAGATGATAACGTTTGTCACTTGTTTAGCAACAGAAGCAAATATTCAGGGAAAAAAAATGGATTCAGTTAGAATTTAAGAAGCCTCTTTGCTACTGCTGGAGCTCCTCTATAGCAAACCTTGCCTCCAGAAAACATCTGAGCTCCTTCTGCAGGGCTACAGGCAGCAGTCTGGGAAGCATCCATAGAAAGCAGGGCAGTTATTCAGGGGCACTGTTCCCACTGTCCTTGCAGGAAAGCTACACGTAACAGAGAAATTATTTGGACTATTACATCAGAAACCATTTACTAGAGGAGTTATTTTAAACCACACAGCACCAGGTCTGCTTAATTGTGACAAAACACACAGTCAGCCTGCCACCCCTAGATTTGAAAGCAGCTGTATTTGAATTATTTTGAAAAATGCTTTGATTGAAAGATTTATAAATGGTCTCAGCAGCAACCAGACAGCCCTAGACATGCTACCTTCAGTAAACTAAACGTGAAGTTAATTCAGCAGAACTTAGACCATGATCTCACATCCACTGAGCTTAATAACCATTCACAAGTATGAAACTAATACTTCAGATGTTTGCAGGAAGAAGGTTTTAAATAAACATTTCCAGGTAGTGAATGAACAATTTCAAAAGAAAATATAAGCCTTCTCTGGTTATGGCTGGGATCCCAAAGGAGCCATTCATAGTTCCAATTTTATCTTTTCTGTCAGCTGGTTTTTTACTTTTTGCATTAGCATTTTAAGGAGCATAACCGAAGTGTTTTAACAATAGAAGTATATATTTATTCTGTTTTATTCTACTTTTCTGAAAAAAACCCTACTACTCCTACTTTCTAGAAGCAGCAAAGGAATTTTTTCTCAGATTGTTCTTCAAGCAGCAACAGGGCATGCAAGAGTTCTACCCAAAAATGAAGCAGGTGGAAACATGCTGGTCTAACGGAAACCTTAGCAAGGCTGCAGCTGGCATGACCAGCCTCCAGTGGTAGAGTTTGGGTTATATTTATATTTCCCTGTGTGTATAATTTCCAAAGTGCTCTCCTACCCCTCCACATGTTTATACACTTTTTGCCTTCTCTTTTTTCCATATGCCCAACTTTACCTGGACCACTTTTCTTTCCCACTGCACACCTGGGCTCTGGCCTCTCACTCCTTCCACAGAGGAGAAGATGAACAAACACAACTTTTCAATCCACTTCTGTGAATTATGGCTCCAGAATTTATATGTCACATTAATTTTAAGCAAACACTTGTCGACTCTTTTAGTTTTTTGGGGTACAATTTTAAGGTTGAGCCGTTCAGAAACAAAAGTTCTCTTCACCTATCTCTGGGAGCATCTCTAGGAACTGAGATTTTCTCAGTTTTTCTGAGAAAAGGTTTTCTCCTTTCCCATTTGGAGCAAAAGTCCTCATCTGGTCCATCTCTCCCTGTCCAAACTTCTCATGAAATTACAGCTGCGTCAGCATCTGCCGATCTCGGCGCAGGTGCTTTTGCTCACGAGTTGAACACTCCACCCCCCATATCTTCATGAAATTACAACAGGATACTCTGATATATCATAGCTTCACAACAGAATTTCAGCTTTAAGCATCTCCTCTCTCTCTTCCCTCAGGTTTTCAGCTCTTCACAGCACTAAAAGGGTTAATCTCACCTAGGCCTTGCAGCTGGAATGTGGCTTATCGCAAGGGAGGAGGGGGAGCCGGGCCACTCTGGCTGCCCACAGCAGCGCTGTGGGGGGTTCCACGGCTGGAACAGGTCCATGGCTCCAGGATGGCCGTGGCCTGGCCCGGCCTGGCCCAAGCAGGGCCTGGCCGGGCCCGCTGGCCCCCACACGGGGCCCGCAGCCACCTGTGCCAGCACCGGAAACGAGAGAGGGGCTCTGCCTCGAAGTTTCCTATTCATAAGTGTGTATCACAGAGGCGGTCACAACTCTAAGTGGCTCAAAGAATTGTCCATATTCAAACTGGCCAGCTGATAGGTTCTGTTAGGTCACAGAGGAAGCTGTAAGAAGAACATCACTTCCGAGACTCAACTTGCTAACCTATGACAAGGAGGATTATCCTTTTCTAAAAATGCCCCATCTCCTCAGACTGAGTTCCTGACACTTGTTCCTCTCTGCTGTGCTCCAGAAGTTGAGCAGATTTACTTTGATTATGTATAATACCTTTACTTGCTTTCAAAATTATCACCATGATTCTTATCTCCTAAAGACAGTTAATTAAAAAAATCCATTCGTGGCAGCATTATTTCGCATGATGTCAGTGATTACCTCTGCTCTTACTCAGGACAGCATCTTGTGCAAACCTGTGCCCTACAATTAGTAAGATAGTACTCCTGGTCAAAAAAAAAGGGAGGCAGCAATTGTTTTACTCACATCCTTCAGTGAATTTAAGCCCTGACATGTACACCTGCTCATGCTAAATAAATACCTCTGGTTATTGTCTCTTCTGCAATTTAAATATGAATGTCTATTACTCTAACCAAACACAAAGCTCTGAGTAGAACATGTTGCAACTAAGATTCTTGGTCTTGTTGTGACCTGTAATGATCACCATACTTTCCACCAGTCTGGTTTAATGTTTGCTTTGATGAATATTTTCCCCTCTCCTCACCAGCTAGAACAGCAGGAGAGCTCCCCCGGCCCAGCGGGTGCACATGGTCTGCACACTGCCTGTCTTCCACGGAGAGGCAAGGACAGGGACAAAGGAGCACACAGCAGGGTTGTTCCACAAAGAAAAGCTATTCCCCCGTGCTGCAGCCTCCCCATCAAGCAGCCTCTGACAGAAAGGAGGAAGAAAGGCTTCACAGAGCAATTCCCTCTCCTGCAGAGATGACAGGGATAAAGAAAAAGCAGCAGCAGAGTTATTCTTGCACTGAAGGGACATAAAGCCTGTTCCTCTCAGCCGGACCACATAAGTGGCAGCTCTGAAGAAGACAAGGGACAGCTGATGTCTTCTCCACTAAACCCACCAGCCTGACCTTCACATATTGATTTAATGGATGCTAGCAGAAAGGAAACAGGAATTCTGCACTAGATATCATAAGCCCCTGTCTGGAAAATCCCTGTGCCTGGAGTAGCTGGCCGAGCTCCAGGGCAGCCCAGCACAACATCCCCTTCTGCTCAAAAAATTCCAGTGGACTCAGCCAATACTGTTTGATTGAAACTCTTCCCCAGACCTCTGTCCTTTCTCACTCCACAAGGTTTCAAAGGGTCTCACAGCCCCAGGGTCTGTTTGGGCTGGCAAGTCCCACGTGGCTCTGGACTAACCAGCTACTTACAACTACCCAGAGCCCTTTTTAGAGGTCCCCAGCAAAAAAAAATCCCAGGTAAATTAAAACATATGGTTATTCTATATCCCACTGCAGGTAGTACTGGAGAATTGCAAATTTAATCTGGTGAAATGTGCTGTGCTTAAACCCTGCCAGACTCCTTGTTTTGTCAAGTTAACAACAGGCCTTTCCATCCATAGCTTTATTGCAGGAATCCAGAGCTCTGCTTTCAAAGGAAATAGCTTTAGGCTGCATCACATGTTCTACCTCCATATGGGGAATAGATATAAAACCCTTTTCTTCAACATATCCAGGAAAACTGAGTTGCTGTCAAGGCTGACATAACAGTCTGCTTTATCTCCTCAGTGGATGAGCAGACTAAAATAGCCTTTTCATCACAGAATGCTAACATGGCTCTGTTTCTATATATAAGCCCATGGATTTATTGCAAATCTACTGATAAAACTAGCACTACAATAACTTATGCAGACTGCTTGGGGATTTTTTCCTCTTTAGAAAAAATGAATATACCAGTATTTTTTCATCTTAAATATTTTTAAAAGTTACTTTAGGAAGAAAACTTTTTTTTCAGTGCATTTCCTTATTTGACAAGCACCTCAGAAAGCAGACATGAACCAAACAATGTTAACTCATGTCTTTGGGCTGCATCTGTCTGCTTGGAAGGGACCTTGAAGGTAATCTCATTCCAGCCCTTTTGTCACACCTTCCACCAGAGCAGGTGAAATTAAATATATGCCTTAACTTATCAAATGTCCATCTAATAGTATCGTGGCCAGGTGAATTCCACCTTTGTTGGCAATGGTAATGTCTGACCCTGCCTGCCCAGATCTGACCTGGTGGACAGTTTTTGGGAGGCTGCATTCCACTGCCAGTCACATGCACCCTGCCGGCTGCCAAACACCTTCCTGTCCTTTATGGCTTTGCCTGAAGCATTAGGAATTCTTCCTTTTAGACACATGCTCTGCATACTGTTAGTAGCTGGTGGTATGCCAGCCCCCTTCTCACCTATTTTCAGTTCTCCAAACAAACCTTTATGCAAATCTTTTCCAGTAGCCCGAAAATTACTTTAAGGGTGTTTTCCACCCTAAATGAGTATATGAAAAACAAAAAGCAAAATGGATTGTTTAGGGCAAGCATTCAGCAGTTTTTCTTATACTTCTGAACTTTTTTTCTCTCTGCTGTAGTTACTGGCAGGTTCCAACTACTTGTGGATTCAAGTTCAAAAGCTGATGTAATTCCGACAACAATAGACCACACCTTTCAAAGGTTTCTAAGAAAGGTGTGGTCTAGAAAGTTTCTAAGGTGTGGTAACTATTAGTGTGTCTTGTGCTCGGAGGGATGGGTAAAGGGGTGAAAGGCAGCTATTATATAATCCACCCAGCTTGAGCATCAATTATACAGTAATGCAGTTATTTTTTTGTTTTCTTAAAGCTCCTCTGAGTAAGCTTTTTTTTCTGCTGTTAAATCAACATGGGCTCTAAATGTTAGAATTTTCCTTTAACACTGTTCAGCAACTGGTTTCCATTTCCTGGTAATTAGTAAGTGCTGGCCTAGATATGCCAGAGCTACAGCAGAACAAAGGAGAGAGAATCCTTGGATGAAGCCAGAGGGGAGCGGGGACTGGGTCTTGTAGTCTAACTCGACAGCTTGTTCATGGTGCTCCCCTCTTTGCAGTTTCTAAGTGGGATTTAGGGCTCATATTTTTGGTTTTAACGACTTGATTTTCCCTAAATGCAGACGATCAGGCAATGATATCCCGTTCACAGGCAGCTGCTGCTGAGCTCTCCATGCTCACTGCAGGTGTAAGACTGCACAGAAAGCCCGGGTGACCCAGACATCTGAAGTAGAGGGAAATCCAGGGAGAGGTGGGGTGGGCGGGGTCAGATCTGATACAGTGACATTTGCATCCTCCTTTATTACTCACGCACTGACTGCCTAGAACTCCTTTGTAACTGGGATAATTATACTGCTCTTCAGCTCCGGTGTTTTCATTTTGATGCTCCTATGTCTTGCTCACCTCCATTTACTGAGATTACACTGTTTTTTTAGGAAGGGAAGTTAAAAAGCTGTCACAGAAACTGAAGCTGAGGCACCCAGGAAAGTCTGGGATATTCCCTCCCCGAAAAACACGAAGCAGAATAAAAATGAACAGATCTTGCAGCACAGTTTGTATTTCCCATTATTATTATTATTTGCACTCTCTGCATGTTGGATATTGCAAGGGAAAATAAAGAGCTCTGAAACCTCTCTTCATTGCTCCTGAACAGTCTAGTTGGTCCATGTATCCAAATCTCTCATTAGTCAGCCAGACACTCTGACTATTTTCACCTCCTTGCTTTGTTTACCCATGATATCATGATTGAATACATTTCTCCCTTACCACGCAAGTAGGTGTTATGATTTATGCTTTGTTTTCTTAAATAACCTCCTACAACGGACTCCTTCCTCTTCAAAACACCATCTCAAAACACTGCACTTCTATTTTTTCACAGGCACCAGCTGAGGTACCATTCACATTGTCATTGCTGTAACCCCTGAAGTCTAATCCCAACACAAGAAGGATGTGGACCCATTGGAATGAGTCCAAAGGAGGCCACAAAGTTGATCCCAGAGTTGGAGCCCCTCTGCTCTGGAGCCAGGCTGGGAGAGCTGGGGGTGTTCACCTGGAGAAGAGAAGGCTCTGGGGAAAACTTAAAGCCTGTTCCAGTGCCTAAAGGGGCTCCAGGAGAGCTGGAGAGGGACTTGGGACAAGGCATGGAGGGACAGGACACGGGGAAATGGCTTCCCACTGCCAGAGGGCAGGGTTAGATGGGATATTGGGAAGGAATTGTTCCCTGAGGGAGTGGGGAAGCCCTGGCACAGGGTGCCCAGAGAAGCTGTGGCTGCCTCACCTGAGGAAGAATCCAAAGCCAGTTTGGACAGGGCTTGGAGCAAGCTGGGCTAGTGGAAGGTGTCCCTGCCCATGGCAGGGGATGGGACTCGATGGGCTTTGAAGTCCCTTCCACCCAAACCATCTTGTGATTCTGTGATTCTACAAGTGAGGCGGCCTGGCTAGAACTGGGCAGGACTTTCTCAGGACTCACCGAGAGCTGCCTGTCAGCCACAACCTGGATGTAAGAAGCAGACTGACGGGCTGTGGGGAGAGAGGAAGAGTTCAGTCTTCAAACCTCTTCAATCCTTGTCCTTTTTATTGAAACTTTTGGGAGAAGAAATCCTTGTATGTCTGGAATAGAACAGAAATCACATTTCTATCTGCCAGCCCAAATTGTACAATTTTTAGCCCATTGCAAAACTGAGTGTGCACTGACAAGTTTATAGATGACAGTAATAAAATGTCATCCTTCAAACCAGTGATTCTTTACCACTGAATGTTACATAGGATTAAATCATTGTGTTCTGTATGTGTCTGCCCACAGCAACTTCAGGTTGTAGCGCTAGTGCTGATCTGTGATTCTACTGTTTTACAAGTCAAAATTACAAAAATCTTCATGATGCAGTACAAGAATTTCCAAACCAGCTAAAAATTATGGACCTTTGTAGAAGAAAAAATGTTACTTCAGAAAAAAATTTACTTACTTGACAATTACTGCTGAATAAAGCAAATAGAGGAGGACTAGTACACTGTACTCACTATTGGATACACGCTTCTGAATCAGATCTGCTCTTCCCCAAATACATGGATAGTATTTACATTACAGATTAACTATCCTTGGAGTGAAAACATTATGAAACCTTGTCACTAGGTAAGTATCTTTAAGCTAAATGTTCAAGTTAAATTTCGAACTCCTTTGTCCAGTTCATTACATCCTACTGGGCAATGTTTTTCTGTTAAATATCGTTCTGAATTGGTTTTGCTCCAGTTCACGATTCCTAAACAATCTCTTGAAGAAGTCCACAGGGTAAAGGCTTATCATGTCTTTCTAGATACAAATGCTTCTCTTAAACTGTGCTGTCATAACAGTCATGAGGTCTCCCAGCCCTGTTAGTGTGCATGTGGTGAGAAACAAGAAAAATATTGTACTTACAAGTTTTGGAAACTGATCACAGCTGATCAGAGGCTCTCTTAATTCATTACCCCACACAGCCTGCCTAGAAAAGAGCTGCTCTGCTACAGGGAAGTGCAGAGACCTATGTCAGAAGCAGGCATAAAGTACCTTTAGTTCCCTTCATCTTCAGGTGGAGTCACCTGACCTCCTAAAGAGGCCACTTAATACTCCTTGTGTATAAAATATGCTCAGGTTTACCCAGAGTTTGCTGTCTTGTAACGTAACCTCCTCAAAGCATTCAAAGAATGATAAGAAAACATTGCAGTAATAAGGCAGAATCCTTTTTCTCTGATAGGAAGACCCAGCAAGTTTCTATTTCTTCATCAATATAAGATAGCTTGGACTCAACTGAAACTTTTGTAACCCAATCTACTTTCATGGGGTTTGTTTGTCCTGCAACTGACCACTTCAGCCTGTCACAGATCTGTTTTATCAACACAAAATGCCATTAATAATTAGATACCTTGGTCCTCTGACCATGGGAACTAAATTACGTGTACCACACAACATCCTTCTTGCTTTTCATCTCTGTGTTAGTTATCTTTTCATCACTGTCATTATAAAAATGGATATGGACTTGAAAATGGGTCATGCAAAAATAAAATATTCCAGAAATGAAACCCCCAAGACATAATCAAAACCCTTAAATCTTTATATTTCACTGGGTTCAGTGGAGCTATAGTGGCTTAAGTAATTCTTTTTATGGTAGTCAGTGATCAGAAAATACTTCTGCACACTCAGTAATGCTTCATCAATCATTCTTTACACACTATAGTAGTTTATTTTTCAATTTATATTTACAAGTTTGGTCTCAGGAGGTTAGTGGCACTTTCACATATTCATGTAAGCTCTCAGTTTCATAAATGTAGTGTCATGAATAATTGTCATCAGCCAAGAGGGATGTAAAACCTACCAAGTTGGTTTTTTTTAAATTTGAATAACCCTTATCTCACACCAGGGATTTCTTGGTTTTAAGTGTCTCAAATTAATTACTGCTGCCTCGTAGATTCATAAGCTATCCGATATTTCCTGGAGAGATGTAGAGGCACATCCAGAAAATATGACTTGCTCACTAAAGAGAATGCTCCCACTGACTGTGCTAACAGCTAAGGTTTCTTACATCTTCAACAGCTACAGTCTTGAAAATACTTACAACTTTTTTATCTTCCCTTTTTTCCCCCCTTTCCCATGGTGTCATATGAGATCTGACTGTGTATCATTAACTTTTTGAAATGTCCTGGATATCATTTGGAGCTGGGCTGTTCTCATGTGAAATCATTTTAATGGAATTTAAGTAAGAAGCTCTTACTCCGTCTACTAAATCTGGTTTGGTTTAGCTTCACCTTTCAAACTGCCCAAATGCATGACCTCTCTGAAAATTTACAATGTATATACTATGAGGTGATACCCAACTTAGTTTGTGCTATGAAAGTCTGATCAGTTCCCATAGAAATAAATTTAAAACATTGTGTTGACTTAATGAAAACTGAATTTGACCCTAGAAGAGTGAGACTCTGCTTATATGAACAGAGAGAATATGGTATTTCTTTCACTGTTTAAAGAGAGAATGAAAATTCAGGAATCTCTTATTAGAGAGGAGAGAGATAAAGACGTAATTCCAGTGAATTCAGCAGAGATAAACTGATAAAACTGCTTTCAGATTAATTCTGACGAATTATGCAAAGCCAGAGTAGCTGTTACAGCCTCTGGTTAAAACCAAGACACAAAATATAGATGTTTCACAAGATAGAGACACTGCTGTGTTTATGAACATAAGGGCATATATTCAGCTCAGCATTTTCATCTTTTTCCTTTCATATTTGCATTTATGATCTCATCTGTGTTTTCTGCCCTTGATTTCTTAGCAGTCATAACCTGCAGTATTCTGAGCTTAGGGACTCTGTGAGCTGCTCTGGATTCTGCTTGGAGAGAACATATTTCAGCACCTGTGGGGCACTGCAGCAGCACAGTCACCTGGACTTTTTAAACTCTCATGCTACAACTTTTGTATTTTGCAAACCATACTTCATGTATGGCTAAAGAATTCCCTGAAAAACAGGCTTGCCCACCTCAAGGTCTTCCTGTGCTCTGCATAATCTTCCTGAAGTTTCTGGCATGCTTTGGCTCCCTTGGATCTTCCAGAGGGAAGGACAGCAGATAAAAAAGATGAATTAGTCTGTGTGTGACTGGGCATTTTGGGGTTCCTTCAATCAGCTCTGAAACCCTTTCTGGAGGCTTCCACACAGCAGGGACCAGGCTGAAGCTGTTACACCTGTTGGTTGTGAAGTGAAGGGGCACCCACTGGTTCCCACCTTGTCTAAAACTTGGCAGCCTTCATCTCTAGTAGGATAATTCATGTGTATCTACACCAACCCTAGAACAGAGCTTGGCCTTCGGATGGGAACAATCATCGCTGATGAAATGCTGAAGCAGCATTTCTAAAGCTTTAAATTCTTTTATACTTAAAAAAAGAGCTGTAAACTCACGCAGAATCTGGATTTTTGGAAAATTGTAGAGTCACAGAGTGGTTTGTGTTGGAAGGTCATGTCATTCCACCCCCTGCCGTGGGCAGGGACATCTTCCACTAGCCCAGGTCGCTCCAAGCCCCATCCAACCAGGCCTTGGACACTTCCAGGGATCCAGGGGCAGCCACAGCTTCTCTGGGCACCCTGTAATTGTGCTTAAAGGTGAGTAACCTCCACTACAGAAAATAAAGTTGCTGGGCCTCCAGCCAGGTTAAATGCTTTGTCTGTTTAATTGTATTGGGTTGACCCTGAGTTGATGGACATTGGTCTTTGAGACCAATGACGCTTCTCACAATTTACATATTTAAACCGCACAGAAAGGCTGGACTTGCCCTTTTGTTGGAGCCTGCCTGCTGGAAAGTGGGGGGGCTCCGAGCCTCCCGGCCCCGCCGGGCCGGGGCCACTGCCCCTTTCCCCCTTTCCCAACACTGTGGCACGGACCCTGGGTCGCTGGGGGGGACTGTCCCAGAGCCGCAGGCAGCTAAAACCAGCCATGGACTGCCACAGCTAAACCCATCCAGCGCGGCTTCTGGGGACCGGCGGGTCCCTCTCCTCTCCATGCGGAGCCGGCGGAGTCAGCGGGAGCCGGCAGAGCCTCCTGTCTGCAGCCAGCACACTTCGTGCTGAACTGAAGAAGACACCACGCAGCCAGCAGCACAAAGGGAGCGAGGCTTTCCCCACCGTAAAGGCTGAACAAGAACACCCTTCAACATGGCGGCGTCAGAGTCAGAGAGAAAGAGAAGTGAGTCCCGTGGGACGGAGCTGGAAATGGCGACGGGAGAAAAGAGGGCGGTGCCGCGATTCTGGCGGGCAGCTTAAAAGAAACCTTCTTGCATGCCGTGGTAAGAAACTGTAATACCACAAACTGTTTGTCTCTTTAATCCATTTGAAGAACATGGGGGGATGGAGAATCCTCGTGTGGCCTGTGAAGATTGTGAAGAATGCCTATGCCAGGCTATACAGAAGTAGTAAGAGGCTGTTCGAGACTTGTGGCGAAGAAAAGCCTTTGTGTGCAGGCCCAAATAACTTATCCTTAAAAAGATGAATAACCCCATGTGATGGCCCATGTTTTGCAGTGTGAAGGAACTGTGAGATTTTTCATGGGAGAGATGTTCTACACACAGCAGACTGATTGTTTCCGGGCAGGTCTGCTGTTAGTGGCAGTTTGGGAACCACTGCAACTGAAGGAAAACCCTTTTTTCCTTAAGCATAAGAGAGAGACTATTTCAAGAACTGGAACACTGACTAACATCCCATGTTCTGTCAGTCTTGTGTGAGCTGGGTAAAAGGAGAGAAGTACTGGAGGGGGGGGGGATTTGCTTTAATTTTGTTTTGTTATTTTCTCTTTACTTTTAATTCTATTAGTAATAAAGCTCTTTCATTGTACTGCAACTGTTTAAGGTTTGTGCCTGCTTTGCTCTTCTCCTAATTCTTATCTCACAGAAGGAAAATAAGTAAGTAATGAATATTTTGAACCAAAACCACTACTTTAATTGGTGTTTCTGCCCGGTTTCGAACTCAACCCGCTACATTAATTGATCTGGTTTTGCAGGTGAAAAAGTGTTGTTAAAGCCCAGCTGCTTTGGTGGGACAGTTCCCGTAACTGGGAACTACAAAGAGAGAAAAAAAATCCCACGTTCATTTCAACACTGAGGTTCTTAATTAAAACAAAAAATACATTAAACATGGAATATAAATATGAATTTTAGAAGAAAGAGCAAATAAGGCAGTGTTGGTAAAGGCAGTGAGTAAGGAAACATAACAGATGAATTTGATTAATACATTAGGAATGACAAAATAACCCAAGTAATGTTCAGTTTCCCAGCATTAAGTAACCTTAATTACATTCTACTTCTCTGATAAGTGTTCGCCACAGGGCATCTATCCACCATGTTGAACAGTAAATTTTTGTATTTCTTTTTGTAACTCTGAGTATCAGTAGCCTCTTTTAAAAAGCAAAGTTAAGGTCATGGAATGTTCTATATTTACAGTCTACAGCCCACTGGAGCCAGATTCAGTCTCCCACTGAATCCCCAGCACCAGCCTGAGCCTGGTGAATGTGAGATTTTTTTACCCTGGGGAGAGTAATTGCTGTCTGATCTGTCTGCCACCCACTAAAATAGTGCATTTACCACTTGCTCTA
The DNA here is from genome assembly GCF_965178545.1 of Coloeus monedula. Lineage (NCBI taxonomy): Eukaryota > Metazoa > Chordata > Aves > Passeriformes > Corvidae > Coloeus > Coloeus monedula. The sequence continues at coordinate 4,452,100 of NC_138789.1, forward strand.
GGTGAGAAAGTGAGTACCAAAATTATGACTCAAGGTCTCTACCAGGTTTTACAGATGTATGCATTTTTATATATGAACATCTATCTGCATTTTCCAGGGGCAGGTAGTGATAGAATGAGGGATAATGACTTTAAACTGAACGAGGTAGGTTTAGATTGGATATTAGGAAGGAATTCTTCCCTGTGAGTTTGGTGAGGCCCTGGCACAGGGTGCCCAGAGAAGCTGTGGCTGCCCCTGGATCCCTGGAAGTGTCCCAGGCCAGCTCAGATGGGGCTTGGAGCAACCTGGGCTAGTGGAAGGTGTCCCTCCCCATGGCAGGGGTGGGACTCGATGGGCTCCTCCAACCCAAACCATTCTGGGATTCTATGACATTGCCGGGAGGCTGTGGAGAGCAGCAGTGACGAGGGAAGATGTGCTGCTGCCCAACCCTGATCAGCCCAATCTCAGCCAAACCTGAAGCAAGGGCAAAGTGCTCTGAATTCTCCCCCTTACCTATGGCTGGCAATGATTCTTGTGCCCGTGGATGTCATGTGTGGAGGAGCCAAGGGCTGCACTGGTGCTCCCCAGCTGTGCTGTGTCTTTTCCCCCTTCCCAGGAGAAGCCAAACACTGCTGTCAGAGCTTCTGCTGTGGCTCTTTAGACACAGCCTGCTGCCAGGTGACCAAAGACCCCAAATGAACTGTGAAAGGATAAAGAGGGACAAAGAAAGAGTTAACATGAAACATCTGAAACCACATTCCCCTATTTGCAAATTCTCCATATATTTTTCTCAGTGGAAATGATCTGTGGAGGGAAAGAGAGAATGGCTGTTTATAGAACTGCCACTATTTGTTATCACTGTGAAATAAGAGTAAATCCTGAAAAAAGTAAAATTATCTAAATTATGAGAGAGGTAGTTAAAACCTCACAGTGGTGACATTTCAAACTGTAAATATTGGAATGAAGCAAGCAAGTGAATAATCCCTTTCTATAAAGCATTGCTCATAATAGCTGACATTTTCAGGCCCTGTTTTAGCACCTTGCTGTATGTCAAAATACTACTGCCACATTAAAATATAAACTTCAACTTTGAAATGTTACAGAAATAACTCCTCACTAACCTGGGAAAGAGGTGACTGTCAAATTAAACCAAACTAATTCACCAGCATAAACCAGCTTGTCTTCTGGTATGGATGGATGGCAAAGAAGTAAGATGGTAGTTGTACCGAGACAAACAGAATTGAAGTAGGGGACCAGAGTACCTTTCTGGAGGAAGCTGATGGATTATTATTCTACATTACATTTTGTCTGTGTTTTATTGAGTCCATCAGCTGTTGTGCATCCAGTTTTGGGCAGGGAACATTTGAGTTTTATTCATCAGAAGCACTTTTAATATTTACTCTGCTACAACCAAAAGCAGTTTTGCATTTCAAAGGGATTCCTTGTATTTATTCCCTCATTAAACAACCTATTTTTCAGCTGGAGACAGGTTTCATATACTGAAGTGTTAATATTTAAAACTAGCATCTTCTCATGTTGAGGATGTTATCTACTGATTAAACCAGGGATTCAGCTCAGCTGGGCAAGTTACTTCACATCTCTCTGAGGTGTCAGCACTCATGGGATCAGATTGATACCTGTCTCCTCTGCAAAGATGGGACAAGGTTTATTAGCTGTTTGTAAAGTTTAAATGATGGATATTGATCCTGAGATGTGAGGAAGATCTTGCTCTTCCTCCCAACCCAGCATAAAATTCAGGTTTCACAGTCTGAGTCTGGGGTGGCTGGGCTGTGGTCTATTGACCCACTGATAAGCAGCATGTAGGTGAGCAATTAAACATCAAAGTCCTGGCTGGGAAGGGGGAGCTGATCCAGGTTAAGCAGCTTCCATGAAGTTTAGCTTTTGGGCTGCATAATGCCCCTCACACATGAGGCAGAGCAGCTCAGCTGGAGTTTGGTGATCAAGGATGGCTCCTCTTGGTCTGTCACCACACTGAAGGTCAAGGTGCTGCTACTCTGATGCTTTCGGGGTTAGGAGAATATTTTGTCTTTACATTTGTTCTCATTAAGTATTTGCACAAGAGTTTTTGAGCACTGAAGTGTACAAGAAATGACTGAATGTGGCACTCAGTGCTCTGGGCTGGGTGACTTGGTGGGGATCTGTCACAGATGAGACTCAATTATTTTGGAGGCCTTTTCCAACCTGAATGATTCTGAGATTCTGTGTTGTTTTCCACAGAGGAAGCGTGTGAGTTTATTCTCACATTGCTTTTGAACCTAGGAGACCTTTTCCTTCTTGCCAGTTATACCTGAGCTACATTCCCACTCCAAAGCTCAAGCAGAACAAGCTAATTGCTAAGAGACTTGCTGTACATAGAGCTACTAATTGCAATTAGAATATAACACACAAGAAGGCTGACATTAAATTTTGCTATTTGGCCTTCATCAGCTCACATGGACTGGGGTTGTACACTTCATTTCCCACCACATGACTTCCCAGTGTTCCATGGCAGTCAGCATTGAAAGACAGCTATATAATCTACAAGCCCCATTAAATTTTCATAAATATTCAACTTTGGTGGTGATTTTTCTGAACACTCTGTACTTGATGATGTCTTTCACCAGGGAATAATTTCCCTTGATAAACATTGATGAAAATGCAGCCAAAGTTAATTGATACAATTTCTATTTTTCACTCTGAGCATAGTTACTCTTGGGTTTGCTCTGTTTGCACATGCCAAGGATCAGTTGTCTTAGAGAAGGACTTACTGTGCCTGACTGCTTACAGCATCTTCCCACAGGCACTTGTTTGACAGTCACCTCCAGTCAGCCAGAAGTCTTTTGCCAGCCATTTTCAGACTCAAGTAAGACATCAATCTCGTGGTGGGAAACCTTATGGAACTGAAAGCTGCTGTCACTGTCAGCAATCCAGACACCCTCCCTCCCTTTCACACAACAGTGTGATTTCTCCCCGAAGAGATGTTTCCCAGAAAACAGATGTTTCTGTTTGAACCAGAATTATTTTTAAAAGGTACTTTTTAGAAGTTTAGTTAATCTTTTAAGGGCAGTGGTATCAGGAGCATCATGGTGAAGTCTGGCAGTGTTCCATGTCTCCTAAAATGAACTGATAGCACTGAACTGCCTCTAATCAAAGCCCACTTGATATTTAGTGACAAAACCATCCTAACTTGTGTTGTGATCCGGTTTAAACTCAGAAGAGCAAAGAAAACTAAGTCTCTATGTACAAAATGGAAAGAACTTTGAAGATTCAAAACACCCAAAAATGAGATTAAAGCCAAACGAGGTTAGATGTTGGTGCCAAAAATTTGATATGATTTATTTAATAGTAAAAGAGACAAAGAGGAAAAAAAGAGAAAAGAAAGAAAGACAGAAATAGAAAAGAAGTGTTCATGGGGGGTGGGGGGATAGGGAGAGAGTGACAGGGGTTAGGTGTGTGAAAAACGAGGTTCACTCTCCTGTTAGAATTTAAAGAGTTTAATATAACGACAATAAGAGACACATAAAATAAAGCAAAGGGATAATGGCCGGGTGCCTTGGCGCTCTGCCAAGAGCACACCTGATGCTCGAGGTGAGTCCTTTTTATACCATTTTTACTGTCTGTTCTTTATTCATATTAAAACTTTTCCAAGAATTGATCTGCATGGCCACTCCTTGGGTCCGCCTTTTTAGAGCATGCGTAGTCTTCTGCCTTGTGGTTTTATTTCTTTTGATTCTTGGGGTTGGGCTCGCTAGGTAAGAGTAGATGGTAGGGTGGATCTCTTAATTCTCCAGACAGTCAGGGCTGGTTGCAGCTTTGGGCCTCTTTGCCCCCCGGGCAGAGCGGTGATAGCAGCTCTCGGACCCTCCTGGCTGCCCATTCCCCGGGCGGAGTAGCCTTTGGGCCCTTTTGTTCTCTGGACAAAGTGTTGATTAGCAGCTCCTTGGGCCTCATCCTCTGCTCGCTTGGAGGTTATCTTACTTGCTCACACTTGCTAACATTCTTGCTAAAACGAGAGAAAACTACATCCACACAGCAAAAAGCATTTCTAACATTATATAATATCTACTTTAATACTTTGCAAGAAGCCAATACTATAATATATGTTTATAACAGGTGGAAGCATATCACCCTTCCAGGGGTCCCAAAGACATCTCGTTGCTCCCCTCCATCTGGGTCTGTTGGTGGTGAGGGTCCCCCGCTGCCATGCCACGCCACGCCACGCCGAAGAGTGTAGAATCCAGTGGATTAATACATGCTTTGGGCAGGTGGGAATGCCCACGTGCCTCCCTTGCAGGGGGCCAGTTTGACATTGTCCCTTGCAACATTGAGGATTTGTTGCATCATTTCTGGTGCAGGGTCTGGGGACCCCTTTGGGGGGGGCCTTTGATGGGCCATGTCACCCCCTCTGTCCTTCACGTGGATGCAGCTTCTCCCCAGATGGAGGGGCCCCTGGCTGGGCTCCTTTGCACAGTGGAGCAGGAGCCTCTCTCACCAGAGGCTTTGCCAACACACACCCAAAGCCTCTCTCCCTCCACCATTTGGTGTGAGGGTCTGTTCGAGCCTGGCAACTTATAGCCCTGGGGCTGTGGCCTCCACCCTGAAGGTGCTAAGTTCGTCCCCTCTGAATGGATTCTTCTTCCCCAGCCCAGACCTGAGTCACTTTATCTTATCTTCATCAGCGAGCGGTGTGTAGGGCCTCACTCCGAAGGCCTATGCAGGGTGAGGTAGTCTTCTCTGCAGCTTTTGTAATACAGTTTTGCTAGAAGTTCTTCATGAAAATGTTTAAGCCATAAACTGTAATATTTCAGTCTCTGACAACTTGCTTAAAAGTAACAGCACAAATTCATCAAGGCTTTTTCAACATTTGATAGTATGAGTTCAAAACAGGAAGATAAACAGCAAATAAAGATGTGTTTTTGTATTGCTTATTGCTTCTGATGGCATCATGGCCACAGACTGCTTTCTGCAGCCTCCATCTTACAGATCATTTCCTTGCTCAAAGCCCTCCAAAGATTAGTGACTATGTCAACATGGGTTTGTACAAGAGCAGCCCTCAGGGCCAGAGCAGGACAGTTGCAAGGTTGGAAATTCTACAGCTTGGAGCAACCTGGGATAGTGGAAGGTGTCCCTGCACACAGCAGGGGAGTTGGGTGAGGTGATCTTCAAGATCCCCTCCAACCCAAACCAGTCTGGGATTCTGTGATTCTCTTGATGGGGTTTTCAAAGAAAAGCCAGAATTTTGGCATCCAAAGTTGATTTATTTACAATTAAATCCTTAATACCAGGTGTTTGGAAGTATTTAAGCCTTGAACAAAAGGAAAAGCTTCAGGTGCTTATGAAAGGGCTCTATTTTTCACAAGTTATCCATCAGTCTTTTTTGTTGGAAAAGGCATGGAGTTCAGTCTCTTTGCCCTACAATTTCCAGATCAGGATATGCAAATAGTGAGACTTGGCTGTCTTGTTCATCATTAGGGGAGAATCTATGCTACTTTACATGGATACTGGGCCATGATGACGTGTATTGCGCTCAAAAAATATAGAAAGGTGCATAGAGAGAGATCAGTTCCTAGGGAATTACTCTACAGACAGACTGCGATGTCAGTTAGATGCCTAATGGGATTTTTAGACGTACTTTCATACATTAAGCACCCAGTTGCCCTGAGATTTAGGCACCTCTTTTTCTTTTCATTAGATTTTCTTTTGAAAATGTGATGTCTGAGTGCCAACTGCATTTCTAGGGATATAACGATCTCTGGAAATGGGGCTTTAAGCAATTTGCCAGCAGCACAGGGTATGTCAGTGAGCAAGTGCAAGAGCTCTCCAGGCTGCTGGCTGTGGCTCTGTTTGAAGCTCATCCTTAGGCATTAATGACATTTCAGTACATGAGAACATCTGACTGACATGAACAAAAATACCTGTAAATAAAGATACTGAATATACCTTTATAGAGATGTATTATGAAATAAATGTATCTATATAATAGAGATATATTGAAAAAGATATCCTTGGCCTCTCCATTCCACATTAAGTTTTATGGAAGAAAGAACACATATTTGTAATTTCATCCATGGAGGAAAAAAAGGAAAATTTTAAATCAAATTTAATTGTGGCTCTAAAAGACTGAATTAAATTATTTTTATCTCCTCTGCAGGTCTTTTTTATTTCCCATAGTGGCTGAAGTCTTCCTGTGCATCATATTATTTCCTATTAATTTCTTTTTAAATCCCTCCTTTAGGGCTCTGCATCCTACACTCCCTCTTATTTTTCATGGAAATTTTTATCATGAAAAAAGAGGAGCAGACAGAGTTAGGGTAAAGAATACTTAACTTGGCCTCTGCCTGGACCTACATATTTAAGATTTGCAAGGTTTCTGCTTTCATCCAGGCAGAAAATAGCTGCTAAGCAGCAGCATTGTTTTATAAAAGGCAGAGCCACAGCTTGAACCTGCCCTGACTTGTGCTTGTGGCTACTCCCAGGGTTATCCCCAAGGGAGGGAATTTGGATATACCTCCCACCTATGCACTAATCTATGTCTCTGTACAGCTCACGGTGTCCTGGCTTGGGCTTGGATAGAATTTTGACACATGGGTATCTATGTGTAAAAAAAAAAAAAAATTATATATATATACACACACACATATATACATATACATATATATACAGAGATAAAAAGAAATTATATTTGTGTTCTTGCATGTATTTCTGGGTGCACTGGTACAAATCGACTTAAAACTTGGTGTCTGCCTTCTTAAATGCATAAATTTACCTAAACTGTGATGGTGGTATGAAGCTGGTCCACTGATTTTTCCCTCAGAAAAATCCATCTTAAAAACCTTGCACCAGATTTTTGAGTTTCTTGCCAGGTTTCAAACACAAAAGTGAAAAGCTTTCAAACAAAGCAGAGAGGTTTGTAATATATACAAAAACTGTCAAGTCATGTCTCAGCCTTTCTTGCATTGTCATGCCTCTGCCATTATTTTTACTAAAACCAACTCTTTTGTTGAAATTTATGCAATTGTGTGAGGGGCATAAAACTCTAGAAATGTTTGGAGGTTCCGTTCATTAACCCTCACTATATTTTTATATTTGATCTTGGACACAGCAGCCACCAGGATGCTTGTTGCTTCTGAGCTCATAAAGCAGACCAAAAGCCTTAGAGGAGATGAGTGCAAATATATAGAGTTCATAAATTTACCATACAAATGTAATAGGATATGAAATGTGTATATCATCTAATCAGTGATGTGACTTCAGCAAATCCAATCTAAACTACTGTAAGGCCACCACCCTACACAGACCCAGAACTTAGACTCTCAGAATCCTTCAGGCTGGAAAATCCCTCTAAGATCGTCAAGTCCAACCATTCCCCCAGCACAAGGCCACCACTAACCCGTGTCCCCAAGTGCCACATTCACACATTTTGAACTCTCCCAGGGACAGTGACTCCACCACTTCCCTGGGCAGCCTGTTCCAATGCTTGACCAGCCTTTCCCTGAAGGAATTTTTCCTAAACTGGGGTGTTCTTACTTTTCAGAGTGCTTTATATACATTACCTGACTCCCAGTATGGCTCCTGAGACAAGTCCAGTACCTGGGTGCCAGAACCACATGTGGAAAGCCACTCAAAGCTCTGCAGTGGCTTCTTTAAATCAGTAAGAGCGAGTTGGACTGAGGAGAGGTGCCATAAATTCCTCACTTGATAAGCCTGACGGTAAATAGGGCGGACTTCAACCCCTAAAACTAACTCCTGAAATTCCCCAGGCATGGCACGGATTGCCAGGTGACTTGGGGCAATTGGCAGGGGTTCTCCACACTCCGTGCGTAATGCAGAGGTATGGCTCGGCTGGGAGATGCTGTGATCACGAATGGCACAACACACACATGCCCAACCGCTCCTTCTTGGGGTCATGGCAGAGACCAGGAGAGGAACAAGAGGACATTACCTCAGGAGAGCAGAGAGTTCCCTTTGGAGGCACAGCCAGCCCAGAGTAGATCCCTGGCACAGAAGTCAGAGCAAAACAAAACAAGGTTCAAAAGCAAGTACACGGAGACCAGGTTGTTACAGTTCTGAAACACCACAGAGAGGCTGAGGAAAAGCTGGGTTTTGTCATCAGTGTTGTTTTGCTGGTCCAGCTGGAATTACACAAGGTACTTCAATGAGAATTTCAGTTGCACCCTGTACCCATGTTTATTATTTTTTCGGCTTACCCACTTTCACAGGCCTTAATATTTAATTGACTGTAAGTGAACACAATTCCAAAGAAGTGAAAGTGTAGTCTGTGTTTCTCAATTTTCCCACTGCTGCTAACATTAATTTGTTTCACTACTGCTTAAATAGGACAATTCTAGTACTGTCAATGTGAATTTTAGATGTATATAATCAGATATACATCTCCCATATTCAATAACATCACGTCAATACCAGAGTTTAGCACAACTTCTCAGCACAACCTTCTTAGCATATGAAGACTTAATGTTTTGCCCAAATCTCCAGTTCTCAGGAAAACTTACTGCTTTTTCTCTTTGGTGTTGAAAAGCAAAACTGATTGGAAGTGTATTTTTAAAAAGCCAGTGGGAAGTTAAAAAGAGAAGTCACACACATGACTCATGGTCCTGGAAACAGCTGTGCTGCTTTTGGTGACAAAGGGCTGGGCTTAGGCCTTATATAACTCCAGGAAAATCAATATGCAGCAAACATACTAAGCCAGAAAGGAATCTGAACCCAAATTTTAAAAATCATACAGGCTGTCTCCTGTCATATGGGGGTTTACATGGGGGTTCTTTGTCCCCCAAGTACTTTATTTGTTGTCATGATTGATGTGTTGGCAGTAGATTGGGTCACTTGTAGGTGACAGGTACAACAATAATCACTGCTGTATCTTGAGTGCTTCACAAAATGAGGAGTGCGTTGATCCATAAAAAATTGCCCAAATCCAAGCTGTGCCCAGCCTAACTGCAGGCATCCTCAGAATAGATGAAAAGGGTTGCATGGAACAGCTGTACCATTCCCCTGGAAAGTCAGTCTCCAGAGATCTCCACAAGTCCTCACAAAACTGCTCCTTTCCACACCTTGAAAATACCCAGGAAACCAGAGCAGGAATTCTGGGTGTCTCTTTAAGGCACAAATTCTATTTGATACCAAAAAGGCTGAACCTTGAAAGAGTAAACTCCTCCTCAATATGTACTTGAAATGGATATTGTTGTGCCTGGCTGTTTGTTTCCTAATATTCCTGACAATGTTTTATCTGGTGTTTATGCTCACAGTAGTTCACAGATTATTAGGTACTTACTACTCAAAAGTAAATCCAGTATCTGGGATACATATTTAGCAACCCCAGGCCTATTTATATAGTGCCCTTAGGGCACTGGTCCGTCTCACAGACAAATGAGAACAGAAAATGCTGTCTCAGGCAAGCCCATGAGACACTTCCTGTGGTCTCTCCTAATGCCCCGAGTGAGAGGATACATCTCTGACTTCCCTGTATAGTTCTTCATGTACCTGGCATCCATGAAATTGTGTAATCCCATTTCAAATCAGCCTCCATTGCCTCCTCTGGAAATAAATTCCAGAGGAATTACATTTGCGTTATTTAAAGAAGTGCTTTCTTCAATTAAAAGTTTTAAATCTACCTCTTAATTGTTTCCACATCTGTGCCTTATTACTGAGGGATTTAGTGAACAACAAGTTTGCCATGCACTCAACCCCCTTCATCCAAGGCCAGGTGGCACAGGGCTTGGAGCAGCCTTGTCTGATGGAAGGTGTCTCTACCCGTAGCAGGGGGTGGAATGAGAGGAGCTTAAGGTTCCTCCCAACCCAAACCATTCTGTGATTCTATGATTCATTACTTTGTACTTATTTTGCCCTACTGATAATGAAATAACTACAAGTAGCCACTCTATGATACTCTCCTGGTCTTGAACACCAAGCCAGCCTCATCCAGGGACACACTGCACATAGCACTGCAATCCCCACCCCATAGCCCATTCTGTGGGCTGTAGTAGAAAAAGTAGGTGCAAGGATCACCAGCCCCTGCCCATTCCCATGCAAAATCAACCTGCTGAGTGATTCGGGTTGATTTTGCAAGAAAAACTCCTCAGAAAGTTGATTCCTAGGTTGAGGTGATTTCATTGTGCATTACAGCGTCCCAGCACATAAGTGCAGCGGTGTGCGGGGTGATAAAAAGCATGGTGGGGCTCTAGGGGTTGCTCTTCCCAACCCTTTGTTTCTTCAGCTGGATTTGCAGAACTACAGAAACATATTGTAGCAATGTCTGTCACATTTCTATTTTCATAGAAACAGATCTAGATCCTTCTGAAAAAACTCTCTCTTTGTTATAACCAGAATTACAAGCAACTGTAGAATACATCCCCTTTTCTCCCTTTTAACTCTAATTTGCAGAACCCTGTAAATCTGTGTCTAACTGAGGTGTGTGTTGAAGTGCTTGTCCCATCAACCTTGCAAAGTTACTGCAGGTTTTGGGGTTTTTTTCTCTGGTTTGGCTTGGCTTTTTAATTCTGAAGTTCAAAATCCTGGAAAGCTTGAGAATGTTTCCTTCTTTCATTTGCTTCACCAAACTTTTCACTATGACCATGTCATTACCCATTCTTTCCCCAAATATACAGTTTCCCAGTCCCAACATTTAATCTTTCAAAGATTAAAGAGGTAGCTAGGAAATACAGGAAGGTACCTGCACAGCAATACCTGCAGCCAGCCACTTATTTTTGCCATCAGCCTCTACTGAGGCTTTAAAAAAAGCTCAAGTTTTTAATCTTATCTAAATGATAATAATCCCTCTGGATTTTTCCTCCCTAAGATTATACAGTAGATCATATGGTTATCCATATTCATAAGGTGGTCCTCTTCTAAATGGTCATACAGAAAAGACATGTTACATGCATGAGTCATATTGTTCTTCACAACAACAACAGCTTTAGGGTGAAAGTGTTAATACAGGACTTGGGTGATCTAACTTTAACTCACAGTTTTGCTCCACTCTTCCTTTGTAACTTGAACCAATAATGTGGCCTTTTTGAGCCTCAGCTTCTTAAGATGTAAAATGAGGCCTATAAATCTCTCCAAGTTGCTGCAAGACTACAATCATTCATCTTGGTGATGGAATCAGAGATTACAGTGGGGAAAACTTAAAGTAAAATAACCATAGTAGAATTGCAAATAACAACAGGGCATAATCCTGATTCACTCATAAAAAGGAAGTGACCACAAAACCAAGAGGGATTCAGGTTTCACTTACAGATTTTAAACTGGAGTTCATAAATGGTGCTGCTATTTCCCCTTTCCCATCAAACACATTCAGATCCCCTTCATGTATATGCAAAAGGAAAGATAAGGCATCCCACAAAAGCACCACAAGGTAAAGTCACTGGAGATTGTTCTCTCTACTGAAGAGTTGGTAATTTATCACCTTGGGTTTTGCCAAAGTGGCATAAAAGCAGGCAATGGAAATTACTGAAGAAAGGACATTAAGAAGACAAGACATAAATGAACAAGAGGCAAAATTTCAAGAGATTAATTTTTCATGTGTTGAATTTTCTCTCTTCATCTGCAAGAGATGAAGAGAGATTATCAGTTTTGGGGAAAAGCAAGACAACATTCTCAGTTTCTTTTCAGAACTTTGGGCCTCAGCAATACAAAGCAGACTGATATAAAATGAACATCTGCTTTGTTTGGTCTGGTACCTACGGGAACTGACAAAAGCTGAATACATACTCTATTTTTTTGAGTGGCTGTGTGACTTTTTGGGTCTGTGTGCATTATCTGAACATAGCTGGCAGAAAACCACTAATGCCTTTTTCTCTTTCCCCTAAATACGTATCATTCCTAGTACTGGAGACCTGCATGGTACTTAAGATTGTAAAACTGTAAGTAAAATGTGCTGCAATTAACATGAGTAATTTGGTTCAAATCAACTCAGAGATGAGTGAAGTAAATGCTCCTACGGTCAATTATTTCCCTCAGCCCCACACAGGGCCAGTTCTTGTTCCAACCAAGTTCAAAGGTAAACATGCTTTTAACTCTGACAGGAGTAGGAATTTGCTGTTGACTGGTAGGGATGGATGGTTGCAGAGTTTTGAAGCTGGAACAAAACACCCATGGCTATCACACACCAGCAATTGTCTTGGCACCACAAACATTTACATATCAGCATGTTACACACTCTTCATTTTATGTGTGACAATAGAATAACCGAGACCCATGTGAGCATCAACATAGAGTATTTCATCTTAGTAAAAACAGAGTTTATTGTTTAACTTCCTGACTATCCTGGTATGTACAACATATAAGAACGGCACTGTGAAATGCACAGATGCAATATATATGTAAAGAAATAAACTGGGCATTTCCCCACAGTGTTTGGGCAGCTAACAGTGCTATTAATACTCCAGTGTAACACAAGGCAGCCTGTCGTGGTTCTCCCTCTCTGTGCTAAAAGGATAGAGCCAGAAAGTGAGATGCATGACCTTATGGTGGAATTTGCAGTCCTCAGGAGAGCAGATTACACTGCATGTGCGCCAAATACTCTTGTTGCCAATCTAGTCCATCCTGATTGGCAGCCATCATGCTGGAATTTTAAATGTCTCCAGCCTTTTAGTCCTCTCTCAAGGCTGGGCAGTAATTCAGATTCCGGAAGGGACATTGGTGCTGTAGGAAAAATACATCCCACTCCAAATGTGTTCCTTTGCACTTTCCCCCTGTGCTGCTCTACCTTCCGTAACCCTTCCAGTGCTTGTCCTGTTTGCACTCATGTGCATGTTTTCGAAGTGCACTGCATTTTCGTTATGCAGATGTTCTGTGACTGCGTTACAAAGTGTTGCAGCTTGAGGTTGCTTCTGTGCAATTACTGATTCCTGATTATTACTGCTATCCTAGGGTATTTTACCGTGTCCCACAGCCATAGGGAGGAGGAGAGAAGATCCAGCAGGCAGGAATTGTGCAGCAAAATTGATTTATTTAATTATTTTACAAACTCTTTATAGACTTTTTTCATCATAGTCTATTTGGACAAAGGATCAGCCACCCCTTGGGGTGATTGGCTAAAATCCTAAAACATCCATTGTCAAAATATTTTCTACTGTACCATAAATAAGACTTTTCAAGGCTGCAGGTGTTTGGTTGTTTACATAACTCTGCTGCCTCTTGTGAGAGAAAAGTCTCTCACGGACTTAGAAAATAGCAAGAAAATCCTTGCTAGCAGCATTTTTGTATCTATACCTGATGATACAAAAATATGCACTGACTAGCTCAAAAATAAGACCACTTTGTTCCTGTTTACTTGTATTTAAATTGAATATTCTTGTTAAGGAGAAACTTGCAGTTACTCATGTGCTTTTATTTTAATGATGATGATTTCCTTAGTATAAACAGGTAATACTATAGATATTATACATGAACCTCTCCCACTTAAATTGTCAGAGATTTGCTCAAATTAGCATTGCAACCAGAAGCTCCCAGCAGAATATGAAACAGGAGCTGGAAGCAGTGACGTGCTCTGGTTTCAAAGGCAGCATGCACACACAGCGGCCTCAGCTGCCCTGGCTCTCCTTTTACCCACCATTAAAGCGAATCCCACTGCAATAGGGAGTAAAATAAAGTCCTTCTCGCATTCCTTACACAGCCCCTGTCCCCCATATCCCTTCTGGCAAGACCCAGCCTCTTCCAGGCTCCAAGGAGAGCAGGCACAGGCAGTTAACTCCCTGCACTGCAGGGGAGAGATAGGCACTGAAGATCCAGCCCCCACACAGATCCCGTGAGGGAGCACTTGGGTTGAAGCAGTTCAGCTAAAAATCACAGGTATTTCTCAAACGTGCCCTTAAATAGCATTCCCATTATCTGTTTTCTGCTGCAGCTCCCTCTCATTACTCCCTCACAGGTATCGTGGATTATCCCACGCATCAGACACACACCATATGCTGCACTTGCAGAAGTCCCCCAAAAATTCTGATGAGTGCAGACTGCCCTGATCTTCCTTTCACCGTATTGTCTGTAGATTCAAGAGCTGGGAAACTTCATTTCTGTCAGCAATGCCAGTCCTTGCACTTCAGTGATGTCGGTCAGGTCAGACAGCTCTCTCCATGCAGTCCACTGAGCTGTGGAAACAAACACCACTGAAAAGTGAAACATAAATATGAAATAGTTATCTTCTCCTATGCATTTCTATGCTGCAGAATTAATTTACATATAGCTCTGAAGTCTTCAAACAGAAAGTGCTACATAAATGCAATGTATTGTGAGTTACGTGAAAGAAACGATTTCAACACAAACTCTACCTTCAGTTCAAAGATCTCATTTCCATGGAAGCTTTCCTCAGCCCTCTCAAAACCTACAACCCACAACAGGCTGGGTGTGGCAGTCACCAATGCTTTTGGAAACAAATCACATCAATAAAAGACACGTGTCCCAAATGTTAAACCCCCCCCAGTGCTGAATGTCCTCCTGACATTTGTGAAATCAAAGAGGATCCACGTATCAGGTTATTTTCTCAAGCACTGTCAAGCTGCAGCATAATACAAAGTGAGAACACAGTTACAATAAATTTCTATGTTCTTTGGAATAAATTATGAGGTTGAAGATTAATTCATTGCTCTTGATCAAGAAACAGCACAGTTCATCTTTGGCTTGTTCCTGTGCTCATTGTAAAACCAACCCTCAAGGCGGGGTTCTCATTAACCTTCTGCCTTTGTGCTGGCAGGGATATACAGTGGGAACAGCTTTCCTTTCATGGGACATAAAGGTTCTTCTACATTTTTCTTCTCTTTTTAAAGTTAAATTACTCATAGCATTACTATGGCTGGAACATATAAGCAGAGTTAAAGTGACATCAGAAATCTATTCTTCTGCTTGTGCAGACATTACAAATGCACAGTCCAACTCTTAAATAATTTTGTCCTCATACCTTATGATGTTAGTATTAATTAAAAAACCAAAACTGAAGGATGCTGGGTTCTTCAGTAAAAGCTGAAATAAGAGTTTTGCTTGGAAAAAAAAAGCCCCGCCACAGGAGCTATGGACCTCTCAGTATAAATTTTCAGTCATTTTCTGGAACACTTTCTGAGCTGATGATAGAACAGGATGCTTCATTCTCTTTTAAATTCCCAGCAGAGCAGCTAAATCCCTACCTGGTCACCCACCCTTTATGTTATTTTAAAAGCTCACCTGTCTGGCAGCAGGAAGGACAGGCAGCATATCCCTCACAGCCACGGGATGTGTGGGAGCAGACCAGACCCCCCAGGCTGTTGGTGCCCTGGCCCTGCTGCCGACGCTGTGTTCTGGTGTTCCTAATTACAGCCATCCCTTAATAATCACAGCAGGGATGCAGGAGGCTGAAGAACACACCACTGGCAAGGAGCGGCCTCTTACAACTGTGGTGGCCTAACAGCAGTCCCTGATGCTTCATCACGAGAGGCTGGGATTTACACATCTCCCTTTCCTTCTCTGGCATGACCCAACACAGCTCTTCTTTGGGATAGAGGCAATCAGGTCTCTGTTCATTTGTTTTCCAGAGATTCCCCACTGTTACCATTCTTAATTAACATTCTGATTTTTCACCAGGACCATGAGTGAAACTAATGATGCAACTCCAGAGGGAGAAAACTAAAAAGAAGGAAAAGCAAACTGGGAGCTACCAGGCTCCAGTACAGCCAGCAAACACTTAGTGAATGCAGCCCCAAGAACAAATAGTACAAAGCTTTTACTTGCGTGCACAGTCAGAAGCTGGCAGAAAGCTGAGGGGTCAGGAAGGCAAACAATTCAAGTGCAAAGTGTTTTATTGTAACCCTCTGAACAGGATGTTTCAGCCAAAGAAACTATTGTCCTTACGGAAGCAAGATGTACAGGTGTATGGAATGAGGCAGCGTTTTTGTAATGTACAACCAGAATATATTTGCAAATATCACTGCCCAGCAACCATAAGTTAATGTAGTTGAAAAGCCTTTAATTTTAACTAGGCTTCCAGTCCTAAGGAACCAATAACAAAATTTCAAGTTCTATAGGAAAGCCACAAACTAGGGATTTTTTTTTAAAGGCTTATTTCTGATCAGAACCTCTTGAGCACGTGTGCAAAGTCAAAAGGATCAGACTTTAGACCAGCCTCCTTAAAATCAGAGAATCTCAGAATGGCTTGGGTTGGAAGGGACCTTAAACCTCATCTTGTTCCACCCACCGCCATGGGCAGGGACACCTTCCACTATCCCAGGTTGCTCCAAGCCCCATCCAACCTGACCTTGGACACTTCCAGGGATGAAGCATTCACAAATGTGCCACCACAAATGTTTGGAATCAAGTCTGAATATCAACTTTGGATTTTTTTGCTCCAAGAATGATGATGGGACAGGTACTGTTTTGTGAACACATCCCTACTTCCGAACTGATGTTACATCTGGGTTAAATACTGTCCCAGGCCAAGGAAAAATAACTTGTAATATAAATAAAGGTAGTATCTCCATGCCCAGAATGGATCTGCTGACAGTTGCCTGGGGAGAATTGTCTTGAAAGAGTTATAAAAGCCATAATTTTTTCTAAAATTGTAGCTATTTTCTCTGTGCAAGATGTATCTGCAGCTGGGAGCTCACATGAGGCTTCATCCCAAAGGCTGTGTCTTTGAGATGGAAGAATTGATCCTTCAAGGACGAAAGAAGTGTTTTTTTTAAAGACATTAACTAGTGGCTCTATCAGAATCCTCTGAATGTCTCCTATTGAGTTCATCCAATGGAATTAATTAAGGAGACTTCTGTTTGCTTAATGGAAATGAGACAAGACATAATTTATAGCCTTGGTGTGGCAGTCTCTAGCTTTCTGTCCAACACAAATCAAGGAAGGTGACTGTGGTGGAAGAATGGTGTCTCCTGAAATGAAGGAGGGAAGTTGTTTATATTGTTCAAGAAAGATGAACAGAGATTTGATGAATAGAGAACCTGCCATTAAAATGTGAGGCCATGGCTATTAAACCTGTGTCTTTGGATACTCCTTCATAGTGCTTATAAATTTCCTACATTCTTTGCTCCTATGTAGAGAATTTATCCAAGACTATCACTGCTTTGCTATGGGGAAGGAAAGGAGATGAACTGCCCTGCTCAGAGTAGCTCTTATCAGCCAGCCAGATGGCAAACGACGTGCCAGAATTTACAGGGAAGAGTTCAGTGTGGACCATTAACCCCAACCCAGCCCAAAGAGCATTAAAATGTCACTGCTAAGGACTCTGAGAGCCAAGGCACTGGCAAAATGTGTTCCACACAAGTACTTTTGCAACCAGAATGAATTATCGAAAACCCTTCCAAAGTGCAGCAAGGAAAAGTTATGGAATGAGTAGATTGGTGTGACAATTACACAGAACCCAAGTAAATTTCAATTGCAATACATATCTCTCTATATATATTTCAAAAATATACATGATAAAGGGTATTTAACTAAATTGTATTCATTTTCACAAAGCATTTTGCTCATTCATAAAAACAATTTTCTATTTAAAACAAGAGCAGGGACTGGATTCCCTGGCTGGTGGTGCTGCACTGCACTGAGCTGTGCTAGTCTGTGTCCACAGAGAAACACTACGTGACTCTGGATTTAAAGACATTTTGTAGAGCAGCTCATGAGGAAAAAAAAAGCCCTTATTCCCACTTCTAGGAGTAATATATTTTTTCTACACTTCCTCCAATTTTACAGCAGCAATCCAAGCCACATATTTTGCTCTAACCAAATACAATATTTTCCCCTCTTGGGTGGTTTTCATGACAAAGTTCAATAAGAAGCAGAGTCCGATGTTGTAACATCAAGCCTTGCAATACCCAGAGACATCAGATCTTTGGATGAGATGTGGTGGAGACCAACAGAAGAGCCATCAGGGACACCTACAGACACCTGACTTACGGGAAACGTGCCATTTGGATGACAAGCAAGAGGACTTTCCATGCATTAGACTGTATTTTCCATGGCAGGAGACAACAGGTATGCAGAACATCCAGAGCCTCCACAAGCATAACAATCAGTTCTTCTGGTTCAGCTCCCGGTAACTCCATCTCTTGGTATCAACTCAGTCCACCGGTCCCTTTCCATAATGTGTTCTTCTTTAGAAACAATTAATATTTAGCACAAGTTTCATTGGGAAGGGTTGCAAAGCTTCTAGCCATTTGAAACAAAGATATTTGCGTGTTATAGAAGTACCTTCCATCATCATAGTATCTCATCCAGAGTAAGGGTGCTTTAATGATTTAAAATAATTTCATGTTGATTGCAAAGCAAAGACCGGAGGAAAAAACCCCTTTTTTTTTTCAGTGGGAGTGAATTTGGGTGATCAGAATGCAATTGGCCCAAAGGAGAGCTGAGCTCCTGGCCTAGCCCTGCTCTGCAAAACCCCAAAAGTGTTCCCCTGTCACGGGGGTCTATATGAAAATAACTGGGAACACTCATCTGCTAACTGTGCTGTGGGGAAGCTGCTGCTCCTGCTCTCTGACGTCACAAGTGGTGGCTGACAATGAAAATTGATGGTGATTCATAAAGGCATCTCCATCCCTAAGAAAACCGGAACAGCAGCTTGTGTAATCCAGAGATTTACTTAATTAAGGAACATCCCAGCACCGTTCTATTTGATCATCATTCCTTTACCTCCCTCTCCCTCCCAGCTTTGCCTTTGATTAGCAGAGCCCTGATAAGAGACTTCATTCAAAAGAAAGCAGAGAGTGGGAAGGTGATTTAAAGGTGAAGTGTGGCTGGTGATTTAAAAACTGAAAAGAGGCAGTGGGAATGTCTCAGAGAGGCTGGAAGCTGGGATTATCCTGTTTGCTACGGGCAAGGTGAGAAGCTGGAGAGGGCTCATCTGCAGCTGAGATATATGTGCAGGTGAGGAATATACCTACAGCTTAATGCCTCTGCCTGCTTCTGATGAGACAAGATCATTATTTGCAGTATTTTAAAGCCCCTTCTGTGTGAAACCTCAGAATGGCCCAACTTCAGCGTTTTACATGCTTCTCCACTGAGATTCTTGAAGAGTGTTAGAGAAATGGATAAATATTATAATATATGACAATATCATGTACATTGCACAGCAGAGACACTGAAGCTGTAGCTAATGTAATCTACAGGCTTCCTATTTCTTGATCAAGGCGGCCTCTGAATCTGGAGGAAGCACTCAGGGAAATTGCACGGGAAAGTGTATGCTGCCTTCCAAGTGACCTTGGCACTTTAAATCAGGAAGCAAATATGGATCCTCAGACTTCACCCAGCCGATAGTTTATTTATGATGCTCTTGCAGCAGCTCTCAGGCCCAGCCATGAATCAGGAGCTTGCAAACACATAACAAACAGACAGGGCTTCAAATACCCCTCATTTATCAGCAGGGATGTTTAAAAATTAATTTCCCTGGAAAGATAGAATTTATCCTGAAGAGTGTGTGGGTATATTTCTCATCCAGCTGGGAAAATGCCGTTCCCAGAGGGATTCCAGGGAGATGGAGTAAGGTGGGATGAAGCTGGCATGGCCTCACACAGGGGGCAAGCTGCCACGGAGAGTTCCAAACATTAAACACGGTATTTTTTTGGTCAAATAGGTATGATGCCTTGAACTACAGCCCAGACTGATGAAGAGTCATGGTTGAGGGAGTGCTATAGCTGAGGGGGTAACATGGCTGAGGGGGTGTTACAGTTGGAGTGTTGTGGCTGACGGGGAATCATGGCTGAGGGGGTTCATAACTGAGAGGGATCCACGGCCGAGGGGGAGCAATGACAGAGGGGGAGTAATAGCTGAGGAGGTGAAACGGATGAGGGAAAGTCGTGGCTGAGGGGGTGTTATGGCTGAAAGGGAGCGATGGCTGAAGGGTGAAACGACTGAGGGAGTGTTACGGCAGAGGAGGAGTAGTAACCGAAGTAGAGCTGTAGCTGAGGAACTGACATGGCTGAAGGAGAGTCACGACTGAGGGAGTGTCACGGCAGCGCGGGTCTCACGGCTGAGGGGGTGTCGTGCCTGAGAACAGGCAGCGCCAGGTTTGAAAAATAAAGGTTACTGAACCAGTTGTCCTCGTGGCTGAGCACTGCAGGCAACGCTGCAGGCGGCAGCCAGTACCGGCAGAAAGGAGCACGGCGGTTCAGCCCCAAACACCTCCTCCGCCTCACCCTCCACGGGGCACGGCGCCTCTTCCCGCCGGCCCTCAGCCGGGGGGGGGGGGAAGGAGGCCGCGGCTAGAGCGCCCTCGGGCGCGGAGGGCGGGAGGCCGGATCGTTTCGTAGCCGAGCGGGGCCGCCCCAGCACCGCCTCCTCCCCTCCCCGCTCTCCTCCCGCCCCGCGGAGGCGGAGGGTCCGGGGCGCAGTGTCGTGCGTGTGCCCGTAGCTCTCGTGGCCGCGCTTCTTCGCTCCGCTCTCCTCCCGCAGCCTTCCCTCGGTAGCGCCGCGCCCTCCGCTCTCTTCGCTCCCTCCGCTCTCTCCTCTCCTCTCCTCTTCCTCCGTTCCTCCGCTGCCCCTTCCTGGCCGGCCCGGGCTGCGCCTGCGAGTCTTCTTCCCCCGCAGTCCGGAGGCCCCCAATATGTTCAGCGCCGTCCGCGCTCAGAGGCACCAGGTACGGCGGGCGGGGGCTGGCCAGGGACCGTGCTGGCCGCGCTTTGTTCGGCGCTGGGGAGCGGGTGGAGGCGGCGGCCCGGGCGACCGCCTCGCACTCGGGGAACCGGTGCCCCTGCGGACCCGCCGCGCTTTGTTGCTTGTTCGGGGCCCGTTTTCTTGGGCCTCGGAGTTGTCCGCATGGCCTGAAGGGCGTGAGGCCGCTCCCTCCGTGCCGGGGGAACGGGCGGGCCCCGGCGGCCGCCGGGTGCGGTGTTTCCCCCGGCCGGGAACTCCCGGGTTCCCCGTGCGTTCGGGTGCGGTGCCAAGGTCAGGCGCTGCCTCTCCAAGCGCCACGCTGCAGCCGCGGAGTAGCACCTTCCTAAACCCTTAGCGGGGGGGGATGGGGGGGTAAGAGAATCGCGGGAATCCTGGACTTTGAAGGAAGTAGCCGCTCCGGGATGAGCAACGTGTGCTGACAGCTGGTTGCCAATGTCATGACGCTCCTTGTCATCTATACCAGTTCTAGGAAGTGGGGGATAATGAAGCAAAAACAGTGGCTGTCAGCCCACGTTAGTGCTTCTGGGAAAAGCTGGTGAGGGTGAATGACCAGAGCCGTTTGGTTTTGGTTTTTGGGGGTGTCTGGGGAGTGTACAGTATTTTCTGCCTGCATGCACCAGTTCCCAGAGCTTTTTAGATTTTTTTAGAGGCACTTCAAGGTAGAAAATGCATTTGCATTGGCACTTTTGCTTTTCCTTTACCCAGCATTCCCACAGACAATAAAACCTGAATTGGTTATAATTTCATACAGGGTAGAAAAATGCTGACAGTGAGAGGCAAAGCGTCCGAGTTATTTCCTAAGGAGATGAGTGGTGATAGACTAATGGAAATACAGTCTCATGTCTCTCCTTATTTGTGTGCTTTGTGAAGGGAGGACTTTTTTTGTTGTTTGCAGTGATGAGTGTGTAGACACCACATTTATTCTCTTCTGTCAGCAAGCTTAAATAAAAGAAAGCAAGCAGGATGTGGTGCTTTGATGGTGAGATTGGTGTAATTTTAGAAAGCGGATTTTGTAGCCACAAGCCTGACTCCTGGAGCACAGGATACGACAGTCAGGGAATACTTTCCAGTTAGGAAGCTGTGTGTTAGCTGCTGTAATTAGGTCTAATTTTGTCTTCCTCAGCTTGAGTTCTTAAGGAGTAGGAGATGGTAAGAAAGTCAAAAACTGCCCAGAATGGGGGTGGAACACAAGGAGGGCATACAAACAAGAATCACTGGTTACGTGACATGTTTGGAGAACTGTGGGAAGTGTGCATTAGTAGAAAAAATAAACCCAGGGGGTGGGGAAAGGGGAGGAAAGAACTCAGATTTTAGTAGAGTGCATGTGAGGCAGAAGGTTGAAAAAGAGATGTAGATAAAGACTGTGACAACAACAGCAAAAGTACAAGGTGGGAAAGGAGAGGAAAGGCAGAACCAGTGTGAAAAGGGAACTAATGACCAGAGCTAGGGCTCTGAAGTCTGGGAGGCCAGTCCTGGAAACCAGTGCTGAATGGGCAGCCAGGGTGTTACAGCTGAGGGTTGTCGCTGGAACAGCAATAACATTCAAGCATGAAGCCTGCTGCTTATAAATTTTTAAAGTCTGCATGCATAAATGTGTTTGGAAGCACTCTTTATAGAGGACAGTCCAAGCATTACATCTTCCAGGGCTGCATGTAAGAGATTTTGAAAAATGTCCACAGTACTCTGTCCTTCCCCTTTCAGTTCCTAACCAGTGATAGCAAATATTCCCTCTTCTCTCCCTCTCTCCTCATTGTTGGCATGGGAGCACGACTGAGGTTGATGTGCAGGTGAAATAGAACAGTTTTGTCTACAAGTCATAGTTATCAGTGAGACTAAATCTTTAGTGGAAAGCAGCTGAAAAGTGAATAAGCAAAGCAAAATTGTTGTAAATTCCGAGTCTTACTTCAGATTACTGGTATAAAGAGATTGAGCCTATTTAGTGGTGTAAAGTATGTTGGTAAGTGTCTTGGTCTGTGGTGTTTTGCCCAAATGCAGGCTCAGACATGAATAGATGGTGCGTTTTTACCATAAATAAATGCTAATGTATGAAAAAAATATTTTGAGGATGTTTGGTTTTATCTTCTGATATAGGTAATGGACTGTGAGCAGTCGTAGGTGTGACCTACATTTCTTCTGAGCTGGGCTGTCAGAAGCCAGAAAGCACTGACTGGGTGTTAAGTTCCATTTTTGTTTCACAAGTGTCAATCAAGTGTCTGTCATTATATCAGCAAGTATTGACTTTAGGTCAAAAGATTAACAAGTATCTCTCCCAAAGTAGTGCTTTACCTGTGAATTGAAGAAGTAATACCTTAATTTGACTAAAAGGTTTGTGCAGAATTGGCACAGAGCAAATACTGCACATGGAAAACGGGCTGTATTAAAGATGAGAGGTAAAATAGATGGTCCCTGTGTTGTTAGGTCATGGGCAAGGTGACTTCTGCCTCTGGGGCTTGTTGTCTCGGTGGTCACCTGAGAGCACAGCTCCTGCAAGAAACTCTGCGGGAGAGAGGCCTAGGGCAGCACTGAGGATCGCTGTGTCTGAGTATCATTGCTATTTAGGTGAGTCTTCTTGAATGTACCTTTAAATGGGCATACAGTGAAATAGAGGAGTTTAAAAGGAGGGAATCTCCCTTCTGGAAGTTCAGGTGTGCAGCCAGTTTATCTCTGAGTGCGTTATGAGCTGTCACTTGCTCATGGTCCAGTGGTACACATACATGGCAAAGGAAAATCTCAGTCTGTGCACAACATGAGGTGGTCAAGAAACACAGTTACTACAACAAGGTTGTGTTTAAAATTGAGCAGCTGGGCAGACATTTGAGTCCTGGCATTGCTGTGCTTGGGAACAGCCAGGGTGCTGGAACACACCAAGGGGATGTCCCATGGCTTCAGGCCTGCCTGAGCCCAGCGTGATTGGCCCTTGATCCAAGGGGGTCTCCAGCCCCAACACCAGTACCAGTCCTTACTGTTCAAACTACAACAAAAATCCAGAGTTTATGGATTACTCTTATTTTTTTTGCATCATTTTAAAAGTAAGTGCGAGGAATAGCTGCTCTCAAGTAGGAGTTTTCTCCAATGGAATGTGTTGGTCCCATCTGGGATGATAATTCTGTAGTTTTAATGTGTTTAGAGAAGTGCATTTGGATGGAGCTTGAACAGTCATCGTGTCAGAAGCACCAGGCTTTACCTGGCTGACAGTCATCTGGGAACATCTCACTTGGCTTAAAAAAATTCAAAATCCTGGATAATTATAAAAAATGCCACATAGTTCTTGATGTGCTGAGCTAAAAGGGAATATAGGCAAGGGAGGGAAGGTAACAGCAAAGTGATTTTGAGTTTTAAAAATAATTTAAGGGAATGAGTTTGTTTGCAGTACCTGTTTATAACCTTTAATGCAGAATAGGCAGCGTTCTTGACTTTGCAGTGAATTTTGGCTGATAGTTTGGGTTGTGTTCTAGCAGAAGTACTCCAAACCAAAATATGGAAAGTTGTGAATCTGCTTGTGCAGATTTAATGCTGTTTTGAGTAATAATGTTAGCCATGACACACACAACAGCATTGAAACTCTGTGGCAGCAATTAAGATGTTCAAGTTCCTAGATATTCAGATTGGACAATACCATTAGGGGCATAAGTGCATCTGCATGGGATTGGTGTCTTGCACAAAGGAGGACTTTAAAAGAAAAATCTCCTGTTTCAATCCAGAACTATTTTGGATGACCTTCTTAGGTCTTCAAGGTCCCAAGCAAGTACATGTGGAAGAGTTAGAACACTGGAAATAAAACAGATGTGTTACAGCAGAATGTGACAAAACATGCCCAGAGATGTAAACAGAGCGAGGCTGATTGTGGGATTTAGTTGGAATTGTTTGACTAGCTGTCCTGTGACTCGGAATGTTTTGTTGCGTTGAGTCTTTGGGGAAGGTGTGGACATCAGGCTGTTGGGTTCTGTGTTTGAGAAGTTTGCTTGCTTTAAAAGTTGCAGTGATTATGCCAATTGTACCAACGGGGGAAGCGATGACTGCCAAATGCCTAATTAAATAATATTTGTTAAGTAGAGCTTGGTGTCAGCTTCATAACTTGCCTGTAGGATTACAAAAATAATATACCTTTATTGCTTTAGATTTCTTTTCCCAGCAAAGCTCACTGGCATCGCAGTGTGTTTCAGGAAGTTGTGTCCCGGGGTGCTGCTCCTGCAGTGCCCCAGCATTCCGGAGTGCTGCGTTCCCGGCGGACGCTGCTGTGCTCGGGAGCAGGTGTTCCCTTCTCCCGGCTGTGTGGCTGTGCCTGCTCCAGCAGCCAAGCTCAGCGAGTGTTGGTTCTGCCTGCGCAGCTCTCTGCCGGCTGGAATATTCTGCGTGCCCAGCTGTGGGGATGGGGGCAGTGTCCTGTGGAGCTGGTCCGTGGTGGGATAATGCCCCCTGCCGCTGCCGGGAATCAGCCTCCTGCTGGAGCTGCCAGGCTGCCTGGGCACCAGGCAGGTACTGCTCCTGCCACAGTCACCCCTGGCCTGAGCCCTGGCCATGCACCAGGGTCACAAGGTTCTCTTCTCTGCAATGGAGGGCACTTTCAGTTTTTGACAAGGAGAAATGAGCTGCACCTATTTTTAGGAAACCCAGTTCCCAATGTGGCATTTATTCTGTAGGTACAAATATAGTGTTGGAACTGAAGTGATTGATGTTTTCCTGAGGTGGTACCAGGGTCATGGAAAGTTCCAGAATGAGTGTTGCCTGTTCCCTCCCTGTTGCTGCTGCTCCTCCTCCTCTTCTTCCCTCCCCAAAAAATCCCTGCATAAAGAGCCCACCAGCATGTGGATTCCCAGCGAAGCCACCCTGATCTGCACTGCTGGTGCAGAGCTCAACCAGAACCCAACAGATTCTGTTCCCAGCGTGGCAGAGAGACTTTTTACCAAGGAAGGCTGTCATACAGATAGTGATTCCTGACTTTATAAATCTTTCTGGAAGTAGCAGAGACTGGAGACATGCCCAGTCATTTCAGACATGTCCTTAATCCATCTTCAGACAATTTTAGGCATTCGGTAGAAGAAGGCTATAAGTAGATGAGCACAAGAAGAGCCAAAGGTAGGAGGCTTGTGGATTGTGTGCTTTTAGAAAATGGAGTCATTTTTGTTGGCTTTACGTGTGAGTTACCTACTTGTGCAGGCAGTAATGATAATAGGACGTGCTGAAGGGCAGAGTAGGTAAGGGATTGGCTAAAAATGGGATTCAGCTCTTCCAGCTTTTTCTGTAAGTACTAGTTTAGCCCTTTTCTTGTCTCCGGGGGTATAATGGTGATGTGGTTGATCTCTTATTAGGCATGAGGACATATTGGTGTCAATATGGAATTTTTCAGGCTGTTTGCTTTTTGTGGAATAAAACCCACCTTTTTTTGTGAAGAAAAACTTGTTTATTTGGGTCAGGAACATACATCAAGTTTTATATGAAATATGTGGCGGCACTAACTGTTTTCCTTACTTGATACCTTCTCCTTTATTGCAGGTTATGATGCATGATTATCACAGAAGAAATTCATGTCTATAGCTCATAAGGACTTCATTACATCATCTTCAAGCCTGATAGTTTTGGAATCCATATTGCAGCTGCAAACACACGTCTGCTTTTGCATTTCCACAAACATCTTCCTTGTCAGGACATCCTGAAACTCAAGTGCTCTGTTCTAACACAGTGATACCATTGGGCTATTTTAAATTTACAGTCATATATTTGCTGGTAAGTTGTACCATTAATTGTGTATACAGTAGTCAGTACTTCTGCTGAAATGATGCAAATTTAAAATCTTGGTGTCCTTTCTTTAATAAAACATGACAAATGGATATTTGTAAGAAAGATTATTGTTGCCAGTTTAGAGTTGAATACTCACAGTAGTAAGTGAATTTAAAATAGGTAGATTAACACTAGAAGTATTTTATGGGAGCCTTGCTATTTTCATTACTGATTTTTGCAATCCACTTTTTCTGGTTTGGAGTTTTCTTATTTAGTGTGATCTTCAAAATTTTCTTAAACTTGAGATGGAAATACAAATTGTTGTTGGTAACATTAATAGAATTCCACATATGCTTTCCTCTAAGATCTTTAAGGTAACTGTACTTCTGTGTATGTTAGCAGCTCAAACTTACAAATCTGATTTTTTTTTTTTTTTTTTAATAATTACTATTTCAAATTCATTAGGTCACCTCAGGGTAATAGTTTAGTATTCTTAATTAGCTTCCTATTTGGAAAGTGGTTAACTAAAAAAGAATCAATTAAAGGAGCTATAAAATAGCTTCCAGATAAAAAAGTTAAGTTTCCTGGTGTTATTTTTCCGGTCTTGGACTGGTTTCCCTGAGGTGGTATGTTTGTATATGGCCGAGGTCTTCCGAGGAAGATGTTCTAGCTTTGAAATGGCTTAAAATGCATTATTGTTTTTCAGAATTTATTAAATTCTGTCTGTTTTGTTGGTCATAATGTTCTTTCATGACTCCCAGCTGCTCTAAAGTACTGAGTCATTACTCATAAAATCAAACAGAAAATGTTTATCTATTCTACTTCACTAGCTACTTTAAATTCTCAGTTCTTATTTTTCAGTGTAGCTGGGTTTTGCATCTGGAAAAAATGCAGCTGGACCAGGGTGATAGGGAGCAGAAAGTGGTGATGAATAATGATAGCTGGGGATGGATCTACCAAAAAAGATCTTTAGAGAGGGGAATCCGTGTAATCCAGTGGCTCCCAGCTTGCTCCCACAGAGCTGGCACAGGTTCTGCCTGTGGTTTGAACCCACTACCTGCTGAAGTGATGTGGATGCATTAAAAGTTGTAGCCTCAATCCCTGAAAATCACAAATCCATTAATTCCCCTGCATGTTTGTTTGCAAACAGTGTGTTGCCAGTACTGCTGTACTGAAGCAAGATGCTGTGTGTGTAACCTTTACCCATTGTGTGTGTGCAGCCTGACCAACACCAAAATGATTCCCAACGGATATTTGATGTTTGAGGATGAGAACTTCATCGAGTCGTCTGTTGCCAAACTCAACGCCTTACGGAAGAGCGGTCAGTTCTGCGACGTCCGCCTCCAGGTAGCTGTGCCCTGCCCCAGTGGGGTGCCTGGGGGGGTGTGGGGGTTGCACCACATGAAGCTGTTGCTTCAGTGACTGGGAGATGTGAGATTTTAGAAGCCTGTTTTTCTGAAAAATGCATACTAAAAACCACCAAAATGGGGTGCACTTTGAGAGAAGTGATGCTTACTTTTAGCTGGAGACTGTTGATTGGAAAAATGGGTTTGAACTATGGCACTCACTTGAGTAGGCCTTCATACTGTGAAAATACAAAGGTAGTTACAAAAAATCCTCACCAGCACATGGGCTTCTTGTTTGTGTTTGACATAAAGGTGTGTGGACACGAGATGCTGGCGCACCGAGCTGTGCTGGCGTGCTGCAGTCCCTACCTGTTTGAAATCTTCAACACTGACAGTGACTGTCATGGGGTTTCCCATGTGAAATTCGATGATCTCAACCCAGAAGCTGTTGAAGTTCTGTTGAATTATGCCTATACTGCTCAGTAAGTAGTTCTCAGAGTAACTAGAGAGGGGGTAGACTTCTGTTTGAAAAATCAGAATAATAGAGGCAAATTCTATCTTTAATAGGTTAAAAGCTGATAAAGAACTGGTGAAAGATGTATACTCTGCAGCAAAGAAGTTGAAGATGGAGAGGGTTAAGCAGGTACGGTTCTCAGCTCTTCTGGAAGTCCATTCTGCCTTCTCAGGCTGACAGCATCGCACCTTTTGGTGTTAGTGAGCCAAAACCTGATGATTCTGTGGAAGAAGAGTTCAGCACAAAGCTCCTGTAGATGTTCCTTAGCATGGTATTGATTTGGCGCCAGCTGGATGTGTTGTTTCAACTTGAGCTGTCTTGGTGCCAGAGTGTTCTCTGAAGTTACATTTTGTATTTGTGCACCTGTGTAAAAAATCCAGCTTTGAATCTTGGCTCATTCCTTACCTTCAGGTCTGTGGCAGCAGTGCTGTGCGTGGTTGTGTTGGGAGCATGAACAAACCTGTAAATCTGTCAGAAAAAGAATAATCCACACACTCCTGAACATAAATTTGGTAGTGCTTGACTTTGGAAATACCCTTGGCTGCAGATAGGGGTACTCTTTACAAGGGAATTGGGATTATTAGCTCACCTGAGAAATAGTTTTGGATAGGTGTTCAGTAGAAAAGCGTGGGGTCAATGTAGATGTCCGTAGCTTCCAAATGTGTCTTTTTCATTTAAGATGTGCATATTCCTGTGGAAGGCAACATTCCCTCTACAGCACTGGCATGGGGATGACAGCAGACAGTCACTGTGCTGCAGTTAGAAAACAGCTGCTGCTGTATGTTGGGGTAGATAATTTAAATGTATAAAAACTTCTCTGCTTGTACACTAAGCCGCAGCTCTTTCCTTGCCAGGTTTGTGGTGACTATTTGCTCTCCAAGATGGACGTGCAGAGCTGCATCTCATACCGGAACTTTGCCAGCTGCATGGGAGACTCTCGGTTGTTGAACAAGATCGATGGCTACATTCAGGAACACCTTGTAGAGATTTCAGAACAGGAGGAATTTCTCAAGCTCCCACGGTTAAAGGTTAGCTTAAGTTTGTAGAATTCCTTCTGGTACAGGATTTCCAAAACGCAACCTGAGAAGCAACTAGGATTTCCTTTCCCTTTTGGGGGAAGGAAAGCTTGGTCTACTGACTGCTGCCAACAGTGTGACAGTTCTGGATCTGTGTCCTGTTCTTACTGCTGTGAACCTTAACTGTAGAGAACACGTGCTGTCATCCTTTCCAGGTGTAAAAGGTGATTGTGTTTAAATGTGCTTCCTAGTTCCATAGGCTGAAAGCATCTTGTGGTGTTTTCTGGCTCTGTGGTAAAGTGAGAGTTGTGCTCACTGTGTAAAGTACAGCATGCTACAGGGTAATTCCTAGAGAGTAAATCATCTTTTCTCTTCTCCCTCAAGCTTGAAATAATGCTGGAAGACAATGTTGGCCTACCCAGCAATGGCAAATTGTACACAAAGGTAATCAACTGGGTACAGCGCAGCATCTGGGAAAATGGAGGCAGCCTGGAAGATCTAATGGAAGAGGTTAGTCTTTAAGAAAATGGGATTATGGGATTAAACATTAAAAAAAAACCAAAAAAAACAAGGAAAAAACCAATATGAAGGATGATCCCATTTTACTTTTTTTTTTTTTTTTTTCACTTTTTTAACTATGACCCTAAAGAATTTAAATTTTGCTGTAGGTACCCCTAAGCTGAGAAACTGGGGGGGTGTTCAGGTGAGCTGAATGCACTGTTCAGTCTGGTCTTCACTTTCCTTTTTGCTCCCTGTTGCTGTATAGTAGCCTCAGAGTGGCCTTTATCTTCTTTAGTTTGGGGAGGTGGTACTGAGACTTGCCATAGATTGGTGATGTTTTCCTTTGCAGGTTTTGCTTGTAAATGCACAGTAGGTAAAAGCTTCTAATGGTTGTTCCTCCCCGTTGGTTTATCTCCCCATAGGTTTATTAACAAAACTAGGATACCAAGGCTGAAGAACCAAGAAGAGCCTCAAGTGTATTGACACGTACAGAAGCAGCAGTCCTGCCCCAGTGCTCCTAAGAAAATCCGCTGTGGGCAGAGAACGATCATGATGATTTAATGGTGTTTACTTACTCCTTTACAGGATGCATTATTATGAAACTTGTGTGTTGTTAAATGGCTTTATTCATGAATACTAATGGTAGATGTCGCCTGGGCAGTGTTTAATGGCAAAATTAGCGGGGAGACAAAATTCTCAATTGGCTCCAGCAAATGGACTTTACCAAATCTCATGAAACATCGGGATTTTCCAAGTCTGTTATTACAAGCACGAAAGATCCCCAGAAACACTTGTCTAGGCAAAAGTATATGTTGATGCTATCATATAATCTGAAGTGTGTATTTCCTCTTGGAGAAACTCATTTAAAAGCTTGATCATGTTGAAATTAAGATGCATTTCATTGAAACAGCTGCATCTGATTTCAGTGGTGGACAACAGTTTCTTCCAGAACTTAAATCTGTGTTGTCTTCACTCATTCCCATACCTTTCTTTTAGAGCCCACTGTTGGCTTCTCTTGGCCTTTTTTGATGGAGATAAATATGTGTATTTTTCAGAGCAGAAAACTTGTGTGCAGGGATAAGGAAAATGCTTGCATGAGACTGTGAATTTGTGTAACTTTGCAAATTAATGTGCCTTTTGCTTGTCTAATGTTTCTGTGCTGGGAAAACAGTAGAAGCCCATGGAAAATGAAGATTTCTCTCAAGCTGAGAAAGGAAGGAACCTTTACCCCCTGTTTGAAGATTGCCACCATGACATCTGCTTCCTTTTAGTTTTGCCACTGTGCAAGCTTGAGATGAGCTGACGAGCAGTGTGGTGTCTGGGGTAATGTGCCTGTAGCTGAGGAGCACGGAGACAGCAGCCACATGGGTGTTCTGTTGTTGTTTTTGCAGGTGCAAACGCTGTACTACTCAGCTGATCACAAGCTGCTTGATGGAAATCTGCTAGATGGACAGGCTGAGGTGTATGGCAGTGATGATGACCACATTCAGTTTGTGCAGGTACAAATTGCAGACAGTCTCAGGTAACCCCAGGTAGACTGGAGCAGTTTACAGCACACCTGAAGTCCTGTGTTCTGCTGGCAGAGAAGGCAGCAGGTGCTGTAGTGGAGAAGTGCACCATGAGAAGGTGTCTGGCAGGAAGCTGCTGCAGGCCATGATGTGCTCTCAGCTTCTGTCTCTTTGGCAGGCTGGGCTGACTCTTGGCCCTTGCTAAACAGAGTGCTCTGACTTCAAAATCAATCCTGGCTGTTAGAAGAAAGAAGAGGCAGACAAGAACTCAGCGGTAGGAAGTCAGCTGAGACCTTGTAGAGATCCCAGAGACTGTAGAGAAACACAGACTGCTTGGCTTGCAGTGGGGAATGTATCTGTTAAATTTGGCCCAGAAAAAGGTTCCAGATCCAAGTTCTAATCCTTGAGCTGCCAGCGTCCGCTTCTTTTGTTCAGCTGCACTGGCGGTGTAGCTGCCAGATCTCTCTGATGCTTTGACAGTGCAAATCACTCCTGTGCTTTTTGAGAGGTCTTTCTAAATGGCTTTTATTTTTATTTCTAACCAGGTGTAATCCTTGAACTCCAGAAAAACCACATGGCTCAGTACAACGCAGGCTAAGATAGAAACAGTAAAAAAGGACTAGCAGTTGTAAATTATCAGTTGCTTTATACAAATGAACTTGGTTTAAATTTATGATTTTGAAGCAAATACACTGTAATATTTATAACAGTGAAACAGGTTCACACAAAAAGTTTCCTTCTTGAAATTTTTAGCTATTGTGTACGTAAAACACTGTCCATCCCAGAATGTGGATTTTAGAAATGAAATGAGAGGAAAAGGAAAAGCCAGCTAATTTTCCAGTTTCTTAATTGTTTTTAGGAAGCCTTCACAGAGTTCTCCACTTCTGCATACCACTTGTAATGCTTACAAGCAGAGAGGTGAATGTTCAGAAAGTTCATTTTCAGAAATAAGACCAGGACTTCTCAACAGTTTTCTACAAATCCTTTCTGATAAGAAAAACCAACTTCAGACATCCTAAACAATTGAGAGATTGTTTATTGATATTGATTTTTGTATCGATTATTAGTGGTATGATTTATTATTATTATTATATATTACTAGTATCAATTGATTATTGATACTAAGAAAACCGTGGATGCCAGTTCTGGAAAAAGTGTAACTTCTACATTTTTAAATTACAAAACTTTGTATTTTCTGTTGCTGTCGAGGCAATTTTAAGATAAGATCATAAGTGGTTAATTGGATGAAGGTTCAGAAATAACAAAAATGTTCTCCACAAGTGCACTGGTTGGCACGGTGAGCTGAGCTTAGCAATCCAGCTCCTCAGTGTGAGATTATCTGAGTTAGGTGATGTGTTTCAGAAGTCTTGTGACAGTTTCCATGGAGATCAGGCTCCAGGGAACTGTGCAAGCATCGCAGACTTGGGACTGTGGTCATAAACTCTGCTGCTTGAACAGAATAGACAGCGTGGTAACTTCCTGTGCTTCAGGAAGAGCCTCAACAACCCAGCCAACTGTGCTGAAACTGGAAATTTTGCGGTTTCTCTTAATTGAGCAAAATCATGTAAGCTACAGTATAAATTTAATTGGAAATGAAATGAAAGCAGAAATCTGTTAGTGGAAAGTATCAAGGGAGTAAAATCCAAGAAACAGCTTATCTGAGCACAGAGGGGAACTGAGGCGAAATTAATTTGTCTTCAGGGAATGAAGAGAATAGTTAATTCACTTCCAAATAGCATTATATAATTAACTCAAGTTCCAGAAGCAGAGCTTGGGAATGAGGCTCCTAGGTGGTAGCTCAGTTCTCTGCAGCTGCATGTAGCTCTTTCATTACATTTGTAAATCCTGCTAGGAATGCACGCTCACTTCCAGGGATTTGCAGTCCAGCACCAGCAGTAGAAAGTTGCAGTCGCAGGATGAAGTGAGTCCCAGGAGAAAAGTGTAGGGTGGTTTTTGGCCACTGTTGCTGGGCAGGCAAGATGTTCTGCTGAAAATACAGGTGTGCTATAAATGCTGCTCTGCGGAGGTGGTAGACAAGTCTGCTCTGGAGTGGCTACGTAGTATCTCAGAGAAGCACAGGTAGAAGAAGCTGTAGTCTCTGGCTAGGTTTCTGTAGCTGCCTTTTGATTTTGCAGAAGAGGCCACCACGTGAGAATGATCACAAGCAGATCAGTAGCAGCTCCTCTGGAAGTCTTTCTCCAAATGCTACTGTTCAGAGTCCTAAACACGAGTGGAAAATCATTGCTTCAGAGAAGACTTCGAGTGAGTAACAGGGGCAGGGGTTGTCTAACAGATGTGTCTGGTCTTGGGTACCTGCCACCTCCTGCTCCCTGGGGATTTCCTTCACATCTCTGAGGAATGCTGAGGTGTCTTTTCTTACTGATGATACAAGTCAAGTAATTTGTAGGGTGCTTCTGATGTACCTGGGCCAAACTGGGATTACATACATCTCAGTTCCTTATCAACCAAATCTATGGTGTGTATCATTTTCCCAGAAAATCCTAAGGAGATAGGCAGTCCACAGTTAATTAACAGAGCTGTTTGGTCTGTGTGTGCGAGGAGACTCCCAGCAAATCTTTAAGTTGCTGTCATATGTCCTTCGAGCACTCTTTTAGTATCTAAAGCATAGTTGTTGATAATTAACACTTTTTCTAACGCTTGGAACCAGTAACCTGAAAAAATGAAGTTTCCATGCTGTCAAGGGGAGTGGCACAGCCAGCAGAGCCCACTTGGCACCCAGCTCAGTCCCCCTTCACATGGCGCCCTGCTGACGGTGGCGGTGTGCTGTCCCTGCAGGTAACACGTACCTGTGCCTGGCTGTGCTGGACGGGGTGCTGTGCGTCATCTTCCTGCACGGCCGCAACAGCCCCCAGAGCTCCCCCTCGAGCACCCCGCGGCTGCTGAAGAGCCTGAGCTTTGAGCTGCAGCCCAGCGACCTCATCGAGAGGCCCATGTGCCCCATGCAGTACGCGCGCTCGGGGCTGGGCACGGCCGAGCTGCACGGCAAGCTCATCGCTGCGGGTGAGCCAGGGTGGGGGCACTGGGCTGGGGGGTGGGCTGGTGCCTCTGAACGTGGGGCCAGTAACCTCTCGCTTGCAGGGGGCTACAACAGGGAGGAGTGCCTGCGCACCGTGGAGTGCTACGACCCCGAGAAGGACACGTGGACATTCATCGCACCCATGAGGACACCGAGGGCCCGGTTCCAGATGGCGGTGCTGATGGTGTGTGGGGTGGGGAGCAGGCCTGTGGGACACTGTCCTGCCTGGGCTGAGCTGAACGGGACACACTGAATAGGATGGCTCTAGAAGTTGTTTCTCTGTAGTCCACGGTTACCCGAGTGCTCAGGAGCTGAGTGTGGTGTGCTGAGAGGTGACGGGTGTTGGTTTGTTCCTCTCAGGGGCAGCTGTACGTCGTGGGTGGATCAAATGGCCACTCGGATGACTTGAGCTGTGGAGAGATGTACGAGCCCGAGATTGATGACTGGATGCCTGTCCCAGAGCTGCGGACCAACCGCTGCAATGCAGGTGAGGCCTGTGCAGCACCCGGACTGCAGGGTGGAAACTCAGCCAGTTATGACTCATGTCCCATGCTTTCCTGTATCAACAGGAGTGTGTGCCCTGAACGGAAAGCTGTACATTGTGGGTGGTTCTGATCCCTATGGCCAGAAGGGACTGAAGAACTGCGATGTGTTTGATCCTGTAACAAAGGCTTGGACGAGCTGTGCTCCCCTTAACATCCGTAAGTTTGTTGGGGAGCTGGGGAAGGAAGACGAGAAAAGGGCAATTGCAGAACTGCACCAAACGAAAATCTACACCAAAGCAAAGCCCCTTGGAGTTGCTGCTGCTGCGGGCTGTTGCTGGTGGCTGACTGTGCTGGCTTTGGTTGCAGGGAGGCACCAGTCGGCCGTGTGTGAGCTGGGGGGGTACCTGTACATAATCGGCGGGGCCGAGTCGTGGAACTGCCTCAACAGTGTGGAGCGCTACAACCCCGAGAACAACACCTGGACCCTGATGGCGCCCATGAATGTGGCACGGCGCGGCGCTGGCGTGGCTGTCCGTGATGGTAGGACTGGGACTGCTTTTGCTGCTGCTGCCTCAGGGCTTTTCATCTTTGCTCTGATGCGAGTAGAATACAAAGCTGTGCTCCTTTTTGGGCAGGAATCCAGTAGGAGCCTGGCTAAACTGCCAGTTTTAATTAAAAAACAAAAACCACTTGGTTGTGGGGCATTCACCCCACCTCTTCTCAGATTTGTCACTGTGCAGCTTCTAGAGCTGCACCTGCTTGAATCTGGACTTTGCCCCTACTCTGACTCAAGTTCCTGTCAGCTGTCATGGGCAGGAGACCCAAAGCAGGTCACTCCTGTAATTGCAGACCTTCACCAGGTTGAGGTCTGTGACAACAGCTGGGGTCCCTTTGGGCTTTGTCCAGCCTTCTGGTGGGAACACAGGGCCAGCTGGTGCTGAGCAGTGAGCGTGGCTCCTTTTCTTCACACAGGAAAGCTTTTTGTGGCTGGAGGCTTTGATGGCACGCACGCAGTGAACTGCGTGGAGATGTACGACCCTGCCAGGAACGAGTGGAAGATGATGGGCAGCATGACCACGCCCAGGAGCAACGCTGGCATCACCACCGTGGCCAACACCATTTATGCAGTGGGGGGCTTTGATGGCAATGAGTTCTTGAACACACTCGAGGTCTACAATCCAGAGTCAAATGAGTGGAGCCCCTACACCAAAATTTACAAGTTTTAAGTGAATTAAATTCCCTTTTCAAACTAACAGGCTTAGTGATGTAATTGTGTTTCAGTAGAGGTACACCTGTGAATAGGGGTGGGGAGGGCATAGACGTTGCCAACAGCAACACAGAGCTTTTGCATATTGCATATTAATGTGCTGTATATATTTGTTTTGGAAAGAATATTGAGATGAAGGGTTTTTTGTGTATTTTAGAACTTCAAGGTTTTGGGTTTAAGATTTTGATGATAATGCAAGAGAAACTAGACTGGGCATACCACTTCAGGAGCTTCCCCCAGTGTTCATCACTTTGCACATTGGATGACTTCCTGGAGGAGTGTTCTTGGGGCAGGAAGGGTAATGTTTGTGGGGGATAATGTTTTTTCTTTCATCAGGCCTTGGTTTCCTTCAGTAACTGGAACAATCTGTAACAAGAAGCCTTATTTAAACAGATATAATGGCTATTTTTTTTATTAAAAAAAGCTGACATGCCTCTGCTAATACCTTATCTTTTACAATTGCCTTTTTATAACAGTTTTTATATACTCAGCAGAGTATTTTGTCTGTTGAAATGCAAATGGCAGATAAATGGCTATTGAAACAAAGAGACAGCCTTGGAGTTCCTAGAGCCCGAGTGGGACAGTGGATTGCCCCTGCAGGTGAGCTGCTGCCTCTGCTGCAATGGTGCGAGTTAATGTGTGCCACCTTCCTTAGAGCTGCACAGGGTTTCTGGACATGACACAGCCAAGACTCTCTAGGGTGGGGAAAGGATTCTGGCTCCAGGTACTTGGAGGAGAATGCAGAGTGCGCTTTCTGTACAGCAGTTTTGTTATTCCGGGTGAGCTGATCTTTGTACAACAACAACTTGGGGAGGGGGGTTCTCATGGGTTTTAAACTCTTGCCAGCTGGCAAAGAAAATGTGTTGTAGTACCTGTCTTAAGTTTATTTTTCTAATATTACCAGCTGGAAGTGTGATAGAACATGAATAACTTGATTTTGTATGTGCTCATAGTGCTGTTTTAGTTCACTTTCTCTATTCCTCTAGATCAAATGTTGGGGTGGGATGACTTGGTGTCTAATGTGTAGTGCTGCACATCTAACTCTGGGTGCCAAAACTAGCACTGACTGCTTGCTGCTGCTGCAAACACATTAAAGGTACCGTTTGGGAAACCCTCGCACCACAGGCGTGCCCTGACCTGGCTCCGTGTCCTTTTCTTCAAGGAGGCGGTCTCCAAAGAGGAGTCTGTGATACTAAAGTGGCTGTAGGCACAGGACAGGGGTAGGGGCTGGAGTGTCCCATGTCCCTTGTGCCTGCAGGAGAGAGTCAGGCTTGCTGCTGGAGGGACCAGGGCTTGGAGCACCACAACCCCTGGGGTGTGTCTGCTCAGGGGCTGTGTAACAGAAACCTCTCTGCAGAGTTGGGTAGTGCCCTGCAGGGCAGGGGGTGCAAAGCTGCACCTGGAGCTACTGCTTCCCCTGGGCAGCTTTAGGGATCAGCTACACCAGTGATGGCACTAGGCCAGGTCCTGTGCAGTGGGGCAGGCAGGAGCTGGCTGCTCCAGCTTCCCACAGGAGTGGGAAAACACACCAGGCCCAGGAACTTCACTGGCCCCTGCAGGCTGTGAAGCTGGTCCAGCTAAGCAGGGAGAGCCAGGAGAGTGGGGAACAAAGCACTTCTCCTCCACAACAGCCCCTCCCAGCCAGTTGCCCACAGAGCACAGCCAGCATGTGCTACAGCTGGGCCAGGGTTGGGACACAAGCTGTCCCCATCAGCACCTTGGAGCCAAGGTCCCCACCCCGTTTCCAGGGCTGGAGAACCCCCATGGAAACAGCCCCGCACAGCAACTGTGCTTCAACAGACTCCTCCAAACCCCCTGGCCCAGGGGCCTGGGCAGGACTGTGCTACACTTGCATTCACAGGGACTGGACAGAGCCACTCAGAATCAAACACTGTTTAATGTAACAATAAATTACATTTTTACAATCAAGAGTTTACAAATACATCCAAAAGTTAATATCAAAATAGACACTCTGGAACTTTGCCAGTCAGCTCATCTCTGTACAAATACATACACAGAAGAGGTAGTGTTAAAGGCCTTAGAAAATGGCTTTTGCAAAGTTTCACGACTTAAAGCAGTTCTGGAAAGCAACCAATAGTGCAGCCAGAGTGGGATGTCACCTGGAGAGCAGGGAGGACCAGGCCCACCTTGCAGGAGGATGTGGCAAGAGCAGGATGAGGAGCTCCCCCAAGAGCACTGCTAGCAGGTTTCCACTGTACGAAGATAAAGTGCCTGCTTAAACAAAGGAGAAAACACCTTTTTCCTCTGAAAAGGGGTCTGGGACAAACACCTGCATCAGGGTCGGGGGGGTCTGTTTTGTCTTTAAGGAAAAATGAGCATCAGTCTGTTCCTTTGCTCATTCTACGTCCTCTCTTAAGCCCTCACAGACACGTTGTGTCTGTGGGTCAGTCCTTCATTTCCACCCTTGCACTGCACTACTTCCTGCCCTCCCGAGCTTCCGGCTGACACAACAGATTCCTTTCTCTCACTTGTCACTTGTAAAGTACCAGCAACACAAACACAGGGGTTTTCCTCTACAACCATTACCAGCTCAGCTCCTCACAGCAACGCTGGATGCTCAGAGCAGCCCAGCACAGCTGCTGCATCCCGAACCAGCACTGCTTCTCCTGGTTATCCATGGCTATCCAGCAGCACCCTCACTGAAGACAGAACATTCTAGAAGTGAACAGAATTCTCAGCAGAAATCCCGACATTTAATGTCCACGTGGAACTGTGTTTTTCCCTTCAACTCCAACCCAAACCAGCACCGCTGAGGAAGAAAACGCAGCAGTTTTGGCTCCTCCAGCACCTCCCTCTCCTCCCCCTGAGGAGGTGGAGCTCACACAGCTGAGCCCGGGTCAGAGCCAGCCCCTGCTCTTGGCCTCCCTGTGCACAGAGGCCTGGCACTGCTCCAGCATCTGCTCCAGCTGTGCCAGCTGGCAGCAGCCCACTTCCAGCCTCTCCCTGGGAGACAGGAGAGAAAGGTTAGCAGGACACAGCAGAATAGAAATCTTTACAAATACTCCCTACATTTTCAAGGACGTTTCCATCAAACTCAAGCAGCAGCAGTGACTTTTGCACTACAGCTGCTAAACCTGAGGATTTCACATGAGTTCCTTGCAACACCCAACCCACAGCTGCCACAGGCAGAGCTCCTGTTCCCTTCTGGGGCAGGTGAAGTGGAACAATCGGCAGGAGAGGTCACTGACATCCACTTTCTGGAGAGATTTGGGATTCTGGAAGGTTCAGTTCAAACTATCCTTCATACACTGACATACCCTGTACTCACACTCAAAATAAGGATCTGGATACACCCCCTTATGACTTTCAAAAGAGGAATCTCAACCTGATCACATATAAACATGCCCTAACTTTGGTTTCCAAAAGATTCTTTCACAAAAGACCATTTAAAAGCTGCTCCTCAAAAAAGGAAGAAAACCCCCATCACTGAGTTCCCCGACCACAGGCTGAGGGCTGCCACAGCAGTCTGCAAAATACTTGTTTTACTCTGCTGAGCACAAATTTCCACACACAAGTTTTCTTTCTGCCTGTATCAATACAGGTCTAGAGCCATCAACTCATGTGGAGTGAAGCTTTTAAACTGTTTTTTATTGCTGATTAAAATACTGAATGTCTCCCTCTGCATAACTTTGTGCCCTGATCTTGCAATCTGCACTCTGAACTTCACGGAGGATTCAGGGACCCAGAATCAGTCCAGGCAAAGGGAAGCTTTTTAGAGTAATTCGCCACCCAGCCTTTCACTCAGCTGATCCTGGCCAGTGACAGCTCATTCATATTCACACAACAGCAAAAACCAGTTACCTGTCCTTTATTAGGCAGCTCAGAATTATTAAAAACCCACGATAACATTTTAGAAACCTCCCAGAGCCTGGATTCACAAACCCTCAGTGACACAAATTCATAAAGAAATGAGCCAGAAACCACTGGCATAGGAAAGAGGGCCCAACACCTCACCTCCAACAGCTGAAAATCACCATGTAGGCACTGATGCCTCATCTGCAATATAATTTCTGTCCTCTCCTGCTCTGTGTTAATTGGGCATTAAAATTAAAAAGGGAATTTAAAAAATCCCCCATTCATTTTTCCTACACTGTTCCTACAAAGGGGGATTTTTTATTGACCCGGATGATTCCTCTCATGGTACCTTGGTTAATACATGTGAAAAAGCTGCCTCAACCCCCCCAATGGGGTCAGTAACTGGCTCACCTGTACAGCTCCTGTGAAACACACTCATACAGCTCCTCAGCAGTGAATTTCAGACTGTTATTGATCTAACACAAAGAAGAAAGAATTCATATAGTCATTTATCAAGTATCACGTCTGCTACAATTATACAGTAGGAATAGCAGATACAGCTCATGTATTCCCTAACAGGCTCTCAAGTTGAGACAGTACATTAAAAAAGACATCCTGTATCTTATAAT
Organism: Coloeus monedula; assembly: GCF_965178545.1. Classification (NCBI taxonomy): domain Eukaryota; kingdom Metazoa; phylum Chordata; class Aves; order Passeriformes; family Corvidae; genus Coloeus; species Coloeus monedula. The sequence continues at coordinate 4,492,511 of NC_138789.1, forward strand.
AAAATCTAATATTACAAATTCCAGCTCCATTTTCTAACCACTTCTGCACAAATCTAAAAGACCTTCAATAATTCTTCCTCCCCTCTCAAGTTAACCAATAGTTTTATTTATATATACACATATATAAGTACATATAGATGTGTGTATCTACCTCAAATGAAATAGGCTCTGACTTGCATCAATTCCAAAAATGCATGTGAAGGCCCAAACCCCAAATATATTTCCCTGCACAGCAGAGCACTGCAAGCCTGAAATATGTAATGTATTAAATAGAGAAATATTCTACTAAAACCATTCATTTCAAGGCTTTTTACTCTCAACAGCAAATCATTCACACCAAGTGAGCACTCAGCAAATCACACAGGCAACTCAAATACCTGCTGAAATCCAACCAAAATCTATCTTTATGTTCAACAGCTAATAAATAAGAGTGAAGAATCTAAATTCTTAGTGGAAATACAGTGATGAGACATGACCTCAGAGCTACTTGAAATAAAAGCTGTAAGTGAAGTGACCAAACACCAAAGAAAATATCATACCTCATGCCTTCTGAGGAAGTTATAGAGGGTCCAAATATCTTGGAAACTGCTGGATGGGGTCAAAATTCTGAAAAAGAAAAGTTTGGGGATGCTTTTAAGCAAGTAGAAAAGGAGTCTATGAAAGAGTTTAAAAAATAAGCCAGAAATCCTCAAGGGAAAAAAAAATTACTTGAACAAAAAGGAAATTATGAAGTTTGAAGAATTTTCCCTTCCACTCCTCTAACAGAATTAAAGAGCTTATTATTTCTGTGAGGACTTTTCTGGAGGCTTTTCCTAATTAAAAATTCCCTCCATGTTTTTGTGACCCACTTCTGTATGAGGAGGGAGGAAGCCCAGCAGTAATTGAAAGCCCTTTGGTGCCCACCAGCAAGGCCCATGGGCTCACGTGGAACCACAGCAAAGCTTCCCAGGATATACAACATTCCCACCCCAGCTTTAACTCGCTCCCTCCAGATTCCCATGTGCAGCCCAAATGCTGCAATTCACTTCCCATTTTTGCTACTTCTAATAACCACCACCTAAAACTGCCAAGGGCCAGCGGGATGTGGCAGCTGAAGAGAGGTGGCTTTAATGAAGCACCTCGATGGACACCCTTTTCCACAAGGCTCCAAACCTCATCCCGTAAGGAAGTTGGTTTTTAACAAAATTAAATATCCTTATCTATTTAGGCAGATACAATTTAGTTCCACCTCAGTGCAACTTTATTTGCATTCACCAGGAAAAGAAGAACCCTCCTAAATGCTGTATAATGTACCTTAAAATCAACATTAAAACACAAGTAACACCTTATAAATATTAAGAAATATTGATAAAATTCTGGTTTTTAAGTCTTACATAGTTAAATAATGATTAAGATAATGACTGGACTTGGAAAAAGAAAAAATCTTTTGGGGAAAGCTCTATTTACTTTCCCATGGGAAAGTGCCCAAATTCTCCTCTCCCTCCTCTTGCAAACTCTAAGCTTCATTTATAAATGAATTAATTAGGAGTTGAAAAAATCAGGAAAGTAACAGAATAAGCTAAAAAATCCCAGTTAAAGGACCCTGTATTTGAAGCAGGCTGGAAGACCATGACACAGCACAGGATTTACTGTGACTGGAGTGTCCACTTCTTTCTCTCATCATTTTTGGTAGGAATTATCACCAAAAATTAGTCACGCATTCTTCCCCCCCTTCCTAAGAAGGGGTACCCAAAATGTTTGCGTTAAACCTGCCAACTATGAGTCAGGAAGGGAACCAACTGGCTGCTCTGCCTAAAAACACCTCGGAGCCTTCCGCGGCCACCTCAGCGACAGTCAGCTTTGACAGCGGAAAACCCCGGCAGGGAGAAGCTGCCAGCAACCCTCCTTGGAAATGCTGGGAATCCCGGCAGCTGGAACTGCACAGCAGCTCCCACTCCCCTGGCAGCTCTCATTGCCCCCCAGCAGCTCCCATGCCCCCCAGCAGCTCCCATGCCCACCTGGCGGCTCCCATGCCCCCAGCAGCTCCCATGCCCACCTGGCGGCTCCCCTTCCCCCATAGCAGCTCCCATGCCCACCTGGCGGCTCCCATTCCCGCAGCAGCTCCCATTCCCACCTGGCAGCTCCCATTCCCACCTGGCAGCTCCCCTTCCCCCATAGCAGCTCCCATGCCCACCTGGCAGCTCCCATTCCCGCAGCAGCTCCCATTCCCACCTGGCAGCTCCCATGCCCCCTCGGCAGCTTCAGGCAGTGCCAGCTCTGCCTATCACACCCAGCACCTGCAGCAGTGGCAGCAGAGCATCCCGAGCCTGGGAGAGGCTGATTCCTCATGGAATCATTCCCTCCAGTCCAGTCAGAAACTGCCCGACTGCTGGCATCAGCCTGGATGCACAAGTGGCCACAACACAAAAGGTGTTATGAACAACCTCACCCCAAGGCCATCACAAAATGCTGAGGCAAGGTCTGTCCATCAGTATTTTTCCTGCTGTGCCAAGGACACACATGGATAAATGATGGAGCTGCCATGGAACCTCTCCAAAGGAAGGATGGAGGGAACATATCAGGTGTATCCCTGCAAGGCGTGTATCCCTGCAAGACCTCAGGTAGATGGACAAACCCACTGTGCCTCCAGTTCTTTGGGAAAAAAAACCAAATTGTGTAAATAATCATCCAAGTAACTTAATGTTAAATCCTGTACCTCATTTTATGGCCTTTGCTTGGATGATGCCAGTGGTTTCTGGGTTTGTACCACGGAATGAGAAGTCTGACATTTGGCTCCAACTTTTACAGCAGCTCCAAATAAAAGAGATTTGTTGATTTGAGGGGAGAGCCCTTGCTCCACACAGAGCTCTGGGAAGCTGCTGAGGAAGATCCTGCACCGTAACTTCCCCCACAGATTCCCAACAGGTCAGCATTCATGAAACAGCCTGGTGGTGTCTGCAGCTAAATAGGGGCTGCAATACCAGCTCCAGTCTGGGAATATATTCTTCTGTACAAAACTGACACATTCCTGTCTGCAGAGCAATGATTTCACAGCACCACTGCTCTCTGCTGCTTTCAACCACTTCATGCTCCTTTCATCTCCTGTAGCCACCACCTTGTGCTATGGAAAATGGACATTTTAAGGGAAGGTGCACACTGGGAAATCTGGACCTGTATGAGCACTGACTCTGCCTCTATTACTTCATTAAATCAAGTTGCCCTCGTTTCCATGGAAGTTTCTCAGTGATAAAAAGTCTGCCTCAACTACAGAAATGTCTAGAGAACATCCTCTAAATCTGTAATCCATGAAGCAAAGGGCTTTTACATCAAACTGTTCTAAGGAGCCATGTGAACCTCAGTATTGTGACCATTACAACATTAACCACTGCTGCTTCTTTCTCCACACTGGTTCAAAAGCAGAGGGTGGAAATCCATGGCATCACTTGGCCTTGCAGAACCACACTACAACACTCCCCATTCTGTACTTGAGCTTCAGCCTAAGAACTCCAGTGTGATTCTACAGAGTTTTCTGGAAATACTGAGCATGTGAGGTAGAGAAGATAATGTCATGGAAAGACCCGAGAAATGACTGTGGATACCTGCCACCAGTCGCAGGTTAAATGCTGTCCTGTGGGCAGGAGAGAGAAAGGAGACAGTCAGACTTGGTGATTTTATCTCAAGAGCTTCCCAAACCACTCCCAACATTTCTTTATCTCCCATTCTGTCACTCATCTGATGCCAAACACAAGGTGTAAGATACAATAATAAACAGAAATGGATAGGAAATAGCTCAGGATGTGGTTCCTCACTTGCGCACAGAGAAGATCTGGGAGAAAGCAAAGCCTATTTGGAAAGAACCAGAAAATGAACTTATCAAACAGAAGTGAAAAAGTCCAACCCACAACCCAAATGGCAGTGAAAGCAGCTCAGCCTTCCAGCTGCTCCAAGACCCCACGAGGGCAGGGACAAGGGAGGTCTGGTGGGATGGTGTGGAATCCCGTGTCACACCCAGGGGAAGTTCTGCCCCCAAGGCCTGTCCCACTCAGCTGTCCCTCTGTCACTGCTCAGGCTGGCAGGGCTGGCACAGAGCACTAATCAGTTAACAAATCCAGGGCTCCATCTAAAAGGCTGGGATCTGATGGGAGAAAACGCAGCCTCATGCATTAACAGCCCCTTTTAACCTCACAGCCCGAATATCAAGGAAGCAAAGGAGATGGGAAATGGAAACACCGAAGTTCAAGGAAGCAAAAGAGATGGGAAATGGAAACACCAAAGTTCAAGGAAGCAAAGGAGATGGGAAATGGAAACACCGAAGTTCAAGGAAGCAAAGGAGATGGGAAATGGAAACACCGAAGTTCCCTGTGGCTCATTACCAATTCCTCACTGCACTGCACCGCACCGAGGGGCTCCAGTGGAGTTACAGCCACCAACATAGGCCAGGGTTGCTTCCACAGCAGCCAGCTGGGAAATTCAGGGGACTTCTCCCTGCACCAAAGCCAAGCTCGTGATTTCCATCGCTGTGGAAGTGTCTCAGCTGTTACCCCCTGCTGGCACCTCTGGCTTTACAGGCTCAAGGCACCGTGTCTTTTACAACCCCGTGTTTGAAACCCTTCTGCTTTTCAGAGCACTCTAAAGGCACCACGGTGTGAGCAGCTGCACAGCACCACCTCTGCCCTGCCCCTTGGGGAGCACTGCCCAGTTCCAGCTCTAGAAGAGCTTTATTTCGTAGAGTTGTCAATAAAATGGACACAACAGAACATTTCAGTGGGTAAAGGACAAATTTGGGCCTGGCAGCAGAGAAGGCTGCAGATAAGTTCAGTTTCAGGTTTCACCTAAATGCATAAAACCATAAAGATCCAACAAGTAGTGATTGGAATGTCTGATATTTTGAACTGAAAGCTAATCTCCATTTTACTTCCAGAAGGAGACTGTGTGCAGAGCAAGATCAAAGGCAGAGCTCTTCATCTAGAGACTTTATTGGAACTTTGTGGCAGAAAATATTAACTGCCACAGGAGCCTGAGGGAATGAAGAAAATTCTCTAATGAGACACCAAGGAAAAGAAATCTCAATTCCTCCAGTGACCAGCTGAAAAAATAAAAAGGGCACAATTTCTCTACATCTGTGGAATTCTGTACTAAAATTAGTAAAACTGCAGAATTGTTTTTAAATTATTTCGATTCAGCGATCAGTTCTGATATGGTAATGCTCTCCTGCACTACTAAAATCTTAAGAAATTACACTTTTAATTTACAAATGTTTATGAAGCCCTTGACTAACCCGCATTTTTCCAAACCACTGGGAGTGTGAGAGAAATTCCATTTAGATAAAAGATTAGAAAATCAGAATTCAGGCTCCTTATGCAGTCAGTAACAGACAAATATTTTTACAGGTGACAGCATATTAGTACAAATATTTAGGAGGCCTGTATCTAAGTGTATATGCTATAAACTGTTAGTGATTTTAAAGGTGGCATATGAACAAAAAAATTCTTTCTTAGCCAACAGATGAAAAGAAAAAAATCCAACAAGAAATAACTGTATCAATTCACCAAAGACTAAATTTTCTTTCTTTTCTATGAACAAGGATTTCTTATCTAAAAGAAACTTGGCAGGAAACATGAAGACAATGTCCAGTTCTTTAGGAGTGCATATAAAAGCTTGGAATCACAAGTTCTATTCAGCTGAGGGTAAACGTCAGCTCATCTAAACCCCTATTTTATTTTAAAGAGTTCATTTAAGAGACCTTACATGAGGTGCCCCAATTAACTGGTTCCAAATAATACCCAACCCAAATACAAATATAAACCACCAGCGAGAACACTCAGAAAACTTCAATCCAAAATTATTTAAAATCATGTCATGGGTTCACAATTTTACTGGATGCTTGAATTTCAGAGGCTTAACAACTCTCGCTCATTACCAGTAGTAATATAGTTAGAATATGCTAACCATAATGATTATTCTTAATTCCAGAGCTGAAGGCTGTAACCCATCTCTAGCACACAAAATTGTGCAATATAAACACCACTCTGCTACCAATGCTGCTAGAGGAAAAAGCCAAGATAAAATGAAAAACCTGCATGGTGTGACAAAAGCTACCAGGACAGGGTAAGGTGCCAAAAGCTGGTACTGAGACATCTTCAATGAAACAGCTTTTTTTTTTTTCTTTTCCACATCTGTATTTGTCATTAACATGTTCTGGCCATCAAGCCTGTATAGCTGGGGTAGTGCCACCGGTGCAGTATTTTTTTTATGATTAAGGGTATCACTACATTTATCTCAAAAAGTATCATCATGTTTTCTGATTGCTTTTAACAATCTGAAAATCCAAACTTTTAATGCAGTTGAACTTTCAATACGATTTATTGGTAAAGCTTCCAAACTTTCACAAGATGTTTTCTCTCTTCTTTGTTCTGAACAGCAGGGACCAGAAGGTACCACAGAACCAGTTGTGTTTGATCACTAAAGCTGTGTTACCCCCAAATATTCAAGACAGAACTTCCTCACTATTTTTTCTCCAGTGCCTCCTTTTCTGCACTCATGCCATTAGATTAAGTCACTGAAAGATATTTTTTCAAAAATCATGAGAAATAAATACACTGCAAGGTCAGTTTTAGAGCAAAATGAAAGTGAAGTGTCCCTGCCCATGGCAGGGGGTGGAACAACATGAGCTTTAAGGTCCCTTCCAACCCCAGCCATTCTGATTCTATGAAAACTTCTGAATTTTTGCTTTGATACTCTGAAATATTCATAAAACTGCAATGAGACATCAACCTGGCTCCTGACTCTTGGGAAAAGTTCCTCAGAAGTCTCAAACTCCCTTAAATCCCTCCATTCAAGGCCAAAGCAGCGAAAGCGTGGTGCAAATTCTCCCCATCTCCTGCTCCACAACGCCACCTACTGCAAACCTGCACATCAGAGCAGGCATTTCCAAAGTGTCCAGGAAAACTACTCCATTCCAACAGTCAGCCTGTGTATTTCAGGATTTCTTATTTTTACAGAGCTCTCCCATAAGAAGAACACCAGCAGTTTTTAATGAAACACCTCTGCAACACAAAAATAACCATCCTGAATATTCCATATTCCCATTAAATGTCACCCACCACATCTATAAACTGATACCACAGGATCTGTTGCAAAAACGTTAGGACTGGAATGAAGAGAGCAAAGTTTAGCAGTAACCTGCTTTATTGAAACAATTTCCTTAGAGGGAAAAAACCCACCAGCAATAAATTGAATCCATCAGCACTCAGCTGCTCAAGCTCACATTTCTACCCATATTTTTCTGCTTCTAATTTTATAATATTTTGATCATTAATCTTTGAAAGAAAGACTGCAATTCTTTGAATGGATCTGTATTTCACTGCCATGAAAAAAAGACTAAGCCAAGTCTACACAGGAGATTCCTTATTCTTCCTGAAACTTCCAATTTTTTGTGCTGTATGAAAAAGGGCGGAGGGATGGGGCTCCCCCTGCCAGAGGGCACGGTTAGATGGGATACTGGGAAAGAATTGTTCCCTGGGAGGGTGGGGAGGCCCTGGTACAGGTTGCCCAGAGAAGCTGTGGCTGCCCCTGGATCCCTGGAAGTGTCCAAGGCCAGGCTGGACAGGGCTTGGAGCAACCTGGGCTAATGGAAGGTGTCCCTGCCCATGGCAGGGGGTGGAACTGGGTGGGCTTTAAGGTCCTCTCCAACCCAAACCATTCTGGGATTCTGTGATTCTATGAAGACAGAGGGAACATTATCCTGCCTAAAGAGAGAATCCAGCTGATTGTCGTCGTCATGGCTGTCATGAAGAACACTCTAGAACTGGGAACAGCAAAGCCCCAAAACTTTATATCCTTCACTCTACTGGAACTTTGCCCCCATCCGAGCGGGCCTCACAGTTGAAACACAAATTCCCTGAATTATTCAAAGTTCCTGCCATCAGAACTGATGTATTAATCATAACCATCAATCATTAATAGCTCCAGTTACACCTGAGTAGAGGCAACTCACTGGTCAAACACTGGCAAACAAATCCCAGACATAAAAAAAAATTCCCTACAAGAGATCTCCATGTCTGCAACATTTTCATGATCTTTTGCTACCAAGAAATAGTTCAAGGTAGCCTTGACAGCAGGATTTTTACTGCAAGTCATGTCACTAAGCACACAGAATAAAGAGTGGTTTGGTGCTGAAATATTTCAAACTTTTGTGACTTCAGGTGCCTGTTGCACATTTTGTGCCCAGCTGCAGTGCTCACCTGCCAATGCCCTCACGGATGTCCTTCACAGCTGCCAACAGCTTCTGCAGGCCCAAAAAAGCCTCCTCAAACGAGGCCTTGGCAGCCATGGTCACTGCACTGGGGTCCAGCTTCTGGAATAGCTCAATACTGAAATTCAAAAGAAATAAAGAAGAGACAGAAAAGCAGTTAATAAAAAAGCTCAGAATTCAGAGAAACTCAGTGTGTGTTGTGTGTTTGTATTTCGTCTATTAAAACAAAAAGGTAAAATATAAATCACACTATCTAAAACAGTCTCAGAATACATGGCAGTGCAGAAATGGAGTTATCACTGCTGATTAGCTGAGTCCTCAGAGACCACCAGAAATGGAGTTCCTTTGTGCTTGGCTGGCTCAGAGCCCCTCCTTGGAAGAGATTCCAGACTAAGAAAACAAATTAAAAACACAGTACCTATTCTGATTTTATCAAAAGATATGGCATCCCAGTGAGTTTCCAGCAGATTTTTCAAAAATAACCAAAATAAAAGCAATGGTAAAACATCTAGATGGAAGAGGAGTTAATTTCCTGCAATTCTTGAGTTTACATGAGAAAGGAAATACACTAGATTCTGCATTTTGTAAAGTGTAGGATTTTGCTTAACAACAAAATGTTTTCTATTTCCAATTGATTTTCAAGTTTTAAAATAGGGTATAGAATTTTGCATAAGCTGGATGACCTCCACTGGGTCTGGAAAAAAAATAACCACAGGAAAATTAAGATCTCAGATGCTATTTTATGGATAAATATAAGATTTTCATGGATGTCCCAGACTTGTGGAGTTTTCAACTCTATTTTTCAGGGCAACTTATTTCAGCTGCTGCGCAGAAAAAGAGCAGCAGACTGACATAACAATGTGCATACTCCCAACTTTCGTGTGATATTCTTTTTTGGGGTCAATTTAGATTAATAACAGGGTAAAAAGCACTGTTTCTAAAGTGTGCTTGTTTGAAAGTTATCTAAGGTTATGTGTTAGTTATGAACCCCTTTAGCAAGTTGTACCTGTACAAGTTCATGGTGTTCCAAACACCTTCCAGGACAGACCAGATTTCCTGGTGCCTGTTTTCCTGAGCTGCATGAAAGCTGGGATGTAGCTCTTTTTCCTCAGTGCTTTGCAGATTGGGTGTCGTGGCTTCCATTTTTTCACATGCAGCATTTTCTGAAAGAACCATGATGTCTTCTGATAAATCCTGCTCACTGTCTGCCCTCACCTTATAAAACAGTTCAGCAAACAAATAATCAATGTATTTGGTTCCTAGCTTCAGAAAACCAGAATCTACACACTTCTACAGATTTTTTTTAAGCAATGCTCAAGAAATAAAGACTGAATTCTCTGAGTTACCTTGGTTACAGTCTCTGCATCCAAAGCCTCTCTCGATGGTTGGGGTTGGAAGGGACCTTAAAGCCCATCCTGTGCCACCCCCTGCTGTGGGCAGGGACACCTTCCCCTAGCCCAGCTTGCTCCAAGCCCCATCCAGCCTGGCCTTGGACACTTCCAGGGATCCAGGGGCAGCCACAGCTTCTCTGGGCAACCTGTGCCAAGGCCTCAGCACCCTCACAGGGAGGAATTCCTTCCTGACAAGTTTTCAGACAGAGCCTGATTCTTTTGGCAGCAGAATGTCAGGTTCAGGGCTGACTGCATGGCACAGAGGTCCCAGCACAGGTCAACTCCTGACCTTCCTCCTTTCCCCTTCAGCCTTTTCCAAAGACACTAGGAACTCTTTACAGCTGTTCTGACCTAGCTTCTTTCCCATAAATCCAAGTATTTCATCCATGCTCATGACTCCAGTTTTTATGCCATTACATACAGAATTGACAGTAACCATAACGAAGACAGATGAAATTTCCTCCACAGCAACTCAGAGATGAGCTGTGAGTGAAGATCAACTTCTGAGAACACAAAAGGTGTCAGGACAATCCCCAGTAACCATCACAAACCACGTGATACAAGGGAGTCCCGTCTTCAGCTACCAAGACAATGAAAGCTGAAATAACACACCTAAGAACAGCAGTATGGGACCCATGTCAGAAGGTGAAACAGCAAGTTTCATCTCTAAGGCCCATCAGCTACAAATGCAATAGAAAACTAAGACAAAATAATGGTTTTCAGTCACTTTTCCAATACTAACACATTTACATTAGGGAAAAAATGTATCAGCAGATATTCACTGCATGAAAATAAAAGTTAAATCAGGGTCTCTTCATCTAAAAAACACCCCAGCAACATTACCTGGAGTAATCAGTGGAAATGATGGGAATAATTAAGAAATCTAAGCCAGGTTTGGAATGTGGAACAACTCGAGGATGGGGTGAGGTGGACAAACACCAAAGCTGCCCTTACCTCCCCTAGAGTCTCACACAGCTTTGTCACTTCAGCATAAGCTTGGGGCAGGACACCGTTGTAGTCTGACCTGGTGCTGAAAGCATGGAGCAATTTTTTGGATTCCTGGAGCAGGATACGCACTGTTGAAGAGTCAAATGGTTTATCTGATGTTTAGACATTAATGTGAGAGAGAGAAAAAAGAAATGTTAGGAGCTATCAGTCTTGGCATGCAAATTTAATACTCAAATACCTGGATTAACAGAAGCACATGAAAAGCCTAGGAAAATGGTTCAGAAGCATCAGGTACAACAATCTCAGAGAAACATGCATGAGACTGCTCACTCCTTAACCAAGCCTTCCAAATTTATCCTGGGATCTTGCATGAGGATCAACTGGCATATCTAAAATAATTCTGCAGAACAGCAATATCCCAGAGAGGTAAAACCATGAAATCACAGGATATCCTGAGTGGGAAAAGACCCACCAGGATCATGGATCCAGCCCCTGGCCCTGCACAGACACCCCAACAATCCCACCCTGTGCATCCCTGGGAGCGGTGTCCCAATGCTCCTGGAGCTCTGGCAGCCTTGGGGCCAGGACCATTCCCTGAGGAGCCTGGGACCCCTCTGGGGGAGTTCACCAGTCTGTCTGTCAAAATCAAGTGCTCAAAGACATCTTTAAACAAATGGATGGTTTGTGGGTCTTTTTTTGTTGGCTTCTTTTTAAAACAAACCTCCCTGCCCTCACGTACCACATTCAATATCCTTTGCTCCTCCCTAATTTATTTGGCAAATGCAGATCATTTGGTCACACGTAACATGGGGGCAAAGGAGGGAAAAGGATTATCTGCTTTTTAAAAATAATTCAGAGACTTTGGTGACCATTAATACACACAGTCAGTACTGTAACTCAAACCAGAACAGGGAGGCTTTTTACAAGTTTACAATTAATGTTCTCAGGGACAGTTACCTGCACAAAGGTGTTTAGAAAGACATTCAATGGTTGAAAGTAAACTCCTTGGCACCACATAACCAAAAACAGCCATCCAGTGTTTTTTATAACACTTCAGCAGGTTTGCTAAGGTCCATGGTGGCTTCAGATACAGGATCTGAAAGAGAGTATGTAATAAATTCAAAGGCTGGTTTTCATTTAGACATATTTCTATACATTCCACAACTGCTCTATTCTTCAAGAATGTGATGATTTGTGACTGCTGAAGGAGAATTTCAGTGATTCCTCAGAAATAAGACTACATCCAGATTTAACAAGTTTAATCTATTAATAAAGATTTGATCCAGCAGCATCATGGGTTAAACAGTGATGCTCATTCAGAAGGAATGCACAGTCAATCAGTCTCATAATTTTTGGTTCCCCATTCCTCAAAAATAATACTTTCGATTTATCTCAAAACTGATCTGATGAGTTACTTGTGCACAAAAGCCAACAGTAACAAGAACAAAAAGACCAACAATAAATATGCCTTTGATTTTCTAGTACAGTTACAAAGTAAAAATAAACACTGTGACTATTTATACATGAAGTAAATTATGTCTATTGCAAAAAACCTGAAATTAACTACTATCAAGCGAAACCAGTATTTCAAGAGATGTTAAAAGAAATTAACTAAGTGAATCAAGAAGTGATTAAAAGCTTAGCAGCTAATCAGGGCAGTTTGGGAAACAACAGTCACCCCACGATTTGGGGGATTTGTCAAGCCACAGAGGCTTATCTGCAATAAATTTAAACTTCTAACAGCCTCCCAGCTGGTAGAAGCTATGAAATGGAATCTAAAGTAAAGCATGAACAATTTGAAAGTGCCTTGTACATGGGTATTTATCTTCTGCAAACAATACTTTTGCAAGAATGTTCAGAGGTTCTCATTAGTACCCTTGTCATTCTGTATCTGCACTGGAATCAATTTAGCTGTGAACAGTTTTATCCACATCTGTTCTGGTGGGGAAAAAATGCCTGCAACAAATGCCTCAATATTATACAGAACATGATGGAATGACTTCTTGAAGGATGTGTTTACAGGGTGGGGATTTACTTGACTAGAGAAGCTAAAATAGAATTTTAATGCCGTTAATAAAAAGAATCCTGAAACTTCACACTGAGAAATCAGCACCCCCGTTACCGTGTCATTAAAATTCTATTAAAATACTGCACATGTTGCACACTACTGGTCAAACAGGATAATCTTGCTATAAAATGAAATATTAGAAGTGAACATTGAGCTGCTCCCTGTCAGTGAACTGTTATATCAGGGACCTGGATGACTTGGGTTTGGCTTGGCACAGGTATTAATAGCAATAAAATACTAAGGACATTCAAACCTCTCAATAATCAAAATATCAGGCAAGTTGATGTAAGAAACCACCTCCATCCACAGGTTTCCAAATGCAAGTTTCATTTCAGTCTCCAAAATAGAAGACAAAGCTTCTCCTAAGTTCCTTTCGAGGTCTGGAAGTACATTTGGGAATTGTGCAGTAAAACCAGCATCGCCTCTTTTTTTCCCAAATTCTGTATCTGTCAAACCAATGACACAAAAGGTATTCATTGAAACTGGGTTTATATCTAAGTCATGTTGATGGTGCATGAAGAACTTGTGTCTATAAAGACAGACTGCACTTCAGTTTATAAAGCAGATGGGCTATACCTAATTAGGTTTCAAGTATTTCTAGTTATACCCACTTGTACTGTGTGTATTTTTAATTAAGAGCTACTAACCAAGAAGGTTAATTTCTCCAGAGTATTATTCATTAGTGATCTTACTAGACATTTCTTTTTCCTTAAATAATTTAGATCATATACAGCCAGCAGGGTTACCAGCAAGCACAAGATGATCACTTCTGAGTTCTGTAAGCTATACCTTTGGATAAATGAAAAAACCTCCTTCCGTCCCAAAAAGTTCAGGACACCTTTTAAATTACTCTAAACACAGAAAATTCACGCAGCGTTTTTTCTATAAAATAGAACGACATCATATTTGAATTTCCTAGAACTCTGAGACAGATGGTTTAACTAAAGTCTCAAACTTTCAGGAACCCTTGAAAAAACCTTCCCCAAACAAAAAACATTCCTAAGGATTCAAAGCATAGGAAAACTGAAGGTATAGTAGGAACTGTTCTCCGTTTGCCCCACTGATTCTTACACACTCACAAACCAGCATATTCCACAGACTCACCCTGCTTTGGCTGCTGCAGCTCCTCACAGTTCAGGGGCCTGTTTGCATTCACATTCTGCAGAGCAGTGACCAGATCAGCTTTGCAGAATGCCTTCACCTCACTCACAATGGCTTTACTACACAAATTTTTATCATCCCTAGAAGAGAATTAATTGTTGTCAAAAAAGGAATAAAAGCAGCACACTGAAAAAACTTGTATTTGGAAAACTTACTTTGTGAACTTCATTATATAGACAAAGTTTTCTTTCTCAAGCAATTAGAAGCAGTTCAAAAAATCAAACCGGAGAATTAAGTAAAAATGAGAAACATCCTGAAAAGTGTTTCACAGTCTAGGTTTGCTCTCAGAAAACAATAGCTATAATTACTACAGGAGTGATGCTTAGTTGCTATGATCTCAGAAAGCAAACCAGGCAATAATTCTGAGACAGTAATATCTTATTTGATGGCTACAGTTAATTCTCCCCGTTGAGACCCTTTAGTACTATTCTACTGGCCAAATCATTATCCCAGATGCCATTCTGAGGTCCTGCTCCAGCAGAACTACTTTAAAAATCCAGGACAAAATTGCATCCCAGTACTTTCTCAAAAATTCCCATTGCTTATATTGGTAGAGGATAAAGGGATTCTTTTGGACGAAAAGCAGTTCTGAAGTCACCTTCTGTTCTTTGATTAGTGAAATGTAAAACCACCATTACTACCCTATGAATACTGTGACTGAAGTGGCATTTTCAGCAGCCACCTGTGTCAACTTGAAAAAACAAAATGGTGCCCAGACTTTTAACCCCACTCATTGAACTATGCAGGAACTGGTTCTAGCCAAGATCAGAGCAAGTAGAGCCAAGGAGTATTAGTCCTTCAAACTGGCTCCACCTGCTCGTATCAAACTCAGAATCAATACTCAGAGGTCAGCTGTTATCTTCACAAACAGGAAGAGCAGCAAATCCATCTCCAGGTTCCCTCTTTCTAAGATTAACCCCGTTTGCTTCTGCTTGCCTGGCTGGAAATAGGGATGAAGTCTCTAACTGGATCTCAATCACTAATTCACGTATTTCTTCCTATTTTGTAACTTCAGTAGTATTTTTTATGAGAAACCAGAATAAAATCTGAGAAACCTATGCTTTAACAAGTTTTAAAATTGAATATTGAGTAAGCTGAATTTTATTTCAGGCCTCAAGTTCATGAAGGTGATTCCATCTCCAATTTTAGTGGTTTATTATATCCTTCTACTCTAGCTTTCAAGAGGGTGATTGCCCTTCCAAGAGCTTACTTCAGAAACTGCTCTTTAAGGCCTGATTTGAAAGCAGTGTGGCAGGAGAGCTAAAGGCACCCAGGAACTCACGTGCAGAGGACGACAAGAGCTTGTGGGAAGAGGTTCTGGTACTGCAGGCAGCACTGCAGGACGCGGTCGTCGTTGTTCTCGTCGCTCAGCCCATCTGCAAAGGCAGTGCAGACACAGCTGAAGGATGTGGGCACAACTCAGCCTCACAAACACCTCCCTGCACTCATGGTGCTCTTTGTACGTTTAATACTCCCCACGAAAGGAGACAAGTTCAAGGTGAAAGTAAGAAACAACTGATAAAACAACAGTGAACACAGCACTAGCACAAATAAGGCATTTGCACACCACAGCCTGGATACACTCTGAAAGCTGCTGTAAGACATTAGCTCATTTTAATTAGCAAACTGCAGAGTGAAGTCTCTGTTAAACTCAGAATTCTAAGGTTGCCAGTAGGTGAAGTGCAAGGATGAAGTACCCAGCACAAATGGATTGCACATGTATTACACATTTTTTGAGAAGCCAGCTGCATGGATTGCCCCCACAGTTTGGAATCCTGGTTCTTGAGACACTTGTAGATAAACTGCACTGCAGGGATGGCTTTGTCCCGAACATGCTGCAACATTTTCCCCTTCTTCAAGTTGTCCAGCTCTTGTAGGACGACCCAGGGAATTATTAATGCAAGTCTATCAACTCCTGGAAGGAAAAAAACCACCACCAATAAACAAAGGTATTTGCAGAAGTAACACAAACTGCTACAGAGAACTTCCAATACAAGCATCATATTTATGCAAGTTCACAACTTATTGCCAATAGTTCTCATATTCCTTGCTCGAGAGAATCTAGCATTCGAAAAAGAACCAAAAAAGGCTGAGTTCCCTCTTTCTAATCTAACCTCAATCTGGCACTACACTGATTACATGGAAAAGAGACATGAGGCAAACAAGAGGGAGACACATTTTAATCAGCAGAATGCACTGACAACATTGTAACACATATTTGCAGCAATTATCTTGGCACAGACTCGCTGTAAGATGTTGCAGCAAGGTGACACAGCAGCTGGAATACCAGGCTGCACACACCTGAGTGACCAGAGCAGTCACTGTGCCAAAACAAGCAGCAAAAAAAGCTCGTGTTCATTGCCAGCCAGCACTCCTGAACCAGGAACAGGAAGTGTGGATACTGGACCATGGTTTTATTTGTAGGTAAGTATGGGCTGAACTTTAAAGCTTTTATATGAAATACAGGATAAATCAGAAGTTTAATGACTGTTCTGTTGGTCCACCCATGACAAATACTTGAACCATTTTCTTTCTCATTCACATTACGAGAACAGAATTTTGAAAAAATTTATTAATAACCATCTGTTTTGTAATGAATAGGCTAGCAATCACCAGCATGGTGGGTCTGGTGCAGGACCATAAACTGGGAGTTGCAGTATTCTAAAAAAGGCATCTCAGTGTACATAAGACAACAGCATTCCTAACCTGGGAGGAGAAATACAGTCTGACACACTCCTGAAAATCACTCAGGCCCTTAGGACAGGTATTTTCCAGGTGGCTGGAATAAGTGTATTCCTTAGCTGAAAGCATCAAAGCACCCTAAGCATTCTGATAGATTCCAGATATGCTTACCAAGAACTGACATGCATGATCCTAACCCAGCAAACATCAAATAACCAACAGCTTCCCAGCATATTAGAGCCAGATATTAAATCCAGGGTCTCATTCTGAATTTCTGAGAAATTGCTCAGTTCTGTCACCTTTACCACGACAGAAACAAAGCACCGATTGACTCCTCAACACATTTTAAATTCTCTTTCTAGAAAAATAAATGATAAAAGGAGACTAGAAAATAAGAGTTATCACTAGTAATGGGTTAAATGCTCAAATTATGTTCTTAGAAAGGGTTAAAACTTATTTACGTCTAGGAATTCAAGCATTTTCCTGGGAATATCTGCCATGATTCTCTGCAGGTACATGGTCTTATTATAAGCACAGTAGGTTTTGCTTCCACAGCTGAGGTTTTCCTAGGATGCAGCTTGTTTGGGTTCACAGAACCAGGCCCTCAAGTGTGAGCCTTCTGCCTCTGCATGAAACCTGCTGCCCTTTTTAAGGAATGCAGGCTTGGTTTCCTTCAGGCAGCCTGAAGCTCTTACAGCATCTGTTCTTCTTACAGTGTCTTACTCATCAGAACATATTCACATACCTGGTATATCCTCAGATTTCAGGGATCTCACAAACTCAAGGTGACTAATCATTATATTTGTGTCAATCACCACTAGGATGCTCAAACCAGAACTAAAAGCCCCTAGGGGAAAAGAAGAGAAAAGAAGAGAAAAAAAGAGAAAACAGCAACAATAATCAGTTGTGTGCTCCCTACTCAGACCATCAGTAACTGTAATTACTGGTTGCATCTAGAGAGCAAAGCAGATCCAATCATGGCATACCAGCAGAAATATTTAAATCCTGTTCTGGAAGATCTATCTCCATGCTTGTAAGTTCTCCACAGGTCTGTACTACAGACAAGGCCATCCTCTTCTCCACACGAGCAACGTGCAAGTCTTCAACTATCTGCATCTACAGCAAGAAAATGTGCATGTGTGCAATCCATTGGAAGGAATCACTTAATGATTCTTCCCCAAAAAGATACCTTTGCATTAATGCTGTTAAAACTGCCTCAAAATGATGTCCGAAAAATTTTAAGTCTGCACAGGAAATGTAAAGCCATGAGAACTTCTGCATATGCTCCACTAAAGACATCCAAAATATGGCCTAGAAAGATTTATGACCTTTCTACCTGGTATTCCAAAACTTTGTTGCATTTTTTGTTACACAAACTGCAAGCTTCCTAACAAGCACTTCTTAAAAAAACATGTTTCTCTTCCAACAAAAAAGTTATGAGGATGGAAAATTAGACAGCTGGAGCATGTGAGCAACTATGAAGGCCCCTTTGTTGTACATGGTAACAGAAAGACACTCTTTATCTCAGACAGTTCCTGATTAGCAGCACTTTAGCAAGTTTGCTTAGTTTTTTAAATAAATGCTCTACATTTCTGGAGTGTAGATCATGAGTCAACAATGCCAAATACTAGGAAAGGTCATGAAATTCTCCAGTTACACAGCCTTGGTGCCCTTGGTCTTTTAAGACAACTCAGAAGTGTTAAATGAAAGCATTACCAACCTCTTGGTCTGTTTCTGCGTTCTGACTGTCTTGAAGGGGTGGAAAGTCTTCAGAGCTCTGTAGGAACAATTAAAAAAACCCTACCAACACCACAAAATACCAAGGAATACTGAGGAACAAGGGATCCCCACATCAGGCGTTTTGAAATACAGCCCTACAGTGTTAAACAAGCTCCTCACTCACCTTTGGGACAGGCACAAGCTTTCTGACCTCACCTCCCTGGTAGGAGTCAGACGTGCACGGGACCTCAACATTCTAGAAACAAGCAGGAACAGAAGTACAACATATATCTTAGAAGGCTTTTTAGAGAACACTGGGTATTCCCAAGTGAATAGGGAACATAAACCACAGTTATTAGCATCTACAGTACAATTTCAATGGGGCTTAGATGCATGGCTTTCTTTTAAATAAATAACTGTGAATTACACAGCAAATTCCATCTGAACATTAACCTCTCACTTTTGCACATTGAAGGCGCTTGACCAGGCTGCCCGAGAAAGGAGTCTCCATCCTTTGTTCTGGGCAACCAGGTCTGGCTGACCCTGCTTGAGCAAGGGGGCTGGACTGGATGATCTCCAGAGGTGCCTTCCAACCTCAACGACCCCCTGGCTTTGCACATAATAACTCTCTTTGCATACACACAAATGCTCACACCACCGTAACACAAACTGGAATCTCCAAAGATGCTGGGGATTTACACAAGAACAGCAAAAAAGCGCCGTGCTCAAGATCCGGCTTGTGTTTGGCTCTGCACCTCAACCTAAGCTTAGAAACAAACCCGTCACACATAAAAGGGAAGTTCTGCAGCACACATACCAATTTAGTCCCAGATCCACCCCAAGGTCTCCTGGCATCACTCTGCCAGCAATGCTCTGTCTGGCAGCAAGTTTTCATTGGTTCAGTTTATTCATTCAAAGAATGAAATAACCGTATCAGCTCAAAACAAAAAATCAGCTGATTTATACCTAAACTGAAGTATTCCACACCCCCAGCAGCAAAGCAAAGCTGTGGAAGCATCTGTGACACAGTCCCAACATACAAGACCTTTACTCTTCTGATCTGTTTAACATTTAGCTGAGGAAGATGGTAACAAGGTTTACATTGGGATCAGAAAAATCCACCTAGTTAGCTATGAAACCTGGCTGGATTCTGTAAGACAGTCTGCTCGTATAAATCTGTCTGCCATTGAGAAACCAGCCTGAAACACCTACATAAAGAATTGGGTTCTCATTACCTGCTTAAAGCACAGTGCTGTGGCTTCCAAGTCCCCTTCTTTAGTCCCTGAGTGCCCAGGAGCTTCAGGAGAACCAGCATCATGTTTTCTGCGCTTCCAAGAGTCCCATCGTGGCGGAGTTTCTGATGAGGAGTGTAATGATCTGTGTTTACTTATGTGCCTCTTCTTCACAGCAAAGTCCTTATATTCTTCTTCCTCCTCTTCCTCCCAGAAGCTAGATAATGCTCTTGGCTCCTTTGTGGCAGGTTTATCACCATGCCCAGTCCCTGCATAGCTGTCAGGTGGCTTTTTGGGAATTCTGACATCTTCACTCCGCTTTTTTGAGCCCTCTGCCCTTTTATGTGGTACCTCATACACAGAGGACTTAAACTTTTCTAACATAGTTTGTTCTACTTTTAGCTTGAGTTTGCAGAGTTCAGCTTTCTCTCTCTTTTTCTTCAGTGCCTTGTCCCTCTGAAGTTCAAAGCTGTGCCAGAGCCTTTTCCCTTCTGTTCCATCAGAGCGACTTCTTTCCTTGCTGGCAGTCAGCACATCAGGAGTGCGGGTGGTTTTGCCATGTTTGATTTCTTTGGCTTTAAACTGGATCACTATTTTCTTTTGCTTTTCAGTTTGAATTGAAGAACCATCCAGGGTTTTGCTTCTGTTTGGAGATTTTTCCTGGGATCTTCCATCAGCACTGTGGGAAACACTAGAACTTCGGTGTCGCTTCTTCTCTTGGCCATCTTTCTCTGGTTTGGACCTACAGAAACACGAAGGAAGTAATGTAATTTAGCTCAGTTAATGGAAAAGAGCAACAAAAAAGGCACCTGCATTTGATTTAGACAGTTAGAGCTAAGCATTTTTGAGCATCATGCTCTTAAACATGACTTGGAGCAACATCTGTCCTTCAAAATAGTTTGATACAGCATTTATTTGATTTACCTTTCTCCACTGTACAGCCACTTTAGCTTTAAGAAAATGGAGAAAAAGCTTTTTCTGCACTTACTGTTGGTTTGAGAGACACCCTACACAGTCGAGCTTCTTCTTATCACACAGATAAGTTTTAACAGCAGTTCAGTGATAAAGGAGGTGCGTCATCCTAAAAGGTCAGCTTGGTCACACAGTGCCAAAACACACACAGCTTTCAAACTGTTTATCCTGCACTGACTGGAGAACTTGGAAAGGGAACAATGGATGGGAATATAGTAGCATTCTACAGAAATTGTGAATTATGTGAAAAATTTTTAGGAAACTTTCTTATAAGAGCAGAGAAAATATTCAGTAATTATATTGACTGTACACTAGGTTTAAAATATCCAAAGAACCAGTAAAAACACTGTATTTTATTTGGTAAACAGGTTGAAAACAGTCTTCAGTTCAGCATTAAAGGGTCTATAATCGTTATACTTTTAAGTAGTTCTATTAAATGACAGATTGAGAATTTACCTCTGAAGTTCTGTTTCTCCTTTCACAGTGTGCTTGTAAGATCTTGTGTCTTCAGAGTTCTGAAAGAAAAAAAAAAATTCAGAGGCTTACAGAGGAAACTGCAGTTTAAAAAAAGACCTTTGTAAGACAGTGTCACAACTGAGTGGTTTGGCTCCTTAGAGAAACACTGTCAAAGGGTGCCAAGGATGTGCATGCAAAGATAAGGGTGCAAAGGGTTTAGCAGCACTTTATGATTTTATCATGGAGCACTTTAATGCTTACAAAATAATTCAACATGGCCCACTACAACACTGACAACTACAGATCCAAGATAGTAATATTCCTACCATGATCAATTCACAGGCACTCAGGTAAAACCATGTGTCCCACAAGGCAGGTACTTTTTATACACCTCACATTAGACGACTCAGTTTTCCCAAAACCACAGCAGGGTTTAGGAAGTTACAACAGAGAACAGTAACATATGGATTATTTTGGATAAGGAAGCTTCAGACAGTTCATCCTTTCACAAATAATTCACTCCTTCAATAACGGGGGTATGCTGACTCCGTGAGGCCATTAGGTCACTGCAGCAGAGATTCTTCCTACCTAGAGAGGCCTTAGCTGGTTTACTTCCACACTAGAGAGCACTTAATGCAAAAATCAGAGGCTTGCAGAAACCAGGGGAGTCCTAAATTACGGCAGTTTTGAGAACTTCTGCCTGTGGTTGGTTCTGGAGCTGCAATGCAACAGAAAAAGCAGAAGGACAGACAATTCCAAAGGCTCCCCCCAGGGTCACATCCACCTCCCTGCTGTCCCCACCAGCTGGAAGGCAGTGAAGGAGCTCCCTTGGGGTAGGTGGAGCTCATGATGCTGCTGGGACAACTTCTGGTGGTAACAAACCCATTTCCAGCTGCTCAGTTATTCATTTCTCTCTTCAAGGTCTATTCCCCAACAACCATGAGTTTCCATGACATTTTTAATATTTCTTTTCAACCTATCTTCTCCTTTTCTTGAAAATTTTCACTTAATTTAGTCATCACAAGCAAACTTTCTTACTGTTCCTCTTCTCCCAACACTCAGTTTGGGGTATAAGACACCTCCCACCCATACTGGGATCACACTGGAGGGCACTTGCTACTATTAGAGGTTTCCTTATCTTTTTGCTGTTAAAGCTGTATTCTTCAAACTGGTAGAAGCATTAGCAATGGAAATAAGCTACAGTATGAGGTTTTAAGCCAAGTGTTTACCCTTACTTACAGAAGTAAAATAAAAACAAACAATAAAGCACCTTAGGATAAGTCAATTTAAAAAGACAAATTGAATGATAGTAAGGATTTCAGAGGAAGAAAAAATAGTTATAAATATTTGACTTTGAACAACATTTTCTCTATGATCAAAAAGCATCTAACACGAATAATTCAGTTTATAAGGCCATAATATCATGCTAATTTATTAACACTTGCAAAAAAATTTTGAGAACACAGGTAAAAGCTCTCTTACTTTACATATATATTCTCTGCAAAATCCAGTGGAAAAAAAATCTAGCAAATTTAAGTGTGGATTTATTAAACTACTGCTTTATCAACTATGTATTGCACTTCTGAGAGAAAACACCTTGTCAGAAGTGGACATAAACAATAAAAAATAGGAAGCTACCCACATGTGTGACCAGAAAGATGACAACTCCTGTAGTACCTGCATTTTACAAGTGATTCAGTGAAGACTGACTCACTAGACACAACGATGTACTAGAATATGCTGAGAATTTTGGTCATTAATTTATGTCTCAGTGGCTAGAAGGAAATATTTGAGAGTCGGTCACCAAAATGCTGTGAAGGACAACTTGTGGTTAATCAGAAAATTAAGATATATGATTCAAGATACAGAACAGTCCAAGAAAACAGCACTGGTTTCAGTACCAGTATTAAACCCAACTTTCCTCAAACAGAAAGATATGCTAAAATAAAAAAAGTCTATCTTCTGATTCCCACACTACTCACAGCCTCTGGAGAAAAACACCATTAATTATCTGACCAACTCAACCCTCCTGCGGCTCTTTATGATCCTGTCTTTAAATTGGATTCATCCTTCTACCACAAGGCCACTAAACAATTCATGTTTTCTTGAATTTAGGAGACTGAATCAAGATAATAAAAGTAGTAATATTTCTGCTCCTACTTTGTCATCCTGGCCATCCAAACAGTCTTCCTTTCCAGCTAGTTTCTTCAGCTTCTTTTTAGACATCTTCAAATCCTACGACAAAAAGTGTGCTGTCTTTATTACTTGTGTCAAGTTTTTAGGTCCAGATGAGATAAATTTTAACTGCATAGAGAAAAATACTTTAATAATCTTCTTTTGTTTTCTCATTACAGAGCCACAGCAGATCTCAACAGGGTTAATTACTCACATCTAAGGGAACGCCTGAGTAGAAAGCACAGCGATTACACCTCCCTAGAGACACTTATTTTGTACCAACCAGCAAACAAACAGAAACAAGCATCCTTTAACACTGAGTCGTATAACCAAGTTTTAAGACCATCGAACATTGGAAGGGGCTGCCCAGGGAGGAGTTGGAGTCCCCATCCGTGACGGTGTCCAAGGAAGGCCTGGACGCGGCACTCAGTGCTCTGAGCTGGCGACAGGGTGGGGATCGGGCATAGCTTGGACTCGATGGGATTGGAGGGCTTTTCCAACCCAACTGAAGCTGTGTCTCTCGAAGGCAGTCCGGACTATGTGACTGTCGCATTCGTTCCCTCCCGAGGATGGAGGAATTACAGTGACATCCCGCAGCAGCCCCGCCACCCTCCACACAAACCAGCACACACCAACAGGAAGTTCAGGAGAGCTGTGGAAGGCTTCACCCGGAGCTCCCGAGGCGATTCCCCAGATGCCAAGCAGGGGAGCCCGGGAGTGGCTCCGCCCTGAGGCGCGGGCAGCACCGGGCTCTGAGGGAGCCTCTCCACGGAGGGCTGAGGGGCGGCAGCCTCTTCCCTCACTCCTTCCAAGGGGAGAGCCCGGGGCGCTGCCAGCATAGCTTCCCTTCCCTTCCCTTCCTCCCTCCCCACAGGGCTCCGTGCGGCGCCGCCTCACCCCGCTCGGCTGCTGCCCCGCGAACCCCGCGGCGGCTGTTGGGGCCGGTCGGGCGGCTCGGGCCGTGCCCGGTGCGACTGCCCCGGGCCCGGCGCAGCTCCTCCTCCGCCGCAGTGCGCGCCGGGCCGGCCCGGGCGCGGCTGGGAAGTGTAGGCGGAGCGGGCGGAGCGGGCCGGTCAGCGTGCGGGCTTCGCGGCAGCTCCGCGGCGGGAACATGGCAGCGGCAGAGGCGGCGGAGGCTGTGCTGGGGCTGCAGCAGGAGCAGCGGGAGGAAGAGGAGGAGAACCATGGCCATGAAGGCAGCGGCGAGCCGGCGGCGCTCAGTGAGAGCGGGCGGGGATCGGGCGGGCGGGGGAGCCGGGCCCGCCGTGCCAGGGCTGAGGGCGGGCGGGCGCCATGAGGAGCCCGGGCGGGTTTGAATTTACACCCCGGGCAGGTTTGAATTCACACCCCGGGGCCGCTTCCCACCCGGGTCGCGGAGCTCTGGGAGGCGCAGGCTCCCGGTTCTCCCGTTTTCCCGGCGCGGTGCGGGACCACACGTGTTCCCGCGGGGCCTCGCGCCGCTCGAACCCGCGCTCCTGGCGCTTCTTTCTCCCCCAAAGCTAACGATACTCCGTCTTTGGTTATTTGTTATTCCGTAGGGTCCTGTGAGGAGCCCGGGGTGCGGCGTGGGCGCAGTATTTTAAACCAAAACGTGTTTGCGCCATGTGCTCAAGGATAACCCTGCTGAAGCAGGGAGGTTGGACCACCGTGGTCCTTCCGACCTGACCCCCTCTTGGGATTCTGTAAACTGGTTTTGCGGAATTTCCAGCCCCCCAAGTGAGCCCTTGCTGCCACAGCCTTACAGTTCGAGTGAACTGACTCTTCTAATTAATTTTTTTTCCCGTTTAAGTATACTTTAGGCTCTCTGAAGCGTTATTTTGTTTGTGTGTAATCAGTGATTCCTGGTGGGCATTTAAAATATCCTGAGGTCTCGGTTCGGTAGGAACCTACTTTTCTTCATAATTCAGTGTGAAAGTTTACCTCTCTCCATGTGCATTTACATATTAACTGGTTTTTTACATATATGCGAATTATAATTTTCAACCATTTTTATCTCTTCACGTGCTCTGAAGATGCAGTCTGTCCAGCTCTGCTGGTTTTTTGTCACTGCTGTGCTCTAACTGCATTTTTATAACTGTTTCCACTTTTCTCGCAGCTAACCAATAGCTATTAGGGATTTCTTACCAAACGTCTTTTTACTTACTCGTTTTCTTTCTATATTAATAAAGCATGTAGAAACTATCACTAGGAATCTTACAACATTTTAATGGAGCACTAGGCTCCATGCAAGTCTTTCTTAGGTGAGTTGTCAGCTTGAAACAGGTCTGTGAGAAACACAGCAACAATCTCTGCATAGCAATGCACCTCCTGATACGTTGTAAGGTAGGTAGAAGTTTTACTCTGTGCTTCTGTTCCTTCAGTTTCTTGAGACCCTGTCTTGAGGTATTCCTTCCATTTCCTCTTTCTGTTTTATTTTCATAATAACAGATATTTGTACCCAACAGCGATGTTTAAAAGAAAACAAAAAAAGTAGCCCAGGAGAATCTGAAGAACTGCTGTAAGATCTTTCCAGCCTGTCTTAAGTTCTGGTCAGGAGTAGGTGGGCAGGGAAGACCAGCAAAATCAGAGAATCATTGAATGGCTTTGGTTGGAAGGGACCTTAAAGTCCATCCCATTCCAGCCCCTGCCCTGGGCAGGAGCACCTTCCACTATCCCAGGCGGCTCCATGCCCCATCCAGAGAGCAGCCATACATTCCTGGATCCTCTAAAAATAACTTCCGACACAAACCAGTTTGTAGCTCCTTATTTTCTCCATGTGGTGCATCCCAGTTTCTGTGTTAGGATAGACAGCACGTGGTTGCCTTTTGTGCTCTCTCTGCACTTCTTGTCTGTCCCATCCTTGGCCTGCTCTGTTGCTTCTCAGTAGTTGCAAATCGATGTCAGGGCTTTGTTATTTCTTGTTACCCGTGGTTGAAACTTCCCTAGTCCCACCTGTCCCTTGGAATCTTGCTGGGAGCAGGGCAGTATTGATAGATACACGTGGCTTCCTGAATCCTTTCCTAGTGCTTCCTAATGTCCCTTGGAAAGGGGTTGGACCACATCTTCTGGGGATTTCTTCCTCTTTAGTTATTTTCCCCGGGTTTGACTTGGGCACTTGACTATTCTCATCATTTTATTGCCCCATCTCTCAACCTCTTTAAGTGCTTGAAATTCTTCACCAGGCTCATCTGGAACTGCCCCAGGAAGTCATTCATTTGCAAATGCTGATGGCGCCAGCACTTAACCTCATCACTGCCTCTGCTGATAGCAAATTCCTGCCTTAGTCCCTTCTTCTTTCATATTGTTTGAATCATGAACTGTTCTAAATTTTCCTAGCCAATAGAAAATTGTCAGGAGAATTTGGAGCTCTTCCTTGCCTGCTTTGCCTTGCTTCACTGCATCCTGCCAGAAAATAACATGTAAATGTTATTTTATTAAAATAAATATTAAAATAACGTGTAATCTGATACTGATATGTGAATATTCATTTCAGCTGTCCAGGATGGCATTATTCCGTAGTGGTTTCCAAGGATGATTGGAGTGATAATTCATCTCATACTATTCTCCTACATAATTTGTTTTTCCTCCTTCACGCTTGTAGTCAGCACTGGATTATTGGAAACAAATGAACATGTTTGTACAGTTCAATTTCATCAACAGCACTTTCACTGGGTTTTTGTTTGGTTTTAAGATGGTGTGGTGGTCTCTGAAAAACTGAAAAGCAACAACCTGGATGTGAAAATTACTGAGTCAGAATTGGAAGTTGAAGAAAAAGGAGCGGAGGAAGAACGTCCAAGGGAATCTGATAGCAACATTTTGGATGTATCATCTGATTATCCAAGAGGTTTGCTAATAAACGCTTAATATTTGTGTCATGTTCTTGAGGAAAGGTAGAAGTAGGGAGGAAAGGTAAAGGGAATGTGTGAAATCTCATTTTAAAACTCACCTCTGTATCCTGAGCACGTGGATCAGTTGCTTTGTCTTGCATAAGAAAACCTGAAGATTAATCCTGTAAAAACATTGTAAAGGTTAAAGGTGCTACAGAGTCTGTGTTACAGTGAAGTGGGATGTACTGTGTGCTGGAATCAGTAATGCAGATTTGAACCTAAATTTTTTGGTCTTGGCAAATTCTGACTGATAAGTTGAAAAATCAGGTGGTAGATTTGAAGGTTAAACTGTTTACTAGGGGAAAGAAAAAAAAATGGTAGAACTTAATGTATCCTGGCTCCATAGTGAATAATTGTTCTTAAATTTGCTCCACTTTTAGTTGATACTTAGTTTTGCCAGTCAGTTCATAGGATGTTTTTGTACTGCTTTCTTGTATGATTTGCATTCACTAACAATGCTGAGCAGTAAAACCAGGTGTAAAGGGAATGTGACTTGATCTTTTCAGCTGGTTTTTTTGGAATGAGGGCCTTTCCAATCTGAGAAAGTTTGTGTGTCAGTATTAAAAAGAAGTAGGAATCTATGAAAATATATGGATCTTATTAAACAGCTGTTCTGGGGATAATTTTTGCAGTCATTCCTGCTGCCATGGAAGTAAAAGGACAAAAACAAGTATTCCAATTGTTACTACAGTAATTCCCTAACAGTCCTAGATTTGAAATGATGCATAGAAAAGTAGCAGTAAACTAAAAGCAGCTTTTAAACTAAGAATGTCCAACTTCTAAATATTTCTGGGATTTTTTTTAGACAAACATATTTCAATTCAGAGACACCTTGCTGATCTAGAGAAACTGGCTGACCTGAGAGAAGGTGAGTTTTCCGCACCAGTGTTGCAGAACGCAGATCTTCATGTTACATTTTCCTTTAGATTTTATCTTTAACACACTACATATATTTAGGATATTTAAAGACTAGAGGTTTTGTAAAAAAAGGGCTTTATGATTTATTCTCTTATTCTGCTAAATTCTGCCTGAGAGGTTGTTTGAGATTCAGCTAGTTTTTATTTAAGTACTTCAAGGGCTTCAAGACCTTTGTTACACAACCTTGCCTTTGCTTTTTGTGTCTCACATGCAGGATTTTCAAGAATTATTTTTTATTTTATATTTTTCAAAATTATTTGATACAGGGTATATTGTCTTTTTTTGCAGCTTAAAGAGATATCAGCTGTTTGTTTTATCCAGAAGATCCAGGAGTTGGAACAACAAAGTCTTTTTCTAACCTCCTAATTTGTGCGGGTTTTAGTTTGCTGGTTTTTTTTTTTTTAACATTTCAAGTCTCTGCATGTCATCGGTAAAGTTCTGTTGTTCCTCAGTACTTTTCAGAAGTTTCATTAGCCACATGTTTGCTGGAGTAAAAAATACTAGAAACCAAAACCCAAAGGTAGTAGAAGTTAATGATTTTTAAAGTTGTGGTGATTTTGGTCTACATTCTATGGAGCAGAAAGAGGCAACCCATAAATTTTAAGTTTGTACATGAAACAAATGCATGTTCCCTGAGGATTTAATCGCTAACTCATGTCGATTTTACCTTCAGCCTTTTTTATCTTGGCCTGCATCTCAGCTAACACGAGTGGTAACTGCATTTCATGTTTCTCATAGGTTTTAATTGTATTTTCAGATGAAAAGAAGCCTTGTCCGTTGTGTCCTGAGGAGAAATTCAAAGCTTGCTATAGCCACAAACTCCATCGTCACCTGCAGAATTTGCACTGGAAAGTTTCTGTTGAATTTGAAGGTAATAGCAATTGCGTTTGAATAGTAAATACTAGAAGAAATTGTAGGCATGTTCTGTGTTTCATCTTTCGAAATTCCTCTTGATTTAAGCATTTGGTTACCAGCTCTGAATTAGAACCGTATTTTGACAGAACGAATTTTGAGGTGAGATGTAAAATGTAAATGTGAAATAACTGTATTCTTCTCCAGCCAAAATGGTTACAATTGTGCATTCTCTCTTTAGAAAAACACCAACAATTCCGTGGCATGTCATGAAAATTACCATAAAATTAAATACGTGTGTAATGACAACTGCTTCAATAAAAGTTTTAGTTATATATTAATAATAATCAGACACACACGTGGTCAATTTTGGTGCATCATAAAGATTCCATGGGTTCCGATAAACATTTGAAGTATTTATGTAGTATCAGTATTTAGTAGCTTTAATTGTGTTTTAATAAACTCTGTGATATGCTTATAAGATGCATTAAAATCCCTGCAAGAAGTTTAGGAAGGAAAAGAAACCAGTGTGTTTTTTTAAAAATCCAAGTGTATGGGTTTTTGGGAAATAAAGTGACTGTTTAGAGGATGGGGAAGATAAAGTTAAACTATAAATGTTCCAACTGGTGTATCAGGTATCTCATTTTGGTTTCCTTTAACTGGAACGTATGTTTTATAGGAGTCCCCACACAAATCTTTTAGCCAGGTAACAATATTTTTGTGAAAGACTCACAAGTACTCTTGAACTGGAGACTTGGTGTAGCTTTGTAGGATGCTGAGAGACTTATTTTAGGAAATTGTAGATTCTGTGCATTTTAAAATTTAAAATGTATAATTGGCTGATAAATTACCCTGTGAAGAGAGAATGTACCAGATAATTGGTGATGTTTTCTTATTGCTGTCTTGTGAAATCTGAAGTGAGAGCACGTGGTGCAGGCCGCAGCCAGGCCATTCATTTACTGTTCTGGAATGGGATTTGTTTTCCAGGGTACAGAATGTGCATCTGTCACTTATCCTGTCGGCCAGTAAAACCCAACCTTGTTGGAGACCAGGTAAAAATGCTGAACCACAGAAATTCTTGTTACTGTACAAAGTGGGGGAACTGGGTGACTGAGGGGAACTTTTGAGATCTGCTTAGTCACCAAATACATCTTGCTCCTCTGCATGTGATGCCAAAAGCTTGTTAGTCCGGGGTGTGTGATAGAACCCTTGGGTAGCTGAATGTGGTTGTACCTCTCTTGTTGTGGGGGGGCAGCTGCCTAGATCAGCTCTGGCTGTAGATTCCAGATATTTTGAGTGCTCTAGATGTAACTGTCAGATGACTTCTCATCTCCCTGTGTTCGGTTCTACTTTAACCATGTTTTATGTATTCTGAAACTACGTAAAAGACTCTATTTTACAGACATTGGCAAAGATGGGAGCTCATTACCACTGTATCATCTGCTCGGCGACTATCATACGAAGAACTGACATGATAGGTCACATCAATCGCCACGTGAATAAAGGAGAGACTGAGTCAAGGTTTATCACAGGTGGGCTCTGACTGACAGGAAACATCCAGTCTTTTTCTGTCATGTACCACGTGCAGTAACTGTGATAAGGGGTGGGAGACATGGGAAAAATTCAGAAACAGAGTTAGCTTTTTTAATGACAAATCTGCCCTTAGTATTTCAGGACTTTTGTTTCATCAGAGGTGTAGCAGAGTTGTGATTTAGGTTTGCATTGACCAGTTCCTGTGTTCTTATTGATAACTAGTACTCCCCTCACCCTTAATGTTGTTAAGTACCAGCTTGTGTGTGTCCAAAAGATTGAGGGATGTGGCATCCACAGAACAAAAAGTCTGAAGTACATCTTTCTGCAATGTAAAAATCCTTTGCTTTTTATCCAGAATTACAACCCTACCTGACTTTCTCCAGAATGAGACTTTGATTTCTAAACTTGCTTAAACTAGGTTAAAAACATTTTAAATAATGGGAATGCCAGTAGTTTGATGCCTGGGCATCAAACATGCAGTTTGCATGTCTGAAAAGTGATAGTAGTACCATATTCCACATCTCTGTAGAGTTTGTGTTGAGAAATACATTGATCTCTGTGTGCTTCCCTTCAGAGCTGTGAGTAAAGAATGGCCCCTTTAGCATTTTTTAACAAAATGCATGAGGCAGTTTTTCCTCATGAGAAGAGAGAGGAGAAATCCGGAGGTTTTGTGCTCTGTAGGCACTTGGCAGCTCTTGGGGGCCCTGAAGGTGGAGCAGATACACCGATGTGTGCGTTTGAAAGCCCTGAGAGAGAGGCAGGGTGAGCAGTAGAAGATACCCAGTTGATACAAATTTTTCCTGGTTGTTCCTAGGTACATTTTAGACTGGGGATGAATTGCTCAGAGGAATGGCAGCCTGTGTTTACAGCTGTCAGATTTGAAAGCTTGTTTTTCCACAGAAATTCAGGTTTACACAGAAACTTCATTTACACAGAACTCAGGTGCTGGAATTGTCCATGTACTTGTGCTGTTTATATACATCTCATGGGGCTGTTTGATAACTTAGATTAGATCAATTATTTTTGCAGTTCATGGATACACATTCAGGACTATGTTAACAGGGTTTTAATTAACTAGCAATGTATTATGTTTAAACATGCAAAACAAATGTGCTAAGCCTCGGGCATGGGGGCTGGCTTTCTTAAACTGGAGGGGATACATAAGAGCCCAGCTGAGAAACAAATTTGATGTTTTATTAGAAGAAAATTGTGGTAGAGCGTGATCCTTATCTGCCACTTTTGAGATTAGAAGATAAATTGTTGCCTGCTTCCCCCCTCATCCTTGTTAACTGGTCCATGTGCTGGCTGGATTGCAGCATAACCCAGACTTTTTGCTTTATGGGAGCAGTTTTTCAGTGTAATTTACCAAATGTGTTAATATTAATTTCAGTTCTCACTGATTCTTTCCTTCCACCTCAATGACTTGTTTCAGTTCGTGCTCCCAAGTCGTCTTACGAAGTGGTGAAAGAGTCAGCCACAGATGTGCAGGTTCTTCCCAACCACTCCACGCCCCAGAAAACAGATTCCTATTTTAATCCTAAAATGAAACTCAACAGGTGAGAGAGCAGGGAGTGGGAGGATGCACCAGAGGGGTGGGGAGTTTGTAGTGAAAAATATGTGTTCTGAAAAACAACCCTGCGAAACTTCTGTTCAGAGGGCAGGAGAAAGGAGTTTCTCATCAGAAAACTCTTCTTGACAAATAATATTTATACCAAAGAATGCTATATGTGAAATACTGTCATTTCTGAAGCAATTAAGTGTTTTTCTGTAAGTAGTAGATTTTACCTTAAGAATATGCTGCTGCAGAATTCAACTTTTCAGCATAGCTGAGGTTTTTGATTTACAGTTCTTCCCTGTAAAAGGTGGAATTTACTGAAAATATTCGTGTTGTGTTCAAGGGAAATAAATAAGGAAAATGAAGTAAAAATGTTCTCTCGACTTACAGACTGTGGCCATTCTTTTTTATCTTCCAGGCAGTTGATATTCTGTGCACTGGCTGTGCTTGCTGGGGAGCGCAAACCCATTGAATGTTTGGATGCTTTTGGTGCCACTGGTAAAGTCCATTTCTTTAATATTTTACTTAATATCCTATAGGAGGAAGCTGCAGAAATTTACAACTGACATCATATACTCAAAAATAACATGAGGCACACAATACTTTTCTTCCTTAGGTAGGGAGTCGTGAGCTTCTGTACAAAAAACCAGCTGTCCAAAGCTGTACTAAGGCTTTTAATAAGGCTGTAAATAATATTAAAGTTCGGGGGTCTTCTTAAAATCAGTTGTCTTAATGTTCATGAATTCTGTTTTTCCTCAGGTATCATGGGATTGCAGTGGGCAAAGCACCTCAGAAGTTCTGTGAAAGTTACAATTAATGATTGTAATGAAAATTCTGTGACAATGATTAAGGAGAATTGTCATTTAAACAAAATGAAGGTGAAACTGAACATTAAGGAAGAAGACAATGATGAAACTGTAGGAGATGGAGAAGAAAATAGTGACACCATTGAGGTGACAAAAATGGATGCCAATGTTATCATGCATTTGAGATCATTTGATTTTATGTAAGTGTTTATGTTTCTGTCAAAATTTTCTGGTGTGGTAATGACACACCCCACCCCACTTCCCCAGGATATGATTATACGGAGAAATTGGAATGATAAAAGAATCAACTGGCAGTCACTTGAAATGTAATTTTGTTGTCACAGAAATGGTGTGGGGACAGAACTTTAGTCTTAAATGTTTTAGAAAGTGCTGGAAAAATACTGGTCTTTCTGATATCCAGAATGGATTATAAATATACGTAAAAAATTTAAGACAGGCTGGCGTTTTTTATAACTTCATTGTCTGTTTGCTGAAGGGAAATATCAAATAAGTTTTGGGTTATTTTAAAACTTCTTTTAGTTTAAAATTCATACCTTTGCCTGCTGTTTATTGCATCTCTTGTTTTTATCCACTCTGCAGCATATTAACTTTGAATTAAAGCAGGCTGATTCTTCCAGATTGGGTATATAGATGCATACATTCAAACCCTATACAGACATCAGAATAAGGGATGGGATTTTTTTGTATTGTAAATGATTAACATCCAGATCTAAGCAGTGCTGGAAGTTTTAGTCCTGTTCCTTCTTTCTGTTTTAAGTGTGATCATAGGTGAAGGTTATAAAACAGTGTTTTCCTCAGTGTAAAGCTAGACTCTGGAGCATTTATGGACACTCAGTGGTACTTCCTTTCTTTTCAGCCATTTGGACCCCTTTGGAACTTCTGTGAATTACCTGGACTCTGCCTTTAGAAATGTGAGGAACCTTGGGATTGTGTCGTTGACATCCACAGACATCAGCTCCCTGTATGCCAAGGCTCAACATGTGGCCCTGCGTCACTATGGCTGCAATATTGTCAGAACAGAGTACTACAAGGAGCTGGCAGCCAGGATTGTAATTGCTGCTGTGACAAGGTACTGCTAAACCAGCTCCAATTAGGGTAAAAAATTATTAGGTAATTATTAGAAATAATTAGTGACTGGGTGAGGTAAAAATGCATCAGTGGGGGGACGGGGGGAATGGTGACATGAAAAAAAAGAATACCCAGACTTGCGAACTCTTCTATTTCTCTATCAATTTTACCATTTTAGAGCTCCATGGGACTTTATAAATACAAATTAAACTGCTTGAATGGCTTCTAGCTAAGCATTTCAGTTAGACTTGCTTCAATGGAATTTGATGTTCACCGCAGATCCTCATACTTGAGGTTCAAAAGATGGATGTGATTACTGACTTGTGAAATTAATTATTTGCATGTGGATACTCTCAGTAAACTCAGTCTGTGAAATAAATGAACACAGAAAACCTAGTGGGAGAAAAAAGGTGCAGGCAAGAGGATGGGACCACTGCTTGGAAAAGATGAGGAGGAAATGAAATCACCAAGTTTTGAGAATGCCAGAGCACAAATGCTGACCTGAACATGTGTAGATTTCCCTTGTCCTCTCCCTGCACGTGTGATGCTGCAGGTGGCAGACCAGTATTTCTAGCTGTGATAAAAGGAAGTAAAATTAGATTTGCTTGGCCTATCAGGAAGGACACAAAATGAAGCACTTCAGGAAGAACACTTCCTCCTGATCTCTCAAATCTTCAGTACCTCTCTGTAGGAAGTGGATGAACTCAAGAACCGTGCTGCAGGTTCAGGTGTCCATGGCAGTGTTTTCCTGCTGAATTCTGTACAATTTGGGTTTTGTGTGTGTTTCTCCCCCCAGAGCTGCAGCTCGCTGTAACAAAGGCATTGAAGTGCTGCTGGCAGTAGCTCTGGAGCACTTTGTTCTGGTGGTGGTCAGAGTTTTACGGGGCCCGACCCCTGCGGATGACTCGGCAAAGAAGGTCCGATACCTCATCCACTGCCAGTGGTGTGAAGAGAGGGTTTTCCAGAAAGAGGGCAATATGGTGGAAGGTAAACGGCTTTTCTTTTGCACTTTGTCTCTCTGTTCTGTGCCTTGTTTATATTTACATCCCATTTGTAACAATTCCCTTGTATGTAACAATGAGTAGTTTGTGTGAGGTAGAGAGGGCACTGTGCTTCATGGCCTTGGGCTAGATCAGTTGTCTGCATGGATTTTCCTGTAAATGGACTGGATTTGTGGCACAGATTGCTCAGGTTGTGGCTGCCCCTGGATTCCTGGAGGTGTCCAAGGCCACGTTGGATGGGGCTTGGAGCAACCTGGGCTAGTGGAAGATGTCCCTGCCCATGGCAGGGGGTGGTGCTGGATGAGCTTTAAGGTCCCTTCCAACCCAAACCATTCTGAGATTTGTTTCTACACAGGATATCCTCCCAGCCAGCTGGAGCTGCTGGAGCTGCCAGGATGCCTGGTATGTCCATGGATCTGCCACTTCAGGAAAAGCCCTAGGAGTGGGGTAGCCTTTGATACCATTGGATTCCTCCAGATAGCAGCAGCTTGATAGCTTTTGGTGTCAGATTGCTTTTCTGCTGTTCAGTTCAGTTCCTTAAAATGCAGTGGACTGAGCAGTCTGGCTTTCCTTTGCTGTTGTTACTGGGCTGTCTCCACACGCAGGTTAGCAGAGGCAGGAGACAAAAATTGCACTCCTGAAGATGGTGGTTTGAATGAATATAAGCCCTAAAACCTTGTTTCCAAGTTAGAGGCTCTTGGATAGCTCACTGCCAGCTCATGGTGTCTTTGCCCTGCTCAGAGTCAGGTGCACGAGCACACAATGAGCCTGGTATTAAAAGTTGTTAAAAATCAAATAAAAGTTTTAAGGATGGGAATGAGTAGCTGAGTACAGTGTTATGGTAGAGATCTTAATTAGTAAATGAATTTTGCTTAATGCCTTAATTGCACAGGGCTTACAAGACTCGTAGGTGGACTGTGTTTTGCAGATGTAACTGGCTGATGTTTCAGATTTTTTTGTTGGTACTTACTGTTAACCTGGACAGCTGCTTATGTAAGGGTAGGAAGGCAAATATTTTCCTTGTTACTTGAAAGAAACATCGAGAAGTTCTGTTGCTTTTTTTTTCTTCTCTGTTTTTATACTGATTAAAGATCAAGTCATCAATCACTAAATCTCGCCATGAACTGCTTGGCAGAAGTGCAAATGGTGTCACACTTCTGCTGTTGCCCTTCCAAATACCTCACTGAAGTGAGCTCCCACTGCATCTCTTGTCTCTGCAGTAACACAGGCATGGCTGGCTATTTTCAATCAATTTAAATGCTGTTTTTCTGCTGCAGAAAACCCTTACCAGCAGCTGCCCTGTGACTGCCACGGCAGCATGCCTGGGAAGACAGCAGTGCTTCTTGGTCCGCTCTGGTAAGTCCACATCACAGGACACATTGGGAGGGTCACTCTGGGTCCAGGAGCTCTGAAGCTCATCTGTTCATACCATAACAACTTCTATTTTAGCACTACAGAAGGAGGTACAGTAATCAGGAGCAGTTCAGGAAACTGAGTGTGGATTTGAATTTAGTGGGGTATTCAGTTTTTCCTTTCGTTCAAACCAGTTAATAAGTAGTAACACATTTTAAATTTCACATTCAGTGCACTTACGGAATATGTCCTGCACAGGAGAACCTGCCTCTGTGTTCCTCTGTTCCTCAAATATTAACTCTTGTTACTCCATACTTGTGGAGAATTTATTAAATAAATCATTACATGTGCTGATGGTAATAAATACTATACTGCTTGTTAATTAATATTTGTAGAAACAAGAATAAATATTTTTAAAGTCTTTTAGCCATTTCAGATCAGTATTAAAAATGGTTGGCAATCAACAGTACCTTTCTTGTGGGGGTTGAATGACTTTCTCAACATCTTAGGGCAGAAATAAAATGACTGTTCTTGAGATCTTGACTTTTGTTTTTTTTAAACATTACCAGTGTTGCTGTCATTGAAAAAAAATAATTTCAGTGTAACATAATTGCTAATCAATTTGTACAAGAGAATTCTTGAGCAGCTTTCACTCAGAAGCCTTAACTTTTGACTTCTCTTGCATTTCATAGGTCAGGAGCGCTCTTCAACACTGGATTCCTCAGGAGGATGCTGCTGGAGGCTGTGCAGTACGGCTTGGATGAAGCTCAGCCACTTCTGAAGACATTAGTTTGTGAAGCAGAGTGCACAACTCTCAAACATTTTTCTACCCACAGTCCTGGTGATGAGAACAAACAAGGTAAGAAAACAGGCAGCCTGTTCACACAGACTGGCTTTGTGGTGATTTTTAGAGATGCTGATCTGTGATAACTTAATTAACAGCAGTGTATCCCTAGAGGTGAATGCATTATTGAATAATTGAATTATTTCCTTCTGTGTAATTAAAGCATTTTGCCACTTTATGGTAGAAATAATTTTGCCTTTTAATTGTATTCTAGAAGAGTGTGGCGTATATATTAAAACACCAAATACTTCTGCAGAATCCTACTTGGTACATGGTAAGTGGAGCATTTAGGTGTAGCTTGTTTTATATTTAACAATATTGCACTCAGGAGTGTTTTCCCACCCAATACTGGTTTTATTTCATCTTTATCCAGAATCATATTTATTGGTAAAAGCAGAATGCCAAATACTCCATGAAGGCCACTTTAATTTACTTCTTACTACTGAAAATGGCCTGTTGATTAAATTCAGGCCAGATTTTACCTCTGCAAACACCAGCTTACAAAAGCAGGCACACAGCTGAAGTTGCTCTGTGGCTTTGTTTTCGTGCATGCTGTCTGAGGCTTTGCTGGCATTTTTGGGGTGCCCCTGAGTACTGAGTGGTTTCTGTGGCCTCGTTGTGATGCAGGGAAGAGGAAAAGCGAGGAGGTGCTGCGCGGCGCGGCGAAGCGGCAGCGAGCCGAGCACAGTGCCGAGCACCCCCCGTTCTATTACAACATCCACCGGCACAGCATCAAGGGCATGAACATGCCAAAGTAAGTGTGGGTTCACCCTCCAGCCTGGTCTGACGCTGACTCTCAGATTGTACTGAGTCAGCCCTGTCAGCACCAAGTCTGTTCTAAACGCAGGGGTTTGGTTTTGCTGCATTTCTTCCCAGGTTAAATAAGTTCCTGAACTATCTGTCAGAGGCTGGATACCGTGTGAGCCGAACCCACTTCGACCCCATGGGAGTCCGCACCAATGCGCCCCTGGTGCAGTTCAAGACTGTTCTCATGAAGTACAGCACTCCCACCTACGTGGGGGCACAGGCAGAAGGCCCTGTGCACCTCCCTGGAGAGATCCAGGTGGGAGAAGAGGTTCCAGCTGCTGCAGAGATCAAGGTGGAGGAGGCTGAGTTAGCGGAAGATGGTAAATCCGGAGTCACCGCCGCCATGTTCACACAGTCATACCCCACTCACTGCGCTGCTGATTAATGCCGATGGGTTTGTTCATCAGGATGTTACAGACTTT
This sequence comes from Coloeus monedula, assembly GCF_965178545.1. NCBI lineage: Eukaryota > Metazoa > Chordata > Aves > Passeriformes > Corvidae > Coloeus > Coloeus monedula. The sequence continues at coordinate 4,530,594 of NC_138789.1, forward strand.
CAGCATGCCCTGTTCCAGTAAGCCACTCCTTCCTCCCAAGCTGGCATTTGACCATTTGAGCTGCCTGTTGTACTTTGAAGGGATGGTTTAGACTTAGGTAGCAGAACTTAGCCCTGATCCTGGCATGGCTGTGGTCACAGAACTGGCACTGTGGGAAGGCTGTGGAGTTAACTGCTTTTTATGCTCACCTCCCTTTCACACTGAGGCATGGAGGCTGCTTCCTAGTCTGTCCAAGCCTTACTGCCAGCACAGCATCCAGGAGGGGGGACAGGGCCAAAAGTGCTTAGTGTTTTGAAATATGAGATTATTGTGAAACATCATATTCCTAAAATGCATCATTCCTAAAACCTGGCCAGCTATGATCCAGGGAGAGGGCATGTTAAGGTAAGAAAATAGTACAGGATAAAATGCCTTGAGTTGAAGCCAGGCAGTCCTGCCTGGGTGCAGCTGTAGCTCCAGGTTGCACGTGTAACTCTGCATTCAGGTCTGTTTCCAGGGTTCTCCCTCCAGGCAGGAGCTGATCCTGGGAGAACAGGAAGGAGCAGTGACACGGCTGCTACCGAACTTCAGTTTGTAACCGAACCTTAGTGAGTTGTGTAGTCACTCTAGGTAGTTGTTTGCTCAGAGCTTACAGTGGTTGTGTGCTGCAGAAAGGTACAGGGACAAGGGACCACAATGGACGTTCAGGTGAAGTTAGGTGGCAAGTTGTCAATAGTAACTCTGAGCTAAGACCTCTTCTGTGAACGAGCAAAGCTGCCAGGTGTTGGCAGTTCTGGTTTCCTTAAATACATGGCAGCATTCCAGCCAAACAAGCTTGCCTTTGTCATTTTTTTCCCCCACACTTAGTTCTGGTATCTCTGTGTATTCCACTTGAAGAGCTGTCACAGTGGTGGCTGTTTCTCACAGGTTTGGTGTTCAGCCTGGCCCCCAGTGTTAGGTTTATCTAAGAGCAGAATATGAGGGGTTATTATCCTTACCCATCTCTGAAACTTTACAATAAAAGTAATGTGATTGATACACTCCTGATGATGCAAAACGTCCTATGCTCCTGTCAGGCCAAAAGTTGCTGCCTCTTCCACCCTCTTCAACTCCAGATTGCTTTGGTGGTCAGTTATTCTCTAATTTAAAAAAAACCGAACCTACTGAAGGGATCTTGGATCAGTGATACAGCAACAAAGTGTCCTTCAAAAATGTAGTGCTTACAGTTCTTTTCCAAAGATCACCTTGGGATCACATTGGAAAGCTAAATGGAAGGAGAGAATTTCCCATTCCCTAGTGGCATTTTTGGGTTTTGAAGTGGATAGAGTGTTGGCAGACGTTGCTTGCAGGCAACACACTTCAGTGTTAATAGGATAAAATCAGTCCTAAGGTCAGTTACCTGGAGCAAAGAATTACTCTGTTTACAGTAAAGTAGGTTAAAAAGAAAGTTTAACTGAAGCCCCTTGTGGGCAGTGCTTTTGATTACTCTGAGCTCCTTTTAAGGAGCTGAAGGTATTGAATACCTTTCCTAAGCCAGGGCAACTATTCCCAGGTGTCTGGAGGGGCAGAAAAAGTGAAGTTCAGGCTTGTCTGTACAATCTGGGCTCTTTACCAGACAGGCAGAAGCTGCTGTGATCTGAGGTGGGGTGTGGCACTCCAAGGGGCTGCAACCCCCCTGACCCCTGAGGACAACACTGATAACAAACCGTGGTTGTCAGGCCCCAAAGTTAAATGCCTCCCTCTTAGTTAGGGTGAGAGCCCACAATCCCCCAGTTCTACTATTTACATGTTTCCCTACGCTTGGTTCATGTTTTCCCCTCCCAGTTTTGTGTTTAAGTTTATGTATATTCATTTCCCTTAGTTAATACGTATAAGCTCTAGAACGTTCTGTAGTACTCCACACCCCCATTGGTTCCTTCCCCAAATCCCTCCTATGTTGTTCCCATTGGTTCCTTCACTGGTAACCTCGCCTACTTGCCCTTATCTCATTGGCTGTAATGCCTTCCCCCCACCCCCCGCCTATCCCCACTATAAAATCCCTGAACCCTGTCAAAAATTCGGCTCTTCGTGGTTGTCCCTTCACGACAGTAAACCTCAGTGTGGAATCCATACGGAGAGTCCCCTCTCCTCTTCTTCTTCGCCTGCGTGCCCTCACACTTGCCTCAGAGGAGATTGCTCCCTCGGGTGAGGAGCTCTTCCCCTCCTTTTTGTGTGCCACCTTCCAGAGGGGCTGCAGCCTAGACCTCCGGGCTCCTCTTTGTTGGCACGCTGGCTGCAAACCCCCTCTGGGGTTTTGCCTCTTGTAAGGAACCAGTGGAAGGGATGTTTGTAACTCAGGCCTCTGGGAATTCTCTTCCTCTTCAGCAGTTGTCTCTGTTGACTAGGTAACAGTCCTGCCATAATCAGCTGACAGAACATTAGTGTTGGTTTGGGGCTGGAGCTTGGGGCCTCATGTTCCTCCTTGCACTGATCCACTGGCCATGTTGGCTGTTCCAGTGGGAGACTGGAGTGGGAAATAGGTGAGGATAATGCAGGAGGTGGTGGCAAGGTCACAGCTCAGTCCCTGTCACTTCCTGGAGCAGCCAGTACCCAGTGCTGTGCCAGGCACCATTGACAGACATTCAACAATCTTTGTGGGACCAAGGTGTTGCTGCAAGTGGCTCGTCCTGAACAGGAAATCACAACTGATCAACTCCTGGAAGCCTGAGGGCTGGAAATCAGTGCAAGGCCATCAGCTGAAGAATAAATGCCAGAAGACAAAGGAAAATTATGCTGTAGGGTATGATCTAGTTACCAGTATGGGCAGTACAGTGTCACCTCTACTGCTCTGTACCTGAGGGACGTGTCCTCCTACCTACAGGCTGTTTCCTGTTTAGGTGTGATTAAAGGAAGCTTTCAGGGAGTTGAAGCTGTTCATAAGCAACTCAGGTAATGAGTGGCGGCCCAGACAGCAGCAGGATCTCAGTCATAGAGTGCTCATGTTCAGTGCATCTCAAGAAACTCCTCTCTAGGAATACACAAGCATTGGCCCTTAATTCAAGGTGCATCCTCTGGTTAAAAGTTGTAAATGTAGAAAGAAAACAAGGAAAGGAACAAAACTTCTCTAAATAATGCACCTCAGCTGAAGGGGTTCAGTACAGCTGCTCTCTGCTGCTTTTAACTGAAGCTGCTCAATAGTTAAATGAACCCAAAGTTGCTGGGTTTAACCTGAGTGCTGTGAAAATCCTTCATCCCCTTCCTCAGGTTGCAGGATCTGGTTGGAACAGCAGCACCTGTGACAGGTCAGTGGAAGAGCTGATACCTTCTGTGTGCCCCTATTTCTCACTCAAGGCTAAGGAGTTGAGCTGCTCTCAGGGGACTGTAGCAGCCACCACTGGTGGAGCTGAACAGCACCTGCACAGCCCCAAGCATGGCAGCATGAACCCAAACACTGCCCAAAGGGGGTCCTTTATCAGCCACAAGAGGAAGCAGCACTGCAATTCCCAACATATTGTTGATAACATTTTTGCTTTTATTGTCAACTTGAGCATTTCAGTGGGACTTTAGTTGGATAGGAAATACTTTAGTTGGATATTAGGCTTACCCGTACGTAACACACATTATGTACTTACAAAAGAACATGGCTTTAGAAGGGGAAAGAGTAATGGCATTTTAAAAATAAAATAGTTTATAGCACTAAAGAGTCACAGTGCAATCAATGGTTTAATCAAACAACTACATTATATATATAATATTTAAAGAACATAAATATTCAGGAAATTCACTACAACATGAAAATAAAGGCTTCACATTCTCCCACGCTTTTTAAAAGAACTGGGGACAAAGTGACAGCTCCTAGACAGACTGCTCAGCTTCACAACACCTCTCTTGCTTAAGGGACTGTCCCTCCCCCTCAGCTCCCCCCAAGAGGGATGCTGGCACTAATCTAGAAGTTTCCCCAATAACTTTAAAGCATTTAGCACAGCCACTCCCCCACCCCCCATTATATTCCGTGGACATGCACTACAGTCTATACAGCAACGCTTCACAAAGTCAGCAAAAACAGGTCCCTAACAGCTGCCCCTCTGTGCTCTGGGGCCTGAACACTTCCATTTCATGTCACAAAAGCTCAAGGCTCTCCAGTCAGAGGAAATAATTAAGTTACTCAAAGAAGCCTGTGCAGTTTTCACAGCGGGATAAAGCTGATCTGAACAGCAGCCAGAAGGGACACTATTTACAAGTGCTAGGAAAGCCCAGAGCCAGGGAAGTGCAAATCCTTCCCTGGAGAATCCCCGAGCAGCAGAATACTTTTGTACCACGTGTCAAAGCCAGTGGGACTCCAGGCAGGACGCAGGAGGAGTGTAAACCACACCATGTGGGGTAAAGCCTGGTGCTTCCCACCTACCACCAACTTTTTGCTTTGTGCCTCAGGGGCAAATGGGAGGGTTCATCAGCAAGTCTGAGAGCAAAGGAAACCTCATGGTGACAGCTTCCCTTTAGACAGGACATGGGACAGGTCAAGCGGCCCCCTCAGAGCCACAGCAAGCTCCAGAGCCGGGGCACAGGGGCTGAATGCAAATGACCAGCAGCTACCGGGCCTTACAGCACAGCCCATTGCCACGTTGGGAAACTCGAGCCTAAATGTAAGACACTAAATGGTAAACTTTGTCAAGTACTAAAGTTGTCTTCCAAAGTGCTAAGCCATGTTTGTTAAAGCTATGGCAAAGTAACAAAAGTAGAATCTTGGAGCAGCTTACTGTCGAAGTCTTCCCTACTCACACTGACACTGGGAAAAGGTTCCTGCTGGGGTGGGACAGTTCCCCAAAGCAAAGCATTTTGATGGCTGTGTGCTGAAGTTGGGGGATTTGCTTTAACAAAGAAGTTTTCTGGACAGTTCTCTACAGCACATTCACAACAGAGATCCTACTCTAGGGAACAGGGCAGGGCTGTGAAACATCCAGATTTCCTTCAGTTAAGCTGGAGGACAGGACAACATTGCAGGAGGGGCCAGGCAGGAATCACCAAGATTGGCATGTCCTGCACGGGGAAGAGTTACAGTTTGGCGTGTTTGAGTGTTTTTTCACTGAAATATTCATTAAAAACCAAACCAATCTGATGAACCACCTTGCACTGAAGTATTAAATTAAGCCCAGTAAACAGCAAGGTTTTAAAGTGTCAGTTTTCTCACTGCAGCTCTCTTTGGAATCCCAGAATCCCAGGATGGCTGGACTTTGAAGGGACCTTAAACACCATCTCAGTCCAAGCCCCTGCCATGGGCAGCAATACCTCTCACAAGATGCAAAATTCACTTTTGTTCACAAGAAGATGTCTTAATGAACCCTTCCTAGGGAATCAGATTACCTCTAGCTGCAAGACTATCCCAAATCCATTCTCTCCCGATCAATCCATCAGATGTGTAACAGTCACCAAATTCCAACATCTAACACATTCCTTGGCATATGCTACTATTGAACAGACTTCCGTGGCCACCCAACACTCCACACTTCACAGAGGCTCCTATAACTGTGTCCAATGGAGCAGAAATCCAGATTTACCTGGACAAAACAAAGCCATTCCAAACTGGAACACTGGATCAGGTATCATGCATTAGGAACAAAAAAGCATCTCAAACACTGGAATGCACTGGAGAAGGTCATTTAGTCTCCTAGGGAAAAACCAAAAAACCCAACCCAAAGACTAAATTAAATACAGCCCAGAATACTGTCTAGTCATATTACTGAGTATACTGAGAGTGCCTGAAGGCACCACGTGTGTTGTCCATGAAGATACTGGTGGTGCCTTATTTTAATATTAAAGAAGTCATAGCTATAAAAAGAATTAGTCCCATCCCAGTTTCCCAGCACTTATTTGTGCTCCTTGGTGGGGGCATAATACAGTTCCATGGGTTTGTTCACTTTCCAGTACTTCTCACTGACCAGCTCCAGGGAAAAGGACCCATTTAGCACCTAGAAGAGAACAGCAGAATGGGAACAAATGAGGTAAATCTGATGTGGTGCTGTAAAACAGGCTACTTTAATCAGTACTTACATGTGTTGACTTGAAGGAGTCACCAATAATGTGGCACAAGTTATAAGCTAAAAAACCCAAACATTCTCAAGTGAAGTAATATTTTTCCCTCTTCAATTTTAATTGGAATAGAATGGCATAAGCCAGGTCATGGTTGGTGCCATCACTGCGTCTTCCCCAAGTCATTTCTATGCCTCCTTTTCTACCAACCAAGCTTTTGTCAAAAAGCAACTGATCTGCTTCCAAATAACCTGGTGCCATGAATTTTACTCTGAGCCAGCTTGGGAAGAGCCCAGCTGAGTGCATTTTGAGCAGATGTGCATGCAGGGCCGTGGCTGGCCGGCTGACTGGGGCGGGGCAGGGTGGTGCTTACGGTGAACTGGCCGGCGGCGGTGGCGATGTAGATGGTGTACTGCTTCTCACTGGCCGTGTCCAGGTTCATCTGGTTGGACTCGCCTTTGCTCCGCAGCTCCTCCAGGGCCAATCTCACTGCCAGGTACTTGGACAAGTGATCAACCGTGGCATTGCCCGAGGTCTTGATGTACCTGTGACAGCAGCCACACAAATCATCAATAATGATTGAACAGCAGCTGTGGGGAAAGCTGGAAAGCCCCAAATATTAAATGTCAGCTGTGAAAAGGCCTTTAGAGACAGTTCCCAGCTGAAGCTTTGCAAGATTTGCACTCATCACAGAGAGGTGCCTCATCAGCAGAGAAAGCCAAAGAAAGACCTGAGGAAACACCACAAAACTACTCTCTGCTGTGAGCCTGTGGATACAAATATTGCTGCTAGCAAGAATTTTTATTGCTTCTTTCTAAGCCCGTGAGATACTTTTCTCTCTCATGAAGACAGTAGCAGAGTTCTGTAAACTATGAAGACCTGCAACCTTGTAGAAGTATGTTTATGGTACAGTAGAAAAGTATTTTGACAATGGATGTTTTAGGATTTTAGCCAATCACCCCCAAGGCGTGGCTGATCCTTGTCCAATTAGACTATGAAGAAAAAAGTCTATAAAAGAGTTTGTAAAATAATTAAATAGATCAATCTTGCTGCACAATTCCTGCCTGCTGGATCTCTCTCCTCTCCTCCCTATGGCTGCGGGATACAGTAATATGAGCCAAAACTTGCAATCTGTGCTTGGACTGGATTATGAACAAAAAAATGGGAGGAAAAGCTTCCAGCATGCAAATCCTGCTGACAGAAAGCTGCTCTGAAAACTGCTGACACTTATACAAGGTTTGTTTATTCCCAAAGAATCCTAGAGTTAAGTACAAAGGGGCTGATATAACACCATCATCCCACTAGTGAACTGCAATGCTAGGAAACCTTAAAAACATCTTTATTTGTGACCAAAGGCTTAAAACAGCTTATGACTATATTTTTTACAATAGTTTAGCAGTACCATCTACCTGACTTGGAACAGAAAGAAGGAAGAGTGCTTATTTGCATCTGGCTTTGGCACAGGTTGCCCAGAGAAGCTGTGGCTGCCCCTGGATCCCTGGAAGTGTCAGGGATGGCCAGGCTGGACAGGGCTTGGAGCAACCTGGGACAGTGGAAGGTGTCCCTGCCCATGGCAGGGGCTGCAACTGGATGGGTTTTAAGATCCCTTCCAACTCAAACCATCCTGTGATACAGTTAAACAGGATGCGGTATGTCTGAAGTAAATTGGTGTCTAGAAGCCCCAAGAAGTGATGGAAAACCAAAGCACCAGGAAATAGCAGCAGAATACCCGGAGATGGCCAGGGGCCACTGACCTTGTCTGCGCGCTGTCGTCATTCTCCATGAGGGTGGGGTGAGGCCTGAACACCAGCTCGATCTCACTGGCCCCATCCATCACAGGGTCTATGGCCACAGTGGTGTTGTTGTTGTCCAGCTCCAGCCCAGAGTCATCCGAGGTTTTGGTCCTCTTGTTGCTGGGCCCCGCTTCCTGGTTGCTGTGTGTGGAGGCATTGCTGCAGTGGGAGCTGTCGCCGTTGTCCTCGGCCCCGCTGCCGTTCTCAATCTGCTGTTTCTTGCCCCGCTGCAACCTGGCCACAAACAGGCAGAGATACACCCTGGCCCATCCAGAATCCACCCAGATCACAACACACCTCCTCCCCAAGTGAGGCATGTGCACACACAAGCACTGAATGTTTCAGAGAGACTTTGAGTTAAAAAAATTGCTAATATTAATTCTTTTTTAGAGAAAGATACTCATAGACAGAACTATTCATTTTTTCCTGTCGCTCAAACACCTTTTAGTTATGTTTTAAGACTATTTTAACTTCCCACAGTTCTTTTTCAGGCAATTGCAGACCATTATTTTCATTCAAACATGGGTCTACATGTGATTAGGATTATTAAATCACACCATGCTTTATCATGCAAAGTTTGGGGCCTCCCTCCCAGCTGGCTCTCTTAGGTTTAAATGCACACCTGGAATTGCACCACAGTGTAAACACCATATATTCCAGCCTGTGAATTAAGTCACAACTAAGCCCCAAGTCCTGGTATTTTGTGCGTTTATTGGCATGTAAGGGTAGCATTTTGGTACAGGATTGCTGGTGTTATGGTTTCTTATCCAAGACATGACAGCCATAATTTGGTAAAGCTACGCTGAAGTCTCTATCAGGCTGCCACAGAAGTCGCAGGCAGTGACACAGAGGTTTCTGGTAGTAGACAAAAGGTTAAAAATTGTCTTGGCAGATATGAGAGGAGAGGATTCTCAAGCTCCACAGGGCGTGGGGACAGGCAGTGTATTTTTAGCCCAAAGGCAAACGAGGTGATTATGTACCTGTTCATAGCCTGAATCTTTAATCCCTCCTCGATGCTGTGGCTCAGGGCTTGCTGGTTGTTGTGCTTGCTGATCCTCGCCAGCACCCTCTCCTGATGAGCTTCGTACTCATCCCGGCTCGGGTAAATCTTACTGATGAGAGCGTCAAAATTGGGGTCTGGCCGCAGGGATCTTTTTGAAACGAGCTTTTTGCGACACGTGGGACATTCTTTGTTGCTGGACGTGGACAAGAAGGAAGCAAACAACACGTAACTCTCCAGCAGTAACAAAACTCTGCCCTGTTGTTTCCATTCTTGGTCAAGTGCTCATTAAGACTCAGTATGTATAGTAAATCTGGAAAGGGGCTTCTCTCTCTCGACAGATCAGGTAGTTGCAGATATTTAAACAAAAATCCCAAACATATCTCTCCCTGCTGCTCTTTTATTTTAAAGCATGTTTGAGCAGACTATTTAGACTGAAGGGATCAGAAGTCCCACATTCCCTTCTTCCCTTCATTTTCTGGCTGGATTTTTACCTAGAAAAAATGGATGTCTAGTGGAAATTATACTGAGGCACAGTCTTAGGAGGAAATACCTCCTGTGAGGGTGGTGAGGGCCTAGCACAGGTCACCCAGAGAAGCTGTGACTGCCGCTGGATCCCTGAAGTGCCCAAGGCCAGGTTGGATGGGGCTTCGAGCCACCTGGGATAGTGGAAGGTGTCCCTGCCCATGGCAGGGGGTGGAATGGGATGGGCTTTAAGGTTCCTTCCAAGACAAACAATTCTGGGATTCAATGATTCCATGATTTCTAACACTCATAGTACACATAATTTGAAATGGCTGAAGGCCACATAATTTGAAATGTATTATTAGGAAAAGGAAGAATAAGTGAAATTAAACCCATTTTTGTCAGTAATGTGTATTTTTGTTTTACTGTTACTGGATCTATGAGAAGAAAAGAATACAAAAGAGAACTTCAACTCCTTGCAAGAAAGAGAATTATGAGATGATTTTTCATGAGGGAGGAATTTGATCTGTCTTCCAGAGATGGCTAAAGATGGAAAAATAATACTGGAAAGGTGTGCTGCACATTCAGAAACTCCCAGTGCACAGTGACTGCCCCACATCAACCCCCAATGACACTTCCACCTCAAGTGCAATTCCTCTTCCTTCTGGAGTGTCCAAGCCCTCTTTCCTCCACGGTGTTCATCCCTGTGTCCCCTGGCAGCATCCCTTTCTTGTCCTCTGGTAGTGTCCCATCCCTGTTCCCTGGCAGTGTCCTATCCTTGGCAGTGTCCCCTCCCTGTTCCCTGGCAGTGTCCGTCCCCCCCATCCCTTGGCAGTGTCCCCCTCGACCCCCTGGCAGCGTCCCCTGGCAGCGCTCAGGTACCCGCTCCTGAGGGCGGTGATGATGCAGTCGGCGCAGAAGCGATGCAGACACTCCTTGGTGGTCATGGTGTTCTTGAGCATGTCCAGGCAGATGGGACACATGAGCTCGCTGTGCAGGCTCCGGGGGGACACCACGATCTCCAGGCCATCTGTGATGGCTTCCTGGCAGCAAAGAAAGGAAAGGTTCTTTCATGGGATTGAGTCCCTTCCTCATGGAGACAGCATGTTTTACCCACGGAAAACACAGCAAAGAGACACGACACACACAAACACATCGAGCACACAAAACCCTAGTGCTGCCAGCCTTGCAGCACACAATTAAAACAAGGAGCTGCTGGAGAGGGTCCAGTGGAGGCCACGAAGCTGATGAGGGGTCTGGAGCATCTCTCTGACGAGGAGAGACTGCAGGAGTTGGGCCAGGTCAGTCTGGAGAAGAGAGGACTGAGAGGGGAATCTCATTAATATATATAAATCTCCAGGGGGTGTCAGAGGATGGTCCCAGACTCTGCTCAGTGGTGCCAGTGACAGGATGAGGAGCAATGGCCATAAACTAAAACACAAGTTCCACCTCAACACGAGGAAGAACTTGTGTTCCTTGGAGGGTACAGAGCCCTGGAACAGCTGCCCAGGGAGGGCCTGGAGCCTCCCTCTCTGGAGCTATCCCAAACCCCCTGAACGTGTCCCTGTGTCACCTGTTCTGGGTGACCCTGCCTGGGCAGGGAGTTGGACTGGGTGATCTCCAGAGGTCCCTCCCAAGCCCAGCAGTCCCTGGTTCTGTGATTACCTGGGGTGTTCTCTGCAGCTCGTACAGACTGAGCTCCCAGGTCTTGCTCAGAGGCTGCGTCCCGTTGGTCTGCACGGCCTGAGACATGGCTGGGGAAGGAAGGGACACGGGCTGAACACTCAGGTGTGTCTGGCTCGGGATCCTCTCCCCTCCTGAGCCGCAGCAGTGTCTGTCCAGCCAAGCAGAGGCTCCAGGGAACACCCGTCCCCCCACGTACCAGGCTCTGCTGTGTCACACACAGATAATCCCCTGCTTGTACCACTCCAGGAGAACTGGGGGAGCCGCTCAGCCATGAACACTTGGCAAAAATCAATTCAGTTGTTAAACAAAAGTGACACAGAACTGAAGGCCAGAGAACCTGGGCCACAAATGCCACCTGATGAAGAAAATATTCCTAAAACATTCACTTGCAAATGTGCACACAGGTCAAGCAGGGTCTGCTTCCTAACCAAGGGGAAGGGCAAAATAAGACAGGACACAGCAACCAAACGTGCTCACTGGAGCACACCACGAGGGCTTTTTCTTCCTGCTGAAAACACATCCTGTAAGGTTTCCATCAGAAGTTTGAATGCTACTGAAAGATAAGTGAAATCCAGTCACTGTATAATTTTAATAATAATAATAATAATAAAAACTCACACAGAGGAACTGCATTGCTGTCCCATCAAAATTTTAGTATTATTGTATGAGATGAGGCAAAATTACCACACAGAGTCACTGCAGATGTGAAAAAGTCTGGTCAAAGTGACAGAAGAAAATGGTGTTTCTGAACAGAAAATACTTTTATGCTGGGAGACAGGAGGCACTGCTTCCCATGTCTCCAAAAAGGCCTGTCTTGAGCAGGCAAACTAATCCCAGACAGTGGTATGTTTAAAAAAATAATTGTAACTATGTAAGTGGCAATACAGCAGTTGCAGACCTTTTTTCTACATGGAAGAAGTAGAAGTGCTTTTTTTTATTCCTTTTTTAAATCTGGGTTTCCGGACCCTTCAGTTCAGCAGCCAAATGCATTTTCTGTTGGCATCTACCACATACATTATAATCCATTTTCCAACTCATTAAGATCTATATGAAAAGGCCCAAACTCTCTGGAGAACAAGGTTACTCTATAAGCTTTAATTAATTGTGAAGGGAAAAGCAAGAGAAGCAGTTCAGAGTTTTAGATCTACTTTCATCCAGGCACAGAAATCAGAGTTTTCTCATTTGGTATTTTTCTTCTTTTTGAGGAAGGAGGGAAAAAATCCTGATATAAAGTAGCCACATCCACTATTATGTCTATTAAGTGGAATCACAGAATCTTGGAACAGTTTGGGTTTGAAGGGAGCTTTAAGGTCAGCTAGTTCCAACCCCCTGCCATAGGCAGGGACACTTTCCACTATCCCAGGCTGCTCCAAGCCCTGTCCAGCCTGGCCTTGGACAATCCCAGGGATGCAGGGGCAGCCACAGCTTCTCTGGGCAACCTGTGCCAGGGCCTCACCACCTTCACAGGGAACAAACTTCTTCCCAATATCCAATGCAAACCTACCCTCTGTCAGTCACTCCAGTTCCCCTCAAAGAGTGCATCTCCAACTCCAATTTTACTGTGTAAATATCGTGCCCTAAAACCACAGTTTACTCGTCATAAGAGACACGTTCCTCTGAGTGGATCAGAGAAGTCCCATGTCCAGTTAAGACCTCACCAGCCCAGTAGAGGTGAGAAGCCACCACATTGTAGCTGCAGACTGAAACACTGTGCTGTCAGGACTCCGAGTGTTTTATTTCAGTTAATCAGTGGTATGAATTTAATGATGGCATTAAGTGACACATCTCAGCAAAGAAAGGAAACACTGTTTCTCTGTGTTCTAATTTCCACTAATATTTAAGGCAATTGCAGGTGTACAGGAAGCCAAGTCCTCCAGGGTAAGGATTTTTGTATGTGTTGTTCTAACAGAAGCCAAACATCATTCTGTGTCTGCACTGGATACCACTCTTGTGTGCTTTTAAAGCTTACACATTCAGTTAACCATCATTTCAACTGCTGCAAGAAATTCATGAAGCTGCTAATCACAACCCTTCCCAAAACCTGCTGGAGCATATTTACCAAGACAGCAGAGTCCCAGAGGATCCAGGCTGTCCTAGCCAAGAGCCTCCTGCTCTCTACGCCTGAGTGAAGAGCTCACCCTGGCAGCCCCTGCATGCACAGGTAATTCCTCACCTGAACTCGTGTGCTGGCACCTGCTAACACAGAACAGCAGCTCTGGGGGCCAGGTCATCACCAAACCCATCCATCTGCGCAACAACCACATTAACACCAACATTTCTTCCTGGAAAGGGTGGTCAGGCCTTGGTGGGGCTGCTCAGGGAGGTCTGGAGTCCCCATCCCTGGAGGTGTCCAAGGAAGGCCTGGATGTGGCACTCAGTGCTCTGGGCTGGGGACATGGTGGGCATCGGGCACAGCTTGGACTTGATGATCTCAGAGGTCTCTTCCAGCCTCAGTGAGTCTGGAATTTATCCTGCAGCCACGCCTACAAGCCCGAGGCTACACTGCACAGGATACTGTACAGCTGTCATGATAAACAACTGAGCAGCTTTACTCAAAAGCCTTCTCATCTGAGATGCCAAGTGCTTCACTCTCACCCTAAGGGCTGCAGTGATAGTACTTTCAAATTTTAACAGGAAAAACGGTGGCCTTAAAGCCAGTTGAAAGCTGGAGAGATCCACACAGCCCATTCTGTCACTACCAAACACCTCTCTGCCTCTGGCAAGGGAAAGCAGGAGCAGTGGAATCGTGGTCAATTCAAAGCATGCTGGATCGACAACAAAAACAATCAAATTATGCTCCATGGAGTCTCTAATCTTCTTGATCAATAAATAAGCCTGCTTAGCTTTTCCCCATATCCCCTACAACTTCAAGATCTATATTGGTCCTGAAAAATGCATGTGAACAAGGCCTGATTTCTCTTCCCTCTGGCACTGTGGCTCTCAGATTGGGTTGTGTCTCCTCACACTGCTGAAATCTAACCCAGCAACATCCACAGCTGGCACCAGGATCAAACATCCAACTCCACAGTCAGGAGAGGCATTTTGACCCAGAATTGCACCGACCATGTAACAGCCACCAGGTACCGACCAGCAGTCACAAAACCATAACCAGTGAAACATCTTCAGATGTTCCATCAATAAATGACGTTCTCCATTTGTCTGGGGAAGTGAGGTGGGAAACACCTCTACATTGAGCTGACTCTTCAGTTTCCTTTTAGGACAGTCCACTGCTACTAGATTTGAAGCAGGCATCTGCTGAAAGAAATCCTGCATGGCTCAGATCACACTGGCTGGTTCTTTCTAGAGCTACAGAAGTAGGAAGTTTTTCACGAGCCGAAGGAAGATTATCTTCCTGTTCTTGACACTGTGTTCAGAGAGAAAAATATGAAGTGCAAAGTTTCTAGACTGAAGGTACAACAGACTTTTTACTAACTACTACTGGCAAAGGGACAGAAGATACAGAAAAAAAATGCTGAACCTCACATTTGTTCTTCAGTCTGGAAACTTATTCCAGTAAAATCTCACATTCCTAAAATCACTGGCATACTTCACTGTTCCTCTGCATCCCTTTTGGCATTGTTTTTCAAAAAAGTCTTACATGACCAGTTTCTCACGCTCATTTTCCCAGCTCACAGTACGACACAGATTTCACCTCAACAATACCCACTTTTCACCTGTTCAACATTTCACATCTTTCCCACTTTATAGCGAAGGTGGGATCTCTTCTTCACAGGTCACACGTGAGAGCACCAGGAACAATATGCAGTCAGACACCCCTGTGAGCCTCTGCTGAAAAAGATTCTAAAACACCACCTCATACTTTTACTTACACCACCGTATAACTTTATCCTTTTTATCCTATTTTTTTACCTTTATGACTTGTCGGTTCCCTCTGGATGTAAGAGGAAAGCAACCAGTCACACAAAAACAGGCTGATATCAAGGGGAGAAACCACATTCATAGAATCACAAAATAATTTGGATTGGAAGGGACCTTAAAAGCCCATCCAGTCCCACCCCTGCCATGGGCAGGGACACCTTCCACTAGCCCAGGTTGCTCCAAGCCCTGTCCAACCTGGCCTTGGACACTGCCAGGGATCCAGGGGCAGCCACAGCTTCTCTGGGCACCCTCACAGGGAACAATTTCTTCCCAATATCCCATCTGACCCTGTCTTCTGGCAGATCAAATCTCTTTCTCTCAGAGCCACCAACAAGTAGTCGTGGTTGGGATTAATCCTGTGGGCAGAGAGCCATTCTTGTCAATCATTAAAAAAACCACCTTAACCAAAATTGTATGGACCCCTGCACCCCTTCAGACTAACTCAGTCTTCAGGCACAGCAAAACCCTGAAGCACAAACTCCGTAATTACAGGGTACACACATCTGTCACTATCAAAGCCAGAGCCAATTGATAAACCAACATATTACACCTCAACAAATGTGATGAAAACCTGTTGTTATTTAAAAACTTAAGAAAGTAAGTTTTGTTTCTGAAGCACTGGAAAACAGGCAGTTATAGGAAAAAATACCAGTAGGGAACACCCTTTCTGAAAGGCCCTCAGATCTCCTGCCTGCTCACTGACTGGGGAATTTATGCTGGGATGTCCTTCTTCCAAATGTGCTTGGACAAAAAATTCCAGCAGATTAATATTGTCACACACCACATCCACTTTACAACCTCTTGCACTGAAATACACTTAATTATTTACTCCAATGTAGTCATGACTGAAGTAGGGTGGGCATTTGGATATCCCACTCCTGAAATTGCCAGTAAAAATAAAATCCAGCTGGAAGCACTTAGAGCAGGCCAGTCAGAGCTGTGGGCAGCCAATGGAGGAGCTCTGTACCAGCATTTCTCTCCTCCTGCCCTTCCCAGCTTACCTTTCACAGCTTTCTACTCTCAGATCCACCAACGAGTAACAGCTCCTTAGTATTATTGCTGAAAATTCATCAGTTCTGAAAATGTAACATTTCCTGAGCTCTAGCTCAGCACTGACCTTGACGGTGGTCACGCTTAAACCAGGGAGCAGGGGATGCCGTCAGGGATCCCTCACACCTGGATTATGCTCCAAAATGCTTTGCAGGGCCTATTTTAGCCCAGGCAAAGGCTAAAGAGCATCTGCAGCATGGTTGTATGGGCACACCTTGAGATCAGAGAAAGGCTGGAAGGGTACCAAGCAGCTGGAGAGAGAACCCACAAACCCAGCTCAGGTGTGACCATAACCAAACCAGCTCCTATTTAACTTTCTGTGATAGTTTCATGAAAAAAACACTTTTGAGGAAAAAAAATTTATTAGGTTCTTTAAAAAAAAATATTACACACATTTTTTGAGAGTATTAAAATCTTAGAAATAATTGATTTCTGTTCTAAGTTGTAAAAGGTAAATATTTAGACTTAAAACAGTAAGAGAGTTAGACCTCTATTCGATGTGCCAAGTTCAACAGCACCTTCAACCACTCCAGGTTTTTCTTCCTAAGGATTAATTCCTTTAAAAACAGGTATCACAGTGCAGCTACTTGGAAGTTTAACAGGATTAGAGCTTTAAGTTTTACTCTCTCTCACACTATAACTACTATTGGGAACAGACTGCATGTTTTCAGAATACTCAATTCAATCATTCATTTCAATTTATTCAATTAAAGCATTCTGAATTTTAAGTTTTTTTCTGTTTTTACTTACTGGCTTAGAGCTTGATTTGAAAAAAAAAAAAAAATCCACACAATCTGGAAGACACTATTTGAAGGAATTAACCTTCCCTGCAGTTCCCTGGCAGCTCAGATAGCTTTACATCCAGCTGAATCTAGGACAACTGGTACTAGACTATAATCTAGTATGTTTAGTATTCACTCTGAAGGTTTTTTCCTCTCTGGATCAAAAAACCCCCAGGAAACAGCCAAATCAGGTTCTGGCCTGGAGTTCTTTTGTTCCCTGCTCTGGAATTCCCTTCTCACTGATCCTGAAAAAGGATGTCACCACACCTGGCTGTGCCTGCACTCCCTCATTGCTGTCACCACTCCTCGAACTGTCTCTTGCTGAGTTTATACTGCACTTACTCTAATTATACCCTGATCTCCCAAAGGGAGAGGGAGGGAGGTCCTACTGAACTGGGTTTAGTTCACTCAGCCATCAGGCCTTGGCCTCCCAATCAACTTCAGTGTCACGACATCCCTTACTGGGAAGGTTTTCACTTCTATTTGCAAATTGAATTCAACATTCTATGAGCCATGCAGAAAGTCATCTTCTCTTGACACAATCACACCTGATCTAAGCTGACAATAAATCCAGCCTCAGGGACTGATGTTCAGAGTTGCAATCAAAGCACAGTGGCTCTGTAGGGCAGCTCCACATGCAAGGTTCAAGTTGTCAGCCTTGCAGACATCCAAGAGATAAGGTATGACTTGGTATCCATCAGATCATCTGTTACAGGCACGAAAACCCCATTTAAAATCTCGAGGTGCTGTGGGCTCCCACAACAAGCCAGATATAAAGCAACCATTACTTAAGGTACTAAATCCAAAATGAGAAAGTATTTCCCACAACAAAAGGTATGGACAGACAGAATAAACTGCTAAGAAGTGCTGAGCAGCAGAATCCACAGGGGAAACTAATCCTACCTGAAAGCAGAAAGCCACAGCCAAGGGGCCACCAGTAACAGGTCACTTGAGAGGGGCTGTGGGATGCCCACTCTGGGACAAAGCCACACTCGACTGGATGTGGTGGTGACCAACCTGACCAACTGGTTCTGCTTTTGCCAGGGGGTTGTATTGGATGGTCACTGGAAGTATCTTCCTATCCTACGGAGTTATCCTATGGGGTTATCTCACTATCAGAGATCTTTATCCTTAGTTTTGCTGTGTAGACAGTTACAGCCAAAAAAAGTCAACAGCAAGTGACACTAACCAGCCAATAAACCAC
Source organism: Coloeus monedula (assembly GCF_965178545.1). NCBI lineage: Eukaryota > Metazoa > Chordata > Aves > Passeriformes > Corvidae > Coloeus > Coloeus monedula. The sequence goes on from NC_138789.1 coordinate 4,548,438, forward strand.
TGCCACAACAGAGGTGAAGAAAGGTGAACATAGCCTTCTCTTGTCCACACACCTCTTACAATCCAGGTGGCCAAATATCCTGTGAGCATCCTCCTTACCCACAAAAGAAACATCAGAAGGTTTTTTGGGGACAACAGTGACCACCAGATTGTTTGAACTGTACAGAAACAGCAATGAGCTGGGCCCTCAGACACCTGGTATGTTATATATAATACCCAGCAAGTCTGCTTAAAAGTGGGAGTTTCCTCCATAAACTCATGATATAGCCACATACTTAAGAAAAAGAGCACTGAGAATAGAGCTGTAAATGCTGCAGATTAGCTGTTAGCCTGCAAAAATTCATGAGGATCAGATAGAGATTAAACATGAGTGTTATCAAGTGAACAGTTCCAGCTATTCACAGAACACCTGAAAGCACACTGGTGGGCTAATTTCAAAATTATTACCAAACACTTTATCAGTTAATACTGATGGGAATGTGAGCTCCTTTGTAAATGCCTGCTATGGTTAAAACTGAGTAGTCTGCAGCACTTCCACAGAGCCAGCGTCGCAAATATTTTGTACACATTAACTAGAAGTCTATCATGTGCAAAGCAGAATCACAGCCAATTAAAAGACTATTAAAGATGGCAAATTAATACAAAATATGAAGCTGAAACTTCACATACCAATTACATGCTTCAGAAACCGAATCTGGTAACAATTAACCAGTATTTCCACAGTGCTTTCTACCCATATGATATATCAGCTTAGAAGCAAACACACCCTCAGACTCTGTATGTGGGACAGAAACTCTGAATTAGATAAAAAATGAGGGAGAAGAGACACAGTTCATATCATCATAGAATCATGGAATCATTTGGGTTAGAAAAAACCTTAAAGCTCATCCAGTGGCAACCCCCTGCCATGGGCAGGGACATTTCCACTAGCCCAGGCTGCTCCAAGCCCCATCCAACCTGGCCTTGGACACTTCTAGGGATCCAAGGGCAGCCACAGCTTCTCTGGGCAACCAGTGACAGGGCCTCAGCACCCTCACAGGGAGCAATGCCTTCCCAGTAGCCCATCTAAACCTACTCTGCCAGCTTTAAAACCATGTGGCCCTTGCCTCTTATGGAGCATGGATCATTATCTTGTTGATCTGTGCTCTATGAGAGAAAGAAACCATCCCACCAGCCACTTCTGGGCAACAATGTGGCTGTGAAGTAAGACAAGAATCAGATTCATGTCAGGGCATGATCATGTCAGGGAACCCTGGATGCTAAGCTGGGCTTTGGTAAGCAGTGTTTAAAAGCACCTGCATCATTACAACCCTGTCCGCCAGCAATGACTTTGTATCATTCCAACTCCAGTTACAACTGAAGTGACGCCCACTGAAAATTAAACACATGATAACCACTCTGACAATTTAACAGTGTTTGCACGCGGCTCCCTGCCATGCTAGTTTCCTACTTTATTTACCGAAAGAGATGAAGAGATTAACATTCAAATGTTTTCATCAATTATATTAATATGGTCCCACTATGGCCAAGAAAACAATTTAACTACAATAAAACCAGAAAATTAATATTAAGACACAAATTTTACACTCGAGTAGGTAAACTCTCACTGAGTGTCAAGATACTGGGTGACTGGCACAATGGAGAAGTTACTGATGCAATAAAACTAGGTGTAAACACATGAGTGACAAATGTTCCCCACACTCAAGACTGTGCCAAATTCTACATTTAAAATATTGAGAAATCCAAGGTTTGTCATTCTATAAAGAGCAGTTAGCAAAGAGACACAACCTCACTGCTGCCCTAGAGCACTCCGAGCCAGGAGGAAAAGATGTATAATTAATTCAAGACCACGGACTCAAAAATGTCCCAAAGCAGCCAATAAAACTGAGGAATGTAGAGAAATCCAAGGCACTGGTGCAGTTTAACAGCTCCAACAGTTGGTGACACTAAAGATTTTTCCCAGCATGACTGTCCCTCTCAGTCACACCACAGCAGAGGTTTTCATTTGCCTGATAACTAGTCCCAAACTCCCATTTTCCCATAAACTTAACAGCATTTCTCTTCAACATTAAAAACAATCCTCCCTTGCAAACCAAGTAACACCACCTAATGCTGTGATTATGGAATGTCTGGAAGGCTGCTGGACAGATGACATCTGCCTGAGGGAGAAAATACTACTGGCATTTCTGAAACCCACGGGCTTGGAAGCACATGGTTTTTTACAGCTTCTTGGCTGTATCTATTCTCCTAAGAAAGTCTTTTGCCTTGAGATATGGAATCTTCCAGCTAACAGGCATTTACAATTCCCTGGCCCTGAGATGGATCAATCCATGGAGCTGGGCAGCATTTCCAATCTGGCTGTCAAACTGCTCCTCCTGGCCAGGAGACACTGGAGTGTGACCTCACACAAACCATCTGCTGTGCATCTGGACACCTCTGGAAGGGCTCTGTGAATCAAACGCTGACAGGAGTGTCCAAAGGGAGACAATCCTCCTGGTTTAGATGTCAAGGGCATCAGGGAAAAATAAAGTACCAAATTAAACTGTTGATCAAACTCCAGGGTGTTTTATCACAGTGTTGGAAAGAGCCATGTACTTCTGGACATGACACAAAGATGTGATTTTAGGTTGGTGCTTCTCTGTGTATTTACAGCAGGAAAGTATAGCAGCACTTAAGCACCATGAGTCCAGGTACATCCCTCCTATGGAGCTGAGGCTCAAATTTCAGTTTCTTCTAACAACGTTTGTACTCTGTGCATCAGTGGCCTTTTCACACCACCTCCCAGCTCACTCCATTCCTGTCAATAATCTTCAGTCCTCAGTGTCAGCTCCTCATTCCCAGTTCTGTATCCCACCCTCCCAGACATCTCCTCAGCTACAAAAACTGGAATACATAAAAACACCATGACATTTCCAGAGAACTATCTATATCATCAGTTGTCTCCAAGGAGTCCAGAATTCACCTGCTCAAATTCATCACACATCAAACCCAGGCTATTCCTAAATTACAAAGCTAAGGGTTTTTTTAATCTTGAAGGATTAATTAGAAAATGTTCCAGGTTTTGGTATGTACACACACAAAAGCAAACACTACCCACTATTCTAATGCATCAGGCAGTAAGATTATTTTAATCATTAAAGCTCAAATCCTGGAACCTAGCCTTTCACACTATCTATATCTCATCCAAAGTAGTATTAAAATATGTTACAACAGTAATGCCTTCTGCCAGGAGTAGAAACAAAACCCAAAACTGTTACAGGAACAGCAACTTTTCACTGTTGACGTGGGTTAATACATCAGGCAAACACTTGACCTCAAGTGTGCCAACAATTCATATAAAAAACAGCCACTACCAAGCTATAATTTAGCCCTGTGAAGCAACAATATTAAGCAGAACTCTGGGAGAGTGAGCAGAATTGTGATTTTATCTGCCACTTGTTAAATTTTATGTCAAGTTTCTCATATTATGAAGCATGCTACTGTATACTATGTGTGTGACTACCCAGGTGAGTTTCAAAAATGAAGTTCTTAATCTCCTAAATTAACCTTGGACTTCGGAATTTATAACCAGCTGTGAAGGAGAAAAGCCAAAGTTCCTTTCTAAAATTCATTTCAGTGCTATATCTGATCAGAACAAGAGGGATAAAGGACTGAAAACTTTTGGGAGCAAATAAAAGTAAAGCTTCAAACTTCAGAAAAATGGAATCTGTCACAGCAACTAAATTATACAAACAATTCATTATATGTGTTGCCTTAGGATATTTTTAATGAGATTTAATTTTTAATTTTTCCTTGCCCTGCTCTGCTGGCACATTTTTTTGAGGCAAACCACTCTCTTGCTGTGTCCGTGAAGTAACAGCTGCTGAAAGCAAGACCTGAGCATTCCGATCAATTAGGTGAAGTTTAATCATTTAAAACAGTACCTCTGTTGTGGCCTTTAAATTTGCTGTACATTTAAACAAAAATTCTATGAACATCCGTGTACAATTCAAAATCTTTTACATCTTCACAAATGCTGTGACTGGTTCTGCCACAGGTCTGTGCAGGATCCCAGGTTCCTTCCAAGACAGTCTAAAACCAAAGGTGTGTTGAAATAACCACACCAGACCCTGAACTTCAGCGCCTGAGGAGCCCTCACAGATCTGCTTCCACTTCACTGGGAAATCAACATGGGTTTATTATTTTTCATCCCACCAGCAAAAAAAACATGAAAACCTGCTCATCACCTTTTTGGACTGCTGCTTTGGTACAGCGCTAAAAGACGCTTCTAAGCAAATTTTCAGAAACATTGTAAAAGTTCAAGCCAAATACACTGAAATTCAGGTGTACTGCTCTCCTCAGGCTACCAAGATGACATCAAGCAAGCCACTTTCCCTGCTCTTCAGCCCACAGCATACCTACTGTCCATCCCATTCAGTAACAGAAATGGCAATAAACAGCAGCATTCTATTGCATTTATATTCTAGGAGAAATTCTGAGATGTCAGGCCAGCAAATATGCCTGGGTGTCCAGCTTTTCCAGAGCTATGTTAGAGTGCCACAAGGATTTCTCCCCCTCTTGGCAGTGAAGCCACAACCAACAGCAATATAATTTTCTTGATGAGAACAAAAAGACAGCTTGGGTATTAATAAACAGAAAATAAACTCCCCCACAACACTTGAGAGACAAAAAGACTCAAGCCATTTTATGTCTGATTGACTTAATAGCTGCAATAAATATAAAAAAGCAAAACTGTGAATTTGGCAAGCAGGCAGCTCTCACCTAAAGCTGGGCAACAGCAAAGAACAACTTGTGTTTCAAGGACTCCCTCACAAGTAAGACTGTCCATTTTGTAAATAGTACTACAGGAGCAACACTTAACACAGTTTAACTCAAAAATTACACAAAACAGTTCAACGTTATTCCCAAGAGGTGAAGAGTAAAGAATGAATAGGTTTTAATTAGCTAGCAGAACACTACTGCTAACTCCCCACTGTCTGCAAGAGAGCTCCAGGATCCAGAAGTGGGGGGAAAGCAGACAGGGGCAATTCCTAAAATATTTCTCCACCACAACAAGTCTAAACAGCTCCACAATATCGAATGCTGCTCATTCCTCCAAACATTAAGAATTTAAGGTCAGCTTCGAAGGCCAGTTATTTGCATCAACAGAAAACCAAGCAGAAGCAAGCTGAGGCTCAACAGCACCTCTTCTCCAGTCTCTTTACTCTCTGCATCATTATTAAACTGCTGACCTATTCAGAAAAAAATAGGTAAAAAGTATTTAGGGAAAAAAAAAGTGGAAGGAATTCCTTTACTCCCATGTTTCTTTCATGCATGTTCCTAGAGCTGGTGATTCAGTAAGAGGAGATCCAATGCGCCTTCTAAGAAAAATACAACTGAGCAGTCACAGACTGAAGTCTCACTTTTAAAGCTCCTTTCCCTCCCCCCATTATATTCTTTTTGTAAGCAAGGGAAAGAGTTAAAAGAAAGATGAAGAAATTCCCTTAGCCCAGCATTTATTTCACATATAAAACTGATGGCTTTCCTGTAGCCTGTATTTCTATTCAGTGATAGCAGAGCATTGAAAATTACAGAATTCTGCTCCAATCACCCAAGATGCCCAACCAAGTCTTTATACTCAACCCATTACTATGCATCACTCTTAAAACACAAAGCATCACTGACCAAGGGAGACCCATTTTACTTTGCTGGCACCTGCGTATTATTTCACCTCTAAGACATGACAGGCAGTGCTTTTCTTGGCAGCTGCAGCAAGGCTGGTGCTTCAAAGCTTTGAAGCCAAAGGTCAACAATTTTAGCCACTGAAGATGTGAAAAAGTACCTTCAATGCAAAGTCTGTGCCCCTCTATTACCACAAAGTTGAATGCAGACAATAATAAGGCAGTTATTAAACACTGTGAGTGACAATTCACTGGGGCAGTGAGGTTTAAAGATGCTGTTGATTTGTCTGTCATTGCTGAAAGACACTGTAACAGAGTCACAACCAGCCACAAACTTGTACCTGACACTGCAGCTTGTGTTGTCCAGTGAAAATTCCTCCCATCTCCAGACAACTGATAAAGTTAATCCTTCCGACAAATACATTTTTATAAGCAAAATATACTGCTTATCCATATCCGCTGCTGTCACAGCCAGCGCCTCTGTCTTTGCTGACAGCTGAATGTCAGCTCTGAGCTTGACATGATATATAAGAAAGGCAAATTATCTCATTACACAAGTTTTTAATGGAAACACAGATGAATACAAATCAGAGCACCTCTGCAGGGAACTCCTATGACAAATTGAGTCTTTGTTACTAAATGAATGACACTCGATTAAAGAATTCTCCCTGAGCAAAAATAATTTCACCCGCACACCAGTCACATTTTTTCAAACGCAAGCAGTTCCCTTTAATCCTTATAAGCCCATGTGCAGTGCACAGTTATCACACAGAGCTACAACCACTTCCAAAGAGGGCTGGATTATGAATTATCATACTGGAAATCATCTTTCTCCACTAGCTGCCCTCTGGATTTCTGTGGAATTAGGCGCTTGATCCAATTATTTTCCACAGAAGACAGTCTGAAAATCAAACAGCTTACAAAAATCCTGAGAAGAATATTGCTCCGTGCTCGTTTCATATACAGACGGTGCCATAGGGTTGGTGCAAGGAAGGCAACTGATCCAGAAGAGCTACTGCAGAGTGTAAAACTTGGCAAGAAACAGGTGCTCAATTCGTACGGGAAGCAGAGGGAGCGATGCGGAGGGAGGAAGCACATCCTCAGCTCCCGGCACAGCGTCCTTCTGCACCTGCTGCCCTGTGGAAAGCGACATTTTCCCAGGAGCAGCCGGATGGCTCCCAGCCCCAGTTCGCGAGCATCACGCCCCGCCAGCACCGCTCGGCACGGGCTCCGGGATAGACAAAAGACCGGGAACGCCGAGCTATAAATCACACACAGGACCGTATTGTGCAGAGGGGCGATCCGCAGAGCCAGCGAGAGCAGCTCGGGGCCGTGTCCGTGAGCTGTCCCTTGCCGGGGATGGCAGTGGCGGTGCCGCGCTCGCCGGGCTGGTGCTGCGGTACTGCGACTGCGATAGAGCCATGCGTGCTACCTCTGCCTGCAGCTCCCAGGCGTGCAGCTGCACAAATGCACTGACATACAGATCCGTACGTGCATATATAGGGAGATAGCTGCGCAGATATAGGAATGTGTACACAGATGCATACGCCGGCTGCTCCGGGCTCGGCAGCCCCACGCCGGCCCTGGGGGCGGCTCTGTGCCCCGCGGCCCTGCAGCACGGCCGGGCTGGGGGCAGCCGGGGCTCCGGGCTGCCATGGGGCCGCTGGGCACAGCTCCTACCGGACACCCCGGCCCCCACCCCGCCGGAACAGCCCGGCAGCCGTCCCGCCACCTCCCCGCCCGGGGTCAGCCCCGCTCGAGCACCGCGCACAGGCACCCGCGGCTCGGCTCAGCTCAGCTCGGCACCCACCCCGGCCCCAGCCCCACAGGGAGGGAGAGCCCCGGCAGCACCGCCCGCCCCGGCCCCGCGCTCACCGCCCGCCGGTGCCGCCTCCGTCCGTGGCCGGCGGTGCCGCCGCAGCCCCCGCAGCACAATATGGCGAGCGGCGGCTCCGCAATGGAGCTCGGGAAATAGAGGGGAGTTACATATTCATGGCCGGGGCTGGGCAGGGGGAGCGCGGACGGGGTCGCCGCGCCCGGGCCGCCCCGCGCCCTCCTCCGCCTCCTGCACGGCCCGGGCGCGGCGGCCGCTGGGGCCGCTCGCTGCTTTCTCCGCCCTGCCCACACCTCCGGCCCCGCCGCCGCCAGCGCTCCACATCCCCTTTCCTTTGCCGTTCCCGGGATGCGGCACCGCGCCTTGCGGGGCTCGCTCCGCACCACGGCCCCTCTCCATTGACCGCCCTTCCCGGGCGGGGGCGGCTGAGCTGCGCCAGGCAAGGTTGAGGTCGCACATCAGGAGGAATTCCTTCCCGAAAAGGGTAATTAGGCATTGGAATGAGCTGCCGGAGCTATTTAAGGAAAGGCTGGCTGTGGTCCGATGGCCTGGTTGACAGGGTGGTGTTGGGCATAGGTTGGCCTCGATGATGCCAGAGGTGTTTTTCAGCCCCAGTGACTCTGTGGTTCCCGCAGCGAGCCCCGCAGCTCGGGGCCGGAGGGCGGGTGAGTGGCGGTGCCCTGGCCGGAGCGGGGCCGGCCCGAGCAGCCCCCGCTGCCCCTGGCCAGGTGAGCCTGCGGGCTGCAGGAACTGGGTTATTGCTGCTTCGTTCCCCCCTCTGCGGGCAGGAGCGGATCCGCCACCGCACAGCCCCGTAGGATGAATGCGTGGCATCGGGCCGGCCCCTGCTGGGCTCTGCTCCCTGAACTCCAGGGCTCTTGGACAGCGCTCCAGAGGGACGTGCCCGGAGTCCGAAGGCTGTGGGAAGCAGCTGAACCCGGGCAGGCAGGGCAGCGTGGCACCGAGCCCAGCGCCATCCCCACACCCCTCAGACAAGGGACGAAGCTGAAGCTAGACTTGTGGTGTTTCTGTTTACGGTACAAAAATACACATTTAGGTGTTCTCCAGCATCTCCAGCCCGCTCTGCAGTCCTGACGTGAAATAAACGTTTGTCTTCCCGTGTCTGCGTTTTAACGTTTGGTAAATGAACATTGTTTTTATGAGCTTTGGGTCTTGAGAGGTGCCTTTACTGGTCTTGGCATCAACTGTTTTATAGCGATAGCAAGGCAGTGCACTTAGTGTAATTAAATCTGGTGTGAGTAAAAAGTGAACAGAGATCAGATGTGAGTCTGAATTAATACTTCAGTCTTTAATCATGCAGCAACATAATTATGATTATTTGAAATGGAGTATTTAAGGCAATTCAGTATGAAGTATTGTAAGTTTTCCTAGAGTGTTATAGTTAGTGTCTTCATAATTAGAATATTTTAAAAGTCCTGGTTTGGACTTTCACCTCTCCTTGCAAAACTTCACGTATTTTTGAGACATTCTAGCCTAAGTCAGGTTATTCCTAGGTAACTATTTTTATGGAGTAGCTTTCACTCCCTCACACTCCTTATGACGTATACTGCAGCCTATACAATTGATCCTTACAAGACGTTGATAAGTTAGTCAGGGATAACGTCTCTGTTTTCTAAGTGTGATCAAATGGCTCAGATAAATCTCGGAGTCAGCGTGGACAGGATTTAACAGTCCTTATCTTGTTCTTGATTGGGTTTCTTAAAGAATTATTTTTCTGAAGTGGGTTGTGTTGAGCTCTTTCAGTGTTAAAATTCAAAGCTGGTACAGAATGGAATAAGAGATTCTGATACATTCCTCTCTTTAGAATGACACTAGTCATAACTAATGACTGAAATTTTCCTGAAGTTTCATCAGTGCCAAGGAAAGGAAGATGTTGTCTGTCAAGTTATTGTGGTACCAGAAGTGCCCTTTGGTAAAAATTGCTTCACTTGTTAATTGCCTGCAGCACTGAGGTGAGTGAGGAAGTTCTGACAGTAATGTACCACTGTTAGTGAAATTTGTTCTATGTGAGAAAAGCTTAATGCTACAAAAATAAGATTTGCAAAATGAGAGCATGCAGTTGTCAGGAAGGCAGATCTCCAAAGGCAGATGGAGTGCAAGGTGAGTTGGAATCACAGAATCCCAGATTGGTTTGGGTTGAAAGAGACCTTAAATTCATCTTGTTCCACCCCCTGCCATGGGCAGGGACACCTTCCACTAGCCCAGCTTGCTCCAAGCCCCATCCAACCTGGCCTTGGACACTTCCAGGGATCCAGGGGCAGCCACAGCTTCTCTGGGCACCCTGTGCCAGGGCCCCTCCATCCTCACAGGAAAAAATCTGGTAAAATGCAAAACTATACACTGGCATGTAAATTAACAAACTATAAACATTTCTAGGAATCTTTTGCTGAAAGAGACACAAAAAGAAATTGAACACACTTAAGCTGCGCTAATGGTGTCCAGCTCACCGTATTTCTAAGAATATTTACTTGATTTTGTTTTATATTTCCTGTTTATATTTAATAGTGGCAGCATGGATTTCCTCTGCAATGTGGTGTTGCTGCTTTTAAGGATGTGAGAAAAGGCTACCAAGTACTTTCCAAGTGCAGGCTGTCCTCCTGCCAAGGCATCAACATGAGGGTTTCGTGTCCAGGGGGCAGCTATGGTGCAGATGCAGGGCTGTGCTCCCCAGCAGGAGCCCTGATCGGCGCAGTGACTCTGCTGTCATGGCCAGGGGTTCGGGGCCGTGTCCCTCGTGCTCAGCACTCCCTACATACATCCAGATACTGTGTTCAGTTTGGGGCTCTCACTCCAGGAAAGGCATTGACAGACTGGAGGAAGGGAAGGCAAGGGAGGGCCCCAGGATGGCTGGGACTGGAGAACTTTCCCTGAGAGGAAAGGCCACGGGAGCAGGGCTTGGTCAGCCTGGGACAGGCAAGGCTTTGGGGACCCTACGCATCCAGCCCCTTCCTGTGAGGTTATTGAGTCAGGCTTCTCTCAGCCAAGGTGAAAGGTGACAAGAAGCCAAAACAAGAAAGGTTTGGATGAATATAGGGAAAACCTATTCCCCATGAGGACACTCCTCAGCAGCACAGTTGCCCAGCAAAGCTGTGCCATCTCCATCCTCGGAGGTTTTCCAAACCCTGGCAGTTCAAGCCCTGAGTAGCCTGGTCTGACCCCAGAGCTGACCTGCTTTGAGCTGGAGCTTGGACAGGGACCTCCTGAGGGCCCCTCCAGCTCAAGTTATCCCATCATCCTGTGATTCTGCACTCCAGTGCAGACAAGAAAGCCTGGGAGATGGATAATACTGTATTTCAATACAATACAATGCTCTGTGTTGGGAGCATTTTTGTTCTCTGCAGCAGGTAGCAGAACCATGCAGCATGAGAGCTGAGAGAGCTTTCATCAGCTCCTGCTTTCCACTGTTCCTGCTGTAATGGAAACGTTTCTTCTGCTCCTTGCAGCAGCAAAATAGTAGTAAAGAAAATTACTCCAGTCAACTGAGACATGTTGTTTCCATGTTGTCCTTCCAGGTAAAATATTTATTACCTGGTAAAGTGATTGAAGGTCACCCATTCACTTCCTTTCAGAAACCAGCATATAGAGGGAAGGAAGAAAAAATACTCACATTTTAAAAATCTGGAGGCAGGGAACTGTAAATAGGAGGTGAAAGGTGGGAAAAATCAGGAGAAAATGTCTGTGTTGGTCCATTACTCCACTGTGGTACATTACAGTAAAGAAAGATGAGGGTATAAATAAATGATAGCAAAGGAAAACTAAATGGGCATTGGTAGGATGAGGTAAGGTCTGCCCTAGAAGTAGTAAAATAATCCTTTTCCCATGCTGAGTGTCCCTGGTAGAGCAGGAGGGATGTCTGAGGCATTTACCCTTTGTGCAGGGTACAAAGTGTGTGCAGAGCAGCTTTGCTCAGGATCAACTCAGGTACAATGGGGCAGGAGGAAAAGGCACTGAGGTTGTTCTTCTGAACCAACACTGGCTCAGGACCGATGGCTTTGCTACAGTTTAAGATTTAGAGTCTTTAAAAATAAAGCAGAGCAAGCAAGCTGTGTGATCTTTAATGAAAAATGTTCAGTATTGTGAATGGGAAAGAAGGGAAATTAAACAAAATTGCTCAGCACAGATTGGTATTGTGGTTGTAACTGTGATGTGCCTCTTCCTCCTGCCAGAGCTGTAGCAGTCTGGTGAGAATGCCCAGTGGCAATCAAGGGGAAAAGATCCTTTTCTGGCTGGTAAGAGAGCTGCAAGATAATACCCCAGTGATATATCTGCAGAACTTTGCAGACTGGCTTTATTTTGAAGTTTGTAGACAAAATAAGTGAGAGGGAGAGAGTTTGAGCAGATTAACTACTCACAGAGGTAACATGAATAAATGGGAATTGTAACAGAATCCATGTTGCTCGAGGATCAAAATGTACAAATTAGGGATTCTATTGGCTGTAGTCCTCTGAAAAAGAAGTTTGGCATGAGACATTACAGGCTCTTCAGTATTCAGGCCCTGCCATTATTAAGTACTTGCCTTCAAAAAAGTCACTTAAAACCAGTATGTAGCCAGCATTTGGACAGTCAGTGCTGACCCTAGAGGGAAAGATACTGCTAAAGATCCAGAATGAGCTGGGAGTGGCAGAGAAAGGAGCAGGTAGTAAAAGAGTGGATCTCATTTAGGAAGGGTCAAAGACTTATTTTTACCTCTCCAGTGTATCCCAAAAATGTCAATGCACTTGATCCCAATAGAGCATTAATGGAGAAATGGTCTGCTCAGGCAGGGGCATCAAATCTTCCACCTTTGATGGGAACAGCGACAGGCAAAGTTCTTTAATGCAAATTGCTTATAAGAAGGCAGGGAAAAAGCATCTCAAATATCTCAACTCTAAACTTGCAATATAGCCCAAAAGCTTTGGCAGCTTCAGGGACAGCAAGCATTCCAGGGTAGGCACAAGCCGAACAATCCCACAACCACAGCTGGGGAACAACAGCAGGACGGTGCTATCAGTGATTGGTAGTAACTCAGAAGTGTTTTCATTCAGCTGCAGGGTTCAGAATGTGATTGTATCAGCAAAGTAAAAACACAGATCAAAACTGGCCAAGAATTTGAGGAGTAGCCACAAGATAATATTATCTGCTCCATAAAGTGAAGTTTCAGCCAGTGATCAAAGGGTTTTGCCTGTTTAATAAATGAAGGATAGTTCCAAGTAGCACACCCTCAAATCACAGAAATGGCCATGCAACTGAAAAAGTTTCTGAAATTCACAATCTTCAACATTTCTTGAGGCAAAACACCAAACTCACTTAGACTGAAAAAAAAATGTATTTACAAAATCTGTAGCCTTAGGGCTGATGCTCAGAAACTCACAATATTTTCAGAGTATTGGTTCTTTGAGAAGACATTATGTCTCCTTAGCTTTGGAAATGTCTCCAAGGCACATTAAGACATTCAGACATTTGACTGAAATAGAAGAGGTGGATAATTAGTTGCATCATTTGTAAATACATGCTTAATTGGACTTTTGGAGAGGGGTAGCATGCACTTAATGGCTGGTATTAATTCTGCATTTGATATTTATGACAGTGTATTAACAGGTGTAGGGTGACAGAGCATGTAATAATTTAATCAGATAATTAGCTTATTACAAATATTTCCATTTGTTGTGATTTTTATTTTAGGCTTTACCTTTATCCCTTTAAAGCAGTAAGAGCATTAATTCCACTTATCTAAAACATGTTGTTCAGCCACTACAAAACCAAAGGTAATAATTGTTTCTGCTTGCATGTGCTGCCAGAGAAAGCCAGAGCTGAGGAGACAGCAGCTGTTTGTCTGCCCAAAGTGCCACCTTTGTGCCAGTGTTCAGAGCTACCCACGTGCCCCAACACAGGTGGGACTACACAGACATGAAATATGGCCTCTGTTCCATAGGATGGGAGTAGCACACCTAACACGTGGCTGCCTTGTCCCTCTGGGGTGCTGTGTGTATGGCCTGTCCCCTGTAGCCAATGGATATTCCAAATTCAGGCTGCAAAAGATAAGCTAACTTCTTCCATGCCCAGAAACCCAGGACCTGGAGATAAAGGCAAAAGAGTGGGAACTCATTATAAGTAACTAGGGGAAAGCAACAAAATGTTGCTTCTGTGCTCTGCAAAGGGGGCAGTGAATAACACAGAACCCAGCTTAGGTGTCAAACTGCAGCTGGTTTTCCTTGTAACTCCTTGTTTACTACTTTTATTATAGTAAGTGAATTGAGGGGAAAGAAATCTTGTTTTTTACCTTGTTTCCTCAAAATATTGTGCACATCCTTTCAGAAGGGCCTAAGTAGTGTCAGGGCAAAGAAAGCAGAATGCTTCAGCTCTGATGCCTAGCAGAGGTGGTTTGAACTGAAATAGGGACACGATTAAACCCTTTTTACAACTTTTTCATTTGTCATTCAGCAAACAATGTCCTGCTCTCTGTAGTAAGGAAACAAGGATGATTAAAGCCTGCCAAATGAAGGGAAGCTCTGTATACAGTGTTTTGAAATAGTTTTTGGAGAAATAACTACATAGAAAATGTTGTGAAGATAAAGTCAAAGACTTATGAGGCATGGAAGGTGTTTGTGGGATTAACTACAGGCTGAGACTAACCCACAGCAAAGTTGTCTCTTGCACTGATGAACTTTCATTCATGGTGAAAAAATTGTGCTGTGCCCTGGCAAACAAATTTAGCACTGGCTGTTCTCATGCTAGGGCTGTGGGCAATATTTTAAATATGTGCATATTTTAGGTGTGTGACACAAGACAGCACAGCAGCAAGGTTAGAAATAGGAGAGCATTCGGGGGGAGAAGCAATACCTGCACACAACTTCATGGGATCCAACTAGGAGCAGGAGGCTGAGCATAGATGGAAACAGTGCCACTGAGTGTTTCTGTAATGAGGCCTGACTTGTAGCTGATTAATACATATACTGATCTCTAATTAGGTGCAATTAACAGCCGGTACACAACAGCTGCCTGGGTGATATTTAAGATAATTATCTGGTGCCCTCTTGTGGAGCATGAGATAGATACAAGCAGACTTTTTTTTTCTGCAAGAATAGATTTATTTTTCTTCCAGTAAACGGCCCAACCAAGAACCTTTGCTGAAATCATGGAAGGTTTATGCTTGCACTGAAAATCACACAAAAGGTAAATAAGTATGAGGATGACTTGGTCTGTTGTGTTGATCTTTACGAGTAGTGACCAAAATTTTAAAAGCAGTGACCAAAAGCATATTTTTAAAGAGAAAAGGATAAGGAGAAGGCAAAAAGAGAAGATGGCAGAAGGAGAAAAAAAAAGAGGGAAAAAATCCTGGAAAAAAATAATCAGGATACATTTTAGTAATTCTTGGCTTAAGCGTCAGTTACAGGAAATGAATGACTACTCCTTCCCTCTTTTTATATCTTATTTTAAAAGATTTCCTGTAGCACAGACTTACCTTGTTTTGTAGCTGGTCAAAGCCTGCGATCCCCAACCTGACTGTTTCCCTGAGTAGAGAAGCTCAGTGGATGATTGTGCCACACTTTCCAGAGGCTACTTAAATTGTGCAAGACTATCCCCTGAGCTGTGTGTTTCAAACATAACTTAGGGAGGTTTGCTTTTAACTCATCTGTTTTTTCCATTACTTGAACTTCAGCAGTGACCTCAAGAAATGATGGAAAATAGGTGTTTGCCAGCTGGGTCCTCATTCCAAACCCACATGTGACTCACCAAAGCAGCTGTGCCCATTTCTTCATAACACAGCTCTGTTCTCTAAATGGTGGGAGTTCCCTAACTCTGCTGCTTCAGCCTGGACAGCCCTTGGGTTCTATAGATCTGAGCTCTGATTTATTTGGGAGTGCTGGAGCATATTGCACACACATTTCAGCCCTGCATATTAAGTAGAATTTTGCAGTTGGAATTTCTTTCCAAGATCACAGTTGCCAGCCTTATGAATTTGGGATCTGCAAATCTGGTAGGTGCTGGGGGCAGGCATTATATTAGGGTAGAGGTCTAAAAAAACACATAACTTCTCTTTTTGGGTTCTATTTCTTCTTTGATTATTTTCAGGCTAAGGGATGGAAAAGTGAGATTGTGGCTCTCTGTTGTTATTTGCTTCTAAAGTCTGTGGTTCTGCACTTTGGCAAATTGCTGCCTTCCAAACAGCAGCAAGAACACAATTTGAAGAAATACAGCCTACGCCTATTCTCTGCAGCCTCACACATCTGCTTCAGATTTGCAGCAGGAGAAGAAATGGGATGTGTAATGCAGGTTTATGGACACAGCAGATGTCCACAGTCCATACAGCAACACATGCACACACACACAATACAGAAGACCTTTTGGGATTCACTGAAATGAGGCACAGGGCTAGTGAGAAGTACAGAACCACTTGTAATAATAGTTTCTACAGCACTTGTAAAGAACCTGGATTTGTGAAGTCCTGATTTTCCACAGGGTCTGTAACGAGGAGAGCTGTGTTGCTGAGTGTCTCTGTACAGTAAGACAAGAAAAGCAGTCCAGCCCTTATTCCTGCACTGTTCTTTGTTCCTCAGAAGAAATCTGTCAGAATATGGATTTAGGAGTTAATGGCCTGGAAGCAAAATCCCACAGTACTGAGTGTCTATGTTAAAAGTTGTTAAGAATTTACTGCTATCTTTAAAACAATCAGTGGAAAGACTAGAACCTATTTCAGGCAAAGAGGAAAAGATGGAACAAGCCAATCTTTCCAGACAAAGAAAATGATGAGTATTAATGTACAATCATTTTAGATTTCTGGCAGGACCTCTCTCCCCACAATATTTGTCTTGTAAAGTTAAAAATGGCAGCATTAATACATTCTGCTTCCATGACCCCCTGCATGGTAGCTGATTGGAAAGATCAATAATGTGCCTCAGGTTGTGAGTCATTAGGAGTTTATTTTTCAGTGTTGATTATTACAATGTATGCGCGCAAGTGTGATCAAAGCAGATTATTTACAATACACAGCAGTGTGGTCTGTCGGGGCAGCACATTTCCAAAGCCGTGGAAAGTGGTTTCAGAGAGAGCTGACAGATTACTACAATGTTTATCATTGTTACAGCCTCAGTGGGAGTCTGGTTTAATCTAATTAACATAACAGTGGGAGCACAATGACAATAAAAATTAGAAGCGCTGAAGAACTCTATTATGTGGCTGGTGTGACTGGGAATGACAGACATTGCAATGAATGCACAACAGGAGGATGCTCAAAGGTGACTACTGCTCAAAGAAGCCTTTTTTTTGTACTCATGACATTAAGCTGAGATTTTTTTCACACTGTCTGCTCTGAGCACCCACTTCAGGTGTTCTGCATTGCCTTCTCTGTTCTTAGATGCCTCTGAACTGACTAAGCTGGCAACATAGCTCTGGTCAGAGAATCCCAGACTGGTTTGGATTGGAAGGGACCTTAAAGTTAACCCAGTCCCACCCCCTGCCATGGGCAGGGACACCTTCTACTATCCCAGGTTTCTCCAAGCCCCATCCAGCCTGGTCTTGGACACTTCCAGGGATCCAGGGGCAGCCACAGCTTCTCTGGGCACCCTGTGCCAGGGCCTCAGCACCCCCATTGTAAAACTTTCTTACATTCAATCTAAATGTCTTAGTTTTTCCAGGTGCCACAAAAATCAGGTTTTTTGGTGATAATTTAGCAACAATAGAAAACAGTACCTTGAAAAAACAAGTTAAAACAAGCCTACTTCAAACCTCAGAAGCAATTTAAATAGTACTGTTTGAAAGGCGTTCCAGGCATCTCTACCGATAAGGTAAGGGGCAGTGGGATGAAACCGTCAATAGATACCATGGTTTGACTACCATAAGAAAGCAGGCGGTTTTGGGAGCTTTGTTCCATACTTCTGTGTTCTTTAGAGAACTACCTGTTGTGCTCCAGGAACAGGTATGCTGAAGTAAATCTCACAGGAGGCAGTTTCAATTCATGAAACCTTGTGGGTTCCTTTTCCCACTGCTTTCAGTGGTTGATTTTGCAGAAGTCTGGTGGGTTGGCGTGCATGGGGAGGGGGGACCTAAATCCACAGCACAAGTGGAGGAACAACTTTCACAAACTTCCAGGCCTGGCATGTATCCTGGTCCTGAACACCTCCAGCAGGAACAGAGAAAAAAAATCATCTGTATCTAAACAAGTCAGGGATTCAGAGTTGTTGGACAATGAAACTGTAGAGTACACACCCAATTCCACAAAGCAACCAAACCCAAATTTTTAATGTCCTTTCTTGTGAAATAAATGACAGTAGTATAGTGTAGCCATTGATCAGAGAAGACTCAAACAGGCCACCCTGCAGAAGGATTTGTCAAAGGCACCTACAGACCATGAATAGCCACTATCTATGAAATTTTACAGAAAGCAGGCATCTACTCCTCATTCCCAACCTACAATAAAAAGTCTTCTAAAACATATGCATCAAATACCATAAACGTTGCAGCAGAGCATTGGCCAAAAGTCAAAGCACTCTCTGGTGTTCTCTAGGACATAATTTCCCTTAGTTTCTGGCAGTTTTTTGACGATAAACTAGGAAAATATGATAAAGAGAAGTCTTGGAACACAGAGTGGGGATGAGAAAGCCATGTGAACAACTCGACAGAGTGTAAAAAATACAAGAAGGAAGGAAGCAGGAGAGAAAGTGGTTTGGTAATCAGCCCGTGAGAGGAGGATGTAGAAGTGTGGTGATTCAGTGTTAGCCCCTCATTGTTTCCTCTTGTACAAATTCTTAAATTTCTCAGGGTTTGTGCCCCATTCTTTGCCTTTTGTAGGGGTTGGAACCTAGATTTTTTTCTCCAGATGAAAAGGTGGGTTATTCTCTGTCACAGTAGGGCAAGAGGACTCATACCTGGAGCAGATTTCCAGAGCTGCTGGTGGTGATTGTGATAATCTTGGCTGGATGAGCTGAGCTGCTGCTGTCAGGAGGCATCCCACCTCTCTGAACTCCCTTCTGGCCAAAACACTCAGATTTGGAACTGAGACACCAAATCTCCTGCTTCTTCTTGTCTCTCCAGAGTGCAGGGACAGTCACTGACATAGTTATTGCTGCCTCACTACGGGGAGCAGCAAGAAGGCTGGAAGGGGCATGATGGGGCATCGTGGTTTGACACCGGTCAAACACCAGGCACCCACGAAAGTCACTCACTCACCCTCCCCTGCCACAGTTGGGCAGAGGAGAGAAAAGAATAACGAAGGGTTCATGAGTTGAGATAAGGACCGGGAGAAAACACTCCAAGGGCAAAACAGGCTCAACTTAAAGGTACAAAGTGAACTTACTACTAACAGAGTCAGAGGAGGATAATGAGAATTAAAACAAGCCCTTAAAAGACCTTTTTCCCCTAGCCTTCCCTCCTTCCCAGCGACAGCACAGGGGAAAGGGCGTGGGGATTTGCTCAGTTTGCCACACGAGGTTTTCTTCCACTGCTCACGGAGAGGAGCCCTTCCCCTGCTGCCCCGTGGGGTCCCTGCCACGGGAGACAGTTCTCCGTGACCTTCTCCAGCGTGGGTCCACTCTCACGAGCAGCGGTCCTGCCAAACCTGCTGCAGCGTGAGTCCCTCCCACGGGCACACAGTCCTCCCAAAACTGCTGCGGCGTGGGTCACTCTTCCACGGGGTGCACTCCTCCAAGGCCAGGCTGCTCCAGCCTGGCAGCAGGGCACCCTCTCTCCATCGGCTCTCCCACTGGAGCACAGCCTCCTCCAGGCATCCACCTGCTCTGGCATGGACACCTCCCCCGTGGGCTGCGGATGTATGTCTGCATCCCCTGTGGATCCCCGTGGGCTGTGGGTGGATCTCTGCATCCCCTGTGGATCCCCGTGGGCTGTGGGTGGATCCCTGCATCCCCCGTGGATCCCTGTGGGCTGTGGGTGGATCTCTGCATCCCCCGTGGATCCCCATTGGCTGTGGGTGGATCTCTGCATCCCCTGTGGATCCCCAGGGGCTGTGGGTGGATCTCTCCATCCCCTGTGGATCCCCAGGGGCTGTGGGTGGATCTCTGCATCCCCCGTGGATCCCCGTGGGCTGTGGGTGGATCTCTGCATCCCTCGTGGATCCCTGTGGGCTGTGGGTGGATCTCTGCATCCCCCATGGATCCCCAGGGGCTGTGGGTGGATCTCTGCATCCCCCGTGGATCCCCGTGGGCTGTGGGTGGATCTCTGCATCCCCCGTGGATCCCCATTGGCTGCAGGGGCACAGCTGCTTCACCATGGTCTTCACCAAAGCCTGCAGAGGAATCTCGGCTCCGGTGCCCAGGGCACCTCGTGCCCCTCCTTCTCCACTGACTCCGGTGCCTCCGTGTTGTTCCCCTCAGGTGTTCTCACCTCCTCCTCTTCTCTGGCCAGGAAAAAACTGTCCGTGCACACTTTGTTTTGATTTCCTTCTTCAATCTGTTATCACAGATAACCAGCCTCTGTAATTGGCCCAGCCTTGGCCAGCAGCTTGTCCATCTTCAGAGCCATCAGGGATTGGCTCTGTCGTGTGAGGGATTGGTTACGTGAAAAGGGACATATAGATTCGGGATATACAGATTCTTTGCAGCTTACTGATCTGAGAAGCTGGCTAAGTGAGAACGGGCACATAGAACGGGCAGCTAGCTGAGCAAGGTCTCATAAGACAATGCACCACACATCCTGTGTAACAACTGAAGTTACAGAATATTACATGTATCTTGCTCAATAACTGAACCACCATTGAGTCTTACTGCTGAACTATGGGTTTATTTGCAGAGCCAGCAAGGTTAGGTTTTGGCAGCAAAACAATGGACATCTGTGGTTAGAAGGCCAGGGAAAATGGCAGAACTGCTGACCACGAGAGGGGGTCTAAGGAGGGGTTTAGGATCAGCTTAGTCGACGTGAACCACTTAGAATGCGCCGTTATTAATATGCATAAAGCCTATTATTGTTAGTATATAAGGAGTTCTGGTACAATCAATAAATCGGATTCCTGCTGATCACTCATATTGAGCGTCTGGGTTTCCCCTCTATCGCGACACTGTCGATCATGGGGAAAGTTTCCAGCAGCTTCTCACAGCAGCCACCTCTGTGGCCCCCCCAGCTGCCAAAAACCAGGCCCTGCAAAACCAACACATGGGGCCATGGAGATGAGTAGAATGGACCTCTCCTATGAGGAAAGGCTGGGAGAGCTGGGGATGTTCACCTGGAGAAGAGGCTCCAGGGAGACCTCAGAGTCCCTTCCAGTGGCTGAAGGGGCTCCAGGAGAGCTGGAGAGGGACTGTAGACAAAGGCCTGAAGGGACAGGACAAAGGGGATGGCTTTAAGGTGAAGAAGGGCAGGGTTAGATGGAATATTGGGAAGAAATTTTTCCCTGTGAGGGTGGTGAGAAGCTGTGGCTGCCCCATCCTTGGATGTGTTCAAGGATTGAAGCAACCTGACTCTAGTGGAAGGTGTCCCTGCCCATGGCAGAGGGTGGAACGAGATGATCTTTAAGGTCCCCCCCAACCTAAACCAGACTGGGATTCTATGATTTTAAGTTGAGGATACTTGGAATGATTTTGCTTTGTAAAGAAAACGAATTGCCTGATAACTCTTCATTAGCAAGCTACGATTGCCTGGCAGCTTTCTGTAATGTAGTGAGTGGCCACAATTTGGGCATCTGAAAAACAGGGAGCTGTGCGGGGTCAGGAGAGACTTTTGTATGGAATGATTTTACCGGAGGAGGAGGAAGAGGAGGAGGGATTCTCTGTCACCAGAACAGCTACAGAGGTGAACGTGCAGGAGAGGGCGCCCGACAGCAAGGAGTGTGAAAACATCTCATTAAAACAGGGAGAGAACAGCTGGTTTAAGGTTTTGGTTGAGGTTATATTTTGCATAACCTCAGAGACCTAGAGTGGCCAAGTGAGCATCCATGGTTTTGGTAGCTAGTGCATTCAACATGAGTGAAAATCTGATTGCTGTCACTCATGTCAGCAACTCCAGCCTTCAATCAGCGAGGAGTATAATCTTTACCAGTCCTCTCTAATTAGATGTGTGAGAGCAAACTGGATAGGAAGTGTACAGCTTCCCTTTTTTTCTCTTGTGTCACACCACTACCTCAATCCCAGCCATGGATACCAGCCTCCACAGTGAACTAGTTCCTTGTTAAACTAGAAAATCCCCTTACAACGCCTCCACATTGCTACAGTTAGTGTTGGCTGCCTGTGCTCCCAGAATGCGGAATGAGGTTACAACTTGGGCTGTGTTTATTTTCAGGGCTATAGCCATGCAAGGCTTTTGCAGACAGCAGAAACATTCAGGAGCCAGGACACTGGAGCACTGTCAGGATCTACTGACTCTTTTTCCATGGCAAATCCAGCATTTAGGGGAACTGCACTGAGTGGCAGCTACTTCTACCCATCCTGTCTTCAAACAGAGTGTTCTTCCTAAGCACCTTCCCGCTTGGTGGGCTGCCCTTCACCTGCTGGTGCAGGTGCTCGCTTGAGGCCAAGCTGCCACTGGGCTCCCTTTAAACTGAAGATTCAAACTCGAATCCCATTTCCTTGCTGTGAGAGCTTACTGGCAAGAAGAGCCCTGTGCACCACCAGTGAGAAGGTTTGTAACCCCTCTTGGTGTCTTTCCTGCACCACTGCCTCACCCAGAGGTGCAGTTACAGCCCTGCCAAGTTGCTTCTCCTCACTCTCCTTTGCAGACACATCTAATACAGACACAGCTGTGGTTTGGGCAGCTCACTCTAGTGACAGCTGTCATCAGTGGTGACCACACTTGGGGCTGATGCTTCATGGGCTCCACCTGGAGCACTGCATCCAGCTCTGGGACCGCAGCACAAGGAAGATGTGGGCCTCTTGGAGCCAGAGGAAGCCATGGAGATTCTTCCAGGGCTGGAGCCCCTCTGCTCTGGAGCCAGGCTGGGAGAGCTGGGGGTGTTCACCTGGAGAAGAGAAGGCTCCAGGGAGACTTCAGAGCCCCTTCCAGGGCCTAAAGGGGCTCCAAGAGAGCTGGAGAGGGACTTGGGACAAGGGCTTGGAGGGACAGGACACAGGGAATGGCTTCCCATTGTCAGAGGGCAGGGATGGATGGGATATTGGGGGGAAATTCTCTCCATCCCTGGAAGTGTTCAAGGCCAGGTTGGATGGGGCTTGGAGCAACCTGGGCTAGTGGAAGGTGTCCCTGCCCATGGAAGGGGGTGAAACTGGATGGGTTTTAAGGTCTCTCCCTGCCCAAACCATCCCATTATTCTGTGATTCCACATGAACTTTGGTTTATTGTTCCTTCTTTTCAGAGGATTTTTGCTTTGCACAAGGCAAAACTCTGGAAAGGCTCAAGCTATCACTAAGCCCCCCACAAGCTTTTTTGTGGTGTATTGTTCTTGTCCATGGACTAACAATGCAGCCAGTGCCTTCGGATGGGGGCCAGCAGCCAAGTGGAGACCAGCGATAAAGGCAAGGAAGGAGGAGCAAGGGAGAGTTTGACCTCACAACTTTTGTTTAAATTGCTGATTCTTTTTAGTATTTCCTCTTGTTATTCTTGAAGTATTTGGGGAAAGAGAAGGGAACCAAAGCCAGACCATTATGTATGCTTTGTCCATAATCTAAACATTTTTATAATCTCTTTTTTTCCTTTATTTTATTGGTTGTTTAAGTAGCTACAGAAATATACCAGAGAAATGGAGACTAAAATTTTGCAAGATTTTAATTCTGGGCAGTGTGCCAAGTAAAAGGTAATTGTTGGCAGGACTCCGAGGTTTGGTTTGCATACTGCTTTCAGTCCACAGCAGGGATCCTTACAGCTCAATTATTCTACACAGACAAAATGCTCAAAAAGCTTCATTTTAAAATGGGCTGAGTTGGCTGTTAGAGAACATTAACACCCCTGATTTCCGCCTCCTGCCCACCTCTGTGTTCCTGGGCTCTCTGGTCTTTGACAGAGTACTGCAAGACCCCCCAGTTCTATCCAGCAGTGGATAGAATTATCCATCCAGAAATACGTGGCAAAAGCCAGCCTTAAGGTAGTTCAACTGCTAAACATCCAGCTTGCCATCAGAAATGAAACAAGGCCACTGCTGCTTCTTCTGTTGGTTATTTAGACAGGCAAGAGCTAATTTGTGCATCTGAACACATCAAGGGAAAACACATTAAGGCTAATACAAACAACTTGCCCCAAGGAGAAATTCTGTCTGGGTTTAAGTGGAAGAAAATCACTGTGAGAGCAATTAAACATTGCACTAGGTTGCCAGGGAAGTGGTAAAATTTCCCTCACTGGAAATATTCAAGGTTCGGCTTGACAGAGCTCTGGACAGCCTAATTCAAGGGTCCTGCTTCCAGCAGAAGTTTGGAGCAGATGGGCTCCAGAAGTCCCTTCCAAACCGGATTTTTCTGTGATCTATGATAATACTTTTAATCATCATGTTTCAAAGCTGGGATAATAGAAGAATGTTGTAATTTTCTCTCATGTCAGGAAAATGAGGATTCCAGTGCCTACGGAAATACTAATTTTATTATGAAATAGAAAAGGAAGGAAAAGCAATAGTTGCATTTCACTTACAAACATTAGTGCAACTGACTGTGGTCAAAACCAATCTGGTAAAGTTGAACTGCATAGGTAACCAGGAGTATATAGGTTTCTTCTAAAGATCATCAAAAAGAGTAATAAAATAATCCCTTTTGATCTGCAGAGGGCTGTTTTAATGCAGTAAATATGCTAGTGTGTTCAATACTGCACAGCAAAACAGCTGGGCCTGTGATGGTGGATGTGTCTGAAAGCAAGCAAGTTTTTAAATAAGTATTATGCTTTCCTGTAACAGCCAAATAAACACTGGCATTTAAATGGCTTTGAAAAAACTCCCAGAATTACTAGTGATTTCACAGAGTTTATCAATTCTAAGTAGATCACTACTACATAATGAAGGCCACTGCTGTTTCTTCTGTTGGTTATTTAGAGAGGCAAGAGAGAACCCAAGGCAGGTACTGTGCTAAAATAGCAGATTAATTGTTATCCACGTTAGCGACTAGAGAAGCAACACAGTGAGTGTAAGAAAATCAGTAATACACCAGTTAATTACATCTGCACTCCTAAAGGATACTGAAAAACCTTGTGTCCAGGTTTTATCACCCAAATAAGTCATGGTAATAATTAATTGGAAAGATTTTTGCTGGCTGCTCCACCATGAGGATGTGCTGGTGCTGCTGAGGAGGTGATGTCCTCCTTCTGTCCAGGTACTTTTTGGGTGAGTGCAGATGAGCTGGAGAGGAGCAGGAGGCTGACAGGATCCCAGGGGTCAGGGGTGCCTCCCACTGACGGGATTAGTGTGGGATTGCTGTGAGGCTGCTCACTGAGTGGCTTTCCCAGCCCAGGAGCCAGGCTTGGGTGGATGGACTTGTGCTCTCAGCATCTACACTCAGTGAACAGAAAAACTTGTAAACACGTTGTGATCCATCTACTGTAAGTTCAAAGCCTCGGAGGGATAAGGTTTTTATAAAATTATCTGGAAGGAAAATGAAGCAGACAAGACAATCACTTCAGAGAGGGAAAAATACATCAAAAATCCCAACTATTCCGTTTTCCTTTGTGTGTCTCCTTTTGAACTCCTGCAGTTCTTTCACTGTGAAGGATGGTTTAGTAAATCCCACTTCATTTGCTACATATGCATTCCTGGACAGGCTCCCGAGGAGAAGCTTGTCCATGGAAAATGGAGACTTGGAACAGGAAAGCTGTGTTTAAACCCCATGCTTGGTCCTAACGAATACACTTGGAATAAAAAGCAACCAAAAACATCTGTGGCCAGAAGAAGCAAATCCAGATGTCATGGGGATTTAGCCCTCTCCTTCATTAATCATGTCTGCAGGATCGTTCAGCTTCTGCAGCCTATGCCTGCTGGACTCTTGAGGAGTCGTTAATAATACAGGAACAGCAGCTCACTTGGGAAGAAAGTTTTGGTCACATCTTCAATAATGAAATGGAAGTAGAATTTCTTACTCCTCTAAGCAGAGTCACTATGATTTCCTTAGTTAAGATGGGAAAATGACAGGTTTAATTTCTGGATTTGGTGTCTTGCCTCACAAAACTCTGTTCAGATGCAGTGAGATACCTCAGCCTTCCCCTCTTACCAGGCTGCCTCCTACAAATCCCACCCTATAAACTTATTTCTACCACTTAGGAAGGTTTTGGTCTTCCCAGGCAGGTGTGGCTGCCCATTTGAAGCAGTAAAGAACTCACTGGATCACCAACAGATGGATTTTTGTTCTGGATTTTCTGCTGAGATCAGCAGATTGGGCCATGCCTTCCCGTTTGCTGTTCTGTAGCCGTGGGAGCACTGGGCAGCGGGAAGGGCACTCAGCTGTGGTTTATTCACTGGTTTCTGTGCACCACCTCTATTTTCACGTGAGGGAACAAACCCATGAGTCTTGTTTGACAACGAAGGAACTTCAGCAATGAATTTGTGAGGGCCTGTGCATTAGCTGTTTTGACATGAATGTCCTAACTAATTAAAATACAGCCTCTAATGGCAGCTGAGCAGGAATGATCACCTCATTTGTCATTTAACAGATTTCATAACTAGTTACTAAGCAGAGAAGGAAATGGTGTTTGAATTTACCAAATATGTTTTGTGTATTTAAAAAACAGGAACGTTCAACACATGTATTTTATTTTATTTTAATTTATATCTACACAAAACCATGTAATTTCTTGGCCACTGGGGCAGGCAAATGGAGTGTGCAACAGCTGGAGGTGATTCTCAGCTCTAGGATTCCTTACTTTATAGGAACTAAAACCCAGAACCACGTCTTCAAGACTGAGTTTTGCATCCCTGTTCAGAGTATTTATTCCTGTCCCAGATGCCCTCAGTCCCGTGGCATGTCCTCACAATCCATTTCACTCCCTTACCAATTCCCAGTGGTGCTGGGTTTGCTGCACCTCCTTACTTTCCTGTTCTTCTAGATCCAGCATTGCCCCTCCAGCCTTCCAGAAGGAGACTCCCACTTCAAAGAGCCACAAGGCTCACATCAAAAGACAAGCTTAAACAGTGTTCCCATCAGGATTCTGACATGGCAGTGACAGGGCCAGCAGCACTCCCACAGGAAAACTGGGGAAGGGAGGAGACAAGGCCAGGGGAACTTTTCACCACAGGGCTTGAAGAGAAATTACTTCACATTAAGGTAAGGCAGAGCCTCTTGTTCTTGTGGGGTTACTGATTTCAGAGGATTTTTTCACTTAAGTACTCCAGGTGTGCGGTGCTTTCCCTTCTCCACAGCTGCTGCCTGGTGCTGTACTTGGGGGAATCTGTTTATTTGCAGTAAATCAACGTTAGAATCTGTTTTAAAAAGCAGTCTTGACATGCAAGTTGGTAATATGTCCTAAGTACCAACAGGTTGTGTATTTGGTCGCAAAGAGTATCACTTGCTCAGAATAGATTTGCAAGTGTTTGGTTGTACTCCATGAGAACTGGGAACCCAAGAGCCACTGAAGGGCCCTTGTGGATAGAAACAAAAAGAACAGAGCTCTCTCGAGTGAGTACCATGAACACTGTGCTGGCCCCTCAGTTTTGAGAAGAAATTCTAGGGAAGCAGCATTCTTTTGTTGTGCATACCTGGTGTCTTAAAGGCCCAGCTGCTCAAATCCTCCCACTCCAGAATCTCAGGTGTCAGAAGAGGGAGAAGCTTCTCATCCTCATTACTGGGAAGCTTTAATCACCCCACCCCACTCTTGGACACCGAAGAAAAAAGCGTTTTTTAACCCCAAGTTTTCTACCTTTCCACTCAAAAGTATTTATTTTTTGAGGCCCAAGATGTGTGTTGTTTGGAAGTTGAGGATGGCAATTCTCGATTTGTAGCAATGCTGATGTCTAGCTGAGCCCTGCTATGGGCTAGGGCTATGCTTGTGTATATGTATTTACTAAATGCAAGTAGAGAAGTACTGAACTCTGCCATGTCACCAAGAATGCATTATCAGAACATTCTATTGCAGGAGTTTCAAAACCCTCTCAGATTATGTATCACATTCAATTCTGAGGGCAAAAATGAAATTTCTAAACAATTTGCAACCAAGCAGGGTAGAATGATGAACATCATCTACAATTTGGTTTTTTATGAGCACTGGTTTTCAATGAGTATTCCAATGAATGTTGTTGACATGTTGAATGTGAGCAACATAATAAAACATAATTGGGAAGAAAATAAGGAGTGAGAGAGGCAACCAGCAAAGCCTCATTCTGCATTGAATTGTGCACTCAGCAGTCTGATTATATTTTGATCCACACAACCTTTGAAAGGTAGAACTAGAGACAAAATGATATATTTTACCACCATCTGCTATTGAAATATTCCTTTGCCTTGCTTTTTCTACTTCCTGAGTTATTCAGACTGCCATCCACACTTTTCAGTTACAAAAATAAAGGGTTTTATCTGATTTCTTCATTTGAATAATGACCATAAACACCATTTTTACCTCTTTCCTGGAACATTCAGTTCATATATGAAGTGGCACTTCATATACTGTCTCCACACCATGCTTTTTCATTTTATCTTGGTATAAGAAAGATACTTTTCATAGCAGGAACAGCCATCCATTGGCAGAACCTCCTCAGGGGTGTGGCAGAGTGTCCCTTGCTGAAGTTCTCAAGGTGCAATGGCACAGGGTGTTAGATAATCTCCACAGACTCCTTTTCCCAGGAGAGGCTGGATCTTTTGAGGTCCCTTCCAACCTGGGCTGGTACGTGATTCTGGGATTAGGAACCTGTCAAAATCCACTCTTCTGTTGTGGGTTTTCAGTGCTCCATCCTGGTTGGTCTCAGGGCAGTAGCTAAAGCATAACCAACTCTTAACTTTTTTTTTTAAGGCTATTTTATCAAAATGTTATTTTTGGTTCTCCAGCCAGAACATCTGTGATTCTCTTAGAGTATCTTCTGCAGCTAGATTTTAAGACCTCCTAACCTTTTGAAAATAACTCATAAGAATAACATTTTTGTTTTACTTACATGGAAAGGATTCAGAATACACTTCAACCAACGGTCTGTCCTGAGAAAAGGACTGTTTTTATTTTATCACACATCTCTTGGGACTACTGTCTGCAACCTGATTTTGACTTTCAGACAATAATGATTAAGAGTTTCCTCTAGCAATAGGTAATTATTATTTATTCATTACAGTTTCATGACATTTGCATCTGGCTGTGTAAACAGCACCTTGTTATCCTGCCTACAAAGTCAGTGGTCTTAATATGACTCCTTTCCCTTGGAGAAATCCTATATATTAGTTTTGGACAATGAATCATCTCTCCCAATGGAATTCACACACTTTTCACTTCAATGCTTCTGTTTGATAACAAACCATGTCGCTGAGGCAACCAAGAGGGCTGTGGGGGAGCACACACAGGGTGAACCTGCGCTCCCTCTGGAGCAAAGGGCACAGCCAAGTGCTCTTGTGCAGTGTGTCTAAGAAGCTGTTTCCTTGGCACGTCCCCTTTACAATCACACAAGGAGAAGCAGCCAGCAAGGTGGCCAAGATTTTATCAGTCCCTCTGATGATACCTCTGCAGTTTGTCAGCTCTGTGGTTGTGTTAAGGACTGTGTGTTTGACTAACAGCCACTGTAAGTTCATTCCATGGTGTGCCCATGGCGCTGGGAATGGATCTTGTCATGTCTGGGGCACATCAGGGTTCCACCAGAGCGGGAGATCAAATAGATGAGATTGTGGAGACAGCCTCCTTCTCCCTCCCTGCCTCCCTCCCTCCCTTCCTTCCCTCCCTGCCTCCCTCCCTCCCTTCCTTCCCTCCCTCCCTCCCAAAGCGGAATACAGCAGTGACAGAGCACTGCACTTTTTGGGTACCAGAGCTCCCAGTACTTCCACTGGCCACTTCGTGAGTCCAGAGCATGAAGAAGCCTGGACTGTGGTGATGTAAGAAACCACCTCTCTCTCCATGTCACTCTTACACAATTGAAGTCACGGTGGCAGCAGAGGTAGATCTTCATCCCTTTGTTTGGAAAGAAGGGCTTCTCCTGATCCTCTTCACTCAGGAATTCACTTTCATTTTGCCCTTTAGGATATAATACAACCTTTAGGATGTAGTACAAAACAGGTGTTTAGAGAAGGAATTTTGGCGTGTGTAAAGATAAACACAACCCTCAAAGATCAGGATTTATAGGAGAAAAAGTGGGAAAATTCTTGTTTTGGCTCTGGTGGTATTCTTGTTTTGATTGTATTACTTTATCATTGATACCTGCAGCGCAGGTGTCACATCAGCTTAAACTTTAATATGGCAAATTCCTTATCTTAAAGAGGATGGGTTTGGTTTTAAGCAGTACAGAAAGAGGATCATTTATCTCTGTTCCTGATTTGGCTCACATTTCTTATGGTGTCTTTTTAAGATGCTAAAGACACAAGCTTTGCCATCAAAACACAGCATTTCCCTATCTTAAAAAGGAAATCACAGTCTTTAATTAGCAAGTGTTTCTGAAATGCCTGGGGATCTTCAGGATCAGGCAGTACCAAAGTATAGAATGCTATAACTAAATAAACTCCTCAGTTCTCATTTTGTTTTTACCCTAGCTGTACTTAGATAGGGAGGTTTCCCATTCAGTGCACATTCTGACATTTGTCCTGGGGTATGAAGCTTCTGGGATTTGGCATATTTTCATCTGCTAAATGATGGGACAGAACTGCAATCCACTTCATGGCCCATGAATTCCCCATGGTTTATCTCTCCAGACTCCTGGAGCTGACTTGCCCATTACACGTGACTGTACGTTATGCAAAGCTCCTCAGCTACATTTGATAACAGATACGCTATGCTGAGCAGAGCCCAAATTCTCCTCTGAGTTAACGACTTCAAAACGCACACGAGTAACCAGTATTTCCTCGCTGGTGTCTGCTCACACAGCTCACAGAGGTGCAGTGAGCAAACCAGAGCAGCCACCTCATTGAGAGCTCTCAGGCAGAGCCTGACAACCAAATATATCCAAAACAGAGCCTGGTTCACATTTGACATCTAGAAGTGCTGTTGATTTAATGTTTAGGTCAACTGAAGTCTCTATAGACTTGTGAGATGCTGGCTCAGTGATGCTCTGGGCGAGCCTGATCTCCTCGAGGTAGTGAAGCAATTACTCCACCGTACTTGGATACAACCAGTGTGTGTCCAGAGAACATGAATTTTGGAAGGAAAGAGGTTGTTTAGCACAATACTGAACTCAATGTCAAACATCATCTGCAATATTTCAAATATGATCAAGTTCAGTGTTGGTTTAAAAAGATTCAACCCCAGAATATTTCATCGTTCTGTGATCAGCTGAGTGGCATAGCATTAAACCTACTAACCCCACAGCCCACATCAGCAAAACTGAACTATGTGAAAGCAATTTCACAGTGAGTGGCAGATGTGTACAAACTGAATGAAAAGTATTTAAGGGTAAAATGTGTAACTTCTAGTCACTGTGAACCTCCAGAGTGTCAGCAAAATCCATATTCATTGCAACTCATCAGCTCCATACAAAACATATGAGGCACAATAAGGGATGGCACCCTGCCCATGGACAGTCAGCTGGATTAATGTTATAAAAAGAGCAAAAAAGAAGGAAATAACTTAGAAAGTCACATCTGGGTATGATGTGAAATTATTATTCAAGTGTAGGAGAATTCAGGTATGTGTTCCATACTGCCTTACATTGCTATGCTGAGGATCTGCAGATTGGTGCTCTGGCCTGTTTTAGGAAGTTGTTTCAATCACTGGACAATATTTACTGAAGGGATGTGTATTTTAGTGCCTGCTCGTGTAGGTTTATTTTTCATCCTGGAATCAAACATGCAATAGCAATATGCTGTATTCCTGGGAAGAGTGGGACAATACGGCCCTGAAGACTGAGCCATAAATCACAGAATCACAGAAGGATGGAATAGGTTGGGTTGGAAGGGACCTTGAAATCATCTCATTCCACCCCCTGCCATGGGCAGGGACGCCTTCCACTAGCCCAAGTTGCTCCAAGCCCCATCCAGCCTGGCCTTGGACACTTCCAGGGATGAGGCAACCACAGCTCCTATGGTCATCCTGTGCCAGGGCCTTTAATCACAGAATCATAGAATCATCAAGGTTGGAAAAGACCTCTAAAATCATCGAGTTCAAACGTCACCCCAGCACTGCCACTGTCACTCCTAAGCCACTGCACACATCACCCAGCGCCAGACCCAGCTGCCTTCTGGACACCTCCAGGAGAAGTATTTTGGTCCTGTTTAACTGTGCTTTTACTTTGGCACGGTCTTTAACTCTGGAGGTTGTAACCGTGTCTCCAAGGGGATGTGGATTTTGCGCTGACGAGTGACAGTGAGGCAGAGCAGAGCGGGGCACAGAGAGCACCGAGCACAGGCGTGCCGGGGGCCGGAGCCGCCGCAGGGCGCGGGGCAGCCGCGGGTCCCTCCCGGGCGGGGCGGGGCAGGGCCAGGGCCGGGGGCGGTGCCTGCGGAGGAAGCGGCGGGAGCGGCTCGGGCTCGGCGGGACCGCAGCTCACGGAGCCATGGGTGCCTCTGCCTCCGCGGCGCTGGACGACGGAAAGTGCGCCTACATCCGAGGTACGGGGCTAGGGGACCGGCGCAGCGCTGCGCTCCGGGAGCCCCGGGGCTCGGGAAAGCCGCCGGCAGCGCTCCGGGAGCCCCGCGGGTTGCCAGCCGGCGGGACAGCGCGGGTTGGGCTGACTCTCAGCGTCCGATGTAGTTTGGAGCACTTTCTTAAGGGTGATGCTTTAGAAGTTCCCGCTGAGGGAGTGATAAGTAGACGGTGAAACTTGAGAGAGCGTGGAGCGCTGCGGCTGAGTCTGTGTGACAGATCCCGGTTCTCCAGACCCGGCAGCTTCCGAGGCACCGGGCTTTGCCAGTGTGAATCCAACCGGCACCATATGGGCTGATGCTTTACCAAGCCCCTTGGAGGCAGTGGCAGCACTGCTAGGTGCGTACTGAGGTAAACCAGTCTGACTGTGTAAGGACAGCTCTTTATCCCATTGAAATGTTAGGAGAGAGAGAGAGAGAGAACAACAACAAAAAAAGGCTTTAAATTATGTATATTGCTATTAAACTATGAAGGAAAAGAGTGTAATTCTGGCATTTAGGGAGTCTTCTTGTTACTTGAGCAATTCTGTATGAAACACAGCTTACTCTTACCTGTGCTGCTTATCTCTCAGGCAGCAGGTAAAGTATTTGCAAAGTAAATTTTAAGGCTGGAGATTTATAAGTGGGATAAAAGTTTGCATGAGAAAAGGAAGCCCAGTTCTAGCACTTGATGTATGATGCGTGTGGAGCCTGCGAGAGCCCTCTCTGTTGTGGGCTGGGAGATCAAACTCTGTGCTCAGGATTCGGGCCGGAGGGGGACTCTTGGGTGGTGCCCACAGCCCAGCTGGTCCTTGGATTTCTTTGCTTTGGGATTTTTTTGTGGTGCAGAGGGAGTGCAAACACTGAGCCGTTCCTCTATTAGGACTCTTGAAATCACAGTGGGTCTTTCAAGAGATTCCTGAGTTGGGAAGGATGGCCAGTTATTAAATGGCTGTTACCCAAAAAGCAGTCAGCAGAGCTACTGACCTCACACACTGAGATTTTTCGACAGTGTCCTATCAGTATTGTCCTTTTTTCCTACCCCATTGAGGGTGGTTTCAAGTCCCATCAGAGACATGAAGGTGCAGTTCCCATGGATTTCTATTTTTCTTTACATTCATCCCCATGCTGCAGCCAAAGTTGCATTTCCACAGCTCAGCATTTCAAGTTTCTGGTCCCTGAGTTGTGAGCACCTGAAAAGGTTGATGTCTATTTACTGAAAAAAAAAAAAAATTAGGAAATTCAGGGACCTTATTAGTTATGGGGAAATCATGCAGGTCTTTGCCTTGGACATCATCTAGAACTGGGAGCTAATGCTGAAAGGTTGGGAAATCCCTGTGTGTGAAGTAGGGCTGGATGTGTGTGTCTGAGACTTCCCTGCAGCTCACAGAGAGGGTGCCTTGGTCATGCTGAGAGCTCTGCAGCACTCCAGACACAGTCCTTGTTTGCCCATCATGTCTTTGCACAGGCAAGAGCCAGAGGGAAATCACTGTGGAAGAAGGAATTAAAATCCTGTGCTCATCCCCTGGCTCACGTCTGCTGTTTGTGCTGTGAGGATCCCCCACTCTAAGCTCCTGCTTGGAAAAATAATTAATGAGGCACTTCATACCGTGGCTGCCTGTGAATTAGCACTTCCGAGGAGGAAAAAGAATTGTGAAGAGCATCTTAAATGGAAACAGTGTGATGCAGCCAACTCACCAAACCTAGTGCTGATGTTAGGCTGGAGTCTGTGAGATTCAGGCCTTGCCTCTCTGTCTTACACACCTGGGTGTGTCTATTTGCAGAGGAGCTCTGTGATGAGCCCCCTCATTCCAAGAGGGACCATGTGGAAGCACTGAGTTTGTAGCTTGAATAAGCAGTACGTTTTTTAGTTGGCTTTGTGAAGCTTAGTTCAGTTTTTCTGGTGGGATGGTAGCTTTTGGGGTTCTTTTCCTCCACAGGTGATGCAGGGGTGTCCTCAGTAAGAAGGAAAGGGAAAGGCTTGCTTTTTGTCAGCAGGATTGTCAGTCCATAGTGCTGGAATGGGACAGCACTGGTGAGGGAGGGAGATGGGGAGACAGCAAGCCCAAGGAGCCAGCAACACTGTCCAAACTTTGTGCATTTCGGGATGCTCACTCATATTGGTCCAAATACCAGCAGCCTCAAGACAGGAAATCCTGAGTATTACTTCAGGTGAGAGCTTGGTGTAGTTCATAGTTGTTTTCATGATGGTGTAATTTAATTTCTCGTTGCTGTAATGATAATTTAATTTGTCTGAAATTAAATGGGTGGTAAAGCCTTGTAGTTCACTTAGACAACATTTAAGCTAAAGCACAATGTAATGAATGGAAATGAGGGGCTGAGCATTAAAGGCGGTGGATGTCCTGTGCAGGGCAGGAGTTGGACTTGATGATTCTTGTGGGTCTGTTCCAACTCTTGATATTCCACAATTCCATGTTACAGCTTCTGCATCAACACAGGTACAGTTCTACAGGTTTTCTGACTTCCAAAAGTCTGTCTGCTCATGTTGTTTGTGGGATGAGAGAACCAAACGAGGACAAGAATTATGTGAGATGTAAAATTATGTTGAAAATATGCAAACCCAGTCAAACAGGTGCCTCTATAACCCCTCAAGAACCTGCCCTCAGCACAGGCACCGCTGGGTAGAGCCTGGGAGCTGCTTTGCTGTCTGCAGTTCCCTGTGGGTGAATTGGGGTGAGCCTTGTCAGACCAGCTGGAGGAATGAATCCCAGAGAAAACCAGGAAGGCATCCCACGCGGTGTCTCAGTTACTGAATGCCAAGCCTGGGATTTCCACCTAAAACTGCTTCCAGCTCCCATGCTCTTAGGGAGGATGTGGTAGGACTGAACCAGCCAACTTGCAAAGCTGTGTGTGGTTGTACACAGGGCAATACTTGGGCAATATCATGACCTGAAAGTCAGCAAATGTAATTATTGACCTGGTAATGTGCATCCCCTGCAGCAAACAATGCCTAAGAAGAGAATAGATGATACCAATGTGTGATTTCTGGGTGGTCTTCCCAGGGAAATCGAGGTTGTGTTTGAAACTGCAAGGGCAGGGATCTTCATTGTGAAGTTTGAATCAACTGCCTAAACACTTAGTTGGGGATGAAAATGCTTTGCAAAACAATTTCCACACTCAGAAAATCTATGTATGTATTTATATCTCATGAAGTTACATTTTGCAAGCCATCGCAACATCTTTTGTCTTTGTCAAGTAGAAATTAATGAAAATTGGTCGTTGTTGGGGGATGAAATTGTGAATAACACGTCAAGACTTGATATTCCTTACTCCTACCTGAAGGAGATGAATGTCATAGTGAAATAATGGAAAAATGAGTTAGCAGGGACTCCTGTGAGCACTGGGAACAGTTTGTGTCTCTGGGAGAAGGTGTGGGGAGGATATTTAGGGGGAAGTGGGAGAAAGCCAGGCCACAGGCACTGCAGCACTGCTAGTCTGGAAACCATAGCAGTTTCAAAGGTGTCTTCTGTGCTGTGCAGCACAAGCCTGTTTTTCTAACCAGACCTATGGAAAAATAAATTTTTCCACCTATTTAAGATCCATAGGATATTTTAAATACACACACATTGTAAGGAGTAAAATGATTTAAAGCCCTCTGAAAAGAAAATTTTATAGTAATTCCTCTAGGTTTTGGACTGGGGCCTTGAAAAAGACGACTTGTGGCAGAGATAATCTTGCTTTGTGGGGTTTTGGTGGGACTACATGGGGATTATTCAGGATGTGAATGAAACGGATTTTAAAACATGGCAGTAATAATTAAGAGACTGGGAGTTGGTCATGTGAAAAGAGTTTATTAAAAAAATTTGTGCTCTCAGTTTGATGAGGCATGGGCTAAACTTATGATGGGAGTTGTTTGTTGGGTGAATTGTTTAATGATGCTTAAGGAGCGCTACACCCAAGAGGGAGCGGTCCAGGGCGGTGGTGGGGAGTTACGGGCTCGGGCTCGGGGTGCAATCGTGAAATTCAGGAATCAGCTGAATTTAGCTGAATTGCTAAAGCAACTTAGTGGTATGTCCTGTGAGATTGTGCTGGAGGTGTCATCATTACTGATGGCAAAGTGTTGCTTAGTGTCTCTACTAGCAAACAGGAAACAATCAAGGATGAGGATCTCACAGCGGGCAAAGATGGAAATGCCCTTAAAGTCTCGATGATTTTCCATTTCTGCAATCTCAGCAGCAGAAGCAGTAGAGGACCAAGCTCTTCTCTTGTCTTGTGTTGGGATTAATTTTTTTTTAATTTGCAGAAGTGGAAAAATTTCAAGCAGCCAACACCAGTAATTTCAACAGGTGTGTCTCCAAAACAGTTCAGCATATGAAAAATTGAACTTCTCTGAAGGTTGTTTTTTCTTAAGGGTGCTTGGTGTGCTTAACCATATCCTGGCTACCCATTTCTGTAAACTGACATCTGTCCAGAGGATGAGTCTTTGTAGTTATTTCCTTTGGATTTATTTGTTTAAATGCAGTTTCTTCCTTCCCTTCTTTTCCATCTATGTCCTCCCCCAGGCAGGTGGGACCTGAGCCCCAGCTCAGGGCACAGTGGCAGTGCTGTCACCCTTCGGCACCTGGGATGCACCCTGTGGATTTCCTCATTGTTTAGGAAGTTTTTCCAGGCAGACCTTCTGCACGTTGTTCTTTTGAGGTGACAGTGAAAGCTGTTAATAAATGTCTGTAAGAAACTTCTTTCTAGCCATTTGTTTTACTTAGGAATTTCATTGTGGTGTTAATTAAGTCAGGATTTTGCACAACGATCACATGCTGTAGGTGTGTTCCTACAAGATGCAGCATACTTGAAAAAGCAGAGAGACTCCTATTCTGTCCCATTTTAGAGGCTGAAGAGGAGCCTTGTTTACCCTTTACTTGAAAGACAAGATAGGAAATGGGTCATTAGCTTTCCAGGAAGCCAGCTGAATAAATTCCAGCAGTGGTATGGAGATGAGTCCTACCGACTCGGAGGGACAGAACCCGAGCGCCTGATACAGCTCTGGAGTGAAAGTCTCAGCCAGTGTACACAGAGGTGGGAGCAGGAGAGCTGGAGGATGGAAGAATTACTTGGAATTAATTGTGGAAAAGCTGGCCTTTTTTTGGACAGGGACTCAGACTGGATGTTGGATTTTCTGCTTTAAACTGTCACTTATCCTTCTGGTTTTAATTTGGTGTGTGACTGCAAGTACAGCAGGGCTCTCTACAAGTCTGGCTGCACTCCCTGCCTTTGCTCCCAGCCTGTTCCAAGCTGGGTTGTGCCGTGTTCCAGAAGTTCTCTCTTCCATTTTCTGCAGGTGAGCATGGTTGTGGCATCATACAGAGCAGGAGTGTCCCATCCCTGGAAGTGTCCAAGGCCAGGTTGGACAGGGTGTGGAGCAACTTCCTGGCCTAGTGGAAGGTGTCCCTGCTACTGGCAGGGGGTGGAATGAGATGGGCTTTAAGGTCATTCCAACCAAATTCTGTGAGTGTGGGGTCTCTCTGGACTTAACTGCATCTAGTTTGTAGCTCTTAGAGGCTGCTTTTCCTTTTCATCTGGTGAGGTTTATGGTAAAAGCTGATTGGATTTACCTGCAACTCCCAAAATCTAAGGAAGAGGCAGAATGATGTTTTCATTCACAAGCACGTATTAAATTCAGAATTCATGGTAGTGCCATCTAGTCCAATCCAAATACGGATAAATACCCACGGAAGGAAGAAGTGAAGTGCACAGGAAATTCAGATTTCAGTAGGCATGTAAAATTCTATTATATGCAACTTGCAAAGTTTCCAAGTTCTTGAAGATTGTAAGAAGTGAGATTTTTCAAGGAAAATCCTTTTGGCTTTACTTGTTTTCTGAGAAGTTTTAGTGCTCAGAGAGATTGTTGCTTTTGGAGCCAGTGGCAGATTTTCATCCCATAGTTTTGATAAATGGTGCCTGCCTGTGCTGGAAAGGAGAGGCAGCTTCTCTTTGGGTTTTATGGCCTTTAATTCAAGGGGCCAAGTGCTGTTTCTTATGTTTCAACAGAATGCAAGCAAAAGGCATCCAGGGATGTGATTGATGGGAAAGGTATTTGCCACCCATGTGAACAGAATTTACTGTTCTTGGTGACTTTCAGATTCAGCTTTGGGAGACTAAAGCAGGATATACCTTCTCTGTTCAATTTCCATTGCTCAAATAGTCCATTATTAACTTCTCTCAAAAACTCCATGAGCAATTTTTGAAGTTTCCAGTCATGTTATCTTGCAACAGGCATGGTCAAGATTTCCCTAATCAAAGCAGGAGGTGAAATTTTTCAGTTTTCATTCATTAGTTTGTCAGTAGAAGGATTGTCTGTGATCACACCCCATTTACCTTCTGTAAATGGCTTGAGATTTTCCTAAACCCAGAAATCCCAGTTCCCCATTTTGTGTCCCAGAGCTGTGATAGGCTCCATGCCTGTTCAGCAGGATCATCTCAAGCCTTTACACCACAGCAACCTACATACAAGAACTACCCTTAAAGATGGTGTGCTGCATCACTGGGCCTGAAAAACAAAAGGTGGCTTTTTTCTGGTCTTTTTTTGGGTAATGTGAGGGAAGGGAAACCACAGCATTGTAGGGGAAGACACGTGGCATTTTTTATGCTTTTCTTGTCACTTGTAGAAGAAACTACATACAATGTTGAATCAGGCACAGGGATCAATGGAAAGAATATTTCAATAGAAGAAGTGAGAAACAGGCTCATCCTTGCCCCAGTATCTGTAATTGAGAGACACACTGTAAGTGTGCTGTGCCTTTGTACTTAATGTTTCCCAAAATCTTGAAGACTGGAAGTTCTTAAATTAGTGCAGCTTGGCCACAAATTGTAAGACAGTCTTTGCATCTGATAGACATTTTATTGGTATCAAAGGGAGAAAAGCCAGCTCTGAGATAATGAAAGCAGCTTTGCTGCTGGTGCCTTTGGGCAGTGGCAGCTGCAGAGCCAGTGTCTAGGTGGGGAAGAATGATATTCATAAGGAATGTGCTTTTAAAGTACAGCTTTTTCCTTTGCATGGAATAGCCATGCTGTTCTCTTCACACTTAGAGAACAATTAAAAGTGGTTTCAAGTTTTTGAACATACTTGCAAGCATTTTACTTGCTTTTGCAGTTAAAGGACAGTGATGAAACGAGGCGAACTCTTATATCAAAGCAAGATTAAAGCTTGTGCAAATAGCTCAAACTTCTGTGAAGAAAGGATTCACCTGCCTGGGTCTCCTAAAATCTTTATCCTGTGTCTTTCTAGTAGTCTTACGTATATTAAAAAAAGTTTGCTGCTGATTCTACACTGAAGCTTATCTTGATATGTATAAACTAAGATTTTAGTGACTTTGTTTCTCTAGGTATTTAATTAAGTGCTAAATCTTGAATTCATAAGCCTTTCATTTTCATGCTTCTGTGATATTTGTTCATCGGTCCGGCCAAGTAGTTGCTCTTACACTTTGGGTAGTACAGAAGCTTGACGCCAAAATATTTAGGTCATTGTAGTACTACCAAAGTTGTTACTTAGTTATTGCATCTTTTTTTATTGCACGTTTTTTAAAGCTAGGGACTTGTCTTAGCTACAGTGCAGGAAGCAGAAAACAAAAGTGAGGCTGACTCTTGGGCTCTTCTGAATACATGAGTAAGAGGTTAAAAGCAGTATAGTTTTCAAAAGTATGTAGATAATTTTTGTATGGTTGATACTCTTTTAGGAAACTAAGTGAGATCAGGAGTAGTTATTTTCTAACTAAATTTTCTAAGCTGAAACTAGTGATTCAAATGACCTTTTGGGTGCTGTTTGTGATGAGATGGGTCCTAAGCCTGTAGTTGTGCCATGCCCTGCACCCCATGGCTCCCGAGGAGCGGGCAGTGCCGCAGGGACGCCACCCATGTTGTGCACGACACTGTCAGTGCTTTTGTGCGCTCCCTGTTGGGTGCCCCGCGTCTCCCGGGTGGTTTTTGGGGTGTGAAGAGGGGAGGCACTGCTGCAGCTGTCGGAGCGCGGCCGCGGCGCTGGGTGGGTGCTGCTGCAGGTGCTTGGTCACACTGCGGGGCTCTGAGGGGCCTGAGGGGCCGCAGCTGTGCCACCCTTGGGTCAGAGCAGTGTGTGCTGCTGTGGGACCGCCTCAAGCCAAGCTGCTCCAGGGCTGGCACAGCTGCAGCCACGGGCTGCAGCAACTCCACTCCTCGGTGGAAAAGAGCAGCAGGTTTTTGGATTGCTGCCCACTTCCTGTACCTTCCCACGAGCGAGCCATGATCTGTCCTCCAGAAGGAATTCGGCTTTAGAGCTTTTTGCAAAGTGAGTGGGTCAGCTCATCTCCAGGTTGGGCTTTTTACATGTCACTGCTTAAAGAGTGAGCATGGAGCATGCTCCTGTTAGCGGTTCCTGCCGAGAAAAGCGGCCCGTGGCTGTGCCTGGCAGTTTGTGGGCTCTCCCCGACACCACCAGCACCAGTGATGCCTTTTCAAACCACAGAGAGCTTGTAAGGAGATCTTTGGTAATGCTGTAAGACAGTCTGTTCATAGCTCCCCTAAATGCTGGTGTTTTCCCAGGTTCATTCCGTGTTGTGCTTCTAGGGTTAGGGCACGCTTTGGGTGTGGCTCTCATGCATTGCAACAGGTAATCTGCAGAAAAGGTCATTTACACCTCAGTTCCACGTGGGCTGCCGTTGGGCAGGCATGTTGGTCCTCACAAGGAGTGTGGCACAGACATCATAAGGTAATCCTTGTTCCTGGTTCTTTACTGTGTAAGCAGGCAAAGCTAAAGCAGAGGTCCAGGGAAGTGAAGACACAGGAGCTCGGAGCAGGGGCAGCCCCTGCGGCAGCTCCAGCTGCATCCTGCTGATGGATCCCAGCAGGCAGAGTCAACGACTGACACACGTGCTGGGGACCAGCTGGACGCTTAAGCACCCAGGATCATGGAATCATAGAATCATGGAATGGTTTGGGTGGGAAGGGACTTTAAAACCCATCTCCTTCATCCCCTGCTATGGGCAGGGACACCTTCCAGTATCCCAGGTTGCTCCAAGCCCTGTTCAGCCTGGCCTTGAACACTTCCAGGGATCCAGAGACAGCCACAACTTCTCTGGGCCACCTGTGTCAGGGCCTCACCACCCTCACAGAGAACAATTTCTTCCCAATATCACATCTAGCCCTGCCCTCTGGCAGTTTAAAACCACTCCTCCTTGTCCTGTCACTATCTGCCCTGTCCTTCATTTTTTATAAGCCCCCTTAAAAGTTCTGAAGGGCTTCAAAAAGCTCTCCCTGAAGCCTTCTCTTCTCCAGTATGAACAATCCCAGCTCTCTCAGCCTGTCACTAAATGCTTTCATATCCAACCTTAGAAAAAAATACCTACAGCTTCTGTATGTTACAAAATCATCCGGGGTTTCCCCTGGAGGTTTATGTTCCGTGTGAAGGGAGCTGCAGGTTTTGCAGGGCTCGGAGACCTCTTCTAGCCATGCATATCAGATCCCTGCTCACTTCCTGGGATGGCCCATTTACTACTGATTTTTGGTTCATTGTGCTTGGGACCTCAGCTAAAAAAATCACCCTCATGTGCTGTATCTGGAAATTTGCTGCCTGCCAAAGAGCTTTTCCTTGCTCTTTTTGGAGGTACACTTCAAATTTGCTTCTTCAAATTTACAGAAGATGCCAGCACCATCGTGCCACTCAGCATCCGTCTCGCTCAGCCTCTCTCATCTCCTGTCTCAGGAAGGCATTTCTGAAGCTTTACGTGGTATTTCCCTTCCTCTGCATGAAACCACAGTTGCTGTTTGTGCTGTGATTCTCTGCAGGGCATTGTTGTGACGTTGGTAACTGAAGACACAATCCTTGGAGCAGGATTGGGGATGTTAAATGCCTTGGGTGAATGTCATCTAAAGACCAGCTTGATTTTATTGAGCATGATACAGAGGATCTTTATGTATTTTCACTTGATATTCCAATACTGCCGTGATCACACTAGAGGAAGGGCAAGTTTTCATCATCCCCAGGCAAAGATTTAATGGCGAGGTCTGTGCAAAAGAAAGGAAAAAAAGGCTTTTTTGCTCTTTAAGAGTATTCTGTAAAGTAATATCACTGTGATTTAGTCTGCCAGACACTTTCCAGTGTTTGCAGTTGCAGATGAGGCTTTGCCAGCCCTCAGCTGTCCACACTGAAGTTTCCATGCTGAGCATCTGCCCCAAATTGCCATTTTGAGAAAACTGCAGCTAAAATGGATAAGGGTTTTGGGGTTATGGGGTTTTCTGGGGTTGTTTGTTTGTTTTGGGTTTTTGTTTTGGTTTTTTTTTTTTGGTGGTTGGTTGGGTTTTTTTTGTGAATTAAGCTAAAGAAAACATGTTTTCCTCTCTTTGGATGTTCTTTTGAGCAGCTCAGGCATGTCCTGC
Organism: Coloeus monedula; assembly: GCF_965178545.1. Lineage (NCBI taxonomy): Eukaryota > Metazoa > Chordata > Aves > Passeriformes > Corvidae > Coloeus > Coloeus monedula. Next base: position 4,590,829 of record NC_138789.1, read on the forward strand.
AGGGAAGGGAAGGGTTTGGGGGCCATAGGGGTGGAATAAGGGAAACTGGAGGTGAGTGGGAAAGGAAGGTTTCCGACCACTACCCATGTTCACCTGCTGGACTAAACCCTGTTGTTTCCATGTTTGCCCTCTGTGAAAAAGCTAGAAAAAGCTGCAAAGCCCACAGCTAGCAGCAGCTGTTCACCCATGTGGGCAAAGCAAACACAACTTTGTACCTTATAGGCTTAAGTGTGAGTGGAAAAGCTCTGTGGATCTGAAGCCCTGAACGCATCGCTGGTGCTTGACGAAGGCCAGGGTGCAAAGGCTTATCTTTGGTATATTTTTCTACTGCTTAGTTCAGTAGGAAGCCCCAGATTCGTTGTTTGGGTTTTTTCTTTCCTTCTGAGATTTCCTGTACACCTGCCAAGCTACAAAGTGCCATGCAGGCATTGCTCAGCTGATCTTCCTGCTGAGATCCTGTGCTGCTGTTCGATTTCATGCATGAGGAGTTATGGCTGTTAATTTGGGGCTTGACAAACCTGGTGCTTAATTTTTTTGGGAACCGATGATTTTGATGCTCTCCCCAAACTTCCAGCCAGGTTCTGCCTGTGCTCAGGCACTTAGCACTTCTCTAAATCAGGAAAAGAAGGTGACAGAAGCCATGTGGGAGCTTCTCCTATAAGTGACACGTTTCATCCAGCTTTACATTCTGTAGTAGTCATAGATCTGGTTCTCTGGGGTGGTATTTACCTGCTTTTAAATATAAATCAAGTTCCTGCTATTTCCAGCTCACTATGCCACAAACTTTCAGAGCTCTGCAATGAATGGGGCAGGTACCATATGAGGTTGATTAGAAGATGGTATTTTTAGGTGTGATTGTGAAGGAAAGTAATTTTAACTACTGCTGCTTGTGCTCCATCAGTCTTTGTTCTGAGCCCAGAAGTAGCAGCAGAACTACTGACACGAGGAGTGTGTGAGGTGAGTGATGGTTTGTGAGCGTGGCTGAGGGGCGGATGTCAGGGCTGCATCTGATGTGTCTGCAAGGTCCTCCAGATTGTCAGCTGATCAAAGCTGATGGTGGCTTTTATGGTGCTTTTGGAGGAGAAAAGCTCAGTCAAAGAATGGCTTGGATTGAAAGGGATCCTTAAAACTCATCAGTTCCACCCACTGCCATGGGCAGGGACACCTTCCACTATCCAAGGTTGCTCCAAGCTCTGTCCAACCTGGCCTTGGACACTTCCTCTGGAACAAAGCTGTCCTTTTGACACGACAAGAGGAAATGGCCTCAAGCTGTGCCAGGGGAGATTCAGGTTTAGCATCATGGAAAGGGTGGTCAGGCATTGTCAGGCGCTGCCCAGGGAGGTTTTGAATCTCCATCCCTGGAGGTATCCAAGGAAGGCCTGGACGTGGCACTCAGTGCTCTGGGCTGGAGACAAGGTGGGCATCAGGCACAGCTTGGACTCAGTGATCTGGGAGGGTTTTCCAACCTGAATGATTCTAGTATTCCATGTTTCCATGATGTCCTACGAAACCCAAGGGAAGCAGTGGGGGGGAAGAGTGCCCAAAACAAAATTGAGGCTATATTTGGTGTGACACACACCCGAGATCTGCGACAAAAGAAGCTTCTGGGGAAGACTTTGAAGACTGGGCTTGGTGTGTTCATGGTGATCCCTTAGGAGCTGTGGCCACGTAGTGATGACATCAAAAACTGAGGCAGCACTGGGCTTGTTTGAGGAAGAAGCTGAGTTCCGAGTGAATGAAGGAGGAAGGCTCCATCTGAACTCAGCACCAACTTCCCTTACAACTGGAAAAAATACGAAGAGGCTCAGCACATCCCGTACCAGAATGGGGGTGACTAAAGCTGATACCACACCAGGAGACAAAGGAGTTGCCAGCATAAACAAATGTCCCACACCAGTGTGTTGCTAAGAATGTAAAATACTACATGGTAATTTTGAGCAAGAGCTTGTGGTTTGTTAGTTACTCATCTCTTGCTACATGGCTTTTCCTTCGTGTGCCTTAAATACTCAGGCAGCAGGAAGTGTGGTCAACTGAAAAGTTGCTGTGCTCTTTCCATAGCACTTGGCATTGGCAGGTGTTACTTTTGTGGCCAGAAACCGAATTCACGCTTGCCTTGGTGGGTGCTCCTAAACCTGGATCTCACAGGGTGTTGGGGCTGAGCAGTGGAGGGAAGCACTGGCTGGATTTGATTGTTACCATCTGCAAAATCCAGCCTCCCTGACAGCTGAGTGTCTGGAGTTCTGCTGTTGGAAGGGACGAGGGGCTGCCCCAAAACTCAGGCTGAGTTTGGGGATGCTGCACAGTATTGAGTTTCTGTGGCCGTTGTGTTCGGTCGCCTTGGCTGAATTGGTGCCAGGGGTGTGAGTGTGCACAGCCTTGGGAGGATGTGAGAGCTGTGTCTCAGATGGGGCCCATCTCTCTGTTCAGAGATTTAACTCTGCTTGGATGAGGAGAATGGAGACATCTGTAAAAAGTAACAGTCCCCCTTCCTTCCAGAATAAGGCTATGAGATTTCCAGCTGTTGGCTAAGACAGGTTTTCCTGTTGAAATAGCTTTTGTCTGAAGTAAGTCTAAAACAATATGGTTATAGTAACTGAAAATATTTCTTTGTCAATTCCAGTTGTAAATCCAAATGTTTTGATTCATTGTTACTTCTTGTAGCAGCTGTTTGATTCAGAAAGTCTTATGAAATCTTCCAGTGAAGTGCATGCTGCTGGTAAAACACAGTTTTGCTTATATTCTGTATTTTCTTTACCATATTGTGTGACTAATTTTCTTTTATCTTCACAGTGAAGTCTCATAATTCCAGAACACACTCTTGCTTTCCTTCAGAAGTCCCATCGTCCTGAATAATGCAAAGACAAGCCCATAACATTAATTCATGGGGCTCTTGTTTGCAACCACAATAAAATGGACTATGCCGTATATCTGTCAGCTGACGCCATCCTATATTCATAAAATATGCTTGGGATCTTTTTTTAGCTCTGCAGAGTTTAAAGATGAGCTTATTAGGCATCTCTCTGATGTGTAATTATTCTGGGCTGAATAATGTTAATCAGAATATATGCAACTTATATACAGTAGACAAGCAGAGAAGAGTGTATGTTCAAAAAATGAGTTTGCCAGAGCAGATTTGCAAAAAAAACTGGATCTAATGCACTTAAGAGATTTCTATTTTCATTTAAATACCTTTTTTAAAAAACCAAGCCATGTTTGCTGGCTCAGGAAACAGTTTTACTTCTGTATCGTGGGTATGTCTTGAACACATTTCTGTGTTTTCTTTCCGTTTCAAGATACGGTATTTTACAAATCCAAGGAACCCTTGGAGATTAAGAGTTTAAAAAGCATGTCAGGGTATCTGCTCAGTCTGGAAACCAGGGCTGCATGATCTCCTCTAACTTTGTTGGTGTTGCTCTGTACTAGTCATTCTTGAATGAGATAAGATCTGATGCTTTCGTGTTTCTCTCAGCAGGTTCTTCTTAAGCACACTAAACAGATATTTTTAATACACTCAAAAATTGTAATTTTTAGAACGTCACTTGGCATTTAGAGCTTCAGCTTGGCTTCAGTGGTGCTGAGCATCCACCTAGCGCTGGTGGTTGGTACCAGTTGTTCTGGAAACAGGAGGAGTTGCCTCACATTGGTGGCAGCAAAAGTAATTTTGAAAAATGCCTTTGAATTTTCAATGTGTGTATCTTCTTAGGGCCAGAGGTGCTTCTAAAGGGGAAATAATTACAATAAAAGGACCTGACCTCATTACTTGTTCAGAAGGGGTTGTAAGAAGACTGTCATCTCCTGGGCTATGAATTTGTGGCTGTTGGCTAAGGCACATATCCCTCAGAGGGAACTGCCTGCAAGCACGATTGGAAACCAGGATGTTAAATCTGAGGCCTGTGTTTTGTTGTCCTGACCTCGGCATTTCTGAGACTTGCAGAGAAAAAGTCCTGACTCCATTTAAGCCCAAACCTTTGGAGCCAGAAGGTTCAGCCTGACTGGCTTGTTTTTGAAGGTTTGGTGTACTTTTGCTAGTAAAGCTCAGAGTAGAGCAGAGATCATAAGATGCATTTTTTTCAACACTGTCTATGATTTTATTCACTGGAAATTATAAAAACCCCATGAATCATATTGGTGGGTTTTGTGAACACACTTTTCCAGAATTCCTGGCTCGTTCTTGTCTATCACCCTTTTCACTGCTCTGCTTTTTCCTTAATCAAGAGCCTGCCTGTTTGCGTGAAGCTGCTGGGTTCATGCAAAACCTGTGGTGAAACAGTTGGTGAAACGGTTGGCTCAGAGATGCTTGAAAGGGCAAATAGCAGAGAAACAGTGTCTCAGGGTAGCGAAAAGTTCTGCTGTTGCATGAGTAGCACACAGCCTGAGCAGCATGTTGTTGGAAGGGATGATTGATTGTATAGTAAAAGTGTTTGGGAGTAGTAATAAGGGGTAGAAAAGTCTCTGAAAGGTTGTTGTGGATTCAGGAGCTCTTGAGGGTGTTTTGAAGCCACACCAGATGCTGTTAAGTGGGAAAATATTTCATAGAATTCAGGGCTCATCTTTCATCTCATCAGGCTGGTGAAGTCCCATCAGCTCAAATGAAGATTGAACATGGGTTTATGTGTTTTTCCCTGTATTTGTTTCTCAGAAAGCCACAGCTGCCTTTAAGCCACCCTTGAAAAATGCAAACATGGCTTGAAATGTAGCTCTAGTGAGGAAATGCAGGCAGCCTTTGGAGGAATTCAGGTTTGGATGAGACTCAAAATGAGCATTGTTAGACAGGGGCTAAATATGTTTAGTCACACTACTAGTGATTACTTCTGCATTCACAAAGTGAAAATGTGATCTGACATACATAAATTTGCCAGATAAAACCCTTATCATGCAGCTCTTGCACATTGCATTCTTAGGGCTGCTTTTTTCTTGATGCCCTGTATGAAGCATTTTGCAAAACACAGAAAGATGAAGAATTTAAGTTTTGATACAGACAAGTCAAAGATACTCTTCTCTAGCAAGAGAGAATGTATCAGCATCCACAGTGGCAGGAGCTCAGACTGTATTGATGGGGAGAATTTCATAGAGACCTTTGATGGAAGAGCTGAGACTTCCAAAACTGGAGCTCCATAACCAGTCATACAAAGGCAAGAGTGATGAAAGCAAACTGTTAAATGCACTGACTGAAGCATTGCCACCATGCATGTAAAGCCAAGCCTTGAACGTCTGCTGGCTAGGTGTAGCCACAGATCCTGGTGTACAGGCAGAGCCTTTTGGTGTGTCTGTACATGGAGGGCCATGAAGGCCTTGAGAGGCGCAGGGTCACTGTGAGCCAGCAGGAGAGTTCTCACCGACCCATTTCCCAATAAATTCTCAGGAACAAATTTCCTCTTCTTAATAATAACCTGCCCAGCTGCCTTTCTGAGCCCAGACCTCACGTGGTCCCACTGTACAAACACAGCACAGGGAGAACGTGGTTTGGATTTGGTTTTTTCCTTTCAAGTCATGTAGTCACAAGCCCTTTTGAACGTGAAAGATAAATGGAGAGGAAATGAGGCAACTTATCTCCTTTTTTTTTTTCAAGAAGGAAGGAGCTTTGAAACATTGGGGCGGAAGAGCCGAGCGGCCAAGGAGCCTCAAGCACAGGTTTAGTGAGAGGGACAATAGCTGAGTGGAGCTTCTTCCCAGGAAGTCCTCTTAGAAATGGAGAAAACAAACACCAGTCGTAACCACTGTCTTCTCAGTGATGCTTTCATGAGTGCTTGAGGAAATGAAAGTGGTCCAGGAGGAAGAAGAATAATGCACAGCACTTGGCATACCAGGTGGCTGGATGGAACCCCTCTGAGCTGACTGCACTGAATAAAAGTGGACTTTGGCGAAACCAGCCCCATGGAGGAAACAAGGCAACTCGGACCTGCAGAGCTGTGTGTCACCACATTCCTGTCACAGCAAGTGACGCCGTGGCTCTGCCTGTCTGGGAGCTGCAGTCAGACACTCAGTGGGGGTCCGGCCTTTCTCTGAGTTATGGTTAAAAATAGCATCCTGAAAAAGAAAATAAATACTTTTGAACAGTGTGCTGGGACAAAGAGGCCTTAAACCCTCACATTTTCACAGGAGAGACTGTAAGAGGAATCTTCCTTTGTGTGTGTCCTCTGTGGCATTTACATCAAGTTCTTTCTGAACACAGTACTTTGTTTTCCCTTTTTCCTTAAATTCCCCTAATTTATGCCCTTGTGACCTGGGAGTATTTCTACCTCTGGTGATGTGGGTTGCTGGCACTGGTAGTTTGTAGGAACAGCAAACCTGGGGAATGTAAAGGTAGTCCTTCATCTTTGATACTGCTGCAGCTGCAGAAAGTTAGGGGTTGTTTGGAATTTTACTTGACCTCTTTTCAGGATAAAATTTTGGGAATTACTCTCGATTTGCTAGCAGAAGGTGTATTTTTATTAGTTAGGTCCCAGGTTTAATTTAGAAGGAATCAAAGGCATGAACTCTGCCAAGTAAGGAATGATTAGTAAAGTTTAATGGGTCCTTTTAGCTTTGCCAAAGAAAAACTCCAAAATGTTTAGATCACTAAATTTAGTTTAGATTTAGTTTTGATTTCCCGGTTTGGAAATACTGGTATCTTGATTACGGCCTTGTTCAGCTTTGAATGGGAGAAAAGAGGGAAAAGGAGGCCACTGGCACATCTCCCATGTTGAGAAGCCCCAGGCAGCCAGAGGGCCATCTCCCATCTTCTGTTTGTCTTTTCCCATTTGTTTTGTTTTCATTTGCCTCATTTTCTCTGCTTCTTCCCTTGGATTGTCCCTGGACCAGGTTTAGCAGGGGATTTTGGAATTGTTTCGTCAGTTTCACGAGGGAAGAGGCCAATTCTGTTCCTTTTGCACCTATTTCACAGCTGGAAAAGAGCAAAAGGCTGTGACCTATCCTGAAGTGGGACTTTGGGGCAGCAGCAGGAGGAGAATCAGAATAATGTGTGAGCAGGAGAACCCAGACCAAGACTGAGGAGTGAGAGGAGATGTGGTCAAAGTCTCCCTTTCCATCTGCATCAGTGCATCATCCTCCCTTCGTGCCAACCCTTTCTTGAAGGAGCCTGCGTCAGGGGGCTGATGCTGTGGTACCACTTTCCAGTGTTTCTGCACTAATCTGAATTATAAAGCTGATCTGTTGCATCACAGAGCTGTAGTTTCTCTTCCCTGTCTGTAATAAGCACAGAAAAAACTGTCTTACACAGGGTTGGGTGAGCAGCTTTATGTAATAATTACACACTTGTCTTGTAAACTCTGTACCTTAATTGATGCTTTTTAGCAGCTGTGTGAAGAAACCTTTCCCACAGGATGAGGCGCCAACACTTCCGCCTGTCTCTCCTGCAGAGTGAGAAGTCCAGTGAACAGTGTGGGTTTCCTGAGGGACATGACCATCCACGGAGAGGTAGAGAAGGGTTTGTTTGTGAAAGGGGAGACCTTCAATTGCCTGCGTATAGACTCTTTTAATGCTTGGCAGTATTCCTTACAAAGTGTGAATGCAATCCTTTTTTTAAATCAATTTATTTCTAAAGAAATTTAGCAAATATTTTTAGAGCTGTTATGTTATTTTTCTGAACATGAGTACAGAGTACCACCAAGGAGAGTTTGTCCAGTTTGTCCTAGCTAAGGCTTTGAAGGATTAACCACAGTGTAGTGCTGTGTTTTTGTCTTGTGGGTTGTGTCAGCCTTGAACAATTCCTGCTGTAGCATCTGCATGGCCAGCAAGGTCCATGTGACACAGAAAGTGATCACATTGTATCACCCTGCTGTGTAACAACAAAATATATTCTATATTAAAGAGATTTTATAAGCTTCACTTGAACTTCTAAGTTTTATAAAGTAAGTTTCCCATCCTCTGCCCAATGTTTTGCTCTGACAACAATTACATATTCCTGCAGTCATATTCTAGTATTATGACATGAAACTAGTGAGAGCCTGAACAAATGACTAAATGTGCACTGCAAGGGAAAAATTTTTCCATTTTTGTTGTTCAAGCTTGATGTAAAGTGGGAGGTAGGGTAAAAAAATTTTTTGGAATGTGAATTTTACATACTCCTCTTCCTGTATTACAAAGTTTTATTAGAAGCTTAATATTATATAAATATTTTTTGTCCTTTTTAAAATAGGAGGAAGAGTAATAAAATCAATTACTGATTTTCACAAAGAGTTGGCTCTTTGTCCCCCTCAAAATGCCCTTTCACAGTTGCTGCCCTACAGAGGATCAAGGCAAGGAGGTGTTGGCACAAGCAAAACAAAACAGGTGAAATTGGAAGGTGACTCCCAACTGGCACAACTGTGACATGGGTATGGCCTTGGGCTTCAAAAATCAGAATGCTGCTTGTTGTTTGGGTTAAAATCCATGTATTTACCCAGGTGGTGTTGTGGGGTTCAGAATGGCAAGAAGGGGCTCTGAGGCTGAAATTATTTCCTGTGATAAAATCAAGCGCATGGTTGTGTTGGGAGTAAACGTCCTTAAAATAAGTTAAAGTAAACGTCCTTGCTTTGAGACCTCTGTTTAGTTTAGAGATTAGTCTTGGTTTTACCTTTCTTGTACATAGGCTTAGCTAAAAATTCTTTGCAAGTCGTGATATTTACTCATTTTCATTGTATACAGGAGCCAAAAGAGAAGCAAACACCTTAGAATTGATGAGGAAAATTGCAAGAAAAGAGGTTCCAATGTTACTGTTACTCTCATTTTGTTACTCCATTTTGTGGGGTTTGTGTGTTTGTTGAAGAGAAATGGAATAATGTAGCCTTCTGCTACTGTGCTTAAAAAGTGATGCCTTTGTGGGAAATAAGGTACTCTGAGGAGTCCGTCTGGGCTGGCAGTGAAACGAGTTGGATTGGTGAGGGAATAAAGGGAGTTTAGGGTAAGGAAACCTCAGCATAAATGAAGCCCCTCATGGCAAGATGTGTGTGTACTCACAGCTTTGGCCAATGTCATGTACTCCCTGGAGTAATTTTGTGATGGAGCCATGTAGTGTGGCATAATTTGGCAAAGTAATTAAGAAAAAAGAAATTAATAAAAATATCTCCCAGATCTGTAAGAGCACATGCCAAGCACTGCATGGAAATAATCTTTTGAATGTGTATGTATCTGTAAAAATATAAATATATGTATATATATCCAGAAAAAAGCTTCAACTAATGTCATGAAGATGGTTATTTCTGTTATCTGTATCTCTGTGTCTTTTTGTTATTTTGTCTTGTGGATGGTTGGGCGGTGAGGTAACTGTCACCCGAAAGGGAGGGAAGGGGGAATACATCATCCTGATTTAAAGGGTGATGCAGCACTGGCTTACATTTTTGGAAAGCTGTTTAAATGTTCCCAAGAAACGTTTTTGTGTGACCTCCTGTGACATGTAATGTGGTGCTGAGATCTGGATTGGAGAAAGCTGCTCAAGACATGCCTGGTGTCTGTGTCCCCTGGAGTGGCTCAACTTGTGGCTCAGGGAGTTGGAAAAAACCCCCAAAACTTGAAAACCATTGACCTTCACCAAATTTATTTACCACAGATCATAGTTTAGTTTCATGTGACATTCCCCCCCCTCCCTCCCCCCCCCAGGAATTAGATTGGGTTCATTTGGTTATTAAATCCCAAGTCCTTCTGGTGCTGTTAAAGAAGCTTATAAATAAAGTATTGTCAGACCTTGTTCTAGTGAATCTGACCATGAGTAATTGTTTCTAGACAGAGCGTTGCTGCTTGTAACCCCATTACCAAGAAAGGACAGATTTCAGCAGCCTTTGAGATAAGCTTATCTGACACAGTGTTAATCAAACCCTTGGCTTTTTTCAGCCTGATTAACCACAAGCACTGGCCTTTATGTAATTCATGATTATTAGGATTTTTTAACCTGACAGAAGTGCAAAGGCGACTTGTGAAATTTTCCTTCTCCCATAAATAAAGATTGGGCAGTGGGAGCAGGGGAAGGAAAAGCCAGCTGTAGGAGTGAGTCTAAGCTTGACCCAAGAGCCACTTTGTGTTTGTGCAGGATCTGTGCTCTGAATTTGTTCTTCATTTTTAATAATCAGAAGCATTCAAAATTAACTTAAACCAGCAAGCTCCGTAGTTAGATCACAAGCTGCTCTTCAGAATTAACTTGAACCAGCAAGCTCTGTAGTTAGATCACAAGCTACTCTTCACAAAACAGGTGGTTTTTTATGGAGTGCACGATGTCTCACTCAGCTCAATCTGCTCCCTCTGAATACGAGATGCTCCTGAAGCTGCCTGGGTACAACATAAGTATGTAAACCTATGGAAATCTATGGGATAATTGTCCATCTCAGTATAAAATTCAGGCTCGTGTAGAGTACTTGAGGAAGAGCAAACTATAGGGGTAAAATTGTAGAAAGGGAGATCTGCAAGGCTGGAATGGAGCCTGTTATTTTTGGCACCTCCTTTGCCACGGGTCACGTCTACATGAACTTACAAATGTGTTTATCTTGACACATGTGAAACAGAAGCTTCGCTTCTGGTGGAGCACACATTTCACACCCACGGTCTCAGCTGCCAAACTTGAAAAAAAATCTGATTTTTTCACAAGACAGCACCAGATTTTTCCTATAGAGAAGATGGACTAAGCACCTGAGGAGTGCTTATATGCTGAGACTTGAGGAGAGGCTGATCCGGGGTGTGATGGGTGTTATCCACTCCTCTGCACTGAGTTTTGGGTGAATAACAGGGATTTTGCCAGCATGGCAAACAGGTGATTTGAGGGTGTGTGCACACCACTGGGGTTACAGAATTGTAAGTTTTTATTGAGAGCAGTCTCCATTCATACAAACCAAGGCTGGGATAAATAATTGGTTTCAGTATTTTACCAGGTGCAAGCCACATGTTCCTGCATGGGAAAGAGGGGTGGCTCCACCAGAGCTGCTGGGTTTGACTGAGTGCAAACAAACCTGTGAGAGGTGATCCAGCCAAATCAGAACCTGGGATTTGTGTCTGCCATCCCTTTTTGCCATAACAGGTACTAAGTCATGGCTCAGAATAATTGAAATACTATTTCTACAAATAAAGATCAAACTGAGTTCTGCTTTCAACAACAGAGAGAGTAGTTTACATTGCCTTCCTGGATAAAGCCTGGGGGCGCTTGGACTTAAACACTTCCCGGGTGGTATTGTAAGTACTGCACAAGGAAGAAGACTGTAGGAAAGAGGGAACCACTTGTAAATCCCACTACACTGTCACATGTCCCAGAGCACTGGAAGGTGGTGGGCACTGTCAGGATATGCCAGCCAGAATCACTCTTACGGGTTTTCTGGTTACCAGATGCATTTAACAACTGATAATGGTGTTTGCCGTGAACGGGTTATCTGATGAGGAGCAGTTTTTATGGTGAGTGGCTGCTTCCCTCTCTTCCTGTCGAGCATCCAGCCCATTTCAGAGCTGACAGTACTGACATCCAGCTTTCAGGGCTTAGGTAGAGCATCTGCAATTTCAGATGTTTACCTCAATCAGAGTTATCTTTTTCTTGGATTTGGGATGAAGTTGGCCCAGGAGCTGAACACTGGAATTATTTTGTTAACTCATTTTGCTGCTACCTTGATGGGCTATGAAAATAAGACTGTGTTGATGGATGGATGGATGGGTGGACGGACGGATGGACAGTAGTAATTGTAAAGCTCAATTTGCATTAGGGCACACAGTATATATAGTTTATCTGGTTTCTAGTTTATCATTTAATAGCATGTCCCCAGTTGTGAGTTACATCCTGGCTTGTGAGGCACTGTGTGCGTATGATCAGCCGAACATTTTAGATTGTCTTCTGACAGCTTTGCTCATGGCCTGGTAGAGGAAATAAGACAAAGTAATTTGTTCCTGTTCTGTCTCACTGCTTTACTTCATTGAAATGCAGGGTGTACTGACATTCAGCACACACAGTGCTTATTTCTTTTAGGTTTTGTATTGTCCAGGATTTGTTTTAATACAGCAAATCATCTACTACTTTTATGTTCAAGTCCCCTGGGGCTTAAATGGTGTAGAAGATACATCAGCCCCCAGACTTTCAAAGAGATTCATATCACTGATCGTGATATATTTGGAAAACCCTTTCCAAAAGGTGCTGAGTGCAGGCAATTGTGCTGTGAAGAGGAAAGATTGTGAATATTTTGCTACTCTTGGAAGGGTCATCTTACTGCCAAACACCAGTATTTAAGTGAAATAGCTTTTATGGCGAATCCTTCCCTCTTTCCATTCTTAACTTCCAAATGGCTGAAGTTCTGGGAGTGTGAGCAATCCCTCTCTTGTATGCCAGCCAAGAAGTTACAGCTTCTGACCTTTTTTCCCAAGTTTTCCTGATCTGCGCCTGGACTGGCCACGTGGCAACATGTTGAGAGCAGGGAGGTGTGGCAGTGCGAGCTAGATAGGCTGCACTGGGAGCCAGTGGCTGGACCAGCAGGAATTCATTCCTGGGAGAACTTGCTGAACAGTGCCCTTGTTTGAAAAAGGTGTATGTCAGTTACTTCAATAAAAGCAGTGAAACCCACACTATAAATTTGGGTATTTGAGGCCATTCTGTGGGCCCAATGACTTGGAGTTATATACAAGCGTCCAACATGGGCAACACAATTAAGAAGGTCAAAGGCAGTGGAAAAGCAAGGAAAAAAAAAATCTGGGGATGATTACTGATTTCCAGGGGGGCAACAGGTATATGTTTCTTGTTTCTCAGTGCAGTGACGTTTGTTTTTAGTCTTAAAAGAGGTATCATAACTCATGCTAAAGTTTTGTGGTCATGTGCAAGGGCAGTTCTGCAGAGGGAAGGTGCATCATGAAGCATTAGCGAAGTTTATTCTGGAGCAGGATCTAAACCCTCAGCCAAGGAGGAACAGACCCTTGCCATGTTAATCTGACAGAAATCCTTCCACCTCCATCACAGTTGTCTTTTCCTGTTGGTAATTTCAGTTCATGGAATTACAGAATATCCCAAGTTGGAAGGGGCCCACAGGGATCATTGAGTCCAACTCCTGGCCCGGCACAGAACCAGGAGGTTGCATGCAGGCTCGTCCTGGAGCTGATCAGACTCCTCATTCTCCTAGGATAAACATCCCAGCTGCTGGGATTCAGATCCCATTTATATGGGCTGCAGCTGCGCCGTTGCCAGACCAGCCAAGTGAGAAAGTTGGCCATGCTCCATATAAACAGCTCCGACTAAGCCAGCCACACTAAATTTGGAAAAGAATTAGGGGAACTCATTTTTTAACTGCCCTGGAGTATTTTATCTCCAGTTGCCCCATGTTATCATTTCATGGGAAGAGTTTCTGCTACTCATGACTGTTTCCATCGTGTTTATTTTCAGATAGCGTATTTTTATTTTCTGTAAACCAAAAGAGTTTAAAGATCCATTGAGGAACAATGGATCAAGGATTTGTCTGCTTCTCTTCCCACCCTCAGGTAGCATTGCAGTTCCTGTTGAGCCGAGCCCTGAAAGGCCAGGTCCTCATGTGGTGCCACTCACAATCTCTTTGAATAAACTTTTCTTCTACTTTTAAGAGGGAGGAGTATTTTTAATGCAAAGCTCCTTTGCAACAAGTAGTGTGAAGATTGGAAGAAACAGCCAGAAACATTTGCCTCTCGATTCATGTTTTGGTTTGTCATAAATATAGTCTGCACATAAAGATTACATCATCAGTGTCCTATTTCTGATGTATATGTTGTGAATGGCAGTTTCTTTTCCTTCAGTCATCATGCTTTAAGCTGATCTAAGCAGTACTGACAGTGAAGAATGACACTTCTGAGGCCATGTAGCCGTAATTGAAAGACTTTGCCAAAATTACAGGTATTTCCTGTGATTGTTGCAAGCTTTTTCCCAACACCAGAATTTTATTCTTTGTCCCACTTCCTCTACAAGCTCTTAGTGCAGGATGCAGGCAGTAGTCAAGTGAGGTGCAGCGTCCCAGAGTCCTCTCTAATAGACTAAGAGGCTGATGCGAACTGGGAAAGAAAAAGCCGTGGTGCAAAACAGGGCAAACCCTGAGCAGGAAACTCCACCGGGGCTGGGGCCCACAACATCCTACTGCTGGCTGGGACCAGGAGGAAAAAAAATGCTACAAAGAAGGTTTTGGGAAACTTTGTCCTTATTTGGAGAATAAGTCTATGCCTCTGCCCAAAGCAGGCTAGTTTTTGTAGGGCTGGGATATTCTGCTTTAGCAGCACCATATCCTGCTATTATACCCAAGCACATCCTATAATTAGTATGTCTCCAAAAATCTGTCTTAAAACTGAAGGTTTGGAGGCCAAATTGTCACCGGGTGCTGTCCCACAAGTAACTCTGTGAAAGAAGTGGTGAATTGACTCTGCTCCTGACATCCTTCCAGCTGAGTGGGACGGCTTTGTCAACGCTGAGCTGGCTCCTCTGTGTGCCTGGAAAGGGCTCCAGGGTGGCAGGTTTGTCTGTCAGTGCTGGTGTGGGATTGGAATGGGGCAGCAGTGGGGCAAAAGGGGCTTCCAGTTCAGTGGGAGGCAGCGATCCCATTGGTGCTTATGCTCCAGCTCACCCCTCTGAGCTGGTTACAGGGGAGTGGCTGGAATGAAAGGTGGTGTTACGGAACGGAAGCGTTGGCATTGCCCCTGAACTTGGGGGATGCATCTAATTCTGCATCACACTGGAAATTCACCTGCAGAAGCAGAGGAGCTGGCTTTGTGTTTTCATGCACATCCATGTTAGGAAATTATGGAATAATTCATAGAATCCCACAATGGTTTGGGATGGGAGGGATCTTCAAACTCATCCTGTCCCACACCCTGCCATGGGCAGTGAAACCTTCCACTAAACCAGATTGCTCCAAGCCCTGTCCAGCCTGGCCTTGAACTTCCATGGTTTCCATTTCAGGAATGCTGTGTGCCAGTCCTGGGCTAGGAGTCCATATAAAGGCATTAAGAAATCCTAGTTTGGGAATTACCATTTTTTTCTCATACAGAAAATTTGATGTTTATCCCCCCCAAGCAGAACAAAATGAAATTTTGAAAGCATCAAAGTTGCTTGAGATGTGAAATGACATTTCTGTGTTGTATGCTCAGAAAAAGCCCTTTGGCATGGAGCTCCCATAATACCAAGAAGAAAGGGATCTCTCCAGTATCCAGGATGTTTGGGATGCTTTTGAGATCATAGGCCAGGTTCTGGTTTTTGCATTGCTACAGACTCTTTCAGTCACATATATGTACATGCCTTTAATTTTAGCTTCACTTCCCTGTCTGCAAAGCACCATTATTTCTTTGGTAGGGTTAATGAGTTAATTGCTTGTAAATTCTTTTAAGATTCTCAGAAGTGAGGCCTCAGTGTGTTTATTGCTGTTGCTGCTACCCATGAGATCTTGATCACAGCGAGACAATACCAGATTAGTGTTTATTGCAGCATGACTGAGGGTATGTTTACATTAAAACAAAGACAAGACTGCAGTGCCCAAGCCTGTAAAAATCCTTTGTAGAACTTTGAGTCAGCTTTAGAATTTCAGTAAGTGATAAAATTGGCTCCTAGGGCTGAACATCAGTGTCACTGGTTCTCTTTGAAAACCCTTTCACCCCTTGATCACCCTCAGCTCTGGGGCAGCATGCCCCAGGGAGAGGCAGAGAGCATCTTTCCTTAGAGAAATGGATTTGGGGAATTCTTTGCTTGCTCTTAGAAGAAAAAACAGTCCCAAACCCAATGTTTTCCTGGACAAATTCCCTCTGAATGCATCTCCAAGGGTTTCCTGATCTGTGCAGCAAGCGGCCCTTGGTACACTCAGGCGGTCTTTTCATGGAGTTATGGAATGGTTTGGGTTAGATGAACCTTAACGCCCATCCAGTCCCACCTCCTGCCTTGGGCAGGGACACCTTCCACTATCCCAGGCTGCTCCAAGCCCCATCCAGCCTGGCCTTGGACACTGCCAGGGATCCAGGGGCAGCCACAGCTTCTCTGGGCACCCTTTGCCAGGGCCTCCCCACCCCCACAGGGAACAATTCCTTCCCAATATCCCATCTAAACCTACTCTGTGACAGTGGGAAGTCATTCCCCCTCATCCTGTCACTCCAGGCCCTTGTCCAGAGTCTCTCTCCATCCCTCTTGTGGGCTCCCTTCAGGTACTGGAAGGTCATTATTAGGGGACCCTGGAATCACCTCTTCTCCAAAGGGAAGAATTTGGGTCACTGGTGAGAAGTGCCTTGGTTCTGTGTTGCAGGTTGTGAAGCCATGTACATGAAATACATTTAAATCTCTGTTTCACCTCAGGGAAAACAGAGGCCACCATCAAGAACTTCAGCCCCCACTACCGCCGCCAGTATGCCGTGGCTTTCTGCAGGCACGTGCAGGAGGAGCTGGAGCAGCACCGCCACTCCCAGTCCCGCTTCCTGAAAACCAGGGTAGGAGGACACTGATTTTCCCATCTGTGACCCAAGTGCACACAGCAGTTTGCATGTGCAAATGTTGGATTTAGGTCAGTTTGGTTTGGGATGGAAAACTTGCATCTAGGTGCAGGTTTGAAGTTTTATTTTTGAAAATTCATCTTTATTTTGGTCTTGTTTAGTTGTTTATCATGGACAAGGAGAACCATGACACAAGTTTCTGGTTCAAAGAGTTGGACATTTGGACAAAACTGGTTCCTTCTTGCTGGTTGCAAGGTTCTGCAAAATCTAGGGACAGAGATCATACTTTCAGGGAAGAGATTATGTAGGAAATGTAATTAATCCTGTCACATGGGGCTCAGGATTCCTTAAAGAAGACAGCAATAATTCTCTCTGTGGAGTGAACTATGGAAAGCTGGTTTTCATTAGAGGGGAGACAAAAAGAGAGACAAAAGTCTATTAGAGGAAAATGCAGAGAACCAGCCTTCAACATTAAGAAGATACAAATGTAAATGTTCTGAACATACTGGAAATCATGGATTTCCAATCCTCTTGAAATGAGTAGGTAAAGCAGTGAGGTGGGATGTAAGAGGTGGGATAATAGAAGAGCTGTGTCTTTCAGAAGGTGCCTATCAGTTACTACAGCACAGATGCAAAAGCACTACAAAGAAATAGAAAACAATTTACTATTTTATGATAAAACCCTGCTTTTCATATCAATGAAATATTTATATTATGTAGTGGAAAGTGGGAGGTGGTGAACTCCAAGTCATCTTGCAGGAGATGGAACTAGATGATCTTTAAGGTCCGTTCCAACCCAAACCATTGTAGGATTGTCTGATCTTGCATTCAGCATGCCAGCTGAAAGGTAATTAAATCTGTCTGAGAAATCTGGCAGTGTTTTGGATGGCAGAGCTCTTCTGCTGCCTCCTCACCTCGGCTGCAAGAATTTCCTTGTGTCCATAGAACTTTCTGAAATTAGAGACATTTATGACTCCAAATTGCATTTGAAGGCTCAAATGCCCCTGGAGCAGCATTATGGAAATGTAGTAATAAAAGCTTCAAAATGGTCAGTGGTGCAGGAGTCTCAAATGTCACCATTGTCCCTGTAGCCCCCGGGGGAAGCCGGGACAGTTCTGTATGAAGCAGAGCTGCTGCACTTCGCTGAGGACCTGAAGAAGTGGAAGGACAGATATGTCGTGATCAAAAATGACTACACTGTGGATTGCTTCGAGACCAAAGAGGTGAGTGCTGCTTCCTTGGATCTGCTTGAACACTCCTAGATAAACCAATAGCATGTGGATTTGCTGCCGCTGCCTTGCCTTCAGCAATACAACGTGAAACCTTGTCCTCCTCAGGGTGGCGCCAGTGGAAGCCCCGCAGGGATGGCTGAGGGTACAGCCAAGTGCCCTGCCTTGGCTAGATATGTTGGCAGGAACTAACAAATCCTTTTAACAGCATTTGAACCTTCCTGTGCCTGTCCCAGAACACTTCTCATCTATACATCCCTGTAATACATCCTTGTGCTCCTGCAGTTGAATCTGAAGTAGCAGGGTTTGCGTGGCTCTAGGCTGACTACAGTGGAGGTTTTTGTCTGGAAGCTGCCATAGTCAAACTAGTCCTGGCTGACAAATCCAACACATTGGGCTCAGGAGAAAATCCCATCCTTTTTCTGTCCCTTCCATCCCTGACTTCTCACCGCAGCAGATAAGCACCGAGAGGGTATTTTCAAACATGTTTTTCACATGTAACCATGTTTTAGATTTGACATGCCAAGGGAATATGTCCAGAATTCAGCCTGACAAAAAGATCCCCCCCCTTTGGGCAATATCGCCAGTCATTAGAATCCTAGAATATCCTGAGTTGGAAGGGACCCACAAGGATCATGGAGTCAGCTCCTGGCTTTGTCAGTGAATTGTGTATTTTATGTTTTCTCTCTCCTTAAATCTCTATTTGACAATACTTCCTCTCTGTTGTTTCTCCAGGCCTACCAGAAGGGAGCCAGCCCTAAATATCACATTCTTCCTGCAGGAGGCAAAGTCCTGACTTCAGAAGAAGATTACAATTTGCTGTCTGATAAGCATTTTCCAGACCCTGTTGGTAAGTCCTGCTCAAAGCGGAATGGCCAAAGCCCAGGCTCTTTTCCTTACACTGTTCCAGAAAAGCTTTCAGGCTCTACTTTAAAAAGGGGACAGCAGAAGATGCCCATAGCCCTTTTCCCAAGTCCAAGCACAGCTCCAGAGTGGATGAACACAGCAGATACTGTAAGCCAGCGTTCAGAGAAATGCTGGCTCCCTTTCTTCCCAGCATACCGGCACAAAGCTGCTGGAAGCTGTGCAGAAGCAGGACAGGAACCACAGCACCATTGTTCCCGGGCTTTGTTAATATTCCTGGTTTATATGTTTCCATTTTTAGATGCCAGCTGTCTGTGTTGAATCACAGCTGATAATAAGTCCCACAGAGAGGGCAGGAAGGTGGCTGCTTCTGAGTTGTTTCTGGGCCAGGAACTGCTGTGGTCCTGCCTGCCCCCACTCCATCAAAATGGAGAAAATTCAGGCCTTACGGGAGCAGGTCTCACATTGCAGAGTCAGATTTGGAGAATGGGATGCCACACAACGAAAGGGATAAGGGCAACTTGAAGACAAGGATTTATTTTTTGAGTCCTTTAAATCCTTAAGATTTAAAAGTTAGGTGCCCCCTCACACCCTTTCCCAAGGCACAGGGTGGTCAGAGGGGCATGGAGGCGTCCTGTGTGTGTCACCACAGCTCCGCAGCAGTTGGTGTTGAGTGATGTGGAGCACCCCAAGGGTGCTCATGGGCTTCCCATGGCTCTCCCTTCCAAAAGAGCATCACTTCATCTTTATAGCCCTACTCCCTGTCTGTGTGGTGCTGAAGACCCTCTGAGGTGAACCTCTTGTGTCTGGGCTCTCAATGCATGTCAGTGACTCCAGACTGGGTTTGGTCATCCCTAAATGTGCTGTCCAGCATCCCCTGTGTGCAGGGACTTGGGGCAGGTGGGAGCTGGAGGTACTTGGTGCTTTCTTTACATCACCTGCAAGGGCTTGAAGTGACAGTTTTTAAGGGCAGTTGTGTATGGAAGTTCTGGAACCAGGGAATGCACTGGTGTTCCAACGCGGTTTATTTAATGCAGTTTGTTTCTATAAGTCCATATGCTCTTAAAAAGTCTCTGTGTGGAACACACCAGAGCTCCCCACTAATTTACTTACTTGCCATGAAAACCATTTCCCTAGCAGCTGCAATCCAGTGAAATACTTTCTTTGAAATTTTGCCAAAACTTTAGTTTTTTGCCACCTTGAATACAAAGCAAGAGGCCATCAAGTTGCTGTGGTGTAACACAGAGAGGTGGTCGGTGCCAGCTGAGTGTGCCCATCCCAGCCGTGTCCCCCTGCCCTCTGCGCCCAATCTCCTGGACTGGGAAGGAGATTTCCCTGCTGGCAAAGGTCTGGCACCCAGGAAATCTTCAGCTCTCAAACAGAGGTGTTTTTCTGCAGGCTCGAGTGAGAAGGAGGCAGCTGCAGCCTTCGTGCCACTCCCGAAGGAGTTCCCGGTGTACCTGTGGCAGCCCTTCTCCCGGCACAGCTACTACTGCTTCCCAGAGCCAGCGGCACAGAGATGCTTCAGCGCCGTGCTGGGGGACTGCGTGCGGCATTCCAACCATGGTGAGTGCGGGATGGGACTGTGTGGGAAGTTCTAACCACGGTGAGTGCGGGATGGGACTGCGTGGGAAGTTCCAACCACGGTGAGTGCGGGATGGGACTGTGTGGGAAGTTCTAACCACGGTGAGTGCGGGATGGGACTGCGTGGGAAGTTCCAACCACGGTGAGTGCGGGATGGGACTGTGTGGGAAGTTCTAACCACGGTGAGTGCGGGATGGGACTGTGTGGGAAGTTCTAACCACGGTGAGTGCGGGATGGGACTGTGTGGGAAGTTCTAACCACGGTGAGTGCGGGATGGGACTGCGTGGGAAGTTCCAACCACGGTGAGTGCGGGATGGGACTGTGTGGGAAGTTCTAACCACGGTGAGTGCGGGATGGGACTGCGTGGGAAGTTCTAACCACGGTGAGTGCGGGATGGGACTGTGTGGGACATTCCAGCTATGGTGAGTGCAGGATGGGACTGCATGAGGCATTCCAGCCATGGTCAGTGTGGGATGGGACTGTGTAGGACATTCCAGCCATAGTGAGTGCAGAATGTGGACTGTGTGGGACATTCCAACCATGGTGAGTGCAGGAGGGGCTCAGCTTGGGACAGTGTCACCCAGCCAGGAATGCTGGAACAGCTGCAGGAGAACGCAAGTCACTCATGAAAGGTGCTTGGCTTCAGCACCCTGAGGAATGAATCAACACAGCCCTGCTACTTGCTGTGCTAGGAGCTCATTTAGGTGGGTTTGGGGTGCAGTGGGGATGAGCTTGGGTAGAACACATGGGAATTGCTTTGGAAGTTGTGTCATGATACAAAACCCCTGAGAAGTGTTTATTACTAAGGCACAGCAAACCCTCACCTGCGTTTGCAAGCTGGCAAATGCATCACAGCTATAGAGTCAGGAATCATGGAATATCCTGAATTGGAAGGGACCCACAAGGATCATGGAGTCCAGCTCATGGTCCTGCACAGACAATCTCAAGAATCCCACCCTGTGCCATACAGGAGACCAGGTGTGTACAACATGGAGGGAGTGTAGTTCTCCAGTACATCCCTGTGTTGTTACACACACAGCACTCCTGATCAAACATTTGGCCTTTCTGCAGGTGTTTCAATGGCAGCTCAAGCCCCAGCCATGGCTAAGCCTTGTAACTGGTCCGTGAATGGTGTGTAGGGCACAGTATTCATTGTCCACACAAAGATAACCTGGGTAGGTTAGACTAGAAAACTTAAAAAAAACCCCCAGTTCGTAACTTGCTAGGGTTATAAAAACAACTTTGCTCCCATGAAATTGGAAGATCATTTATGAGCTGGATCCTTCAGAAAAAGAAATGCTTTCCTGATTTTCAGATTACTTTTTTTCCACCAAGATGCCCTCAATTCCCCACTGTTCTCTAGGGTCTTCCATGCCTTTAATGTCCCTTTGGAGTCCCATCTGCTCCTGCTGCCCTTGGTCAGAGATGGGAACACTAAGCAACTTCTCCAGCAATCTCAGCTGCTTGGGTTTGAAGCCCAGGCTTGTGGATAAATGAGTTGTGAGTGCAGGGTGTGAACAGTCCCTTTTATTTACAGAAGTGGCTCCCAGTGAATGTTTTTTTAGCTGTCACTTTAGTCTCCTGGTCATCAGCTTCATCCCATTGCCCTCAGACAGCTTTTTACTGCCGTCCTCCCTGGATCATTCTCAACTGCCATCTCTTTTCCCTTGTCTCAACTGCCAAAGGCATTCCTGGTTTCCTTTAGGACTCCATTCCCATGAGGAAAACACACACCCACCTGCATTTCTAGGCAGTTTCCTAAGATGTGCAGTTACTTGTGTGGTGCTCAGTGGTAGTTGCTTTCAGGGGTCTTCTTCACAGTACACACGGGATTCCCATAACCTGAGGTTATCCAGGTGGTGTACACCTACCATTCCTGGTCCCAATGCTGTCCAGGTGGTGTACAATCCCTAATTGCATTCCCAATGCTATCCAGGTGGTGTACAGTCCCCATTCCCAATGCTATCCAGGTGGTGTACACTGCCCTGACACTCTGGACTTGGCTCCTCACTGAGGTTTGGTAGGGAGATGGGGACACAATCAAGTTTTCCTGGCATTCCATGACTTGAAGCCTGTTCATGATGTTTGGGGATTTTAATTTCTCTTCTGGAACAAGTGTAATGGGTTTGACAAAGCTTTTGGCAGCCTGGTTTTTCCTTAAAGTTCAGCACATCACTCTAGGGGCCAATCCTGAACTGGCAGAAGCTGGGTTTAGATGACCTAAGAGGTCTTTTCCATCTCCAAAGCCTGTGAGTCTGCACTTCATTATATTTCATATGGCTTAGCTCTTGTTCATTTATGCATCTGTTCCAGGATTTATCCCTCTCAGCTTTTCCTGTGGTCCAGTTTTTATCTGACAGACAATGCCTCGAGGCTCATCCTCACTTCTGCCCAACAGGGTGAGAAGCAGATAAAGACAGTCTGGATTAGGATCTACTGTTGCCAGTAGAAAGCAGGAAAAGAGTTTTAACTGCTATCAGGGAAGCAGGAGCCCCTTTTATGTGGATTTCTTGGAGTTATGTAATCCCCTGGAGACCTAGGTGCTGCAAATGGAAAAATGATCACTGACAAGCCACCTCAGTAAGCTGAACTCTGCCCTTGGAGAGAATTTTTTTTCCAAGGGCTTCACATTGATTCCTATTCATTCTCACATTACTGAAAAATATTATTTATTGATACTTTTTAAAGTCTTTTTTGCAAACACTTCTGCTGACAAAAACAGGTGTCTGAGCAGTCTGACAAAGTTACAGCTATGTACTGCAAAACAATGGGTAGTAAGGATTGTGGTAGAAAATTTGACTGTGCTCTTTTACTACAAAATAGTTGAAAAGAGAAAAGAACTGTGAAAAATCCTTCATGTTTGATTGTGAGATATAATTTAGTGGGATAAGGAGCATGGATGAAAGCAATACTCCCTCCACCTCTTCCCAAAGTGCCGAGTTCACGTTTGCCAGGGCAGATTTGGCAAGGGCAGGGCAAAGACAAATGGCATGTCTGATCAGAAGTAGCCTTTCTGTCCCTGCTGTGATCTGCCACTCCTGGAAAGGAATGTACTGCACTGGGCTTTAGCCAAGGGCTTGGAGGAGTTCGTGGGTACAGTGTGTTTTCTTTCTCCCAGGAAGCAGAGTTAAACACGGAAAGCTGGAGTGAATCAGCGCTGGGAGCCGCCCTGGCATTCAGCTGCTTCCTGTCCCCAGAGTCCCTCTGGTATAAATTCCCAGCCCAGCCTGTGTTTCTGGGATTTCTGGGCAGAGCACAAGCATTGGGATTTAGTGAGCACCACTGGGAAATGGCATTCAGATGTTTGGAGTGTGGGGTTGTTGTGCCACTCCCCTCTTGACATTCTTCTTGTCTTTGCCTTTTATACTCATTGATGAGGGCTTGGTGGTTTGAGGAGACAATGATCTCCTTCACCAGCAATGGAACATGAAGATCAAATGCTTTTTTGGGTTTTAATTTGTGAGATGGTGTGATTAGGGCTAATTAGTGAGAAGACAAGTACCCAGGGAGCAGCAGAGGAACCCCAACAGCCTGGCAGGTGCAGGGGGTCCACGGAGGGGGCTGCTGACTGTTCTCTGCTGCTTCCAGGGAGCCTGTTCTTCCCAAGTGTCTCTGCAGGTCAGACCTCCAGCAGTGTAGGATTTTTAAAACTCCTCAGCTTTTTAAAGAAGCTGTGCTTGAGTTTAGGTGGAGTGTAGAGGAAGTGGTTTAGCATTTTCCTCCGATTTTCTAAGCTGCTCCTGCCAGATTAGATGGGGGTGGCAGCATGGGATTCGTTGGTTTGCCTTATCTCCATGGTCCACTTTGATCCACAACCTGGACTTACCTGGTTCCATCTCGCTCCCTGTTTCCTTAGTGAAACACTGAGAAGTGCGCACCTCAAATCTGGGGGAAATCTGCTGCTGAAGGGGCCACCTTGCCCCCACGGGGGATGTTCTATCAGTCCCACAATGGCAACAGTGAGGGAAAGGCTCAAAATACTCACAGGGCTCTAATATTTCCTGTTCCCCAGGTTTTAATCCTTTATGTTTGCATGCCTTGAAAATCAGACTGAGGTATCTTCTGGGTACTTCTTGAATTATTTGGGTTTTTAGGAGGTCTTCTTGCTTCTTATATGAATTTCACTCAGTATTTGCTCTTGGAAGTGGAGAACCCCGACCACTTGGTGCTGGGATAGAGGGAAGTCTGCATAATGGGAAGGAAATGACAACTAGGTCATTCTGGGAGACACAGTTTCGCTTCATAATTTTATTTTCTTTCTTCTGGTTTGATTTCACATCCACGTCTTGACAATCACCCTCCTGACAGAGGAAGCTGAGGGACTTACAAAACCACATCCTGTCATCTCCAATTCCAACAGAAACAACAACAAAAATTATTTTGAGCAATAAATATATCAAGGAAGTATAATAAAGAAATACATTAGGCAAGAGAGAAAGACAAAATGTAGTTTTAAGCTCATGCAGGGCAGGTTTTTTTTCTCCATCTCTGACTTTTAGGGTTGCTATTATCAGTGTCTGCATGCAGAGCTGCTTTTTCAGCTCTGAATTTATCTGACAGTTGTTTTCCTCACAGTTATTTCTAACTTTCCTATGTTACATGTCTATAGTACCTGTATAGGACTTACCAACTCTTGGACTAGAATTCAGAATAATTCCAGGAGCACTGATAAAGGTTGAGAAGCTGGCATGAAATCCTTGAGCTGAGGGATTAATGTGTTGATACATCTCTATATACAGAGCAGAGCAGCTGTGAGGAGTCCAGATACTACTTTGGAAGGCTTTTGAGTCTTCATGCCACAAACAGGGTGGCCTTTCTTCCCTGGAGAGCGAGATGAAGGGAAGGATTTTCTTGTCGCCTGTTTCCAGTGGATGTGGAAGGAGCAATTACGGGAGAACTGAGGAGGAAATTGCTTTTTATGACATTAAATAAAAATGTCCTTGTGCACTGGGATGAAAGCGAGGCCTTTTGGAAGGTTTGTGTGGTAATTTGGGGTGAGAAAAAGTACAAAGGGAGACAATATCTAGCCCTTCATCTACCAAGACTTGTGTCTTGGCTCCTCTCAAGCAGCTGCTGCACTTGGGTTAATTAAATTTGGTTTTGGTTAATAAGATCAGACCTCCTGTGATGCGCATGAGTGGCTGAGACCGTGGCTGGTCTTTCACCGGACATGTGAGGTCCAAATGGACTTTTTAAACTGATGTGTAAACATCCATAGGAATAATAATGGTGTCATAACAGACAAAGCCATTTCACTAGAAATACCTTTGGTCAGGCTTGTGGGATGTTTAAAAAAAACTCACTAAAACTTTCAGGACATGATATAGAAAATTCTGTATAATTTAGAATATTTTGTTTGAAATAAGACTATTTCTCCTCTTTCTAGGATGTTTTTGCTCTATGGCATGAGTTCATTCAGTCAGCATGACTTTTGCCTTTCCAGCCAGCCTAGTTTCCTACACTGTGGTGAGGATTTTGAGTCTGTAGGAGTGACATTCATTCTGAAACACCAAGATGATGAATGTGCTAAAATCATAATTGCCATTACATTCTTCCTACCTCTCTCACTTCGGGCTGATTATCTTCTTCTTACATACTCCCAAGCATGGGGTGGTGCAGGGGAGCCACTGCCCTAAGCCCACCACCCCAGCCTGTCTTAGCAGCTGTGAAGACTCCTTTGTGCAGAGAAACGTGGTGTTCAGGCTCCGCCTTCAAAGTTCTGCAGCAGAGAAATCACAGAATCATGGAATGGTTTGGGTGGGAAGGAACCTCCTACCACAGGCAGGGACACCTTCCACTAGCCCAGGTAGCTCCAAGCCCCATCCATCCTGGCCTTGGATACTTCCAGGGATCCAGGGGCAGCCGCAGCTTCTCTGGGCACCCTGTGCCAGGACCTCCCCACCCTCACAGGGAACAATTTCTTCCCAACAGCCCATCAAACCCTGCCCTCTGGCAGTGGGAAGCCATTCCTCCTTGTCCTGTCCCTCCATCCCTTGTCCAGAGTCCCTCTCCAGCTCCCTTGGAGCTCCTGTAGGTACTGAAAGGCCACAATAAAGTCACCCCAGAGCCTTTTCTTGTACAAATTCACACCTGCTCCAGGAATATTATAGCTGGTTTGGAAAGCACTTGGAAAATGTCGTAAGTAAGTGATACTGTGTGTGTTTATGCAGTGTTCATTAATTTTTTAGACTATGAAACGCGAAGCTGCCGGGGGAGGTTCCTTGTGCCTTGTCTGGTGCTGCTTTGATCAGCTTTAATCTGGGTGCTGTGTGCTGATAACCAAACAGTTAACCCTGCTCAGTGTTCAGTGGCCATGGAGGGAACTTGTGCTGCAAAGCTCTATTTGCTATAAATACAGCATTTTCTTACAGGGCTGTATCATGTTTGGAAGTGACCTCATCTAGTTTCTCTTGGTGGTTAGCAGCTTCACACCACATGCTCTGTGGATAATGTGACAGCACACTGCTCACAGGAAATCCCCAGAGCTGGGAGGCTGATGCCTCTCAGGCCCAGGGCACCATATATATTTCACTTTGTTCTCAGTTTGGATGGTAACAACACAGGACAGAATTTTGTGAGGGTAAAATGTGTGTCCTTTTATTTAGAGGGTCATTTTCAGCCGTGCTTGAGCCATGTCCCAAGCCCCAGGTAACCTCCCTTTTCCTGAGGTGCAGTTCCTGAGCTTTCCTCATCTTCCCACGTTCAAAGCATGTTCCTTTTCTTACCTGCCATCCCCGGTGGGTTGGGACCATTGCTTATTATTTGGAGATAGAAATTTCCACAGTTTAATTTTTCTGGAGTTGATGTCCATGGCCTTTTTACCAGCTGTCTGAGGTATCTAAAGAGCAGCAGCTCTTAAAATGTGCTGGAGCTGACATGAGCTCTTGGAAAGGGAAATCATTTTTTATCATGCTCATTTATTTTTATTTGAAGGGCGTCCCCTAATTGTGGTGCTGGTTGGCAGAGTGATTCCTTCCCTGCAGGAATGTCTCTTCTTCCCTGACAGTCTCCAGCTGCCTCCACCCCAAATCCTTGGGGGCTGGTGGAGTGGGAGCGCTATCTTTGAAGTGCCAGTACAAGAGTTGGCATTACCCTATCTCTTTAGTTGGTTTGTAGTTGTGTATTTTCTTTTTTTTTACCAGCTTTTGTTTTAACAGAACTAAATTTTTTTAAAAATCAGTTAGAAATTGATTTTTTTTAATAATTACAGAGTGTGTATAATGGAAAGCAGGGGAAAAGCAAGAGTCTAAATATATTCAAAAGAAGCAGATGCCAAGGTGAGAGGGGAATGACTTGGAAGGATGAGAAAATTGGGAAAATGTAATTTGCATTTCTTAGCATGAAATCTATTCTCTTGAGGGCAGCAGTGTCTAGTGGAAATAAGAAGGGGTGGAAGCACCAGCTTTTGAGACTGCATTTCAAATTCCAAATATATCTCTATCTGCCTCCTACGATCTATTTGTAACATCACAAGAAGGAAGGCCCTGCACCAGTACCTGTACTGAGATTTTTTGTGTCCCAGGAAAAGGCTCTATAAAGTGACCAACAAGAAGGAGTTACAAGAGATGCTTTGGCACTGCCTTCACCAGAGCCAGGTCTCCATCAAATAGATGAGGAAGCAAGGAAATAATATTGTGAGATCACCTGAAATCAAATGCAGTTTTTATTCATTTATCATATTCCAAAAATTAATAGTAAGTGACATTCTCCTCCTCAGTGAAAGGCCACCAAACTGGATCTTCTCCTTCCAGTGATTGTTCTCCTGCCTTCTCCACTCCTTGTGGCTTTGGATGATTTGAGGGGATATTCATGGGCCCTGCTGTCTTGTAGGAGGGAACTAAAAAGTCCTGAGTTTTTTGTATTGGTTGTGAATGTCTTGTATTGGGAAGAGACATTCCAGAGAGCTGCAGTTCCTGAGGCTCATGGGTCTGAACCTGGCAAGGCCTGTGGGCCCTGCCATGATCATCTCCTACAAAAACAGCCATCACCGGGTGCCACATTGCTTTAATATCAATTAGTTACCTGCAGGACAAATTCCAGGATCATATAAATTATATTCCCTGCATGCAGAATCTAGCTGGGATGCTGCAGAAAGCAGATGGAGCCAGGGTGGATTGCTCCCGAGTTTGGTGGTCAGATGAAGGGCGTTATGTCAGTCAGCATTTCTTTAATTAAAACCCGTGCTCCGTGAGCTCAGACTTCTGGATTCTGGTTTAACACTTGTTCAGCTACATCTTTGGGCCTCAGCCTCGTGTGAAATGTCAGCCAAAAGGCTGAGTTTATTCTCCATGGTGGAGCTCCACAGTCAATGGACCCCTTCACTGTTACTGGATTGCAGCTGAGTCCAACCATTAACCCAGCCATGTTCACCACTAAACCATGTCCCCAAGTGCCATTAGTGACAGTTATTGTTCAGAGGGACACACAGATTAAATGGGATGTTGAAATAATCACTTTTTAACAGCTATGTCAGTGTTACAAAGGCATCTTCCTTTGCTTGTAATTAAGAAAAATCATCATCTGAGTGATTAAACCTCACCAGCAGCCCCAAGGCAGCAGTGTGCAGTACAGACAGATGCACAGTTTGAACTGGAATGTTCAAATGCAGATTTCATATTATCTGGATTTGCTGTAAATCCAGTTTGAGCCAGAGGCAGCTGCAGCACTCAGCCTCTCTGGTAACAAGGCCCATCTGTAGAAGTTCTTGCACAGAGCTCTTCAGTGTTCTGACTGGTGTAAGACCAGTTGATCTGTGGCTGTGGATGAGACCAAATCCACCAGGGCAGTGTTGGTGAGTCACAAATGTCTGGACAATCTGTCCTGAGGGGCTTTAGCCATGTGCATCTCCAAGGGTGCAGCTGTCCTGCCATGGACAGGGCAGGGAGAGCCCACAGGACCTTGGGAGTGAAGATTTGCTCATCACTCCCCAAACATTCACCTGCCAAGGGACAGAAGGAGCAGCTCGTAGCCCAGGGCACCCTGTTAGGAGACTGCCAGTCCCAGGGCAGCCCAAGCATGGGAGATAGCTGAGACTGGGAACAGGACCCTCTAAGTTAACTCTTCTGCACGAGGTGCAGGTGCTCTCCATGGGTGTCCAGTAGCCTGGTCCTCTGGGTATCATTTTGATGAGTTAAGGTTTGACATAATTATGTTTTTTAAAAGAGAAATTATTCACTGCAGGGAAGCTCCTTCCTACAGAAAGCTTTCTGCAGTCCTGAACAAACTGAGCCATGCCATTGAGACATGTGCAAGTTTGGGGAGATTTATAAAGTCAGGGTGCTTCCAGTTGACCTTCCATCTCCCAAAATCAAAGGGAGATTTATAGCAGTTACTCTTGCATTTATAAAAGGAACCTGTGGTTAGCAATATCTCTTACTGAAATTGGGCTCTGTGCTTGGATATGTAGAGTCTCTAGGTAGGTTTTCTCTTTCTAAAAATTAAACAGAACAAACAGAATTTTGTTTTAATCTCCACACATAGGTATGTTATATTCATTAGCAGCTGGAGAACGTGCTTGGGTGATTTTACAAGTGCAAGGCATCCTGGATTAAGCACACAGTACCAGTCTGTGTACCTGTAAAGTCTCACTGGCCTTTTGCTGGAGGACACTCAGTAACCTTCCTGGCTTTGTGTGGGATTTGGGTAAGGGAGACTGCAGCCAGCACTGCACCAAGCTGCCCTAAGCTGCTCCCCTTGACCAGCAGGACACATGGATCACTCAGGACAGGTGCCAGGATGACTGAGGGGAAGCCCCTGTGAGGGCTTCAGCAGAGGGCAGCACCCATTGTGCTCTCCCCTGATGCACGCTCGTCCCTGGCACTGCTGGGCTTTGCCACCTGCCCCGTTTGCAGCTGCAGCTTTGCTGCCACGGCCCAGCTGCTCCCTCGCACGCGAGCAGGCCTCCCCAACAGCCGAGCCCTTGTTTCCCTAGCCTTGCTGTGGCTGCCAAGCCACCACCTTCCTCCAGCCTTTCCATGGACTGCTAGATGGGGTGGGCAGAACCCTGGCTCTGCCCTGCTGAAGTCGTGCAGGATGTGCACCGCAGCTCCTTTCAGCTGGGTACAATTCCCTTTTCTTGAGCCCTGCCCATGAATGTGGTTCTGTCTCGCGTGCCTCGCCAGCAGCTTCTGCACAGCCCGACACTGGATGGATCTACTTGTTCAAAGCCTTATCACTGAGGCAATCTTTTCCTCCTATGGAAGTGAGAATGAAATTGCCTAAATTAAGCAATTGTAGCAGCCTTGAAGGATAAAGCTTCCTTTCTGCTTGGAGCTGTTTTTGTAGCAAGGCTGCCATGATTTTGTTTGTATCCTGTGTTTACTGGCATAGGAAAGAATGTGTGATTGGGATTTTATGGCACTTACAGCTTGATGTTTTTCCCATGAGCTATTCAAATGAATCACTCTTGGATTTTTAGCACCTTCTTCCCACTGCAGTACGAGCTTGGGGACAGTCAGAACAGAGAGAGAATATTCCCTTGAGCATGGATTTAAAACTTGATGATCTTAGAGAGCAGACTCTTGTCAGCACTGGTGCATCACCATCTCAACAGGTCCAAGATCCAGCCCCTTGGATGGTCTGTTGTCCCTTTGGGTTAGGAGGGAGCACAGCTGTGAAGGAGGAAAACATGTGAGTCATGGACTGGAGGGCTGTGGGAGCTGCAGTTTTCCCTCCCTGCAGCCAAACCAGGACCTCTGCTCATCAAAATATTTTGAGTTTTATTTTGGGAGGACAAAAGTTTTTGAATGCAATGCTCCACCTCAGTTTCTGAGGTGGAATACTCCATTCTTTCATCAAAGCTGTAGTCAGAGGATGTTCTCTCAGCACTGAACAGCCTGACTTACAACTAATACTGATATTTTAGCACCCTGGTTTGTGATTTGCTATGACAAATGCTGTAACTCCTGGAGGTAGCAGTGAAGGTAGGGTTGGGATTTTACCTGGCTGATTTTTTTTTTTTTTTAATCATAGTATGAGCTTGGAGAATTTATGTGATGTCTTTGGATCTCCAAATACCTTCAGATTAAGAACATATCAAGAGAGTGGCACTGAGAGAGTGTTTAGTGCCCCTCAGTGTGTTTAACAGACCTTCCTGCAGACATTGCAGCCAGGTGAAACTCTGAAAGGGCAAATTGTGACATTTGGGCTCTGAGCAGATCTGAAACCATGCAGTTTTCAAGCAGCTGTGTTCAAGCTTCAAGGGTGAAACCCTGATGAAGTTAATTGTAGGTTTCTGTAGCTTTTATTTTTGTTAAAGTGCATGGAGGAGATATTTCAGGTATTACTGTGGTGTTAATCCTCCATGTTTCCCATAATTTCTCTAATCCCTGCATTGCCCTTGGCATTTACACAAGGCTCCTGTAAAGCTTCTCTCTTGAACAGTTTCATGAACAAGCCCAAAGAAGTGTTGCTTGACAAGCAAGGCTTGAGGACTTACTCCTGACTTTTCTCATCACAATTGTTTGTATGTATCAGTACCTTCTAATTCCCTTTGAGAGAATCAGCATTCTTGTTCTTCCCTCCTTTATTCTCAGAGTGCACAACAGGACTTCACCTGCTCAAGGCTGGAGTAGATAATCTTGGAGAGGGGACAATAAGCCTTTGTGGCTTTGTTTTCCCAGAAGATAATAATCCTGACACTGTGATAGTGAAGACACACCACTTCAATCCCTGAAGTGTTTGCGGGTGGTTTTTTCACTCAGGTTTGCCAAGCAGCAGCACTGCTCCACGTTTTGAGGCCAAGGTGTCCCCAGGTCACCACGCTGTTCTCGGGAAGAGCTCCCATATGGCAGCACTGGCCTTGCACAATAACCAGATACTCCAGAGCTCTGGTTGAACATTCCTGAAATATTTAGTGAAATCTGCATGATCTTGTCAGAGGTTTTGTTCTTAACTGGTAGAGCAGGGTGCTGTCTTTGTTGAGGTCTGTTTTGTTGTACTTCCATGAAAAACCATCTTGATCACCAGTTTCTTAACAAATCAAAGGAAAAAAAAAGGTTACTGGGGAGTGTTAACTCAGGATTTAGCAATTTATCAAGGCACACAACTTTCCACATTGAGCTGCCTGTTGTTACTGTAAACTAAAGAGGAAGAATTCCCAACTGTTGGCCCTGGCACACGTTGTCAGAGTCTTCCCATGTGCCACCTTACAATGCTCACAGGTGTAAAGGCAAGGGATGAGCTTTCCTATGTTAGTGCACTTCTAAATCTTAGTGAAAGCCCAAGGTCTTCAGGCATTCGGGCTTAGTAAATTAAAGTACTACTGCTAGGTGCATACGGAGTGGGAAAGGGATCAGAAAAGGATGGTTATTTTTTAAAGGTTATTTCTTGGTAAATCCTTTATGTTACTTTTTGTTTTCTCCAGACTTTCTCAAACAGACCACGTATGAAGTGGAGGCATTCTTAGAGGCCATTCAGTTCTTCCGGCAGGAGAAAGGCCACTATGGCACATGGGAAATGATAACTGGCAATGAAAAAGAGGTAAAAGAATATATTCTATATTCCTGATGGGGTTTGTTTGGCTTTGGATATGGCAGCTCTGAGGGTAGTGAAGATTATAAATCCTCTTGGCAAAAAATGGCATCTTAAAAAAGAAAATTGAGTAGATAGAAATACCTGAGATTTTAAGATATCCCTTGATCATATGTAAGTCATAATTCTTTTTTAGTAAAAACTTCTGAAGGAGAGTCTTGCATAGTAACAGTTACACTTAAACACCAAAAATCTGTGTACTTCAGTTCTGCAGAAATGAAATGTTAAGCCTAGGGTCTGGGTCCGTACTTGGGCACCCGGATTTGGAGCACTCGTGGTATTAGGTTACTCCACAATCCCTCTGGCATCACTCCACATGTCTTTTAGGGCATTATTTGCACCCTGATATATAATTTTTTTCCCAAACACTGAGCACTCAGCAAATGTTTACTTTAGTGCCAGCTGCTAGGTGTTTTCCTTGATGAAATGTGGCTTCCCTTTGGGAAAATGGAAAAAACCTTAAGGAGGGGAGTTTGTTTTAAGGAACCAGATTATTGTTTTAGAAGAAGCCTACCTTTGAAATGCTGAAAAATGTGGAATCTGGAGAAAAATCTATAAACAGTGTCTTTCCCACTGCCATCAACTCAGGGATTGAAGTTCCCTGCTAACATCTGATAATAAATTCTTTACTTTAAGGAGTTACATGAGGGTTTTTCTTTTCCCCCCCTCCTCCCTCATGTTATGGAGCTATTATAGTGCTAGTTTCATTTTATATTCTATTTTTCCTATTGCTTGCCAACAACTTACTCATAACCCATATACCTCAAGAGAGCTGTAATCAGAAGACATCCAGCCTAGTTCCACTATTATCTTCTTAGCAATAATTCATTCTGTAAGTATAGTGTGTTCTCATGGCCTGCTTGGACCAAACATAATAATTATTTTAGGCAAATATCCAACCTAAGTGAGTGGTTTGGAGCAAGCAGGCTGCAATTTGTTGCTGTAAAAGTCCCTGCAGAATGCCAAGAAATGCATTTGCTGACACTCGTTTGTGGTGGCCGAGTCCCTGCAGTGTCAGCGCACACTGGGGCTGCAGCATGGCTGGAGTGGGAGCACAAGCCCAGGCACCTGAGGGAAGATCCACCAATGCCCTAAAAATGTTCCCAGAGAGCTCAAGATTCTGCACAATATAAAATCATGGAATCACAGAATATCCTGAGCAGGAAGGGACCCACAGGACCATCCAGTCCAACCCCTGGCCCTGCACAGACACCCCAACAATCCCACCCTGTGCATCCCTGGGAGCGCTGTCCAAACGCTCCTGGAGCTCTGGCAGCCTCGGGGCTGTGCCCATTCCCTGGAGAGCCTGGGCAGTGCCCAGCACCCTCTGGGGGAAGAACCTTTCCCTGATCTCCAGCCTGACCCTCCCCTGACACAGCTTCCCTTGGCTCCTAAATCTGTTTGATCTGTTGTCACGTTTATTATTTGTGATAGCTTGGGTTATTCATGAGATCTTTCTTAAGGGAGCCATTAGTTTAGGACCTGAATTAGTGAATTGCTTTTGACAGATACTTGAGTCAGCAGAGCTGAATCTGAAGTGCTGCTGTGGCATTATCTCTAAGTACTTAAATGAAACTACAGTGAAAGTGTATTGCATACTGGAGGTATATTGGAGGTATATTACAGCAGGGTATTGTGTGTTGTATTTCTGTAGGGGCTGTTTATGCCCTGTTTTACACTGGGCTGCAGTCAGAGCCCTTCTTCACTTGTGCTGCTCTAGTTCCTGCCATTTCCCTCTGCTGGTGTTGGTGCATGCCCGAGATGCCTGTGGCAGCTGTAATACATGAGGTGCAGTGTCTGGAAGCACTGACACAAATGAAAAAGCCCTGGCATGATGAAAATGGAAAGTTGAGGGGTGTTTTTGCACTCTGTATTGGCTCAGCCAGCAGCTGGGTACAGCAGGGATGTAATTGTGGACTGTGCTGGGCTGTTGGTGCAGCTTTCTCAGGCCAGAGACAGTGTCTACAAATAAAAACATGGAGAGGGAGGCCTAGACTCCCAAAATCAGATGTATATTAAGTCTTGCATATTTATTTGGTGCATTTGAGTGGGACAGGTAAGGAAGGAGTTGCAGATCAAATCTAGGCAGAGAGAGTGCAAAGCCTCCGTGGGTAATTCCTGACAGCTGGGAGGGGCAGCTGAGCCACTGTCTGCACACATCACTCTGTGCTGCAGTGCTCAGCATTCAGGTGAAGAACAGGGTGTGAACTTGTCATTTTCATCTCCGGACCATACAGATCCTGAGCAACCTGGTGATGGAGGAACTGCTGCCTAACCTCCAGACAATGATCCTGCCTAAAATGAAGGGAAAGAGGAATGACAGGAAGCGGGCCTGGTTTGGGGTAAGGACTGACACTTGCAGAGTAGCTGTTGCTCATAGCAGCTCTCTGTGGGTGCTGATTCTGATCTCTGCTTCTCAATCTGATTTGGGTCCAGATTGTAGAAGAAACCTATGGCTTAGTCCAGCAGCAGGTGGCAGAAGGATTAAGTACCTTGAAAGAAGAATGTAGAGAATTTGCAAAAACTCTTGAAGGGACCATTCGTTCAGACATGGATCAGATTCTGAACTCCAAGAACTTCTTAGCTGGAAAAATCAAAGGTTAGTGGAGGAACAGCTGTGCTTTGGAGCAATTCTCCAATGTTTCCCATTGTTTTGCTCAGATTACCAGATGTTCCTGTTTTGAAATCCTTGTGTGTTTTGAGAAATCCAACTGGAGACACAAATTTTCAGAACACAAAAGAGCCTCTGCTGCCTTTGATGGGAGCTGATACCTGTGGCCACTGTGTCTGTGAAAATACAAGGTCTTCTCAAATTGGAGCTGACAGGTTTTGAGTATCCTGATCAGAGTTGTTAATTCTGCTTTCATTTACACTTGCAGAGCCTTAGGTAGTGAAGATAGAGGTCACATGAGCATAATTAAAAGTGGAGTGGTTTTGACCTGATCTCTAGGAATGCACCACAAAACCAGGTTCTGGTTATGTGACAAGTCCATGGGCTTCCAGAGAATATTTAAGCCAAAGGGCTTCTTAGGTGGTTTTTAATTAATGTGAAGTAATCATAATTTTGTTATGAATTTAAAAAGGAATGTAAAGAGCAGGCAAAATGTTATTGGTGTTGCTTAAACTGGCAAATAAATTAGTAAATAGCTGGTCATCATACTCAGAGCTGCCCTTTCCTCTGCCCTCATGGTGCCCACAGCTGCCAGTGTTTGCTTAGGTGAGGCTTGGAAGAAGGGTTTTCATTGTCACTCATAAAGCTGTGAGCTCCTTTCACACCATCATCACCTCTGTGGAGGTGTGACTCCAGGGAAAAACATGAAATCATTGAATTAGCTATAAAGAGATAAGTTCCAATTACTTTTTTCACTCTGTCTCTAAATGCAACCATTGTCCTTTGTGACCCTCCAGCCAGTGTTTCTGAGCCTGCCCAGAAGTGCTGCACAGAGAATATCCAGCCATTTCTCACCTCCATCCTGGAAGAGCTCATGGGCCCCGTCAGTTCCGGATTCATGGAAGTGCGCTCACTTTTTGATAAGGAAGTGAATGAAATCATCCAGGACTTCCAGAAGACCAATGACATGACCAGGCTAAAGGAGGTAAGACAAAACAGAGTTGGAGCCTTTATATCAGCACAAGGACGTTCTGGCTAGACCTTGGCTGGCAGCAGGATTTGCTTTCCCAGGTGGAAGCACATGAGCACTTGGTTTTGTCGTTTAGAAAGTCTTGTGGTATTTGTGCAACTGGAGTGCAGATACCAGAATTTGGGTTAAGGCCAAATTGTTACATTCTCTATTAAAAATTCACCTCTGGTTGCTTTGTCTCGAAACCTGCACGGGAATGCAGAACATGGATCAGCTCATGACCCTGCCCTTCAACTCTGTGAAAATGGAGCCCTGCTATCTGAAAGTGAACCTGCTGCATGAGCTCCTGCAGGACCTCAAGAATCGCTTCAAGGTCTATCACATTGATTTTGTGATTCAGAGGACACAGAACTTCATGCAAGAGGTACTGTAAGATCCAGCTTTTCCTCCTGGGAGAACAGGTTAGGTTTGTCCTGCTAATCTACTTCAAAGTGAGCTTGATAAAAGCTGCAGAAAGAGCCCCAGAGTGTCTCTCAGGCAAGGTACAGATAACAAAACCTGAGAAAACCAGCTAGAAGCTGCTTGGTACTTGTATTTGTGAGGCTCTGTGTGTGTGAGTCGTTCAGCAAGGCATGAAAATTTTGCATGGATCATCTGTTTGCCTGGACTTTCAGGTTCTGAATTCCCAGTGTCTCAGCACCCGAGAAAGTTGTGTGTGTAACCAGTGGAGTGGCTAAAACTCACCTGATTCCCATTCTCAAGGCTCAATTTTTCAGGAAGGGTCTTAAACGTGTTTTACCAAAATGGAATGTCTCCTCCTTGGTAGCTGATTTTCTCACTAATATAAAGAAAAGAAATTAATGTTAGGAACTTGGAGACAGACGATGTCTCAGGGTGTAGGTGCTTTACCCAGCCTCACTTTTCAGGGCATTGGTGGAGATGATGATATCATTCCAGGTGAAAACTGAACTCCACCTCTTTGTCCCCTCTTGTGTGTGTTGGTATAGGCTATAACTCTGCTTTGCCTGGATTCCTGCTGGATGCCTAGCCAGAAATCTGTGAGGAGCTGGACAGCAGTCTGATTTCAGTTGCCAGATCACAAGGCACATTTGGCCTTGGAGCTCTAAACTGAGCCCTATGATTTTAATCTGTATTTGGGAAATTTAATAATCTGCTCAGTAATCTTGTGAAATGGAGCTGGTCCAGATCTA
Organism: Coloeus monedula; assembly: GCF_965178545.1. Taxonomy (NCBI): domain Eukaryota; kingdom Metazoa; phylum Chordata; class Aves; order Passeriformes; family Corvidae; genus Coloeus; species Coloeus monedula. Next base: position 4,628,182 of record NC_138789.1, read on the forward strand.
TGGAGTGGGAGTTATGAATATGGAAAACAGGTGTCTAGGGCAGTGCTGGGATAGGGTTTTCCTAAAAGCAGCCAGGACCAGCAGCCAAGGAATTATTCAGAAATAAAATTCTGATTTCATGTCTGGGTCTTTCAGGGGGGAACATTCCAAAATGCTGTCTTTCACTCAGTGAAGATCATCAGTCAAGACAAAGAAGTAGACAGAAAATAAATCCCATATAAACCAAGAGGTCGTTTTTTTTCTGAACAGAACATGAGTCAAAATTAACAGGAAATAAGTTAAATTATAGCATGAGTTTCTAAACATGCTGTTATTGCATCTTCCTCTTTAAAAGGCTGGTATTTTCCTCATAAAAATATTGTGTAGTTTCCTTTGTGTCCATGGACATTTATTTCATAAATAAGTAAAATCAGACATGTCTGTGTTGGTGTAGTATTTGGCTAAAATGTACCTCGGGTGGAGGGTGGAGCAGGATTCCTTGCCTTGGGAGCTTGGCATCCTCTAGTGGCCAATTTCAGGAAATCTGGGAGCACGGTACTCAACCGGCTGAAGGAATGGCCCCCCTGCATATCTTCCAGTACTTCTCCAATAAGAAAATGTTAAATTTTGAATGGGAACAGCTAAAAAAAAGGCAAAGCCTCATTAAATAGACTCATTTACCGCTTGCAAAACTGTTTGTCTGAAATATCTTCAGAGTAGGAGCATAATATATTATCTCTGGATAAGCTGAAAATATGGTAAATGCCAGTTTAGCATAATTCTGTGAGAAACGATTGCACTCTGTGCGATTTTTGCTGATTATTATTATACTGAACTATGTATATATATATCAGTTCAGTATAATTATATATACAAAAATATATAAATCTATAAATAAAATATATATATATAAATTATATATACTACTGAAATTATGTGCAGTATTAAATAATATTATTAAATACTATTTATTAATGATTAATGATAGGAGTCAATGGGAGTCTTCTTATTAGGGATAATGAGTTTTGATTGTGGTTTGTATGCATGGATAATCAATTCTACATTTTGGCTCTGTCACCATCAGTTTGGATGGTGACATGAGATCAAATCTGTACAAGAAAGCTGTGACAGCATGATAATGATACCACGGCTTTAATTTTAATTAGTTATTGCAGCATTTCAATGCATGTTGCTCTTCAGAGCACCTTCTCAGAAACACAGTTTAAATTAACAATTACACTTATCATGTTTGCAGGAATTTGATGTTGCTGGTCTTTAACAGATTTTTTTAATGACTATTTTTAGCTGATGGAAAATGCAGTTTATACTTTTGAGCAGTTGTTCTCTCCAAGCCACCAGGCAGACTCGGCCAAAGCTGCAACAACCATTGAAAAAGTCAAGCTGAGAGTGCTGAAGGTAAATGTCATGTAGCACATTTGCAGGCTGCCTTTTTGGAAACAGAGAATATATTTTATATGAATATACCTCAGTATTTGAAAGAAGATAACCTTTTACCATCCAGCTGAACATATTGATTTGGTGGCACTTAGCAAAGTTCTCATTTGGGAGATTAAACCTAGTTCTGGGCAGACACAAAAGTATTTGCATGTGCAGTCCCTTTAATTGTAGGTAAATCAGATTATTAATGCGCTGTGGATCTGGATAAATAATTTTTAATTAACTTTATAATTAGCCTGCCGCTAGAATTTGTTACTCTGAGAAAAGGCAGTGCTGAAACACCCAGGGAGGGCAATTGGGCACTGTTTCTAGCCTAAGAGTTAAATGAAGGGAAAGAGATCCCAGAACAGTAAATCTTAGAGTGGTTTTGTAAAAGCTGGACTAACCTGCATGGCCCTTCAAACTCCTGTGCACCTGTGATGCAGCAGCTACAGGCTGACAGGAACCAGTTCCCTGTGGGAGTGGTGAATAACCCCAGGCACGTGTGGGCTTGTTTCTTTCCGGTGTGTTTTGGCAGCAATATGACTACGACAGCAGCACCATCCGCAAGAAGATATTCCAAGAGGCACTGGTGCAGATTACCTTGCCCACAATGCAGAAGACACTGGCTTCAACATGCAAACCAGTAGGTGTTTGTGACTAAAAACCCCAAAAAACAATAATGAAAGGCAGGGGAGGAACAGCACCTTGGCAGTAAGTCCTTAACACTGTCAGGCTGTTTTCTCTCGGAGAACTGTGCAGATTTCCCACCTGCTCAGTGCTTAGATTTGCCACTTCATGGGTTGGGTAGGTGTGGAGCCCAAGGAAGATTTCAGGAAACAGGGACACTGTGTATACACCTTGCTTTCTCAAAGGCAGTTGCAGTCCTTTGCCCATCCCTAGGCTCGTTCCTTCCCTAGAGATCTGAAGTCCCTGAAACTGAGTTCCTCTGGACAGTTGGGAGGCAGGGATGAGCTGGGCCTTTTGTTCATTCCTCTGCAGCAGCACTTGGAGGCATGGTCAGGACTGTGCCCAGCCTGTGCTTAACTCTTTCAGCAAGAGGGCAGCCCTTGCTGTCAGTGGTGTTCAGTGCAAGGGTTGGACAACAGTCAGGGAATAATCATAGAGACCATCTCTGTTCCTCTAATCACACAGGGCACGTTCAGTCAGCAAACACCTGTCTGGTGGAGGTGCTGGGTGATATCTGTGTGACTGTAGCAGAGTTGGTTGGAATGCTGTTCACCTGGGCTCAGAATGAATAGTCTGAACCCTCTGAAAGCCCTGGGCACCCTCCTGCCTTGTCCTGTGCCTGCTCAAAGGGGAGAGCCCCAACCCATCCTGGCCTCCTGCCCTTCTGTTTTGGTGGATGTTCATCTGCTCCTGTTGGCTGTGAGCTCTCACCCCCAGTGTGCTGCTCTTGGTTATGCTCTCAGCTTGTTTCAGTTTCAGAAACAAGTTTAAAACCAAGCATTTTGCCAAATTACACTTGCAAGTCTTTGAGTGGGGATTGTTAAAATTTACAACGTTCAAGAATATATTTAAAATCTGTCTCTTCCTTTCGTTTGGATCCCTGAAGTAACAGTCTCTTGTAGAGTGTCAGCAGTGCCTTCAAGACAGGATGTTTGTGCACGGGTACAAGCATTTCATCACCTGGAGTATGTGTGCAGACATCTCATGTCTCTGTCACAGAGGAAGCAGTGGTGAAGCAAACTTCCACAAGCCCTTTCTGTTCAGTTTCCCACCAGCCTTTTGTGTTTGTGCCTCTGCAGAAATGGGCAGCCAGCTCTAGAAGCCAAAGTGTGGCACAGCTGCCAGGCCCCACCAAGTCCTGACCTTTCACTTGAAAACCTCCAGGTGTTTTTATGTAGGTGCCTCTTCTAGAAGAGGGCAGAAGTCTCTTAATTTACTTTTTATAGACCACCAAGCAGCTACCTAATAATAATGATTCAGTTATTGTCTAGGCTGCCTCTTGGGTATAAATCAGTGAGCTCAAAGCATTACACACCTATTAGAAAAACAAAACCAAACCCCACGTCGCCCGTGCACTGTGGATTTGCCTCTTTGGACAAACAAGTTGTGTGAGGCATTTCCTCAGCAGCTGTTTGTTTCAGCAGGCAGTGATCTGTAGTGCTTTTAACTGTGGTTGTACTGCAGGAACACTGTTTGGTAAGGACGTAATTGATTGTAGACACACGTAGCTCATGGAGTCATAGTTCAAACAATGCAGCCCAGGAGCTGTCATGGGGTGTTGCAAGACCTGCTCCATGGCATCTCCAAGCCATTTGCTTGTAGTAGGACTCAGAATCCCTCAGTTTTCTCCATCTGTTCCTTTCTTCCCTACCTGCACAGGAGCTGCAGAGATACGAGCAGTACATTTTTGCTGATTACACGAGTGTGATCCAAGTAGAGAACGTGTATGAAGAGATTTTATATCAGACACTGCTTGAAGAGGCCCTGAAAGGTGAGAACATTCTTGAGGTGACAGGAATAACATGTGGCCCATGAGCTGTTCCTTCAGAGCTTCCCAGAATCCTCACCTGGCTGTTCCTGTCCCACTTTCCCCAACACTGGTGGTTACATCCCTACAGTGTTTTTTCATTTGGCTCACTGAAGATGTGTTGCAAGCCCTAAAATCTGAGTTATGGGGCAGCTTTACTAAACCCATGGAACTCGGAGTGATGGCTTGGCACAAGCCTTTGTCTAACAAAATGTAATTAAGGCAACTTCACTTGATCTCGATTCCCTGGGCCCCTCGATTCACTGGTGATGAGTAAATGGCAAGACTGCCAATTGCAAGACTAAGAGAATTGCAAAGACTAATGGCAACAGAGATTAATTTCCCCAAATGAAATGAACTACTGGATGCGGTTTCCATTACTCACAGATGCTAGTGGTGTACTCCTTGCAGATCTCTCTGCTTCTGTGTCAGAAAACTAAACTATTCTTAATAAATATTATATATATACAAATACTTATAAAATATTTTTATCTCTCTATATGTACATGTCTGTCTATACCCTGGATAAAAGACAAGCAGATGTACTGCACAGGATGTTTTCCTAGACCATAGGCACTTCTGTTCCAAAACAGCAGTATAATAATTGTAACCAGCACACTTTTATTAGCATATTCGATGTAAATCCTTCTGCACTGAAGCACTACCTTTGTGCATTGTAGGTCCTCTGCTTCAGAAACACTTAGGTCAATACTAAAGTGCCATTATTCAAAAAAAAATCCCCATCCCCAGAAAAGAAATGTGAACTGAAAGGAAGCTGAAAATGAACATGATTGTTGTCTTTAATAAGAAAATGTACAACACAAACTTGGGAAAGCACTGTGCATTCTTCCCTGTGCCTCTATCAGCCTTCCCAAAACATTCTGGTGTTTCTGTTTTATTCAGTGATCAAAGAAGCCGCCATTCTGAAGAAGCACAACCTGTTTGAGGATAACCTGAACGTGCCCTGTGAGAGCGTGTCCAGCCTGACGGAGCTGAGGACCCCTGTGGGATCAGCACAGGGCACCCCTGCCAAGGTGCCCACAGCCGCCCGAGCCGAGGGGTCGGACACCGAGAGCCATGGGGACGAAACGCTCGCTGTGACAGGGAAAATCGTGTGGGAGAAGGATGCTGATGAGGGAAAGTCACCAGACAAAGAGGCAGGTGCCTCTGTTAGTGCAGCTGGTGATCAGGCCAGCAGGAGGGAAGCAGTGGCTGTTACAGACATTGGTGACAAACAGGAGTCCCCCTTGGCTGGCTGCACTAAACAAGGAGTTGCAGAGGGAAAAAGCGCGTTGGAGATTGAATCAGAGTGTGTAGCGAGCGCTGAGAGAGAACTCAAGGCACAACAAGAAGCTGTGGAGGAGAAAGTAGCTTCTGGGACTGACGCTGCAGTAAAAAATTTTGGAGCCAGCCCTAAAAAAGAACCTAAGGTACCTGAAGGAGCAGCAGAGGAAGAGGTGACTTCAGAGAGTCAAACAGTAACAGCTGCTGCGTCTGTCAGTGGCACTGAGAAAGAAAGCACAGCACAGGAAAAAGTTTCTGAGATGAAGCCCACTTCCCCACCTGAGAGTGTAACAGATACAGAAATTGTAGGGAGTACAGAAAAGAAAAGCAAGGTAAAAAATGAAATTATGGAAAAATTATCTCAGAGTGAAAATGCAGTAGGAACAGGGTTTGAAGGGGATAGTAAAAAAGAAAGCAGTGAGAGTACTGAGACAAAGATTGTTTCCCAGGATGAAAAGACAGGGAAAGCAGGGTTTGGGGATAGTCCTGGAAAAGAAAGCCAGTCAGAAGAAAAGGGTTATAAATCCCTTGATGATGTGAATGAGATAAGGGATTTGCTGATGCTGACAGTTGAGATCCCAGCAGATACTCCAGCTGAGAACATAAAGGAGGTCTGCGAGGGTGAGCTGCTGAAGTTGCAGGAGCACCATAATGGGAAGTACGAGTTGAGCGAAGTGGCTGTGGCAGAAATTCAGGTGAGCCAGAAGATGAGGAGTGAACATGCAGCAGAATGTGTAGAGTTAAAGGAGGAGCGACCATACTCAGCCAGCCTGGGGACAGATGGTACGAGTGTAGAGAGTGTGCCCAGGGGGGCACAAGCACCGTGGCTGGTGGAGAGCTCGACTCTGCCTCGGGAGGCAAAGGCAGAGGTGGAGAGCAGGCCAAGTGTGTGGTACACGGGTGCGGGAGGTGAGAGGTTGCAGCCAGAGGTACACACGGGAAATGCGGTGGAAGACAAAAGGCTGTATGGGGAGGAAGGGGCAGGGAACTGCCACGCTGTCCTGGGGGAGGCAGGGACACAGAGCTCCTTTCCGAGCCCTGCTGCATTTGCAGCCACGAGGGACGTGCCCATCCTGGATAGAGCAAACCCGGGCCCAGGACTGCTCGAGCCGGTCTCCCTGGTGCCGCAGCAGCGCCTGGGGCAGCCCAGGGCAGAGCGCACGGCACACACAGAGCCTGGGGGGCGAGAGGGGGAGCCAGGAGATCAGTCATCTTCACACGCAGGAATTCAAAGCACAGGAGGAAAAGCGATTCTCCCAGAAGAACACCGAGAAGATGGTTCTGCACAGCAAAACTCTGAGGAGTAAAAAGCAGCTTTCAGCCCAGCCCTGCAGGACCTATTTACTCCAGTAATCCCTGTTCAGTTGTGAATACCTATGCAGGTCGGGCCTGGAGGAAATGGGCTTTGTTGTGGTGTCCCCAGCTCCTGCAGGTTTCCCACGGATCCCTTCCTGAGGGATGGGTGATGGGTTTCCTTTCAGTTAAAACCAGATTACTGCTGAGGAACCTCATCTGTCACTTCAAATTTGCTCCCTTGTAAAGCTAGAGAAAAAGTCTGAAAATGGGACCACTGAATGCTTCAAACATCCAACTGTCATCAACTTATTTTAACAACTTAGCTGTTCTTAGGGATGGTCTTGATTTTTAAATGCATGGTTTTGACAAGTACTGCTCTGATTCTGGTGGTTGGTACATACATACTCGAGGATGCTTTTAGTATTTGCATGCTGTATACAGGAAATAAAAACATTTTTTAGTAGTAAACAAAACCAAATAGTTGATTTAGTAGATTGCTGAAAAGCCACACTGTGCAAACTCTGCAAACTGATTACTTAATTATTTTCAAGTTTTAGCAGATATCAAAGACAAGCAAATATTCTGATTTTTAATTTTTTTTCTCTTATTGCTGTATTTAAAAAGGGGAAAGTATGGGAGCAGGTTTCTCAGTCCCACTCCGCACTTAGGGGTTATTTAGCCTTCCAGAGCACTTTATGGCTATTTTGTTTTGTTTTGTTTTGTTTTATGGAAGGGAAAGATGAGAATGTTTACAATAACTATAACCATTAGGCAGCATTTCTTTGGTTTAAATTCCACCATAAAATAGATTCACTTACAGCTATCGAATACAGAATATCAAGTCCTGCCATTCCCATTCCCACTGAGTTACTCAGGTCTGTAGGCTGTGGAAATCATGTAACAGGTGTGGAAATCATGTAATAAGTGGCAACAGTTTTGAAATATCAGAATAATTTAATGTAATTTCTAGTGCAGATGTTAACTGAAGTGACAGACAGCCAGAGGTTGTTACATGTGCTTAGATTTTGGAGGGCAGAATCACATTAGAAAAGCAGGTATTAAAAGGAGGCAGCTGCTTTCATACACACGATCTGTATCAAGCCATGATCTCGGCACAGAGATGCTTAAATGTGTTCTTTGCATCTCAGTTTGCACAGAAAAGCTTGGAGATGAAACCCAGTATCTTAGTAAATTCGCCTTTCAAATGCAAGACCTTACTTTAGAGGTCAGTTTAAGGCACCTTGAAATTCTGGCCTGGTGTTTTGATCCTGTTTCTGAATGTCATACAGGTAGAGGACAGCAAAGATTAATGATAATTGCAGCAAGGACTGCAGGATTTATGCCCATAAAGACATGGGAAGAAATAACAAAGTCCTGGGAGCATAGTATGTGTTAGCATTTAACTTCAGCAAACTGTGCAAGGTCTTTTAATGCTATCAAAATATTCTTTAATACTAACAGAGAATTGACACTAGAGGAGCAGGCAAATATTACTGTGTGAGGGAGGAACCTTGTTGAGTAACTGGATTAACTGCTCTGCCCCTGCAGTAAAATAAATGCAGTTCCTATTTATTCTAAAAGTCGTACTGTGGTATGGAAACGTGAAGGTCACAGATGTTTTCCTTGCAGAAGTACTTTGGCTTATTTCTTCCTTATATTTCATGCAAAAATACTAATTTGTAAACATACAAACCACTGCCGGCTAATTTTTTTTAACAAATCATTGCTTATTTCACTGCCACTGCTTCACTTTTACAAATCATGAGCTATTTTTAATTGGTACTGAGTGCTAAGTGACTTCAAATTTATAACACGTCCTCTAGAGTTAAGCAGCAGCAGCCTTTCTAAGCTAAAATTAGGGGACATGATGGTTTTTAATACTTTTTTTGGTGTGAAAGACAACTAGCATGGCAGCAAAACAGACTGCAGCCTCCTGCAAAAGGAAACTAATTCATTCTAATATGAATTAGGTACATCTGTACAGAGAGCATTTTGCATAAGTATTCCCATCATGGTAATTCTGGAGTTACTTCTGTGGCAGGCCTAGATCTGGGTAATATTTTCCTGTGATATGTGTTGCCTTGCTGAATGCTGAATGCTCAGATGTTTTTCACCAGTGGGATGGGAAAGGATGGGGAAGATTCAGCCTGTACCTTGCTTGGTTCTGCAATTTAAATTGCAGTTCGTCTTGGACAGGGGACTGTTTTCCCGGTTTGGGGCATTTTCTGTCCCTTTGCAAATGGATAGTGTTTTTCTTGTCTTTACCCCACTTGGTTAGAAGAAACGGCTAGAAGAGATCAGCAATCTGCAAGGTTACATGGGACCACTGATCAGAAATTATAATAATGCACCCATTCTGTCGGGTTTGTTGCTGTCTTGCAGTTGCCTTCACAAACTGGGAACCGTAATAAATTGCCTCTCGCGGCGCATGGCCGAGGGTCGGGTGCCCTGACGGGAGCGGGCTGGGGTGTGGCATCCATGGGGTTTCCACTGTTAAAGGCCAGGAGATGAAACACATTGTATTTGCTTGGAACTTCGTACAAACGCATGTCATGGAAATAAAGACGTTCTTCCCTTCCATTGCTGGGACGCTGCTTTTCTGAGTGTGTGGTAATTTGGGGGATTTTATTAAAAACTGTTCTTCAGGCAGCTGGGAGTGACGGAGGTGTTTCCTTCCAGTGCCCGAGGGAATCCTGCGGGCAACACGGAGAAGGAGCTTTTACAGAAGCATGGAATGACAGGGTGAGGGGGAACGGCTTCAAACTGAGTGTTAGGCTGGGTATTTAGGAGGAAGTTCTTCCCCGTGAGGGTGGTGAGGGCCTGGCACAGGGTGTTCAGAGAAGCCGTGGCTGCTCCATCTCTGGGAGTGTGCAGGATCAGGCTAGACAGGGCTCTGACCACGTCCGTACCCAGGATGAGCTGATCTTTACGGTCCCGAGCAATTCCATGATTTCCCCGCACGCTCCGCGCTTGGAGCTCGCTCGGGGTAGCGCGTGAGGGGCGGGGCGGGGCGCGGGGCGGGGCGCGGGGCACGCCGGGAGCTGTGGTTCCCCCCTCCCTTTGGCCACGTCGACCCTCTCGTTACGCGTTCCCTGCCGGCGCACGTGACCCACGCGCCGCGCTCCCCCATTGGCCCGGTGGCGCGCGCCGGGGGGGTGGTGCCGGAAGCGGCGGCGGCGGCGCGAGGCCGTTTCCTTGGCTACGCCCCCGCGGGCGCGCGCGGAGGGGCCGGGTCGGGCCCTTCCTGCGCCGGGAGCTGCGGGAGCGGCCATGGGCCCGCAGCGGGACTAGCGGGCACCCGGCCGGCCGTCATGGCCCTCAGCGGAGCTCCGGGCTGCCGCGCCGGGGAGCGGGGGCCCCGCTGGAGGAGGCCCTGGAAGCTCCTGGCCCTTGGCCTGCTCTCCGCCTCCTCCGTACTGGCGGCCGCCCCGGGAGCCGGGGCCATGAGCAGGGAGGAGAAGCGCCGGCTGGGGTGAGCGCAGGGACGGCAGAAGGGAGGGAGGGAAGGAAGGACGGCGAGCCGGGCCCTGCCGTGCTGGGCAGGGGGTGTGCGCTCCCCCCGGGGTTGGGGTGGGTTGGGCTGCTGCGGGCGTAGAGCTTCGGGATCGCGTCCCCTGTCCCTCCCTCTCCCTCCGAACACTCCAGGGCACGCGTGGCATCGGTGCCCAGCCGGGTTGGAGCTGCGTCTGCCGGACCCCGGCGGGTGTTTCGGGCCAGATCACCCAGCTGCTGGGGACACGCGGCCCCTTCTCCGGTGTGGGGTCAAGCCATGTGCTGTGGGAACTTGTAACTCGTCAGTGCTTGGGAGCTCGTCTTGAAGGTTTCAGCCAGGGCTTGCGTCGAGCTAGTGGTAAAGGTGATCAAAGGTAACTAAATCCATACTTGGTTTAATTATGGCCGTGCCTCTGTGAGAGTGCGGGAGTCATAAAAAAGGTAAATATTTACGTGTGTTCCGCCTAGTTCCTGTATGTAACCTAAACTGCTTCGGTCCCCCATGCGTGTAAGGGGCTGATTCTTTTATTGTAGTTTTTAGTTGAAGGGTAAATATTACAACGTAGGTGGAAATACATTTTCCTGCGTGGAGTGGGATTTTTTTAAACAAATTGGCAATCAAGCATATTTTGTCTTAGTATGTTACTGGGGCAGTTTCATCGTCCTCTTCCAATCCACTGGTCAGTTGTACAGAATAATAATGCAAAAAGTCTGCTGGAGAAACAGTCTGGATACTGTGATAGTTGTTAATCACAGAGTTTTTAAGGTTGGAAAAGGCCTCCAAGATCACCAAGTCCAGCTGTCGGGTATAAGTTGATATTTAACTCCAGTGTTTACAGTTAGTGGGGTTTTCCATCTTGGGTTCTCAGGGTAATATGTGTGTGTAATCTTTTATACGTTCTCTTCATGAGGCTACGCAAGGAGTTGAAATTTCATTCCCCAATTGGTTTTAAAATTTTTTCATTAATAACTTGCACTTAAAATATGATCTGATGCTCCAGGCATGTGCAGGCCATGTCCTGCCATGGTTTGTGTTTGGGGGCACTGAGCTGGCTCACTTCTGAATAATGTGATCTCTGTACTTAATGACAGGATCATGTCAGTCACAGAAAATGCCTGTAAATATAAGTTTAAAGCAATTTTCTGTTTTCTGCATCACCCAGCAGCTTTGTGTGCTTATCTGGGATTTTACCTGCTGCAACCTGAGAGGCACCTGGGAAAAGTACCATCCTCTGCTCTTTTGATGCCTTAATGTACTTGATGAGTTAAAACTACTTCTTAAATTTCCAAGTCATTGAACTAAATTGGATATTTACAATATAATTGTGGTGTTCTTGGCTCTTTTATGTTTGGTCTTATCAGCAGAGATTGTGAATTATGTTGATGGTAGAAATTAGCATCCTTTTTTGCTTGCAGGGCTCCTTCGTGAAACAGTTAGGAATGATCAGAAGTAGTGCTGTGTTATAAAAAAACAATGTGTTTTTTGGGGAGTTTTTATATCTAGAAGCATTTCTGTCCTTTCAAACATATGAAATAAATGTAAGGGTTTTCTTTAGTATTTGCTTGCCAAGAGATCCCCAAATAATTTCATGTTAGGTGAAGAAAGAGTCTTTCCTTTTTGGTGTGGACCAGAGTATCTGAAGCAAGAAAAATTATTATTCTATATTTCATTTACTTGAGTAGAATATGTTAGTAGAGGACCTGTGCCTGATACTCAGATATTGAAGTGTGATGCATGTAAGATGGTGTGTTAAAGACCGTTGGGAGACAGACCACTAATGCTTTTTCTTTTTTCTTTTTTAGAAATCAAGTGCTTGAAATGTTTGATCATGCATATAGCAATTATATGGTAAGTCAAATACTTGTTTGATGTTTTTCAGAGGAGTTGTTTCTGACCTGGGGAAGAAAGCAACCACAGTACATGACATTCTATAGAAATATCTGGGAAGGGGGGGTGAAAACAGAGCTAAAATAAGTAACAGCACCTGTAAAGCCTTTAAAAAGACCAGAACATATACTACTTTCAGGAGGGTTGTGATGGCTTTTAGAGTGGTAACTAAGAATTGCTTGTGGTAACTCTCCTAATCTGTGCCTGATCTTTCCCAAATCAGTTTATCTCATGTCAGGCTATGAGCAGTAAAGTATTTGCTTTGAAATTCTAGGAAAAGGAAGCTCGAGAAGAGCTGTCTGTAGGCATGAGATTCTGGAGAACACAAATAGATCTTATTTATTTTGTAGGTAGAAATTACATCTAATATTTCTTCAGTAGTAAGCCATGTCAGATGCAGTTTGGAGGGCTCTTCTACAAACTGTTTGTAGAAGAGAAAGGGGATCTGGTGCCATATCCAGGCATTCCAGTCTGTGCCCAGGATGTGACTGTCATATGACCATAGGCCACACTGGCTGTGGTTTCTTTTGCTCTGACTTGTGATTCCTGTGCAGATGTCCTTCAGTTCTGGATCTCTGAGCCATTCCACCCACCCTGGGATGGCTCAGTTTAGAAAAGCTTAAGAATAAATAAGTTACTTGGAGTGGACTTCCTCAAGTAATAATTACTTTGAATATTCTGTAAGTAATATACTTCTGAGGAGAAACTGTAGATGTGGCCTAGATAAATATAAAATATTAATTCTTACTGGCTTTATATGGACATTCTTGCACATTCTTTGTGGCTGTTGCAGAAACCCCTCTCAAGTTGCATCAGTTCCTGCAGCACAAACTGCTGTCTCCTGGCAGCATCTTGCCACATGTCCCATGTTCTGTGTTATAGTATAAACTTAATTATGTAATTCAAGCTTAAAATCTCAGTAGTTACAACTTTATACAACATGAGAGAGGTACAGAACTGTAGAGTGGACAGAAAACCAGGCAAGAGGATTTTCAAAGGGATGTAGTTTCTCCAGACCTTTTGACTTAATCTCTGTACTTTTGAAACCTTTAGCAGTTAAACATCAGGCTTTTTGGTAGTAATTTTTGTAATCTGGTTCCATGAAAAACACTTGGCTTGGGTTTCCCTGAAGGAAAACTTACGTATTTGGCAAAATTGAATAAAATATTACAAGGATCTGTGATGAACTGGCAACTGGTAGGGGTCTTGCCACATCTGAAGCAAGAAAATTCTGTTTGAAGAAAAGTAATAACTTCAGCTATCCTGGAAAGTTTGAAGCCAAAAGGATATTTATTTGCCACGTATGCTGGAGCACTAAACAAACAGAAAAATGTGACTTGCTTGTTTAAAGTTGAAGAAAAGATTAGAGTATCAGACTTGATTGTGACAGCAGGAGAATGTAGTATTTTTGCAGGTGTTTTTGAAACAGCCAGCTGAAAAGTTCTGATTTTCTGTTTCTATTAATACATATTTTAGACATCCATATTTAGAAGACTGAAAATTCGTGTTTGATTGCAAGGGAAACTCCCTTGTCTTTTTGTCTTTTTTTTTTTTTTTTTTTGTCTTTTTGTAGTTGTTAACAGCAGCTTTGAGAAAAATCTGCTGGTTTTTTTCAGTCCTTCAACAATATTTGTAGTAATGGGGATATTTTTTCTTCTTGGCTGTCAGAACATGTGAAAATGTCAATCAGTTGAGGCCAGTGACAAGCTGGGAAATAATTCAGTAGCTGCTTATTCTCTGCTGCAGGCAGAGAATAAGTGAACTTTTATTTTTCAAAATGCTTCTAGTTCTTTATTTGTAAAACTAAAAGTTTATTTTTCCATATTATTTATCACTTCTCTTATCCAAAATTTAAGCCAGAGATCTCAGTTTTGACATTGCTTTTGTTGTGTACTTCTTTAATCTGTTTTTCTGAATACTTTGCAGAGATATTCAGAAACATCTGAGCTGTATTAAAATGATCTAGATTTTGCCTTTTGTAGTTAAACTTGAGGAGAACAAAGAGTTGAGCAAAGACTAAAACACTCAGGAGGGTAGTATACAGGGAAACAAACCATCAGTTTCAAAAAAAGTTGCTGTAAGAGCTGTTTATTTATAGAGGAATGCTCTTTTTTTCCTTTTTATTTCATGTTTGAATATAGATTATTTCTGTACCATATATTTGGAAAGATTTTGAATGTGTTTACTTGCAGTTTCAGTGCAGCAATTGAAGTTTTTTATCCCGACACATGTTAGTTCTCCACTAAAAGTTAAACTGGAGATGTCAGTACTTGATTTCAGCCAGTTTCCTGCTGAAATCAAGAGAAAAGCTCCATCCCAAACCACTTGTGTTGAGCTTCTAAAGGAGGCAATTTCATGTTGGTTGGAATTAGATATATTTAAGATTCATCACTACTGATGTCAGTGTTATATTTGTCATATTAGTGTCAGTTATGTTTGTAAAAGGCTCAGTCTTGTTAAGGTTTTTTTGGTGAATGTTGTCTTTTATGCCTTATGTAGTAATCCACCAATTTTTTGTTTGAACTCCTGAGTTCTCTTACCTGTTCCTGACTGTCACCCCCAGCCAGCTGAGTTCATTGTGCAGTCCATGAAGGACCAGCCATCAAGGTGATGGAGAGCCTGGAGCATCTTTCCTGTGAGGAAAGGCTGAGGGAGCTGGGGCTGTTCAGCCTGGAGAAGAGAAAGCTCCAGGGAATGTAACAAGGGAGAGAGAGCTGGGGCTGTTCAGCCTGGAGAAGGGAAGGCTCCAGAGAATTTAACAAGGGAGGCTGTCAAGAAGACAGAGCCAGGCTCTTCTCAGTGGTGCTCAGAGGAAATGGGCACAAACAATGGGAGGTTCCCTCTGAACACAAGGAAACACTTCTTCACTGTGGAGTTGACCAGGTTCTGGCACAGGGTGCCCAGAGAGGCCGTGGAGTCTCCCTCCTTGAAAATGCTCAGGAGTTGTCTGGATGTGGTACTGGGCAGCTGGGTCTGAGTGGCCCTGCTCAAGCAGAGGGCTGGGACAAGATGAACTCTAGAGGTCCCTTCCCACCTTCAGGGTTCTGTGATGTCCATGCAGTTTTTCTGAAGAACAGCGTGATGAGGATTCCTTTCACAGGCTCCCAGGAGTGGCTGTGAGCACTGTAACTGATTCCCCTGTTTTGTTCCCAACAGGAGCATGCGTATCCAGCTGATGAACTCATGCCTTTAACTTGTCGTGGACGAGTGCGGGGTCAGGAGCCAAGTCGAGGGGATGTGGATGATGCCTTGGGAAAGTTAGTGTCTGAAATGGTCACTGTAAACATCTAGGAGTAGAAGTACAATTGGCAGCCCATAAAACTTGTTTGTTCAGTTGATATGGCCAGAAACTTACACTTGTAAGAAGTATTCTTATTATTGTGAAGTTAACTGATGTGAAATTGTACCTTAATCAGAAGAAAAGAATTGACCAGTGGATGAGATCCAAAGATAGTTCTTTTAACCATTCTCCAAGTATTTTCCATAGGGAAACCTTCCAGATGTGGGCTGACATTTTTGGTATTAGTAGTAGAGGTTTTAAGGGTTCATGATCAGCTAAACAGAGCAATAAACTCTTATCTGTGATGCTGGCCTAATAAGTGATAATTAATATGCTTTTCTTAAGTAGAAAGTTTTCTGAAAACAGGCAGTCTAATGATTATCATGTGTATGATAGCCTGAGGCCTTTGCAGAAGTATAAAACATTATTTCAGACATGTTTTCTATTCTTTCTTTTAAGGGAGCTAATAGTACAAAATACTAATCCTTTGGCTAGCAAATTGTAGATTTAAGGACTGTTTTTTTCCATATTAAATGGAATAATTAAAGGCAAAGTTGACTTACTCTAAATTAATTTGTAATTGATTCCTTTGAATATGTGCAGTTTATAGAGCAAATTCTTTAATTATAAATAGCTGATTTTTTTTTTTATATCACTGATTAATGTCTCTAAGCACAATAGTGGTAATCAAAGCTGAAATCCTTCTCTTGAATACTGCTTATAAATTGTCTCTAGGATAATGAGCATGTTACTTTGGTTATGTTTTGTTATGTACAAATGTTCCCTAGTCTAGAGATTTCCATATAATCTTGCTGCCTTGGAGGTATCTAAAGACACAGCAGATGAAAAGCGTCAAGAAAATGTATTTTGAATCCTGGTCATGCATTCTTTTTAACGACCTTTTTTAAACATACAAGCATTTGAGTAAAAATACCTTTCATCCCCTTAGATGCATTAAATTATTGTATGTATTTATTGTTTTTCTGTATACGTGCTTTATTCTGTACCTTATACTTAGTTACATTATTATGTAGCAGATTTCTTATCTAATCCTTTTTTGTGCCAGCTGCCTCATCAGTTGTGTTCTCTACCAGCCTTTGCAGTCACAAAATGACAGGGTGAGGCATCTGGGTCAGTCCTGTTTCCCTGGAGAGCTCAGGAGCCTTCCATATAGCTGTGAAATGCATCATTTCCCTCCTTTTGTATGGAAAAAGTTGTGGATTTGTTAGGCAGTTGTGCATAGTCCTTAGCTAATCTCTGTCTCTTGTAAAACAGCACTCGCAGAATGCCATTATGTCGTTACAGATTTAAGAGAATTGTAATATAGGAAGACTTACTAGAATTCTGATTGTTACGTGTTGCCTACAAGGTCTCAGACATTGGGCACTTGCTGAAATCCTTGGTGCTTGCTCCTCAGTAGGCAATTTTAACTGTTCCAAAGTGTTCAGTTTTAGCACTATCATGTTCTGTAAGTTCTGTTCTGTGTTGTGGGTGTTTCTTAGCATAGGAGCAGTTGTTGCAATCAGACACATTTAAGATACAATTATAGATATAATTCCTGGGATGGGGAAGGTCCCCTCAGCTTGGGATGCACTAGAACAGCCCTGGAAAAAACCTCTGATCCTTGTTGGGATGTTCCTGTTTCAGACAGTGTGGAGCTGACTTGATGCTCTCTTTTCACAGAATAATCACAGAATCCCAACCTGGTTTGGGTTGGAAGGGACCCTAAAGCCCATCCTGTGCCACCCCCTGCCGTGGGCAGGGACACCTTCCACTACCACAGGTTGCTCCAAGCCCTGTCCAGCCTAGCCTTGGACACTGTTAAAATAGTTCTTTATTTTAGAGTAAATAAAGTAGTTCTTTATTTTAAGCCTACCACTTGCTAGTGTTGTAACAGTTTCTGGTAGGAGAAATTTAGCTTGGAATGGCTTTTGATCTCAACATTTTTCCTTTTTTTTGAAAAAAAAGTAAAACAGAGGTTGGAAAAAGACTTAAACTTTTTTGCTGGGTTTCTTAATAGATTTGATTGGAGACAAAGAATAAAAATGAAATTTGCTTACCAGAGGTTAGAAGGCTTTGCAGTAAATAAATGTATCTGTGATCATAGCTTCTTCATCAGCTCCTATACTGGTCACTAGCAAAGGGAAGAAACTTAGAAGGAGGTTTTGATATCACACATGTTAAATTTTTTGCAGCTGGTGGTCTGTGAGAATTTTATTTTCTTCCATGGTATCAGTTACTATTAAAAATCACTTAATTCCTACACATACAGATCTATAGTAAATCTGTTTTAAATTTTCTTTCATAGGTTTTCACTGACGTTAATTGATACCTTGGACACTCTTGTGGTAAGTTTAAGCTGTTGATAAGCTTTGATAAAACAAAGAGATTGCCTTCTGATGCTCAGACTTACTTTTAGATTTTTTTCATGATCATTGATCTCTGGCTCTGTTTGAAGTGACTGTTAGTCGTGGGAACTTTGAAGTGCTGTGAGGGTGGAGTTTGGAGTTGGTTGTAGTAAGAAAACTACAGCAGTTCCTTCACATTTCATTGATACTTCTTAATATTGCCTTTTTTGGCTCTAATTTAACACAAAGAGTTTGTTGTTTTCCCTTACAGTCTAAAGCAAGAGGCTCAGTTAGTGGTGGGCACCTCTTAATAACCACTGATGTATTTCTGGTTTTAATTGTATGTACGTATTTCGTGGGTGACTGTGTGTGCACTGAAATATTCTGTATACAAATATACTGTGACTGCATTAGCTATACTGGAACTGAATAGCTGCTCACTGTTGTATTCCAGGTGTTAAATAAAACCAAAGAGTTTGAAGAGGCTGTAAAAAAAGTAATAAAGGATGTTAATTTAGATAATGACATAGTTGTGTCTGTCTTTGAAACCAACATAAGAGTCCTTGGGTGAGTAAATTTTGTTTTCAAAACTCCTAAAAATGTGGATTTTAGTCAGTGTCTTTAAGACACCTTTCTGTTCTGTTCCACCTATTTGAAACAGTTGTGCCTTTGTCAGTTCACCTGAGAGCAGTTTTAAAATGCGAGGCAGGACTTGCTGCAGTGGTACTGGATCAAGCTGCCCCCCATCTCACTGCTGCAGGCACAGCTTTGCTGATTAAGAACCCCATATGCATGCTGAGGGAGCAGTGGGTTTGCTTAACAGAAACAGGCTTGGAAATGGCTCTGTTCAATACTTGATTTACCAGATTTTGATACTTGGGGTCATAGATTATTTCAGCTTGGACAGGACCTCTGGGGCTCAATGCAGGATCAGAATGTGTAATTTGAAGTTATTGTATGCCATTTTAGAGGTCTTGGTTGCTTTTCCTGTCTAATATTGATGAATCAGTGATTCCAGTGATAAACAAGAAGAATTGCTTCCAAAATACTGGTAGCTAACCTTGATTATAATGGGGATTGCATCAGCAGTCTAAAAATTAGGACCAGTTATGTACATGTCATCTAAATTGTAGAGAGTTGTCCTTGCTGTTCAGATGAACATACCTTTTGAGATGTGGATAATTTCTCTTGTGTTTAGAGGTCTCCTAGGTGGGCACTCAGTGGCAATTATGCTGAAAGAAAAAGGTGAATATATGCAGTGGTACAATGGTGAACTCCTGCACATGGCAAAGGAACTGGGCTACAAGCTTCTACCTGCTTTTAACACCACTAGTGGTCTCCCTTATCCAAGAGTAAGTTCAGTTTCTGTAATGCAGGATTACAGCTGTAATCAAGACTTCTGTTGCTTTGATTTTATATCTGTCTCCAAAATCGTGTCTATATTTATTAAGTGGACAGAAGATCAAAAGCTGATAAATTGCAGGTACTCTCAGGAGCCAGGAGTAGTGAGATATTTAAAAAACTAAATTTCCAGGAGCACTTGTGATATTCTGAGTTCCTTATTTGTTGCTAAAAAAAATTGCTAGAATTAGATTTTTAGAGTGTATTCTCTTATTCAAATGTCTAGCGAACCAGGCAACAAGTCCTTGTTTGGGAGGGTTGAGATTTTGGGTATTTGTAGATACCTCTCTGTGCATGTTTAAGTTGGCAAAGCAAAACCAAAGGGATCGTTTTTTTCTTGTCTTTAGAAAGAGCGTAGATTATATACTTGCTGTACAATTACAGGAATGTAAATTCTTTCACCTAGGAAAAATAAAGATTATAATCTCTGTTTTTCTCTAGGTTAACTTAAAATTTGGTGTAAGGCATCCAGAAGCACGAACAGGAACAGAAACTGATACCTGTACGGCTTGTGCTGGTACCTTGATCCTTGAGTTTGCAGCTTTAAGCAGATTCACAGGAACATCTATATTTGAGGTTTGCTTTTTTTTGGCTTAGGTCTTTAGCATTCTGTTACATTTCTGTAATTTTAGAAAAATAATTCTGAGTTCATTAAATAGATGTTTTAGCTGTGCTGCACAAAAACATTTGCATTTGTTCGGATTTGTAGTGTTTGTGGGCTTTCTTCTAAGGTTTGATTTTTTTTTTTTAAATCATTTTGTAAATCACAGGAAATAATTGTGGTTGAAAGTAGTTAGAGTAATACAGAAGTAAACAAGATAAATGTTCTGAAGATTAGGAGTTCTGAAATCATTAGACATGAAACATGCTATTCCTTTCCTTGCGTCTTAACTGAATTAGCCAAAAGAATGACAGAGTTTAGTGTCTGTGTTTCCCTAATTCCCTGTTGTTGTTGTTGCAGGAGTATGCCCGGAAGGCGCTGGATTTTATCTGGGAGAAGAGACAGCGCAGCAGCAACTTAGTTGGGGTCACCATTAACATCCACACTGGAGACTGGGTCCGCAAAGGTGGGGGGGTCTGACCCACAGGCAGGGACCACGGGCGCTCTGGGGCGGGGGAGATCTCACACACCCCCAGCACGCTTACCTGGACTGTTTAAAATATTAATGGGATAGGCAGTGGAGAAACCTGCTGCCCCAAAGCCTGGCTCTGCTCTGAGAGGGCCAAGCCCTCTCTGGTAGAGAAACTGGTTTTATTCATGGCAAAGTGTTCCCTGATCCTCTTTAACACCGAGAGGGAAACACCTTGGGATGAATTTTCAGAGACTTTGTTATAAATACATAGGAAAAATATAAATAGGATGGGAGAAGTGGTGTCCTGTGAGAAAAGTGAAATAAGTGTCTTCAATGCATGTCTGTCCATATTATTGTGTGCACTGGCATAGACACACAGTGTTGTGTCTCTGCTTCAATCTGCGCCCTAATTCCAGTGAAAGGAGGCTTTTCCTTTCACTGGAAGAGCCTTTAAAATCAAAGTGGGAATATACGGTAAATACCCATATCACTACTTAAAGTAAACCCACCTTTTTATTTTCTCCTGTTCCTAGATAGTGGAGTCGGAGCAGGAATAGATTCATACTATGAATATTTATTAAAAGCCTATGTCTTGCTGGGAGATGACAGTTTCCTGGAAAGATTTAACACGGTAAGTTAACACCTTGCTCAGGTTTGTGCCTTCTGCAGTACAAATTTCAGAGTAATTGTGTTGTCAGCTGTTAGCCTGAGAAGGGATCTTCAGCAGAATTTCTGTGACTTCTGCTGTGTTTAGTGCCAGCTCTTTTTACTGAGGGTTTTTGCTAATCTTGGGTGATTAGCTGCCACCTGAGCAGTTATTTTAACCCCATCCAGTAAAAATCAGAACCTTCTAGGCCTTTTCTCCAGGTTCCCAGTATGGGAGAAGCTGTATTTCCAGATCACCTGGGAGAGTGTACTACAGCAAATGTTTCTGTAAAAGAATTGTACAGTAAAGGCCCTTCTGTAAGGGCCTCTTATTCCAAGCCATTGTACAATTTCATTCTGTCCTGGAGCAACAAGAAAATCAAAATGTGGATCTTGCTTTGCACTGTAGATCCTCAGGCCCAGGGTACATTTAAGTATACAAGCTGAAAACCACGCTTAGATTTTTTTAAATTCATAAATTACTGAGCAGCTTTGTCAGCATTATAATTCTTTCATAAAAGCATTATTTCTTTTGAAAATAGCAGTATCTATTAAAAACATTTTAGATCATAATAGGATTTTATATCATATAGCATGATTTTTTATTAGAAGTGTAGTAATTCCGTAGTTAAAGGCCTGTTGTAACACTTTAGGTGTAATGATGATTTCGTGGTCCTAAAGGGCAGCCCCCAGTGCTACATTTTCCTTGAGTTAAATGTTTCCTCTGTTAAGTGTTCCCTGTCAGTTTGGCTTGTGTGCTCAGGATTGCACCTTCTGAAAACAAAGTTTAGGATTGGAAGTCAGCAACGTGGCAAATGACCTAATGGGTTTTTTAAAGGAGAACTTTAAAGCTCTTCTGAACCATCTGGTCCAGCTGCTTTGTTTGGGTTTTTTAACCTCCTTTTCCTCCTGAGATCCATATGCTTTGGAATTCTGTTGTTCAGAGAAAGCAATTTCAGCTTCCTTTAGAGTGTGCTTTAAAATTCAGCTGAAACGAATGTGCCTTAACTGTGATAGTTCCTGGTTTATCACATGGCTGCTGGGTATATTTTGTGTATGTGTATTCCTTGGAAACGTGGTAAGTTTTGCAAGTGTAATACTGTGGAGCTTTTCAGTATTTACTACACTTAATTTTAGTTTGCAAACTAGAGATTAGTGGCACTGCAAAATGTAGCAGTGATTGGGAGTGTAGTACTGGCTTTTCCATTCAAATACAGTGCCAGTCTGGTGATCCATCTCTCTTTTGGGGAATAAATTGATACACAAACTCCTGCTTTTCCTGATGTTTGGCAGCACTATGATGCCATAATGAGATACATCAGCCAACCACCTCTTCTCCTTGATGTTCACATTCATAAACCAATGCTAAATGCTCGGACCTGGATGGATTCTCTGCTCGCTTTCTTCCCTGGGTTGCAGGTAAGGTGTAAAACCCATGTACAGATGGTTTTAATAACAAGGAAATGATTAACTGGGTTGGATATATGATTTTCAAGTCAAGCTTAGTGATTTGATTTTCAGAAATACTGAGGGAACATCCCTGGAAGTGTCCAAGGCCAGGTTGGATGGGGCTTGGAGCAGCCTGGGCTAGTGGAAGGTGTCCCTGCCCTTGGTAGGGGGTAGCACTGGATGGGCCTTAAAGTCCCTTTGAACCTAAACCGTTCTGGGATGCTGTGTTCTCTGTACCCACTCTTCCAGTCACTTCAATGGTATGATGCAAGTGAATGTGCTTTTCTGGCTGTGTTGAGTTATCAGGAAAGGTATGTCCATGTAATTGCTTCCTTCACTCCTAGTCATGAAAATACTCCAATTAACCTGCCTTTTTAGTAGTCTAGTGACAGATTTCCTAGTCTGTATGCTGTTGACATCTTTAAGACAAACCAAATCACGTTTTCACCCCAGTTCTCTTAAATGTCAGAGGTCCTTGTTCTACACAGGCAATAATTTTAATGAGTTCACTGTTTTTGCTTAACAATATCTTAAGGAGTATCTGTGACTTACACTTATAGGGAGTAATAATTACAGTATGTAGTGACTGCTCTGTAGCTTTACATGAACACACTGTGAGTGATTTTAACTTTGAGTATTATTCCTATGCTTGGTGAATTAGTGTTAATTTTATTTTTTAATTTTAGGTGTTGAAGGGTGATATTAGACCTGCTATTGAAACACATGAGATGCTGTATCAGGTTATAAAAAAGCATAACTTTCTGCCAGAGGTAAGGTAGTACATTTTTGATTGTGTAAACTGATTCTTACCTCAATTTGAGCAGTCTCAGATGCCCATTTGAAAAACCAGTAGGTATACGTGTTATTAAAATCAAAGGCTCATTTCCACAGCATTCTTACATGATTTGTAGTTCTGCATGTCTGACAGCTGTGTTTGGGATATGAAATATTTTTCCTTCAGTTATGCTGTTATTAACACAACAGCGGGAAGCTGCTGCTATTAACAATTGCTTAGACTTCGTATTTCAGTCTTTCAGAACTGACCTCAACTCATTTCAGTGTGCAATAGTAATAGTAGCTGCTTGGTAACATAATAGTGTTAATGCTAAAGATCACAGTCATCCTTCTGGGGAAGGAACCTAAAGGCTGAATTGACTGAGAGAATGTTCTGAGATTTTGTATAATGTCCTCGAAAGTCAGCACACAAACTTACTACAGATGCTGCAAGTCTTTGAGCAAGTCCATTGTGCACAGAAAAGCTTGTTTACCTGCTGAAGTGTATGTCTTTAATCTGTGATGACCCAGATTATATTTGAAAGCTTCTGACTCCAGGTTTAATTTTGACTTTTCTCTGTTGTAAGCTTATTTCTGTTAGAGAACATTTTAATTAACATCACATTCACCAGTTGTGGTTACTGAGAGCAAAGAATGCTAAGCATTGGAATGATTTTTTTTTTTTTTTTTTTTGAGTCCTTTTAAAATGGTGTGATTTGGCTCTTTATGGGGTTTTTTGGTTGGTTTTTTTTTGTGTTTTGTATTTATGAAGGAAACTTTAAAAGGTTAGGTAGTTGTATTTAAGCCAACAGACCATCCGTTAAGCAAAGACTTAAATCTTAGTATGAAATACTAGTGAATATATGACAGAAGTGGCTTTTCCCGGTGCACGGTAACAGTGAATAGATAGACTAGGAAATTTTTAGATATCTGACTTGTAGCCTGTGGTATTAATTTAGAAACAGCTGCTTAACCATCTGTCAGTGTGCAGTGACACTTGACTGCACTGGAGGTGTCAGGTGGTAGGTATGTTTGCAAAAATGGTATTTATCAATGCTAGGCTGGTTATATAGTTAACATAGAATTCAAATAAACCTGTGTTTGGGTTCCATTCCTGCATTTATTTTTGTCTGTTCTCTTTCATCCTCAGGCATTCACAACAGACTTCAGAGTTCACTGGGCTCAGCATCCTCTGAGGCCTGAATTTGCTGAAAGCACCTACTTCTTGTATAAGGTACAGTCACATTCATTCCTCTGACCTTTGAGCACTTTTTCTAGCACCTAGAATTTTGTTGCTGTTTTATTTCAATATAGAATTGAGTAGCATATCTCCAGCTTAACTTATCCAGTGGAGCCTAGTTTAGGATATAAACAAGATGTAATGGTTATCAAAAATGGTTTGGTTTTCTTTCATAGGCTACAGGAGACCCTTACTACCTAGAAGTAGGAAAAACCCTCATTGAAAACTTGAACAAGTATGCCAGAGTTCCCTGTGGGTTTGCTGCAATGAAGGATGTTCGTACAGGAAGTCATGAAGACAGGTAAAGTTTGCAAAAAGTTCTTTTTAAATATAAAAATACAGAAAAAAATCAAATTGCCTTGTTTATGTAATTGAATTAATTGATATTTGAGGAGCTGTCTGTCTTCAGTCTGATAACCAAATCTTAAATTACCTGTTTGTATTGAACTGTAAATGCATTGAAACAGTCTATAAACTGTTTCAGTAGTGTTACAGTGTGCTCCATAAGAATATTTTTAGTTTAATAACTGTTCATTTGTCTCAGAGCAATAGATTAATTACTTTCAAACAAAATATACTTCAAATCTGTAAGTTTGTCAGGAGGTTTATTTGTTTTTTCTGTAATGCTGTTTTGTACTGAATGTGCTGAATCATTTCCCTCCAAACACAGCTTCTTCCAAGTAGAAGGAATGCTAATGGAATTATGTCCAGCAGTAATAGTCATGAAGTCTTCAGAGATGGAGCCATAGGAATATTTATTTTACTGATATTCTAGAAATGAGGAGATCTCCGTAAAGCACATCCCCTTTTTCTCCACAGGATGGACTCATTCTTCCTGGCCGAGATGTTTAAATATCTGTACCTGCTGTTTGCTGATAAGGAGGACATGATTTTCGACATCGAAGATTATATCTTCACTACAGAAGCTCATCTGTTGCCACTCTGGCTCTCCACTACAAATCAAACCATCTCTAAAAAAAATATAGTATGTAACAGCTCCAGTCTAAATCAGTTTCTGTGGTACACTTCCTTTTTTTGAGGGGAAATGGAAATAAAATCAGGAAAGATAATAGTTTGAGGAAGCACACCAGTTTGAACATGTTGTCTAATAGGCACTGTTTCATCATATTTACAGTGCCAGTCACAAGAGTAGGAGTAATGACTGGATTCTGCACTGCTGAACCTTGAGAAAAAAGATAGGAATTAATAGCAAGATTTAAAAAGAAAATCATTCCCCACTTCTGTATAAATTGGAAGATAACACAGTAGGATATTTCTGTCCCCATCTTTATTTTTTTATTATTTTTTCTAAAACCTATGTTTTTCTTGTTAGTTTTAGCACATGAACAAATTTTGAGAGGTTTTTTGAGGCAGCTGTGGAGTTAATTTGACAAGATACAGCTGCAGACAGATTTGGGATGTTTAATCACTTTAGCCCATGCAGTAGGCATCTACTGTGTAAATGTGAGAACACTTAGGGGTTTATAAATTACTTAACCTTCCAAAATAACCTGGAGTAGTACAGCTGTGCCATAAAGCATCATAAATCCTCAGATTTTTTGATTTTGTGGTCAGTAAGGTGACATAATTTGTCTGTAAGGCAATAAGAAAAAGGAAGAAGAGAAAGAGAAAATTGTGTCTGAGACTTCAAGGACACAAATTCCCTTATTTGTGCCTATATTTTTAACATTTTCTAAGAGTTTTACAATAATGCCTGCATCAGAGGAAAAGGTTTGTATTGTGTGTCAAGCCATGTATCCTGGAAAAATCACCCTGTTTGATGGACTTTAGCATTAAGCAGTGACAAATTTTTAGTTATTTGATGTTAATGTCAAACACTGGTTATGTTTTAATGAGTCGTGGGTTAGGTGTTAAATGTTCCTTCATGGTGGAGATCCCACACCCTCTCTGAAATGTTCTGTCCCTGAGATTTTATCTTTTTTCTTTGAGTTTTGGAAACAGAAGCTGGATTTCGAACTAAGTAAGAAGATTTTTGAAGGGTCTGAAGGAGCATTTTATGTAATTTTTGTTCCCAATATAAGAATTTGATGGGCAGGGTTCCCACAGCTGGTACTGTGTTAAGTGCTGGCCTAACTTGGGTTGTTCTCTTGAGAACTGCAAATGTTAATGAAAGGCCAGTAGGGAGGATGGAATAAATTGCTCAAATGCAGTTTTTTAAGCTCTTCGCGTCGAAGCTGCAAATGGGCATAATCCAAGTATTGAAGATGGTGTCAGGTGGCTGAAGGGCTGTGACGTTGGGTGTTCCTCTGTTATGGAATTTTATCTGAATGAATGGAATGTGTAAATGATTTTTAACATAAATACAGTGCTATTAAAACAAACTGTGAGAGAGATGCTTGGTACTATCAACCCAACATCCTGTTTGTATTTGCTCTCATAAACAGGAAAGGTCATGTCTTAGTAGCAGCCCTTTAAGTCTTGGGTTTTAGGGAGCCTTTAAATACTTGACTTTTCATTAGCCAATATTGCAAACAGGAGGGGTGAGTCTCTTCAGGTAGATAAGTACTACATTAATTTTTATGAGTTATAAAATGAGCTTGCTGGTTAGCTATAACCAGTTATTTGTTAAGCTGAGGACAGGCTAAATGTAGCTCCAAACCACCACACATGTTCCACATGGTTTCACATGTTACAAACCAGCAATTTGTGCAGATGTTCACTCTGCCATCTTTCCTAAAAATAGAAATTGTTTGAATTACATAGAGATTCATCCTTGCTTGTCCAGACTTGCAAGTCTGTTTGGCTCCTGAGGAGGAGAATCTTTTGTTCACTTGAAAAAATGTGACATTTTCAGTAAGAATGACCTAAAGCCTTCAGCTGGTCGCTTGCTGTAAAGCCAGTATCAGGTGAAACCAGAACTACTCCCTTTACTTGTCCAGCACATAAAATACAGGGCACAGGCTTTGTTGTGAGCAGGCTTGAGAAGTAGTCTGCCAGCAGAGGATTAGCTGTTTCTGCAAAAAAAAAATCTAGAAACTGTATATAAATTTAGTAAATTACAAATTAGAATGGGTGTTGTATTTGTCTGTCCAAGGGCTTGAAGTGCACTTGCTTGCACCCTATTGCACTTGGCTGCTGCATGTCCCCAGTACACAGATTGATTAAGGTAGGCTTATCTGTTGATGTTCTCTATGTAAAAATAAAACCTGCATTTTTTTACTCTGTATCTGTCATTTTAGAGCACAGAGTACACAGAGCTGGACGACAGCAACTTTGACTGGACCTGTCCAAACACCCAGATCCTCTTCCCAAATGACCCCATGTTTGCCCAAAGCATTCGTGAGCCTCTGAAGAACGTGGTGGATAAGAGCTGTCCCCGGGGCATTTCCAGAGCGTAAGATGGATACTTCCTCTCTTTTTGTTAGCGCAGGACTGAGTGGAACAGGGTCTGCTCTGCTCTGCGTGAGGTGTGCTGGAGCTGCCAGTCCTTTTGGGATGGATAGCCAAAGGGATAAGTCCTGGTCACAGGAGAAATCACTTCAGTTTTCTCTGGCATCCTCAGCAAGACTTAGTTTGTTTCCAGCTGGAATTAGCAGGTCTTTCAAAGCAGAAGGAGCTGAATGTGCCACATGCCTCGGCTGCAGCTCTCACTTGGAATATCACAGGAAGTGTGTCTCTCTGATTTGTAAAATTAATTTCTGCGGTCTCCTGAACAATTCTGAAAGTCGTCTTTGTAGTAAGGAAATTATGCTGCCACACATAACTGCACGTGGTTTGAGGAATTTGGGGCAGTGTTAAGGCTGAGGAAGTTTGTCCTCCTGATCGCCTCTTCTATACTTGTATTTCATGAATAAAACTGAATTGCAGCTGTATGGGGAAAACTGGGTTTGGTCAGTCTTGCAATAATGCAGACTATTTACAAATGAGAGAGAACATGGCAGTTTTGTTATCGATACTGGGGGGAGGTTTTGCACTGTAAAATTATTGATAATAGAGACAACTTTAAAAAAAGATAACTTGATTGAGAAGTTACATTCCACTGAAGCATGCACTCAGTGTACCAAGAATTCCAGTCTTGTGATGGCAGGGATAACACTAGAGCTCTGTTTCAAGGACAGTCTGGTTTTTAAAGCTTTGATCTCTTGATATCTTTTGGCAGAGAAGAGAGTTTGGGAAGTGGACCAAAACCACCGTTGAGAGCCAGAGATTTCATGGCCAGTAATCCTGAGCACTTGGAGATCCTGAAGAAGATGGGAGTCAGTTTGATCCATCTGAAAGATGGACGAGTACAATTAGTACAGCACGCAGTGCAAGTAAGACCTGGCAGGATTTTAGTTTTTAGAGCTCTCAGCAAAGTCATCCTAGCAATGATACTTGACACCTGGAGCTTCAGGAGGGACAGCCACCCTGTGGAAGGAGGCACATGAGCTGGATATGTAGCTATATTTAGCAGGCTGATGCTTTTTAATATTTTGCATCAGCAACACTTTTAACTAATCTTCCACTAATTTAGGTAGAGGCTGCTCATGTTGAAGTGATGTAGCCAGCAGCATCTTGGCTGAAAACACTGCTTTCAGCATGAGGTACTTTCATTTCTTTATGAGGTCTATATATTTGTATATTTTCAGTCTCCTCGGTGGTGCATGCAGGTGCTAAACCTTTGTGAAATGAATGAGTGGAAGTGAGCATCCATCCTGTGTGTTAAAGGCTTTGTAGCAATGGTCCAAGCAAACACAACTTCTTTTCCCCCAAGTTCCTCAAACATTTAAGATAAAATTGTTGATTCTTTTCTCTGCAGGCAGCAAGTTCCCTGGATGCTGAGGATGGCTTACGGTTCATGCAGGAAATGATTGAACTCTCCAGCCAGCAGCAGAAAGAGCAGCAGCTCCCTCCTCGTGCTGTCCAGATTGTTTCCCATCCCTTCTTTGGCAGGGTGGTCTTGACTGCTGGGCCAGCACAGTTTGGGATGGACTTATCCAAACACAAAGCAGGGGTATGTGAGATGTGGTGCGATCCGTTCCTTTCCCTGTTGCACAAGCCTCAGCTTTACAGTACTGCTGCTGTTTGAGGGCATCCAGGTGATCGATTAATTACAGTGCTTAAATTGACAGGCCCCAGTGACAACAATGACAGCAGTGACAGTTGTGGGGATGAGTGGCTTATCTGTCTGTGCCCTGCTCCTGAGCCATCAGCCATGGTTTAGGATTTAACACACATGCACAGCATGAGTTGGGAAGCAAGGATATCCAGTCTGCAGTGCACAGCTAAGGAGACAGTGATTTAGGGAAGTTTTCCTTCCATGTCAGCCAGGAGCTACCAGAAGCCTTTTTAGAGTTAAGAGTAAGTTGTTCTTATGAAAGCTTTTCTAGAAGGCTCTGTGTAGATGGAAGAGGGCAGTACCACAGAGGCAGTGGTCCCTATGGGAAGCAGGAGGAAAATCCAAGTTGCAACCCCAAAGAGGAGTTCCAGACTAGCAGTTCACAGGAGAAAAATTTCCAGAGACAACACTTCCCAGGTGTAGACAAACCACACTGATTATGAGAATTAGGTTTTCACTCAGTCACTCTTTGCTTCTAGAGCTTCAGTTTCAGGGCACAGATTGTCTGCACTGACACAAGACAACACTAAATGCATTCGAGTGACTGAAGGAACAAAAATACTTGGGAATCTTTCACAAGCATGACTGTAGTGCTCTAATTATCTTTATTTTTGTTTTTTCCAAGCAGACAAGAGGATTCGTTGCAACCATTAAGCCATATAATGGATGCTCAGAGATCACTAATCCTGAGGCAGTGAAAGAGAAAATTGCTTTGATGCAAAGAGGCCAGTGCATGTTTGCTGAAAAAGCACGAAACATTCAGAAAGCTGGAGCAATAGGAGGCATTGTCATTGGTAAATACAATTCCAAGTTCTTAATTTGTGTAAATGTAACCTGATTTTACAGATTTGAAGATACAGGAAAGCTGACAAGCTTTAAGCTGAGAAGCACAGCAGTTGTGCTTTTAGAAGCTGAAGA
Source organism: Coloeus monedula (assembly GCF_965178545.1). NCBI lineage: Eukaryota > Metazoa > Chordata > Aves > Passeriformes > Corvidae > Coloeus > Coloeus monedula. Next base: position 4,658,242 of record NC_138789.1, read on the forward strand.
GGTGTTTGGGGTTTGTCTGGTTCTGTGCAGACACAGATTGGGATGGGCGATTGTCAGTGTTTTTGCAAATTGAAAGTTGCTACTTTAAGGATCGCGGGGTGCTGTCAGTACTAACTGCTGAGGAAGAATGGGGATACAAATGAAAAGTGTGGAGGAAAACACACCAAGCTGGGGTTTGCTCTGAAGTGACTGGGCAGGGGAGGCCACTCTAAATGCAGGCAATCTAACGGGAAGTTTGCCCTTCCTCTGGTGTGCTCTGCCTAGATGACAATGAGGGCAGCAGCAGTGACACAGCCCCTCTCTTCCAAATGGCCGGGGATGGCAAGAACACAGATGACATCACCATTCCCATGCTCTTCCTCTTCAACAAGGAAGGGAACATCATCCTGGATGCCATTCGGGAGTATGAGGCTGTGGAGGTGCTTCTTTCTGATAAAGCAAAAGACAGAGGTAAGGTTAGAGGTGATTTATTATAAATCCAGCTCTCGTCTGTGCTGTGGCACAATGGAAAATGGTCAGGAATGATTTGCACTGCTGCCCAGAGGTGCCATGGTTTTCTGTTTGACACTGGAGTTAGTTTTTTATTAAGAAAGCTATTATCTGAGAGATACCATTATCTACTCCCCCCACAAGGTGACATCCAGAAATGCTGTTCCTAAGTTAAATGTCACTTTGGCTAATGAGAAAATCCAGCCTTTAGGATTCCTTTTGAATCCTTGTTGTTATCAGCTGCTTTGAAGTAGCATCAGGAACAGTGTGTTTCTAGTGCCCTACATTGTGAACGCCTCTCCCTCACCAAGCTCCCCAGTGACATTCCTGGGACACACAAGGAGACAGACAAGTGCTAGAACTATTTTGTCTATCTAAGGAGAAGTGGTTATCATGAGAAATAAGGCTGCTGACCTCAGATGTTTTGTGGGTGTTCTTGTATAATGCAAGAAAATTGCAAGCTAATACATTCCCAGTTGAAATGCTGAATGCGGCAGAAAATTCCAGATTTTCCTCTTGTAAGCTTCCCCTGTAGCACTGCTGTGTCCAAGCAGAATAGGTAAGAACAAGTATCTCTAGAAAATCAGCCTATTTGCAAAGGGGATATGCCAAAATCTCATCTTGTTTCTTCCTACTTACAAATCCCTCCTGTTTATAACTGTGCTTAAGTGCTCTGACAAAATGCTAAATACAAGATAGCTCTGCCTTTGAGAGTTTGTAATCCATATCTGCTTCTTCCCCCTCCTCGTGCTTCCGTTTGGAATCCCAGCAACAATCTTTAAAGGTAAAATGATTCCAAACTACATTATTGATAGCAGTAAGTATCCCATGTCAACAGTGGCATGTGCGGTTAAATTCCCTAGAAATTCTGAAATATCAGTGTCCTGCTTATAGCCATAAACATCAAACCCAGAGAAATCTGCATGACTAAATTGGGCAGCTGTTGGGAGCTAAGCTGGGATGTGGGAGACATGTTTTACTTGCTTTGAATGGGGAGGCTCTGGCTTTGGCTCTCTCAAATGCACAGTTCAGTAAACTTAGGAAACTCTGTCCAATTCTGACTTGCTCTGATGTGGGATCCTGGTGGATCTGGGAGTGCTTTAAAATCCAGCATTAAAGTTCAGTGCACGCAGTGGGTATTTGCTTAAGGCTGAAGAAGGGTAACTGGCACTGACCCACAAGTCACTCCTGAAGTTTGAGGAACCAAAACGGGCCCCACTTCATTGTTTGCCCTCATTTAAAATGTGTTTAAAAGTCTTCCCTCCTATCCCTCTGTAAAATATATTCCTTAGTACCATTAAATTTTCATATCACTGGTAAGTTTGCACTTCCTTGAAGAAGTAAGGCCAAGGGAAGTGACCTTGATTTTGGAATACATAATAAAATACTGCATTCATGTGGTTGTTTTAATTTTCTTTTTTCCTTCCCTCTCAAAGACTTGGAAATGGAGAATATGGACCAGAAATCATCTGAAAATGATTCACACAAACCAAATTCCGAGGAAGCTCCTTCAGAATCTCAGGATGCTGGAGCAGTCAGTGAGGAGCCTGATGGAGGAGGAGAGAGCTCTGCTGTTGGTGACCCTGATCCTTTGTCTCCTGCCAGCGCAGACAGTGCCAGTGTTTCCAGGGCTGATGAGGATCCCCACAGCCCTGGACCTGCAGAGGCCAGTGCTCCGGAGCCAGCATGTACACCAGAGGACAGCCAGCCTCATGAACAAAACACCCAGACAGAGTCCAATTCCAAAGCTCACTGGGATAGTAAAGTCCAGCCTATGGAATCCATATTAGCAGACTGGAATGAAGATATAGAAGCATTTGAAATGATGGAAAAGGATGAGCTATGACTTGTAATAGTAACTTATTTGTTAATAAACAAATGGAGACCTCTTTGGGTAGAAGTGAGGCCCTGATATCTGAGAAAACATACTCAGTATTGGGATGAGCAACCAGGTGTCACCTGGAAAACACCTTAGAATTCCAGCACATGCTCTTTGTATGTTTTAATTTTTCTTGTTTAAAAATGGGAACGTGCAATCGAAGCATTTGTGTGGCCCTGTGGCTGGTGCTGTGCCCCCAGGTAGGGATGAGTCTGACTCGTGCCTTCCAGGCTCCAGGGGGACTCCTGGGGCTCTGGGAAGCAGTTGAGCAGGGTGGGGTGACAGACCACAGAATGGTTCTTGGTGGGGCACCCACCCCTCCCCAGCTGAAAGCCTTCCTTACAGCAGCAGGGGAATTGTTTCCAGGTGCTTGCACAACTGGAAGCAGTCTGGTTTTGTCTGACGTATCACAGTGCAGCTCATCACTCCTGGCACCCCTTACCACGAGGAACCACACGGGGACCTGGGAGTTACCCTCCTGCTCTGCTTCCAGCTGGAGGAATTGTACAAACCAAAGGCAAGCTGTGACAGGTCCTGTCAGGGAGGCTGGGCCAGCTGTGGGGCCACCAGGAAAAGGTGTGGGAATGTCCTGCTGGAGGCTGAGGGGAAGCAGACAAGGCAGGTGTTGAGTCCCAGGTGTTTCCCTCAGCCTCTCAGGTGGAAAAACTCCAATCTGCCCCAAGATATGAAAGTCTCTGAAAGGACACGGATCCATCAGCTGTAACAAAACCTTCTTTTTCTACAAGTTTGACTTCCAACAGCTTGACTCCATTGTTCTTTTTATATGCAACTTGTGTATGTGGTGTTTCAGGCAGGGAGGGCAGTGCCTGTTGGGTCGATTGAATGTTCAGAGTCCAGGGGTGTTATTCCAGGCTCTGGAGTTTGTTACAGGTGAGTCCTAATTTTTTATCCCCATTACATTTAAGTAAAAATGGGGAAGTTTAAACAACAGAGGCATTTTGACTGTGTCCAGAGAAACTGCCAAAAACTAATTAACTTGATTTATATAAACTGCTTTTAGTGAATTGTGGTTCAAAAAATTGTTTTATATTAAAGATTAATTGAACACTGCCTATATGCTGCACCAGGCTAAAAATGAAGGTTTATATTCATCATTGCAATGGAGTAAATAAACAGGAAGCCCCACTCTGGACTGCACCTTTGATTTAGCTGGTGAAATTACATGTGCTGAGTATGCAACTGTTAAGTAGCACAGCCATACTCCGTATTTATACTCTGTACAGTGAGCAGAGCAATCCCAGGCAATGTTGGATCCATGTACTCGGCCACACTTGCTTTCAAAAGTCTCAGAATGCACAGGCACCTTTTGAGAGCATGGCAGTCCATCCAAACATCATCCAGAACTTTAAGTCACCAGGGTAGGAAGGAGTTTGAGGAGGAATAGTGAATAAGTGTCCTTTGAAAGAAACTAGCTTTTAAATGGAGTTGTCATTCCTTTGCACAAATAACTGTCTGGAGGTTTGGACTTGAAGCAGCTGGGGGGTTTCATTTGGGAATGTTTTTATTTATGGGTTTTGTTACGTGAGTTTCTTCATAGAAAGTATTTTACCGTGGGAGCCTTGTAAGTCTCCTTGGTTCCTTGGAGCCCTGGGAGCACCAGGACATGGCCAAGTGCAGGATCAAACCATCAGGTACAGATCAGACGTTTTCACTCAGAGAATTCCATTGATCTGTCAGTGCTCAGTGCCACAAAAGGAGCATCTTTGTTCCCATGCTCTTTGACATGGACATCATCTTCCTTCTTGGTAGCTCTTTTGGTGGAAATAGAGTTATTTTTATATCCTAGAAGCTTCTGGTCATTACTCTCTCAATATAGCAGCTAAGGGTTTTCTTTTTTGTACTTGCAGATTTAGGTGTAGACATCAAATTTTATTAAAAGGTTAACTTTCTCTGCCATCACCAGCTCATTTTTAGTAACTGCTTTCTCTACACCTGTTAGTAGAGCAGCAGGCATTACCTTTTCAGGGATTTCCAGGGATCCCAGAACTCCATACGGATTTAGGGCAGCATTTTGGTGGTGGCCTACCTCAGATAATTGTTGCCTCCTTCCTTCTGGGGTGGTTTTTGTTTCATTTAGTTCTCCTTCACCTTTGAAACCATCACAAGAGCCATAGCTTTGTTTACAGAACTGAATCAGGCAAGGCTGACCTTTTGGGAAAGAGGATTAAATTGGGGGGACAGTTTTATTCAGGTTATCTTCACTGTATTTCCTTATGAGGACATAGGCTTTAGTTTAACCTGTTCATATCATTCTGGAAAGAATTCAGTTTTCTGTTACTGTCATCTTAAAAAGCAGAAAGAATGTATTCATCAAAAAGGAAAACCCTTTTGGAAAGGGGAGAGTATTTTCTTCCCAAATGTTTGTAAGTCTGCTCCCTGCATATGGAATATTGCTTGTAGATCATTAATCAGGAATCACCCTTTGTGTATAGCATTGTACATTTCTTTGTATGGTATTGAACACTGAAGAATTCAGGAATCACAGCTGCAACTAGCACTTATTCCATGCCATATAATTCAGCCAATTAATTTCTCATTTGATCTTAGAGGAATCTTCTTAATTGTTTACATTTATTGTTTCTTAATGAAGTTTGAGAATGAGCCCAGCTCTGGTTCTCCTCCTCCTGCCAGTGTCCCTGAGTAGGCACCAATGAGTGTGTGTTGAGAGGTGAAAAACAGGACATCTTATGCAACAGGCATCAGTCAGAACATAGAAAACAAACCATTCTGTGAATGAAAATTGTATGTTCAGATTTTATAAGATTTTTGGTTTGTTGCTTTTTTATTTTTTTTTTTTTTTTTTAGCCAGACCAATTTACAGCCGTATATTTTCTTATGGAAGATGTCAAATACCAGGTGCTGTAACACTATTGTTGGGTTTTACTCGCTGGTGATTAAGTGTACACAATATTTCTAGGGACAACTATGTACTGTGATGTAAAAGTCTGGGCTAAAATGTACATAATCCGTGTACAGAATTGTGTACTTGATTATAACTGCTGATTGTAAAGATTTAATAAAATGTAAATATTCTGGTCAAGCTGTGCTGAACTGATGCTCATTTCTGCATTGCTCTTGGCTGTCATTTTCAGCAAGGCAGTCACCAATCCTTCATTGGCAGCTTTGGTGAGGGGATGGAGCAGATTCACGGCTGCCACCCTGGAGAAGCCTGGAATTTTTACTGGGAGATTGGCTGAACCCAGAGGTATTGTAATAACCAAAACACCACCTTTTCAGTCTAGAACTGAAACTGGACAGGCTCTCAGCAACCAGATCTCATTGGACTATTTCAACCTCTCTTCTCTATGACTCAGACGTTACTATTTTATTATTAACATTTATTTTTAAAATCCAAAATCCAGACCTGTGGCGCTGTATTTCCCCACTCCTTTTCTTACTAAATTGTCTGCCTTTTCCACATTGTCCCCCCTTCCCTGCCCCTAGTCCTGGCTGCTCCCTCTGGTTCTCCCTATTGGTTCCAATACCCCAACTCTGCCCATGTACCGTCCCTGCAATCTGAGAAAACCCCTGGCTCCCTGCCCACGTGGTCTCTCTGCCTCTGGGGACCGGCTGGTCATCACGTGAATAAAAGTTCCTCTGTGGTCGCCATGCAGGGACCCTTCTGCCTCCTTTACCATCACCGTGTTGCGGAGCCCAGCTGGCCGGAGCAGGAGCGCGGGGCCGCCCCAAAGGGCTACGGGAAGCGGGACAGCCGCTCTCCCCAAGCAGCCCCGCTGCGCGCTCTGGGAAGCTTGCGGCTTGCTGAACCAACGCAGGAAACCAAGCACCGCAACACAGACCCTTAAAAGTTCATTTTGGCTGCTGAACCTGTTTAATTTCGAATGAAAAAGCCAGGTCTCACTTGGGCCTGATGAGGTGAGTCTTGGAGGGGCATATCCCTTATCCTTCCTCTGTTACGAGCTCTCCTCCACCACCTCTATTCCTATCAGTTTTTCCTCTATGGAAGTTAGGATTAGGAAAATTAGGATTAAGATGCAGGAGCCCTAAATTCAAGTCCTTGTTCAAGTGCTGAGCAGTGTTTATGAAGTAGAAACCCTTGCCAGCCTTGCTAGGGAAGTGCTAAATTTCTTCAGCCTACTCTTCCTTATGTTCTGGGAACATCAGGACTTAGGGACTGGAGTATTTTGGAGCAAAGGCCCTTTCTGCCTCCTTCGAGGCAGAACACTCTGCAAGTGTCCTGCACCTAGTTCAGGGGTCATGAGAGGTGCTGCCTGTACGGGCAGAGGGATGTGATTGCTTCAAAGGCAAAGACAAAACAGAATTGACAGCCAGGGTGGGCCCTGCCCCTCCGTGTATTTCTTTTATAACAAGAAATCAGGACAATTGAGGTGTTTATTTCTGGGTCTGAACAGGTTCCTGACACTCCCACTCCTCTGGGATGCTCCTTGCATGGATGGATGCCTGAAGGACAAGGGAGGCATGGTGGCATCAGGTCCTCACTCCTCCTATTAAAACCATTTATTAACTCAGGCCAGTGGTTGTATTGAGGGCCTGTTACTCATTTGTCACATTTCCATTTTCCATGCAGGTCACCCGAAGGACTTGAGCTGCTCTGACCAAAATTCAGCCTCAGCTGCTGCTCATGCCATCAGTCACATCGGCCCAAAGCTGCTGTGGCAGGAGTTCCATTTTCTCCCAAAGCACTCCATGAATAGATGACGTTAATAAACGTTTCCAGCTGGAATGGAGCCTATAAAACACTGTTTACCTGGGGAAGTTCACCCAGGCTGTTAATCCCCAGCACGGGCAAATTCATCTTTCCTAATCCTTTGGTGGAGAGTGCAGTGTGATGCCAGGGCACCAGGGCTGGGACCCCTGCAGAGGCATTTTAGCCAAAATTGTTCCACAAAGCCTGTGTGGTACTCACTGGTACCCAGAGGTACCAGTTTTTGGGGAGCAGTGGGGCCACCCTGGGATGTCTCAGATGCCCCACTGGCTGCCACTCCAAGACAGACCTGAAGGCAGCAGTGCAGGGCAGAGAATGAGAAGCAATCCAGAAAACCAGATTCATCCTTAAAAAACCCAACCCAAACCGTACCCCAGCGTTTCTCTGCCCTTTGCCCGGGGCTGCCACCGGTCGGGAACACTGGGCTGGGAAGGAGCCTGCAGATTTTGGGCACAGGCCTTGGCCCAGGGGATGCTCAGGGGTTCAGGAAGGGACACGGAGCAGCAACGTGGGTGAGAAAAAGGATGAGCTGAGTTTGATGCATTTCAGGATTTCCGTATGGACCTCTTCTCCTGGCAGACAGGCTGATGGTTTGAGGTGTGCTTGAGGCTCCCCTCCGCAGCAAAAAGCCATTTCCTCATCATCCTCTGGCCCAGCGCTCCTTGTGATTGAAGAAAATGAGCAAAGAAGGCTTAGAAGGCCTAAAGGGGGAAAAATCCAGGCAAAAGATGCACAGGTGAGGACAGAAAAGGCATCTCCGCCCGTGCTGGCTCTCTGGCGCTTTTATGTAACAGAGCACGTGGCTCTGCACGTTCCTTGTGGGGCTGGACACGGGTTCTCTGAGTGCCAGGCTGGAGCATCTCCCTCAAATGATGTCAATCTTCACTGCACTGGCATTACAGCATCATAAAAAATTACAGAGCTGCTATTTTGGGTAGCAGCTCACTCCGAGTCAGTGAATAAATGCAGCTCCATATGACTCACTCCAGGGGATTATTAATAGACACAAAAGCAGAATGCCAAAACCCCGGGAATATGCTCCATTCCCACACGGAGCTTTCTAGCTTCTCACAGAAACTGCTCTTTAGAACTTGTCTCAAATTTTAATTTTTTAAATATACATATATATATATATATATATTTAAAGAATTAAATATATAAATTTTCTGTTGAACTCACACCTCGAAGGCTTTAGGGGGGACGTTCGGCAAGGATGAAGGATGGTTGCTACCAGGCTCCATCTGGGATGGCAGAGCAGCAGGGACAAGAAAGGGAGCCATTCCAAGAGGGAAGAATCATAGACTGCTCTTTTTGCTGCCATGGGTGTCTGTGAGGCTGGTGTTTGAGTTGGTTTTTATGAAGGAGGTTCACAGTCCCACATGTGTTGATGATGAAGATGATGATCCTGAAGAGGATGATGATGGTGACTCTCCCATCTTCAGACTCAAAGTAAGCATTTCCCTGGATGTCATGGCTAGATGTGTGCGGCTAAACTGAAAGAAAATAATATGGTTTTTTTTTTTTTGAAAAGCAAAGACATGAACATCTTTGAGTTCTACCAACTTTCACATCTTGCAGTCCCCTTAGCTGGGGCTGCTTTCCCTTTGCCACAACAGCACAGTAACAATAACAGGAATTTCACTCAGTGCTTACCCAACTTTTTGGATGTCAGATCCCTGCAACAACAAAGCAAAGAAGGTGCCTCTCCAAAGCCATCCCTGCATTTCCTATCTCCTCTTCCCCAAACACCTACAGAGTTAAATTAAACAGAGAGGGATTTCAGCCTGAAAAAGGAGAGTTGCCCAGCAGTACCAGGACCCAAAGCAGTGTCTTCCAGTGTTCAACTCTCCCAAAAGCATCTTCCATAAAGCCACATTGGCAGGAAGTGCCATAAATCTGTGCTTTCTCAGTGAACACCCTAAAAATTGCCTGTACCACACAGTGACCTTGGCTGAGGTCAAAGCTTTTGATTTTCCAGAGTGCAAGTGCTGTTACTTCCCCCCTGGGCTGGAGCTGCCCCAGATAGGTAAAAGCTTCTTTGGCACAGGGGATGTTGCTCAGATTCCCCAACACCCCACAAAGGATCTGAGTCAGGGCACTGGTTTTATAGTCATGGAATCCCAGAACGGTTTGGTTGGGAAGGGACCTTAAAAATCATCTTGTTCCACCCCTCCTGCCTTGGACAGGGACACCTTCCACTATCCCAAGTTGCTCCAAGCCCTGTCCAGCCTGGCCTTGGACACTTCCAGGGATCCAGGGGCAGCCACAGCTTCTCTGGGCACCCTGTGGCAGTGTCCCACCACCACAGTGGAACTGGAAACCACCCTTTTTGTGCAAAGCCTGTATGACATTTGCTCTTTGACACACACATACATCACCCACCCCTTCCTATCCTGAAGGTCTGGTGTGTCAGCCAGGCTGATCTGGAGTTGAGTCATTGCCAACTCCAAAATGGAAGTGTCAGAAAATTACTGTTTTACAGACCTGGTAAAACCGAAATAGCTGGGAACAGAATATTTGTCTCCAGGCCGATTCTCGTGTGATGACAGCGATGTCTTTGGAGTTCAAACACGTCTCCCTGGTGCTTCATCGACCCCTTTGCTCCTGCCTTATCATCCAGAGTTTAAATACCTGTTGTGCTCTGGGGCCAGTCATCAGCCTGGGTGTTCTTACAGCAACAAAGAGGAACACTGCAAGAAATCCTGGGATGCTGCTGATCTCTCCCCTACAGCCGTGGCAGCACTGGGCACCATCCAGCTGCTGAGGTCAGAACCCACCCGAATGCACACAGGGACGATGGGATGAGGGCATTCCTGGGATGGAGATCTCCCCTCTTGTTAAAGCACTGCTGCTCCTGTTGCGCACAAGGGCAGGGAGAGGTCAGTGAGGCAGTCTGGAGCTGTGTGGCCCATCCATGGCCACAAAGGGCTTGTGGCAGGGGAGGACACAGAGATGGCTTTGCTGGATCCTGGCAGGGAGACCTAATTCAAAAGAACCAAACCTCTCACTGAATGCAAAGGAGGAAACTAATGTTAATTGGGGGATGGAAGGGGCTGGGAGGGGGCACAGGTGAAGTGGAACTCCCAGTAATTAAACATGAGATACAACATGGCCCAATGCTGGGCCTGGGGTGGGCAGCAGCTCCCCAGTACCCCTCCAAATGCTTGAGGTAGGCTCCGAGGAGGAAAACCAGCACCACTCAAAGGGCTCTGGACAACGGAGAAAGCACTTCAATGGAAGAAGGTTGACTGCAAAACCTCTTCACCACAATTTTCTCCAAGATCCCAGAATATGATGTGGAGTTTGGGAAATACTGCATCAGCCTCCTCAAGAGAAGTTTGGGCCTCAAATAACTTCCCTGGCACTTCTTTTGAGAGGAACCATGAAATCCCATTTACAGCCAAGCACAGTGTACCAGATAGGAGCAGTTTTCCTCCTCTTCCCACCTTCCTCCTTTCCACGCCACTGAATGCATTTGAGCTGAGCAAAGCAATGGGGAGGTAGGCTCCAAGGAGAGATGCATTTCAGCCAGAGTAATCTGCTTATATTATTACAGGCCCTGATCTGCCACATATGTTCAGACTTTTAACAAAATCTCCCAGGATTTTGCAAAGGTGGAAGAACTACAGCAGGTTCCAAACCTCCTGCACACCCTGGTGCCTCCCAGCCAGCAGCACAACAGCCGACGCAGGCTGACACAAATATTGCTATCTACAGGTCCAGCAGGAGGCTGTAATTCATCCAGAAGTCTAAAGCACCTGCTGCTGGTTGGAATACGACCACAGATAAGATGGGAATTGCTTTTCCTCGCTCACAAAAACGTCCACAGAAGCGCAGGTCTCTAGTGCCATCAGCAGCAGCAAGGAAAACATGAAATAAAAGAATTATTAAAACTAAGAGAAGGCTGAAAGAAAGACCATGATGTGTCTAACAGTGTTTGTGTGGGGACATTTACACACATTTACACATGGACAAGGAAATGTTTCAGAAGAACAGACCCAACCCCAGCACTTCTGCACTACTGTGAGAGCTTTCCAAAGCACTTTGCAGAGAAGGGTTTGCGGGATCAAGCCCCAGGACTCTTTATTAATTAAAGTATTTTAAATAATTGAAATGTGCAGTCTCTCGACTCTCCCTCTCCCAAGCGTAGTTACCTGCTCGAGAACTGGCATAAATTATGGAAAAAATCGTATCCAGGAGCAGAGAGACATCACCTTGAAGAATTCATCACAAACACAACGGCTCCATAGCACTGAGAGATGCCACAGCTCCAGGAAGGGTGATGTGATGGAAGGGAGGCAGAGAAACTTCATCTCCAGGGAGGTCAGGATACTTGAGAAGGGCTGCCTGCCCAATGCAGCTGCTCAAATGAATGAGGATTTAGGGAAATCAGAGCTGGCTGGTGGTTTTTGACCATTAATAGGATAAAGCTGAACATGCCATAAAGGAGCCTGACACGGAGCTTTTATAGGGGAAGCTGCTGAAGCTCTGGAGTTGTCTGAATCCTGGGATACAGCAACCACTGGGCTCAGACTGAGGCTGCCAGGGGACCAGGGACCTGTGGAGCCCAGAGATAGCTTCTGCCTTCAGGAAAGAAGTTGATTTCTCACAGCTGCTGCTTGGAAAGCTGCTCCTGCTGGATGGGCTCACACCCAACCCTGCAGGAATATGAGCAACTCCCAGGTCTGTCCCCACTGCCTCATCCCCTGCCCAAAAGCCAAAGGTAAATCCAGTGCAGGGATGGCAGCAGGAGGGAGCTGGGGGTTTCTGGACATATTCCAGGTACAGCACAGCAGTGATGGGGAATGAAATCTTCTGATGTGGACTGTCCAGCCCAATCAGAGCGAACATTGAGGGAAACCTCTTTAGTCAAGATATTCAGCAGCAACTTACAGATTTGCAGAGGTCACAGGTGATCTTTGAGGGACTTAGATTCTTTAATGGGATGTGATTTTCAGAAAGCCCAGTGAAAAATGGCCAATATTTGCGTGGAGTACCCCACTCAAGTGTCAGCCACATCCTAAGAGATGCTGTTAATGCAACCTCAGTCAGGTCCACACCCATCCCACAAATGAAATCAACACAAGGACAGCAAACTACACTGACAAAGCTTCTTCACAGGATGCAGTGCAAACCCTGCCCTCATATGGCACCAAAGCTGGAAGAAATATCTGCAGAGGTAACAATCTTCTTTGAAATAATAAATACAAAAGCTGTATTTTTTTCCTTTTTTTTTTTTTTTTTAACTCACAACAGCATTTGTTAAAAATATTACATCTGCTTTTGAGAAGGTAATATCCTCTCCATTTAATATGGAAAAATAAACTCTACAGGACACCCAACAGATCCCCCCAGTTGGCACAGAGCTGCTTTAAGAGATTAGATGCACGGGACACATCAAGGTGGAGGAGAGGTTTGGTCTTCCTTGTCCCCAAACTCTTAAAACATCATGTTGTAGGAATGGTAAAAGACAAGAATACATAAAAACAGTAAAATGTTTATTTTCTTAGAAAAAAAGAGATTCAAAATGATTGTGATCACACTCCCATTCGTGCTCAGCAAAGCCAATACTGCAAGCTTAGTCCTTGATTAAGATACCTGTTAAATGAAACTTTTTTCCTCTTAAAATACAAATTCCTGATCCTGTATCACTTCCAGTATTTCAGTGATAACACACTTTTAATGGATAATAGTTTCTCAGCTTCTTCTCAGCTGAGAAACAAGGCCTGCCATGGCAAAAACATCCCATCTCCAAAGCTTGGAATCACCAGCACTAACAAGCACTCCGGCCCCGACGCAGACGGACACACAGCTTAGGGGTGTTTCTTAGATGCTTGGATGTTCACTTATGGAAGCTTGGTATAACACTACCTCATCTGATAGAAAACAGGCCAGAAGCCTCAAGAAAATCAACAATGTCTTTTGGATTAACTTTTAAGGATTTGCTGCGTATCTGGACACAGAAAAAAGTGAGAAGTTGCAACAAGTTTTAACTAGCAGCAACAAAAACAGTTCCTTACGAGTTCTTAGCAATATTCCTCATGTGTTCATTAGGAAACACTGTAACTGAATGGAGCATATAATGTGGAAATGGTCTTCTGTTATGGAGTGCTGTTCGCTCGAGCAGACATCCCGAAGGTTGTATCCAGAAGGCTGGGTTGGATCTATTTACACTGGAGGTGCTCCTGGGGCGAGCGCAGAGCTGGCACTATGTGACATCCTCCTCCTCTGAACAGTAGTCACGACCCTGGAGGGACAAAGGCCAGGCAGTTGGTACATGGAGACAGCACATAGGAATAAATCCAGGGAATGCTTACTGAGAGCAGTTCTCTAAACCTGGGGGGTTTAAGTTCAGAGCTGGGTAGGAACCTTAGACACAGGGAATTTGCAGGAAACCAGGATAGAAGACACTTCTCTTTCTGTCACTATTAATCTCATAAACATCCCCCATATACTGAATTCCAGGGGAGGTCCAACAAACTGATTTACAAACCTGCTTTTATGTAAAGATCCACTTTGATGGACACAGCCCCGAGATTTGTTGTGAAAGGATAATCTCTGAGGCAAAAGCAACAAAGCACGTAATCCTATGAGCAACACAAGGCAGCTGCTGTGAACAAGAATCACTCATCTGATAACCCCAGCAAGAGTTTAACCACAGAGCAAAAGATACCATTCGTATTGAAATTATGCTTGTACTACGGGGGATTCAGCCTAAGCTTCACAAAACATGGATTTCTTATCAGACCAGTCGTGTTACACCTTTTATCCCATCCCAAACACAGGTGTGGAGCAGCATCTCTCTGGGTATTCCCCTTGGGATGGTCTGGAGAAGGCACATCCTGTCCCTCCCTACCCGTTCTTGCAGAGCAGCAAGAAAGGACCCGCTGGGAGCCACTGTCCTTGTTCCCCTGCACAAAACCAGCTGGAGCTCAGCTGTTCGGTACAAGGCACCCAGGGTATCTTGCATCAAACAAGTGCCTCAAATGCAGGACACAAAATCTCAACCTCTGGACTAATTCCCATTGTTCCCGTGTGCTGGGTGTATCACCTGAGCACCTGGAGAAGGAGAGCAGGAAAGACAAAAGTTTAAAAAAACTGAGAGATCGGTGTTCTTAACAGCGATCAGTTTATCTGGGACACACAGCTGGGCTGCACACCAGGAACAAAGGCTCCAAAATGTCTCTGCAGTGAAAATCCCAGCACCAATGGTGGGACTGCAGAGCCTGGCTTTGCTGGAGTCCACACCCAGGAATGTGCAGTGCTCTGACAACTCCCTGGGGCCCAGCACTGAGAGCAGAAGGGTTTTCTAAGTACATTAAAATAACCCCCAAGAGACTTATCAGCCCAAATTCTGACTCAGAAATCACTGACCCAGAAAGAAAGGAAAAAAAAACCAAACCATTTTTTGAGCTGTGACTCAAAAAGAAGGAACATTGAAATTCTTTGCAGTGAAGCACCAATCTGTTGGTTTTCTCCAGGCCAGGGACCACATCTGGACAAATCCAGGAGACTGACCTGGTGGTGACGAAGGCTTTGCCCAAAATGCTTCAGAGCTGTGAAAGGCAGCAGCAGTGACTGAGGGCTGAGCTCAGGACATTTCCAGGGCATCCATTTACCTGCTCAAGAGGGAGCACTCCCCACTGGTGGCCATCGCTACTATTAAAGCCTCAAGCAGACCCAAATCTGAGAGAAGAAAAGTCATCCTGCACTTTTTCCCTCCTACTCCTCCTACCGTTCTTCTGCTTTTGGGTTTGCTCCATGGCTGCCAAGTGCATCAGTTCTCAAATGGATGCCAAGGAACTGCTTCAAACCAACGTGCTGAGCAAGGTCTGGCAATAGCACAGACACACTACCTCCCACCAAAGGCCTGAAGGCCACCACGAGCTGGGCTGAGCCTTCCAGACACGTCATTTCCATCTGCACACTGCTGGGGATGGGGACACATCTGTGTCATCCTTTGGGTGACCCAACGAGCTCAGGTGATGCCCAGACTGCGGTGAATCCTCATGGTGCCCGACAGAGCTTTGGTCTAAAGGTTACTCCTCAAATGCATTTTTGTCCGTACTAACAAGGCCAGCATTGCTCAGGAAGATCAGAGAAGGAATAAAGTGCCCTGCTGTCACAGCCTTTCCCGCTGCATCAGAAATCCAAAACAAGGGTTCTGCCCTCAGTGCTCCTTGGGCAGACGGCTGCCACTCCCTGCTGGCAGAAGAAAGGCAACTTTGGCCCCAGTCCAGTAAAATACTTTAAAATGTCCATTTTTGACCTGTTGGTTGTTTCAGAGGATGCTTGACAAATGCTGGAGGAGATGATCTCTTGATCACTGAGAGGCTGCTGTGCTTGAGATGGGCAGTTATCCTGGTAGGCCTGGGAAAACCTCATGGGAAATGGTCAGCTAAGAGCCTGCAGAAACCACATTGCTCTAGTGGAAGTGTCCCTGCTCACTGCAGGGGTTGGACCAGGTGACCTTTAAAGGTCCCTTCCAACCCAAACCACTCTCTGATTCTACGATTCCATGATTTCCAGTCAAATCCCGTCCAGGGGAGCAGGCTCCTGCATCCAGAGGAGCCAGAGGTACAGAGCAAGTGGCTACTAACAGGAATGCATGGGCTAAGTAAATTGTGGGCTCAATCCCTGCATAAGCCATTCACATGAGTTGGACTCAATGATTCTTGTGGGTCCCTTCCAATTCTATGATTTCTGAGATTAATGATTTAATGATTGAAAGTGTGAATGAATTATGTTGAGGAAGATGAGAACTGTAATACATGCCTCCAAGTCCTGTAATTCCTGAGGAATCCCATTTCCCACCTCTGCAGTTCAAAATCCAACTGTCAGCTTTTGTAGATGTCCACAGAACACTCTGAGTGTTTCTTAACGAGCGTGTGAATTTAAGGTAAATTAAAAAGCAGCCTGATGTTCTTTTCCTGCTGCCTGCACTCAAACCAGAAGGGCATCTCTCCCCTTGCTGCACCTCCCAAGTGCTCCCTTCCTGATGTCCCTCCAGGGGATGCATCATGGCTCATGATATCCTTTTAGGGAATAAAAAGAGAAAGAAAAAAATCGCAGGGAAAGGCTTTTTCCCCATTGTATGGGTGACAGGCCAATAAACAACACTGCCCGGCTCAATGGCCCCTTGTGCCGGAGGACTGGGCCAGGCAGGGGAGGGACAGGAGGGGCAGAGGACGAAGACGGAGAGGAAGCAGGGGAGGGAGAGAAGGAAGGGGAGGGAGAGGTGGGAGGGGAGGAAGAGGAGGCAGGGGAGGCAGAGGAAGGAGCAAGCAGCCCTTTCTCCTGCGGGCTGGGGACACAGTGGCCCCTTTGAGGGGCCCGGCTGGGCAGCCCCCGCCCGGCCCCGCGCTGGGAACCCTTTTCATCAGGTTTTGTTTACAGCCCTCGCAGAAAGGACGGGAAGAAAATGCCGGGAGGCGGCACTAAATCATTGTATACTGTGCTTATTTTTGTCCGTTTCTCATTTTGTTAGGGAAAAATCAATGGAGTCATTAAGAGCAATCCACTTTGCTAATGAGTTTCAGCCTAATCACTGTGCCCTCGCATACGTTGGGTTGGCAGCCCATTCCCAAGGGCACTCCCTCCATCCCATACAAGGAGCTGCTTTGTGTCCACTCCCCGCTTCCATGCCCAGCGTTACTAACGAGGGATGCAGTGAGTTGCTGCCAGTTGCATCTTTCCCATGGGTTGGGTATTCTCCCACCAGCTCCCCGGGACTAGGTGAGTGGACGGGTGGAGAAATCCCTGCACACCCACCCGACACAGCGCTGGTGCTCAAGACCAAGTGATCTGCTGACCCACAGTGACATCCCCCATGGGGGTGGCAACACCATGTCCCAGGCTCGGGGTACCCACCAGCCCCACATCTTCACAATTTTTAATCTCATTTTTGTCCATGAGCATGTTTGCATTGTGATTGTTTTTTACAAACCATTGTAGCCATGTAGGAGACAGTTTTTGATGATGGGACTGTGTATTGGGTTGACCCTGAGTTGATGGACAGTCTTTAAGACCAATTACGCTTCTCACAATTTACATATTTAAACCGCACAGAAAGGCGGGACTTCCCCTTTTGGTCGGAGCTCGCTTGCTGGGAGGTGGGGGCTCCGGAGCCTCCCGGCCCCGCCGGGCCGGGCCGGGGCCACTGCCCCTTTCCCCCTTTCCCAACACCGCAGCACGGACCCTGGGTGGCTGGGGGGGAACTGCCTCAGAGCCGCAGGCAGCTAAAACCAGCCATGGACTGCTCACGGCTAAACCCATCCAGCGCGGCTTCTGGGGACCGGCGGGTCCCTCTCCTCTCCATGCGGAGCTGGCGGAGCCAACGGGAGCCGGCAGAGCCTCCTGTCTGCAGCCAGCACACTTCGTGCTGAACTGAAGAAGACACCACGCAGCCAGCAGCACAAAGGGAGCGAGGCTTTCCCCACCGTAAAGCTGAACAAGAACACCCTTCAGCATGGCGGTGTCAGTCAGAGAGAAAGAGAAGTGAGTCCCGTGGGACGGAGCTGGAAATGGCGGCGGGAGAAAAGAGGGCGGGGCCGCGATTCTGGCGGGCAGCTTAAAAGAAACCTTCTTGCATGCCGTGGTAAGAAACTGTAATACCACAAACTGTTTGTCTCTTTAATCCATTTGAAGAACATGGGGGGATGGAGTATCTTCGTGTGCCTGTGAAGATTGTGAAGAATGCCTATGCCAGGCTATATAGTAGTAAGAGGCTGCTAGAGACTTGTGGCGAAGAAGAGCCTTTGTGTGCAGGCCCAAATAACTTATCCTTAAAAAGATGAATAACCCCATGTGATGGCCCATGTTTTGCAGTGTGAAGGAACTGTGAGATTTTTCATGGGAGAGATGTTCTACACACAGCAGATTGATTGTTTCCGGGCGGATCTGCTGTTGGTGGCAGTTTGGGAACCACGTGCAACTGAAGGAAAAACCCTTTTTTCCCTTAAGCATAAGAGAGAGACTTTTCAAGAACTGGAACACTGACTAACATCCCATGTTCTGTTATCCCTTGTGTGAGCTAGGTAAAAGGAGAGAAGTGCTGGCTGGAGGGGGGGGGGGGGATTTGTTTTTGTTTTGTTATTGTCTCTTTACTTTTAATTCTATTAGTAATAAAACTCTTTCATTGTACTGCAACTGTTTAAGATTTGTGCCTGCTTTGCTTTTCTCCTAATTCTTATCTCACAGAAGGAAAATAAGAAAGTAATGAATATTTTGAACCAAAACCACTACAGACTGGTGACAGTTCTCCTCTGGTACAGCTGCCCAGGATTGTTTTACCATTGTCCCTTTTGAACCACAAAGCCAGAGGTGCTTCTCTTGTGGGGTTACAATCCCCAAATATAATCCCAGGAATTGCTTGTCAATTGTTCCATTACCCCTCAGCCTTTTTCCTACAGAGAGACAGCTGCCTATACACTCTGGCACAGCCCCCAGTAATAACATACACTTCAAGGAGATAATTCCTCCAGATCATTGTACTCCTCTGTGGAGGATTCAGAGACATTTTTCCCATCATTTTCCAGGACAGCCACCATCAAGATGTTTGTGCTAGCAAGCACTAAATGGGTAAATTTTCCACATTCAATGCTTCATATGTTATAGATTTTATTTCTATTTATTTCATGCAAGCCCTGGTGGGACAGGGCCCCTTCAAGGCAATGGACTTGAGCCTGCAGGGCTGTGCCCAGGATCAACTCTGCTCTGAGCCATCCCGTGCAATTCATGGAATCCCACAACAGTTTGGGTGGGAAGAAACCTTAAAGCCCATCCCGTTCCACCCCCTTCCACTAGCCCAGCTTGCTCCAAGCCCCATCCAACCTGGCCTTGGACACTGCCAGGGATCCAGGGGCAGCCACAGCTTCTCTGGGCACCCTGTGCCAGGGCCTCCCCACCCTCACAGTCATGAATTTCTTCCCAATATCCCATCCAACCCTCTGGCAGTGGGAAGCCATTCCCCCTTGTCAAATGGTACTCCAGGCTCTTGTCCCAAGTCCCTCTCCAGCAACAGGTCTATGTCCTTCCTGTGCTGGGATTTCTTTTCAGGGAGTAACATACAATTTGCATGGAGCCCTGTGGAATCACGGTCCAAATAAATCTGTGATGCAGAAAGAAGATAAAAACAACCAAAGGCTTGAGAAACCTCAGGAGAGACATGTTAATTCTTCACTGTGTGTTTCACAGCAAATCTTTTTGAGTCCAAATGCAACAACTGACTAAATTAGTCCTTGATCTATTAGACTGGAGAGAACCCAGGTCATTCATTTACTTGCCTGAATACCAACACAAATGGCCTGGTACCAGGACATGTTTCTATCTTCTTAATCAGAGCCAATAGTTCAAAACCAGATTTATCCCACCATGGGAGTGCAGTGACTGTCCCAATCCTGGCTGCAGCCAGTAGAGCCTACTTCTCCTCTGCTGGGCACAGCAGATCTCAGATTTATCCAGCAGCTGCAGGGTTTCCTTTAGGAGGACCGTTCAGTCACTCTCTGATTCCTTCTCTGGTTTCCAAAGACATATTTCTGTCTTTTTCTGCCTTCATCTCTCAGGTCAAGAAAATTACTTGTACTCCTGACCCACATCTTTCTAATTTACTCCAGGGAATGCTCTCCTCGAGCTTAATTGCTGCTATTACCTGTTGCTCATCCTCCACTGGAATAAGTTTCTGTAATTTCAGGCTAATTTTCAATAAATGATGATAAGGCTGACAGCAGATGAGCTGCCTCCTTCCCACTGCCAGTCTCTGCTTCATTTCCCCCTGAACTCTGGAACACACGTGCTTTTTGTCTCCCAAAGCAAAGCCCGTGACTCCACTCACAATAACCTCAGCCAGCAGGAAGCCCCAAGAGGACTCACTGCAGCCACTGGCAGATGTTGGGCACTTTTCTGAGCCTGCTCTGCCACCGCTCAGGGCCTCGTGCTGCTCACAGGTCCTTGGTCTCCCCCTTTGCTCTCTCTCCATGGTCTGCCACAGGTCAGAAAGTGTTTGGACAACACTTTTAGGCATGTGGTGGGATTCTCGGGGCTGTCCTGTGAGTTGGACTCCATGGTCCTTGTGGGTCTCTGCCAGCTCAGGATATTCTATGATATTACAAATAACTACAGCTTCTTGTGCTGTCAACTGCTCAGCTCTCTCCAGCTGCTCCCAGTATCCCATCTAACCTGTAACTCTGGCTTCTCATCAGGTCTGGGAGTATTTTTACCTCAAATTCTGGTGTTTCTTAAAGGACTGGGTTGACTCCAGCAGAACCAATATCTAAGCCCATGTTCAAGGCTAACTTTCACATTCTCAGTCAGTCCTACCCCAGCCCTCATCCCAGTGTTTCTGCCTTCCAGAAAACCCTATGAATGGCACTACCACCATCACAGGCAGTTCTGTACACGCCAGTTCAGCTCCAGCTCTCAGAGCAGGGACAGACAGACTCACTCAGAGACAGAGCAGATGTCCCCCTCTGAACGACTCACAGTGTTTTGACACTGAATTTTGGTAGACAGAAGCTCCATGCTTCATGACATTCTGGTTTTTACCTTTTGGGTGACATTTGCA
The DNA here is from genome assembly GCF_965178545.1 of Coloeus monedula. Lineage (NCBI taxonomy): Eukaryota > Metazoa > Chordata > Aves > Passeriformes > Corvidae > Coloeus > Coloeus monedula. Next base: position 4,678,879 of record NC_138789.1, read on the forward strand.
GGAGGCAGTGGGAGCTTTGTAGGAGCAGCCAGGAACGCACTGCTGGGGGCAGGACTTCCAGAGAAACTCTCCAGACTGTTCCAGTAAGGCCTTTTTTGATCTCCAGGACTCATGAATACTTCCTGTTTGCAGCTGATGAAACACCAGCCCGTGTTCTTTCCATTTCACACTTTGGCTGCAGGAGTTTTATTTCAGCTCCCCTCCCTGTCCATGTGATGGCTGTGCCAGGTCCAAGCACCCATGTAATGTTCCTGCCTAATGCTCACACGTCAGAGCTGTTGTTACTCACTTGGGGTTGGTGACCCAGCACCCCTGGGGATCTCAGTGGAGCTGAGGATGTTTTGCTCCTGACTGCAGTTCCTGCAGCACAGCCCATGGAGCAGCATCTCCATCACAAATCCAACAGCCGCGGTTACACAGGAGCACCACAACGTTTGGGACCTCACCAGCCACAGGCAACACCCCCCACACGTCCGCAGACTTTTCCAGCTGCCACAGGTGAGCCGCTCACTGATACGATTCCTCGAAATGTTCGACTGCTGTCCTCCATCTCTCTGGAGAACCAACTGAAAATGCTATTTAGGGATCAGACAAAACCCCTCATATTTTCCAATCTTTTTGGCATTGGTGGCAACACCTAGACAAAAAAAAGTGTTGCGGGCAAAGATGAATTTAAAAGCCCGAAACTTCTTTTATGAAGACTATTTCCTCAGGCACAGGAGATCCTCAGGGAACACAAATCCCATGTTCAGCTGCACATTAACTCCTGCCAATCCCATCAGCTGTCAGCAGCTTGGTCTCTTTGACAGATAAACAGTGGATTTCCTCTAAACAGACAATCTCCTGATCCCAAAGATAAATTATCCCCAAGATAAATTAGCCCTGGAGATCACCTGGGAACATCTCCAAGCTGATCCAAACAGCTCCAAACAGAGGAGACAGGGTCAGCTGCACCTCAGCATGGCAGCTGGGGAATGAGGGGTGTTAGTGCCCTGCCACAAACCTCGGGAACAAAAATTAACCAAAATTCATAATTAGATACAGCCTGATGGCGATGTCTGGTCTGTAGATAAGATACATCTCTGGAAAATCCATTTCACTGGAGATTCTGTGCTCAACGTTGTGGAAGGTGATGATGTCCAGGAAAAGCATCTGAATATTCATAGGGTGAATGCATTTATTCAAAGGAGATGTAGCAGTATTATGGATATTTAGAAAGTCTACTTTTAAATGCGTTTGGTTACATAAAATCTTACCCCTGTGAAATACTGGGTACAGAAATATTCTTCTCAGGAATCTATGAACTCCTCCTCACTTTTCCCCTTTATGTCTTTTTTTGCTTTCCTAATTTTTAATTTTTTTTAAGAGGAAAGTAACAAAAGTAGTGTTACTTGGGACAAGTAAGAGATGCACCCACTGTAGCAATGTGACACCTAAGACCAGGACTGCTGGCAAAACCAGCAGAAATTCAGAGTCATGCGAGTAAAACTTTCCCTTCTACTCTGCAATCCAACATGACAACAGAACAGAATAGAATAACAGACTAGAACAGAATAGACTAGACTAGAATAGTCTAGTTTTCAGCTGGGGAGACCTACAATGATCAACAGCCCTGAGCACTTCAGGGCTGAGCAGAAATTACTGTGTGTTGTTAAGGGCATTGTCCACATGTCTCCTGAACACCAACAGGCCTGGGGCATCCACCAGCTCTCTGGGAAGCCTGTTCCAGTGTCTGACTTCCCTCTCCATAAAGGAATGTTTCCTCATATCCAGTCTGAAACTGGGAGTAAAAATTAGTGTACTACAACTGAGGAAGCCAATATTTAATATGAAGTATTAAACAAGATACATGACTCCAAAATAGGCTGTGTAAAGAGTAAATGAGTGTGTGAACATCAACCCCCCCAGCTCCCTCAGCTACTCCTGGCATGAGCTGTGTCCCACAAAAAAGCCGAGAGTATTAATTTAAAAGGTTTCTGAAACACACAAAAGCTGCTCTCAGGACAGCTGAGATATGCAAAGAATTACTCATCCTCTTCTTCGAAACATCTCCAACACCTCTATCTCACTGGCACAGCCCTGGAGCAGGGTTATCCACACTTAACAGCCACACCATCCCTTGGAGCCAGTGGCTACTTTGAGGAGATTCAGCATGAAATTCCCGGGGTATCCCAGATACTATCAGCATTAACATTCCAGTTGTCTCCCACAGAGATGAGATGAAAGATCAAATCAGCAATGACATAAAACCCCACTTTGCTCTTCACCTTTATCCAGGAGGTATACCCTGAACATCTGAGTTAATCTGCCATTAATCCCAGACTGGTGACATTCCCACAAAACAAAGGATTCTCTCAGCACCTCCTGCGAACTCTTTGCCTTCCTGGTCATTGCACTTGAACTATCTAACCAAGGAGCAGGAAGAGAGATCTTGGGCCAGACCCCTCCGAATCACAAAGAACACGGAGCTGCAGCAGGCAGGTCACTGTCCTCCCACAGATCTGGGAAAGCTGTGTCCACCCCCGAGGGAGAATAGATATTTACATTACTGTGCCTTACCTTTTCAATTTTTTCATCAAGCATTCTGAAGAATTCTTGTTGGCTTTCAGAGATGTGCATGCTGGAAAGCAAAGGAACAGTATCAATACCAACAGATTTCTTCCATTATAAAACAGCCCAGGGTTGTTGAGGGGGCCCAGCTATCAGCTTCCACCACTGTGAAAAATAAATCACTTTATGCTTTCATCTAAAATGTCACTTTTTAATCTTTTTTCCCCCTATTTTTGGTTTGTCCACAAAAAATTACTGCATTTAATTCTGTGTACATGCATAACACTCAGGGTGTTAACTGGGACCCACATGCATCCAGAGGAGACTGTTCCCTTTTCCAGGCTGACTGCAGGAAGTACCTCTCCCTGGGCCAGTGAGAGTCCCCTCTCTGTCAGGACAGGAGGTTTTCCAGGACTGCCAACCTCACCACCACAGAATGAGACACCCACAACATGAGGTTAAAGGCTGTGTCCTCTTATCCTGCCACTTGTTACAGGGGAGAAGAGACTGACAACTGCTACAACCTCCTGTCAGGGAGTTGTGCAGAGCCAGAAGGTCCCCTCTGAGCCTCCTTTTCTACAGGCTGAGCCCCTAGAGCTCCCTCAGCCACTCCTGGTGCTCCAGACCCTTCACTTCAACTAATTCTGCAGCACCAAGAGGCTAAGTGATATGATTTTGCATTAGTAAAAGAGGGCTGGAAAATACTTTTTCCAGTGTCTGTAAAATGCTAATGGTCACACAAGACCACAGGTCCTTCCCCATGGGGAACTTGCAAGCTAAAAACACAGAAAGGACAAGGACACAAGGGTGAGGACGGATGGCAGGTGGTATATGGGGTGTTTATTTATGTTAGCGGATGGTGAGAGCCTCCTTCCTGCACGAGTAACACCCCTCCAGGAAGGTGAGGCTGGAGCATCCTCTGGACCCGCAGTAGGGAGGAGCACCTGGGCTCACAGGGGGCTGGGGAAACGTGCCAGGGACTCCACGTGCAACACAAAAAAAAATGCAAAAAAGGGAGGATGGGGACTGGTGCCAGTGGCAACAGTGATGCCAAACAGTCAGAAGGACACACAGCTCTTGGAGATTTTCCCCAGCACAGAAAGCTGGCTTGGCTTGCTGGATTCCCACCCATCCCCTCTTCCTCAGAGTGATCCTTTCATCTGTGATGAGTTAATGCCCTAAGTGCCCAACAACGGGCCGCACTTCCCCACAAAGCTCAGCATTGAGCCCTCCCTGCTATCGGCTGAACTTATACAAAGATTTGCTTATGTGGGACATAAGTGAAGCTCAGTTCACAGGAGAAGGGCTCAGAAATGACATTAAAACCTAAAGCTGGGCATTCAGGAGCAGGAACAATTCACCTTTCAGTGGTTGAGGGAGTTCTTGTCCCCAGCTGTCTGCCTGTTCCTCAGGTTCCCACCTCCACCTCAGATGGGGAAGAGATGCTTATTTGGGACAGCTGACCCCATCACCCACATATTCAGGTGCCTTGGAGAGGGATTTTAGGGCAGTGTAGCCCTTTATGGGTAGGCAAGTGCTTGAAAAATAGTCTTGCCTTTGCAACATCATAAATCCAGTTTCTAATAAAATTAGATGATACTGTAGTGACTGAACCATAATTCGTAAGAAAATTAAAAGAAGGCAGGGGAAAAAAAGGTGTATTGTGTAGTCATATCCCTGAAAATTCCCACAGGATAATCCTACAGATCTGGTCTAGTGGAAGGTGCCTTTGCCCATGGCAGGGGGGTTGGGTTAGCTGGTTTTTCATGTGCTAACCCAAACCATTCTGAGAGTCTGATTTGGCAGGGTAAAAGTGGTCTGAAATAACCACTTTCATTTTATGCTTCAGGCTGCTGTCACTCCCTGAGTTATGAACTTGTCCCAGGGTACTTAGTGATCATTAATGGTGTCAGTGGGGTGAGTTTGGTGACGAACAGACAGAGCAAGTGCCTGTGAGATCAGGGCAAGGTGCAGGGGTAAGCCCTGAAGGTGTGGCAGGTACCAGGACTGGGTGTAAAGAGGAAGGACCAACCCCTCTCCCTCAGTCAAAGACCCCCATAAAGCTACTGCTGGCTCCCTACATCCCCTTGTTTTAGAGTCCAGGGCTCTGGATAGAAAAATCTAAATCCTCCTGCAGGGGGAAGGCCCTCACAATCTTACTTTTCATCTGACATCAAAATATTGTAAAAGAACTTATAATTTGGTACTTAGTCCATGTTTTGTTTAGAAGTAACATCCATTCTACCAGAACAGTATTCTAAGATGCATCTAATGATTTATCTATTCATTTCTGCTCTTCCAGCCGAGTAGCCCTTTTCCACCCAATGCCACCCCACCCTGCAGTCAGAATTGTCATGGCTTTTAGATAACAAACCTTGGAAAAAAAACTGTACATGATAACAGCTATTTGCTGACTTGGCAATTAGCAACTCAAACACAGGTAGCCACTTTATAAACAGAAATGCAGTGGTAGGTTGGGCAAACAGCAGAGCCTTGGGCAAACACTGGAGGATCTACCCAACAACCTCATGTTACGTTCCGCACCTCTCTGGGAAGTCTCTTTATTTTTGCAGGCCTGTGACAGAAATATTTATCTCTGTCAATGCAATGTAAAAAATAGGCTTTTTGGTCAGTTCTGATTTCTGCAGGGACTTTTCAAATTAGAGTTTTATGAAGGAACGGAAGCCCTGCCCCCATGCAGTTCCTCTGCTGTGGATGTACCAAGAGATGACCCACCAAAAGAACAGCTCTTTTTTATCCCAGAGTAATTAGCCTCATGTTAGAGCATCTTAAATACATCTCTGACCCTGCTAGGAAGGACTGAATCACAGTAATGAAGTACAGCATTGCTGAAGAGTGATTTTACCTCCACCATCCTACCATGACTTTCTTTTCAATTACATCCAAAGCACTCAGCTTTTCCCTTTTAAAAGAGGCTGAATTACACTGTCAGTTGATTAGGAAATAACTGAAGTTTCCAGACTTTAAATCGTGTTCAAGGCACTTGACAGGCAGCAAGTTTAAGTTATTAAGTGCCCTGAGGGCAGGGCACAAGGAACAGCATTTCCACTGGTGTTCAAAATCCAAATCACCAACCTTCATCACTTGTTCTTCACAAACCCGGTATGTGGCTCCACATAATCTGTTCTTTCCCAGCCAATTAGTGATTAAAATGTAACACTGAGTTAGATAAGAAATGAGTTACTACTATCAATAACCAGCTCTGCCACAAGAGGCAAATATTTCATGTAACACTGACTGACCCCAGGCAGAGTATGGGCACAGAACAGCCAAACAAGCAGGGAAGAACTCATAGCTACAGAACAACCCTCATTTTAACAACCTGACCATTCCCAGACTCAGGCAGAGCAGCTGCTAATCTAAACCAGGAGCTAGCAAAAACCTCCCTGGGACTGATCCAGTCATATTTAGGAACACTAGTGGATATAGAGAAGTTTGTTCTGTGTAACTTGTATAGAAAGCTGAAAAATAGCACAGGGTCTTCTGTCAGGCACAATAGGATGCGTTTCACCTGTTTCCAAGTCCTGCATCTTTGCTGTGCAAAGGAGAGGATGCTTCCCAGTCTTGGGACACAGGTGATCTTACCTCTTGTACTTAACTCAGCATGACTTTAGGGCTGCTGGAGTCATTACTTGGTCTTTGCTAGGCAGTAACTGTGAACCTCACAGACACTGCTTAACCCCGTGTTTATTTTTATTATGATTTAAACAACAGAAATTGAACTTACTTTGCTCTGGGTTGATGTACTAATCCTGGGATCTCTTTATTAGATTTAAGTCTTGCATTTGAACTGGCACTTTTTTCCTGAAACACACAAAAAGCACACAACAGAATATTTATCAGAGTATTTAATCAGTAGTTATTAAGCACACAAAGGGTGACAGGCATTTGTCATCAGGGTGTCACACTCGGCTGGGTCCAAGCTCTTCTACCTGCACAACCGAATGAGAGAAGCTCAGCAAAAATGAAATTAAAGGTAACACAAGAGATGAAATGACCCCAGGTGGGCAATTTTTAAATGCCCTGGGCTCACTGGCATGCGGAATTGCCTCTGAGTCACTGGGTGAAATCCAGGGATCAAACTCTGTGCTGGCCTGTAACTCTCCAGAGGTCCATGGGAAATGCGGGGTGCTCATATAACAACACCAGCCTCCACCTTCACCAGAGCAAGGCAAAGCACTGGGAAGGCAGTCCCAGTGTCACCCAGCACCCACAGGCTGGCTCAGAACAGAGGGGGAAACATCAGCATTGAGGATCTGTCTGCAGGAGGAAGCATATGTCAAACGTGCTGGTGAAGAGCAGCAACGGCAGATGTGACCTGCTCAGCGACAAAATTGGGCACAAGAGACCCAAGGAAGCAAATCATCTCTGGAGATCCCAAAAAGAAGGATGTGGGGCTGCTGGAGAGAGTCCAGAGAAGACCACAGAGATGCTCCACAGGCTCCCTGCTCTGGAGCCAGGCTGGGAGAGCTGGGAGTGTTCACCTGGAGAAGAGAGGGCTCCAGAGAGACCTCAGAGCCCCTTCCAGGGCCTAAAGGGGCTCCAGGAGAGCTGGAGAGGGATTTGGGACAAGGGATGGAGGGACAGGACACATGGAATGGCTTCCCACTGCCAGAGGGCAGGGATAGATGGGATATTGGGAAGGAACTCTTCCCTGTGAGGGTGGTGAGGCCCTGGCACAGGTTGCCCAGAGAAGCTGTGGCTGCCCCTGGATCCCTGGAAGCGTCCAAGGCCAGGCTGGATGTGGCTTGGAGCAGCCTGGGATAGTGGAAGGTGTCCCTGCCCATGGCAGGGGGTGGGACTGGATGGGCTTTAAGGTTCATTCCAAGACAAACCAGTCAGTGTTTATAGACAAGAATACAACCCTGTCCTTTGCAGAGGACCAGAACCATTAAAAACACCTTTAGAAAGGCCTGGGAGGGGAAAGAGAGAGTTGAGAGCCACTGAGAGCCAGCACTGCTTGGTTAACACCTCGTCATCACGTCACAAGCTTCTGTAACCCAAAACTTGGTGCACACACATATCTATTATTTCCAAAATCCTTCAGACAGATATGGCCCCTTCCAGATCTTCCCAGTGCCATGTGTTAGGGAAAGCTGCTGGTGCAGATGGGAGAGGTCTGAGTCAAATCTTAGAGCTCACCCGCTCCACAAATCCCTCTGTATTTCTTAGGCATGTCACATCCATGGCAATTTAAGAAACATAAACCCAAGAATCAGTGTTTTAGTGGGTAATTTTGGTGGTTTTATTTAGCCTTATTTAGTCTTTGAATGTCTGAATCACACAAGATTTTGGAGAGGGCTACTAAATCACTGAATAAAAAAAAAAGGAGGCTGTCTAGCAGTTAATATTTTAATGAATAATTCTACAAGGGCTGTAAACATCAACTGCCTCAGCATATTTAACACTGTTTAATGCATATCTTTTAATCCTCCTAACCAGGGAACAGTGCCTTGCATGAAAATAGCAGTGAGAGAGAAACAAACCCTTCTTCCAAGCCTTACCAAGGATGTCTGTGTTTGCTACATCCCACCAGCCACTGCCTGCCTGCCCAGGATCCCGTGATATCAAGCCAGAGCAGCAGAACAAAAGGCAAAATCACTTTTTTCAAAGCATGCTCTAATTTTAACAGTGCTAGGAGGGTGTGACATGTACATGTTGCGTGTGATGAACACGTGTGTACACAGACACACAACCAATGAGCTCATGTCTGACTCACATGGCTGTCAAAGCAAAACAAAAAGAGAGGGATGGGTCTCATGGAGAAGATATTCATGGAGAAGACACCGAAGCCATAAATCAGCTAAACCCTAGCCTCCTGCACCATGTGAGCCTTTACCCTCAGATCTACTCCATGGGATGGGAAGGGAAGACTGATCTACAGCTCCTGTGTCAGAAGCTGTGATAAATCAAGGCAGTATAAACTCAGCTTTCCACACCTCTGCTCGTGGTTTGGTGTCAGTGCAGCTCTATCAGGAGCTGGAATTAGCCCAAATCCCAGCCTAAAGAATTTCTGGCACTTAGGAACAAATAGACACAAGAAAAGTGTATGTTGCCTTCTCACTGTGGGTCCCAGAGCAATATTCAGAATATTAACTGACACGCATGGGAAAGAAAATGTGAAAAGAGAAATAAAATTCCTGTTTAGTTGACTTCAAGATTCCAGAGTTTACTCTTTCTCTCCTATTGCTCCTGATAATTACCACACCTCAATTATCTATTACAGCTCTCCTATTTAAGCAAAGAGTATGTTACCTTTTCCATCTGTTGCTCAGCAGGAACAGACAGAAAAGGAAGAGTTAAGAGAAAAATAAAACCCAACCAGGTCTCAAATTGGCTCATTGCTTTGTTTATAACTCTTACTTATGGCAGCGATATTTCATTGCACTGATCGAAATATTGGCTTGGATAAAAATAGGTATTCAAAAATAATTCTTCCAAATGCAAACAAATAGAATATTTTTTCCTCATCACTTCGAAGACAAACTGACTCATCAGAAATTAATGGTTTGTCTTCTAATACTAAGCTAAAAAAACCACCTTGAAATGCTTTAATGCAGTCAGATTGTTCTTCCAGACTGACTTGACTTTGGCTTAAGGGTCACTTCTTGCAGTCCAACCTCATTTTCTCCCTTATTTAACATTAAATAAGTTACCACGCACCAACAGAACCACAACTGATTTTAGAGACCTAATCTGTTGCAAATCAAAATGAATATGCAGAAGTTTGGTTTTAATTTAGCTCTGCTTATAAGGATTATTTAAAATAAATGCAGTAAATGCTGCCTCACACCACAGGCTTGAAAGGAAATCCCCCAGGATGCTGCATTTGTAGAGCAGCAGTAGCAAAAAAGGAGAATAGTGGACATTTTACTCCACATTATTTTGCAATTAATCATTATCAATGTAAGGCTGTCATCCAATCAAGGTGATTTCATGTGATAAATTTGTTAATTATTGTTAATTCCTCCATAAAGGATGCACTATCTCCAGGATTTCAGGGCACTAACAGATGGCAGTGACTCTGCTGCCAGATGCTATTAACACAGCAACAGCCACTACTGCCATTATAATTAAATATCTGTCAACATTTCCCTTGATGCCTCCCCTCTGACGAACCTATTTCTAGAGACATGTGAACTTCATTTGAAGTATGTTGCTTTTCTTCATAAGGCTGCCACAGATGGACTCAGGTAAGCTGCTAACAGTCCCTTATAAAATAATATTCCTGATTTATATCAAGATGACACTTTTCTTCAAAGGAGCCAATAGCACCTTTAAACTGTTTTCCAGACCCATGCAATTCATCATTAAAAGCACTTAGGGGAAAAATGAAGTATTTGTTTTCTTTTTATACCATAAACTGTTCTTAAAAATAACTGTATTTGAAAAGGAGGAACCAAATACATGAGTTAGAAATGGACTGAACGATGAGATGTAAAATTTCAATATGCCAGCCCAGCGCTTTTTAACCTCGCTCAGTCATGAGCACCAGCCTCAGGTAATAATATCTCACATGGGCTGTCTGGATCCATCAGGATGAACAAGGGAGAAGCACTGACCTATGAGATTCTACTTGAGTTTCCTTGCTTTATGTGTACATAAGGGCTCATTTTTTTGTGCTATCTTTTGGCAGGAAGAGAACCTCTCTTTTTTTCCTCTATCTACCTGGAAGCAAAATCACCTGAACATGTTATTTAGGGTAACTTTATAACAAAGGGGCAAATCAAGCATGGAAAGATCTCAGATACTAGTCAAAGGAGATTATTCTTGGATGTAATTTCATCAGAGGAATCACATTACCCCTGCCAGAATGTGTACAGGCATCCAGTCCAGAAGGGTGTCCTGGGCACAGCATGGATCGTGTACGTTGGGTGGTTCTCCTCCTCTCAGTATCCACACAGGGAATGAGGGATGATGAAAACCATGGATCCATCTGACCATGGGCTTTGGAAGCCAGGCTGGGGAGGAACTCAATGTGCACACACCAAGCACCAGGCAGTGCCTCACAGGATCACAGAATATCCCGACTTGGAATGGACCCACAAGGACCAACTCCTAGTCCTGCACACGACACCCCCAGAACCATGTAACGAGCCTGAGCGCTCCAGATGCGCATCACCCCCACAGTACACAGCGGACAGGTGAGCCAGGGCCCAGCAGTGAATTGAACCTTCACACACACAGGCAGGAATGGATTCCTGTGGTGAGAAGACACCTAAGAAAGACACTGTCACCACAGTCCTTTGGCTGTCCTGCTGCCCGGAGCACCTTGGTCCTCACTTGGGAGGACTTGAAAACATGGCTGTTGTTTGTGCATTTGGGTGAAGCTTGAGGTCACACTTCGTAACAAAAACCTTGTCTTAAACGGAATGTTTTAATAAATCCTCTTGCTGTCTCAGGTCTGTATCTCCTCAGCCCAGCATGAAGGAGTTGCCCATGATGCCCCACGCCTGTCACTATCTCCATCCTTGGAGATGTCTAAAAGGTGTCTGGACTTGATCCTGGGCAGGAGGTTCTAGACAGCCCTGCTTGATCAGGGGCTGGACCAGATGACATCCAGAGGTCTCTTCCAACCTCATCCAGCCTTTAGTTCTGTGATAAAGTATAATCAGACCCTGGAAAAAAAACACTTTTGAGTAGGTTTGTTGAGTTTTATCCCCAAGCAGCAGTGGGAGAGACTGAAGCCATTCAGGCATGCAAAGGGGAGGCAGCAGCAGACACAGTGCCTGGCATTTATTTTGGAAAAAAACCTGATTCTGCAAACCCAGCCAGCATCATGCAGTGAAGTCTGCACTGATGCAGGGAGTGTAACCCAGGCTTGGCAGGGAAAAATCCTGTGCTTTCATCAGGGATCCAAAATGTGTTCCAGAGGGCAGACCTCATCCTGAAACCAGCCACATAATGGAGCTCCTCCTTCCCAGGGAAATTACTGGGAAATTCAGCTGTAGCAACTCCAGCTCCTGGAATGCAATATGGAAGAGCAGGATTCATAGAGTGCACACACACACACACAAAATTTACTCACAATGGGATAAAAATAGGTTAAGAAAAAGAGAAATGTGTAACTCCTGAGCAGCTTTCTGCAGCCCACCAAAAAACCTCCATTGCTATAACCTGAGAAATTAGGGAATGCTGCTTTCAGTGTTCATTTACCAGTCACGCATAGGGGCACACACAGTGGTGCAGTAACACATTTGTAGTTCTTTTTAAATGCTTTTGAGATGCTAAAAACTATGAAGGGATTATTTTCAGAAGAACATCTAACATGCCCTTTACACTCAACTCAAGCTGCAGGAGCTCAAAAATCAGAAAAATCCAGCTGAAAGTATAGAGCCAGTGAAAAAAAAAAAGAAGAAAAAATAAAGGAAGAGGAAGAAAAAAGCTCCCTCTGGAGTGAGTTGCAGGATTTCTCCTGCAGTACCTAAATATAGCTCACCCTCAGCCCACGTCAGTGGCCTTTGAGCTTTGATGGAGGACATCATTGAAGAGCAGGGGAAAAAAAAAAAAAGAGGGCAATTCCCACCACTGAAGGGTTTTCACAGAGCATGTATTTACTAAGTCTAATGGCCACAACTTCCTAAACGTCCTCATCATCCTTTCTCCCAGTCAATTTTAGAAAGCCTGGACTAATTATTTACAGTAATTCCAATTAATTTTGTTGAGTAGCCAAACACCAGGGTTTTGTGTGAAAAGCAGACATAGGAGCAGCTGGCCTGACGACAGGAAATTAAGGCAAGCAAACAGATGAAATTACAAATAAGGCATATAAATGATAAGTAAGTACTACCAATAAATCCTGCAGGGAAACTCTTCCCTGCACCTTGCCATCCTGCTTCCTTTCAGAGCTCTGAGCTTTTATCACCCCACATGTGTGAATCCTTGTGCTTCTTTATAGCTTGGGACCCTTTTCCTTGAATTTCTATCTCAAAGTTCCTTTCTGCAGACAGACTGATAAACCTCAAGGTTTTTCAAGGTGTCCCCTACAGATAACAAGAGGTGTGATCACTGGTGAAATGCCTCTGTTGTGAAATATGAGGATTACGCTGCCCTGACAATCAGGGTTTTCTTGTTCCTTCAGCCTCCATGGCACTCCAAAAGGTCAGCCAGGATAAGAAAATGAGCACAGCAGAGATAAATAAAGCCAGAACACCTGTCTCCAAAGGTGCATGAAGTTTCAGGTCAAATGGGAAATTACCTTGCTCCTGCAGCAGGAGTCCTGCCCATCCGTGTAATAAACCCAGAGAACAAGGGCAGGGAGCAGAGGAAGGGACATGTCTGCAGGAGGGCCAGCAGGAAGGGAGTTGCAAAATGAAGATGAGGAACATCCCCTCTATAAACAACTTGGCAGGAGGCTGAAAACTGTCCCTCACAGCTGTATGCCCCAGAAATCCAGGTGGCAAGGTGCCTTAGAGCATGAAGAACAGTTGCTTACATCAAAAGATATCCAAAATACTGCAAATAAAATGCTATGGGCAGAAAGGCGACCTGCTCTCCAGCTCTCATTAATACGGCCAATCTTCAGTGGGCTTTGGTACATCAAAGTGGTTGAAACTTTTATCTAGCAAATAAAAAATAGATGGAAAAAAGTTAAAAACTCCATTACTGATGACTTGGAAGACTAGGCTGACTCTTGAGGAAACTTCAGAGGGCACTTGGCAACAAAAAACACAACTAACCTTACACTTTTGCAGAGCCACCCTAGATAACAAAACCTGTCTCAAAAAATAATTTTCTGCTTATTAAGCCTGTGTCATCAACTATTCTGTCTCTCTCACTCATCCAGCTTTTACAAAAGTAGTTATTTATAGTAAATATAGATACTACTCACACTCCCAATTCTTCATGCGTGTCTCCTGAAGGCAGTTTTCCACCAAGTGCAGTAACACAGAAAGAGCTGGCATTAAGCATGAAAAAACAGGACTGGGTGAAGTCTGTGAAACATTTACAGCCAGGGACAAACGGTGTGAGAGGGAGTCGGGGTGTTATGGTGTTCCTGCTCCACAAAGCCACCTTGCTGGAATGGTAGGAGGGTTATAGCCACCACAGTTTTGCAGAGCTTTTTACTGGGATGGTTTTGAAGAGTTTTACGCCCTTCAAACATATATGAGAGAACATAGAGAAGGAGGTATGCCCTGTTTAAATAGTTGGGCCTACATCTTCAACATTTTCATTTTCATCAGCTGTAGTGATTCCTTAAACTGCTTTTCTAGTCCCAAAATTGGCCTTTTCCAGCCTATTTTTGGAACATGCTCTACTTTAACTCTTTGTAAAATCAGTTCACTGAGAACTGCCCTCACATGCAAGCAAAGCCTCCTGAGATTTTCCTGTGCTGTCAAAACCAACCAAGACTGATGCTCCCCATGTGCACAGATCCTCCTTTGCTGCCTTAATACAACATCTAGGGTTACATTCTAGGACGGGCTCATGGAAATGATGGGAACCACCAAACAGGCACTTTGAGGAGGTGCTAAAAATAGCAGTTGGTTCCCCCCACCTGCAAACAACACCACAGTGATGGTGCTTCCTCTTGCAGAGTCTGGAGTTAAGCTGATCACTGGCTTTGATCTGTCAACTGCAACTTTGGGCAGACCATGCTTGTTACATTTTTCTTATTACGTCCAAGCAGTTCCATAAAGTGCACCAACATCCTCCTAGATGTCAGGATAATGACAGTGTCCCATTATCCAGGTCTTAACAGGGAATTTAGCAGGATACATGTAAGATGGAGCAGCTCTGTTGTGAGGAAAGGCTGAGAGAATTGGGATTGTTCCTGGAGAAGAGAAGCTTCAGGGTGACCTAATTGTGGCCTTCCAGTGCCTGAAGGGAACCTACAGGAAACAGACTTTTTACAAGGGATGGAGCAACAGGACTGAGGGGGAATGGCTTCCCACTGCCAGAGGGCAGGGATAGATGGGATATTGGGAAGGAATTGTTCCCTGGGAGGGTGGGGAGGCCCTGGCACAGGTTGCCCAGAGAAGCTGTGGCTGCCCCTGGATCCCTGGAAGCATCCAAGGCCAGGTTGGATGGGGCTTGGAGCAAGCTGGGCTAGTGGAAGGTGTCCCTGCCCACTGCAGGGGGTGGGAGCTTTAAGGTTCCTTCAACCCAAACCACTCTATGATTCTATGAAAATAATTTTTCCCCTCTTGTTCCAGCCTGGGATTTACAAAGGATGGAACAAGGAAGAACAGTGAAAGACAAAGTCCTCCTCAGTTTGCTGCTTCCAGTCAAGAGGAAAGCCCGAACTAATTAGAAGTTGAGGTGCAAATGAAAAGATACAGTTAAGCCATATGTAAGCAGAGTGAAAAGGTAGCAAGAAATTATGAATGAGGTAACCCTGAGAAGTGGGATAACAGAAAACCAAGAGTATTGTTCAGCAATACAAACACATTCGCTTCAGGAACGATGGATGTGTGTGTTCCAAACCAGCAAGAGTTCCCTATAATAAGCTCACATTCTCCCAGCACTGTCCAAGGCTCTAATTTTGAGATTTTCAGTAATTGCAATTATGTAAATGCCACTGATGGAACGTATTTTCAATGTCTGTATTTTGCTCCTCTCAACGTCTGTTTTATTTGCATTAATTCTCAAATCTGCACCAGGCATAAGATTTAAGATCCAAGAGAAAGAAGTAACAGCTCTTGCTACATGGCAAATTTCAGCACACGTGGGTAAAATGTGCATTTTAAAGGACATAATAGTTGGAATATTATATAAGTATCACATATGTACTATGACACACACAAGAAGCATTTGGGCTGCAGGAGAAGCCTTGTATCTGATCTGTGTATTTTGTACCATCTTCTCCTTGTTTTGGTTAGCAGTTACTTTTGAATAGCAAAAAGAATGATTATTGTTTCACACAGACTATAGTGGCCTGCTTGCTTACTGAGTTTCCAATCCTCAGCTGTATAAGCATGGATTTTGTCTGGATTCTCCCAACACATTTATCTGAGAGTAATACTGAGAAGAGAAACCATACACATAAGAATGAAAAACAATCATAAACAGTTTAAAAATTTTATAAGCCATTTAAATCAGTAATGGAGGCTGGGTTTTAAGTGTTTATCTCCCCTAAGTTTCCTTGGAAGAAGAGCAGATAAATAAATTTAACTCCTAAGTGCTGGCAAAATGAGGCACCAATATATTCCAATGAGGAGGTACAAATACAGCTCTGATGCTCAGGGTACTGCAGATTAGAAGATATCCAAACCAATACTGGGAGAAGAACTAGCCTAAAATTCAATTACAGGCCTGGAAATACTCAAGTCCAGCATTTAGGACATTAACGGTTGGATTCAATGATCTTAGAGGTCTTTTCCAACCTTAATAATTCTACGATTCTATCAACCTAAGATGACCAATATTTCAGAGTCCCAAAATGACTGTATGCCTGTTATGGCCTTTCATATCCACTCTGATTTTCCATCCTCTCATCTTCTGAATCTCCTCTTCCCAAAAAAACACTTCTAGTAGGTGGGAGAGGACATGGAAAAGACTCAAAATGAGGTCTGCCCTCCTTTTCCAGAAGGCAGCAAATCTTTCCTCCAGGAAAGGGTTGAACCAGGCTGGGATGGCTGTGTGCATCAGTCCCAGCAGTGCACGGCCATGAGCCCAGCCAGGGTGGGGATACGGTATCAGCTCCCTTGGGAGCGACCGACCACGGAAAAGGAGATACCACGCTGTGCAAGATCAGGCAAGCAGGGATGGATCCGTCATTCACCCACAAAATTTCAATGTCTCCTTCATCAGAACATGAAATAGTGTTGTGAATCCCTACAAGATCAGTCTCTTGAGATCTACACCTGGTATCAACCATCATAAAAGGAAGATATTTCAAAATACCACCCAATTGCACCACCCCAGGGCATGTACCCAAACCACTTTGACAGATTTCCATCTAACCTGTTCTCCAAACTCCTACCCCGCAGTTTTTCCCAAAAGCCTTTCATTTTGCCACTTCCCTGAAAGTTCAAACATTTATCCGACTACCCAGCTTTAATCCTTGCCTGATGCCCTCCTGCCTCTCTCAGGAGTCATGGAGAAAAAAATGATTGCTGTGCCTTTTAAAGCAACCATTTCTATATTGGGTGACTCATTTCCTTCTGTATTTTTAGGCTAAACAAATCAATTCCTTCCATCTTC
The DNA here is from genome assembly GCF_965178545.1 of Coloeus monedula. Classification (NCBI taxonomy): domain Eukaryota; kingdom Metazoa; phylum Chordata; class Aves; order Passeriformes; family Corvidae; genus Coloeus; species Coloeus monedula. The sequence goes on from NC_138789.1 coordinate 4,695,595, forward strand.
CATTACAGCTTACGTTTGCTAAGCGTCCTATTCTTGTCACTCCCCTCTGGCTCTTCCCCATCTGCCCACATCTTTCCTACCGAGCACATTTCCAATTATGGCCACAGTATTTAAAGCCCCTCTGAAGTCAGGATGGATCACGTGCCATATACAATTTTTTTTATTCCTGTTTTTAACTCCTTCCCTCAAACAAGCGAGGTTGACCTACCACAGATACAGGGTGAATCTGTAAACTATGCATTCATACTCAAAAAAACATGAGGTAAAAGAATATTGAAGGAGAAATTAGCTGAGCTCACCTTCTCTACTGGCTACAAAACATTTGTGGTACAGTGCTCGAGATCTCACTCAAGCCAAAAAAGTTGGTGGGGATGGTCTGTCTTCCTGCCTCAATGCTTGAAATATTAAACAAAACAATTTGGTGCAAACAGAAATATCAAAAAGTAAAAAATCTACATGTTCTCATGGACTCACAGTCCATCAGGTCTTCTTAAAATTAACAAAAATCACATGCAATAAGCAAAACGGGTGTTCTTAAATCATTTCAATTTTGCTATCTAATCAAAACTGGCTTCCAAGTCCCTAAGTTGATTTCTAGCCATTTGCAGACACCAAGTTTTAACACAAGCTCTATTTTCTTTTCAAGTGAGGTGAGTGGAAAGATAAGCACCTCTAAAATTTAACAGGGTTGTCCCACCACAGGAATGTTCAAAAATGATGAACTAGAATGTCCCAAACACGAAAGCTCTCTGCCTGAGTCAGAAGTGCACTCCAGTGCATGGTAATAGGCACAGTACTTACAACAAGGAGAAAACTAGAGCTTAGTATGAAGATACGGCCTCATTTTTCACTGCAGTGTTGTACTATTAGCATTCAATTACTTCCCTACACCAATTAACTCCTGTTGAATCTTAATGTGATAGTGAGAACTTTAATTCAAACCATATACCATGTCAATGCTATGATCCTAACAGCAAAAATAGATTTTATTTAAGTCACCCGAGCCCCATAATCCCTCTGCCTTTTTATAACACTGTGAGCCATATAAGTGCAGCAGCTGCATCAGGACAAGAATCTTCCCTGATTGCCATTAAAAACATTAACAAATACAATCTATTTTGAAATAAAAATCAGTTGGCTGTGATTAATAGTTCTCAATTGTTCATCTCTCTGCAAATTGAAGAGCAGCAGAGATAGTGATCGAGGCTCTCTGGAGATCCTGTACCTATGTTCAAGCACAGAACATAGGTTAGATCATTCATTCTGACAAAACTTTCACCTTTTGAACAACCCACAGCAGAGACCCATGATGTGAATCCCTCACTTGGCCTGTGTCTCACACTTCATAAACTCTTAAAACCAGACTAGCGACCTACCAAACCCAGAACATCAAGACCCAGCAAGGAGCATACTTGACCTTCCAGCAGGTTCTTCAACTCTATCAGAAACACCAACAAACAGATCATATAACTTTACAAAGAAAACTGGAAACATCACGCTTGTCACTTAGCAGCCAAATCTAACAATCTGATAAACCCAAACTTCCCAACCTGAAGGATTGCAAAAGCAGTTTTGAAACAAACTGAGGCACGAAATGTGTGTCAGGATCATGTGTTTCCCTCACCAGTGAAATAGAGAACTGCTCTAATTCCCTGACTCCTCATGAAGAGCACAGCCTTCACATCACCGAGGCTTCAGGATGCGATGGAGTATGCCCATAACAAGACATGTGCCTAAATTCACTGGTAACAGTTGTCCTGATGTAAACTTCAACCTGGGGACACTTTGCTCCTGGATCTGCAAATCACTTAAAGGCCCATTTCATGTCATGGAGGTGCCTAAATCCCCTTCAAGGACCCATTTCGTGTCACAGAGGTGCCTAAATCCCCTGCAGGTCAATGGTGCACAGGCCCATTCACTGCTCTCCTGAATCACGGCCTGCACAACTCTTCCAGCATGAGCTGAAGACTTATCTTGCAGCTATTAAACATGATGATAACAGGAATTACTCCATGCTGGAAGGATTCTGTTTAGAACAGCTGGGTAAGGCCTGTGGGGAGGGAAAGCCAAGGGGGAAGATGGGCGAACAACCCACCACAGGAACAGCGTCCTGTGCTATTGGCAAAATTGGTGAAATGACCTTCAGCAGAGGAAGGAAGGGCAAAGAGCAGATCACAAGATGAGGGCACGCACATTTTATGATGTTTAAACTTCACTTAAACAACAGCAATCATCTGAGTGTAATGAGCAGAAGGAAATGTGTTCTTTCAGCCAAGGCTCCTGTACTCCTTTCTTCTAAATGAAGAGTCACACATGGCCTAAACTTATAGCTATAAATAAGCAGGTGGTAACACCACACCGTCCTAATTAAGTTCTACGATCATTAAAGCCTTTCTGTTACTATGCACAGGGCTTGCTGCTTTGCCTCAGCCACTGGAAGGCCTTGCCATGCACTGCTCACCCGAGTTCCTGCCTCAAACCTGAGCTCTTGTACCCATGGACTCTCTCCTCCAGCCCTCCCATGGACTTTCCTGCTGCTTGGCAGCACCAAGTGAGCGATCTGTGATCACCCAGCCCCAGCTGGGACGGTTCTCAGCTCTCTCCCCCATCCCCTCACTTCTGAAAGGGCACATCAAGCAGCTTACTCTGCATCTGGGGTGTGGGGAACACTCAGGATGTTGTCAAGGCTTATTCGGAAAGACAAACGCTTAGATGATCAGGTAGTCTGTTCATAATCCTCAAATTCAGAGTTTGTTTAAGCCCCAAATTCCTGGGGCTTAAAATTGCTTTCAATTAATATTAATATTAGGCATGTTGGGCCCCGGGGGAACTGCACAGCCATAACCACAGACACTCAGCACATGCTCTCCTGAACTGACCAGAAACTCTGGCCAACATTAATAACACAATACATGTTCTGAGAATATTTTTCAAGATCTAAAGGTATTTTCCTTTCAGCAGGTCCTTCTCTCATTAAGACCGCAACTTCACAGTCAATTTGGAATCATGGAGTCGTTTGGGTCAGAAGGGACCTTAAAGCCCATTCCATCCCACCCCCTGCCATGGGCAGGGACACCTTCCACTAGCCCAGGCTGCTCCATGCCCCATCCAACTTGGACACTTCCAGGGGTGGGACAGCCACAGTTCATAGCCATTTGATTCAGGTCTGACACTAAACAAAGAAGACTGCAGAGGAGAAACCACAGATATATCAGGAGTAAGTCTTTCATCCCAAACATTCAATAAACTGGACTTCCCAAATTAATTAGGAAAGCAAATTTTGCAGCATAATTATCTTGCTGAAAGACGAAAAGATCTCTCAAAGTGTTGTTTAAAATTCTTTAACATCGAAGAATTGATTTAAACACTGTAGACTTGCTATTTATCACAAAAACCAGAGTACAGTGAATAATTTTGAGACAAGAAAAATAATATAATAACTAGTAATATGATTTAATTCTACATGCAGCATTCTGCTTCTTGTTATATTTGGTCTCAGCTATCAGCCTACTGGAAAAACCAGCCAAGAATTCTTCAAGCCCTGCCAGAGCTACAAATACTGGCCAGAAATATTTGTCATATCACAGCTCAGTTTCCAAAAAGTAAGATGCTGGACTTCTACAGCCAGAAAAATACAAGGCGCAAAGGACAATAAAAAATGAACTTATTTAATATTGTTGGAATGCATCAGATCAAATGAATCCAAGCACTCTTAATCCTGTAGGACTGCAGCATGACAAATACACTTCATTTAGATACTCAGCCCCTGTGAGTCAAACCAGTCTGGAAGATTCAGCCTCACAACTGCTGGATGTTACTCAATTAGTGTGAGGCAATGATTTCCAGCCCTCAGCAACCAAGGCAGCCTCCTCCTCTGGAGAACCAGACGGCTTTACCTTGGATTAAATTGATCGATTTTTCCACTGTGTGCATAGAACAGCATTGTCAGGCAATTTGAGTTCACTGGCCACATTATTAATGGACTTAGCTAATTTTTTCAAAGCACTCATAAAATACAAAACAAGGTGTCTTATAATGAGGTGTAATTGCAGCAGCAGCTTCTGCAACACGTGTATCTCCAAGCGAAATGTGTTGACACAGACATGCCCTTAAGAAGTTTGGGGTTTATATTTCTTTACTGTAGAGTACAATATCTTCAGCCACAGGCTGTCCTACTCATTTCAGCCAGCCCACCTGTTGCAGTAAGCCCTGCTCCCAGGAGAAGGACACCAGCGGGAATAAGTTTCTCTCAAGGAAACCTCTTTGCCGTGTATTTCAGAACCCAGACATTCAGTAACACTAGCCAAGGTAAATCCCATGTACAAACCTAACAAATTAGGAAAACATTAGGAACCCTATTTCTTCATCTTTCATCAGGAAAAAATTAGGAGCAAACCCAAATGCATCTTGGCTCAGTCACATGTGTGCAGATGCCCAGCCTCCAAGCCAGGATGGCTGCTCTAAGATCCTGTTTTCACCCACCCTACTGTAAAGCAGCAGCAATGCTCAGCTGTCCAACTAGAATATTTACCACCTATTTAAAGTGAAAAAATGCCCTGAAAAGTGTCAATGATTGGAATCAGGAAAGTTCTTCAGATGAGTTCACGTGTAAATATATTGAAGATACTGACTCTGAAAGAAATGTAAAGCAGGATTTGTGTACTGTTTTAAAGAGGATGAGAAAACCCTTCTCCAAGCTCATTTTGACATAATATAATGATGTCAAAAGTTCACTACTTACATATCTGCGCTAATTGATCAGAGTGGCTGAATCTAAGCTTTGACTAATACCAAAGTGCAAAGCCGGCTGAGAAGAAGGCACTTCACAATACAACATTGTTCAAGTGGAGGAATACATCAAGTAGGATTTTGCTGGTATCTGTCCTGGAGCTGGATTTTCACTAAGGACTGGGATGATGAATAGTAATGAATTGGAGACTACAACTGCTTTCCAAAACCACAGAGAGCACCAAGCCAGGAAAGACTCGGTTTTGCAGGATTCAAAGTTATCTTGACAATTTGGGAGAGATGTCCTGAAAAAGTCAGGAAATCATTCCAACAGTGTCCTAGGTAGTGCACTGGCAGGAATAACCAACAGGATACAATAATATATTGATATATCAGTAATAAAACAATCAACATGGAAGCACTAGCCTATGCAGCAGCTCTGCTGGACAGGATCTAGAAGCATACTGGACACCAGCCATCAGTATCCTCCTCCTGCAACCAAGCCAGGCCTCGTCCTGATGCATTTAGAAGCTGGGATGGCTGCGGAATACGTGACTTGGCTACAGGCACCAGGAAGGTCTCAAAGAACAAGAATGATGACAACGCCACATGAAGGAGAGAAAATACTCCATGAACTAGAGCTCCTCAGCCTCCAAGGTGACAGCAGTGAGACACAATGTTCTCCTGCTCTCCATACCTACAACCATCCCAAGGACCACGAGGACACGCAAGTGGACCAGTAATGCGGGGATCTGGATGGCAATGTGTTTAACTAACAGTTTGATGGCAGCACTCCAGTCCTTGCACTGTATCCTTCACAATCCCAACATGCCTTCCCTTCTCTACTAATCCTACTCCCGGCTATCAATCCTATTTCAGCTCTTGATCCTTTTCCTAGTCCACTCCCACAACTTTGTTCCTGACAACTTCTTCATTCATGTAAGGCAATGAGCTTGAGGCAAGAGCAGAATAATTATTTGGTATCTCCCACCCCAGTGTTAAGTTCCTCTAAACTCAATTAATCACGAAGAACCGCTGGCAGCTCCCTATTTGCCAGCAAGATACACCAAAGTAATAAGTGATTCCACATTCTGCTTCTGAAGACAAGCTATTAAATTCACATACTGTACTACTTTAATCAAGAGTAGTTAATTAAGCTGTTCCCCTGATATGAATTTTTATCATTCTGCACCAGCCATACATCACTTTACTAGGACTCAGACTGGGACCATGATGCATGTTTGCAATCTGTCTTTCCAAATTAATCTGTCACCACTTGTAAACTCAAAGTGGATCCAATACATTTCATCTGTAAGGTAATTGGGCTGTGATTGGGGACACTGAGGACTGGAGGGTGTGTGATGCTGGAGCACCACTTCACAAAAGAATTTCAATGAATTACAAATCACCCACCATGACACAAAACACTTTGTTAATATTTTAGTCTGTTTGCCTCATTTTATTTCCTTAAGTGAACTCAGTTTCATGCTCTATGCCACCATCATAAAATCAATTCAATAACTTATATTCTCATAGTAATCATCAGCATCCATAATGCAGGAGTCGTAAGTGCAGGCCATAAAGAGAGGGAGATCTGGAGTGTCAGGTTATTAAAAACATTAACCTATGATATGAATCTAAGTCTAAATTTATTACAAGCAAAAACCCCCCAACAATTTTCTGTTCCCGGAGCTTAAGGACAGGCTAATGCAATGTTTTTCTAGAAAAAAAGACTTCAAACACAGCAGCCAAGAAGCCAGATTTGGATCTCTTCTCTTTTAAAGTACTCACAGAAGTAGGATAGTGAAAAAATGACATCACTATTTGGCTATGTGACTTAATCGTAAGAAAATAGGTTTATGAAGTAAAAAAGTGAACAAAATGAAAACCTGGACAAGTTTTTCAAACATTAACTGGGAATACTCTGCTGTTATGCTGTGAGAATCGGCTGGAATTTATCCCCAGGAAAATAAGGAACATAGAGAAGACGTGTTATCTCATCTAGCCTTTTGTGAATCTATGCCATCAAGTCAAGCCAAGCCTTCCATAATCCCACCCAACCACTTTTATGTAGGTTTTCTAAAAGGCAAACCTGATGAGGCTGATGTGAACTGGCTCTTTTCACACCTCACAATTTTAGAGACTTTTTTAAGGCAATACAGCCAAAGGAGGTGGTTTAACATGGGACTACTGGATCCCCAGCTCCATCAAGAACCCAGTGAGCTGGCCCTGGCAAAGCCCCTGTCTATGGAGACAAAAGGACAAGCACATCAGGGCACCTAGGTTACTTATTTTTTAATGAAGATAGAAAAAACCACTATAGTTTGTTTACTTGAGAAATCAAGTAGAGCCAGAACAGCTTCCAAAACCCAACCAGGCCCACAAGGAATATGCAAGTCCACTCCATGAGCCCTTGAATCGCCTCTTGGCGCACAGGCCTTTTATGTGTTTTTCCCATTTAACAGATTTGTCTAGATACATTCACAAATATGGGTATTTACATAGCATGACAGAATGGTGTATTTAGAGATTTTAAGCAGAAGAACATTCTTTCATGCTCATCATAAAATGAAAGCATGCCAAACTTTAACTAAAGAAACATGTTCTAACACCGAGAAACTTTTATAATTAATCCTTGCCTTAGATCATCTCAGAGAGAGTTATGAGTCTAATTACTGTCAGTTGAGAAATTGCTCATGCTTCTGAAATGGCTGAAACCAGACCCTGGGTAACAGACAATCTGAATCCCTTCCATCCCATGACCAATTTACGGCTAAGCCCTGACTCACTGCATTAAGTCCAAAAACATTTCTCAGCATTAGCAATAGCTCATTGCAGGAGGAACAACGGACATGGGTGTGGGGGGGAAAAACCCCCTCCAAACTCCGCTGCTTTACAGAAGGGATGAAGATAATACATTGCTAAAATAGTCTTTTTTTGATGTCGGTTTTTTTTCTTAGAGCACCAGGGCTATTCTTAGAGGAGTTACATGGTGTGCAGGTTGCGGCGAGCGATGGCTTGGCCAGTGGCCAGCCCCGGGATGGGTTTGCTGCGAGGCTGAGAGATGCCTTCAGCTCAGGAAGAGATTTCTGCTTGCTTTTTTAATGAAGAAAAGGAAAAGAAGATGCAGAAAAGTCCATACACAACCAGCTAAGAACGAGCTGTACTCTGGAAAGATGTGCCACCTTCTCCTCGCATCTGCCATCACCCAAGCCCTGTTTCAGTGCTGAATGTTTTCCCAGGAAGGAAATGAGCATAAACACTTCAGAGCGTTCTCATATGGATGTTAATCTTTGGAAAAGCTGGACAGGATGCAGTGACTTAGAGAGCCAGGAGATCTCCAGAAGCAACAAGTCCCACAAATATACAAGCTGCTAAACTTGTGCATGCAGCCAAGCCCTTATGAAAAAAAATAAGGCACATTTTGACCTTGACTCACTCTTAAGACACTATGAAGCAACTTGAAGCTGGTTATTTCAGAGCCCCAGCAGTCACCTGAAAGGGCTGAGACTTCCCATGCCTAGCTCAGGTGTTTGCTTGGCTAAGGGTGTGCTCTCCAAGTCTACAAAGAAGTTGCTGATGCCAGAGAAGCTGCCTGACACCCCATCCCTGGAAGTGTCCAGGCTGGACGGGACTTGGAGCAACCTGGGATAGTGGAAGGTGTTCCTGCCCATGGCAGGGGGTAGAACTCTACAATCTTTAAGGTACCTTCTCACCTGAACCAGTCTGTGATTCCATGATTCCATAAAAAGGAAAGGGTGATCTGGCAAATGCACAGCATTTCAGCAGAAGTGCCACACTACCAGCATTGCTCCAACCAAATCATCCTCTGGGTTCCGTCATACCTGACAGCCAAATCTGTCCCTCCTCTCTCTCACAGCAGCTTTGTTCTTTGAAAGGCTAAAGAAACAGAGAAAACCAAGGGAAAACAGGCAGGCTGATGGCACTCCCTCCCACCTCCACCCAAACTGCCCCTCCACACCACAGAGCCCAACATCCAAATATCCACAGAATCAAAGAGTTTGGGTTGGAAGGCACCTTAAAATCCACCTCGTTCCACCTCCTGCCATGGGCAGGGACACCTTCCCCTAGCCCAGGTTGCTCCAAGGCCCATCCAGCCTTGCCTTGGACACTTCCAGGGATGGGGCAGCCACAGCTTCTCTGGACAACCTGTGCCAGGGAAGAATTTCTTCCCAATATCCAATCTGATGCTGCCCTCTTGCAGTTAAAGGCCATTCCCCCACAGTTTTCTCACTCCAGACCCTTGTCTCAGGTCCCTCTCTCTTGTAAGCCCACAGCAGGGGAAGAGGACAGCATTGACCCCTCTGTCACATAACTTTCCCTCACCAGGTTGGGCCTTTTTTAACACACTGGGTTTTGGACATTCCCCCCCCAGGTCACTCTCCTGGAAGTACAAGGATTTCAGAATAAAAGTACTCGTTTGGATGAAATTTTGGAGAAGAATTGGTAATATGTGAGCCCATTCTTGCTGTTTTTGCAGGTAGAGCAGCTGCTTCTGATTCCCAACACTTGCCTTCAGGTGCTGCTGCAATACAAACTACATTTAAATACACACACACACACACACACACAATTATAATATGATCACCTTATTAAGAAGCACTGGCTTTGTGTTCCCATGCAGAGATTATCTGTTGGCTTGAATCTTTTTTTTAAAGCTGCCTGTCTTTGATGGTATCCCATGGAAAGATTACATATTAGATAGAGAAGCACATGGTCCACACAGACCAAGTGTGGGAGATGAAAGCAGAGCACTGAGAGCTCTGTCTGAGCTACAACGCTGCTTCTTCCAGGAGCAAGGAACAAACAATCTAAAGCAAAAAAAAAGGGTTTTCTTCCCAGTCAGAACAAATATGAAGCTGCATATTAATTTAGGTCAGTATTACTTTAGTATCTGTATAAACCACTGCTTTCCATTAGAAATTATTCATTAATTATTCAGGAGATTTTTTAACATACCTACATGTAATTCCAAACTCAATATGCACAAGAGTCTGAATTACAGGCTCAGCTTGTTCAGAATATCAAGTTTATGCCAGTAAAGGCAAATACTTCATTTCCATAGGGGTTTTCTTTCTGTCCTCGACTTTTTCTTGCTTAAAAAAATCCTGAACTCTTGAAGGTTATAATCTTACATTGTTTTCCCTTCTCCCAGTCCAATTTCTTACTCTTCTTTCCACCAGCTGAAATGCAGAAATCCCTTCCAACACACATTTGAGTCTCCCAGCTGCCTGCAGAGCAGCTGGTCTTGGCTAGCCACAAAATCAAAGGGAAACAACCAAAGTCCAAAAGCTAAATTACAGTGAAAAACAGATGAGTCTGAGTCCCTTCCAGTCCTGGTGTAGGAATACACAATGCAGATGGATGAATACATTCACTGTTTTATTCCTGGAGGTGGCTGAAGCACTTCTAGTTCAGCTGGAAGCAGCCCAGCTCCTTTGTCCTGGGGGATGGGGGTGGGGGGGTGGGGGCACTGTACAGGGCACCAGCAACACCCCAAGAACACCAGGAATGCCATCAGTCTCCGCACCCATGAGCGGAGGTTACACCCATCCTGCTTTAATCCACCACCAGGGATAAATCCCCCCCTCTTGGTTCACTCACCTGCTCCCTGAGGGTCACCCCATGGCTGCACAGCACCCCAGCAGCACAGAGCCCCTTGGGCAGGGCACAGGTGAGGGTGCTGTGCCCTTCCCAGCACTCCCAGGACGTGCACACAGGTGAGGGAGGCCAGCTCCTTGGGAAACCTGGATTTGCCAATTCTGTTACCCTGAGCACACAGCAATTAAGGCTAAAGAGCTAAAGGACCCATTAATGCAGCTAATGAGCCTCCCCAGCAGCCGTCTCCAGCTCTCTTTCCCTTTCTCTGGAGAAGACACCATTAAATCAAGATCTTTCCTGCCCACGTGTGCCCTCACATCCCAAAAAGCCTAGGCCTGGGTAGCCCAGCCCCTGCATTTCCCTGGAAGAATTAAGAAGAAAAGAAATCCACTCAAAAATGTTCACCATAGTTTCAAGTAATTTTGAGCAAAACACCATTTTCTCCACAACAAATGTGAAACATTTCCCACCTTTGCTCACATCTAGCGGTGAAGCACAACCAAAATATGGAGCAAGCAAACACAAAACTCTGGCTGCAGTGGTGGGAATGTTCCTGCTCAAGGATGATGTGAGCACAGAATTGCCTAACAGGTGGAAACCTAACCAAAGTAGTGACTACTGAAACAGGAAAGTAACATTTCAGGCTCATTCAGTACAACAGACATTGTCTACTTGAAGCTTCGTTAAATAACCAGTGCTCTCTGCTACCACTTGTGCTCCTGGGACTACTCCTCACTCTTGGATCTTCTAGTTTATGTTGCCTGCAAAGGTATTTTTTTACATTTCTTACTAAATAACCAGGATGAATGGGGGAAAACACCAAGCTAAAAATAATTTAGGTGATGAAGAAAGCCTCATGTGGACTGGATTCTGGACAAAAATGGCATTTTTGGTGTAAAAAAATCCAAGTTATTTCAAAACAAGAATGGTACGAAGTGGACTGGGAGCTTCTGATTTTCTAATCCCAGAACAGAAGAGCAACAGGGCTTTTAAAAAATTCAAAGCTGAAAACGTTGGTTTGAAAAAATAAGTTAGAAAATCGTTTGTCAAATAATGACAACTCTGGATTACACAACACGCTGCTCTCATGTGCTGTTCATGGCAAGAAGAGAAGTTCAGGGCTGCAGAGAGCCCTTTGAGTCTCTTCTCACCTCTCCTTGTGGTGCTTCTGCTCCTTTTTCCCTTTCCTGTCATGTTTTTCCCTTCCTCCTTTACCCCTCCAACCTCTTCCTGGGATGGTCACTTAACTCCCACTAACGCACATTCCTCCTTGGGCTCTGGACTGCTTTAAGGTGCCTTCCAACCCAAATCTTCTGAGATTTTATGGTTAAATCTCCAAAACTGGATGCTGGAGATCTTCACATTTTTCATCTGACCAGCTTCAAGTTCACCTCCTTTAACTGCTCTTCAAAGACATTGGTTAGGAAAGTTTTGAGAAGAAAACACTTTCTATTGAAAAAAATCCCTGCAGTATAAACAAGCTTCAGCCAAAACACATTGATTGTACAAAGGATCTGCCTGAAACCAGCCCTAAAGGTCACACCCCTCCAAGGGCTTCACCTCAGCTCCAATACATCAAAATTAATAAATTCATAGAATCACAAAGGTTGGAAAATCCTTCTAAGATCACTAGTCCAGCCATTGACCCAGCACTGCCAAGGCTGCCACTAACCACCTCCCCAGGTATTGGTCTGGGGTCTAAAATGGCACATCCCTCCCCCCTCTTTACCAGATGCAGTACTGTATTCAGACTAAAACTGAGAGATCACAAAGGCTGCACGGATAAACATCTAATGAAGTACCTATGGATGAATTTGTTGTTATCTCCATATTCTACAACAGTCTGAAATTAGCACCTCACCAGATATGGAAATCCTGGGCCCTACATTTCCTCCACAACCACCTTGACTCAAGGAGTCTCTGAAAAGAAAGTGTGAGCAGACCCACATAATATCTATAATTAAACGTGAACAGATGAAAGGCTGAATTACTTTGCCACTATCACAAGGAGGTCAGGAGATCACAGCTCACCTGTGGTCAGGAGTACTCCAAACTGGAACTCTCAGGCCATAGCAGCTGCCTGGATTTACAGCTTTAGTCTCTATCAGTGACTTCTGATGATTTTAGGTATTTCTACGTGTTCCATTCCGCCTGTATCTTGCCTTATCCTCTGTTCCAAAACAGCAGAGTTAATAATTAACACCTAATAGGCAATTGCTGAATAGCAATGACCAAAACAGAAGATACAGAGAGTTTCTCTCGATGACAACTTGCAAAATCCTACAGCTCATCTTTCTTAAAGCTTCAGTTCTGCAAGTGTGGAGACACTCAAGTTCTTTAAAAAAAATAAGAAGAATAAAAAAGAATCTGAAGGTTCCCAGTCCTCACAATGATGGAAGAAACTCTTAAATCAAGAACGTGCCACCTTGCCATGACTGCTGACTCCTCTGTTTCACCAACAGCTCTGTGTCCATCCTCCTCAGCAGCATCAGCTTTCCTGGGGGGGTGTGTGGAAATCCCAGGCAGAAACTCACCTGTTCAAATTATACAGGCATGGAAACAACATAACCTGTATGGAAAATCACCTGCTTCCACAAGTGACAGTGGGAACACCTCTGCAGGATTTGCAAGAATTGTTTCCACGAACAATGTGGGCTGGTCCTGAACCGTGTTCCTGAGAGCTGCCCATCACTGCTACATTTTCTCCACATCAAGCCTGCAATTACATGTTGCTTCTGGACACCGTTATTTTAATACACTTTGAAAGAAATATAATTATATTTTTTTAAGCTTTCTACTTTAAAATCACTTTCACCAAGAGCTTGAAAACTCATATCATTCCACCTCTCCATAGGGCACTGTGCAGATTTATTCAACAAAGGGGAAAGAAGGAAATAAGGTCTGGTCTGAAGAAATGCACCTGGAGCACAATAATTTTTATATGATTTTCTGACTTGCTAAAAATATTTATTAATAGTATTCACTTATCTTCTAAATTTTAAAAATTAAATATTGGAGGAAAAATGAATACTTCTTCACCAGAACCACTTTAATGGAATCCAGAAGAAAAAGAATATTAATACCCAGTGCAATCATTTACTTTGATGTCTATATAATACGCACTGACCCGTAAGTGGAATGAGCTAAAACTGCCATAAATTCATTACGAGAAACCATTCTTTGAAGAATATCAATGCAAATTTGAAACTAAATGGGCAATATGGAAATGAGCTAATTGCACAGCATTTAAAATAACTGGCTCCAGTAATAATGTCATTTCTGTGCACTTCTATTTCAGCTGAAAAAACACTGGAGAGGCTGGGTTATGAAAATTGAAATGCTGTAGTTACTTAGTACTGATAGTGATAGGGCACCATTCATTTAGGATCTCAGACTTTGGAGGAGAAAAAAAATCCAGAGGATGATTGTGTAATTCTCATTTCTCTGAGAAAGGGAACCTCGGATGGCATGCCATGTAAAATGTGCCAACCCAGGCCCTGTCAACAAAGACTCGAGGAAAATAATATCTATTCCCAGGGGATTTTCTAGGTATCATCTTATACAAGTAGAGTGCAAAATTCCTCTTAGTATCCTACAAAAGTTTGGGTTGGACAGGCCTTAAAGCCCATCCAGTGCCACTCCCTGCCATGGGCAGGGACACCTTCCACTATCCCAGCTTGCTCCAAGCCCCATCCAACCTGGCCTTGGACACTTCCAGGGATGGGATACCAGGCATCCAGAACGATAAAGGTATTTTCCTCCATGGATCTGGAATGCACTTTCCCCAAGTGGTGCCCAGCCCCTGCTTTGCCCTCTGTCCCGGTGCTGCTCAGAGAGGCTCTGCCTGGAGGAAGCCCCACCTTTGCCCTTGCAGGTGCCTGGGGCAGGGGGCCAGGGGTTCCCAGCCCACCCACCTCCTTTATCCCAGCGTGAACCCTGCCACCTCGGGCAGAAGGAGCTTGGTATTATACCCCTCCCTCCTTCACCTACTTTTGAATTTTAATCCCTGGCTTCCCTTTACTCACTGATTTTGTAGCTGCATTTTTGTAGCAGCAGCTTTTGTTTGTGGTTTGTTTCTTCAAGTGGAGGGAGGAGAGTCCAGATGTGGAGCAGCTCCATGCTGGGCTGAGAGGAACTTGTGGGACCTGTTCCCACAGAGCTGCCGCGGGCCCTGGGGTTTGGCTGACACAGCATCTGGGCAAAGTGGATGCCTGTCCCCGTGGGAAAACCTGTGGGAGAGCAGGCTGGCCTTGGAGCCCTCCGTTCCCTGCTCTCGCTCCCAGCAGCACAGGAGCTGTATGGATGAACAGCACATTATCTCATCTCCATGCACATGCAAAGAGATGCTCACTTTGTCCTTTTAGCACTCCTATGGCTCAGGAGAAAAAGGGCATCTCAATTTCTTTTTCCCCTCCCACAATGACCCAAGCTGCATTTTGCTGTGTGTATTTGTAGGTTTCGTCCTGCCTGGATTCCAGCACAAGAACCAACAACATCTCCAAGTATTTCATAAAGCTGAGGCTTTACACCAGTACATATATGCTACTAAATGTACTGGTATCCTGTACCTAAACAGGCTACAAGAGAGATGGAGAGGGAATTTGGACAAGGGCCTGGAGTGACAGGACAAGGGGGAATGGCTTCAAACTCACAGAGGGCAGGGTTGGGTGAGATACTGAGCAGAATCTCCTCCCCGGGAGGGTGGTGAGGCCCTGGCTGCCCCATCTCTGGAAGTGCCCAAGGCCAGCTTGGACAGGGCTTGGAGCAAGCTGGGATAGTGGAAGGTGTCCCTGCCCATGGCAGGGGGTGGCACTGGATGAGCTTTAAGGTCATTTCAACCTAAACCAACCTGGGATTCTGTGATCTGAAAGCAGAAGGAAAAAGGGGGGGGGGGGGGGGGGGGGGGGGGGGGGCAAGAGGCAGAGAAATTAATAGCCTCTTCTTTATATAAAGAATATCTATCTATCTATCTATAGATATAGATATCTGTCCTTTACAGTGGATAATAAACCAACAGGGTGAAGTTTTCCCAACACTTGTACTGGAGCTGACCCTGTGCTGGTGGAATGGGGCTCCTGGAGAACGTCACACACAGCAAGGAAAGCAAACGAAGGGCCAGCACAGGATTTAACACAACCAAACTCTTCAGGATAGACAAAACCCAGAAAAACCTCTTCTTTCTAAGGGCTTGAAGGCTCTTGGGCATTTCTGGTTTCTTTCCCCTTACAAGCAGAGCATGAGCAAGTTCAATCCTGACATTGTGTGTTCTGAAACACTGCCACAGCACAATGGTTTAAAATAAATAATTAGGACATTAGAGCCAGATATCTTCACACTAGAATATGCATTAATACATGCTAACTTCAGTTTTTACAAAGCTTTTCACCAATGTACTGCACCAGTGCTGAGATAAATATGCAGTTATGCATTTAAAACACTGCAATTCAAAGCTTACCTAGCAATAATAAGCAGCACTGGCTTTAAGTATTTTAAAGTACCAAATTAATTATATTTCCGTGCTTAAATTTGCCCTTGTGGTATTTTACATCTGCAGAAAGGAAAACACCACAAATATCCCCAATAAACTTACTGGTGGCTTATTTATTTTTTATTTAGTTTTTTTAGCACCTAGATTGAGCAGGTTGGTAATAGAATTTAAATGTATTTTCCTAAATCGATGTGGAATTCGGCACCTTTGCACTGCACATCACAAATATTTATGATTTATGTATCTATAACACACACTTTACATCTTGTGTATAATATATACATTTAAATAGGGGTCTTCCCTTTCACATATTACATATTATATAGTTATTAAGATGTTTCTTTCTGTATTTTCTGACAGGCTTTTAATTTCACACACTTCATCTATCAGATATTACTGTCTACTTTAAACATATCACTGCAGAAAATGATAACTGGTGTTGAATACAGAGTCACAGAGGTGGGGGTTTGCAGTTCCAAGTTATGTGGAGCTGGGTGATAAATGGAGAACAGCAGCTGG
This sequence comes from Coloeus monedula, assembly GCF_965178545.1. Lineage (NCBI taxonomy): Eukaryota > Metazoa > Chordata > Aves > Passeriformes > Corvidae > Coloeus > Coloeus monedula. The sequence goes on from NC_138789.1 coordinate 4,711,952, forward strand.
GCTGAGAAGCTCAAGAGAGACAAAAATTACATTTGCAGGTAAGTGGAGTGGAAATTTGTGGAAATTGGGTAAAACAAAAAGCAAAACATAGTTATTAAAGGTGGAGTGAGAGATAGCAAGAGCAACAGAGAGGCAATTTTCTCCCAGCTCCAGCAGGAATTCATCTCAAGCTCTAATATGCAATTTCACTACAGAGCTCCAGGATGAAACACAGGATTATACCTAATTGTTTTGGGGATTTGGATAACAAACTATAAAAATCCCAGTAAGTGGCCTTTTGTGCCAGTGCAGCCCAGAAAAGAATGAATGAAAGCTATAAGAACATCCAAAACCTGAACTGCAATAAATATCAAGATAACCACCCAACACAAAAGAAATGCAGCTTTAGGGACTTGGTATTTTCAGGGATATCTGTATTATAACAGCCCAATTCAGAGGAAAATTGATCCAGCTCCTGAAGTTTGCCAAAGCAATGCTAAGCTGCAGGAATATCACACACCTTCTCATTTTACCTTTTCTGGCAGTAATATTTTATAAGGGAAAGCCAGGAGTGCTGCAAGAGTATGGAATGAGGACAATTAAATTTGCCCTATTAAGAGTATTAAAAAGGCTGTTATATAATAGTATTCTGTATATTTAACATGATGGTGTACAGCCTAACAGTCCTTTCCAAACAAAAATTTAATAGATGTTTATTAATGCATTATTTATTTTAGTCATACCTGCTTGTAAAATATTAATACTGCCTGAGTTTTGGCATTTTAGCTTTCCAAAGTGACAAATCCATGTGATTAGCCACCATTACCTTTTGCTAATACCTAGGGCCAAAAAAACCCCATCCAGATCTGCTGAGTGGCAAACTCAACATTGGCAAAACTCCCTTTGTTATGGAGAAGGCTTATTTTAAAACCTTCCCCCAAGAAGGTGAGGAAAGGCAGGAGAGGTTTTGTAGAGCCACTGTGGAGTCATAGGGAGCTGAAATTCAATTTTAACACATGGTGGAGTTCAGCACCGCATGTGGCACGTTGGCACCAAGCTGGGCATGGAGACAAAGCCCAGGATCCCAATAAACCATCCCAGCCAGCCCTTCTGCTTCTGAACTCACAAATAACCATCCCAGCTACTCATTTACCTCCAGGAATAATAGCACACACGTGACCTTCTACGCACCACGTCACATGAAAATTAGCACAGCTTCCGCGTTTCCTCACATGTGTGCGCATATATATATATATATGCACAAACCAACACTTGTGATTTAAAAACACATATAATACGTAGTACAAATTATTTCCTTCTTTCACCTACCTACTAGTTCTTCATTGATCTGACACCAAACATCCCTGGTGTCACTGAGCAGCCACCAAAGCACGTGCTGCAGTGACAGCATCCAGCATAGCCCCAGCTCTCCAGCACCTAATCCTGCTACATCCCATTCCCATCCTGCAGGCTACAAGGATGTGGGACTGTCAGCTCAAGCACAATGACTCTGGCTTCGTTTTGAGAGTGGAGATGCTCAGGAAGGTGTCAGAGGTACTGGAATGAAACCAGGAGCAGAGATCACAGTGGTAGGTGGAGAACTGGAGAAACAACCTGACTAAAGAAGTGAATGAGGCCTATGGATACAAAGGAATGGCAGGAAAACAAGCTTAGTTTATCTTCTCTTACTTTCTTTTTTCCCCCCTACATTTTAATCCAAGGGGGACTTTGATTCCACCAGAAAATGTCTTCCCATGGAGCATCCTGTGTTTCCCCTGGCAGACAGTCCTAGCACAGCCATTCCCATTGGCACTGCATCTTAGGAGCATTTCTGCTTTACTGTGCCAGACCTACTCAAGTTTTGAGCCCTGCTTAAGCCTCACGTTGAAGCTGAGAAGGTGGTGATTCACTGGCAGAGCCTCATCTCTCCCAGAGATACCCACATTTGCACCAGCCCTTCTCTGGCTCTTCCTCAAGCAGAATCAAAGCCTGGGACTCTGGACCACAGCACCCCAGTGTGAAATGACAGTTCCCCTGGTGACTGCCATGTCCTCCCACTCTCTTTATCTATGTGTGACCTTCTTTCCCCTGACTCAGAAATACTGCAGCACCAAAGGCAGAGATGGCAGCACATCAAAGAGCCTAAGCTACAAGGGAAGCAGGTTTATTTTCACTTGAGCTGAGATTTTTTTTTTTTTTTAAGCAAGACATCAAAATATCTTAAAAAAGTAACAGAGATGATAATGGGATCAAAAAATTCAATGGCATCTGAAAAACGTAATTCAAGCATCATTATCAGGGGATAAGATAACCCACCCAGAGCAGTTCCCAGACACTGAGGTTACACATCTCATCTGGGCTGTGTTTCTGAAGGGGATGTGAATTTGCAGCCCCGTGACAATAAAGAAATGTGGGATTAAGAAACAAGAGAGGAGGAAAAAGGGCCAGCTCATTCTCCCACCGCCTTTTCTTGTTCCTAAAATTTCAGTTGCCTGGAAATGGCTGATGAGAAGACAGGATTATGTAAGTCCTTGCCAACTTCTCACATGTTAAGGAAATTAAAGCCTGAGTGATGGGTAGCTTAACCCATCTTCTAAGCATTGAACTAAAACATGTTTACTAAGGAGAACTTGAACAGTGAAACCCCTTTAAAAAAACCCAGGAGTGATGAGGACTTGACGATTCCCAGGATTAAAAAGCTGCATATATTACAGACAAGGTAATCCCCTTATAGTACGATGAGGAAAAGGAAAATAAAGCCTTTTTGGTGGTCAAGACAGTTTTTGTTTTAAAGCATATCCATCCTGTCTGGCTGAAGACGTTCTTGTGTTATTGCCTTTTTTTTTTCCCTCCTGATAAACATGACAGAGAAGAGCTACATCAGCCTTCCAAATCCTTATTATTACATTTTCCAACAAACTCACTGCTCCCTTCTAACATGACCCACCAGTAATAAAATAAGAAGCACTGTGCTCTTCCTACATTTAATAAGGTGAACACTTGGGTGCTACAAGACAGCAGGCACCAATCAAAGTGCAAAATAGCTGGAGCTAGTTTTGAATAGAGCTGCAGCAACTGTGTAACCCCAGCAGACCTGAGCTTTCCCGAGCTCTTCCTTTCTGTCATTCCAGTGACACTGTACCTTCTGCAAATACTCTCATTTAACTACAGCTGAAGGCCAGTTGAAAATCTAATGTAGAATCACAGAATATCCAGAGTTGGAAGGGACTCTCAGGGATCACCGACTCCAACTCCTGGTCCCGCACAGGACACCCCAAGAATCTCTTAAAAACCTCTAAGAAACCCTCTAAATCCCACTCGAAGCTGAAGTTGCACAACTCACTGGAGCATCAGCAATGCAAAACTGCAGGTAGCAAACAGCTGATCTGGAGGTTGAAGAAGAAAACGTGTTGCCTGCTGCTCAGCCACAGGATAGGACAGCAAAATAAACTCCATTTGCTACAGGAGTGCACCTGCAGTTGTGTGATATGCGTGTCTAGGAGAGGGAATATAAAGTAGCCAGGTTGCAGAAGCTCACATCTTCATGAAAATTTAAAAATCCCAAACAGTGGCTTTTTCTACAGCCACCCAATAATGGCAAAAGGCAAATCCTCAACTAGTGATAATGGCTATGGTTCCACTGGAATCTGCTGCTAATGTTTCCCCTCTGGACCTACACATGGAGGGGGGAAAACCCAACCATTCTACGTGAAGAAAAGCTGCACTGCATGAGTGGAACCAGATGTGAAAACTTGCACCTAACTACAAGAATTGTGGGATGTCTTTGAAAACTTCAACTGGGCAAAGCCCCAGGCAGCCAATAACAAAACCTACAGTCCTTCAGCTTTAGAAGGGAAGAAATAACTTCTCAGAAATGCCAGAAGTGACTCAACCGTGATTTTTAAGCTGCTTCAACAGCATCTTAGTTATTTCAGGTAGTCCTAAGAGTTTACCTGTAATTGCCTTCCCTTAAGTGGAACTACGAGCTGGCAAAGTGCTCAGATCCAGGCAAAAGAAACACACATGATTTTTGTGACTGCTGTGTTATGAATATATTGGATTTTTCTGTTCCAAACTGCCTTTCCTGGGAATTTTAAAACACAGAAAACAAGCAAGTGTAGAGCAAATAATATCTACGTAAGTAGGTCATTTTCTTAATGGCAGGGAAGTGCTGTTTTACTCCAGCTCGTTTGTAACACAGACACGCACATTTCCAAATAAAGCATATTTCTGGATCTGCAAGGGAGGGGAGTGACTTATAATCATGGAGGCACTCACTCCAAGATCAAGTAGAGCCTAATTCAGAAAGACAAGCAGGAAAAAGTCGTATTTTGCACCTTCCATGAGAGCTTTGCAGGGAGTTGTGACATTTTGGAGAAAATCCTCTCGCTGCGCATAAGCCGGAGCTGGAGGGTGCTGCACGCCGCATATTCCGTCACAAAAGCAGAGCCACGTTAGTTCATTAGAGAAGTGATAAGTTCAATCCTTACCAAGTTTTCTTGGTTCCTGGCTGCTATTTTCTGATCATCTTCTCCCCCATTTTTCATGTATTTGACCTCTTCCACTGGTTTGATCCTATACTCATCTGAGCACCAAGAAAAAAAAAAAGAAAAAAAAAAATTTTGAACCAGTGTAGTTCAGCAGCTGGGATAAAAACCAAACTAAAACCAAAACAGCTGACTAGAATAGACCCTAGTTAAGCAAAGCAACTAAAAATTACATGTATATCTTTTCAAAGGCTTACATGTGACTAATATAAAGGAAGTTTCTCCTGCCTGAAGCTTCAACAAGAATTTCAGCAGCTCTCTGGTCTAGTATAGCCACGGCACCAGGAAACAGGGATGTTTGGTGTGTACTTTCCCCCAGATCCCTAGTTTTCTGTTTAGTATGTTCAATATAAACAAATTCTTTGCTCCTGCACCCTCCCTGGATTTTAACTCTCAGTGGACCAGTACATGTACAAGTCACGTACAGTGGTACTCCAGAGAGGAGTCTGCTCATGGGTGTTCCTTGTACAGCAAAGCTGATGGAGGCTATTGAAAACCTAGGTTAAAAGCTGAAAAAAGCCAACCCACACCATAACCACTTCACTTTTTTTTTGGTTTTCCTAATGACACAATGCACAGTCATAGAATGATTTCTGGAGAAAAGGCCCATGCTGACCATCTTCGTCTTCCAACTTCCCCCACCAATCACCATTTTTCCTGCACATGAACGTTACCCAGATAGAAATTCAGCCAGAAAATAAGTAAGAAAAGTAAGATTCTTGGTTTGTCCATAATATTTATCAGCTCTTCAAATACTAGAAATTCCCAGCTCTAATGCCAGCATGGAAACGTTATCTAACATACAGGTGCTATACCACAGTAAACCCAAAGTTCCAGTAAAGGGATTTTTTTTTCCTTGGTAGGACAAGATGGGATTTCAGAAAAATTGATTCATCCCTGCAGCCTGTGAATCCAGTTCTCGCAGGACCAACACTGCCTTTGCTCAGTTGCATTTTGCTCTGATTATCTTTGTAGCATGTGAATCTATTGGAAAAAACACCTGGAGTGGTACATCCATCCTCCTCCAGTCAGGATAAACAATGCAAAAGAGAAACTTCATCCCACAAAAATGGAAAATATTAATACAAAGTGAAATGAGACACAATACACTTGGAATAAAGAGCAAAACCTTGGCAAATTAGAAGACACTGCACAAACTTTCCTCATTTTTGGGGGGGTTTTCAAGCAATTTCTCTCACTTACTAAGGGAAAAACAGAGCACACATAGGTTTTTCTGGGTTACTGTGTTTGTTATTTAGACAAAGTTATTTTCAGGAAGCTGTTAACCACATTCTAGAAGTTAAATAAGCCTTGCTTTGGAAAGTAAGGCTTATTTTTAAAATAAAATTGTTTCAAAAAACAGTCTTATTTTAAAAAATATATCATGGGTTTGCGTATGGTCTAGCCCATAGTCTATATGTTTTCTTTATCACAGAGTTCAAATAAACTGAATCTATCACATAGAAGCATCTCAGATGCAGAGCCTCAAATCAGATGGAAGAATTTAAGACAATACAATTAGATTGGTAAATGTGAACAACTCTGAGGTTTTTTTCTTTTTTTCCAGTGTAATTCAGCTAGTTTGGAGGTGACAATTCATAAACCCAAAAAGGTTGAACACAATAAAGCCTGGGAATTAGAAGTATTTGATTGACCGCAATTATCTAACTTACATTTTCCTCCCTGCCTCAGTGCTCTCTGTTGTGAGAGCAATAAAACCCACACACAGAAAAAGCATCAAACTCCCACAGAGGCACGCAGGGATCTGAATGGGGAAACAGATGAGCAAGAGAAAGCAGCACAAAGGACGTTTCCCAACCCACAGCCAATCAGTCAATGTGCACTGGAGGAGAGAGTATGTTCAGCCCAGCCCTGTGGAAAACCAGGAAGGTATGGAGGGGCTGACGTTCCATCGCAAAAATAACCCTGAAATGTGTCTGCTGCTTATTCCAAGAGAATAATTGTGATCAAACACCACAGCCAGGCAGCAGCTGATCCTGTGGGGATGGTATAGGAGGGATGCTTCCTTGGAAGGCATCATCTCTTGGAGAAAGTCAACCAGGGCACCGAGGAGTCCCTGACGGATAGCCAGGATAATCAGGCTGACACGCGAAATTATGATACACCTGGATAGGATGGAGTCTTCTAGAGGTCAAAAATGAAATTTTAAATTCACAGTGGACACAGGCACAGATCCTTCAAATGCTGCATTGTCTGCCAGATACATCAAGTAGCTCTGAACTGGTGGCAAAGAACTTTGCACAGATTTCTTATGATATTTCCAGAGATATTTCCATCAGTGTTAGTAAACTTCAATACTTTCCTGATAATACAGTAAGTATTCAATTATCTCTGGCACAGCTGGTGTTAGTCTCCCCTCCATCCTACCAACTGCAGAAGTGCAGACACCTGGGTAATTTATGCCCAAGGTATGCAGCAGCAAGAAAGTTTCCAAAAATAAACCAGTCATTTTTCATAGCATTTTTTGGACAATGTGAATCCACCACAGCAAACAGCAAGTCTTACTTTGGAGAAATCCACCTTCTCCTTAGGAGAATGGCTTCCCACTGCCAGAAGGCAATGTTAGATGGAATACTGGGAAAAAAATTCTTCCCTGTGAGGGTGAAGAGGCCCTGGCACAGGGTGCCCAGAGAAGCTGTGGCTGCCCCTGGATCCCTGGAAGTGTCCAAGGCTGGCTTGGACGAGGCTTGGAGCAGCCTGGAACAGTGGAAGGTGTCCCTGCCCTTGGCAGGGGGTGGCACTGGCGGTGCTTTAAGATCCCTTCCAACCCAAACCATTCTGTGATTCTGTGGATACAGATTTTAAAAAATCAGGAAGTCAAAGCAGAAGCCCCTGCAGATGTTGGCAGATCAGCCTTGTAATAGAAAGTGTCCTACAAAATTAATACAAATGTCCTGGCTCTAATAGATGGTATGTGCTTGAGCAGAAGAAATCTCTGCTTGTATCTCAAAAAGCAATAAAGCTTTGACACAATCTAAAGCTGAGAATCTGCCTTTAAGGCCAAGAGATTATCTCCTGGGATGAGGCACACTGGGGAAGGGGTTGAGTGGCCGGCACTCAGGCTCCAGTGCCTCAAGAGTGATGAACAGCCCAGAGTGCCTGGCAGTTCCCAGCTCCAGCAATCCCAGGGGCTCTGAGCAAGCTGTGCACACACCAAGATCAGACTAAAAGGCAAATGTAGCACTGGCCTGTGGAAAGCCAGGGATCAACCTCATTTTGGTTAATAACTGAGCCATCAACAACTCTTTTATCAGCTACACACCGAGACGAAGGGAGCAGATACGAGATTCATTAGGTTTGAAGCAACATCATTACTCGTAAGCTCTCCTAGTTCCCTATCACAGGCAAAACACTTTCCTTAAAACAAGGAGCACTGATATAATACATTGGTAACATCTGTTAGTATTGAGTAGTCTCTTGCTGGGAGGAGGTATAAATAGGTATGATTCCACTTCCAAAGGGAAAGGAACAGCTAAGTAAATATACTTACATAAATATAAGAATTATACAGCTAGGGAGGACACTGTTTGCTGGTGTAACAGAGAAGTAACACCTTAATCACAGGTAAGACAACATCCTTTATTTCAAATATGCTAAATATAGTCATTAAAATCAAATCATTATTTGCAGAAGATGAGTCTTGCACTGCATTATGCTATTTTTGAGAGGACACAACGATATATAGATTTTTTTTTTACTAGGTGAAGACAAAATATAAATACATTACACATAAGGTAAGGTGTCCAGAAACTACAGATTCTGAGCTATTTATGAGATTGTTCTTGTTCTAAAGTTACTGGCAGCATGAAAGCACTGCAAGTGCAAAAGAAGGGATGTTCAAGCAACAGACAGACCTCGAAGCACATCATCAGGTGTATGGTCATTAATAGTTTTAGGTGAATATGAAAATTACATTAAAGACAGGTTGGATGAATGGGCCCTTTCCTGTAGGTAGGTGCAAAAAACTGCTAACCTGGTTTTGTTCAATAACATAAGAGTGACCTGCAGCTGAAGAAGTAAAGGATGATAAAAATCACCTTTTGAGTTTTACTTTCTGATTTCTACAGAAGTAAACACAGCATTTTGAGGTATTTTGGTCTGAGTGATCAGAAACAAATCCAGAGAAATCCTGAAATGTTGATTGAGATCCAGTAGGATCTCATTAAGTCTGGCAGCCAACAAGACCTTTAAAACTGTAAGAAGTTCAGGATAAAAGAAATCTGTACTCTATGCATATTTACCTTGGTCTTTTTCCTAAATACAGTTTTATATCAAAAAGAAAAGTGAAACATATTCATGTTTCTTTCTTGTATAGAACTAAAAATCAACTAGTGATAAAAAAAATTGGGACTCTATCACTCAGAATGTGATATGTCATATATAAAGATGAATACATCCTTATGCTCCTTTCAGGAGTAAAAACAAAATCAAGTATCATCTTCTATTGTGTGGTGTATTATACAAATAGAGAAAATTTCCCGTAACTCACATGGGGGAGGAATGGCTCTACAGGACTGTCACAGCAAATCCTGAGTTGAAGAAAAGCAACTCAATTAAATCAAAAGAAAAACAACATAAATGAACCACAAATAAAAGACAGAAATACTGCTAGCATAACACCCACCACAAAATCACAGGATATAAACCAGAAAGCAGGAACGCCTCTAGATCCAAACTGTGGAAAAGCATGGGGAAGAAGAATTTTGAACTTGAATATGCTGCAAAAATTCTCAGCAGGAAAATCTTATGAATGAAGATCTCCATCTGGAAACAGATAATTCCACTCAAACATGTCACCCAGTTGCCATGGCAATGTGACAAAGAAAAACAGCACTCATTAATAACGATTTCAGTGATAAATGAGCATATCAACTTAGAATATTGAAACAATTACTGGGTGGGGGACACAAAACTGTGGTGGTTCCTATGAGAAAAATGTCTTCAGCACTTCCAGACATGGCTGTAAGTGCCTTTACCACAGGAATATGGGCAATGACACTAATTCTGGCTCAGTTTAAAGAAACGAAAAACACCAGAAAAAAGCGTAACTTTGTCAAATATATCTGGAGTCACTGTGGCTTTCAGAGAAATATCTGGTTAAACAGCAAGCCTTTAAATAAATAAATAAATAAATAGAATGCTGATTTACACTGCACTACCACTTCAGACATCTAAGGACGAACAGATTTGGTTCCACTGTCATCAAGAGGGATGATGGGTGAGCATCTCCTCTATTTTTAGAGAGATATCAAGTATCAGGCAGGAGGTGAGTGGTACTTCAGTCATACCACCCAGAGGGAAGTTTCTAAACACACCTTCATTTTCCTGTGCCACATGTTTTTCTTCAGTCTCCCTTGCCTATTGCACAACATGCCAAGATGTATCCTTCATCCAGACTAAACCACACATTTGTTCTGTAAAACAGGAGCCTTCTGTCTAACAAATTCTTCTGCACTGTACTTACTTCTGCCAGGTGCAGAAAGTGCTCCTACTGCTGTGAATGCCACAGATCAAAGCTTCGCGTGCTCCCCTCTCCCAAAGGCTTGAAAGCTCAAAGCTATATTTAGATAAAGGACTGAACTGCTTTTTCTAAAAATATTTGTTAAGAACCATAAGAGATTTTGATGCAATTCTACTGAAACATAGAACAGCAGGTGAGCCACTTAAATGCTGAGAACAGAACATGCCAAACATCCCAGAATGGTTTGGGTGGGAAGGGACCTTAAAAATCATCCAATTCCAAACCCCTGCCATGGGCAGGGACACCTTCCACCAGACCAGGTTGCTCCAAGCCCCATCCAGCCTGGCCTTGGACACTTCCAGGGATCCAGGGGCAGACACAGCTTCTCTGGGCAACCTGTGCCAGGGCCTCTTCACCCTCACAGGGAAAACTTCCTTCCCAATATCCCATCTAACATTGCCCTCTGAGAGTGGGAAGCCATTCCCCCTTGTCCTGTCCCTCCATCCCTTGTAAACAGTCTCTGTCGATCTTTTTTGTCTCCCTTCAGGCACTGGAAGGCCACAATTGGATCACTCTGAAGCTTCCCTTCTCCAGGCTGAACAATCCCAGTTCTCTCAGCCTTCCCTCATAGCACAGCTGCTCCATCCCTCTGATCATCTTGATGGCCTCCTCTGGACTGACTCCAACAGCTCCATGTCTTGCCTGTGCTGGGATGCTGGAGCTGGATGCAGCTCTCCCAGAGCCCATCTCCAGTGCCACTGGGAAGTAGGAACACGCCAAGATCCACAGCTGCACTGGGAGGATACGAGCAGTGGTGGGCTCACCTCTAGAAAGAGCCAGGCTACAGGGGAAAAAACAAAATCACAGACCACCAGGACAGTCAAAGAGCAGAATTAGATTGCTTGGGTGGCTGCAGTTTCCATCACCTGAATCATCAGCCTTGAGTGCCACTGGTTCATGTCCATCTGGTTTGGAGCACTGGAAAGGTGAGATGAGCTGCTTAGGTTATTCCATCTCTGTTATGTATGTGAGTATCAACTGCCTGGATACCAGAGAAGTTATGTCAAAAATCCCAAAAAAAGGCAACAGTCAGAGAAAGCAGTTCCAAAAATCCTGCAAATTCATGTTTCTTGAACTAAATATCAAGAAATGGAGGATATTTGAGTTATCTTCTTAAGTCCAGCTTCAAGCACTCACAGAAAGTAGCAGCTCCGTGGTTCATTTGATTCTACAAAGTTGAAGCATTTGTTCAGCTGTGGGCGTGGGTTTCTGATCCACTTGAATGTGGGCTGGGAGTGAAATTTCATTGGAGATCAACCAGCACTGGGTGAGCAGCCTGTTGTCTTCCTCTGTTACCAGCCCTCAAAGCTATCAATTCACAAGCAATTTTTGATCCAAGTGGTCATGGTTTTACTAACATGAATAAAATAATAAAAATAGCTTAGGAAATGAGCCAACTCATTTTTCTCAAAGGATTATCTGAAAATGCTCATTCAGATTTCCCAAATTAATTTACCTTACCTTAATCCAATGTAAAAATACAGCCACTGCTGGGAGTTGAGGCAGTAGACACCACCAGATACTAAACAGAGAACAGGTGCATGAGCAACACATCAATTCTGCCAACTAAATCTAAATCCTCTGACAGAACAGCTCTTTAAAAATCAACACACCACACAGATTGCAGCACATCTGCAAAGACCACCCTCAAGCATTTTTTCTTCTTCCTACACAACCCTAACATGTACCCAAGGAACGCCAACGACTGCTTCTGCACAAGGCAGATGTGACCGCTAGGACGGGTTTTTTGGAGGAAAAAAAGGGATTGAGACATTCAGTGTAACAAAAACCAGCCCCTAAATGGAGAATTCCTGCAGAATTGGAAGGACATTGAGCAAGACTGGGGTAGCTCTTTTCTAAGCTATCCAGCAGCCCCCTGGCATACCCAGTGCTTCATGAAACATTAACTCCCTCAAGGGTGATGCCTACCTGAAAAAATTTAGCAACTTCCATTCTACTTTATCAAACCTCCCTTCTGCAGGCCCAAACCGACATCTTTCAGCAGCAATCCCTGAGGCTGACAGGTCTGACAGAACACAGCTCCATTAACTGTCCTGGACATGATCTTGATCTTTGCTGCTGGAGAAGCACAAACCCTCAAGCTGCCCCATTAACCCACCCCTCACCAGTGCTGTCAGCAGTTTCCAGAGCTGCAAACCACTCACAGCTCCCCATCCCTTGGGTACCTCTGTCCTCTCCCAGCCTGATGTCTGCCTGTGGCAGAAGGCACCGTCCCAGCCCCTGCGCTGCTGCTGCTCCTCAGGTGCCTCAGTTTGTGTATCCTAGGTTTTCTGGTTCCCTTCACCCCAGTAAAGGTGGCGGGTGATGATGAAGCCATAATTTAGCTCCCTTGTTTCTATAGGTTTAATTTTCAAATTTGGCATGTGACTTGCAGAAACAAACCACTGTACACCAGCTGACACAGCAGGAGATGTGCAGCCTACTCAAGGAGGGAGTTACTCTGTTCCTCCCTTCACTTGGTTTCTTCTTACTTCCCCTCTCCTTGTTTTTGCTTCTTCGTTCCTTCCAGTACTTGGTTTCTTCTTGGTCAAAAAGTCCCCAAGGCTGCTCTACATTTTGGGCTGTCATACAATCCAAGTCCTGTGAAAACTGGAGCTGTACATACAATTTTCTATCACATTACAAATTAAGGATTGTTTTAACTAACCTTACACCAGGGGCACAGGCCCACTGCTCTTTATCTGCCAGGTCTACCTTAGTTGTAGGTAGGTCAGTGGAACCATGGCCTCAGAGGCCATTTCGTTATCTCAGAAAAGATTTTAAAATAAAACTTCAACATCCCCAAATCCAGTTATTGTTAAACACACAATTTCTGCCTTGCTCATACTGTCTTTGTGTTCAAGATCAGAGGAAACACTATATGTGAGATGGTATTGAAAAAACCTGCCATGTGATCATATAATTAAAGACTTTTGTGCACTCCTCTGTAATTACAAAGCCAAAGAACAGTGCTGGTGGTGTGCACTCATACCTAGCTTTCAGCTACCCAGATTTCTGCTTGCTGAAACTATATAATTCATATATATATACATATATAAAAATATATATATATACACACAGAGACACTTTTTTTTACCTTTTTGTTTTCATTTAATTAACACATAACTTTGAGGCAGACGCCAAATTGTTCAAAGGAAACCATTTCTCAGGTGGAGGAGATTACAGCCATGGCGCTTGGCAGGAAGGATACTCAGTAACTAATGCAATTATCTAGCCCACTAAAAAGATCAAATTGAGAAATGAAAGCAGGAGAGGAAACAAGCAGCAGAGAGATTAATTAAAGGAATGAACAGGAGGAAAACAAAGGGTCTGTGCCTTGAAAACATGACTGTTCATATGAAGCCCCCAGGTGGGTGTCTGGATCCAGGCTGCCTTGAACACAGCACAGCACGGCCAGCTCAGAATGGCTCCTTCAACTCCATTTCACTGCTCTGGTTTGAAATTCTCCCTCAGAAAGTTAAAAAACCCACCAAGAACAAAATATTTAATTCTTTTCAGGTTTGTCAAGGTCATTAATGAAACTCCCAGTCTCTGCTGACCCTCTCCCAGCTGCCATCTGCCTATGTACTCCATTGAACATTCCTCACTTTGGCACAGAACCTGTCAGGGACTATTCAATTCCAGGAAAAATACCTAACTGACCATTTCTGTGAGCATCCCTCATGCAGCACTGGAGGCCCTGCCCCTTACAGACCTCCTAAGGTATCCATCCACCCAAAACCTTTCCTGAACAGAATCACCCCAAGGGTTCCCTGGAAAATAAGTCATTACCACTCCACACCCTCAAAATTACACATCTCCTATTATTGCAAATACAGGATAAGGTGCCTTCAGTTTCCTTGTCAATAAAAAAGCCAATTCCTCTTTCCTTACCAAGCAATGCCATTCTCAATCAGTCAACTATTAAATGAGATTGTTGCCCCGCAACATATGACTTGAAATGGATTTTCATACCCTTTCTGGCACAGTAACTTTTTTCTATTAATATTAGGCTATCAAATTTTCCCTGCTCATGGACCTCAAAGAGTATTTTTAAATCAGCAGCTATTTCATTTTTATTAATTCCAATACAGAAGGGACTGAATAAATACCCAGAACTAGTAATATCTCCCCACTGTCAGTATTTCTTTAAACCAAGAGGGGAGGTCTAACCAAAACTTAATTTATAAAATACAGCACACATTTCCAGATGCAAAAGGTACAGAAGTTAATTACATTATTTTCCTTACAGACCATCTAGCAGCTCCAAAAGTAACCTGTTGGAAAGATTAATATTTTACTCTGGCTCCAGATTTTCCATGCCTTCTCCTCTTCCCTTTGGGCAACACTTTTTAAAAGAAAGCAAAATACTGATGTCTGAAAAGAAGGAGTTTAGTAATAGCTAAAAAAAAAAATCAAAGTAAGAAATACATGCTTAGAGCACTTGTATTAGATGGGTACTTTCACCCTAAAAAGATCTCAAGATGCACGCAGTTCCTACACTTAGAAATACAGTATATAATGGAATCAGAGGATCTTAGAATCTGCTGAGATGGAAAGGATCCACCAGGATCATCAGTCCCACCCCTGGCCCTGCACCCCAGCAACTCCACCCTGTGCATCCCTGATAGCATTGTCCAAATGCTCCTGGAGCTCTGGCAGCCTTGGGGGCTGCAACCACTTGACAACAAAATACAGGGGATAAAATGCATGTAATTATAACAAATACAAGCTTTAACACAATTTAGGAGACTTCAGTGGAAAAAACCAAACCACTACACCCCCTTTTTCCCCTCTGAATAGCTCAAGATCATTCCTGAATCCATAACTCCTGAAACAAAAGTGACTCCATGCTCTTGCCCAGTACCACAGAACATGAAAAGCTCCGCGCCCCAGTTGCCCAAACAGCCCCTGCAGTGCTCCCATGACAAGAGCAGAAAGGAAATATAGAATTTAAAAGCACCCTAAACGCGACCCTTTTTGCCAGAGCCCCCACTCGTACAGGTAAGAAGAAAAGGTGCATGGCAGGGCATAATCACACCCGCTCAGCAGAAGCCAGGCTTTGTTTTTCACAAGCACATGAGGCAGAAACCTTAATATTTTCCAATTTTTCCCATTTTTTTCTGGTGCTAGCTCAAGACAAAGCACTGTCAGTCTTGGGCCTCTCACCAAGGAGAATATGAGAGCATTTGGTTGTAATATTTATTTAAAATACCATGATGGCACAGTGTTTTGGAGAATTACCTACTGGAAGAATGCCTTCTACATTCACTTCTTCTATCCTATAAAGGCACCTTTGGCTGTGCATGCCAAAGGTACACAAATACTTCTTGGTCAGGTACATTTTCTTTGTATTTAACAGCTATTTCTACCAGTAGATATTTTCTATAAAATTACAGCCTCAAAAATTTCAGCCTTGTGTTGCTGAAATGAATACACACCCATGCAGCTACATAAGGCTTACCTGGGGAATTGGGAATTATTCCCTAGAGTGAGTCTTTTCTGGCCAAATTTCAGGCTTTGGCGTTTTCTCTTGGTTTTTTTTTTTCCCTCCAAATTTGTGGTCCAGTAATAAAACACCTGGAAAATGACTAAAGGAACACTGCAGTAACTGAAAGTATTGGCATTTTTACCATGATTTTTCCTCGTTTGCACCTACAGGTAGGCAATGAATGCCAAGATTCTGTCTTTAAAAGGTTAAGTGAAAAACTAAGTGTGTCTGTACCATAAAATAAACGGATTTCCTTGAGCACCAAGGCTGCCAGAAAACACATCCTGGCTCCTTTCTAGCCAGCGCCAAAGGCGGATGTATGGCCCTATTTATAGCCCACTAATGCAATTGTGAAATGCACACCCCTTGCACTTCATCTGTATGGGCTGGGATTGGACTCTCCATGGATCTAGGCAGCTTGAAGGAAAGGTCACTCCCAAGAATAACACCATGTCTCTCTGTCCACATTCCAGAGCCTGTAGATACTTGGGGTCCCTCGGAGCCCCCCGCCCTCTGGTTGCTCTCTGGGTGCTCTGATGCCAACGGGGAGCTTGCAAAAGGGGAAAGCTCACGTGAAAATAAGACGCAGGGAAGTGATTACCTGCCTGTGATTAATTTCTGCTCCTAAACCAGGGATATCAACTGTTTCTCCACCTTGGCTCACGTTCTGTCTCTGTACTGTAAATCCCCACTTGAAGTGCCGAGTCCAACTGTGTGTGTATCATTCCAAACCCAGCACTGCAAAGATCTGGATAAAAACAGCTCCCTTCCACTAAGGAGAATGACTCTGCAGAATAATTCCCTCATCTAATACCATGCCAAGGGGTTGTAACAACAGTGCAAGAAGATTAACCACCAGAAGAAGCTCATTATAGAGTGTGAGGGCTGTCTAACTAATTTATGGATACCCGTTCCAAGTCCAACTCTCTTTCAGGTAGGAAAACCTCAGCAACCTTTCCATGGCAAAGATCTTCTATCCTTTCAGGAAAGTCATCTCTTTTAGGGTCTTTCTGATTATTTTTTTCAAAGGAAAGAACTGAAACAGAACTTCAAATAGGCACAGAGAAATATCTTCAAACACTGTTGCTCTACTGCTTGGACCATTTACAATTAAGCAATTTTCCAGCACCTAGGTATCTAAAAAGCTACTCTCCCATCACTTCTGAACTGGTTTTCTTCTCTGCTGGATGGGTGAAAATAGACACTGAAAACCAATCTTGCCAAAAGAGGCAAGGTACCTTCTTGGAGCCTGCAGGAACCTTTCCACAGACCTGAACCCCACCCCTAAGGATCACCAGATCAGAGTTTTCGTACTTCCCAGGGGAAAAAAAATGGGGAAAAGAGTAGGAGAAGGGAGAACTATTTCAATCACCATCATTACATACATGCCACAATTAATGGATAGCTGTTGTCAGAGTCCTGAGTGCACTAAGAGGCCACAACCAGCCCCTTGAGACCCCACCTGCATCTCCTGCCTGTGCATCCAGGAGGTCTGTTTCTGCTGACACTTGGGCCTCCAGTCCCTGCCAGAGCAGGTATGCCTGTCTCTAGTCCTGCCTCTGGTCCCATCTCCTGGAGGGACCTCAGCCCCTTGTTGTAGGTGTCTTCTCTCCCATCTCTCCTCTCCCTGTCTCAAGCCTCGTCTCCTGGTGCTCCTCACTGCATTCCCTGGATCTGGCTCATTGCATGCCTGGGACTGCTCTTTTTGTATTCTTTATATATCTATATATCTGTATTTCCTTGCTGGAGAGGGAGGAGGACCTTGTTTTGCTACTCCTCAGAGCCAACCCATAGACCAGAGCAGCCTCTTCCCTCTTTTGTAAAAGCAGCACCTTTTCCAAGAGCTATAAAGATGAGCCCCTTCTATACATAAAAGGTGAAAATACAGTTTTAGTTCATATGGAAAACACTCTCTTTCCACATATTGATCATGAATACATAACTAGACAAAACCTAAGGGTGCAGTTTGGTTTTGTTTTGATTTTCTTTAAACTCTGTTGCTTCCTTATGGTAATAAAAAGTAAATTATTGACTTAGCAAGGGTGTTCTCAGAGTTACACAAATACATCATAAACCTAGATAACACATGCAATTTTGTTACATTTCCCACATGAACATAACCAAAGTAGGTAGGGTTTGGTTCTATTCGTTTCTCTCACTTCCTGAAGCACTTGTTTAGGACTGCCCCCTGTTTACTTAGATAAGAAGCAGGCTATCAACAAATTGCTAAACCAGGCAAGGAAAGAGAGAATCACACAATCAGAATGGTTTGGGTTGAAAGGAACCTTAAAGATTATCTCATTCCACCCCCTGTCAAGGGCAGGGACACCTTCCCCTAGCCCAGGTGGCTCCAAGCCCCATCCAACCCGGCCTTGGACACTTCCAGGGATCCAGGGGCAGACACAGCTTCTCTGGGCAACCTGTGCCAGGGCCTCTCCACCCTCACAGGGAAGAATTTCTTCACAATCCCTAATCTAAACCTGCCCTCTGGCAGTCAAAAACACAGAGTCCAGTACAATTCTGGAAGATGCTCATGCATTTCAGCCCTCTGCTGCAATGCACACACTCACTCATCTGCTTTTCTTAAGCTTTCAAGCACTGCAGCTAGACCTATTTTACCACAGGAGCTGCTGAAACCATGAACAACGTTCCCTTTCAGGAGCTCAGCCAGTCTGAATTTAAGCAATGAAAATCTCCTCCTTTGAAACTCACTGTGATATTTGGTTTTAGACCCCTGAGATTGAATTTTCAGAGAGTGGGTGCCTACAGGCCACTCAATTCCATGGAGCTTGGATTAAGAACAAGTGCCTGTGATTACACCAGAAATATTTTTCACGTTTGAAAATGTCTTTAAAAGAAGTTATAGTCTCAAAGTATGGAATTAGGATACAGCATGGGGCTGGTCCCCTTATGTATATGTCCCCAGAATGAGTAAGAGATGACACTGCAGAATATGTCAGTACAGCCCCATGAGCTGGAGCAGTTTCTCATGGAGTGTTCACCAGCTGACCACCACGGTCCATCAAATAAAGGCTTCCAGGCAAAGGGAGCTGCGTGTTTGGGTGCAGTGAGACCTTCTGACCCCAACACACATCCACACTTGACATGACACAAGTTCTGTTGCTTAAGCTACAGCATTCCAGACAGCTTCAGTTCACTGAGGATGGCCACGCTGTCTTCCAGAATAAGGAACTTCTCATTTTCAATTTTAGCTTTTTTTTTCCCTGACAGTTAGGGGAAGGGAGAGGGGTTATAATGGTGTAACAACAGGAAGGTGTTACTCACTGAAAACACTTCTCAGATACTTTTCTCGCTGAAAATTTTAACTGGAAACTTCCCCACTTCAAAGGTCAGATGATCCCCAGAATTCTGTGTACTGGAACAAGATGGGTTTAGGGAGTTACCTCATATTAATTAAGGACATCTGAACAGTCTTGCCAGGCCCAGAGATATTTTGAATTGTCCTGAGCAACATCCCAAGACTGAAGTTTTCAGCAAGATGATACTTCTAGCCTGTTAAGGAAAGAGCCTTCAAAGCAAACTAATCTCCACAAAGGTTTGAACACACTGTATTTGGAGATGACAATGCGTATTTAGGAAAGGTAAATCATAGTCCCAATTTCCCCTTATTATGCTTCTTCTGCACACAATGTGCATGTTTTAAAGGTTTCAATTATTTTAGCAATTTGGCATTTATTTCAAACTAAGTCAGGGTTCTGCTGTCTTTGACAGTGGACTACGGCATCACATGGATGAGATATGGCAGAGACAAGGAAGGAAATACCTGTCACAAGACAGGGATGAACAGAAGGGAGACAACCCCATAAAAGACATAGGAAGAAAGAAAACATCAACATGGGAAAGAAAACTGCCCTAGAGCTTGTGAAGCAGTCAGATACTACCACAGAATCCCAGAATGGTTTGGGTTGGGAGGGACCTTAGAGCCCATCTCATCGAAGCCGCTGCCACGGGCACAGACACCTTCCACTAACCCAGATTGCTTCAAGCCCTGTCCAGCCTGCCCTTGTGCATTAATCAGTTTTTCAATCTCATTACAATACCTTACTGCTGAAGATTTCATTTCCCAGCCTTCTCCCTGCTGTTCTGAGATAACAGTTTATAAACTACTTTGCGTTCAGCTTTATTTAGACAGGTTTAGCAACTGGAACTGCTCTTAACAACAGAAACCCCACCCAGATATTCCCATTTTGTCAGAAGATTCCTACCTGACATGTTCACTCCTCCTTTAGCAAAGCACCCAGGAGCTCCATGGAAACGTCTGCATTAAGCCTCTCAGATTAATGAACAGATTCTAGAATATTTTTTTCCCAAATCACATTACCACTTACTTTCTTACAGAAAGAATTACTTCAATAACCTCCTGCCCAAATAAACATCCCATAATTTTTATAAAGTCACAAATAAAATTAATATACAAGAGATGCTATATTATTAAAACATAAGCTGAAATAAACAATGCTCAAGGGTCTACCATGGCATTTTTTTCTTCATTGGTATTTACATATTATGGTTCTTATGTATTGCCCTGGAAATCAGCTTTGAAGTGGAATGATGAATAAATGAAGATTTATTATTACTATCCTTATTAGAGGGATTTTAAAGTCATTAGAGACCAACAGACATAATAATCACATTATATTCAATCTTCTCTAGAACATCTCCTTTGATAGGCCTGCTAACTCAATTATTTAAATATATATTACAGCAAAATGCAGCATGACTTCTACAGCTTGGGATAGGGTGGAAATTTCTACGTTTTGGTTTCATTTATCAGGATTTGTCCTTACAGAATTCATGGGTTTCATGATGGGTTTCTCAGTTTTAAACACCAGGGTTTCAAATTCACAGTGAGCACCTGGCTCAATGTGTCTGCTCAGCTAAAATAAAAGGTTAAAAGCTGGGGAAGAAATAGGGTACTGGAGATCAATCTTAACCTGCAATGACTTTTAAAAGTTTAAAAAAAAAAATCTCTCAGAAGCCATGATCTCTCCAATAGTCAATACACTTGGCTGCAACCAATTCCACCAGGCAAAAAGAAAAAAAGATCCAGAGGCTCTGAGGAAGACCACTGCACCACTCTGAGAAGCTCAGTGACATCCGGAGTCGAGTAAAAACTACTGATGGGGAAAAAAAATCCAAACACTGCTTAACTGGAAAGTACAGTCCTTACTATTGACTCTGCCTGCAGCTTGTCTGGGGAAGGTGCTGGAGGAAGGAAGGAGAATTGTTTCCAGTTGGGTGTTATCACACAGCGAGGGACAATTCCTGTCAGCCACATCCTTCAGACCCCACCACCTGCCCAGGGAAGGCAGCACCAGCACTCTGCTCTTTTCCTTTAATCCTCTCATTGCTGTACCAAATCCCTCAGGACTTCCTCCCCTTGCGAAACATCTGAGGCAGTGTGGCTACCACAGCCATGAAGGTCATCCCTGCTAGTTCTGCACAGGCACTTGATGTCACGTTAGTCCCCAGCTGCCAACACTGCCCATGTTCACTGTCCATGCACAGCATGGTTTATGCTCACTGATATTCTCAGGGTGTTACTGACACATCAGCCACCTTCCAACCCCACTTGACTTCTGTTTCCTTTACTTTGCAGCCTCCTCCCCAAAAACTAACCTCTAATTCCTTTTCCATCACCTCTTGGCTCCTCATTTCCCTGCCACCCACCTTGGTTTAGCTCTGCCTAAACATCCTGCAGGGAACTTTTAATCCCTACAGGCAGCACAGATACTCTGTTCATGGCCACTGGCTGGGTAAGACACTTCTGTCCCTTCCCAGAAATAAGAAAGAAAGCATCAGGGTGGGGTGGCCGTGGTACAGGTTGCCCAGAGAAGCTGTGGCTGCCCCTGGATCCCTGGAAGTGTCCAAGGCCAGGCTGGATGGGGCTTGGAGCAAGCTGGGCTAGGGGAAGGTGTCCCTGCAGAACTCCAGCTCAACCTCCTCATGCACCCAATTCCTGACCTAGAAGCTGTCTTTCACTAGCAAGGAAAAAATGTGACTTCTATGGTTACCATTCAATAAGTTATTCAAGTCAGACTCCAACTCTGCTAAGAAAGAATCAGTCATGGACTCAGATCTTTAGGAATGACAAATCCTGTACCTAGACTAAAGCATGGGCCAGAAGATGGTTAACAGCAGGTAGAACCTCTGACAGTAAAGCAGGGAACGATTAACAGCCATCGGATGGATCCCAGAACAGCTAAATGATACTGCTGACACCAGTTCAGCTCTATAAATGGGAGCCTTTCAAAATCCCTTCTGTCTTCTTGATCCTCTGACTCCAGAAGCTACTTTAAGTTTCCTGTGTTAAAGTTATGGTCTTTGGCCCACAGCATGTGGTTAAACTACCACACATAAAAAAGACTGAGACACACATTTTGCCAAAAATTTCTCCGCACTAAGTATCAGCTAAAATCTACACTCAAATTCCTTCGAGCAGCTGATACAATTTTCTGCTCATGACAGCACTTAAAGCCTATTTTACACAAAAGCAGTGTACTGAGCTCACAGTTCCAAACCCAGCATCTCCCAGGGAAGAGAAGGAGCACTGAACTGTCCTGAAGTTTGTTGAACAACTACTTTGTCTTCAGGTAACACCTTTGGGAATTCTTACTCTGAGATCCACTGGGAGAGCAAGCTAGCCCTCAGAAAGGCTGGGAAAAACACCATGGGGGTTTGGTGGACTCAGTACCAAGGCACCTGTTTTAAGAATAACAGTACCAAGGCAGCTTATTCACAGCTGACTTAACTTTCAGACAGGTATCTGGGCAGATCCAGAAATTTCATTTCTGAACAGTCTTTCAGATAATTCCTGACACTTTTAAAAACTGTATTTAAAGATTTACAACTTTATCTAAAAACCACTTTGTGTATACTAACAGAATCTGGAGCAGAAAAAATGTGAAGCTGACTACGGTTTTATCTCCTATCACTTTACCTCTCCAGACGGACAAGACCTGGATCACAGTGAAACAGATGTTTTCATCCCATGTTCCCAGCTTCCTAGTACCACTAAACCCCTCAGTTTCTAGTTTCATTGTACCTTCAAACCCTGTTTTCTACAGGACTTCAGAACTAATTTTTTATTGCTTTACAGGACAACAGAAGTGAGGAATCACTTTTCTTACTGAACAGATTTTTATTTTTAGGAAATGAGTCAACTGTGCTGGTACCCAGTGACAAACATAAAGACACATATATAAATACATGAGGGGGTCGTGCAACTCGTAGTCCTTGAACTATTCCAGGATTTGTGGCGGTAAAGACAGTGCAGTACTGTACATCACTTAAAATGTTATTTTTTCACTAAGGATTTCACCTCTGTTTCAAGTGTCGTGGTACCCTCCCCTGGATGGGCCAACTGCTCTACCACTGTGATATATTTTAACATGTATTTTACTTTCTATTTCATGCAAGGTTAAGACTCCCACATACACCTTCCAGAACATTCATGGTGCTGGGAGAAAGACAATCCTGTGACACTCACCCCCAAACACATCTCCGTTCTGGTAGTTCTTGCCTTTCTGAGTTTCCTCTTCGTTTTGAACAGTAGACACATGCTTGGCGGAGGCACAGCCCATAGCTTCATTCAGACAGCTCCAGCTGGACCGAACCACAGATCATCTCTAGTGACGTCCACTCATCCTTGCAGAAATAATCCACCTTCCTGCTCGGCTCTCACGTCCCTTTCACCTAAACATGGACAAAGAGAGAGGAAAACATTGACACAAGGTACCCTCTACGTGAGGAGCTTCAAGGAGATAAAAAGTGGGGTTTGTGAGGAGGAGCACAAGGGCACAGACTCCATGGCCTGAGGCTGCTAAAAGCATATTCCATAACATCTGGTACAGGCAGGTCACGATAAAGGTACCTCCACTCTGCCCTGGGACAGAGCATAGCAGTTGAACTCAAAGCCTCTTCCAGCCTGATTCTTTAATCCACGGCTTGAAGAAAGCAACACATAGATCTGTTTCCCACCCAGCCAGCTATTCCCACAGAACACAGAGGGTTTTGGGAGAGGAGATAAGAAACCGTCAATATCTGCTCCTCCTGCTCCTTTTACCAATCTACCCATCAAGCCAGATTTCTTACAAAGCATTTTACTGATTAAGAGCTGCTAATTCCAAGTGTTCAGACAGAATAACCCCTCTCAATCAATTAAAGATCTTACGTTCCCAGATGTGAAAGGTGATAGCCAGCTGTATTATCTTTTCTCTACATGTTCATTATTCTACTCAATCCATAAAACCTCCACCACTCAAAGAGACAACTATCCCCATTTTAAGATGGAACTCCCTGAATAGTCCAGATGTCACATAAAACAAAAGGGAAACACTGTTCTGCACTGTTTGTTCTGCGCTGGAACTGCGCTGGAAAAACTACCTCAAAGTTTGGTGAGCTGACTTGGTTTGCCTTTGCACCAGCCAAACTTTTCAGAAGAGAGAAAAGCGAGAAACTCCCCTTTTTGCCAAGTTTTTTAGTTCAGCTATAGCATAAGATCATATACACACATTTCTTAATTCATTACTTCTGAACATGTACTTTTTGCTCCATGCTGACCACAAGAATTTTATGTGTAACACAAGACAAGCACTCTTACCTAGGATAGGGAGAGCTGGAGCAAGATGGTCTTTAAGGTCCCTTCCATCCCAAAGCATTCTATGACACAGCAGTATCCATCCCAGCAGAAATGTATAATCCCAAGGGAAATCGTGAGGTTCCTTTCCCTGAGCACTCAGCACCGGCAGCACACCTGCCCCATGCCCAGGCAGCTCAGTGACACATGAGGACATGGTCTAGGAGGCCTCTGCTTCTGCCTCCAGAGGATTTCCCTGCCCAGCCCCAAAGCCACGGACATGAGGATGTGGCACCCAGGCTCAGAGTGATTCCGTTTCTGCTACTGCAACCCGTAGCTTTCACCAAGCAAGGGGAAGGACTCTGGATGCAGAACCACCTCTAACTCCTACTCACAGCCAGCTTCCCCCTTCTTTGCACAGAGCAGTGCTTCTCCCCACTTGGCGAGGGCGTTCTAGAACATACAATGTATATCTGCTAATCCCTGTTCACAGCAGCCACCTCTCCCTGTCACCCCTGTACAGTTTTATGTTCAGTACATCCCCCAACATGCTCTACTCCTTTTTTCCTTCTCCCATATATGTACACCTGAGCCTGAACTTCTCATTGCTCCATTCTTCTCTTCCCCATTACCTACAGCTAATTATGTAGCCCAAACCACAGGATTTTATAGGATCATAGAAAAGCTTGGGTTGGGAGGGACTTTAAGCTCATCTCATTGCAACCTCTGCCATGGGCAGGGACACCTTCCACTATCCCAGCTTGCTCCAAGCCCCATCCAACCTGGCCTTGGACACTTCCAGGGATGGGGCAGCCAGTGTTTTGGGAACTTAGACCAGGCATTGATGCTGCTAGTGGAAGGGAGTGAGCACACCCCTCTGGAGCTATTTTTTTTAACCCTACATGATCATGTAACTTTTTTCTTTCCCCCCAGGAAAACCTAGATTTTACAGCAAAAGTCAGTATAAAGCCAGGGAAGTTCCTCAGTTTTCACAATTCAGGGAGGGTCACAGCTGACAGGTCATCCTCTCGTGTCCAAGTGGCAGCCTACACTAAGATCTTCATCTCACTGTTGAGATCTAAACAAGGATCTAAAGGGATTTAAAGCAACAGCCATGCTGTGCTTGGAGACAGGTAAAGACACACAGGGGTGTGGGAGATGGAGGAGAAACAGGAGACTGGGAAAGGGAACTGCTACCTGGGCTGGAAATGAAATGGGGACTTACCTTCCCAGAGGACACAAATTTGGTTAAAGACAAGAGCTTTTAATGGACCAGCTGAAACAAATGAGGGGGAAGACATGACCAACAGAGTCCTTGCTTCAGATTTCAGCGAAAAGCAGGAGCCTCCAGGTAGACAGGGACTGAAAACACTGACTTCTGAGTTAAAATACAACCATTAGTATTATTCCAGGGAAAAGGGTGTGGCCAACTATGGGAAAAGGAGCAAGGGAAGGCTTGATGTAACCCTGGAAAGGACACGAAGGTGTTTGGGTGAGACCTAGGTAGGAGGCTGTCCGTGGGGGAATCATTGCCCACCACAGCTCAGCACCTCTGAGCAGCAGAACTGCAAGCACAGAAGTACCTGTTCAATGAATTATGCTCCTGCCTTATTCAATTATTTTTCCTGTTTCTTTTTCTGTCTCTTAGCAGGGACCATTTACAAAAGGGAAAACAGCTGCTTAGTAATAAAACCCAAATGTATTTCACAAAGGAGCAGTGGGTCAGGTTTTGGGAGGAGATTTTTTTGTGAAGCCTTATACAGCCAACGTGCAGCACAACAAATTGCAAAATATTTAATTACTGATTAGTGCCCAGGACAGTGATGGTCCCAGGACCACTGACGTGCAGGAACAATCAGGAGCAACAAGACACAGAACAGGAATACAGAAGGATAAAGCTCTTTGGGGAAGAAAAGGAAAAAATATCCACAGTCAAATCTCGCCTGTAGCATTTTGGTAGCACATATCAACCTCTAAAAATACGGTCATGTTTGAAAGCACACTCTGATTAAAGGAAACAGATGGGAATACAAGAACTGGAAGTTTCACCTTTTATATTAAAGAACAGCAATCACAGCAGCACCTGAAAAAGCCATACAATTAATAGTTGGGTTATGGAGGCAACTTCTCCTAGTACCAATAAACTGGGCTGAGAAAGCTACTGCACAATGACCTCCAAGGTGAGTCTAACACACATTTCCAGGCATGTTCCTTGGACTGCTGTTAACTTAGTGCTGTGAGACACTTCGACATGGATACCTAAACACAACCCAGGGATGGCAGAGAATTTAATACAAAGACCAGAGTAGGAGAAAAGCAGCATTAATTTTACAGGGGATGAAATTTGAGGTATAGGGCAGCACCATGCACTCCAGCCTTGGGAAACCTCACCTACCTGAGGACCGGATCCCTCAGGGATGAGGTTTGGGAATCACTCAGAAGTGAGGTGCTGGTCCTCACTCAGTGGAATGCCTGGCAAAGCTTTGGGGATGTGAAACACAGCACTTGACACAGCAGCAGAACAACACATCCGTTCCTCCTCCCCCACTTCTGCACCAATGTAATTTTTTCCTTTTGTCTTCCACAGCATTTTGGGGGCACACAGATTTTCAGAAGCCAAAAATAAAAAGAAGAAGAAAACCTCAACCATTTGCAGTTCACGTTCACCACCCACCATCACTAATTATCAAGATTTGAGAGGCAATTTGCAGGCTCCAATCTGAAAAATGCTAGTGAGAAAAATCTCTTGGGCAGATCAAAAGTGTCTACACCACCCCCAAATGAAATGCAGCAGGTTGAGGATTAACATCTTACATGCGGGTCAGGAGAAGACTAGAGACACTCTCAAATGTTGTACTTTGTCCCTCAGGTTTCTTCTGAGCTAAAAACAGGGGAACTCAACTCTTAGAATAGAAATTACCTTCAGAAACCTTAAGGAATTCCTTTTTTCTTTCTTCTGAGCAATGTCTGTGATGTGTTTTTTCTTTTACCAACTCTTTCAACACTTTGTTAATCCACTCATTATGCCCTCACCTCTCATTTCTGATGGTCAAAGGCTGCATCCTTGACAAAACACATTTTGCTTCCACAAACACTTCATACAAATGGAAGACCTCCAGTGTTTTACAAGTGCATGTTAATTCTTCTATTACCACAGGTGTATTTGTTTTCGTCTTTATTACATTGAGATAACCAATCTTTCATTATCTTCAGGCTACAAATACAATCTACAATACAAATCTAAAAGTTTCTTCCCGTGTTGACCATACAGGAAATCAGGTTAAAATTTCACAGTGCTCAAGAGATCAAAGCAATGAGTTTCATGCAACCATAAAAAAAACCCTAAGCTACAAAGAAACACCACACTGACTTTTCCTATGAAACAACCTGTTCCAGGCAGAACTCAAGGATTTAACTTACTGCTGTTAATTAAATTTATTTCCTATAAGAAATAGGCCTGTTTGATCTCCATTTCAATTTTTTTCCTAAAAAGAAGAAAGCAGAAATGAATTCTGAATTTGTCCTGCACAAGGGCTGCTGGTAGTTAGCACCTGGAACTTCTCCATTGCGACATCCCTCTTTCTCAGCTACCCTCCACCACAAAAGACAGTTTTTTGGGTTTTATTCAACAGCCAAAAGAGACATTTTTAGAGCCAAAAAGATATCACACTTTTTGCCTTTGAAGCTCACCAATGGCCTAAGGAGGGAAGGAAAAAATTATTTTAAAAAAAGTGTCATATAAGGTCTCTTTCTCCTCCTTCAAATTATTCAAATTGGCATGAATAGTGCAGTTATATTGAAAATTAACCCGCTGACTTGCTAAATGAGCAGGGCTAAATGAACAGCAGAATGAGAGGTGCAAACACTCTGGAGCAACATCTTCCAGTGACATAAGGGGAAGAAGAAAAGTCAAAGTGAGTGGTGATTTCTGTTCTTTGGGAGCCATGGACAGAACACACTCCCCTCACCCACTGGTACAAACAGCCATAAAATGAAGCATTTTCTACCATTCTATGAATTGTTTGTCCCTGTGATGCACAAGTCCTGTGTTTAATACACACTTCAGCCTCCTACTGGAAAGGAGGCTGTCCCAGAGAGCCAGGTGAGTACAGCAGTGACTGCCTGGAAGGGGAGGGAATCAGCTCCATGCTGTAAAACCAGGAGCACAGGGAAACACACCAAGGCTTTACACTAAACCAGCACTGACGCTGCACCAGCCCAGCTGCCCAGTCCCACGGGAGAGCTGCCACATGTCCTCTCCTGGGAAGCTGCACTCAGCACAAACCCCTTTTCCAAGAGAAAACAGGGATTCTGCAACTAGACAGCCAAAAAACCCCAGCACTACAGAGAAGCTCATCTACCTAGTTTTTCAAAACAGGGAGTGCCTGATTTGAATTAATTCTACTGATTCATATCGTCAGCTTAATACAGGACAACCTTTGCTCCTCAGCTTAAGCTGAGTCTTAGATTACCTTTTTCATCAGCAATATTAGCTGATTTTCTTTTCCTTTGTTTGCAATCAGCATTTTGCTGATCCAATACATAGGGGTTTGATATATTAAAGCAACAAGTGATTTCCAAATAGAAAAGCTCTCAACAACATGATACTTCCCAGGAGCATCTTCTGCTTCCTCAGATTTTTAAGGAGAAATACCACCAGTAAATCCAAGGAAGATTTCACAAACATCACAGAGTAAAATAGAAATATGGAAGGGAATGTGAATGGCATTGCAATCATCCTCTTCATTCACACAGGGTGAAATTAAAGTAAAATCAGTGTGAAAAGCCCAGCAGCACAAGAGATCTCAGTCATACAACTTACCATTTCTGCTGTTTCCAAAGAAAATTACATTCTGAATTTTTTAACTCTTAGATACTTTAAGAGTAGTGATACAAAGATTGCCACCATCATTACAGAATGCATTTCTAATATTTAACAATTTTTTCCCCCTTTCTATGAGAATTAATAGACAAAATATTAAAGATAAATGAGATTTAATTGGCTGGCAACACTGTAGAGTATTTGTTTCTGTTTGCACACAGAGATGGCCTGTTTCAGGTGAGAACTAAAACTTTTCAAACATATTTCATCTGCACCACCTTTTCCAAACCAGTAGCAGTACCAAAGCTTGTCTTTAACATAGAAGCTGGTGCTACTCAACCAGATTTCCAAAGATTCAGGACATTTATCCTCAATACTTTGCAGAAAAAACAAGCACTTTTCATAAAAAATAAGATTATATGACAAAGTGCTTCTGCAGCAGAGATGGCTGTGGTTGTTAGGAAGACATGACCGAGAGATGTTCACAGAATCCCAGAATGGTTTGAGTGGGAAGGGACCTTAGAGAGCCCATCCCATCCCACCCCTGCCATGGGCAGGGACACCTTCCCCTAGCCCAGGTGGCTCCAAGCCCCATCCAACCTGGCCTTGGACACTTCCAGGGATCCAGGGGCAGCCACAGCTTCTCTGGGCAACCTGTGCCAGGGCCTCGCCACCCTCAGAGGGAGGAATTTCTTCCCAATATTCCATCTAACATTGCCGTCTGGCAGTTTGAAGCCATTACCCTTGCCCCATACTAAAAAAGACTACAGTCAACACCAGATAATTGAAAACCCATCAGCAAGTACCATGAGGGATCTGATTAAAAGCAACAAGACCTTTCCACTGACTTTAGGTGGCTTGAGGTCACTTCCTAAACCTCCAGTTTCAGGGAACAAAGATTGTTTTGTGATTTATGTGAAAATGCAGTGCTGGTTGTGGCAGCCCAGGCTGATGTGAGACACTAAACAGGACTATGGAAAAGTCAGGTTCAATTCCCAGTACATGACTTTCTTGTGTATCTAAGAATAATCTCCAGCACTTACTGTAATGGGAAGGTAGCAAGCACCTGTAAAGTATAAAAAAAGCCAGCAATAAGCTCTCCTATTTAACTTTATTTCTGTCTTCATGGTTTAAGAGCAAGATGTGCTTTACTGAGCAGGACAGAGTAAAAGGCCCTGAGGTAGAGGAACAGTGATTTATACAGTATTTTGTACACATCTAAGCACAGGTCTGAGCATCATCTCCCTTTTGAAGACTCATTCCCATCTCTGCCTTAATAAAATAGTTTAAAGATGCAACCATTACACCTAAGCAGTACCCACCATCATGTCAAATCAGACTAAAATAAATGATGTAGAAGCTGCCACCACATCATCAACAAGACCCACTACTTTGGAGGAAAACCTTGAGGGATAATTATCACACTGAAAAAACAGCCTTGTTCTCCTGAATTCCTCTTCTTCCCACCAGGGCTGGGGATGCATCTCCAAATGTCAACACTGACTCTGGCCTGGAGCTGAGCTCTTTTTAGGACTGCCCCTCTCCCAGAAAAAGCAGTGGTTTAACAAGTCTCCCCTAAAAATGTGAAGCACATACTTCTTTATTTTAACAGGAAAAGCATCAGTGGTCTAATACCACCCACTAGTGCAGTAGTGAAGACCTGGAATTTTAGGACTTGAATGTCTGATCTTCATTCTTCATTCTTTCACAACTTAGATTTTTTTCCCAAACTACTTCTTAATCTTTCCTGTGTGCCACCATGAAGGTAGAAATAACCACAGCGAGATGGGTCCTAATGCAATTATCTGTAATTGCATGTTTGCAGGGACTCACCTCCCTTTAGACCCACTGATCTATCTTAACAGCTCTACAACAGAAAGCCCCACAGTGCTGACTAGTTATTCCCTAGAAAATCCTTAAAAATATCCACAAATGAGATGACAGACCCCAGCATGTCCTTCCGTCTCCAGCTCCATCAGTGAATGATGAACACATACACAGCAGCAATTCACCTCTGCTCAAAAACCCAGCACAGAATTACCCCGCCTCTCCTCGGGAAACTGCTTTAACTCTGCCTTGAATACACACTCCCCAGTTATGCTGTGAGCTTCCAGCTTCCACCCAGAGACCTGTCCTTGTACCCTGGTAAGCTTGGCCAAGCAGCATGTTTGGGCCAAATTCCTGCCCACAGAGGAAGACAGAAGCAGCTGCAACCTGGAGAGGGGGGGCTGGATGTCCCTGGATGCCTCTGCATCCACACAGCGCCCACGACCCTCCCCCCACCTTGCTTCCAAGGCATTTTTCATCCAAAGAGCTGCAGCAGGAGCTACTTTATGTGCCACTGAGGATAAACTTAACACAGAATAACTGAGCTATGCAGAAGCCAAGGGGCTGAGATGCAGGGGACCTGCTGTGAATGTGTCAGCAAGGAAACATTTGCTATATGCACATCTGCTGCTGCTGTCCAATTAGGAGATGGAGCAGTTTCAAGGGGCCTCCTTTTTTTGCAGATGAGCTAGAGAAATAAGAAATCTTTCTTCCCTAACCTGATAACACTTAAATGACAAAATAAGAGATGCTGCTCAAATCCACAGGAGGTGACTCATCCAGGCTGCTGAGGAGTGATCCCAGCACAGGCACCCATTCCATGCACGTCTGCCTCCTCCATGGCTGAACCAACAGCTGCAATCTTGCTAAAAATCAGCAGATAAAATTCAGGATAAGAGCTAACAAAGCAGCTCACTTCACTCTTAGCTCTTCTGAACAACTGCACAGGGTTCAGCATTTCTACTCGGTTTTTCTTTTATGATTTCCTAACTGTAGTCCCATGGAAATGGAACAAGCAGGGATGAAAGGGAAGCACACTGCAATCTGCGTTCCCAAAATGACACTGCTGATTGCTCCCTCCTGCTTTGCAAGGTAACTCCTCAGCATCAAGGAGGAGAACACAGACAGGATTTTTGGTGCTGAAGGCCACGCTACTGGAATGTTTGTGCTGCTATGGCTTGATCCAAGAGCCCTATGCCATATCCTATCCAATCTCATACCCTATCCCACAGGTTATCCCTGGGAATCCCCAGCTGGGAGGGGGCCTGAGAAAGCAGGCTGTGATCTGAGCAGCAGAGCTTCAGAAACCTCAAGCCCAGAACAGGCATCTGGAAAAACACAGGTGAGAGAGGAACTGGGTTCTTCTCCTGTAAAACCAGTTGTGATCCATTCCCTACTTTGATCCCACCTCCCCATCCAGCACTCACGCAGGGGAGCGTCTGGACATCCCTGATGGAGGCAAAAACATTTCCTTACTCCACTCCTTCAACACAGATTTAGGAGCTTACTCCAGTCCCAGCTTTGGGCAGGGGCTTTTTCCCTTTTTTTTTAATTAAAAAAAAAGTCTTAGAACATCATCAGTTACAGTTCCATGCTGAGATGTTGAATGCATACATCCATAACCAAGCCTAGATATTCACAAAATAAGATCTAAACCATGTTTCAGCCTATGATATAAATAAATGAGCAGCAGACTAGCCAAAACCAATTGCAATATTTTCAGTTCATGTTAACACAGTCGTAACTCAAACACAACCAGCCAGGGCAGAGCTGGATCAGTGGCACAGGAGCAGCAAGGGCTGCAGATCTCTCCTCCCACTGATGACAATGAGCAGCCAAGTCAGCAACAGACCTCACTAGGATTTAAAACACAGAAACCAGGTTCTGTCTTCTTTCAGCTACCTACATCTTATTCTAGCTGGTAGCATCCTGTCTCTGTATTCTGACTTAAGGTTACATTTCCCAAAAGTGACCCCGATAATTTTCTGTGTACAGGGAGCTGGGTCCTATTCTACATTTCATAGACCTGTACAGTGCTCTTCAGCTTTGAGCCACAGTTTAGGGACCTGTTTAAACTCAAAAACCACCATTTAAAACTGATTGTGTATAAAGCACAACTTTCTGTTTCATGGTGTAAACTTTTCCTGGATACCACTTAAATTTATTTAAACCAAATAGCATGCAGAATAATGGTAATGAAGCAATTTTTGGTACATAAAGAGGTTTAAGAGAGAGCATTTATACCTCACCCACAAACCCCAGCTCAGCAAAACCTCTGCAGACCTGAAGCAAAGGGACACAGCATCCTTTTGGAAAGGCCTGTTAGATACTGGGTTAAATATTGGGTTAGATTCAGCCCCAGTGCATGCAAATACCAAGCCAGTGCTTCCTGCATGCACAGCATGGACGCAGGGACTGCTGAAAGCATTAAATAATACAAGTTATCCTCACAAAGAGTGTGTGTGCCTGCACATCTCTGCAGGAACAGCAGAGGGTATAAACTAATCTGTGCTGTTCACCACCAAAAACTGAAACTGGAGCTGACCTGGCAACCAGGAACCACCCAAAACTATTTTAAGTCCTGCTTCCAACTCCCTTTAGGCAGCACACGGAATGTAACCCATCGAAGAAGGAGCAGGGGGTCACACATCAGTCCAGCTGTGGGACTGGGAAGCTTCTGGATGCAGGGAGGTGAACTGCTGGCTCATGGTCCTGCAGTTGTGAAAGGTTTATCACTGAGCAGGGGCAGGCTGGAGGAAATAATCCTGAAAGCACAGGGCAAATGGAGCATTCTCCCATGCCCTCCCACCGCTGCCCAGCCACGCTGCTGAGCCCACACTGGCATTTTTCTGCCAAAGCAACACGTGAATAGAAGGGGGGGAAAAGCCCAGTTGAAAACAGCCTCACAGCAGTCAAAGCAAGGAGAAAAGCCATACAGAGCAGGGAAAAAATACACATTCTGCTCAGCTGTAGGAGCAGAGAAAAAATGTATTATAAATAATTGAAAAGGCTTCCAAAGACCATTGAGTACAATCAGTAGGAATTGAAATGTAATAGGATTTTATTTAAGAATTGTACTGTCAGAACAATACAAATGGCTACAGGATTCATATGGATTTAAACCCAGGTCAAAATAGGCCAGAGCAGACATCCAAACACGCTAAAGCTCTGTAGATGCTTGTGCAGTTTTCTCATGAAGAGAGAACTGATGGGGAGAAGAGTTAATGCAACACTGTTCAATTTGTGAGAGTGGGACAAAATAATACAAGGCCCCTGAAGAAATTAGAAATACAGATTGCAAAGACTGAGACGATTCAAAAAGCAAGGAGGACGTGAGTGCCCAGTCTGTTTGGCTGGCCTTGAGGAAGGACTGAGCAGGGACTGGCTCCAAGAGTATAAATGCATCACCCAGGCTGGCCCACACTGGGACCCTCACTCACACCCGAGGGCAGAGGACAACATCCACAGGCAAGTGAAAATTTCACCTACCATACCGTTTTCATCATCTTGAGGACAACACTGTCTCGTAAGTATTTTCCAAGGTCTTCCACTGTACTCCAAGCAGAACTCCTTTCTCATGGGGACCAACTGAACTGACCCTCTAGGAGTTATTTTGAGTCCTTCTCCTGCCCACAAGGATTCTCCTTACAATTACTTTATTATTCAAATGTTCAAACAATGCTCCTTTTCCAATTCAGTGTCCACACATCAGGGCCTTAGTTATTATATAGTGTCACTAGGTAAGGGGCCAAGGAACAACATGTACCTCTATGAACTACCCACACAGCCACAAAGAATCGCTAACGCCATCTCAACAGCCTTCAAACTTTACGTACTTTGGCCTGCTGGTAATTTGGGCAGAAACTACATGAAAACCATCACATTTCAAAGGTGTTTATACTCAAGTGTCCAAGGCCAGGCTGGATGGGCTTCTGAGCAACCTGGTCTAGTGGAAGGTGTCCCTGTCCATGGCAGGGCGTGGAATGAAATGAGCTTTAAGGTCCCTTCCAACACAAACCATTCTGGGATTCACTGATTCAACAGCACAGCATCAATTTGGGGGTTTTGATAGCCTCTCTAAAAGGTTGTCAAGGTTTTATGACCTCCCCAGGCACTTGTCTCAAAAGACTTTTTAACCCTGGCACATTTATTACTTTGGGAAGTGATACAGTGTTGCTTAAATTCCATTTATATCTTTGTTCCTTCTTTTGTTTTGTTGTTATTTCCCTCCTTGAGTCCAGCAAGGACTAACTGCAGTAACTCGAGGTCTCCATGTCCAGCTCTGCCAGCCCAGCAGGACCATTCCACTGCCCAGGGTCTGTGATTCCCTGTGACAGAGATGCTTGGACACAGCTGCATCCCATATTAAAAGGCAGCCCCAGCAGCTGGAACTGTCAAGCTCACAGGCCCCTTCACTCTCACATTCAGCTTTCTGCACATGAAAATCACAGCTGCTTTCCTGAGAGTCAATTGTGCAGTATCTTTATAGGCTTCCTCTCCCCCTTTAAGGATCAAGTGTGAGGAGGATTTCTTTTCAAAATTAGAAAAAGAAATAAGTTTATGAAGGCTAAACCAGGCTGGCTCTCTTAGATACACTTTTATTCTGTTAGGAAAGCAATACTGAGACTAAATTCAAAAAACATTGAATTAGATATTAAAAAGAAGAAGAAGGGGGGAAAAAAAGGAAAAGGGGAGAACCAATTGTGCAATGTGATTGCGCCACACAAACCCAGCTTTGAAACAGTGCAGCTACTGGGCCCCAGGTATAAACCAGTGCTGTGCAAGGTCCTGCAGACTGTGAACCTCCCTCCCAAACCCATGCCTGCGATGGTCACGGCTGTGCACGGAGCCCATAGCTGGAAGCTGATTCAATGTTATTTGTAAGAAAAAACATTCAATTGAGCCCAGTTTCCTAGAGCAGCATTTAACTCAAAACAACACAACTGTAAATGCTGGTGTCATTTATAGCACCTGTAAATCATCCACTGCCAGACAACTGATAAACCCAGGCTCAGGAAAATCAGCATCCAGAGCAATATGCACCAAAACGCCATAAATCCTTCAGTCACGATTACTGTATTTTTCCATCCCCATATTACATGCAAATTCTGTGCAACTGAATTACAATACTGTAGCTGAGCACTTGCCAATTATACTTTAAACGGACTATTTAAAGGTGCCTTTATCCCACTGCAAAAAACATCCTCAGGACAGAAACAGCAGAGAAGCATCCACCCCAGAAATTATCTTCTCTCTTCACTTTGTTTCTCTTCAGTTGTATTTTTTATAATTAACAATTACATGACGGAGAGCCACTATTTTCTCATCTACAGTGAATCATTTAATACATATGTCAGCACTCATAAAAAACCCTTACTGCATCCAGGTGAAGTTGACAACCTCAAAACTCCAAAGGCTAAATCCAGAACATCAATGTGAGAGCTTGATGTTAAAAAACAGCAAGGACAGAAACACTGTCTGGTTCATCAAGAGCGACCAGTTTCTTTTCAAGGCCAGGCTGGACAGGGTTCGGAGCAACCTGGGCCAGTGGAAGATGTCCCTCCCATGGCAGGGGGTGGAATGAGATGGGGTCCCTCCCGACCCAAACCATTCCAGGATTCTATTACAGGTTTTAAAAGATGCTGAAATAAAAACTAAAGATCTTATGTTTTCCTTATTTTTTTTTCCTCACTTGCCCTTGGCTAAAAGGGAAGCAAAATCTAAGCGCTCAGGTTTACCAAAAATGCTGTTAAGTTTAAAACCAGGAAGAAAAAAACTCAGGACATTCTGCCTGGAAATCATTTTACTTTCCTTTCTGATAGGCAGCTTTCTGTAATGCAACACCCCCTCATCTCCTTACTTTGCTGTGTGGTAACACCCGAGTCCTTCCTATTTATGACACCACCATCACCACTCCAGAAGGGCTTTTTCAACACAGCCAGACCCAGTGCTTGGCTTAGGAACTCACATGGAATCCAAGCAGCACAAGAAGCAGTTTTGATAAGGAATTAGGTGAAGTCAGCTTTGTGTTGCACCAATACCATCCCACCTCCTCGCAGTGAGATTATGTGAAGTAGTGACTGCTTATTGGGATGGAAGAGACCCTCTAAAGTCCACCGAAACACCAGGGAAGGAGAGAAATGCCATGGGAAGAAGGGAAGAAGTTGCCTAGCAACTCTTATTCTGATGGCCAGGTGGGTGAAAGAAGTTGAAAGGATAAAGGTTAAAAGAATTAAACATAGAAACTTTGTATTCTCCAAGGTCCTCAGCTGACCTGAGTCACATTACCCGGACGGTTTTTGATGGGCTAAATCAGCCTGTGCCAGCTACGGATGCAGGACAAAAGTAACAGGAATGAGCAGCTACCCAATGAAGAAATAAAGCAGCAGCAACCTTGGGAAGGCAGCCTTGATCACCTTCAGGATCTACACAAAGCAGCCACTTGGATTTCCATATCCAAATGCCAACAACTTCCCCCCAAGCAGCCCAAAAAGTGAGTTTCTGAGGAAGCACCAGGGATCAAACTTTAAATACACCCAAGATGTCAAACCAGGACCAGCAATCCCTGGGGCGTTTGGCAGCCAGCACCAGTTGGAACGGAGGCTGTAACCCCAACAGCCCAGCTACTCCTCTCTTTTTAGGCAATAAGATCTTGTACAGGCCTCTGAACTCAAAGAGCCGACGGTAACATTAAGTTAAAATGTGACAGGAGAAATGGGGTGGGTGCTCACAGATCCCACGGCTTAAAGCTGGGCTTTCCAGCAGGTTCAGCTTGGGCAACACACAGATCCCCCCAGCTGAGATCCAATAAACCAAGGGACTTGATGCAAATGAGTGTTTCTGTAGGTACAGTGGCTTAAAAATAAAAGTATTGATTTTTGCTATTATTTGACACAGAAGATCAATCTGCATGTGACCAGTGCATTTCAGTCCATAACATAACTGATAAAAGTGTAATGGAACATTAATCTTCACTTAGGGTTGTTTAAGTACCTTATGGGGAAGGGGGGTGGGCAGGATCTGATTTTATATAAGCCAAAGTACAGCCTCAGAGAGGGACATTAAGAGATTTTTTGTCAGTGTAAAAAAACCATGACTGGTACTTCTGAGCATAACAGACTTACTCATAAGGAGAGGAGGAGGTAATCCAATTTTACATCCCAAACTGATAAAATCCAAAACTTTTGTATTTTCAGCATGGCACTTAGTTTCCCTCAATGGTTTGAGAGTGAAAAGCCAGCCCAGGCTGGCAATTTCCCCCTGAGCCCCCAGGACTTCTTTCTCTCCCTGTGAGTGGCCACGCACCCTCACGGAATACCAATGACATGGGATGGCACAACTGGGAACCAAACCAAGGGGCTCAGAATAGGCCAGCACAATGCAGCAGCAAATTCTGTTTATTTTAGCAAATCAAACTAAAGACATGAGGTAAATACATTGCCCTGGTCACTTCTCACCCACTGCACAGTGAGGAGGAATTAATGGGTGTATTACAGGCAGAGCTTGAGATACATGGCGTGCCCCTGACACTTCCCTGCTCTCCACTTAGCAAGAACATGATTGATTGATTGATATAAAGCCATAAATGATTGACTCACAATTTACCAGGGAAAAAGATTCCATTTTCCATCCAAGCCAGCTAGAGTGGGAAACACTCTGGAAAGATCTTGAAAATTACAGACTGATCGGCCTTGCAAGTTGTTTGAAATCAGAATTAACGATAGTGTTTGAAAGCAACTAGAGGAAGACATTAAAACAAGAAATTTAAAGCTTCAGTCAGGGAAATCAGTGTGCTTGGTTTTTGTGATAAAGAAAATGTCATGTTACTTGAATGTTCAAAAGCCAGGGACAGTGACTTGAAGGAGCTTTATTGGAGAAGTCTGGGAAGTGGCTTGGAAGGAACCTCAGAATGTCACCTGGCCTGCCAGGGGGAAAGGAAGAGGGAAATCCTCACAAGAGCAAATTCACCCTCAAGAGGCTTCACTGAATGTCATCATAAGTGAAGAACTCCTCCAGGAACATTCCAGAGACAGAGACCAACCTGCGATTGGAGTGGTCCCTGCCTCTGTTTCGTCCTCATTAATCCCGCTCCAATCACACAGTAATCAACTTCAGTGACAAAAAAGTGCCCCAAAACCCCACACCAGCATTCATCCTTGAATACAGAGATGGGCTAAACCACGTTTCCTGCAATGAGTGGCCAAGGAAGAGCTATACGTGATGGGTGGCACTAAACTGCAAATTCATCAAGACTAGAGAAAATGGCAAAAGCCCAAGGGGCCGGAGAACAGCCAGACAATTAAGCTGCCTGAACTTGAAATAAACTTATCTTGACAAGCACAAGGTAACACAGATTAGAAGGAATAATGTACAGCTGTGACACAGGCTTTACCAGAGACAACTCAATGACAATGTTTCATTGGGATTCAGAAAACTCAGTGAAACCCTGACAAAAAGTAACACATAAAGCTAGATCAGCACTGTGATATTTTATTTCTTGCCTTCATTTCATTGTTCACCATGATATTCGGAATACCGAGTTAAAATACTTTAAAAAAACTACATCAAAACATTTGTACTAATTTGTATAGCAAGATGAGCTGTAACAGATACAATCCTGATCACCAGAATAAAATGTATCTCACAATCATCTTCACACACACTTTGTTTATGCACATCAACAGTCAACTCGTCTCACCAGCAGAAGGCTTCACCCTGATAGACTGTAATTCAGTAGATCTCTCACAAATTCTAAAAAGCCCTCTCGAAGGCACAGCACCATTTCACAGCAAGTTCTAGTCACAGAAAACACTCTGGAGAGGTGTCATGATGTAACATCATAACATGCCAGGCAGTTCTTGCAGAATATGCCTGTCTCATACAATCTCTGGTGAAAGCCCCATGAGCCCCTCACTGCTGGGCACTATTAGCAGACCCATGAGCTGCAGCTCCTCTTCCCTTATTTCTACCGACTGGGGGACGTCGTTTACCCAGATTAAATTTTCATGCTCAGCATGAGAGATTCCATATGCACCCCCCAATGCCTTCCCTAAGAGGGAAGAATTTGTATTCCTGAGCAGCATCACAGTCAGCTTATGCTTCCAGACAGCTCCTTGCCAACAGCCCTTCATTAAGTCTTCAACTCAACCCTAAGCTTCCCATTCCATGAGCTGCCCTGTCAATGGATGTTTCCCCTGTAAAGAAGCATCGTATTTTGTACGAGGAGGCTCAATCAAAATAGCAGAGCAAGGAGAGCTGAAAAACAATCCTGACTGGCACATTTCCTCCCACTTCCCCAGACTGAGGGCAATGCACTCTTCCCACTTGGATCATTTCCTGTTGGTCCCACACACCGAGTCCGTACATTTTTACTCATCTCACAGTAAGAGTTACTCGAATTTCCTTTTTTCAAGGAGTATTTCGGATTGCTTTTTTAGCTTAGAAAACCTCTGGATCAAAACCCTACATGAGTTTTTTTTTTCCTCTCCTTAGACACTTTATGAAAGTTCATTAGATGTTTCAAACAAACTACTGCTGGCTAGAGGGAAAAGCCCAGCCACCTTCATCTCCTGTAGATACCCCTGCTCTTGGTTCAGAGAGTAAAATTTGTATCTTCCAACTCCCCAAGGTAAATGAGGCAAATCTAGGACAAGTCATGAATGAGAAAGAGAGCAGAAGTTGCGGGTACCTCTGAATATGTGTTCCTGTTCTCCTCTACACCTTCCCCTCTGGCATGAAAATGTCACAAAGATGTATCTGCCCATACAGATACATACAAAAAAATATGTGTACACAGATACATAAAAATATGTGTACACACACACATATAAATAAAATGATATGTATGTATATCCTATAAAGCCAAGCAAAGCATCTAGAAGGCACCAATACACATATTTTTGCTTTTCAAAACCAGGATTCCTAAAAATGCCAGTCATTACCTCCTCCTCCCATGGTGCCAGGCTCTCTCAGCTCAAATAGATTCAACAGCACTCTGTGCTAGAGCTTCTGTCAGCTGGTTTCCAGGACAGAAAACATCTCTCATCCTCTTAAACATCAAAATTGCTTTCCAGTGGGGCTGCAAGGCAAGCTTTAGAACTGCTTTCCTGTTAATTATCCCAACACTGTTTTTTAAAATAATTTCCAGAACTGTTGCAAATACTTTCCATGATTGTAAAAGCTGCATTTATTTATTGCCTTTAACCTAAACCTCAAGTGGTCTTGATTAATATTAATCCAAATGAGATCTCCCCATCTAAATAACAACACTGTATGGAACGTCTAAATTAAAGCATTATACTCTCCTCCAAGGAGCTGGGAAGAACTGCCTGCAGGAGAGGAAGGATGGGGTAGAGGAGGAAGGGCCCATAACCCTTGGTGACACACGCACATCAAGCTCCCCAAGCCCAGGCACTCGCAACAACTCCAGATGAGATTTCAGTAATCCTGGGAAACTTCATTTCTGACAGAAACAGCCCCAGCCTTCAGATTTATGTAATTTCTCCTCAATGCCAAGCAACAGCCAGCAGCCTCTGCTGAGTTGTGTTCTGATGGTTCAGGTTAAGAATAAGCCATGAAATCACAGCATAATTCCAGATGCCAAGCAAAGAAATGGCTGCACCCTACTGGGGTTCTGCTCTCCATGTGCTTCCAAACATGAGATGACAAATATAAAGGATTGTTCAATGTCTGGCTGAGCAGCAGATTCACGTGTCAAAGAGAGGTGTCTTGCAACAGAACAAACAGCTTTGGGTGCAACAAATAATAATTCAGGTGTTAATTAAAACACAGCTCTCCAGGAGCATCAGCTTGGTATCCACTATGAAAGTGCATCACTTGGAAATTGTTTTGTTTGGGGTTTTTCACTAAAAACAAAGGATTTGTCATACACTGACAATATTCTTATTATGCAAAAGAGAACTTTTCATGCTGTACACTACTAAAAACTTTAAAGCAGGAGGCAAGGACAAAGTATAAATGCTGACAAACCTACAGTAAAGAACAGTGTCAGAAACCTTCAGATACTAATAATATCCTTTCTTAATTGTAGGCTTCTATTGTTAGAGCTTCACACTATGGTCGTGGGAAACAACACACAGGAAAAATAAGATAGATTTTAAAAACTGCTCATGCCATTTATAAGCATGATCTATCCTATCCCCTGCAGAAGATAAAGTAAGAAACAGATAATTCTATCAAAATAGCAGGAGAATAGTACAACTTTGAGTCATTTTTAAAAAGTATTAAAAGTCTCTTGCTTGTTTGTTTTTACCCCTGCTTTAAATTTTGCTCTCATCTGCTGAGCAGAATCTTCTTTTCTTGCTTTAGGTAACAAAAGCACACTTGGGAGTTTGATGGGAAGCTCTCACATGACATCTCTCTACACCCAAAAATACTTGTCTCTGAGTGCACATATTTTACTACCTTGAATTCCTTTGCTTTAGTCCCTGCCAAAAACAGTCCTTCCGAAAGATGATGACATATTCACCAAGGGCCTCCTCCATTCATACCTGCAGCTGCTCAGGCTGTAAGGCCTTGGTGGAGGGGAATTATTTACAAAATTGGGTTTTAGCAACCACAGCTGTCAAAGGAACTTGTCTCGTTTCACCAGGTACAGCACCAGTGAATGCCTGACAAAGGACGCTGATTTGGGGGTGAGCAGTGAAGATAAAGAGTGACTGTACCATTGAATGAGACCAAATTAAAACTGCTGTGCAACCAAAGCTACCTGGCTTATCCCCCGCACAGTCACCCCAGGAGAAGGGAGTCAGCCTGGGATCACACCCCTGCCCCAACTGACCACATCCACACTGCTTCTGAAGCTCTTGAAGGACTTATGACAACCCCACATGGTATTTTTGATAATCCTTTGAGACAGTTCCCATTCTTTGAGCATTTCTTTAGCCTGATGCTATTTTATTGTCAAGGTTTAATTTTGTAATCATTCTGGCCTGAGAGAAGCCACAGCTCACCCAGACAGCTGAACCCTGACTCCACTAAACAGGATTCCTGCATTGCTCAGGACTGTCACCAGAAGAGATGCTACAAGCACATTACAGTACTTATACTGTAAATACTAATTTTAGACTGTAAATGGCTGATACAAATCAGTCCTTCTCTTACATACAGATGTTGCTGGAGTACAGAACATCTATCTACTAAATACCATAACTATCTCTTATTGTTTCACCTTTGAGCTTTCTCCTTGCACCTGAAAATCCCCTTCTGGTGTCTCTGCAGCCTTTCTCACCGTAGCTTTCCTCACGATCAGCCTGTTCTAGAAACATCCTCACAGGTGAAACCAACTACACCTATCCCAGCATGAGTTATTATGTGGTTATTATTGCATGGGCAAGAGGATCATTCCACCAGGACTTAAACATTCCCCTTGTGTTGTGTTACATTACCCAAGAAGACCGCAAATGTTTCACCCCAGGTGAAGAACTTTGTCTTCTCCAGAGAGTCTCTGCTCCAACCCTGTGACACAAGGCTGGTGTGGCAATGCCACCTGAATGTGTCTGACTGTCACTGAGCCCATCAACAGCTGCATCATAAATCCTTGGCATTAACAAAGTACAGGTGGAATGTTCAAACCTTGGAATGCTCGAACTTATCTGGAGCTCTCTACCAACCACTGGAGGAGGACTGGGAGCAATATTGACCCTACCTGACTCATCTCCCTGGAAAACACAGTTCCTCTGGGCATCCCTAACAGCCCAAAAATTTGCCATGCAAAAGCAGAAATCTCCACTAATCCCTGGGATCAAAGAGAAGCTTAAAGCTTTAGGGATTTGGCTGTCCTTGGAATGGTGTTGTTACAGAATTGTATGTATGTTAGACCCTTTCACTTATGCCTTTTTTTAATGGCATTTGGAAAAATAGTACCCTAGGTTTATCCTTCAAAATGGAGAGGTGCGGCATTTGAAGTCTGAGGGCTTTATATAAATCATATAATTAGTACTTGGACAAAAAGATCAAGAAAAATTTGTTGCTTTTTTCACTGTTTAAGTGCAGGCATAATTTTTAAGAAAAAGCTGGCTATCTGCCAAGAAAAAAGCTTGTAATAGGAATTTTCCAGGGTAAAAGCATCATGTCCTATTCAGTTTGTAAAATCGTGAGTATTCCTGAAGGCAAGCAAAGAGTCGGGGAGCATCAGTTAAAGGTTTTAATGCTATTGCAATGCAAACAGTAAACCAAAATAAAAAGAAATTTTAGCAGACTCGGTAAAATGCATTTTAACATAGCATCTTAAAAAATTATACCTGCCAGGCATCATGATAGCACAGTTCATTCACTGTGCTTCATG
This sequence comes from Coloeus monedula, assembly GCF_965178545.1. NCBI lineage: Eukaryota > Metazoa > Chordata > Aves > Passeriformes > Corvidae > Coloeus > Coloeus monedula. The sequence continues at coordinate 4,756,065 of NC_138789.1, forward strand.
AATAATCTCTCATAAGCCAAAAGGTACGAGATTATGTAGCCTACACTTGCCACGAGTGTAATGACTGAAAGGGTGATCACTGCTGACACGTAAGGGGCACAACCTCTTACTGCAATAGAAAAGCACTTTTACAGGAAATAACAATGATTTCAGAGCTGAGGTAGTAAGCTGTGATTCTGCAAAGACTACTAACCTGCCCTATATACAGATACAATTGCATATGAGGCATACAAGCATTTTTCAGCACATTTATCCACTTTTAAAAATAATTTATATTTCAGGAAAAAAGCCAAAACAAAACCAACTCCCCCCTCCTTTACCAAGCAGCCTTAACTTCAACTACAGAGCCAAAGGCACTCAAGCTGTAAAAAGCAAGCATGTAACAGGAAGGCAGACTAGAGAATAAAAGCTCTGTGCAGACAATGATAAATTGAAATTGCAAATTTAATACCTTCTAAAATTCCTGAAGCCACCTCCAAATCTGGGGCAGGAGCCCATTCAGGATCTGCCATGGCAGCATTTGGATTCCAGGCACAAGCCCAGAGGTGTTCGATGCCAGCAGAACAGGGTTTGGTGAACAAAGCATAGGGGCAAAATGCTACTTTCTAACTTGCTTTAAAAAAAGAATAAACCAACACTTTGGTGTTCAGTATTTCCTGTATCCCAAATGCTCAGAGAAATACAAGCCTCAGGTTCACTGGAAAAGGTGCTTCCAGTGCCTAAAGGGGCTCCAAGAGAGCTGGAGAGGGGCTTTGGGCCTTACCAAGGATTACCTTCATTTTCTGCCTCATCCAAAACTTTATTGTGACAGTGAATCCATATCCAAAAAATTCAAATACCCACACACCCTGTCCAACATCCCCTCTCAACACGACATCCCACAGGGCTTCCCTTCTGATACAAGTGGTTTAGCTCTTACGAGTCAACCAACACGCTGAAGTGGCATTCCCTCAGGAAAACATTCAAATGAGCTCCTCTATTAAATTACAAAATAGATCTGCCTGCAGTTGTTTAACATGCTCTTGAGTTTCTCTTACAACAGGGCATCCTTCACTATTTATCGGGAGCATGTTCCTGTACTATTCAATTATTTTCTTGCTAAAGAAACATCAGACCTCTGAAATGAAGGTTAACCATTTTTGACATGCAAACACAGTGTATGAAGATATTTAGGACACCACTTATATCATTAATGACAATATTGCATTCATATGTAGTCTACCTGCGTGAAATTCAGTGAAGAAAATTGGCTGCAGGCTGCAAAAGCAGGTTTAAAAATGGGTACCATTATCATTCAGCAACATTAAAATCCAAGAGAGAAGAAAACCCCACCAGTCTTAACTCTGTGGTCTGCCTTTTATGAACTTAAAATCTACAAAAGGATTTTATTGCAGGGTATTCCTGTTGATAAATAACAATAATAATCCAGATAATCCTAATGATCTGGATTAGAGGAAGCTTTCTGCATCCTCAGCAGGAATTTTTCTCTAGAAACACAAGACAGCTTTGACCAAGACCATTTCCACAACTGTGGAGATGCCTTCCCTGCAGAGAGGTGGGAAATATCTTGTTGGATCCCTTACCAAGTCCTCACTCCATATATATATATATTTTTTTTTTTAAACAAATGAGTTCCGTTTCATGAGCTGTGACTCCAGGTGAAGATGCAGAGATGCACATCCAGGTCACAATGACACGTTTATCACTCTGCACTGGGAAGTCTTAATACCAGAATAGCTGGGAACGTGGATCCACACTCCAAGCATCCTGACCCTGGTATAAACAAGAATGGTTACCACGAACTACCTGTACTGCACAGCTGGAACCAGGACCCTCAAAAGCACCAAGGACAGGGGAAACTGCACCCAAGGCTGTGACAGCAAGGCAGGACAGACTGGGGAAAGCATCCAACAACAGAGAGATCTGCTCTACCACGGGTCAGCAAGAGAAAGGCCATGTAATGTTCACAGAGCACAATATGAACATAGAGGGGGGGAAAAAAAAAATCATGTTGCTTCTAATCAATTGGAAAGAAGTCAGTATTGCAAATTATCACTGCTTTGGTAGGATTCCAGCCCCAAAAAGCCAATAAAATCTTCCCCTTTCATGTGCATGTGTTTTTTTATAAGCAAAAGAAGGAAGACAATTCCATTAAAGAAGAAAATAAATTGATATAGTTCTCAATATCAGGCTTCCTTTTCAGCCACTCACAAAAAGCAAATTCTTGTATACTGTACAACTGGAATGCACCGGCAATAAGGGACTTCACTGCAGTCCTACAGACAGGGATCAGAGAAGCCCTGCCAGGCAGGTCAGTGAGACATGGAATGGAAGGAGCTCCTTCCTTCCCAAGGCTCTCTGCAGATGTGCAGGACAAGACGCTCTGGCCCCAGGAGGACCAACACTCGCACAGTTATTCACAAGGAACTCTGCACAGTTCTTCTGCCTTTTAATGCTCTCAAGGCTGCATCCACGAACCTCTGCAGAAACAGGAGCTCCAGTGTTCCCTTAATTCTTGTACTTGAAGTGTTTCAGATGACAGCAGAAGAGAAGAGACCGATAATGGGAAGCAAAAATTTGGTGGGGAATAATTCAAATGTGAAACTGTTAATTAAATATGCAAAATACTTCCAGAAGCAGCAAGGGATAGAAAAAAAAACAAAATAAAACCAAATGCTGTATCTACTGTAATCAAGTGTGAACAAAGAGAATAAATACATCTACCTTCCAAACTGGGATTTGACTTTCTAATCCCTTGTCTACAGACTTCAGATTTGCTTCTTTTTTAAACACATGCTCTGTGAAGGATGTCTCCGAAAGATTAAGACAAGAAGTAAATATTTCAGCATTTAGAAAAGAAACAAGAAAAACTGTTTGTTGTTCAAGATTTCTTGAATTCCTCAGAACACAGCAAACACCTTCTGCTCCTGTTTAACATAAAGGGTTTACCAGTATGTAAGTAAACAGTGTCCCTTGTTACCAAACAGGCAGCAGAGAGCTCTGACAAGCTCAGAACAATTCTAGGCACAATTCACAGGGCTGCAGATAAGAAAGGAGGAGTTGAACAATTTAAAACAGCTTGCGGAGTAGAGGAAAGAGAGCTGCATGCAATTTCATTATTACTCCAATTTCTGTAGTACATAGGAGCAGCATGAGAAAGAATCCCGCTGTGCTGGACACTGTAAATGTGGAGCAAGAGGAGGCTCCCCAAAAAGCCTATGATTAAAGCATAAAACAGAAGATAAACAATCACTAGCACAAGGTCACACAGAAGACAATTTGCAATTCCTACTCAAACTAATTTTACTTCTATACAACACACAAAAAACTCCAACCAGATTTAACAATAAACACTGTAACTACTATCATCCAGTCCTTATAAAATGCTGCTTGTTCCAGCCATCAGAATGAGTTTTCAGAACATGGTGGGTACCACACAGAAGATGGAGGATACCACAATGCCTATCTTACATAGGTGCAAAGAGACATCTAAACATAATTGCAGTGGGTTCCAGATTAAAATAGATCAGCCCTCAGCCTGTGAACACAATGAATCATCCTCAGCTTAAAAGATGGTGTCCTGCTTTAGGCTGGGAGAGAGTTAATTTTCTCCCTAGTAGCTTGTACAGTGCTGAGCTTTGGATTCAGCCTGAGAATAACGTTGATGTTTCAGCTGTTGCTGAGCAGAGCTTACCCCCAGCCAAGGACTTTGCAGTGTCCCAGGCTCTGCCACTGAGGAGCTGCACCAGAAGCTGGGATGGAGCATGGCCAGGACAGCTGATCCCCCTGGGCAGAGGGATATTCCACACCATGGGATGTCATGCCCAGTGTGAACTGGGGCAGTTGGCCGGGAGGGCCGATGGCTGCTGGGGGACGGGCTGGGCATCAGTGGGTGAATGGTGAGGGACTGCACTGGGATCACTCATCTGTCTGGCTTGTACTCCCCTGTTTAACGGCTTCACTTTCCAGTATACTAATAACACTAATAATATCATTATTGCTTAATTCAAGTATTAAGCTGCTCTTATCTCAACCCACAGGTTTTACCTTTTTCTGATTCTCCTCCCATTCCCCCAACATCTATTAAACCATGACAGATGGTTTCCAGAAGCAGATCCAGTCAGCTGAGGTCTCTGCAGCAAGCCTGGAGCATCAGCTAAAATGTTCCATGCTCATAGACAAAACCAATGCTCAGGATACTGCTGGGCTCCTGACAGGAGCAGTTTTATGGGAAAAGGGGAGCAAGCCTTTTGGGGGGAATTTTATGGGGAAAAGGGAGATGCAGATAGACCAGGATGAATGTTATATATACAAACTGACAAGGAGAGACATGCAGTGATTGATGCTGTACATAATAAACACAACTGGGAAGAGTCTAGACAGGCTTTCAGTGTGTAAATATCAAATTATATGAAACACGCTGGAGGGACTTGTAGCAACCTCTAATTTTAAGGTTCTACCTGAAATTTAAAAGAAAGGCAGCAATACCCTCCCTGGCTCCTTGCCTAAGCAGATTCTGCTGATTTGCTTAACCAGACAAATCACATAAACCCTGCGGTTTATAAACACCTTCACAAGTTTATTCTCAATGAGTAAATTGAGAAAACCCAGGGGTCTGGGGTTTTTTCCCTGAAGAAAAAGTGGGTGAGGGAAGGGAGTCCCCTTTCCCTTCATCCTTCCCCTTCATTCTCCTTCATTTCACAGCAAGCTACAAAACTGCATTGTGCCCAGCACTGTCACTGCCCTGCCCAATGCTCACAGGATGGATTCTATTTTCCCTCTGAGAACAACATGGTAATAGTTTCCCACTGCATTCTTCCCAAAGACTTTTGCCTAAATTATTAAAAGGCAACGTTAACTGCTCCTGCCACAACCCTTGTGCTCTGTAAACGCTTCCCACAAAGCACATCTGAACCACCAATCCTTTATCATCTCTCCAATTTCAGAAATATATCAGTCCTGCAGTTAAAACTCCTCATGTCCTTTTGTGATGGGTAGCAAAACCAGAAGTCAGTGGTACACTACATAACATGCTGAATAAAGTTCAATGAAAGATTTGGGGGATCAGAAACGGGGGTTTGATCTTTCACTCAATAAATAAATAAATAAGTGACCCACAAAATGAATGCAGCTCACCCTGAACACAGGGAGGAGAACTCCAGAGGAATGACCAGGATTGTATCAAAAAACCTCAAGTTCAAAGAGCAACAGATATTTCCTCTCAAACCATTCCTGTTGGGAACAAAGATATATCACTGGGTTTCTGCTGGATGCAAAGCCATCAGGTGTAACTCGCCTGTCTCACACCAGCTACATCTCTGTGCCTGCACATCTGGGAATCTCCACCACACAGCATCACATAACGTGGAAGAAATTGGATCTTCCCCAGACAGCCTGCTCTTTGTGTTGATTCCCTCTGAAAATCTACATTTTTCTCTCTTCGCTTTACTTTCTGTCCTTCTTAAGAGGAAGGCTGGACAAGGAAGGTTTTAGCAAACCCATCTCAAAATGCTGAAATTGCTTCAAAGGTTCCCTAATGGAGAAATACCAGCACAATAGTGAGTTCTTAACAGAAAATCTGAATCCCGTGAGAAAAGATAGTATTTTAAGCAATGTAATACTTCTCATCTCCTTATCAGAATAGTACTGATTTTCTTTTCAGCCAAAGCACATCAAACACACACATACTTCAAATTATCAAGCAACAAGCTTGAGGGCTCAAAGTTACACACATGCAAAGAGGGTCTGGTGAAAGACAACCAAAACTACCAGCCAAGACTTTTGGTCCAGCAGTGAAGTGACCAGCTTGCCACAAGTACTTCCATGGCCCATGGTGGGCCAAAAGCAGCATCGTGTGTTTATTTTATTAACAGCAAGCTCACTTACCTTAAATATGCCTGACATCACCATTGTTCCACATCAGATGCTATTCTCCAGCTCTGACTCCTCCTGTCCTCCAGGCTTCCAGTAAAATTAGATCTTGCATTAAACTTCCAGTAAAACAACTACAGTTGGCAGGTATTTTTCAACACTGATTTGGAAGCCGAGAAACCGAAGCAAAACAAAACAAAATCAAGTCAAGCATTCCCCAACTTTTCTCAGGAACAACTTGTTCTGTAGATCAAATACTCTCACTGGTGGATGGTTTTGTTCTCCACTATTTCACGTGCTCTATGAACTTCACAAAGGCACTGGCTGGATATCTTACAAAATTTTCCTATGATAAAATAGGGAAAAATGTCTTAAGTCCTTCAAAAGAACAACAAAAAATTATGACAGAGAAAAAGACCTCCTCAAAAACAGTGGACATTCTTACTGTGGAGAAAACAATGAAAAGAAAAAGGAAAGCAAAAAGGAGCCAGAGTCCTTCACACAATTTCTAAGCAGCATCCATCACCACCATCACTTTCTTCTGCATGCAGATGATATGCTAACAAGCCCTTTAGATAATTTAGTCCATATATATGCTGTGTAGGTGTTTGCTAAAACACTAATGCCAGCATCCAGTCACTACAACGGGTGTGCTTTCTACTTTATTGCATTAAAAAATAGTTAGAAGAAGTCACAGAAAAATTTGACAAGAAAGAGAACTCCATTTTCAGAAGTACTTTACGTCAGTTGACCTCCAGTTTATTTTTCACCAGCAGCAAGGCTGTTGTTAGAGCTGTTTCCTCCTGGCACTGCTAACTCAGCACTCCCTTGATTCCCACACTTTATCATTCCCCTTTCCTGTTTTTGTACTCACTACTGCCTTTTGAGGATGCTGAGTAGGGGCATGAGGAAAATCAAGGCGAGAGCCCTCGGCTTTCTGAACAGCCACCTCAGGAAGCAAAGTATTTAACAAACACATTGGAATGCTGATCTTCAATCTTCAGGTCATTTAGCCAAAGATGTGATGTACAGAAAGGAAAAAAATTATGTTCTAACAGCCCCTGAGGTTTCAAAAACAATAATTCTGTCCATTCAGAGAATCATACCTAGCACTTCTCTGTCTATACCTACCACTTTTGTCTCATTCCACACTCTTTAAAAAATTCAGGATGTTTAACAAAAAGTGAATCAGGTTTGACTGCAAACATCTTTTGCCAGGATTAGTCTCAAAATTGCCTAAGGGCTTGAGACACTCGGATGCTTTAACTAATAATTGAACAGGACGCTGCATTCTGTATGGCTCCAAGATGGCTCTGAGACCTTTGTCAGTGGTTTTTCTTCCCCACATACACATAGTGAAGAGGATGGATCATTCTGGAGGTGAGTCACTACTGAAACAACAGAATAAACTCCTGTGAAACGCTGTGGGGTTTGTGCTTAACATTCTCCAGCTTCTTTTTGGAAAATCTGGCATGGGTCTGGCAAACGCTCCACCCACAGAAATCAAGCAGAGATTTTGTCAGTGAAATTAATCTAGAAGCGCTTAATATTAATTTCAGTCTCCACTTATCTTCTCCTCCTGCTTCAAGTTTGCTTCCTCACAAAACTGACAAAGGAGAATGGAAAGCCACCAAGAGCAGGGTGACTGCTGACACCAAACTCACAGCCAGGACAGGTTTCCACAGCTCCAGACAAAGCACATTCGCTGCTGTTGTTGTGTTGCGCTTCTGAAGATCACCTCAGACAAAGTGCCTGAATATGTACATTGCTACAACGTGGTTTAGACTGGCTTCCACTTCTAACAAGTTCAGCAGCAACATCTTTTGGCTGCAGCCAATTAACACATGTAAAATCGGGGGAGAGTGAAAGGTAGGGGCAAGTGGGGCTTTGGTGCCAAGCAGTCGGCAGAAAACCCAACCTAAACCCAGTGCTTCTTGCTGCCATGGTCTGTCTGCACGACACCCACACGCCCTCCCGAAATCCTGATGGACCTGTACATGTCTCCTTCGGCACAGGCACCGCAGTAATTACTGCCATCCAATTTAATCTGCACACAAATCACTGATTAACTCAGAACATGCAGAAGGTACCAAACCTGGAATTGCAGGTAGTGTCCCTGTCTGTCACCAGTGCTAATCTCAGGGTCATCAGGGGACACTGGGTGCTTACCTGGACAGCTGTCCTATGCTGCAATCTGCCCTATTGTCTCTGCATTCATCCTGCTACTTATTTATCCCTATTACCTTCTTATTTACCCTTATTACTTTCTCATTTATCCTTATTACCTTCTGGCTCTGCACAGCTTCCTGACAGGAGGGGGCGGTCGAAGGGGTCAGGCTCTGCTCGCAGGAAACAGGGACAGGAGAGGAAACGGCCTCAAGCTGGGCCAGGGAAAGTTTAGATTGGGAATACTGGATTGAATATTAGAGAAAATTTCTTCATTCAAAGGGTGGTCAGACACTGGAACAGGCTGCCCAGGGCAGGGTTGGAGTCACCATCCCTGAGGGGATTTACAAGCAATGCAGATGTGGCACCTGGGGACACGGGTTAGTGGGGGGTTTGGCAATGCAAAGGGGGAACAGCAGGACTCGATCTTAGATCTTTTCAAACTTTAATGACTCTATGATTGTACTTAAAAGCTACGATAAAGATTATTATTATCAATGCTACAAATGTACCTTCAGTTATGGGCACTTGCACCTTTGATTACAGTTCCTTTGGAGGAACAGGTGCATTCCTACCATCCCTGCTCCCACATCTGCACAGAGGCATTTCAGGAGACTGGACATGGCAAACCCTTTGTTCTTAGAGTCGCTGCCTAATCACTTCAGTCATTTTATGCTGTCCTCAGCTAAGGCAGGAATCTGATGCAGAACAGAATAAATTGTTTATTTACCATACAAGTTAGAGTAGGACTAAAAAAAATAATATTCTGATTGGCTCTGCATAGTTGAGTAGGCAGAAAACATGAGGAAAAATGCTACCTGCAGGTTTTGGAGGAAAAAAGTGTAATCTTAAAAAAGGCGACCAACTCTAAAAGTAAATTAATTTTTCTACTGGATTCAAAAAGGCTAAAAATAAGGGGGTTTTACCAAAACAAATCATTAAGTGTATAAACATGAAAATGAGTTTTGTCACTAGCAAACATTCATACAACATAGACACTGAGTCTGTGCACTGAGCACACAAGGAACAAGTGCACTCACAGCATGCTCAAAATTCACCATTTCAATTAGACTGTCAGTCCCTTAACAGAGGATAATCCATCATTCCTCAGAGACTGCAGGAATACCAGCACTTCCTTCAGCACACATCAGAGAGCAAGATGAGAAAACAATGTAAAAGAAATGAAAGACAAGTAAACCCCTCCCCCACCCCAACAGAACAGTTGCTTCTTTTTATGAATGTGGAAACACTTTGCAATTTCACTGAGCTTTTACTCCTTCATTCCCCAGTGCTAAGCGGAGGTGGTTGGCATTTTTACATCATTTCACAGACAGGAAAGCGAAGGACATGTAGCACAGCAGAGGCAAATGAAAGCTCCACCTTTCCATCCCTCTGCTCTTATATCCATACGAAGAAACAGGCCTTTTTTAAATTTGATGGCAAACTTTCATTATATTCCTCTGCTTTCCCAAACTGTTGTTATCCAAAAAGCTCTGCTGGGGATGTACAGAAACAAAGAAAGAAGCAACTCCCTCTTCAGGAAGCGTTCAGTGGAATCCCTCAATCCCCCCAGCCATCCTACACAGACCTCATAAGCCCACCCAAGACTTTAAAGATTAACTGAAAACACAGTTATTCCCTACACCAGGTCCATTAAATTCATTTCATCCTGCACCCAAGAGAAACCAAAAGCAGATACAAGGAAAACAGTGTAGGAATACAGAAACCACCAGGTAGTAACACTCCCTCCTACCCCAACCCAAGTACAGGGGCAACTCTTTTCTCTTCAAAGAGTCACTGAAGTTGCAGAATTGCAACACAGCAAGTCAGCATGGACTGATCATTATGGCATAACTTGTTGGGCTCTCCTGTCCATCTCCCTGCTCCTTCCCTCTTGCCCACCTTGTGAGCTTTGGGAAGCCAATCCCCTTGCTGAAAGGCATGACTGCACTTCCCAGAACAACATTTGATCTCATCTGGGGTTTCACTGCACCAACACAACACAACACAACAGGTAATGAATGTGGTGAGGGCAAATATAAGAAGAGGAAATGGGAAACGGCGCTAGTGCTGGTGAGAAGAAACTCCATAACAACATCCTTTTGACTCTGAAGCAAAGTTAACCAAGGAATTTCTTAGGAGCTTTTTAGAAACACCTTAAAATTTTAAGCCAACAAAGAAGACCCCCATGGAACAACTTTATGTTGCCTAAGACTTTGCAGATACAAATGACCTTCCCTGCCCAAAACCAGCACTGGAACTTTTTGTCCTGGACACGAAGCCCTGCTGCATTGGCTTCGTGCCTTCCCTCCATTACCTCTGCTGACAAGCCAGCTCCTGCTCCTTGGTGTCCTGCCAGGACCTCTCCTGTCAAACATCCCATGCGCCAGCACAAGTGGCAACACGAAACTGCACAGAAATTCGTGCTGCTCTGGCTTTTGCAGGTCACTGCAACACCACACAGCTCGGGTGGGGACATAAAACAGAAATACCAACAAGCCTCCATTTACAGAGCAGGGTCTTTAACCAGCCAAAGCTACTGGAATTACAGATCACTGTATTACCACAGCCAGTGCTCCCTCTTTCCCAACAATGTGTCCATGCCATGATGAGACTGATTGCTTCCATGAAGCCCCATCCCAAGTTTAACAAGTGAAGGCTCATCCATTAAATTTCACGCATACCATCAGTTCTCCCCCAGAACCACACACCCAATCAGCTATAGTTAAGGCGCTATAGAGAAATGGATTTCAATCAAATACAATTTCTTTCTTGTTGCTGTTGCTTTGCCTTTTACATACTTATCTACTTGTCTGTCTTGCAATCAAATCCCAGAATACAAATCAGCACCACTGAGAATCAGGGAACTAACACAAGTGGTGATTATTTTCCTGTAACACCAGTTATCTAAGTGGTTTGTGGTAGAAAGAGAGAAGGTTTAGGGAACAAACAAGGGGTGCAGTCAAAGATCAAAAGAAATACTGCTTCTAAGTGGAATATTAACATTTCCCCCCGGAAGAGATGACAGGAAGATCAGTAAAGCACATTAAGCAGAATCACTGCAGCTCACAACTGGAATATTTACAAGCTTTTTGGCTGATCTTTAGTATTTCAGAATTGAAGAAAAACCCTGACTGAATCTTTCCTCTTCTGCCTTGCCCATACCTAGTGGTGCTGTTCAGCATGATTCAAGTGACAAATTTTCTGTCTGGATCCAGCCCAACTGCATGTCACCCATTAGGAGAGAAGGGTGAACAAAAAGGAAAAGCAACACAAGCCATGGCAACCTACAAAAAGCAGCTCTGGCCCTGAGCACTCACTCAGAAAGCTTTTATTCATAGCACACACTGTATGAAGGACAGGGGAAAGAAACATTTGATCATTTCTGCTCCCGACCACATGCCTTGAGACAGCAATGCAAAGCGTATGTGTGCCCTTACACAATTTCCTTTCCAACAGCAAGTGCCTCCTTTTGGTTTTGCTGGGCTGTGCCTCAGTTTCTCTTGCTCACGTTTCCAGACCCATGCCATCAGCTCTTTAGCTCTTCACATCCCATCTCAGCCCTCCACCTTGCCACCTCCTTGTTTATTACATTTACAAACATTATATTCCCACCCTCCACGTCATTTTTCTGGTTATTGACACCAGCTCTGGATGGTGACAATGCAGACACAACATGCTCAGGCGCTGCCTTTACCCCAAAATGAAGTCAGCCAACATAAAATACCCAAGGCCAGGCTGGATGAGGCTTGGAGCAACCTGGCATAGTGGAAGGTGTCCCTGCTATTCCAGGGGTTGGAATGATATAGCATGGCCTTCCAACCCAGGCCATAGTTATAAACATCTGTGAATACCTCCTTTGTTGGGCTTCATGGAGGCCAACCATTACTCAGAACTTCTTCCTAGATGTTAACTTTTAACGCATGCTAAGCCCAAGGTACCTGAAGACTAGAGTCTGTATAAGGTAGGCAGGGACTGTAGAAAAGTGATGGGGAGCTGAAGTTGGGGGACAACCAAATGCCAGACGTGCAGGGGAGCCATACACCTTCTAAAGAGGGCAACCAGAAAAGACATGTGCTAAACCTCATCTGCACTGCTATTTACATAAATTTTCCTATTTGTAAACAAATTAACATAGCCACAATATTTGATTGTACTTCTGTCTTCCATGACTAATGAGTCAGAACTGTTGTTTACAGTTATTAGCAATACAACCCCGCAGTCCAGCAGCACTTTACCCTGCAGAGGTGGGTGAAGCTTCAAAATCATCAGGAAATAGGGATGCACACCCCAGTCCCAGGACTGTACTCTGAGCATTAGTACTTGTCATAGGCAGCAAGAGGAAATACTCTCCATTGTAATTCTGAACTTAAAAATAGTATTTGACAAGCAAATCTGTTATGAGAACAGAATTAAGCTAAGGAAGTTCAAGTTAATCAAAGGATTTTGAAAAATAATCCAGATTTCACTCTGTTAAAAAAAAAAAAGAAAACAAAACCCAAAAAACCTCACTTCAAAGGTGAGAAAAAGAGCCAGTTTTTATTTTTGTGACAGCAAAGCACAGAACAAGCTCAAAGTCTTATCACAAAGACATTGTTGTGGCTGCAGAGAGCCTGGATGGGCAACTCCCATCACAGCAGCTCCACAGCCCCCTGGGAAAAGGAGCTGTGATCTCCCAACTCCCATCCCGGTGCACCATTCCCTACCCCATGTAATTTGTCTCCTATTCCAGCAATATCTGGAAGCATGTACACCTTCTCCTCCTTATCACAGGCTTTGAAGCCATTTTACCAGTGCATGCTTGTTCTCTTTTTTCCCCAATATTCCCTAAAACAAAGCAGCAAACAGGACAGAAACTAGGGGAACTGCCAAAGACAGATGAACACAGCACTCCAACGTTTCCAGGTAAGTACAAACAACTGAAGGTCTAAGGTGTTGCCCCTGAGCCTGCTGTAATTTCCAGCAGTTTTAAACTTAGTCCTAGAGCAGCTCAGATCCTCCAACCTACTCAACCTGGTGGCTAATGACCAGGTAGGGATGAAGAACTGGAGACAGCTTCCAACCCCTACCACCAACAAGCACACACCACCTTAAGAGCCAGTCATTCCTACCTTCTGCTTTCCATCACTCCTTTGACATTTAAATTAAGGCCCAAAACCAGTCCTGCAGTCTGATGATACAGAAAGGTCCCTGCACTCCTCCAGTGCTGGGGTTTTTCCCCCTCAACACTGGTCAGCGTTCCCACAGTCAGCACCTCAGCTTAGTCTGCACTTGGAAAACACCTTATGGATATGGATGCTAACTCATGGAGTTTGATTTCACTGGCACTGAAGCAGCAGGCTGAAGCTCACATGCTATTTTCATTTTTACACCCAGTCACACTCAGTATTTTGAAAGCAATAAAACCATTTCAACGCAAAAATTCAGGCATGTTCATAGCATGTCAGGGGAGATGGCAGCAGGTAAGGAATGGAAAACTATAGACAAGGAAAAAAGAATGGGAAATTGAACACTTAAAAAAATAGAGAGCTCACCAATTTACTCATCAAAAGAATCCATCAGCAAACCAGACAGTGACATTCACCAGGTAGTAACCATGAAAGAGAAATCCAGAAGTCTTCAGGGCTGCCTCCACTCCTACTTGCCGATTTTATTCCTGAGGATATTCAGTCACAACCAAGATCAAAAGTGGAGCTGACCCCACATGCTAGAAGAGCCCACAGATTATGAGGCATAATTTCCTTATCCTTATGGCATGGTTAATTCACCTGGGATCTTCACTCCCACCTCTGCCTCTGACCAGGACTGCATCAAAAACTTGCCTCCTGCTTGGTGAGATAACACCTTGGGAAGCAGCTGATGCTGACTATGGCCAACAACAGCCTTTTTGTGCCTTTTCAAAGCACAGGATGATGCAAAAATGCCCTAAAAAAGAGTTGTTTCTCCTGCATTTGGCTTAGGGTGCAAAACATACAGGAACACAACAATTATCCTGGTTATTTACTCTCCACTGAAGAGATAAGGGCTGTGACAACAAGAGCGATCAAGCAGGTTCTTCATGTGCTTTCCCAGGACAGCACCGGCTCTTGGGAGAGCAGGGTGGATGAGAGGAGGCACTGCCATCAGTCTCCATCACAGCCAGATCATTCCCGTACCTGAAATGAAGTGTTTTATTTCAAAATCAGGTCTTTATAGACTGGTGGGGGTTTGCACCTTGGGCTTTCTTTTGGAGGGTGGGCAGGAGGCAAAAGGCAGCAGTAAAACAACTGCGAGCCTTACTCATCAAAATGGGAGCAAAGAAATCCGTCCTCGTGCACAGAAGGCACTGTAAACCCCAGAGAAACAAGAACCCTCGACTCATCACACTTAATGAACACCTTCAGTGAACTCCCCCTTGTTTCGTGTAGTCTCTCCAGTCCTGTCCTGCTGCCTAACCTGTTCTGCCTACAAAGGAACGCCAGGGCAGGGCCTGGAACGGTTTGGACCAATTTTTCACCGAGCAGCAACATCACTGTGCTGATTCTGCCACATTTGCTATTGCTTCAACCTCAGCACCTTCAGAAGCCCAGAGCCCTGAGGCTTTGCCAATCTTCCCTGACTCGGCAGGAACGCCATCCCGATCCCATGTATCCATAAGGACAGGATCCGTGGGCTGGCTGGCGCTCAGACACGGGGCAGGAAGGGCGATGGCCCTGTTTCCACCCTCGGCAGCTGCTGGGTGGGAAGGAGCTGGGAGGGACCTGGGGCACATCCCTAACTCCCAGCTACATTGGGTGGCTGAATCAGCGCGAGTGGACGGCGATTTACTGCTGACACAGAGCTGCAATAAATCACCACCTTTCTGGAGCAATGAGGAAGTTGCAGGAGTGACTTAGTCATCCTCCATCCTGACGCCATTCCAGGAGCGGAGCCACGTACATCCCCCGGCTTTGGGCTGTGCCTGTGGCCCAAAAATAGCTTTTAAGCCAAATCCTGCAGTCATCATTCAAAGCTGAAACCCTTTTATTTACACTCAGCAAGAACTCATGTATGTTTTTGACAATGCTGAGGGTAACCAGTGCTTAAATTATTTGCTTAGCAAAGGAGTCTATTTAACTAGAAGAGTTGCACCAAGTATGCAATGTTTTCTGACCCACATAGAAACTAATAATTTGCATTTTATGGAACCACTTTGCATAGACAACCGATCTTAATGGCCAACAACTTACTGTACAAGAATTAATAATTGAAAAGCAACTCGTCAGCACTGTTATTTGCGTTACAGGTAACTCACAAACCTCATTACACTGTAGCATTAAATTTCCAATGACCTTCTGGAAAGCTGCTCACTCCTAGTCTTTTTTTTAAGGCATGAGCTCTCAGAATGCCAAGCAATTGCAGAGAAAGTATGTGACAGCTACCCAGAGTCTGTGGGAGAGGCCAGGCAAAACACCCCGTCAGAAATATGTCAGCCTGATCCCCCTTTGGCTGAAGAAATGACTTTGACTTCATGAATCCCCCCTCTCTCCAGCCAGTCACTTGACCGAGCTTCTCTCAAATTTCTGACTTAATGCCAGATTAATCCTACTTCATCCAGTCCCCAGACATCTAAGAAGCTCCAGCTCTTTTTCTCTCAAATCATTGGCTTTTAAACTATTCCTGTTGCAGCACCCAAGCATTTGCTGTGGATGAAAGAAGGCTCAGAGACTAGCACAGGAGTGTAAAGGCAACAAAAATTACACGGTAAAGCCTGGGATTTTCATAGTCTTAGGGAAATTAGGTCCCCTGAATCCCACGGCAACCCTGAGAACAGTCGAGTGCATAATTTTCCATTATGCTTGTAAAAAATCCCCAAATAAATGTACAACTAAATGCAGCTTCACAAGGCTGAGCATTTATTATTCTCCTAAACGCTGTTACTAAACCTGAGGCCTCTTATTCCATGTTTTAATGTTTGATTTTTCAGAAAACAGTCTTTCTCTTGCCAAAATGCCGAAGATGCAGAATGGTAGTTACAAGAAAATCCAGCTCACTGGGGAAGAACAGCAGAGCAGCCCCACATTCCGAGCTGCTCACCCTGACATGCCCGTCCCACTGGCGGAGCCTCTCTGTGCTGGGATCACAGTCATTCCTTGCTGTGACATCTTTGCTCAGGGCTGTGCCTGTACACAACCTGCTCCA